>NC_044032.1:23608473-24915803 GCF_901765095.1 Microcaecilia unicolor | reverse complement strand
TACTTGCTACTAACCTGCTTATTTTCGAAGGAGAAGGGCGGCCATCTTCCGACACAAATCGGAGATGGACGGCCTTCTCCTAAAGCCGGCCAAATCGGTATAATCGAAACATTTTTTTGCCAGCCTACTACTACTACTATCATACCCAGCTCCATCACAGCACTATGCAGGTCCCTGGAGCAGTTTTTAGTGGGTACTGCAGTGCACTTCAGGCAGGCGGACCCAGGCCCATCCCCCCCACCTGTTACACTTTGGTGATAAATGGGAGCCCTCCAAAACCCACCTGAAACCCACTGTAGCCACATCTAGGTGCCCCCCGTTACCCTTTAAGGGCTATGATAGTGTTGTACAGTTGTGGGTAGTGGGTTTTGGGGGGGCTCAGCACCCAAGGTAAGGGAGCTATGCACCTGGGATCGGTTTGTGAAGTCCACTGCAGTGCCCCCCTAGGTTGGTGTCCTGGCATGTGAGAGGGACCAGTGCACTACGAATGCTGGCTCCTCCCACGACCAAATGGCTTGGATTTGTACATTTTTGAGTGGCCGTCCTCGGTGTCCATTATCGGCGAAAACCGAGGTCGGCCATCTCTAAGGTCGACCTAAATGTCAAGATGGTCGACCTAAGTGTTGAGATTTGGACGTCCCCGACCGTATTATCGAAACGAAAGATGGACGCCCATCTTGTTTCGATAATACGGGATGCCCCGCCCCTTCGCCAGGGCGCCCTTAAAGATGGGCGCCCAGGGTCGATTATGCCCCTCCACGCTACTAAGTTACCTATTCCATCCCCCAACCCCGACATATCTTACATTTCCAAAAATATATTACACTTATAACTAAACATGCCTTGCTTAGCCCAGCAGCCCTGCATACCACACAGAACCTTATCCACATAAATGTTTTTGCAATTGCCCACACATATGACTTTTAGTACAATAACGTTACTCGGAGCTCTTGCATCCCTGTGATGCCTTCTAGAGCTCTAATAGGAAGCTCATCTCTGCCTATCATCACTGCCACCGTTCCCTAAGTTGAACAGGAGTCCTCGAACTACAGTCCTACCAGTGGGGGGTGCTGTTTCGCATTTCAATAATGAGGGACAGGCAAGCTCTGCAGGACTCCAGGGAACCTGCCTGTCTCTAGCCATTGAAAATACAACACCGCCCCCACCCCCCGGCAGCAATGCAGTTGGAGAATTCCTGCTCAGCTTAGAGAGAACAGTGGTTGCTGCCCATGGTGGCAACACAGGAGCTAAAACACTGCATTCTGGGAAAAAGAAGAGATAGCACCAGCTGGGGTAGGTTGTTTCTGGCACTGCAGATTCTAGAAACCTTCACCGTCTCACTGCAACGTAATGATTCTCCCCTAGAAAGTAACAAGCCATGAGTCAACCCTACGACCTTTTGTCCTAAAATGACGAATGTCCAGGTATGGCCTCAGACTCACCCCGCTTCTGCATAAAACTGAAGAGGTCATCTAGGAATTCTTTCGCTTGGGGTCGTCATCGAGTTCGTAGAGCTGAAAGGAAGGATAAAGAAAAACGTCAATAGAACAGAAAGTGAATTAAAAGACACAGGGCTCAATATCAAAGGCACGAGGTCCGTAACTTTGAGAGTTCTACTCCTAAATTGACCTTTTGAAAAGTTACTAGGACTGAGTCCTCAAAATTTCACTAAACTCCTAAAGTTAGGAGCATAAGAAGTGAGTGGCAACAGAGGCAGATTTTGAGTGGGGAAAAAGTTAGCTTAGCCCTGATTTTCAGCACTAGGCTCATAAATCCAGACAATGAATGGCAAGCCTAAAATTTATAAGAATAACTATTAAACTCCTAAACTAAGTTGTATTTTCAGCTGAAAATGTATACTTATAAGTTGGCTGAAACAGGGCACAAATTTAGGAGCTCAGGTATTTTTTTAATACTGAGCTACGGGCCGCTGCAAATTATTCCAATTACTCTGTACCACACATCTTGTTCCTATCATATCATTGCTTTTGGTCCCTCAGCTATATGGTAAGCCTTGTAGTACAAAGTCTTTAGCGTCACATCTACGTTAGTTGAATGTTCTAATGCTGCTTATTAGGTGTATCATTAGTATTTTGTTAACGTTGTATTATATTTCTGTTATTTGAATTCCAGTGCTGTAAATGTGTATATTTTTGATAAATGTTTCACAGTACTTCTATTACTAGGATTCAATTTACTGTTTTCAAGTTTACCTCAAATATTGTATTTATGTTTATTCTTGGTTATTTTACTATTGTTATGCTGTTAACAAAATTGTAAGTTTTATGTTGATCTGTACCTGCTTTACACGACCTTGGCACGCTAAGCATACAATTTGGGGCCTGCAACAGTTAATCACAGTTAACTCGGGCAACTGCTGCATTACATAAGTACATAAGTAATGCCACTTGGAAAAGACCCAGCATCCTGTCCATGACAGCGGCCAAATGTTATCATGCTGCAGCATCTCCTGTCTCCTCCTGAAAGGTCTTCACGCCAGCACTGAGTACCTTAGGAGCAGCTGAAAACAGGTAGAGCTGCAGCAGCAGCGGGAGAAAGGGATGGTGAAAGAAGCATGCTGGACACAGGAACAGGGCAGGGAAGTAGAGCGAGAAGAGATGCTAGATCCAGAGAGTTAAGGAGGGGAATGGTAGATCTTGGACTCTGGGGGGAGGGAGTAGAGGTAAGAGAAATGGGCAGAGTAGGGAGGAGCAAAAAAGATGCTGGACTGGAGGAGTAGGAAGGGAAAATGGAGATATTAGTCTACTTGTGGTGGAGGGATAGGAATAGGACGGGGAGATGCTGGACTCTGGTGGGGGGGGGGGGGGGGGGTAGAGGAAGGTGAAATGTTGAACTCTAGTGGGGGGCAGGGTAAGGAAGAGAAGAGAAGATGCTGGACAGGAGGGGTAGAAAGGGCAAAAGGAGATACTGGCTAGCTCGGGGGAGGGGATAGGAAGATGAAAGGGAGATGCTGGTCTGGGAGGGGGGCTAGAAAGGAAAGGGGAGAAGTTGACCACCAGGAGGTGAAGGAAAATGCTGGACTACCAGGAGGGGGGGAAGGGCCTATAGCTGCCCCTGAAGTAGGGTGCAGGGCAAAGGTTTGACTAGGGCATCAGATACCCTTGGGCCAGCCCTGCTTGATCAGCCACGCTGCTGATATCTCTTTGTCAGGGGTGGGAGTCAGGCTATTGTAGGACCTTAGTAGCATTAAGGTTAACAAACCATCACCTGGCCTTCTCCCTTTGCAACCTTTCCCCTCCCCTGGTCTCCATGCTGAATCTAGTTTTGTGCTGCTGCAAAGTTTATCCCCAAGGATTTGCTAATCAAATCCCCCTGCAAACAAACTGCAATCAGAACAGTCCCCTTCGGCCCACTGGCACAAAGCAACTGGAAACTCATTTTATATTCAAATGAGGCAGATGGGGAGGGGGAAGAGAGCAGCCTCCAGGAGCAGCTCCTCTCTATACAGATGTAAGGGTGAAGGAGGGGTGGATGACACTGATTTGTATACAGATCAGACGAATTGAGCAGCTTTGCATGTAAACCCAGAAACACTAAGCCATGGGACCTGACTACTCCCAGAATATTATGGAAAGCAGGTATACATTATACCTACCCGATCTTAACCAATACCCCCCTCCCTTCCAAACAAAAAGTAAAGACAGAGAAAGATTCACTAGAATCCGTAAACCTTGTTGATATGATGATTTGTTTGGGTTTTTTTAAAATTTTTATTTAGAACCATTTAAATTTTTACAAGTGATTAAAACAACTGGCCGGAAATACAGAGAAAGTAATACATAGGAATATTTCATTAGGTAATTCTTTTCTCTTCCTCAGACCACTAAATAGGGAGAGTGAAACAAGACAAGGAGGTCAATTAAACAGTAACAGAAAAAAAAAGTGGTATTACCCTGATTATCCCCAGATATTTCTCGTCTAATTCATTATTCCACATTGATCATCTGGTTGGCTTCTTCAAGGCCAATACGGTGGTGTATAGTCAAGTCATTTCATTGAAAACATACTTATTGTCCAATATTAGTTAGAAATATACATCTGATTACATTCTTTCTCTTTTAAAAACCAGAAGTTATTTCACAATACATATACTTGAGCCTCTAATTCAGATCCCACTGATTAAAGTAATCCCAGTTTTCACAGGCTCCACTCCTTTTAAAGTAATAATTTGAGGAAATATTAGGAGTCATACCCGGAACTCTGGGAAAAACAATAATCTCGATATTAATCATCTATAATAATGTTCATTTTATTATTCAAAGTTTCTGGTCTAATATCATTTTCAAGATCATAACCACTTCTTGCTTGTGCAGAATCATTTGTTATATCAATTTTTACTCTTAAAGGGTTCAGTTGAATTGTCCATGTAACTCTCTAATAAAATTATATCTGAAACAAAATTATTTACTGCCACCATTAGGTCCTGAAGCGCCTTCCAGATGGTATTCAATGTAACCTCCACGGGAGCCAAAAACTCCAAGTTGATTTCTCTTAGGTGTTTAGGAGTGGTTCCGCCAAGTTCGGGTTCGCTGTAAACGTCCTCCGTTTCAGCATATGCCTCTAACTCACTCCTCCACTCCTTTGGACATGGTGGTTGAATAATTCAGGAGCGATGGAGTTGTTTTTTTCCCAGGTCCAAGAGCATCGACGCTCCTTCGCCGATGCAAATCAAAGGACTCGCCAACCCTTTCATCTGTGGGCAGTTCGTCGCGCAGTGGTCCCGCACTTGCTGCTCAGGGGACAAAACGCTGGCCATTGGCGGCTGACCGCCGGTTGTCCCTCTCAGTTAAGGTAACTGCAATTGCAGAGAGGAAATTTACGTAAAGAATACGAAACTTCAGAGGGCAGCTGGGTCGGGCATACAAACTTCAGGTCGCCATCTTACCACTCTCCCAGTTTGGGACACTCTTTGTCTGGTTTCTCCTCAGAGGCCTGTCTGATATGGGTAACCCTTCAGCATAGCCCTCTGAGTCATTGAAACACAGAAGCCCCTCCACCACTACAAGGTGGTGTCCCTTCGGAGGGGGATATGATGATTTGTATACATGCATTGACAAAGTCACGAACAAAGGGATTAATGATCAGTGGTTCCCAAATTTTTTTGGTTCACGGCACCCCCCCCTGGCCATAGAGGTCTGCACCCCCCTGCCCCACATCATGTTCAATATTTCTCCCTCTCTCCCCCCCCTCTCCAACCCACATCCCCTTGTAATCCATTATAATCCACTAGTAAAAAAGGCCCGTTTCTGACACAAATGAAACGGGCGCTAGCAAGGTTTCCTCGGAGTGTGTATGTTTGGGAGAGTGTATGTGAGAGTGACTGTTTGAGAGTCAGAGTGAAAGTGTGAGTGTGTGTGTGTGAGAGAGAGAGTGAGTCTGGGTGTGAGTGTGTTTGTGAGAGAGTGTGTGTGTGAGAATGAGAGTGTGTGCAAGTGTGTATGTGAGACACAGTGTGAGAGAGAGTGTGTGTGTGTGGGCGAGAGAGAGAGTGTGTGTGAGACACAGATTCTCTGTGAGAGTGAGTGTATGAGACCAAGCGAGTGTGTGAGTGACTGTGTGGCACATAGAGAGTGAATGTGATACAGTGTGAGACAGAGTGTGTGCGAGTGAGAGTCAGAAAGACATTGTATATGAGAGAGAGAGTGTGAGCCCTGCCCTCCCAATCCATGTCCATCTGTCCCCTCCATTCATCCTTTTCCAGCAATTCCCCTCTCTCCCTGAGCCCTGCCCTCCCAATCCATGCCCATCCATGCTCCTCTGTCACCTGCCCCCTCCATTCATCCCTATCCAGCAATTCCCCTCTCTCCCTGAGCCCTGCCATGCAATCCATATCCATCCATGCCCATCTGTCCCCTCCATTCATCCCTATCCAGCAATTCCCCTCTCCCTGAGCCCTGCCCTCCCAATCCATGCCCATCCATGCTCCCCTGTCACCTGCCCCCTCCATTCATCCCTATCCAGCAATTCCCCTCTCTCCCTGAGCCCTGCCCTGCAATCCATATCCATCCATGCCATCTGTCCCCTCCATTTATCCCTATCCAGCAATTCCCCTCTCTCCCTGAGCCCTGCCCTCCCAATCCATGCCCATCCATGCTCCTCTGTCCCCTGCCCCCTCCATTCATCCCTTTCCAGCAATTCCCCTCTCTCCCTGAGCCCTGCCCTCCCAATCCATGCCCATCCATGCTCTTCTGTCCCCTGCCACCTACTACTACTACTACTACTTAACATTTCTAGAGCGCTACTAGGGTTACGCAGCGCTGTACAATTTAACAAAGAGAGACAGTCCCTGCTCAAAGAGCTTACAATCTAATAGACAAGTGAACGGTCGGTGCGATAGGGGCACCTCCATTCATCCTTTTCCAGCAAGTCCCCTCTCTCCCTTCCATGACCCCCCCTCGCATCCATGCTCCTCTCTCTCCCATGTCCCAGCCTGGCCCGCCCTCTTCTCCCCCCCCCCCCTTCGCATCCATGCTGTCGTTTCTCCCCTGCCCTCCCGCTCCCATTGTTCAACTTTACTGCCCACCCTCTTCTCTCCCCCCAACATCCCTTTTTTTTTTCTTCTTTTTAAATTTACCTCCATGGCGGTTCCGGCAGCGCAGCGTCAGGGAAGGAGGCGGCGCTCCCGATGTCTAGCCTTTCCTTCGCTGTGTTCCGCCTTCTTCTGACGTCATCCTTGACGTCAGAAGAAGGCGGAACACAGCGAAGGGAAGGCTAGAGACGTCGGGAGCGCCGCCTCCTTCCCTGACGCTGCGCTGCCGGAATTGTTTTTTTTTTTCCGCCCTCGACGTCATGACGTTTGACGCGAGGGCGGGGGCAGAGACGGCTGGCTGGCTTCACACCATGAATCCACGAACCCTACAGCCAGGGAGTGTTTGAGTGGCTTCAGAACGTTGTCTTCAGAACGTTCACGGTGCGTTTTATTATATTAGATTTTTTTACCGTGTTCCTGGGGAGAGGATGAAGAAGAGCCTGGAGCTGAGCATAGGAGGGAGGAAACACAATGTCCCGCAGCCCCGGCCTCCCTCCCTGACAGCTGAGTGGTGAGCAGCCAGGGTCCCGGGCGGGAGCAGGCCTCCAAACTTCCAGGCCACCGGTATCGGAAGCGATGTGTAAGCGCCGCCTTCGGCCTGCCCCGGAAGCCTTCTTTGTACAACCACTTCCTGTTCTCACGTAGGCGGGATGCTGTACCAAGAAGGCTTTGGGGGCAGGCCAAAGGCAGCGCTTACATCGCTGCCGGCAGCCTGCAGCGGACGGGCGGCGGAGAGAGGAAGGTGAATGATAGGGCACCAATCGTTGCTCCGGCGCTCAGCGTGTGTACTCCCATCTTCCCCGCAGCACACCTGTGAGTTTGCCGTGGCACACTGAGATGCCGCACTGCACGGTTTGGGAAACACAATTTACCCTACCATGTTCAAGTACCTTCTATTGTACATGACCCGCACGTGGGCGTTTTGGGGGAAGAGTTAGAGCAGAGTGTGAATGGAGTCACAAAGCACACATACAGACCGTAAAATAGATACCTACGTATGCACTATCTTTCCCCCTTTGATCTTAAGTAGAGGAGTGTGGTAGCCGTTAGTCCACTCTTAAGGTTATCAATAGAAATCAAACCAAATAAAACATGGAAAAGAAAATAAGATGATACCTTTTTTATTGGACATACAGTAACTTAATACATTTCTTGATTAGCTTTCGAAGGTCGCCCTTCTTCGTCAGATCGGAAATAAGCAAATGTGCTAGCTGACAGTGTATATAAGTGAAAACATTCAAGCATTACTATGACAGTCTGACAGGGTGGGAGGATGGGGGTGGGTATGAATGTATTAAGTTATGTCCAATAGAAAAAGGTATCATCTTATTTTCTTTTCCATGTTTTATTTGGTTTGATTTCTATAGATTCTACATGGAATGTTGCTATTCCACTAGCAACATTCCATGTAGAAGTCGGCCCTTGTAGATCACCAACGTGGCCGCGCAGGCTTCTGCTTCTGTGAGTCTGATGTCCTGCACGTACAGTACGTGCAGGACGTCAGACTCACAGAAACAGAAGCCTGCGCAGCCTTCTACATGGAATGTTGCTAGTGGAATAGCAACATTCCATGTAGAATCTCCAATAGTAGCAACATTCCATGTAGAATCTCCAATAGTATCTATTTTACTGTCATAGTAATGCTTGAATGTTTTCACTTATATACACTGTCAGCTAGCACATTTGCTTATTTCCGATCTGACGAAGAAGGGCAACTTCTATTGATTTCCCCCTTTGTAAACCGCTGGGAAACATATCGCGATGGGTGGGTATAAAAATACCGAATAAACTTGAAACTACAACCATGTATATTTACACGGCTCCAGAGCTGTCTCAGCCACAGTGAAGACAGAGGGAACGGTACAGTATAGGGGGTGAAGTGCTTCAGTGTGGGAAGGAAGAACGGGACTTGGGGGTGATTGAGTCTAATGACCTTAAAGCTTTCAAACAGGTAGAAAAAGCGACGGCCAAAGCCAGAAGGATGCTTGGGTGCATAAAGAGAGGCATGACCAGCAGGAAAAAGGAGGTGATAGTGCCGTTCTATAAGTCTCTGGTGAGGCCTCCTTTGGAGTACTGCGTGCAGCTCTGGAGACAGCACCTACGGAAAGATATAAACAGGATGGAGTCGGTCCAGAGGGCGGCTACGAAATTAGTAAGCGGTCTTGAATGCAAAAATTATAGGGACAGGCTTATGAACCTCAACATGTATATGAGGTCTGATCAGAGTCTTATACAGGGGCATCCTCACCTCCTTTTTCCTACTGGCCATTCCTCCCACTATGCACCCAAGCATCCTTCTAGCTTTTGCTGTCGCATTTTCTACCTGCTTGGCCACCTTAAGTTCATCACATACGATCACACGCAAATCCCGCTCCTCTTTTGTGCAGAAAAATTCTTCACCCCTAAACTGTTTCGTTCCCTCGGGTTTTCTTGTAGCCCAAATGCATGAGCCCGCATTTTTAGTATTAAATCTAAGTGTCAAATTCTAGACCATTCTTCTAGCTTTACTAAGTCCTTCCTCATGTTATCCACACCATCAGGGGTCTCTACCCTAGTACTGATTTTGGTATCATCCGCAAAGAGGAAAACCTTACAGAACAGCCCTTCAGCAATATCGCTCACAAAAACGTTAAAAAGAACCAGCCCAATAATCAAACCTTATGGCACACCACTGGTAACATCCTTTTCCTCAGAGTGAGCTCCATTTACCACTATCCTCTGTCACCTTTCACTCAACCAGTTCCTAACCCAGTCAGTCACTTTAGGGACTATACCACCCAGGCCCACCCAGTAGCAGCACACCTATGATGTGGCTGGCAGGGATCCCCAAGCCCCACCAGCCAAGAACTCCCAACAACTGTCCCTCCTGCATACCTTGTAAGTAGCAGAGCTTCACCTTCAGCAAGTAGCGACTGATATGTACTGTTCACAGCGGCCCCACAGCCTTCCCTCTGATGTATTCCTGCCTATGCGGAAACAGGAAGTTGCATCAGAAGGAAGGCTGTAGGACCAACATGAGCTGTGTGTATTAATTGCTGCTCACTGCCGGTGAAAATCTGCTACTTAAAAGGTATGCGGGGGAGGGGGGATGTTTGAAAGACCATATGGCATGCAGGCGAGAGAGGGAGAGACCAAATCACTTGTGGGACAGGGTGGCGTTCTTCTGCCCACCCATCTTAGGCCCAGGCCCACCCAAAACTGGGTGTCTGGCTACACCCCTGACCTAGAGCACTCAATTGATTTATTAGTCATCTATGCAGAACCGTGTCAAAGGCTTTGCTAAAATCTAAATACACCACATCTAGCACTCTCCCTCGATCCAACTCTTGACCCCCCCCCCCCACCTCTGAACATATTCTTGCTTGACAGACCTTTGTCATTAGAGCAGCATGTGAACTCAACTGTCAAGCAAATGTTCTACTCTCTCTGGAGGCTTAAGCATATCAAGCCATACTTCCCTCAAGATGTATTCAGCAGTCTTGTCCAGTCCCTGGTGATTAGCCGTCTTGATTACTGCAATAACATCTATGGGGGTTGCACGAGTATGCTCCTAAAAAAAATTGCAAACAGCTCAGAATACAGCAGCTCGACTTATCTTCGGCAAATCTAGATTTGACAGTTCGAGACCGTTACGTGAGCGGCTACATTGGCTTCCTGTGAAGGACCGCATCGCCTTCAAAACCTGCACATTGGTGCACAAAATCATCTGTGGTGATGCCTACATGGACACTCTCATTAACCTGCCGCCCAGGAACTCCCGAAGGTCGGCCCGCTCGTACCTCAACCTCCACTACCCTGCTCCTCACGGCCTCAAATATAAGACCATCTATGGTTCCTCTTTTTCTTATCTCAGCACTCAGTTGTGGAACGGGTTGCCTCGAGAGGTCAAATTCACTTCAGATCACCCGACCTTCAAGAAGCGGCTCAAGACCTTCCTTTTTGGCAGTGCATACACAAAGAACCCAACAGGCGCCATACCCTTTTAGCCTGCGGCTCCCTCCGTGATAATTTGTCCCCTCCTCTCTCTTCCTCTCCCTCCTTCATTATTTCTCTCTCTCTCCTGTGACCTCGTCCACTGTACTTTGTACTATTGTTTGCTTATTAATTATTGTACGCCACATTGAGCCTGCTCATGGGCGGGAATATTGTGGGATATAAATGTCAAAAATAAATAAATAAATTCTTTAAAAAATAAATATTACATTTCTTTCCTTCATATAAGAACATAAGAATAGCCACACTGGGTCAGACCAATGGTCCATCTAGCCCAGTGTCCTGTTTCCAACAGTGGCCAATCCGGGTCACAAGTTTCTGGCAGAAACCCATGTAGTAGCAACATTCCATGTTACCAATCCCAGGGCAAGCAGTGGCTTCCCCCATGTCTATCTCAGCAACAGACTTTTCCTCTAGGAGCCAGATAAGCTAACTGCTGTTACTGCATCTTCCGACAACAAGTCCCAGAGATTAACTATTCATTGAATGAAAAAATATTTCCTCCTATTTGTTTTAAAAGTATTCCCATGTAACTTCCCTGAGTGTCCCCTAGTTTTTGTACTTTTGGAGCGAGTAAAAAAATTGATTTTTTTTCTACTCGTTCTGCACCACTCAGGATTTTGTAGACCTCAATCATATCTCCCCTCATCCATCTCTTTTCCAAGCTGAAGAGCCCTAACCTCTTTAGCCTTTCCTCATACGAGAGGAGTTCCATCCCCTTTATCATGTTGGTCGCTCTTCTTTGAACCTTTTCTAATTCCTCTATATCTTTTTTGAGAGCAATACTCAAGGTGCGGACGCATCATGGAGCGATACAGAGGCATTATAGTATTTTCGGTCTTATTCACCATCCCTTTCCTAATAATTCCTAGCATCCTGTTTGCTTTTTTGGCCGCCGCCACACACTGGGAAGCAGAGGCATAGCCAGACCTCAATTTTTTGGGAGGGAAGGATGAGCCCAAAGTCTGTGTGTGTGTGTTTGGGGTGGGGAGGGGGGGGGTACATTTTGCCCTGTCTCCCCGCCGCAACCCTACATACCTAGCCTGATGGGGGTCTCCAACCCCTGCCAGCAGAATCCTTCTTGGGCCAATACTCGGCGCCGTACTGCCTGCCTTGCTTTCCCACCCCGGTGTTCATGCATGCGAGGGAGGGGGAAGCAGGGTAGGTAGCGTGGTGGGGCTTGAGGACTCCTGCCAGCCAATCCAGCAGACTTTGGGGGGGCCAAAACCCAAATTGGGGGGGGGGGGGCGCAGGCCCCCTGTGGCTACACCACTGCTGGGCAGAAAATTTCAGCGTATTGTCTACAGTGACGCCTAGATCTTCTTCACAGGCGCTGACCTTATCAATGTAACTTGATTTGAATGTGTAAACTGCTCTGAAAGGTTCCTCAAGGATGGTCTATCAAACGAATGTGAAACTTTAATTTCCTTGGAGGCCTACTGGCCCTCTCCCACCAAAAGTACACTGGGGACCCAACTGGTTCCCCTTCCATCTTCCCCACACCCCGTGCATCTTTAACATTAGGTGGTTGGGGTGATGCCCAATTTGCTCCTGCCTTTGTACTGCCATCTTAAAAAATGGGATGCAGTGCGTAGAGTCAGATGCTACCATTTTTCAAGATAGTGGTGCAGAGGCAGGATCACGTGGGCACCTGTGGGGGGGGGGGGGGGGGTTCATAAAGGGCTGGAAAGGAGTAGGGCTGGGGTGGGGGAAACTGGGCACCCGGAGTACTTCTGATGGGAGAGGGAAAAAGGGCGTATGGGCCACCAAGGAAATCTTCAAATGGGGGTGGGGGGGATGTTTTCAGAGGCATTTGTAGGGTCAGATAGTTGAGGGGGGTGTTGAAAGCATTGAAGAGGGTCAGAGTTTTTTGGGGGGGTCAAGTGACGTGAAGTGTCACACTTCACCCTAGACGACCCCTGAGCTGGCATGAAAATGCGACGTTAAGGGAAAAGTAAAAAGTGCTAAACTCTAGTACAGTTTTTTTTTACATTGCAAGCAATTTCTTATTCCGGTATTTGGCATGTGCACTGCACCGTCTTTCAGCCCTAGTGGTTTTACTCAAGATTTGTATGCACTAGAAGTCTTTCTGCAGACTAGCATGGGACAATCTCAGGTAAAGCACCCTGTTAAAGCACATCACAGCTTACTAAACTGGTCCCTTAGAGCAGTGATGGGCAACCTTTTGAGCTTGGTGTGTCAAAATTCACCAAAAAAACGAGCCTAACTCGGGTGGTGTGTCACTTCAAGAAAAATCACTGCTACTAGGAACGCCCCCGGGCCCCCCCTTCCCGAGATTGCCGGGCCCCCCCTCCACCCGCTTCCGGGCCCGGAACTAACCTTAAAGCCTCCTTTCACGTCGCAGCAAGCAGCAGCAGGGCAGACCTCTCCTCCTCCCTTCTGTGCTCCGCCCTCGCGGACGTTACGTTAGGCGAGGTCAGGACACGGAAGGAAGGAGTGGCCTGCCCTGCTGCTGCTTGCTGCGACGTGAAAGGAGGCTTTAAGGTTAGTTTCCGGGAGCGAGGAGGGAGGGCGGACCACACTGCGGCGGCGCCGCGTGTCATCCAAAATGGCTACGCGTGTCAGTGCTGACACGTGTGTCATAGGTTCGCCATCAGGGCCCTAGAGGGTAGATGATCCCAGTGGGATATTTGCAGAGCAGTGCACAGCACTGGACCGATATACTCATATCACCCCTCTCCTCAAGTCACTTCACTGGCTCCCGATCAGGTACCGCATACAGTTCAAGCTTCTCTTAGTAACCTACAAATGCACTCGATCCGCAGCCCCTCATTACCTCTCTACCCTCATCTCCCCTTACGCTCCTACCCGTAACCTCCGCTCTCAAGACAAATCTCTCCTATCGGTACCCTTCTCCACCACCGCCAACTCTAGGCTCCGCCCTTTCTGCCTCACCTCACCCCATGCTTGGAATAAACTCCCTGAGCCCATACGCCAAGCCCCCTCCCTACCCATCTTCAAATCCTTGCTCAAAGCCCATCTCTTCAATGTCACCTTCGGCACCTAACCACTACACCACTATTCAGGAAATCTTGACTGCCCCAACTTGACATTTCGTCCTTTAGATTGTAAGCTCTTTTGAGCAGGGACTGTCCTTCTTTGTTAAACTGTACAGCGCTGCGTAACCCTAGTAGCGCTCTAGAAATGTTAAGTAGTAGTAGTAGTATTACATATAGCAGTGATTTAACCAGAGCTGAGATTGTGATGTCATAATGCCTCATTCCACCAATGCCTAAGAGCCAACCTCATCAGTGATGTCACAATGGCTTGATTGTCCTATATTTGTCTCACTCTTATCTATTAGATTGTAAGCTCCTTTGAGCAGGGACTGTCCTTCTTTGTTAAACTGTACAGTGCTGCGTAACCCTAGTAGCGCTCTAGAAATGTTAAGTAGTAGTAGTAAGTAGTAGCACTTGCTACTGAGCCACTGGCTGCCCATCTTAATGCTATTTTAATTAATTAAAGCCAGCGATAAGCACTAATGCAATTCAGTAAGCTTTGATGTTCAAAGCCATTTTCTTTGGTAAACGGGCCTGTCTGAAAAAAGCGCTCCTCATCCTGGGTTTCCCACAGCCTGCACGCTTTTCAGTCTTGTTAGAAAGATGTGTTCCTCGATCAGATCACGTATAGGTCAGGGAGGAAAACGGTCTACGTAGCTGGCATTTTCAAAATTACATACGCTATTCTCGTCTTCTTCCTCGTCTCTCTCCCTCTCGGGCCCTCACAAGTAGCAGATGCAAAATGTGCAGGGTATTGTTAGCACACACATTATGCCTGTTAATTTCTAAGAGAAAGCATTTTGCAAATTAGATATGAAGCATGCACAACAAAAGCACTCTCATAATTCGCAACTACATGGTCTGTTTGAAAATTGCTCCCGTATCACTCAGATTTTGTTTTAGGCAGCTCACAACCAATTCTGGTTAGCGCATCTCAAAAAAGATATAATGGAGTTAGAAAAGGTACAGAGAAGGGCGATGAAAATGATAAAGGGGATGGGACGACTTCCCTATGAGGAAAGGCTAAAGTGGTTAGGGCTGTTCAGCTTGGAGAAAAGACAGCTGAGGGGAGATATGATAGAGGTCTATAAAATAATGAGTGGAGTGGAACAAGTAGACATGAATCGCCTGTTTACTCTTTCCAAAAATACTAGGACTAGGGCGCACACAATGAAGCTACAAAGTAGTAAATTTAAAACGAATCAACGTGTAATTAAACTCTGGAATTCGTTGCCAGAGAATGTAGCAAAAGCAGTTAGCATTGCACGGTTTAAAAAAAGGTTTGGATGGCTTCCTAAAGGAAAAGTCCTTAGACCATTATTAAAATGGACTTGGGGAAAATCCACTGCTTATTTCTGGGATAAGCAGCATGAAATGTATTGAACTCTTTCGGGATCTTGCCAGGTACTTGTGACCTGGATTGGCCACTGTTCGAAACAGGATGCTGGGCTTGATGGACCTTCGGTCTTTCCCAGTATGGCAACACTTATGTACTTGGGATTCTGAATGGAATCTTACTACTCTTTGGGGTTCTACATGGAATGTTGCTACATTTTGAAATCTGTATGGAATCTTGTTATTCTTTAGAATTCTAGAATCTTGCTACTCTTTGGGGGTTCTACATGGAATGTTGCTACTCTTTGGGTTTCTGCCAGGTACTTGTGACCTGAATTGGCCACTGTTGGAAACAGGATGCTGGGCTTGATGGACCTTCGATCTGTCCCAGTATGGCAATACTTATGTACTTATTTAAAACGTTGGTTGTGAGCTGCCTGGAACAAAACCTCTGAAGATATCTGCCACTCCTTGAAAAAGGGGACTGTAAACAGGAGGCTACCCGGATCTGAGCACGAAGGCCTCAGGCAGCCTATCCAAAGGTTAAGTCATTATGGGCCCCTTTTATTAAGGCGTGCTAAAAATTTGCGTTCGCATAAAAACACTAAGACGCCCATTCTATTCCTACGGACATCTTAGCGTTTAGCACGCGCTCATTGTTAGCAAACGCTAAATCCGTTAGCGTGCCTTAGTAAAAGGGGCCCTTAACCTTCCATTGCCTCAGGTACAAACTCAGATTGTCAGCCCTCCAGGGACAGTAAAATACTGTACCTGAACGTCCACCGATTCGATAGTTTCAGGCTTGCAGGACGTATAATTATAATTATTATTTATTGCATTTGTATCCCACATTTTCCCACCTATTTGCGGGCTCAGTGTGGCTTACAATACACATTGTAAAATGATGGAAGTACAATTTGTTACAACTCAGTTATGGATTACATTGTGAGAGTTATGTGAAGACAAAGTCAAAGTATCGTTGGGAATAGGACAAAGGAAGAGAACAATGGAACAGTGGAGAGAGACAACAAGAACATCAGCAAGAGATCTTTTAGTATAACATTTTTCTGTGAGAAGGTATAAATGTGATTAAATTACGGGGGATGAGAATTCAGAAGAGAATGTATTGGTGTGTTTCTGAACAGTAAGTGTGGGCCTCATGTGTTTTGATCCTTACAGTAAGTTTTATCAAAGAGATGAGTCTTCAATAGTTTGCGGAAATAAAATAAATTAAATTAAAGAAATTAAATAAATATATGCATGGCTGGGGACACTTGGTTTAATAATAACAAGACCAGCTTCTGGTCTCCTTCTGATGAAAATGGCAAAGGGTGCACCAGGAGCTGTGGCATCCCCTTTAGTTCTCTATTTCCATGGAACGAGGTGTAAGGACTTTGGAGGAAGGGTGTTCAGGTGCAGAGTGAGACCACGGTGAAGGTAATGCGTACCCTTAATGCCCAGCTGTCTCCCACATTCAGACTCTATGGATGAGCTGATCCCCTGTCTCTGCATCAAATATTTATTGACTGCCTTCCGTCAGCTTGTAAAGGTCAAAGGTCTTACTCATAGAGGCGCGGGGGGAGGGGGAGATCCGCTGCTCTAATTAGCTGCAACGCTCTTCCGGCAGTAGCTGGAGCTGCTCCCCTGGGCCCTGAAAGCTTTGCATCGGTTTCCATCCTCATTGTACATGAACCCATTAAACAGGACTAAATTACTTGTGGCCTTCGACACACCTCCTGGAGGCCACCAGGATAATGTTGTGATTCATAGTAACATAGTAGATGATGGCAGAAAAATACCTGCACGGTCCATCCAGTCTGCCCAACAAGATAAACTCATATGTGCTACTTTTTGTGTATACCTTACCTTGATTTGTATCTGTCATTTTCAGGGCACAGACCGTATAAGTCTGCCCAGCACTATCCCTGCCTCCCAACCACCAGCTCTGGCACAGACCGTATAAGTCTGCCCAGCACTATCCCCGCCTCCCAACCACCGGCTCTGGCACAGACCGTATAAGTCTGCCCAGCACTATCCCCGCCTCCCAACCACCGGCTCTGGCACAGATCGTATAAGTCTGCCCAGCACTATCCCCGCCTCCCAACCACCGGCTCTGGCACAGACCGTATAAGTCTGCCCAGCACTATCCCCGCCTCCCAACCACCGGCTCTGGCACAGACCGTATAAGTCTGCCCAGCACTATCCTCGCCTCCCAACCACCAGCCCCGCCTCCCAACCACCAGCCCCGCCTCCCACCACCGGTTCTGGCACTGACCGTATAACTCTGCCCAGCACTATCCCCGCCTCCCGACCACCAGCCCCCGCCTCCCACCACCGGCTCTCAGTCAGTTGTGCTGCTACTCTTCAAATCCATCCAGGATGATGACTGGCTCATGGTGACACTGTCCCACTGCCACATATCTTCACCTCCTCGTTAACAAAAACACACCGCCGTGACTTGGCTGGGCCCGATATTCAGCCACAGGTTGAACTGACCCTGGATATTCAATGCTGGGACAGGTGCAGCTCCCGGCATTCAATATCCGGATTATCAAAGGTCGCCTGGAAGCTAACCGGGCACCAGACGATACTCAGACCAGTGCCCTGTTAACGTTACTGCATAATGTTAAGGCAGCCTTTATGCTGTGTAAACCTTACGCAGTTACTTAGCTGGACAGCGGACTGAAAATTGCCACTAACCGGCTAAGCAGACGCTTCATAACCCAGCCCAGCCCTAACCTTACCAGTCAGGAGATGGCCGGATCCATCAGTGAGGTTAAGTGTCACTAAATATCAGGTGCCAGGTCAGGAAACTCTTTTGAATATTGGGCAGACTATTTTTTAAATTTCTTATTTTGTGACATATTCATAAGTGTGCGTTTAAGACTCTGACGTGATTTACAGCTACTTTTTATCTGGTCAGTGGGTAGGGTCTCTCTTGTTGCCGTGTGCGACCTCCATAGGACTATCAGGCTTATTTTCACAAGAGGACGACGCCCATCTTTCGACATAAATCGTGAGATGAGCGTCATTCTCCCAGGGTCGCACAAATCGGCATAATCGAAAGCCGATTTTGGGAGTCCTCAACTGCTTTCCATTACGGGGACGACTAAAGTTCACAGGCGTGTCAGAAGCATAATGAAGGCGGGACTGGGGCGTGCCTAACACAAGGGCGTCCTCGACCGATAATGGGAAAAAGAAGGGTGTCCCTGACGAACACTTGGACGACTTTACTTGGTCCTTTTTTTACTTACGACCAAGCCACAAAAATGTGCCCTAAATGACCAGATGACCACCAGAGGGAATCGGGGATGACCTCCCCTTACTCTCCAGTGGTCACTAACCCCTCCCACCCTCAAAAAAATGTTTTAAAATATTTTTCCAGCCTCTATGCCAGCCTCAAATGTCAAACCCAGCTCCCTGACAGCAGTATGCAGGTCCCTGGAGCAGTTTTAGTGGGTGCAGTGCACTTCAGGCAGGCGGAACCAGGCCCATCCCCCCCCCCACCTGTTACACTTGTGGTGGTAAACGTGAGCCCTCCAAAACCCACCAGAAACCCACTGTACCCACATCTAGGTGCCCCCCTTCACCCATAAGGGCTATGGTAGTGGTGTACAGCTGTGGGGAGTGGGGTTTTTTTTTGGGGGGGGGTTGCGGGGCTCAGCACACAAGGTAAGGGAGCTATGTACCTGGGAGGAATTTATGAAGTCCATTGCAGTGCCCCCTAGGGTGCCCGGTTGGTGTCCTGGCATGTGAGGAGGGCCAGTGCACTACGAATGCTGACTCCTCCAACAACCAAAGGGCTTGGATTTGGTCATTTCTGAGATGGGCGCCCTCGGTTTCCATTATTGACGAAAATCGGGAACAACCATCTCTAAGGACGACCATCTCTAAGGTCGACCTAACTTTCGTGATTTGGGCATCCCTGACTGTATTATCGAAACGAAAGATGGACGCCCATCTTGTTTCGATAATACGGGTTTCCCCGCCCCTTCGCCGGGATGTCCTGCGAGGACGTCTTCAGGAAAACTTGGGCACCCCTTTCGATTATGCCCCTCCACATGTCCCAAAACTCCCAAGATCCCCTTTCACTGGCTTCCTGCCTCCAGGCTGTAAGATGCAAGGGTAGCCATGCCTGAACCTTCCATTCCCATTTCGGAATATTATGGGAGCAGTGTTTGAGCGGTGTTCCTTCTAATCTGTCCATGTATGCGCGCGTACAAAATTTTTGTTGGCTTTCATTATTATGAACATAGTCTATACCGCACACTGAGTCACGTCTGAAAACCTGCGCAGAAAGGGCTAGATTCTATATACGGCACCTTAAAAATCGGTGCTGAATAAAAATATGCCTAGGCATATTTTATAAACTACTGTCAGCTTTGTGAGTCCCTGTGCCGAGCAGTGATCCCGGGTGAGGGATTCGGCCCCGGATTCTGCTTGGCGGCCGAGAAACCCCGATGTTCACCTGTGGTGACCGCCGTTCCCCGGGGCTTGAGCCCCCAGGTGCGGGCGGCCGACAGGACTTACACTGAGAGACCAGAGGCGGGGTGCCAAGAAGGCCTGCTGAGGGAAAGCAGAGGGCACGGATCCAGGTGCAGGCTGCGGACCATGAGCAGGTAGCAGGCGAGATAGTAGACCAGGTCCAGGCAACGTGTCACAGGCAGGCAGCAAACGAGAGAGTAGACCGTATCCAGGCAGCGTCGTACAGGCAGGCAGCAGACAAGAGAGTAGACCGGGTCCAGGCAGCTGTCACAGGCAGGCAGCAGACAAGAGAGTAGACCGGGAACTAGCTGGGTCAGCACAAACAAATATAGAGCAGAGGAACAATTACCGATTAGAAGCCGAAGCAATGCAGCATAGGAGGAACTTCCTTGAAATAGTGCTGGCGTCTGATGTCAGCAGGCACCAGCTGGGGAGGAGAGCAAACAAAGGACCAATGGTGGTGAGGAAAAGAGGAGGAGTAGCCTGCCCACGGAGGAGACCGATCCCCGCTGAATAGCCTGCGAGATGGAGCGCCGGAAGGGCAGCAGTGCGTACGGTGCCGGCAGAACGCCGGCAACACTAATGACAGCGCAGCGTCGCCGGGAGGCTGGACCCGCTACGACAGCAGGTGTTCCTGTACCGCCGGAGCGTCCCGCCGGACCGGAGGTGAGGGACGTGACAACTACGCCTAAGGTGCGGTTTATAGAATACGCCTAGCACCCGTCCACATGACTAAATTTACTTGCACGCATTTACGCCAAGTAAAACTCGATGTAAATGCCTAAGTTAGATGCACACTGGGTGTAATTCTACAACAACGCATATAGTTTTTAGAACTGCCCACGACCCGCCCATTCCACGCCACTTTTCAAATATGCGCCTTAGAATTTACACGCATTATTTTACAGAATTCGCTTAATGCCAATTAGCGTCAATAATTGCTTGTTAAGTGGCAATTATCAGCGCTGACTGGCTTCTTAAGTAGGGTTACCATATGTCCGGATTTACCCGGACATGTCCTCTTTTTGAGGGCATGTCCGGGCAACCGGACGGATTTTGCCAATCTGCCCGTTTGTCCAGAAATCCGGACAAACGGGCAGATTGCTAGCCTCCCCTCCCCTTACTTACTAGTGCCCTGGTGGTCTAGTGACCTCTTCCGCCTTCGGGACAGGAAAGAGCCCCCTCTTTCCTGCCCAGAGCGCTGCCCTGCATGCATCCTTTCTGTTGCTGATCCTCGGAGCCTATTCAAAATGGCCGCCGAGAGTTGCAGTGACCTCGCGAGACTTCAACTGTCGGCCGACGCCGAGGATCAGCAACAGGAAGGATGCATGCAGGGCAGCGCTCTGCGCAGGAAAGAGGGGGCTCTTTCCTGACCTGAAGAGGTGACTAGACCACCAGGGCAGTAGTAAGGTAAGGGGAGGGGGGTGACGGGGAGGGGGGCGACGGGTTATGTGACAGGGGGGAGGGGAAAATGTGACAGGGGGCGGAGCGAGGGTGTGACATGGGGCGGGACGGGTGTGAAATGGGGCGGGCCGGAGTGTGTGGTGGGGCGGGGCATGTGTCTTCCTTTTTGGGGGACAAAATATGGTAACCCTATTCTTAAGATAATTAAGTTTATTTATTTAACACATTTAGACCCCACATTTTCCCACTTAGTTGCAGGCTCAATGTGGCTTACATAATACCGTGGAAGCAGGCTCCGGTTCGGTAAAATACAAACACACAAAGTAGTAGTAAACCTATAAATAACATGAGTGTAAGGCAACAAAGATATGATAAAAAGTCCAATACGGTCCATGGTTTTGCTGTATTACAAGAAGTAGAAAATTAAGTTGGGTCTGAGGGGTAGGCCTTCTTAAACAAAGTGGTTTTCAGTGACTTCCTGAAGTTAAGATGGTTATGAATTGATTTCATGGTTTTAGGCAGTGCGTTCCACAGTTGTGTACTTATGTAAGAGAAGCTGGGATGCATAAGACCATTGCAGTCTGGATAATGCAAATTTAAGTAAGTTCGGGATAGGCTGGTACTGTTTCTGGGTGGCAAATTTATTAGGTTGAACATGTATCCAGGAACTACGCTGTAAATAATCTTGTGGACCAGAGTGCAAACCTTGAAGGCAACGCGTTCTTTGATGGGAAGCCAATGCAATTTTTCACGAAGGGGTTTGGCACTTTCAAATTTTGATTTTCCGAAGATCAGTCTAGCTGCTGTATTCTGGGCCATCTGAAGTTTCTTAATTAGTTGTTCTTTACAACCTGCATAGATTCCGTTGCAGTAATCTAAATGGCTTAATACTATTGATTGTATTAGGTTGCGCACTCTAATCAGAATATGAGCTGATTTGTGTGCGCAACTCAAGTCGCACTATATAAAATCCGGCGGAAAATGTTCTTCATGCGTACATGGGCCAGCAAAATCAGAAAGAGCACTGTATGGGAGAGCGTAGCCAAATGCTGTCACTCTGTGGAGTGCGTTTATAGATTCTGTTTTGGAGGAGGTCTATCCGTTGGTTTTTTTTGTTCTGCTGTTTTACCTCATTCACTATACTTGGCGACAATAAAGTCATCCAAGAGATATGAAGACCTTATTTTAGAGCCCCTGATGCAGCCCTTGTGGGTGAAACACAGTCTGTGTTGGGCACCTATCCTATATAATAATTTTCACTTCCAACGTTCCATCGTTGTTTGGCTGCATGGGTTCGTAACATCTCATGACGTCAGTCAGCCTCCAGCGTTCCATTCCAGCGTTCCATTCCCCCTCACTGCCCCGCCCTCACGTCAAAATGTAATGACGTCAGAGGGCGGAACAGTGAGAGGGAAGGGAATGCTGGAGGTGAGCTGACGTCAGGATGTTACCAACGGAAGGGAAGCCAGCCAGGCCAGCCAGAAAATGATGAAGTACAAAGGAAGAGAGAATCGCGGCACATCGAGGGCAGGGCAGAGCAGAATCCATGGACATGGATGGGATGGGAGGAGAGGACAGGAGAGAAGAGAATCACAGGACACGGAAGGGAGGGCAGGGAAGAGGAGAATCGCTGGACATGGAGGGGACGGGAGGGAAGAATCGCTGGACATGGAGGGGAGGGCAGGGCAGGGGAGAGACAAAAAAAATCGCTTACAAGAGAGCCTTTCTAGGGCCCGTTTCATTGTTGAGGAAACGAGCTGGGTTCCACTAGTTTTACAATAAAGTTTGAATTACACTATTGACGTATCTGCTTTGTTTGCTTCCACATTGGATCTTGCGGATTGTCTGCCTTGCTGTTTTTTTGGGACCACTCATAGCTACACCACTGGTTTTATGTCTGTGCATATCTACTATAATAAAACTCACCCTCAACGTTCTGAGGACACTGACGTCAGTGAAGCCAAGCCACTGACAACAGTTCCTTCAGGTTCGAAGGTTCGCGGTGGTGAAGCCACCAGGCCCCGCCCTCGCGTCAAACGTCATGACAACGAGGGCGGAGCAAACGTTGAGGGTGAGTTTTATTACTGTACCTGTGCTCCGCCCTCGCGTCAAAATGCGATGACGTCGAGGGCGGCCCAGGAAAATCGACACCCACACAGAGCAACGCTAACAACAGCGGCGGCAAACGAACCACCTACAACCACGACGAGCCACGGGGCGGCCCAGGAAAATCGCCACTGATCTCCGTATGTGAGTCACCCCCCCCCCCCCTCCAAAAAAAGCTAGCGCCCGTTTCATTGCTCAGAGAAACGGGCCTTCTTTCCTAGTTATGTATGTTTTACTGTTCTCCACCTTGGACAAGGGCAGATTATAAATAATAAATCTAAAAGGATCATCTAGGAAAGGGCTTCCCAAACCTGCCCTGGTGAGGCCACAACCAGCTGGGTTTTCAAGAGATTCACAATGATTACATACAGTACATTAGATAAATCTGCCCACATCACAGATCCAATATATACAAACATATCTGATGCATTTTGATTGTAGATGGCCTGAAAACCCAACCGGCTGCAGGGGGTGGGAGGATACTTTCATTCGAGCCCTCAGCCAGTAAGAAGACTTTACAAAAGTATCAATGACTACACTTTTCTGTCTGACTGTGAATCCATAGTAACATAGTAGATGATGACAGAAAAAGACCTGCACGGTCCATCCAGTCTGCCCAACAAGATAACTCATATTTGCTGCTTTTTGTGTATACCCTACTTTGATTTGTACCTGTGCTCTTCAGGGCACAGACCGTATAAGTCTGCCCAGCACTATCCCCGCCTCCCAACCACCAGCCCCGCCTCCCAACCACCGGCTCTGGCACAGACCGTATAAGTCTGCCCAGCACTATCCCCGCCTCCCCACCACCAGCCCCGCCTCCCAACCACCGGCTCTGGCACAGACCGTATAAGTCTGCCCAGCACTATCCTCACCTCCCAACCACCAGCCCCACCTCCCAACCACCGGCTCTGGCACAGGCACAGACCATATAAGTCTGCCCGCACTATCCCCGCCTCCCCACCACCAGCCCCGCCTCCCAACCACCGGCTCTGGCACAGACCGTATAAGTCTGCCCAGCACTATCCCCGCCTCCCAACCACCAGCCCCGCCTCCCAACCACCGGCTCTGGCACAGACCGTATAAGTCTGCCCAGCACTATCCCCGCCTCCCAACCACCAGCCCCTCCTCCCAACCACCGGCTCTGGCACAGACCGTATAAGTCTGCCCAGCACTATCCCCGCCTCCCAACCACCAGCCCCTCCTCCCAACCACCGGCTCCGGCACAGACCGCACAAGTCTGCCCAGCACCATCCCCACCTCCCAACCACCGGCTCCGGCACAGACCGCACAAGTCTGCCCAGCACTATCCCCGCCTCCCAACCACCCACCCCTCCTCCCAACCACCGGCTCCGGCACAGACCGCACAAGTCTGCCCAGCACCATCCCCACCTCCCAACCACCAGCCCTGCCTCCCAACCACCGGCTCTGGCACAGACCGTACAAGTCAGTCCAGCACTATCCCTGCCTCCCAACCACCAGTCCTGCTGCCCACCACCGGCTCTGGCACAGACCGTATAAGTCTGCCCAGCACTATCCCCGCCTCCCAACCACCAGCCCCGCCTCCCGATCTTGACTAAGCTCCTGAAGATCCATTCCTTCGGCACAGGATTCCTTTATGCTTATCCCACGCATGTTTGAATTCCGTTACCGTTTTCATTTCCACCACCTCCTGCGGGAGGGCATTCCAAGCATCCACTACTCTCTCTGTCTCTGTTCTACAAACAGTAGACAGGACAGGACCCTGCTTTGTGAGCGTGAGCAGAGAGAAATGAGAGTGATACACTGTTTCCACACGTCAGTGGTCAGACTGGAGCTACGGGTCTTCCATGGCTCATGGCCTCTGCTGCCAGAGGGGCCCTGCTCCGGCATAACAGGTCTGGTTCAGCACTTCAGTCTATTTTTAATAGCTCTGATTTAACACTGCAACAGTCCCTTCCTCAGAAGAGCATCCGAAATGTAAAACCTTACTGATAGGGAAAGCAGAGAGAGAGAGAGACAAAGTGGGTTTGTAAACAGTGGAGGAGTGGCCTAGTGGTTAGGGTGGTGGACTCTGGTCCTGGGGAACTGAGTTCGATTCCCACTTCAGGCACAGGCAGCTCCTTGTGATTCTGGGCAAGTCACTTAACCCTCCATTGCCTCATGTAAGCCGCATTGAGCATGCCATGAGTGGGAAAGCGCAGGGTACTAATGTAACAAAAATAAAATACTACTACTACTACTATTTAACATTTCTAGAGCGCTACAAAGTGTACGCAGCGCTGTACAAACACAGAAGAAAGACAGTCCCTGCTCAAAGAGCTTACAATCTAATAGACAAAAAGTAAAGCATTTAAATTTAAAATATTTAAGCAGTCAAGCACAAGAGAACAGTCACAGAAGGACAGAAGATGTTGAAGGGTGGTCAGTGTGATTAGGTGTAACTCTGGTTGGAGTAGTGGGAGAAGGTGATAGAAGAATAGAAATGGGTGAGGTAAAGTAATGAGTGGGTTGATAGGGAGGTTATATAAGACACTATTGGAGAAAAATAGATACTATTGGAGATTCTACATGGAATGTTGCTACTATTTGAGATTCTACATGGAATGTTGCTATTCCACTAGCAACATTCCATGTAGAAGCCTGCACAGCCACATTGGTGATCTGCAAGGGCCGACTTCTAGTGGAATTGCAACATTCCATGTAGAATCTCAAATAGTAGCAACAGTGGAGGAGTGGCCTAGTGGTTAGGGTGGTGGACTTTGGTCCTGGGGAACTGAGGAACTGAGTTTGATTCCCACTTCAGGCACAGGCAGCTCCTCTCTGGGCAAGTCACTTAACCCTCCATTGCCCCATGGACAAATAAGTACCTGTATATGTAAGCCGCATTGAGCCTGCCGTGAGTGGGAAAGCGCGGGGTACAAATGTAACAAAAAAAAATGTGTTTATGTACAGTACGTAGGGAAAATCTTCTTCAACTCTTGCCCTGGTAGCCCAGAAATAATCTCTTTCCCAGGCCTTTCTCTCCATGCAGCAGCGGCTACCACTTCCCTCCCTGCCAGCCTAGTAACAAGTGGTTAAACTCCTTTCTCTGTAATCCAGCCCCTCTTGGCTTCAAGAGTAAAACATGCACCTGCGATAAGTATGAGAAAGATTGAGAGAGACATGCTTCCTTGTTAACAAAACATGTCTCATTATCTCAGCTTCCGAAGTAGCGGAGCCCAGAGGCAGCTAGCAGAAGATGGGCTCCGAGCCAGCTGGCCACGCGCCATTCCCAGCCCAGGTTGCTCTCATCTCGTCTCGTTTCTTCCTTCTGTGCTTCTCGCTGATCCTTCGCAGATGCCACCCCCATCCCCCCTCCATCCCACCTCTCTCTGCAGCGCTGGTTCTGATCAAGACAGCAGGCCACCCGGTGCTGGCTGCCCATCCACCAGAGGAACACTTTGAAAATATATGATGGCTTAATTTGTCTGCTTGCTACTTCATAAAAAACTCAACTCTAATTTATTTATTTGTTGCATTTGTATCCCACATTTTCCCACCTATTTGCAGGCTCAATGCGGCTTACACTGTTCCGTAGTGGCAGTCGCCATTACCGGAATGAAAATACAAAGTGGTATTGCATTAAAGTTCAAAGGTGGAAGAGTAAATTAAGCAATCAAGTATAGAGAGATCATTTACACATTAAAAATAAAAGTGGTGTTGCATTCAAGTTCATTATGATAAAGTACACGAAGCAGTCCATAAAAAGAGTTCGGTTTTGTCCGGTTTTGGTATAAGTTTCGTTGTCTGGTCTTTAGGGTGGATCATTGTGGTGGTATGCCTTATCAAACAGGTTGGTTTTTAGTGATTTTCGGAAGTTAGACACTATATTCACACAGATGTATTGTAAAGAGTATGTAGGAAAGGCCCCAAGGGAACCCTGGGATAGGCCAGATTACCCCCGTTATAGGCAGGCATCCCCCATGAAAAAACTAGAAATAAAGAACTACAACTCCCAGCATGCCCCAAGGGAGCCTGGGGATAAGAGAAACTATGTGCATTCCCAGGAGTCACCAGTGGCCGCGCAGGGGAAGGAGTAAGGCTGATTCTCCAACCTGGTGGAAGAGGTGGTGGAACAAGTGGGTGGAGAAAGAAGGGACTCCAAAGACCTTTAATGAAGAAAAGGGTGAGCAGCTGAGAGAAGGGCGGGGTGAAGAGAATATGGATTGGGCTCCTGAGGAGAGAGAAGAGGAGAGTGAGCCTTGCCCTATGGAGTTGACTGAGCCAGAGAGCGCCCTGGAAGAGCCGATGGACTTTTCAGCTTTGGCTCAAAGAAAGCCAAGGCAGTAGCGTGGCCAAGCCGGGTCAAGCGGGAGGAGGTCAGGTAGGAGTATGACTGACCAAGAGGGTGGGACGCTAGGCTTTGAGCCTGCGCAAAGCCATTGAACTGTGTTTTGAAAGCCTAGCTGGACTGAGCTGTGTTTTAAAGCTTGGCTAAAATTGAACTGTGTTTTGAAAGCCTAGCTGGACTGTGCTGTATTTAAGGCTTGGCTAAAATTGAACTGTGTTTTGAAACCAGGGCTGCATTGAGCCGTGTGTTTTTTTTTTCTTTTTACTGCTACTCTCCAGGGGACCGGGAGAGAAAGCAGCGGTTGAAGCCTGCATGCTGTAGCAGTGTTTGTTGTTTTGGGGAAAAGGGGAGCCATACAGGAGTGGGTTTTTGTTTAGTTTGGTTTTGTGGAAGGGCTGCCTCCCAGGAGAAAAGAGGATCCACTTTACAATTGGTGTCAGAAGTGGGATCGCGTCGCGGACCTGTCGCTCAAGGAGGCCTAGACCAGCAGGACAGAAAAGCCCGACGGAGGGGCCAACGCTGAGAAAGGCGCAGACCCATCTGGGGTTCCGGTAAGCGGGGCCTAGATTGGGGGAGATAAAGGGATCCTAGTAAAAGGGGAAACATAAGTAGTGAAACCGCACTTGGAGGTGTCCTCTGTGTTTTTTTTCCCCACCAGGAGTCGCTGTTCCGGATCAAGGATGGACCCCAAGGAGATCTTCGCTTGGATGACGATGCAGTTCCAGAAACAGCAAGAACTGATGGTGAAGATGGTGGAAGACTCCTTGACGGCGGCCCGAGAGCAGCAACAACCGGTGCTGAATATGCTCCAGGATTTTTTTCAGCGAGGGATCGAGGCTCCCAGGGGCGGTGGAGCCAGCGCAACTGGACAGGGACCAGGAGGAAGCGGTGTAGGACCTTTATCCCTGAACTCACTTACTTGGGGAAAGTTGTCTGAGCAGGATAATGTAGAGGATTTCCTGACCGCCTTCGAGAGGGTGGCAGTGGCCGCAGGATGGCCACAAGAGCAGTGGGCCATGCGGTTAGTGCCTTCATTATCTGGGGAGGCTCTAAGAGCCTTTAGAGACTTGGCTCCTGCGGACGCGGCCAATTATGGGAGGTTGAGAGAGGCCATTAAGGACAGATATGGACTAAGTACCCAGGCTTATAGGTGTAAGTTTAGGTCCACTAAATGGGAAAAGGGGGAAACCCCTAAAGCGGTGGCCACTAGACTGATGGACTTGGTAAAAAAATGGTTGGAACCTGAGCGCCGCACCACGGAAGAGATTCTTCAAGAATTGGTAGTGGAGCAGTTCCTGCAGGGCCTTCCCAGGGAGATGAGGGCAGGATTGGTCCAAAGGGGCTGTAAGACGGTGGAGGCCGTGACAGCCGGGGTGGAGTGTTATTTGGAAGCCCAACAGTGGGGAGAACCCAACCTGGAGGGGGGTAAGCCCCGACCTGTGGGAGGCTGGGGTTCCAAAAGTTCCTTCTTTAAACCCGATCACGGCTGGGGGGGGTAGAAAGCCCGTAGTGCCCTCAGGCCCCGAAAAAAAGGCCCCCTCGTATGAAGGAAAATTCTGTTATAAGTGTGGGAAGGCGTGGCACTTCAGGAGGGATTGCCCAGGTCGAGAGGGATGGACCTCGCAGGTTGCCCAGGGGTTTAGGCCTCGGTATACCGCCAAGGTGGAGGTGGAGGGTTTACCTATTGTAGCCATGTTAGACTCTGGGGCAGACCAGTCCATGATCTCTAGGAGGTTATGGGAACAAATAAGAAAGAGGAGGACAGGAGGTAAGGATACCTGTGAGGGAGCAGTGGCTATTCAATGTATACATGGGGCCAGTACTCGTTATACCCTCCATAGGGTTCACGTGAAGGGGCCCACAGGGGACATAGAGATAGCCATGGCCGTGCTGCCCAGACTACCTCAGGAGATGATTTTGGGAAGGGACTGGCCCCCCTTTACCGAGTGTATTAGTGAAAAAAGAGTGTTGGTCACTACCCGCTCTCAGGCTCGGCGAGTCCCTGACGCTGAGAAAGAGAGAAAGGGGAAAGCTTTGGGAAAAAAGGAGCAGAGGGGTAGACGGGAGGCTTGGAGCAGGCGAGAAAAGAATGCGGGGGTGGAAATTTAAGGGGGGGGGGGTATGTAAAGAGTATGTAGGAAAGGCCCCAAGGGAACCCTGGGATAGGCCAGAATACCCCCGTTATAGGCAGGCATCCCCCAGGAAAAAACTAGAAATAAAGAACTACAACTCCCAGCATGCCCCAAGGGAGCCTGGGGATAAGAGAAACTATGTGCATTCCCAGGAGTCACCAGAGGAGGGCCGCAGGGGAAGGAGTAAGGCTGATTCTCCAACCTGGTGGAAGAGGTGGTGGAACAAGTGGGTGGAGAAAGAAGGGACTCCAAAGAACTTTAATGAAGAAAAGGGTGAGCAGCTGGGAGAAGGGCGGGGTGAAGAGAATATGGATTGGGCTCCTGAGGAGAGAGAAGAGGAGAGTGAGCCTTGCCCTATGGAGTTGACTGAGCCAGAGAGCGCCCTGGAAGAGCCGATGGACTTTTCAGCTTTGGCTCAAAGAAAGCCAAGGCAGTAGCGTGGCCAAGCCGGGTCAAGCGGGAGGAGGTCAGGTAGGAGTATGACTGACCAAGAGGGTGGGACCCTAGGCTTTGAGCCCGCGCAAAGCCATTGAACTGTGTTTTGAAAGCCTAGCTGGACTGAGCTGTGTTTTAAAGCTTGGCTAAAATTGAACTGTGTTTTGAAAGCCTAGCTGGACTGTGCTGTGTTTAAGGCTTGGCTAAAATTGAACTGTGTTTTGAAACCAGGGCTGCATTGAGCCGTGTGTTTTTTTTTCTTTTTACTGCTACTCTCCAGGGGACCGGGAGAGAAAGCAGCGGTTGAAGCCTGCACGCTGTAGCAGTGTTTGTTGTTTTGGGGAAAAGGGGAGCCATACAGGAGTGGGTTTTTGTTTAGTTTGGTTTTGTGGAAGGGCTGCCTCCCAGGAGAAAAGAGGATCCACTTTACAGTATATCTTGCTGCACCATATGCCTGGAATAGACTTCCTGAGCCGGTACGTCAAGCTCCATCTCTGGCCGTCTTCAAATCTAAGCTAAAAGCCCACCATTTTGATGCTGCTTTTAACTCCTAACCCTTATTCAGTTGTTCAGAACCCTTATTTTATCATCCTGACTTTAATATTCCCTTATCTCTTGTTTGTCTGTCCTAATTAGATTGTAAGCTCTGTCCAGCAGGGACTGTCTCTTCATCTTCAAGTGTACATCGCTGCATAAGTACATAAGTACATAAGTAGTGCCATACTGGGAAAGACCAAAGGTCCATCTAGCCCAGCATCCTGTCACCGACAGTGGCCAATCCAGGTCAAGGGCACCTGGCACGCTCCCCAAACGTAAAAACATTCCAGACAAGTTATACCTAAAAATGCGGAATTTTTCCAAGTCCATTTAATAGCGGTCTATGGACTTGTCCTTTAGGAATCTATCTAACCCCTTTTTAAACTCCGTCAAGCTAACCGCCCATACCACGTTCTCCGGCAACGAATTCCAGAGTCTAATTACACGTTGGGTGAAGAAACATTTTCTCCGATTCGTTTTAAATTTACCACACTGTAGCTTCAACTCATGCCCTCTAGTCCTATTATTTTTGGATAGCGTGAACAGTCGCTTCACATCCACCCGATCCATTCCACTCATTATTTTATACACTTCTATCATATCTCCCCTCAGCCGTCTCTTCTCCAAGCTGAAAAGCCCTAGCCTTCTCAGCCTCTCTTCGTAGGAAAGTCGTCCCATCCCCACTATCATTTTCGTCGCCCTTCGCTGTACCTTTTCCAATTCTACTATATCTTTTTTGAGATACGGAGACCAGTACTGAACACAATACTCCAGGTGCGGTCGCACCATGGAGCGATACAACGGCATTATAACATCCGCACACCTGGACTCCATACCCTTCCTAATAACACCCAACATTCTATTCGCTTTCCTAGCCGCAGCAGCACACTGAGCAGAAGGTTTCAGCGTATCATCGACGACGACACCCAGATCCCTTTCTTGATCCGTAACTCCTAACGCGGAACCTTGCAAGACGTAGCTATAATTCGGGTTCCTCTTACCCACATGCATCACTTTGCACTTGTCAACATTGAACTTCATCTGCCACTTGCACGCCCATTCTCCCAGTCTCGCAAGGTCCTCCTGTAATCGTTCACATTCCTCCTGCGACTTGACGACCCTGAATAATTTTGTGTCATCGGCGAATTTAATTACCTCACTAGTTATTCCCATCTCTAGGTCATTTATAAATACATTAAAAAGCAACGGACCCAGCACAGACCCCTGCGGGACCCCACTAACTACCCTCCTCCACTGAGAATACTGGCCACGCAATCCTACTCTCTGCTTCCTATCTTTCAACCAGTTCTTAATCCATAATAATACCCTACCTCCGATTCCATGACTCTGCAATTTCTTCAGGAGTCTTTCGTGCGGCACTTTGTCAAACGCCTTCTGAAAATCCAGATATACAATATCAACCGGCTCCCCATTGTCCACATGTTTGCTTACCCCCTCAAAAAAATGCATTAGATTGGTGAGGCAAGACTTCCCTTCACTAAATCCGTGCTGACTTTGTCTCATCAGTCCATGTTTTTGTATATGCTCTGCAATTTTATTCTTAATAATAGCCTCCACCATCTTGCCCGGCACCGACGTCAGACTCACCGGTCTATAATTTCCCGGATCTCCTCTGGAACCCTTCTTAAAAATCGGAGTAACATTGGCTACCCTCCAGTCTTCCGGTACTACACTCGATTTTAGGGACAGATTGCATATTTCTAACAGTAGCTCCGCAAGTTCATTTTTTAGTTCTATTAATACTCTGGGATGAATACCATCAGGTCCCGGTGATTTACTACTCTTCAGCTTGCTGAACTGACCCATTACATCCTCCAAGGTTACAAAGAATTTGTTTAGTTTCTCCGACTCCCCCGCTTCAAATATTCTTTCCGGCACCGGTGTCCCCCCCAAATCCTCCTCGGTGAAGACCGAAGCAAAGAATTCATTTAATTTCTCCGCTACGGCTTTGTCCTCCTTGATCGCCCCTAGTAGTGCTATAGAAATGATAAGTAGTAGTAGTAGTAGTCTTTGGGATTCCGGAACCTTGAGACTCTTTAGGATTCTGTATGGAATCTTACTACTCTTTGGGATTCTGAACGGAATCTTGCTACTCTTTGTCCTTATTCCTTATTTGTCCTGTTTGTCTGTCCTAATTAGGTTGTAAGCTCTGTCGAGCAGGGACTGTCTCTTCATGTTCAAGTGTACAGCGCTACGTACGTCTAGTAGCACTATAGAAATGATAAGTAGTAGTAGTAGTATTTTGTTATAATGGGAGAAAGGTACCCGGTCAAAACAGCCTCGAAAAATGGCCCCCGACAAACAAAAAAGCTCCCGACATAATAGCCCTGACATAAAAGCCACTGTCAAAATGGCCTGCCCACAATATAACCCTTGACAAGTTAGCATGTCGCTGGGAGCTGCGTTGGCTCCGCTGGTTCCCTGCTCTCTCTGCCCCGGAACAGGAAGTAACCTGTTCCGGGGCAGAGGGAGCAGGGGAACCAGCGGAGCCAACACCCCCCCCCCCCCCCAGCGGCGTGCACCCGGGGCAGACCGCCGCCCCGCCCCCCACTTCCTACGCCACTGCAGATCGTGAATACCAGTTGGTAGCTATAGAGTTTTGATTATTAATATAAGCTGGTAGGAGCCTTTATCAGTGAAGATTTCATTTGTAGTTTATCATCTTTTTTTTTGTGATGTGCTATTTTTTTCTAGGGGGCTATTTTGTTAAGGGGGCTATTTTGTCTAGGGTTATTTTGTAGGAGGGGCCATTTTGTTACAAGGCTGTTTTGTCTGGGCTTTTTTATCGGGGCTATTTTGTCAGGGCTAATAGGTCAGAGTGCCGAGTCCATAGTGGGGGTATCTCCCTTTTTTTGGTTATCAATAGAAATCAAACAAAATAAAACATGGAAAAGAAAATAAGATGATGCCTTTTTTATTGGCCGTAACTTAATACATTTCTTGATTAGCTTATTGTATTAAGTTATGTCCAATAAAAAAAGGTATCATCTTATTTTCTTTTCCCTGTTTTATTTTGTTTGATTTCTATTGATAACCTTTAAGAGTGGACTAACACGGCTACCACACCTCCCTTTTTTTTTTGGAAACTTCAGGAAATCACTAAAAACCAACCTCTTCAAAAAGGCGTACCCCACCGATCCACTACTACTACTTAGCATTTCTATAGCGCTGCCAGGGTTACGCAGCGCTGTACAAGTTTAAACATGTACAATTCTCTTGGCTCCAACCCTCGTCGCCTCTTCACCACCCTCAACTCCCTACTTAAAGTACCCTCCGCTCCCACCCCCCCCTCACTCTCCACCGTAAATCACCGTGATCCACCGTAAATCACCACACCCAGCAACAGAGCATAACCAATGATCATACGGAACAATAAACAATTTACGTTCCCTTCGACCCTCATGGTGCCTGACACACACCTACCTCATCAGACCACAACACGACCTTGTATTTGTTATCAACAGACATGGCGAACGCCGTTACGGTACTATGTAAACCACATTGAGCCTGCAAATAGGTGGGAAAATGTGGGGTACAAAGGCAACAAATAAATAAATAAATACTGAGCATACACTCATCACTTAGCTGAAGGCAGCCTCCGGGACTGCCTGGCAAATGTCTTCATTTGAAAGACAGTCCCAGAGGCTGCCTTGTGTGCAACACCAGAACCAGTTGCCTGCCAGAGCTGTTACAAGCAGGGCATACCCAGCAGGAGCCGTGGAAGCGCTGAGGAATGCTATCTTGCTTTGCTTTTTCATTGCTGCTGAGTTGGCTGTTGCAAGTTCTTGCCCTCTTTTGTTTTTTTGCTGTGATCATAGTGCAGGGTCGGAGTCATAAGCTGAGGACTCGTCTTTCCTGACCTTTTCATTGATACTGAGAACTTGTACACGACATTAAGAAAAAAAAACAGGACCTCCAACATTTTTCCAAATAAGGTTGCCAACTGTATCCAGATTTGCCCGAAAGGGCTCTTCAGCTCGGAGAAAAGATGGCTGAGGGGGACATAAGATAGAGGTCTATAAAACAACAGGTGGAGTGGAAAGGGTAGATGTGAAGAGTCTGTTTACGCTTTCCAAAAATACTAGGACTAGGGGGCATTCAATGAAGCTACAAAGTAGTAAATTTAAAACGAATCAGAAAATTTTCTTCACTGAACATGTGATTAAACTCTGGAATTCGTTGCCAGAGAATGTGGTAAAGGCTGTTAGCTTAGCGGGGTTTAAAAAAGGTTTGGATGGCTTCCTAAAGGAAAAGCCCATAGACCATTATTAAAATGGACTTGAGGAAAATCCACTGCTTATTTCTGGGATAAGCAGCATAAAATGTTTTGTACATTTTTGGGATCTTGAAAGGTATTTGTGACCTGGATTGGCCACTGTTGGAAACAGGTTGCTGGGCTCGATGGACCTTCGGTCTGTCCCAGTGTGGCAATACTTATGTACTTATAACCAGCCCTGGGTTTATCCCATTGCATGCAGGGACTTATAATCTTGCATTTCTTAGAGAATGCAATGGGGAAATTGGAACTACAAGTCCCTGCATGCAATGGAGTAAACCCAGGACTGGATCAACCCTGTCGGGTGAATCTGGATCCAGTTGACAACCCTATTTCCAAATAACCCAAAAAAAGTCCTACTGCAGCAGAAACGTCCGCCTGAAATTCGAGACATTTCTGAGTACTTTATTTATCAACAAGATGAAGCTCCAGCGCATCAAGCTCGCAGATCAGTTGAGCTCTTAATTAATGAAACCCCAGAATTCACTGAGCCAACAGCTCAGCAGCGTGGAAGACTTTGTGAATGCGTCAAGGTTGAAAGAGGACACTTTGAACACAAATGATGAATTAACTAAGATAAAAACCCATTATACTAATGTGTTTTCAAAAGTCATACTAAATGTTTAAGTAATTTATTTATTTATTTTATTTATTTATTGCATTTGTACCCCACATTTTCCCACCTATTTGCAGGCTCAATGTGGCTTACAGAGTGTTGTTATGACATAGTCATGAGAGGATCTTAGATACAATTCGGTGGTAAGCTGAACATATTAGAAGATAGAGTAGGGGGTGTTAGATAGGGTGGTGTAGGAGGTGTATTTATATGATTGGGTGGGTTGTGTGGTGATTTGTGTCTTTAAGGGTTCTCTTTGTAGGCTCTATTGAAGAGACGTGTCTTCAAAGATTTGCGAAAGTTGCTTAGATTGTCCATAGTTTTTAGGGCTGGGGGTAGCGTATTCCATAGCTGTGTACTTCTGTAAGAGAAGGTAGTGGCGTATGCCTGCTTATATTTAAGTCCTTTACAACTGGGGAAGTTCAGATTGAGGAATTTGCGGGCTGATCTCTTGGTGTTTCTGGGCGGTAGCATTTTGAAACTACGTCAGGGGTCTCATTTTTTTTCTGGACACCTTGTGGAGGTTGAGGGGGAAGGGGGTTATTCACATCCTATTACCTGACCCTACTGGGGATACCTACTACTACTACTTAACATTTCTAAAGCGCTACTAGGGTTACAGCAGCGCTGTACAGTTTAACAAAGAAGGACAGTCCCTGCTCAAAGGAGCTTACAATCTAATGGACAAAATGTGCAGACAATCAAATTGGGGCAGTCTAGATTTCCTGAATGGAGGTACAATGGTTAGGTGCCGAAGGCGACATTGAAGAGGTGGGCTTTGAGCAAGGATTTGAAGATGGGTAGGGAGGGGGCTTGGCGTATGGGCTCAGGAAGTTTGTTCCAAGCATAGGGAGAGGCGAGGCAGAAAGGGCGGAGCCTGGAGTTGGCGGTGGTGGAGAAGGGTGCTGAGAGGAGGGATTTGTCCTGTGAGCGGAGGTTTCGGGTAGGAGCGTAAGGGGAGATGAGGGTAGAGAGGTAAGGAGGGGCTGCAGATCGAGTGCATTTGTAGGTTAGTAGGAGAAGCTTGAACTGTATGCGGTACCTGATCGGAAGCCAGAGAAGTGACTTGAGGAGAGGGGTGATATGAGTGTATCGGTCCAGGCGGAAGATAAGACGTGCAGCAGAGTTCTGAACGGACTGAAGGGGGGATAGATGGCTAAGTGGGAGGCCAGTGAGGAGTAGGTTGCAGTAGTAGTAGGGGGTAATTCTACAAACTCTGGTGATTAAGTTAACTTCCACCAGAAAGTAAGCCTTTAGTTATGTGGGACCTAACTCACCTCCCACTGCTTGGATTTGGAAAGTTCTGAAGACTTGGCTTTTTGAAACTAATTTCAGTTAAGTGTTTGATTGCATCACAAACCAATGGGAGTGCATGACCAGTTATTTGAGACTCTTGCTATGAAACTTATGTTTTGCTACTGTTAGTAGTTTGCTTTTTTAAGAATTGATATTAATTTTATTCAATTCATGGTTGATTGTAATATGATAGATTTATTGTTTTATTATTGTAAAATTATCATTTTTTATTGTAAACTGCTCCAATGCCTACTAAGGCATGCTAGGGGCGCGTTAGCCTTTTTAACGTGTGTAAATGGTTTACACGCGTTAAACGCGCCCATAGAAATGTACAGGCGCGCTAGCGTTTAACGCGCCTTAAAATTAAGGGCGCGTTAGAAACGCTAACGCACCTTAGTAAACATACCCCTAAAACTTATGTACTGAGCGGTATATCAAGTTAATCAATCCAATCCAATCTACTCCACAGGTTTTGCTTTAGAGGAATAAAATGGTGTGATAGCCACGTTAGTTTACTTTTAAAGGTAATAAAACAAGAAGATAATACCTTTTTTATTGGACTAATTTCATACATTCTTTGGCTAGCTTTCGAATGCAATACCTACTTCTTCTAATCAGAAATGAGTAAATGATAAGTAATATCAGAATAGATAAAAGATAAAAGCATTCCAATGATAGTCTCAGAGGGAAAGGACCCTGGTTACCTCTATGGTGTTTAATGTGGTGCCTGTGTAAGTTGATTCTTGTCTTTAGCATCCAGCCTGCTTCTCCACTTAACCCTCCATTGCCCTGGTACAAAATAAGTACCTGAATGTATGTAAACCGCTTTGAATGTAGTTGCAAAAACCTCAGAAAGGCGGTATATCAAGTCCCATTTCCCTTGTGAGTCTTCACAATTGCCAGAACATATCACAGGACCCCACAACCACTCACAAAAGGATCAGTTCAGACAGCTTTGTCCTTTTCCATAAATATCACCTTTATTGATGAAACTTCTCTCCCTCCCCCCCCCCCTCCACTAAAAAATAGGAGAGGGAGCAGAGTATTGGAGGGGACAAGCTGGGGGGGGGGGGGGGGGGGGGAGAGGAAGCAAAAGTATTAGAGGAGACAGCCCAGGGAGGGGACAGAGAGAGTGCTGGACAGTGAATTGGGGAAGGGCAGAGGGTTAAGGGGTTCTGTGGGCAGATGATCAAAAGCCCCGCTCTGTTCCAAACAGAACTCTAAAAATAGAGCTGGAACAGGGCGGGGCTTTACCACCCCTATGATCAGAGATAATTGCATGCAAATTTAAGCTCGCAATTCTCTCTGATCATAGGGTAGCAGTGTGGGGAATGGAGGCCTGCTAGCATGCAAATGCACGCTGGACCGGGCTTCACCATTCCTCCCCAGTGGTCTGAAAACCCTAACGCCAGCTCCGAACTGGCGTAGGGTCTGCCACAGCCAGCGTGCCAATCTTTGGTGCGCTGGTCGCTGATCTTTGGGGATGAATAGATTTAGCGTGCATGCTACTTAAGAGCCATGTTTTGCATGCATTTGCATGCTAGTTGCGTTCAGAGCCCGCGGGCGGTAGCAAACGCAGGCGCTAGTACGGCGCTAACAGCCTCTAGCGCCTGCGTTTGCTTCTGATCATCGGCCCACTGGTGTTCAAGGATTTTATTTGGGCAATCTGTGGAGCTGAGGACAGCACCAACTTCCTTCAACTACTGGTATTTTTAGCAAAACCACGGACACCGCTAGGTTGCAACAAGTACTGGCAGCTGCCGGAAGACGCACTGTCTGCAGCTTAGGGCTATCTCTGGACTTCAAGCATTGGGAAAGAAAAAAGGCCAAAAATGAGATGCACTGCCTCTAAGCTTCCCCTTTCCCTCGTACCCTGGAGAAAATCTGAAACAACATTTTTTAAATTTTGCATCTTTCAGTAAAAACTTTTCTGTTTTTAATGGTCAAGAGTCTGCCTGCAACTCGACAGGGCTACGGATAGATCTCCTATTAGTTTTATGAGCCTCATTTAAATATTATTTTAATTGTATTATACCTAATTAATTGTGTAGAATCTCTGCTCCTCGCTCTGTGGGTCTATCTTTTTCTGATAATTTTCTACACTTTTATATTCTGATTGTACACCGCAGGGGCGTGGCCAGAGCCCGAGGTGGTGGAGGCACATTTTGGTCCACCGCCCCCCCCCCTGCCGCATCGCCGCTCCCCACCCACTGCTGCAGCAAATACCTTGGCTGGCGGGGGTCCCCAACCCTTGCCAACTGAAGCCTTGTCCAGCGCCGGTCTCCAGCACCGCCGTGTTGCCTGCCCTGCTCTCTGTTCCCCTCACAGCAGGCACGCTCCTTTTAGTAAAATTGAGCATGCTCAGTTTCACTAAAAGGAGAGTGAAGGACGTGAGGGGAAGATAAAGCTGGGCAGGCAATGCGGCAGCGACGGAGACCAGTGCTGGAAAAGACTTCAACTGGCGGGGGTTGGGGACCCCCACCAGAAAAACCAGGGGCCCAGAGGAAATTTTGGGGGGGGCCTAGGCCCCGTGGCCCCACGTAGCTACGGCACTGGTACCCCACTCTGCTATAAAAGTGGTATAGCAAATGCTGAATAAACCGTAAATCATAAGGGGCCCTTTTACTAAACTACGTTAAGCACTAACAGGAAAAAAGGCTTCCCACAAAATGCATTAAAGTACTTTACAGTGAACTGCATGCTATTTTTCTTTTTTTGAGAAGAAGCGTGTCATAGACAGAGTGGTCAAGGGAAGCATTATCGAGCTAATGCGTTCGCATTAGCGTGTGCTAACTGGATAATGCTGACAAAGCGGGAGCACTTAGGGGTCCCTTTACTAAGGCGTGCTAACGGATTTAGTGCTCGCTAACAGCTAGCATAATGTGCTAAATGTTAACATGCCTATTATATTCCTGTGGGTGCCTTCTAATACCCTGTTTCCCTGAAAGTAAGACATCCTCCGAAAATAAGACCTAGTAGAGGTTTTCCTGAATTGCTAGATATAAGACCTCTCCCGAAAGTAAGACCTAGCAAATTTTTGTTTGAAAGCAGGGCCGCCGAGAGCCGGACAAGGCCGCCCCCCCACCCGAGGTCGCCGGGCCCCCCCCCCCCCTCCACCCACCCTCCATCGCTCCCGGAACAAACCTTAAACGCCTCCTTTCACCTTCGCAGCAAGCAGCAGCACTGCAGATCTCTCCTTCCTTCCGTGCCCCGCCCTCACGGACGTTACGTCAGGCGAGGGCGGGACATGGAAGGAAGGAGTGGCCTGCCCTGCTGCTGCTTGCTGCGAAGGTGAAAGGAAGCGTTTAAGGTTAGTTCCGGGAGCGACGGAGAGCGGGCGGGCCAACCCTGATCCAACCCCGATGTTTCCCCGAAAAATAAGACAGCCCCTGAAAATAAGACCTAGCGCATTTTTGGGGGCAAAAATTAATATAAGACAGTGTCTTATTTTCGGGGAAACATGGTAGGAAATGGTATTTGCTCCCAAGTTAATTTATTGGCAGGTCTTGTGAGCTAATGGAAAAATCAGCGCAGGACCTGCAAAAATAAAAAAAAGAAGACAGACCTATTTTAGGGATAGGCTAGAAAAGGGCTTAGTGCATAGAAAAGTCCCATGTTAAATTTCTTAGTACATCTTAATAAAAAGGTCCCATGTTAATAGCTGTTCAAAGACAGTGGTTATATTATCCTAATTTGACAAAGAATTCAGAATCTAATTAGGACAGACAAACAGGACAAACAAGAGATAAGGGAATATTAAGGTGAGGATGATAAAATAAGGCTTCTGAACAAGTGAATAAGGGTTAGGAGTTAAAAGCAGCATCAAAAAGGTGGGCTTTTAGCTTAGATTTGAAGACGACCAGAGATGGACCTTGACGTACCGGCTCAGGAAGTCTATTCCAGGCATATGGTGAAGCAAGATAAAAGGAACAGAGTCTGGAGTTAGCGGTGGAGGAGAAGGGTGCAGATAAGAGAGATTTACCCAGTGAACGGAGTTCCCGGGGAGGAATGTAGGGAGAGATGAGAGTGGAGAGGTACTGAGGAGCTGCAGAGTGAATGCACTTACAGTGGGGGAAATAAGTATTTGATCCCTTGCTGATTTTGTAAGTTTGCCCACTGACAAAGACATGAGCAGCCCATAATTGAAGGGTAGGTTATTGGTAACAGTGAGAGATAGCACATCACAAATTAAATCCGGAAAATCACATTGTGGAAAGTATATGAATTTATTTGCATTCTGCAGAGGGAAATAAGTATTTGATCCCTCTGGCAAACAAGACCTAATACTTGGTGGCAAAACCCTTGTTGGCAAGCACAGCGGTCAGACGTCTTCTGTAGTTGATGATGAGGTTTGCACACATGTCAGGAGGAATTTTGGTCCACTCCTCTTTGCAGATCATCTCTAAATCATTAAGAGTTCTGGGCTGTCGCTTGGCAACTCGCAGCTTCAGCTCCCTCCATAAGTTTTCAATGGGATTAAGGTCTGGTGACTGGCTAGGCCACTCCATGACCCTAATGAGCTTCTTCCTGAGCCACTCCTTTGTTGCCTTGGCTGTATGTTTTGGGTCATTGTCGTGCTGGAAGACCCAGCCACGACCCATTTTTAAGGCCCTGGCGGAGGGAAGGAGGTTGTCACTCAGAATTGTACGGTACATGGCCCCATCCATTCTCCCATTGATGCGGTGAAGTAGTCCTGTGCCCTTAGCAGAGAAACACCCCCAAAACATAACATTTCCACCTCCATGCTTGACAGTGGGGACGGTGTTCTTTGGGTCATAGGCAGCATTTCTCTTCCTCCAAACACGGCGAGTTGAGTTCATGCCAAAGAGCTCAATTTTTGTCTCATCTGACCACAGCACCTTCTCCCAATCACTCTCGGCATCATCCAGGTGTTCACTGGCAAACTTCAGACGGGCCGTCACATGTGCCTTCCGGAGCAGGGGGACCTTGCGGGCACTGCAGGATTGCAATCCGTTATGTCGTAATGTGTTACCAATGGTTTTCGTGGTGACAGTGGTCCCAGCTGCCTTGAGATCATTGACAAGTTCCCCCCTTGTAGTTGTAGGCTGATTTCTAACCTTCCTCATGATCAAGGATACCCCACGAGGTGAGATTTTGCGTGGAGCCCCAGATCTTTGTCGATTGACAGTCATTTTGTACTTCTTCCATTTTCTTACTATGGCACCAACAGTTGTCTCCTTCTCGCCCAGCGTCTTACTGATGGTTTTGTAGCCCATTCCAGCCTTGTGCAGGTGTATGATCTTGTCCCTGACATCCTTAGACAGCTCCTTGCTCTTGGCCATTTTGTAGAGGTTAGAGTCTGACTGATTCACTGAGTCTGTGGACAGGTGTCTTTCATACAGGTGACCATTGCCGACAGCTGTCTGTCATGCAGGTAACGAGTTGATTTGGAGCATCTACCTGGTCTGTAGGGGCCAGATCTCTTACTGGTTGGTGGGGGATCAAATACTTATTTCCCTCTGCAGAATGCAAATAAATTCATATACTTTCCACAATGTGATTTTCCGGATTTAATTTGTGATGTGCTATCTCTCACTGTTACCAATAACCTACCCTTCAATTATGGGCTGCTCATGTCTTTGTCAGTGGGCAAACTTACAAAATCAGCAAGGGATCAAATACTTATTTCCCCCACTGTATAGGCCACTAAGAGGAGTTTGAACTGTATGCAGAAACGGATAGGAAGCCGGTGAAGTGACTTGAGGAGAGGGCTAATATGAGCATAACGACACTGGCGGAATATTAGTCATGCAGCAGAATTTTGAACACATTGAAGAGGAGAGAGATGGCTAAGTGGGAGACCTGTGAGAAGCAAGTTGCAATAGTCTAAGTGAGAGGTGATAAGAGCATGGATGAGGGTTCTGGTAGTGTGCTCAGAAAGGAAAGGGCGAATTTTGGTGATATTATATAGAAAGAAAGGACTGGTTTTAGCAGTCTGCTGAATATGTGCAGAGAAGAATAACGTTTAGCACGCCCACAATTTTAGCGCGCGCTAAAAACTTGAGCGCGTCTTAGTAAAAGACCCTCCAAGAATTGATCCTCAGAAGCTTAGCAGAGATTGTGTGGCAGCACCGGTGGTTGGGAGGCGGGGCTAGTGGTTGGGAGGCGGGGCTAGTACAAATCAAGGTCAGGTATACAGATAAAGTAGCGCATATGAGTTTATCTTGTTGGGCCAACTGGATGGGCCGTACAAGTCTTTTTCTGCCGTCACCTACTATGTTACTATGTAAGTTTGTACCTGAAGAAATGGAGGGTTAAAGGGGCCCTTTTACTAAGCCACATAAGCGTCTACGCGCACCCAACGCACGCCAAAATGGAGTTACTGCACGACTACCGCTCAGCCCTTGTGGTAATTTCATTTTTGGCACGCGTCCGCTACTCATTTGGCACACGTAGGTCATTACCACCCGGTTACCGCGTGAGACTTTACCGCTAGGTCAATGGCAGGTGGTAAGGGCTCAGAACCAAAATGGACGCATGGCAATTTTGATTTTGCCGCACGTCCGTTTTCAGCAAAAATTTTTAAAAAAGGGCTTTTTTACAGGCATGCTGAAAAATTGATTGGCGCGCGCCCAAAACCTGCACCTACACTACTGCAAGCCATTTTTCAGCGCACCTCAGCTCTGTGCACACAGGCGATTTAATCGGGCAGAAGTCATTTTGAATATCGACCCATTAATATCTTGACCCCACTGTTTGATACTACTCTCCAACTCAGATTTTCTCAGAGTCCAAAACATATTTTTAAAAAAACCCAAAAACTATATGCAGAATTTCCACAGAAATAAGATGCAGTACATATATAAATAGGCCACCTGACTAGCTGGTATCTTGCTTACGGCCTGCAGCCTGAGCAAGCTTTCTGCCTGTGGCTTGGCACGAGATGGGGCGGAACTGGAAGCACTTAGATTTACTCCTTTGGGCCTCAGCCAGCTTTCCTTTCAATGAGCTCTCTGGCCAGTTTCCAGGCTACGCTTGTGTTTTCATTCTGCATCGAGTTCGTCATCACACTCAGCTGTGCAAAGAAGCCAGTGAAACCCAGAACTGACAGATCATCCACCCCCCCCCCCCCCCCCGTCATCCAGCTGTCGTAGCGCTGTGCCAAGGAAAGAACAGCTGATTCAGTCTTCTTCACGCGCTCCTGTGTTTTCAGAGTTCTCACATGCGTCTTATCTAGCATTTTAGTCTTACAAAAAAAAAAAATCTGTATTTCTAAGCAATATATCATGTTTCAGAGTGTGCATACAGAACCTCCATGCAAATAATTTTAACCTGTAACTTCTGACGATGCCAATATCCTGCCACGTCGGAAATATGAATTAGTACGTTTCTGATGGTGTTTGTGGTGGATGCATCAGACACACATCACAAACCAATGGGACTGCATGACATACAAGGTCACTTGTCACCCTGGCCCAGATGCACAGAACCTAATGAGCCAGCAATGTGGTTTTTAAACTGGTTCTAGCCGGTTTAGCAAGCGAGGAGTACAGCCAGACATTCACAAAAGGGTTCTCCGAGCTCTTTTCCTATCATTTCAGCTAACGAAAACGGAATACAAAGCTATTATAATGAGCTAATTATTATACAAATGTGCATGTAAAGCGATGCACAGCTGTTTTCTGAACGATGCATAGAAGCAGCCCCTACCTTTACCGCTGAAATTTTAACAGGTGGTCAGGAGCTGTCGGTCCTGCCTCGAATGATTGCTAAAACAGTGGAGGGAAGAATCAGCCCATCAAATCACCCAGACCTGAGAGTGATTTCCTGCCTTCCAGCACGGCAGTTGTGTTTATTTTAGTCAACCGCTGCTGTGTTCAGAGAAGGAAGATTTGGAACACTTTTCATGCCCCGATGCTTCAGTAAAGTATGCTGCTTCGGTCCTGGAAACACAGCAGTCTTCAAAGTAAAAACAAGCTTTTGCACAGCTTTCATACACGCAGCTTCTTTGAGTGTATGAGCCAATCATGTGCAGATCTCTGAAATCCTCCACCCCCCAACCCCGGAGCTCCCTGCTTGAGCTGTTCTAGGCTGGTCTCAAGCTCTCTAGCTGCAGCTGCAAGTCACCGCTGATGTTTCCGTGAGTTTCGGGATACCCTACCCCCACCCCTGCATGCAGGCTCCTGGTATGCGGACTGCGGCCCCCTGCCCCCCAATCCCAGCAGGAGAGTGCAGGCTCCCGGCATCAGTCAGTTTTTGAAAATAAAAATAAGCGCTACACCGGTTTCATACACGCAGATTGTCTGCGTGCGACAGAGCTGTCTGTAGCATGCACAGAGCAGCCACCATAACCGCCGAGAGAGGGGGACAGGGGGGCAAAATTCCCCCGGCCTGGGCCTCCAAGGGGGGCCTGGTGCCGGGGTCTCTCTCTCTCCTGCTCCTGACGGGACCTGAGTGATCACGTCCCGACAGGAGCAGTAGAGAGAGAACTCCGGAGCCGCGCTCCGGAGGCACTGCTCTTCTGCCCAGCTGAGCGGCTGCTTTTCCTCTCAAGCGCATGCGCCTGAGAGGAAAAGCAGCTGCAGGGTCAGGCAATCGGCAGAAGCACAGCGCTGGAGGAACCCGTTTTCTGCTGGCGGGGCCGCGGGATCCCCACCAGCAAGGTAATTGGATTGTGTCGGGGGGACAGCAATCCGGGGGGGTGGGTGGCGGCTCTGCTCTGGGCCCGGTTCAGTATCTCAGCGGCCCTGGCAGCCACGCTTAGCAATGGGCTGCTCTGCACATGCTCAGCTGGCCAACTGGCTTCCCCCCATATTGCATGCAAATGAGCTGGGTCGCAAAAGCAACGAGCAGCTCATTTGCATGCAGTGCTCTTTGGGAATCCATCTGTACTTCCAAATCGGTAATTTTTACTGATTTGAAAATACAAATTGATTCTTAATGGGGATCTTAGTGCATCTGGGCCCCTGTCCTTAACAGGCAGGAAGGGGTGGAATGAAGCTGAGACCTCCTTCTGCTCACAGGAGGACCGAATGGCTGGCTCCATATTGTACAAACTCTGAAAACACTTTTGGTTTCACTGCAGCAGGTTTCTGCTGCTGTTATCTTGCCAGCACAAGCGGTGATGGTCTCAGCTGCAGGCACTGCTCCTTTCAGATTTTTGGTACTGGACAACTTGGCCGCTTCACCACAGAATGCAGCAAGAGGTGGAAAGAGGAAGCTGAGTTACATCATCTGGGGCCTGGGCAGCGCCGCCTGGCCATTCATTCTACTCACCTTCCCCCACTCCTGAGGCACACAGTATCTGTGCTAGTTGGCTCCAGAACTCAGTGAAGCAGCTGATTTCAACATCTGTGCTTTCTGTATTGTGACTGCAAACATGAACCTGTACCTAACTTATTTGCAGTCCTGAACATGTATACCCTGGAGGAAAGGAGGAACAGGGGTGATATGATACAGACGTTCAAATATTTGAAAGGTATTAATCCGCAAACGAACCTTTTCCGGAGATGGGAAGGCGGTAGAACGAGAGGACATGAAATGAGGTTGAAGGGGGGCAGGCTCAAGAAGAATGTCAGGAAGTATTTCTTCACGGAGAGGGTGGTGGACGCTTGGAATGCCCTCCCGCGGGAGGTGGTGGAGATGAAAACGGTAACGGAATTCAAACATGCGTGGGACAGGCATAAAGGAATCCTGTGCAGTAGGAATGGATCCTCAGAAGCTTAGCCGAAATTGGGTGGCGGAGCAGGTGGGGGAAGAGAGGTTGGTGGTTGGGAGGCGAGGATAGTGGAGGGCAGACTTATACTGTCTGTGCCGGAGCCAGTGATGGGAAGAGGGGAATACTGCCGGGCAGACTTGTACGGTCTGTGCCCTGAAAAAGGCAGGTACAAATCAAGGTAAGGTATACACATATGAGTTTATCTTGTTGGGCAGACTGGATGGACCGTGCAGGTCTTTTTCTGCCGTCATCTACTATGTTATGCTCATTTTCAAAGCACTTAGCCTCCCAAAGTTCCATAGAAACCTATGGAACTTAGCCTCCCAAAGTGCTTTGAAAATATGCCTAAATATGTAACTTGTCCAAACCTTTTTTTTAAACCCAGATACGCTAACTGCTGTTACTAAATCCTGCAGCAAAGAGTGCCAGAGCTTAACTATTCGTTGAGTGAAAAAAAACATTTCCTCCTATTTCTTCTAAACGTATTTTCATGTGACTTCCTTGAGGGTCCCCTAGTCTTTGTACCTTTGGAACGAGTGAAAAATCAATTCACTTCTACCCGTTCTATACCACTCAGAAGGAAAAAAAAAAAAACTTAGAGGAGCAGCTGTAAAGGTCAAAAATTTACATCAGGCATGGATGTTATTCAAAAATACCATCCCGGAAGCCCAGGCCAAATATATTCCGTGTATTAAAAAAGAAGGAAGCAAGGAAGACCAAACGACAGCCGGCATGGTTAAAAAGTGAGGTGAAGGAAGAAGCTATTAGAGCTAAAAGAAAATCCTTCAGAAAATGGAAGAAGGGTCCAACTGAAAATAATAAGAAACAGCTTAAGGAATGGCAAGTGAAATGCAAAGTGCTGATAAGGAAGGCTAAGAGGGACTTTGAAAAAAAGATTGCGTTGGAGGCAAAAACACATAGTACAAATATTTTTACGTATATTATAAGCAAGAAGCTGGCAAAAGAATAGGTTGGATTGCTAGATGACCGAGGGGTAAAAGGGGCAATCGGGGAAGACACAGCCATAGCGGACCAACTGGGGATCGCTCCTGTCTGGAAGGGAGGAGGAGTGGCCTAGTGGTTAGGGTGGTAGACTTTGGTCCTGGGGAACTGAGGAACTGAGTTCGATTCCCACTTCAGGCACAGGCAGCTCCTTGTGACTCTGGGCAAGTCACTTAACCCTCCATTGCCCCATGTAAGCCGCATTGAGCCTGCTGTGAGTGGGAAAGTGCAGGGTACAAATGTAACAAAAATAAAATAGATACTATTGGAGATTCTACATGGAATGTTGCTACTATTGGAGATTCTACATGGAATGTTGCTATTCCACTAGCAACATTCCATGTAGAAGGCTGCGCAGGCTTCTGTTTCTGTGAGTCTGTGTCAGACTCACAGAAGCAGAAGCCTGCGCGGCCACATTGGTGATCTGCAAGGGCCGACTTCAAATAGTAGCAACAATGGAGGAGTGGCCTAGTGGTTAGGGTGGTGGACTTTGGTCCTGAGGAACTGAGTTCGATTCCCACTTCAGGCACAGGCAGCTCCTTGTGACTCTGGGCAAGTCACTTAACCCTCCATTGCCCCATGTAAGCTGCATTGAGCCTGCCATGAGTGGGAAAGTGCAGGGTACAAATGTAACAAAACAAAAAAAAATTTAAACGTAGGGGAGGGCCTTCAGGTAGCGGGAGGGTGAAAGAGGTAGAGGCTGTGGTTGGGGGGATGGACCGTTTTTCCAACACTGAACGGTAAATTTTCACTGCTGATTTGGTGTCTGTTGAAACCGAGAACCCCAGTTTTGGTTGCCCTCAAATTGGGTGGGGCCTTTGGATCTGACCGGAAGGAGGTCACTTTGTACTTTAACAAGGGCTGGTAATGTAGAAGGTGAAAGCCAGACTGCAGTAAGTCAGGAATACCTTGAGATGACAGAATGTCGATACAGAGGTGGTGAACAGTATGTTTGAATAGCCTGTATAGACAGGGAGGAAGGAGGTGGGATGATAGTTGGAAGGACCGGTAAGGGCTTGTGAAGGTTTTTTGTAGGAGTGGTGTAATCACAGGATGTTTGAAGGTCCATCAAGCTCAGTATCCTGTTTCTAACAGTGGCCAATCCAGGTCACAAGTACCTGGCAAGATCCCAAAAAAGTACAATACATTTTATACTGTTTATCCTAGAAATAAGCAGTGGATTTTCTCCAAGTCCATTTTAATAATGGTCTATGGACTTTTCCTTTAGGAAGCCATCCAAACCTTTTTTTAAACCCCGCTAAGCTAACTGCCTTTACCACATTCTCTGGCAACAAATGCCAGAGTTTACACGTTGAGTGAAGAAACATTTTTTTCCGATTTGTTTTAAATTTACTACTTTGTACCTTCATCGCATGCCTCTAGTCCTAGTATTTTCGGAAAGAGTAAACAAATGATTCACGTCTACCCGTTCCACTCCACTCATTATTTTATAGACCTCTATCATATCTCCCCTCAGACATCTTTTCTCCAGTTGAAAGTAATGGAGTGAAGATATGACAAATAGAGTCGAGTAGATGGGTGGAATGAGATCAGAGGAACAGGTAGTGAATTTGGAGGAGGAGAGAGGATGTGTAGTTTCCTCTCCTATGAATGTAGAAAAGGGAGAAAGGATGGCACGGGTTGAAGAAAGGTTGTGAGAATGAAGTGGGGGAAGGAGAGAAGGAGGTGACCTGGTGAAGAACTTAAGATTAATCTTTTGAACCTTGTAACGGAAGTGCTCGGCCATAGTCTGGGTAGAACATGGAGGAAGAGATGGAGCTGGAACCACTTTGAGGAGGGAGTTCAGTGTGGCAAAGAGACGGCGGAGATTGGAGGCAAGAGAGAGTTTGCCAGATGGATGTAGTAGGCCTTGTTTGACAAGTGCAAGAGCAGATTGGAAGGAGGTCGGCAAGAATTTGAAATGTATGAAGTCAGCATGGGCACAGGATTCCAGACCAAAGTGCCAGCCTGCCTGTCTGCCACTGCTGCCTGGATCTCCCACCACCACCATCTGAAACTGAACACGGACAAGACTGAGATTCTTATCTTTCTCACACCTACCTCTCCTCTTTCCCCGTCTTCTGTTTTTATGGATAACACTGTCATATTCCCTGTCTCATCAGCTCCTAACCTTGGGGTCATCTTTGCACATATGCAACAGACTGCTAGAACCAGTGGTTTCTTTCTCCTGATCACCACCAAAATTCATCCCTTCCTTTCTGAGAACACTACCAAAACCCTTATTCACGCTCTCATCACCTCCGCTTCGATGCTGCAACTTGCTCCTCACAGGTCTCCCACTAAACCATTTCTCTCCCCTTCGATCTGTTCAAAATTCTGCAGGTGTCGCTACACTCATATAACCAACCCCTCTCTTCAAGTTACTTCACTGGCTCCCTATCCATTTCTACGTACAGGTCAAACTGCTCTTACCGACTTGCAAGTGCATTCCTTCTGCAGCTCCTCAGTATCTCCCCCTCCACCCCTCCCAGGGAACTCCATTCATCAGCTAAGTCTCTCTTATCTGTACCCTTCTCCTCCACTGCCAACTCCAAACTCTTTCCATGCTGTATACGCCCACCTTTTTGAGGCTGCTTTATTTATTTATTTTTATTACATTTGTACCCCGCACTTTCCCACTCATGGCAGGCTCACTGCGGCTTACATGGGGCAATGGAGGGTTAAGTGACTTGCCCAGAGTCACAAGGAGCTGCCTATGCCGGGAATCGAACTCAGTTCCTCAGTTTCCCAGGACCAAAGTCCACCACCCTAACCACTAGGCCACTCCTCCACTGTTGCTACTATTGGAGATTCTACATGGAATGTTGCTATGCCAACATTCCATGTAGAAGTCGGCCCTTGCAGATCACCAATGTGGCTGCGCAGGCTTCCATGTAGAAGTCGGCCCTTGCAGATCACCAATGTGGCTGCGCAGGCTTCTACATGGAATGTTGCTTGTGGAATAGCAACATTCCATGTAGAATCTCCAATAGTATCTATTTTATTTTTGTTACATTTGTACCCCGCGCTTTCCCACTCATGGCAGGCTCAATGTGGCTTACATGGGGCAATGGAGGGTTAAGAGTCACAAGGAGCTGCCTGTGCCTGAAGTGGGAATCGAACTCAGTTCCTCAGTTCCCCAGGACCAAAGTCCCCCACCCTAACCACTAGGCCACTCCTCCACTTCTGGCTTTTAATGATTAACCCCCTACCCAGCAATTAAACACCCATGTTGGGTCAATCAGGGCTGCAGAGAGACTGATCCTGACCCGAGATGGCCGCTGCCCCCCCAGGATCGCCACGTTGCCACCCCCTCCCCCAGGATTGCCACGTTGCCGCCCCCCCCCCAAGATCACCACCGCTGCCTCCCCCCCCCCCCCATCCGAACTGCAAATATCTTGGCTGGCAGGGATCCCATGGCCCTGCCAGCAGATCAGGTCTTCCTCCAGCTTCATTTTCCTCTGCTGCATTTTCTCTCATGTCGGACATGCTGGGTTTCAAAACCTCTTGGGCTGGGGGAGGGGGGGGGGAGGGACCTCCGCCAGCCAAACCAGAAGTCCTGCTGTGTCTTCTCCTCCGGATCCTCCCCAGCCTCCAAGGCGGGCTGGGCACCAGAGTTTTCTCTCTCCTGGTCCTGTCCGGACACAATCGCCAGGGTCCCGTCAGGAGCAGGAGAGAGAGACCCCAGCGCCAGGCCCAGGGAATTTTGCTCCCCCTGCCCCCTCCACTCTCGGCGGCCCTGGTTTCAATCATCCTCGGAATAAACGCGCTCCCTAATCCCTTATTTGTCCTGTTTGACTGTTCTGAATAGATTTTGAGCTCTGTCGATCAGGAACTGCCTCCTATGTGTTCGTGTCCAGCCCGTTTTCTGTTTCTGTTGATGGCTCTCTCATTCTCCCTGTCTCCTCAGCTCGAAACCTTGGGGTCATCTTTGACTCTTCTCTCTCCTTCTCTGCTCATATCCAGCAGATTGCCAAGACCTGTCGTTTCTTTCTTTACAACATCCGTAAAATCCGTCCCTTTCTTTCCGAGCACTCTACCAAAACCCTCATCCACACCCTTGTCACCTCTCGTTTAGACTACTGCAATCTGCTTCTTGCTGGCCTCCCACTTAGTCACCTCTCCCCTCTCCAGTCGGTTCAAAACTCTGCTGCCCGTCTCGTCTTCCGCCAGGGTTGCTTTACTCATACTACCCCTCTCCTCAAGACCCTTCACTGGCTCCCTATCCGTTTTCGCATCCTGTTCAAACTTCTTCTACTAACCTATAAATGTACTCACTCTGCTGCTCCCCAGTATCTCTCCACACTCGTCCATCCCTACACCCCTTCCCGTGCACTCCGCTCCATGGATAAATCCTTCTTATCTGTTCCCTTCTCCACTACTGCCAACTCCAGACTTCGCGCCTTCTGTCTCGCTGCACCCTACGCCTGGAATAAACTTCCTGAGCCCCTACGTCTTGCCCCATCCTTGGCCACCTTTAAATCTAGACTGAAAGCCCACCTCTTTGACATTGCTTTTGACTCGTAACCACTTGTAACCACTTGCCTCCACCTACCCTCCTCTCTTCCTTCCCGTTCACGTTAATTGATTTGATTTGCTTACTTTATTTATTTTTTGTCTATTAGATTGTAAGCTCTTTGAGCAGGGACTGTCTTTCTTCTTTGTTTGTGCAGCGCTGCGGACACCTTGTAGCGCTATAGAAATCCTAAATAGTAGTAGTAGTAGTCTCTTGTAACCAGAGCTAATATTGTGATGTCATAATGCCTCAGGCCACCAATAAGAGCCAACCTCATCAGTGATGTCACAATGGCTTGATTGTCCTATACTTGGCTCACTTTTATTACATAGCTCTTTGAGCAGGGACTGTCTTTCTTCTATGTTTGTGCAGCGCTGCGTATGCCTTGTAGTGCTATAGAAATGAGAAGTAGTAGTAGTAGTAGTAGTCTCTGGTATCCAGAGCTGATATTGTGAGGTCATAATGCCTCAGGCCACCAATAAGAGCCAACCTCATCAGTGATATCACAATGGCTTGATTGTCCTATACTTGGCTCACTTTTATTACATAGCTCTTTGAGCAGGGACTGTCTTTCTTCTATGTTTGTGCAGCGCTGCGTACGCCTTGTAGCGCTATAGAAATGCTAAATAGTAGTAGTAGTAGTAGTAGTAGCTATAGAACTGCTTAATAGGAGTAAAAGGGTCCTTTTTTTAAGCTCAGAGCCGGCGCGAGAGGAGGTAGGGGATGGCAGTGGCATGCTTGGCAGCGGGATTGCTCTTGCATATATGCCACAGCAACGCCACCACCCAACAAATTCTGCCACCTAGGCAGACATCTTATGTCTAGCGGCAGAGCTGGTTTTGACTGAGAAACTTGGATTTCTTTGACTTTTAACACACTCCTATAAACACTTCCCTCTGCGCACGTATCCCATTCTCTGCTGTTTTACTCCACATATGCCTACCAGCTACTGACGCCTTTCAATACCCGACTATAAAAATAAAATGGTATTTTTCCAAACCGAAACACCAAGCTGCAGGGCACGCACAGAAGAGCAGAGTGTCACGGGGGGGCACACACATTGTATGAATTTATGAAAACAAGAAACTACGGGCTACTGTGATGTTTTCAGCTTCCTCTGTGTAATTTATAACCACAGCGTGATAATTCATGGTATGACATTCCCTTAAAAACAACCAAAGCCCTGAGCTGGAACTTTGGCATTGGTAAACCAAAACGCCCTGTCTATTCAGCCGCTGCCAGGGGCGATGGAAATTCACACACACGTCCGCTCTTTACAATTCAGGTAATAAACAGAAATAACAAAACAGACAATCAGACAACAAAGAAAGAAAAGAATATTTTTTTATTGGACTAATTTAATGAATCTTTTTTTTTTTACTAGCTTTTCAAGGCCAGAACCTCCTTCCTCAGGTCGGGACAGTATGAGCAAAAGATGAGAAATATCAGAATGTATAAATGAAAATTAAAAGCATTCTAATGACAACCTCACGGGGAAAGTGGGGTGGATGTGGGTTGAGATACAAGGAGAGATGGGTAGGTGACTGGAGAATGACAAAAAAGTTTAATTTCAAGGTTTATAAGGTTATCAATAGAAATCAAACAAAATAAAACATGGAAAAGAAAATAAGATGATACCTTTTTTATTGGACATAACTTAATACATTTCTTGATTAGCTTTCGAAGGTTGCCCTTCTTCTACATGGAATCTTGCTAGTCTTTGAGATTCTACTTGGAATGTTGCTACTCTTTGGGATTCTACATGGAATGTTGCTACTCTTTGGGGTTCTACATGTTAAATAGAGAGGTGTGGTAGCCGTGTTAGTCCACTCTTAAAGGTTATCAATAGAAATCAAACAAAATAAAACATGGAAAAGAAAATAAGATGATACCTTTTTTATTGGACATAACTTAATACATTTCTTGATTAGCTTTCGAAGGTTGCCCTTCTTCGTCAGATCGAAAATAAGCAAATGTGCTAGCTGACAGTGTATTTATGTGAAAACATTCAAGCATTACTATGACAGTCTGACAGGGTGGGAGGAGGGGGGTGGGTAGGAAGTATGCATGGGGACATCAAAGCATATCATTGATATTCTAACAGGATGGGTGTGGATAGGTGAGGGGTGGGGTGATCAACAGAGACATACAGCTTTATGGTTTATAATGGGCTAGGAAGCAAAATTCCCACACTCCTCTACTTAAGGTTTATAAGGTGACTAGTAAAAAATGCCCGTTTCTGGGAGAGATGAAACGGGCACTAGCAACGTTGTGGTGTGCAGGGACGCTCGTGTCTCCTGGCGTGTGCAGCCTCCCCAGCCATCGGCACCCATCATGAGTGACGCAGGTGTCCCCCAACTGCCGGTTTTGGTGTGCAGCGATCCTCATTGGGGCCGGCGCGTGCAGCCTCCCCAGCCATCCGCACGCATCGTGAGCGACCCAGCTGTCCCCCAAGCCCCGTGCAGGCAGGGGGAGATCGCGTTTCCAGCGCCAGCACCCCATCCGCACGCATCATCAGCAACTCAGCTGTCCCGTGGTCAGCGACCCACCTGGCACCACCACCCAGCGACCCAGCTGGACCGGATGCCCCCTCCAGGCACTTGCGCACTGTGTGATGCGGGTCCCGTCTGAGCCACCAACATGGCCGCCGAGGGGCAGGGCGAGATCGCGTGTGCCCGTGGACTGTGCTCCGCCCTCGTCGTCATGACGTTCTGACGCGAAGGCAGGCCGCAGGATGCCTCAGAGTTCCGGTTTTGAGCCGTGGGCAAAAAGGATATCTCTGGCGCCTCACACTTCCGGTTTGTAGGCTTCATTTCGAACGTTGGGGTCACGAATTATGTCCGGAAGGGGCGTGGCTGAGGGCGTGTCTATGAGTGACAGTGAGTGGTGTATGAGTGAGAGTGAGTGAGCTGACAGCCTAGCCTTCACTGTTTCCCTCCCACAGAGTGAGCTTCAGAATGTTTTCCAGGTGAGAATTATTAATATAGATAGGAAACCCAAATCTCTGTTGTCCTGTCTTGTTGGTGTCAAAATCGCTCTTATGATACAATGAGGTGCCCAACCCAAAAAACCTCTGTAATACCCCATGATATGGGTGTTACTAGAGTTTACAGTGATGGATTTTTCCAGAAGCACTGGGCAGAGGGAGGTCCCTGCCAGTGGGCTGGAGAGTGAGTAGGAGGTCTGCCCGGGGAAGGGGTTGGTGGAGAAGTTGCAGAAGCAAAGCGGTTTCCCTGTAGTGAGTGACTGCAGAGGTGGAGTTTCAGTGAGGTACGTGAGTTCTTTGGTTGCCTGTACCCCCCGCCAGGACCCTTGGGAGTATTCGGGGCTCCTGGAGTGAAGCAAATAAATTCAGGTTGAATACAGGACTAGCTGTTGCCCCTATGAGAGGCAACTGGAAAGGAGACAGAGCTTCATGTGGATGAACGGCATCCAGCCTGGAAGCAGGACCAGGGCAGGAGAAGCCTCGTCCAAGGCTGGAGTGTAGCCTTGCGAGGTGCACTACTGGAAGAAGGCCAGCCTAAAGGGTCTGTGCCTGAAAGAAACAGATTGGTATCAGCAGTGGCATAGCTATGTGGGGGCCACGGGGGCCTGGGCCCCCCCCCCCAAAAAAAAAAAATTGGCTCTGGGCCCCTGGTTTGGCTGGCGGGTGTCTCCAACCCCCGCCAGCTGAAGCATTTGTCCAGCGCTGGTCTCCGCCACATTGCCTGCCCTGCTCTTCCCCTCACGTCGCAGCATGCTCAATTTCATTAAAATGAGCATGCAGGACGTGAGGGGAACAGAGAGAAAGGCAGGCAATGTGGCGGAAGACCAACGTTGGACAAATTTTTCAGCTGGCAGGGTAGATGGCGGCAGATAAAGACCTTACAGTCCATCCAGTCTGCCCAACAAGATACTACTACTACTACTACTACTACTTAACATTTCTAGAGCGCTACTAGGGTTACGCAGCGCTGTACAAATTAACAATTAAGGACGGTCCCTGCTGGGAAGAGCTTACAATCTAATGGACGAAATGTCAAGTTGGGGTAGATAAGTTTCCTGAGAAGCGGTGTAGTGATTAGGAGCCGAAGGCGACATTGAAGAGGTGGGCTTTGAGCATTGATTTGAAGATGGGTAGGGAGGGGGCACGGCATATGGGCTCAGGGAGTGTGTTCCAGGCATGGGGTGAGGCGAGATAGAAGGGACGGAGCCTGGAGTTGGAGGTGGTGGAGAAGGGTACTGAAAGGAGGGATTTGTCTTGAGAGCGGAGGTTACGGGTAGGGACGTAAGGGGAGATGAGGGTAGAGAGGTACGGAGGGGCCGCAGATTGAGATAAACTTATTACATATGGTATGTTGTGATCCTTCATATATATACCTGATCTCATTTGTCCTTGCCAATTTCAGGGCACAGACCATAGAAGTCTGTCTGGCACTGTCCTTGTTCTATAAGTTCTGAAGTTATCCAAGCCTCTGAAAAGCTCCACTGCAGCCCACCCAAATCTATTCAGCTATGATCAGGGCACAGGTCGTAGAAGTCTTGCCCAGCTCTGGCTTTGCTTCCCAATTAGCGGTGTTGCTACCTGATCTCCGCTAAGCTTCTTTGGATCCATTCCTTCCAAACAGGATTCCTTTGTGTTTATCCCACACATTTTTGAATTCTGTTACTGTCTGCATCTCCACCACCTCCCGCGGAAGGGCATTCTAGGTACCTACCACCCTCTCAGTGAAAAAATACTTCCTGACGTTATTCCTGAGTTGGCCCTCTTTCAACCTCAATTCATGTCCTCTAGTTCTACCACCTTCCTGTCTCTGGAAAATGATTGTCTGCGGATTTATACCTTTCAAATATTTGAATGGTTGTATCATATCACCCTGGTTTCTCCTTTCCTCCAGGGTATGCATGTTAATGTTAGAAAGGACCCTACGAGACTGGGAGACTGGGCTGCTAAATGGCAGATGACGTTTAATGTGAGCAAGTGCAAGGTGATGCATGTGGGAAAAAAGAACCCGAATTATAGCTATGTCATGCAAGGTTCCACGTTAGGAGTTACGGACCAAGAAAGGGATCTGGGTGTCGTCGTCAATAATACACTGAAACCTACTGCTCAGTGTGCTGTTGCGGCTAGGAAAGCGAATAGAATGTTGGGTATTATTAGGAAAGGTATGGAAAACAGGTGTGAGGATGTTATAATGCCGTTGTATCGCTCCATGGTGCGACCGCACCTTGAGTATTGTGTTCAATTCTGGTCGCCGCATCTCAAGAAAGATATAGTAGAATTGGAAAAGGTGCAGCGAAGGGCGACTAAAATGATAGCAGGGATGGGACGACTTCCCTATGAAGAAAGACTAAGGAAGCTAGGGTTATTCAGCTTGGAGAAGAGACGGCTGAGGGGAGACATGATAGAGGTATATAAAATAATGAGTGGAGTGGAACAGGTGGATGTGAAACGTCTGTTCACACTTTCCAAAAATACTAGGACTAGGGGGCATGCGATGAAACTACAGTGTAGTAAATTTAAAACAAATCGGAGAAACGTTTTCCTCACCCAATGCATAATTAAACTCTGGAATTCGTTGCCGGAGAACGTGGTGAAGGCGGTTAGCTTAGCAGAGTTTAAAAAGGGGTTAGATGGTTTCCTAAAGAACACGTCCATAAACCGCTACTAAATGGACTTGGGAAACAAAGTCCACTGCACTAACCACTAGGCTACTCCTTCACATATTGCTTGTTATGTTTTTATTTATTTTATTTGTACCCCGCATTTTCCTTCCTAGTGGTAGGTTCAGTGTGGCTTACAGTTCACTGAAGGACAGAGCAGGTTACATGTTCTAGAGGGGGAGAGGTTACACATTTCAGGGTGAAAGAGGCTGGTGGAAGTTTTAGGGGAGAGACTGCCCTAACTCAAGTCCCTGAAGTTTTTTTTTTTTTTTTTTGCATAATCACAGAATAAAGGTGTTTTTATACAAAGCATCCCCTAGTGTGGACTGACAGTTATTTTGGAATTTTGGGGGGAGTTTTGTGAGTCAGCTACTAAAGGCCTTGGGAAAGTCTGCCTTCCTCATCCACCAGAACTCTATTTTTCTGTTTTCAAATATTTTTTTTTGTGTACCCTGTGGGACAACCCTCACTCCACCGTACAATTACAGAACTATGTCCTACAGAAAAGAAGGTGTGGACTTTCTTGTTCATTGCTTGGGACCCTCTCTGTCGTAATATAGATTCTATTCAGGAAACAGAAGACAGACTACATAACAGGGAGAAAAAGCATACATAAAATCTGAAGCAAAAACAAGGAAGTGTGTGGACATTTCCGGAAGCCTTGTTTCCTTTTTTGGTATAGAAATTAACACAAAGTTATCTCAGCGTCTGTTATGTGACTGTTTCTCTAATTAGTACATCATTAAGTGATGTTTTGACACTAAGGGCTCTTTTTACTAAGCGTCAGTAAGCCCAACACAGACTTACCGCTTGCTATACAGGAAGTACTGCCGGGCTACTGCAGCAGCCCAGCAGTACTTCCCACCTCTAGTGTGCCGTCATTTCCGATGCTACAAAAATTTATTTTTGTAGCGCTGGAGTGTACCCAGCGGTTACCTCTGGGTTAATGCGGGAGCCGTGTCGGTAAGGGCTCCCTCACAAAATGGCCACACGGCAAGCGCTTTACTTTCCGCCCGGCCATTTCCTGTAGGAAAGCGAGACTTCCCTTTTATTAGCTGTGCCGGCCCCCTTTTGCTGCAGCTTGGTAAAAGGGGCCCTAAGCAAAAGTGCAGCTATCTGGTGATCACAGCCACTAACCAATGCTAAGGCAGTTTTGAAAATGCTTTATATCGACCAATGGCAAGGCAGCTTTAAAAAATTCAGAGTGACATTACTATGTGCCACAATCTCCCTGAGATGTGTTGTTGAGAGAGAGAGGTGATTTGTATGGTATGTTGTTATTATTTTGTAGCGGGTCTCTTGGAGGACTGTGGTACAGGGGCGTAGCCAGACACCCAATTTTGGGTGGGCCTGGGCCCAAGATGGGTGGGCAGAAGAACCTCCCTATCCCACAAGTGATTTGGTCTCTTCCTCTCTTTCGCCTGCATGCCATAGGGTCTCTCAAACATCTCCCCTCCCCCGCATACTATTTAAATAGCACATTTTCACGAGCAGCAACTAATACACACTGCTCATGCTGGCCCCACAGCCTTCCCACTGATGCAACTTCCCGTTTCCGCATAGGCAGGAATACGTCAGAGGGAAGGCTGTGGGGCCAGTGCGAGCAGTATGTATCAGTCTCTGCTCGCTGCAGGTGAAAATCTATTTACAAGGTATGCAAGAAGGACAGTTGTGGGGCTTGGGGATCCCTGCCAGCCACGCCATAGGTGTACTGCTAATGGGTGGGCCTGAACACAAAGTGGGTGGGCCAAGGCCCACCCTTGGCTATGCCACTGCTGTGGTATAAGCCATTCTAAGGGCTACAGTAACGAAGGTCCTGGGAGTAAGGTGAAGACTTCTGTTTAAGCCCTTCTTCCGTGTGTACTTTACGTCGTTCTCACAGTTTCCACTCACCCCAAAAGAATCCAGTGTCTACTCCGCCTGGATGTGTATATACAAAATAATGTATCTGGCGATGAACGTTAAAACAGTTCATCTGCTAGACTTCAGAGACACAGAAAATGTAAAATCTAAAAATCCATAAAAATTACAATAGCAAGGAGGGTCTCCTGTCTGTTTAAATTGCTTGTGACTGTTTGGAGAGTTGGGGGGGATGAGGGAGGGTGGGTGGTGAAGGGAGGGGGAGGGCTTGCAAGGGAGGGGGGAAGATGGGGGGGGGGGTTCAATGTTAAAAACTGGTTGATGCTGTACGATACTGTATATTCTTTTGCTGTAATATTTTCCCCTTTTTCTTTTTTGGGAAAGTATCTGTTTGTTAAGCTTTGCCATCAATAAAAAAGTTGAAATGTAAATTGCTCGTGACTGGTCAGCCAACAGTACGCAGCACCATTTAATCGGACAATGCCACTGAAAATCCGTACTCGCTGACCATGTCCCAAGTGTGCAGGTCTGGGCGGTGTAGGACTCAGAGCCAGGGATGAGCTAGGACATCTACATGGGAGTGGAGGAGTGGCCTAGTGGTTAGAGCACTGGTCTTGCAATCCAGCCGTGGCCAGTTCAAATCCTACTGCTGCTCCTTGTGATCTTGGGCAAGTCACTTAACCCTCCATTGCCTCAGGTACAAACTTAGATTGTGAGCCCTCCTGGGACAGAGAAATATCCAGTGTAACTGAATGTAACTCACCTTGGGCTACTACTGAAAAAGGTGTGAGCAAAATCTAAATAAATATATGGAATGTTGCTACGATTGAAGATTCTACATGGAATGTTGCCACTTTTTGAGATTCTGGAATGTTGCTACTATTTGAGATTCTAGACTGAATGTTGCTAGTGGAGGAGTGGCTTAGTGGTTAGAGCACCAGTCTTGCAATCCCAGAGGTGGCAGGTTCAAATCCCACTGCTGCTCCTTGTGATCTTGGGCAAGTCACTTAATCCTCATTGCCTCAGGTACAGACTTAGATTGTAAGCCCTCCTGGGACAGAGAAATATCCAGAGTACCTGAATGTAACTCACCTTGAGCTATTACTGAAAAAGGTGTGAGCAAAATCCAAATAAATTATTTGAGATTCTGTTGCTACTATCTGAGATTTTACATGGAATGTTGCTACTATTTGAGATTCTATATGGAATGTTGGTCTACATGGAATGTTGCTACTATAGTATTTGAAATTCTGTTGCTACTATTTGAGATTCTACATGGAATGTTGCTATAGTGCAGTGGCATAGCTAGTGGAGGAGTGGCCTAGTGGTTAAAGCACCAGTCTTGCAATCCAGAGTTGACTGGTTCAAATCCCACTGCTGTTCCTTGTGATCTTGGGCAAGTCACTTAATCCTCATTGCCTCAGGTACAAACTTAGATTGTGAGCCCTCCTGGGACAGAGAAATATCCAGAGTACCTGAATGTAACTCACCTTGAGCTACTACTAAAAAAGGTATGAGCAAGATCTAAATAAATAAATAGCTAACAGGACAGGTAGCACCACATAAAATGCAGTCCTAAATTTTGCCGGCATTGAATGTTTGACCAGCACTTGTATAACTTCCAGGACCAGCCAGCACAGGGTGCGACGTCCTCCCCAACATGTAAGCAACTCCCTCCCTCCCATCCCTCACCATGACAAGCAACCACCTCCTAAAATAGGTCCCCCCCCCCCCCCCCCCCGGACCCACCTGAATGCCTCAGTGGCCTAGTGGGGGGAAATGGGGGCCTTCCTCCCTTTTGTCCCTAATGGCTCTTTGCTCAAAATGGCCGCTGCGACCTCTAGCAGTAGTCTCACTGTACTGACACGATCTGGTCAGATGGCGATATTTAATGCCAGCGCCCCAGACACAGCCCAGCATTAAATACCGAGGGCTATTTCTACCTGCTGCAGTCAGCACTTAAAAACCTGTTGACCGCTGCCAACTGAATATCAACTGGTAAATTACTTTCCTCTTTCTCTAACTCTCATCCACTCTCTCATTACCTCTCGCCTTGACTATTGCAACCTACTCCTCTCTGGCCTCCCACTTAGCCATCTATCCCCCCTTCAGTCCATTCAGAACTCTGCCGCACGCCTTATCTTCCGCCTGGACCGATATACTCATATCACTCCTCTCCTCAAGTCACTTCACTGGCTCCCGATCAGATACCGCATACAGTTCAAGCTTCTCCTACTAACCTAAAAATGCACTCAATCTGCAGCCCCTCCCTACCTCTCTACCCTCATCTCCCCTTACGTTCCTACCCATAACCTCCGCTCTGAAGACAAATCCCTCCTATCGGTACCCATCTCCACCACCGCCAACTCCAGGCTCCGCCCTTTCTGCAGCCTCACCCTATGCTTGGAATAAACTCCCTGAGCCCATACGCCAAGCCCCCTCCCTGCCCATCTTCAAATCCTTGCTCTTCAATGTCGCCTTCGGCACCTAACCATTACACATCTATTCAGGAAATCTAGACTGCCCCAATTTGATTGACTGCATACTTTGTCCTTTAGATTGTAAGCTCCTTTGAGCAGGGACCGTCCTTCCTTGTTAAAAATATTGTTTAAAAATTGTACAGCGCTGCGTGACCCTAGTAGCGCTTTAGAAACGTTAAGTAGTAGTAGTAACTCTTAGGCTCCTCGATTGGACCTCCTCTTCTCTAGTTCACTAACACTTCCGCAGGCAGTTCCTCCAGAATACTGCAAAGCAGTGGCGTAGGTACGTGGGGGCACAGGGCCCCCCCCCCCAAATTTCCTCTGGACCCCTGGTTTTACTGACGGGGGTCCCCAATCCCCGCCAACTGAAGCCTTGTCCAGTGCCGGTCTCTGGTGCCGCCGCGTTGCCTGTCCTGCTGTCTCTTCCTCCTCACATCCTGCATGCTCAGTTTCACTAAAAGGAGCGCGCAGGACGTGACGGGGAAGAAAGAGCAGGGCAGGCAATGCGGCGGCGCCGGAGACCAGCGCTGGAGAAGGTATTTGCTGCAGCAGTAGGTGGGGAGCGGCGGGGGGGTGCAGCGAGACAGCAGACCAAAATGTGCCCCCTCACCTCAGGCTCTGGCCCCCTCCCACCATGTGGTCTGGCTACGCCCCTGCTGCAAAGTCACCTCCAAATTATACTTTGTACCTCTTTCCTCTCTTCGATGGGTTCCCTGAACTCAAGGGGACTCCTGAAAGCAGACATAGCCTGTGATGGCTCAAGCTCTCTCTGCTATATAGAGGCATATTTTCAAAGCACTTTGGGAGGCTAAGTTCCATATGTTTCTATGGAACTTTGGGAGGCTAACAGGCTCATTTTCAAAGCACTTAGCCTCCCAAAGTTCCATAGAAACCTATGGAACTTAGCCTCCCAAACTGCTTTGAAAATAAGCCTCATAGCCTCTCCCCCAGTGCTGGGCAAAAAAGGAGGCAAACCCAGTAGCTTTCATGTTTCCTCTTCTCGAAGGTAGCACCAAGACGCTATCAACTCGGAAGCCCCGTGCTGCTCTCTCTTGCCAATATGGCAGAAAAGAGGCAAAGATAATTTTCCCTGAAAAAAAAAACTTCAGTTTACTCTGTGATCTCCTTCCCCTGGCCAATTTCAGCGCAGCTACAAAAATCAATCCATTTCTACTTCAGTGCAGATGCTGGGGCAAGTTGGTGTATCACCCCAGACCATCAGCAAAGGAACGAACACTGAGGCTCATAGTAACTTTCAGGGTACTTGCGTGACTGGGATCACAATTCTAAGCTACATGATCAACAAGGATCTACCAGTGGCGTAACCAAGGGTGGGCACGAGTGGGCCCAGGCCCACCCAGTAGCAGCACACCTATGATGTGGCTGTCAGGGATCCCAAAGCCCCACCAGCCAAAAACTCTCAACAACTGTCCCTCCTGCATACCTTGTAAGTAGCAGATCTTCACCTGCAGCGAGCAGCAACTAATGCATACTGTTCACACCGGCCCCACAGCCTTCCCTCTGACGTATTTCCACCTATGAGGAAACAGGAAGTTGCATCAGAGGGAAGGCTGTGGGGCCAACACGAGCAGTGTGTATTAGTTGCTGCTTGCTGCCAGTAAACATCTGCTATTTAAAAGGTATGCAGGGGAGGGGAATGTTTGAGAGACCATATGACATGCAGGTGAGAGAGAGAGACACCAAATCACTTGTGGGACAGGGTAGAATTCTTCTGTCCACCCATCTTGGGCCCAGACCCACCCAAAATTGGGTGTCTGGCTACGTCCCTGGGACTTACAGGCACTAACCAATGGCAAGACAGCTCAATGATATCACAGGATGCTTTGAGCTCCCTGAGATTACAACTGAATTGGCCGAATTGTTTTTCCTATAGATTATAAATAATCTGTTTTAGCTAATGGTTTGTTTTCACAATGAAAGACTCCAGAGGATAAGCAGCATAAAATGTATTGTACTGTTTTAGGATCTCGCCAGGTACTTGTGACCTGGATTGGCCACTTTTGGAAACAGGATTCTGGGCTTGATGGACCTTCGGTCTGTCCCAGTACGGCAATACTTATGTACTTATGTCTGCCTCAGTGCCGCAGCAAGGGTTACGGCGGCCGGCAGCAGCGGTAAAAAGCATGCAGGCTCGGCACTTACTTCAGTTTTCCCTTCTCTGTCTGTCAGCTCTGGTCCCACCCTCATTTTATTTTTTATTTGTACCCCGCGCTTTCCCACTCATGGCAGGCTCAATGCGGCTTACATATTTCCGCCCTCATTTTCTGTTTCCGCAAGGGTGGGACCAGAGCTGAGAGACTGAGAAGGGAAAACTGAAGTAAGTGCCGAGCCTGCACGATTTTTACCGCGCGAGGTAAGTCAGGATGACTTTTAAAATTCAGAGGGAGGGGGCCTGCAACTGGAAGGGAGGGAGGGACGACGACCCTGGAACTGGGAGGGAGGGGGAATATTATATGCAGCCTTCCCTTCCCTCCGAGGGCAGGGCACTGAGAGCGAGTGTGAGGCCTGTGGTTGGTCCTTTCTCCTTCTGACGTCGCGTTTCTTTCCCTGGGCGATTACAAACCCTACGAACATCACACGGCTTCACTGGATCTTAAGCAATTATCAGTACTAACTGGCACTAATCAGAATCTATGCGCACTACTCGCTAAGAGTATTGTATAACGTAGTCTGCGTAAAATTCTACTGCGCGGATCCCAAAAGGGCATTCCTAAAATTTACGTGCAGTGTTATAGAATAACCTGCTCCACGCCTAATTTGCTACACCTAAATTCTACTCGCGTGGCAGGGGCTTAGGCGTATTCTGTAAGACACGCCTAACTTTAGGCACGACTTGCAGAATAGGCCTAAGCATGTTTTCGATTGGCACCAATTTGTTTAGGCGCCGTAAATAAAATGAGGTCCTTAAGGTGTGTTACAAACGTAAATTTTAGCATCCATTTTCTGGAACTGGCCCCTTTAACATTAAAACAAGTAGAAGCACAGGCCCATTCTTGGGACCCTAATTCCCCTCCCCCCCCCCCCCCCCCCCCCCCCCCCCCCCCCAGATCAAAGAAGTGGTAGGGGAGGGAACGGAGCAAATAAAGGTGGAGATATGATTAATGAGTTTTTCGGAAACAGAACATCACTTCTGAATGAACAGAATGGAACCATCTGGGGCAGCTGGAATACTGAGCTTTCATGAGGCATAATATTATTCATTATTTATATCAGACGGCAGGTTTTAAGTCATTAGCAGTATCCGTTCCAAGCCCCGCCGGCCAATCAGAGGCAAGTGTTGGAAAGCAGATTAATTTTATGGAAGCTGCATCTCGTATTCTTGCAGGGCTGGAAGGCCAGGATTTGACACAGGACCTGGGTTTATTGATGATCTAATGATTCTAAACTGTCCAGGGCACTAAATGGACTGGAGAAATCAATAGCTTCCGAGCGCTGAATGGCAGGAGGTGACTGGGAGGGGGGCGTTCACATGGGGTCATGCACTCAACACCATTAATGCCACTCATGAGACTGTATCTCTCCATGAACAACCTCAGACCTTTTGGCAGTCTCCGTTCCAGAGGTTGCAGGCAGGCACCAAAAGAAAGGCTTCTCCGTGCCTACTGCTGATCAGACTTGGAAACGCATGTTTTTAAAAATGTATTTATTGCCCAATGTTTGATTTTCACACCTTACTTAGGGCTCCTTTTACAAAGCGGTGGTAAAAAGGAAGTACCGCCGGGCTACCGTAGCAGCCGTCATAACCAGTGCTACAAAAGTATTTTAATTTTTGCAGCGCCAGTGCACACCCGGTGGTAATCGGGCAGCGCTGCCCGGTTACTGCTGGGTTAGTGCGGGAGCCTTTAATGACACCTCAATGGGTAGCAGTAAGGGTCCCCCCCCCTGAAATGGCCATGCAGCAAGTGCTTCACGGCCATTTCCTGAAAAAAAAGGGGCCACAGCGAGCCACCGCTATGGTAAAAAGGGGCCACAGCGAGCATCAAAAACACACGCCGACGCTAGCGCATGCCCCCTTTTGCCGCAGCATGGTAAAAGGGGCCCTAACATAGCCCAAAGCATGTTAGAATATATTTATTTGTGACATTTATATCTCAGATTATCCCAAACAAGTTTGAGTTCAATATGGTTTACAATAACAAAGAATGATGCATAAGAAAGTACAATACAGTATCAAAAAAGGTACTGGGATAGCTAAGGATGTTTAACATATAGAAAACCTATTATGAATGAGAAATTGTACATGAAGCAAAGAGAAAGTTAATAGTAAATAGAGTAATAACTAATTCAGGTAACAGTTAATTGTTTGAGATATGGTCGTTCTTTGTGAGGGTTTGTTTGAATAGGAACGATTTGAGGATTCTGCGGAATCTAGCATATTCCTGTACATTTCTTATTTTGGGTGGTAAGGAGTTCCACCATTTGGGTCCTTAGTAAGCGAAGTCTGCAAAGTGGACAGTTTTGTAGATCACTTTCTTGCAATTTGGGAGGTGTAGTCTGAGATAGTTTCTTGTCTCGTATTTAGCGTTTCTTTGAGGTAAAGTTTATTAATGGTACCCTATAGTCTGCAGCTGTGCCATTTAGGATTTGAAAGATAAAGGTACATAGTAATTTGAAGGTGATTCTGGCTTTGATGGGAAGCCAGTGTAATTTGATTCAGGGGCGTATCTGAACTGCGGCGGTAGGGGGGGCCAGGGCCAGAGTGAGGGGGCACATTATAGCCCCCCCCCCCGCCGCCTCCGCCGCCATTGCCGATCCCCCTCCCCCCAGCCGCTGCCATTGCCAATCTCCCCCCTCCGTTGTTGTCGCCTACCTTCGCTGGCGGGGGACCCCAACCCCCGCCAGCCGAGGTCCGCGTCCTCCTGCCGCTGCCGGCTGCCATTAAAAGAATTCCGTCAGCTGGCGGGGGACCCCCAACCCCCCGCCAGCCAAGCCGAGGTCCTTTCATTTCTTCTTCCAGTAAAGCTGGCGCCGAAAGTTTCTTCTGAGTCTGACGTCGCCAGCTGACGGAATTCTTTTAACGGCAGCCGGCAGCGGCAGGAGGACGCGGACCTCGGCTGGCGGGGGTTGGGGTCCCCCGCCAGCGAAGGTAGGCGACAACAACGGAGGGGGAGGGTTGGCAGCGGTAGGGGGGTCCAGGGCGAAATCTGCGGGGGCCCAGGCCCCTGAGGCCCCACGCAAATACGCCCCTGATTTGATTAATAAAGGGGAGTCACTTTCAAAACGAGAGATTTTGTGTACAAACCTGGCTGCAGTGTTTTGAGCTGTTTGGAGTTTTTTTCAGCAGGTTCTCCTTACAGCCAGCATATACGGCATTACAATAATCGAACTGGGATAATGTTAATGATTGTACCAATAGTCTGAATGTTTCCAAAGAGACCTGAAAGATTTTGTGATTATTTTTACATATAAATAAACTACAAATGAAACTCAAACCCTTCCCAATTTCCTGCCTTCTACTACGCTACTGCCGGTAAACTCAAGTAATCATTCTTCCAAGCTCTCAATCCCACCCCATCACTCTGTAAGAAACCAACTGGCTAAATCACCTGACTGACTCCCCCAGCCCCCTACTCAAAAAGCCATGCTGTCACTTTTTCCAAATTGCGGGGTAATACCTCTTCACCTCTACATCAACGGGGGAATGCTATATAGGGTGCCGAACACTAGGTGTGACTTCTGCGCCACATTTTCAGTGTGGAAAAGACACCGAAACAGGGCATTAATGGCAGAACTGCATGAAAACACACTTGTGCGATCATTTATAAGATACTGCCTAAGGGACCCTTTTACTAAGCCACGGTAAAAAGTGGCCTGCAGTAGTGTAGGCGCGTGTATTGAGCGCGCGCCGGGACAGTTTTTAAATAAATAAATTTAAGCAAACCACAATACAAATTATTACAATAATCCACAGTAATACAGTAAATGATGGCAGATAAAGACCTGCAGTGTTCATCCAATCTGACCAATCTATTAACTACAAGAGCACAAATTAAAGTCTCTAAAAAGTCTTTCTTTTTCTATGTGTTTATTCTTCTATATTTATGTATTTTATTTTATTTATTTGTTGCATTTGTATCCCACATTTTCCCACCTATTTGCAGGCTCAATGTAGCTTACATAGTACCGTGATGGCGATCGCCAGTTCCGGTATAAGAAATACAGAGTGGTATTGCGTAAGAGTTCATTAGTGACAGAGTAAATTAGGTAATGAAGGAGGAAGAGAAAAGTTTAGTCCAGTTCTGGTACAGGTTTCGTTGTGTTGCAGGGTTCAGGTGTTTAAGTTGGATCGTTATGGTATGCCTTTTTGAACAAGTTGGTTTTTAATGATTTCTGGAGGTTTATTAGGTCATGCATTGTTTTCATGACGTTTGGTAGTGCATTCCAAAGTTGTGTGCTTATGTAGGAGAAGCTGGATGCATAGGTTGATTCATATTTTAGTCCTTTGCAGCTTGGGTAGTGGAGATTTAGGTATGTGCGTGTTGATCTTTTTCTGTTTCTGGTTGGTAAATCTATGAGGTCTGCCATGTATACCAGGGTCTCCCCGAGAATAATTTTATGAACCAGGGTACAGATTTTGAACGCAATTCGTTCTTTGATTGAGAGCCAATGTAGTTTTTCTCATAAGGGTTTGGCGCTTTTGAATCTCGTTTTTCCAAATATGAGTCTGGCTGCGGTGTTTTGGGCGGTTTGGAGTTTCTTAATGATTTGTTCTTTGCATCCGGCATATATTGCATTGCAGTAGTCTAGGTGACTTAGTACCATTGATTGTACCAATCTGCGGAATGTTTCCCTTGGGAAAAAAGGTTTACTCGTTTGAGTTTCCACATTGAATGGAACATTTTCATTGTTGTAGTTTTCGCTTGGCTTTCTAGCGTGAGGTTTCGGTCGATTGTAACTCCGAGAATTTTCAGGCTGTCTGGAACAGGAAGGGTGTAATCTGGGGTGTTTATATTGGTGGGTTTGTTCATGTTGTATTGGGATGAGAGGATGAGACAGTATGTTTTTTCTGCGTTGAGTTTTAGTTGAAATGCATCCACCCATGAGTTCATGATTTGGAGGCTGAGTTTGATTTCGTTTTTGATTTCTGTTAGTTCGTGTTTGAACGGGATGTATATCGTGACATCATCTGCGTAGATGTAAGGGTTAAGGCCTTGAATGGATAGGGATTTGGCTAGTGGGGTCATCATTAGGTTGAAAAGGGTCGGTGATAACGGTAATCCTTGGGGTACTCCACATTCTGGTTTCCATGGTGATGATATGGTCGAATTTGATATCACTTGGTATGTTCTTGTGGTTAGGAAACCCTTGATCCAACTAAGTACATTTCCACCGATTAGTATGATATCTTTGTTTAAACTAGTTGATTAATAGTTTGCTGCTGGGTTTTTTGATCTTGACTAAGATTGATAATCCTTAAAAATTTTGAAATTCCATCATGTCATAGGCCCTTTTCTATTTCTTATTACCATGTTTTGTAATAAACCCCAGAGCCACCAACGATAGTGAGATCGATGTATGTAAAAAAAATTCAGCCTCCCCATACTCATTGGAGGTTGGGTTTTAGCCATGTTGCATCCATATAGGTTATTCCAGCCTTTTTGGATGACAGACTCTATTGCACCACTGCTACTGCTATTCCAAGTATGCTTGATTTATTATTAAAATTTGGGGGTTGATATTCTGACCTCCACCAGTGTTAAACCTGGAAATTCAATGCTGGACCATGATCAGGACATAGAGACTGAGATGATATTCACAAAGCAAACTTTATTGTAGACTCAACAGAGTACTGTGTTTCGGCCACAGGCCTGCCTCAGGAGTCTTTAACAGTGTAAAAATGTTGTTTAAAAGGTTGTCCATCTTGGGTAGTGCACCAAGAGGATTAGAACGAGAGGACATGAAATGAGATTGAAGGGGGGCAGACTCAAGAAAAATGTCAGGAAGTATTTTTTCACGGAGAGAGTAGTGGATGCTTGGAATGCCCTCCCGCGGAAGGTGGTGGAAACGAAAACAGTAAAGGAATTCAAACATGCGTGGGATAAACATAAAGGAATCCTGTTCAGAAGGAATGGATCCTAAGGAGCTTAGCCAAGATTGGGTGGCAGAGCCGGTGGCGGGAGGCGGAGATGGTGCTGGGCAGACTTATACGGTCTGTGCCAGAGCCGGTGGTGGGAGGTGGGACTGGTGGTTGGGAGGCGGGGATAGTGCTGGGCAGACTTAAATGGTCTGTGCCCTGAAAAGGACAGGTACAAATCAAGGTAAGGTATACACAAAAAGTAGCACATGTGAGTTTATCTTGTTGGGCAGACTGGATGGACCGTGCAGGTCTTTTTCTGCCGTCATCTACGATGTTACTATGTAACACAGAAATGTCCAATGCTGTTTTGTCTCCAAAAAACCTTAAAGATCATGAAGATCAAATCTAGTGTAACGACAAGTAGCCTCTTTCTTCGTTATCGTTGTCGAGTCTACAATAAAATTTGCTTCGTGAATATCATCTCAGTCTCTATGTCCTGAAGTCATTGGTCCACTTCCCACTTTATTTTCTTGCATCTTCGCTCGTGGGATTTAGCATTCATCCACTCCTGTGGAAACTCTACCCCATTTGATTGGACCATGATCGGGCACCGACATTGAATTTCCGGGTTTGTGGAGCTGGCTAACACATAGACAGTTAAATTCATAAAAATAGGACTGACTTTTATGTGATCCTATTTATGTGGTTAACCTGGCTGATTAAGTTCCGACTATCAGCACTTAACCAGCTGACTCCGTCCCTGGAATGCCCCCAAAATAGCCAGTTTTGAGTTTGGGACTAACTGATTATTTTCAGTGGTGCTAACCAGTTAATTGCCGCTGAAAGTGACTGGTTCAGGGGGTGTAGCTACGTGGGGCCACGGGGGCCTGGGTCCCCATAGATTTGGCCCTGGACCCCCCCTGCCGGCGACCCTCTCAACCCCCCCTCCCGCTGTCACCGTCTGCTACCTTTGCTGGCGGGGTCCCCAACCCCCGCCAGCCGAGGTCCTCTTCTTCCAGAGCAAGGCTTTGTTCTGTTTCTGTGAGTCTGATGTCCTGCACGACGTCAGACTCACAGAAACAGAGCGAAGCCTTGCGCTGCAAGAAGAAGACCTCGGCTGGCAGGGGTTGGGGTCCCCCGCCAGCAAAGGTAGGCGATAGCGGTGGCGGGGGAGGGTTAGCGGTGGGAGGGGGGATCGACAGGGTCGTCGGCAGGGGGGGGTCAAAGCTGGTGGTGGCGGCGGGTCAAAAATGGCAGGGAGGGGGCGCCGCCACCGGGGGGGGGGGGCTAAAATGTGCCCCCTCACCTCAGTCTCTGGACCCCCCCTCCCACCAAAGTCTGCCTACGCCCCTGGACTGGTTAGCCCTGAACAAGTGATTTAACCAGCCGAGAGCTATTTCTGGCCAGTTAAATCGCGTTTAATATCGACCCCTTGATTTTCCACATTTCAACACTTGACTTTGCAATTCTTACCATTGTCATTGATAAGGAAGAATCAACTTCTCAATCCAGTCAAGGGCAGACTGGATGGACCATACAGGTCTTTCTCTGCTGTCATCTACTATGTATGTAAACTGAATATGATGGGTGGGGTTGGACGACATGTGTTTCTGTTTGTATTACTGTATTTTTATTCATCTGTTCAATAAAAAATTGTTTACAGTTAAAGTCACTAAAAATACTTCTGATCTAATAGAAGCCACATTTGACAAGTAGTTTTAACTTAGCAGAAGATGCTCTCACCACTACTGATATCCTTCCGAAGGCACTCAAAGATTTTTCACTACCTCTTTCCTGTGCAAGTAAATAACCTCAACCATCGACGCTAAAGAATTAGTCCATCTACTAACCTATAAAAATTCTGACTTATCTGGTTTCAAATTCAATTTTGCTCTCTGGAACCATTCTGATATTGCAGAGAGACACCTGTTCACATTACACAATGCTCTCACTTAAAGATTAACTCCTATATCAATTCCTAATTGGATATCGTCAGGAAGCAAACAGCCTGACACCGCAAACTGCTCTACCACCTGAACCCATGGGTTCCAATGATCACAGATCTGCTCTGGATGGTCCATAAGACCAAGGGGTCCTTTTATGAGGTGTGGTGAAAGTGCATTCTAATGCGGGGCTTTTCTGTGCGACAGGGGCGTAGTCAAACCTTGGTGGGATGGGGGTCCAGAGCCCGAGGTGAGGGGGCACATTTTAGCCCCCCCCCAGCACCGCCACCCCCCACGCCACCGCCCCTCCCCTGCCACTTTCAACCCCAACTTCGCCACTGACTCTCTCCCGCCGCCGCCAGGTACCTTTGCTGGTGGGGGTCCCCAACTGGTGCTGGGCAGACTTCTATAGTCTACGCCCTGAACGTGACTGGATAGGGATGGGCTGGAGTGTAAATTTTAAGGGGCTTCGATGTTAGCTTCAGAACTTAGTACAAGAAGAGTGCTGGGCAGACTTCTACGGTCTGTGCCCTGAGAATGGCAAGGACGAATCAAACTGGGGTATACATATAAAGTATCGCATACCATGCAAAATGAGTTTATCTTGTTGGGCAGACTGGATGGACCGTACAGGTCTTTATCTGCCGTCATTTACTATGTTATGTTACTATGTTTAGGTACATCAGGGAAGGGGAGTTGTCGGGTTGCAGGAGGGGGCAAATGCCGAACCTGGGGGCAGAGGAAAAGGAAAGAGATGCAGGACAAAGGAGGGGTGTGGTCTGGAAGGCCCAGCCAAAATAACTGTGGGCCCACTTAAAATAACCGGTCTGACTACGCCACTGCATTAAGGGCTTGGCGCCCTTTAATAAAAGGCCCCTATTTTCCTTCCTTCAAGCACTGTTTCTAGTGTTAGTGTCTGAATGTTCACTAGGTGACACCAGAGATCACTATGTTGACCCCTTACCAATCCCCTCGTCAACATGGGCTGTAAGTGGTACTTGAACAAGGCACCCAGTTCCAGTTTGCAAGAACCAAGTCTAGAGCTCCTGCCTGAAAAATCCAGAGAGGGCATTAACCTCAGGGCTGGCTCAACCATTACACAAGTGTGCAGCAGCTTCCAGGGATGGCAAAATTCAGCTGCAGTTGAAACAAAACAACAGGTCCTGATAGCCACACAAATGAAGGAACCTTCAGTGTATTCTTTCACACTTGCTTTGTTTTTACAGGGTCATTTTAGGAGTGGTGGTACTGTGGTGATCACAACTGTTGAATTTAATCATCCGAATTTCAGAAGAGAAGGAGTCTACAGGCCCCAAAATCGAGTGGTGCAAGGCTAAAGGGTGCCAAATATGCTTACACCGGTCTTGATTAACCTTGTCACCTCTGGGATTAAGTGTTTCAGATAGAGCAGGCCACATGATCCCTTCACAAGTTTTATAGAGATCTACAGCTCTGATGAAAGATTGAAATGAAGAACCATGCATTGCATACTCCACTAAACATTAACCACCATTAAAAAAAAAAAAAGTTAATACAAATACGAGATATGTATTTTTTTTCCACAATGGTTAATGATTCTTCTAAATGTGGTTAATTAATATCTTACTTTCAAATGCAAAAGTTTAATGATGGAATGTTGCAAATGGAAGCGGGGTCAGAGGTGTGAAACAAAAGCTCAATACGTTATAAGCCAGTAGCAGGGAGCAAGTTCTGAAGGAGCAGGAAATATTGTACTGAAATCAAGATGGGTTGTGTTACCCCGTCGATTGAACATGAAAAGTTGAGCAAGTATGGTGGAACACGTCTGGATACTGATAGAAGGCACTGAGTGGATGTTTAGTGCTCATTGGTCACTGGTGCATTGATGGTGAACCCAGGGCACTACTGTACAATGAGGTGCACAATGTCCTCACTATTGGTACTCGAAAAGCATAAATTCCAACCGAAAGTAAAATAATATCCCCAGAACTGATGTACGGATGGTGGATACCAAGGAGGTTTGATGAACCAGTCCACCCAAGGAGGTTTTCATTCTCCCCAATGCAGCTGCCACCATCTTGGTACACCCAAAACAATGTCATTGATAGGGCAACAAGCTCCGTCTACTGGCTTCAGACCAGATAACGGGCCAAGCACTCTCCTGCAGTCTCCTGTTCATCAGACCTCCTTGGTGGATGGTCAGGTGAATTTTCAGCCTTACATCCCCTTCAAAGAACTTTCAGGCTCCTCGCCTGCAGCCCCCTCTCCTCCCAAAGTTTGATAATTAAACTCAACAACCATGATGATCACACATACATCCTATAGAAATGCAGGTTAAAGAATGTACTGATGGATATTTGAGTTTTGGTGGCTGTCGGGACCTATTGTTTTGCTTTGACTGCAGTTGCTCTTTGCTGCCCACTAGAAACAGATGCCCTGGGTGACCACCTAGTCTTGCCCAATGGTTGAGCCTGTCCTACATGTCTCCATTGATGCTAACAAGCAGCATCTATACAATTCCTGAGCTCATGGCAGTTCTCCATTAGCATATCATAATGCCGACTTCCTGAGGCAGTGTCAAGAAAAAGACTGGGCAGTGGCATACCAAGGGGGGGGGTGGTCCGCGTCGTTCGTTTCCATGCTCTCTCTGCCCGGCCAGAGGGAGCATGGAAACGAACGACTCTGACCGGCGCGCGGCACCCCCCCCCCCCCAGCAGCGTGCACCTGGGGGGGGGTCACGCTGCACCGGGGGGGGGGGGCGGGGCGCATCGGCGATCCGCCCCGGGTGTCAGCCCCTCTAGGAACACCACTGAGACTGGGCATCAGAGAACCAGTTTATACCACATGTTGGCTATGTGACACAACAGCGTGACACACAAGTTAGGTATAGAAGGTCACAATTCCTCCATGGCAGGCTTAGGAGGGTATCATGGGCCCGTCAGGTTATACATGATCACAAGTCCTAGAAAGCATAAAGCTGAAGTTATAAAAAGTGAGAAGCATGTTTCTGTTTTGGTAATGAGAACAGGAGACAGCATGACCTCAAAAAGTTGAAGCCTATTAGGTTAATCTGCGTTTCAGCCGTCATCCCTGTACACACGAAACAGAGCAAACCAAGAGCTGCCTACATCCACGTTGTCGTTCTTTATTGTTGGTAGCATTTTTATTTAATCTCACTTATATTTTCAAACATGCCAGCTTGTGCGGCCATACGGATGTACACAAAGGATTGGGATTTTTTTTATTTAATTGTTCACTTTTCCCGAATGCAAGCTCACGGTGAGTTACAAACTGAGGTCCAACTGCTAGATGATCTTTGCTCCAGAGGATGATAAGACTGCCCTGACCATTCATACCAAGCACAACATCTTCACTACTACTACTACTACTTAACATTTCTAGAGCGCTACTAGGGTTACGCAGCACTGTACAAATTAACAAAGAAGGACAGTCCCTGCTCAAAGGAGCTTACAATCTAAAGAACGAAATGTCAAGTTGGGGCAGTCTGGATTTCCTGAGTAGAGGTGTAGTGGTTAGGTGCCGAAGGCGACATTGAAGAGGTGGGCTTTGAGCAATGATTTGAAGATGGGCAGGGAGGGGCCCTGGCATATGGGTTCAGGGAGTCCGTTCCATGCATGGGGTGAGGCGAGGCAGAAAGGGCGGAGCCTGGAGTTGGCGGTGGTGGAGAAGGGTACTGAAAGGAGGGATTTGTCTTGAGAGCGGAGGTTACGGGTAGGAACGTAAGGGGAGATGAGGGTAGAGAGGTCAGGAGGGGCTGCAGATCAAGTGCATTTGTAGGTTAGTAGCAGAAGCTTGAACTGAATGCGGTACCTGATTGGAAGCCAATGAAGTGACTTGAGGACAGGAGTGATATGAGTGTATCGGTCCAGGCGGAAGATAAGACGTGCAGCAGAGTTCTGAACGGACTGAAGGGGGGATAGATGGCTATGTGGGAGACCAGTGAGGTTGCAGTAGTCAAGGTGCAGATGGACTGGGACGAGCTGGACGAGCTGGATCAGGCGGGCTGAAACAAGCTGGAGCAGATGACTGGAACAAGCAGGGAGAAGCTGGATCCGACGGACTGGGACAAGCTGGAGCAGGTAGCTGGAACAAGCAGGGAGAGGCTGGATCAGGCGGACTGGAGCAGTAGGAAGAAGCTGGATCAGGCGGGCTGGATGGAACAGCAGGGAGAAACTGGGTCAGGTGGCCAGGAACACTCTGAATGGATGTACCGGAACAGGCAGGTGGGCTGGAACAGGCTGATGGATCAGAGCAGGCAGGGAAAAGCTGGGTCTGCAGACTGGAACAAGCTAGGGCCGATGGACTCACAAAACTAAAAAAGGGGCCTCATATCATTATAAAATTATCCTTAAAGTAGGGGACAATCTTCAGATGATCCCTCTCAGCAGCAGCAGCGCTCTAAAATCAGAGCGCTCCCACCGTGGCCTGGTGACAACACAGAGCCCAGTAACGTGGTCCTTCCTCTCGTGGCTTGTGGAGTGCATATCTCGGGAAGGAAGACAACAGTGCCTTGAGCCTTGAAGGAGACATCTCTTCCATCCTGAGGCCAGTCAGGGGTTTAAATAGCTGAACGGGGGGAGGGGGGGGGGAGGGAAGAATTATTGTTTACTTTGGGGATGGAGGTTATTTATTTATTTATTGCATTTGTATCCCACCTATTTGCGGGCTCAGTGTGGCTTACAATACATTGTGAATGATGGAAGTACAATTTGTTACAGTACGATTATGGGTTACATTGTGAAGAGTTATGGGAAGACAAAGTCAAGTCAAAACATCATTAGGGGCATAGAAACTATGGAATGTAACAGTGGGGAAATGATAGGGCGATCGAACAATAGCAAGAGAGCGTTAGGGTATAACAATTTTACCTGTGGGTAGATTTTTAAGTGTGGAGAAAATACGGGGGAAGAGAATTCAGAAGAGAGTGTATTGATGCATCTCTATTAGTGTGCATGGAGTTCATGTGTTTTGATCCTTGCAGTAAATTTTCTCAAAGAGATGAGTCTTCAATCGTTTGCAGAAGTCGGTTAATTTGTAGATCGTTTTCAGGTTGCGTGGTAGTGTATTCCAGAATTGCGTGCTCATATAGGAGAAGGTTGATGCATGCATGCAGGTTATTAGATTGTAAGCTCTTTGAGCAGGGACTGTCTTTCTTCTATGTTTGTGCAGCGCTGCGTATGCCTTGTAGCGCTATAGAAATGCTAAATAGTAGTAGTAGTAGTAGTAAAAGGAAAAAAATGAGTAGCAGTAGTGGCCGAATGGTTAGTGAAGCAGGTTGCGGACCTGGTGAACTGGGTTCAATTCGAACAGCTGCCTAACGGTTGGCAGTGGGTTGAGATCCTGGGGAACCGGGTTCAATTCCCTCTGCAGCTCCGTGCGACCCTGAGCAAGTCACTTAGTCCTCCATTGCCCCAGGTACAACATACTACTTAGACTGTGAGCCCGTTAGGGTCAACATCAGTGCCTGCAAAGAAATTGTAAACCGCTTAGGTCTAGGCAGTACATAAATATTTAAATACATTAAAACTAAATCTCCTTCGTAGGTGATTTTCAGAACACAGTCTCTATCCAGGATCTGAGGTCACTCTGATCCCAGTGCATTATGGTATTTCCAGTCCTGATCTGGAGGCACCCCAGCCAGTCAGGTTTTCGGGATACTCGCAATGAATATTCATGAGAGATTTGCATGCAATGGAGACAGTGCATACAAATATCTCTCATGAATATTAATTGTGGATATCCCAAAAACCTGACTGGCTGGGGTGCCTCCAGGACCACGCTTGGGAACCACGAACTAAGGGATGTTCTAAAGGCCAGAGGTGGCCAGAAAGTGCCTTCTGAAAGGTAAGGTACAACGGCAGCCTTGCACAGAGTTAGAGCGCTGAAACACACAGAAGGGGGGGGGGGGGAGTATGGGTCAGACTTAAACCAGTTTAATGGGTAGTTTTCCAACTGGTTCCAGGCTGTAGGAGCAACCTAATCCACTGTGCATGCATGAGTTTATTGCCCTGACAAATTCATGCACGGTATAAGATAAAGGCAGGACTGGATCAAGACAATTCTGATAGGAAGCAACACGTGTATCAAGCCTCCTAACGTCCCTCCCTTAGGCAACCTTTCCTCATTATCCTCCCATAAACTTAGGAATGTGGAACCCTGCAACACAATTAAACTTCTATCCAGGCTTGCGGGCATGTAATGTCAAGAAGAGAAACAGGTGTGACCTTGAAGCTTTGCTATCTCTTCCCCCCCTCCCCCTATTAAGTCACCTCTAACCCTGTATCTGTGGCTGCTCTGGAGATGCATGGCCATGTTACATCAAACAGGGATCAAAGGTCGTCTTTCAAGCACAGACAGTGGCTGAGTGAAATAACAGGGAGAGGCGCTTACACCAGGGGTTAGATGTTCAGAAAGCGGTAGACTGACCTAAGATCTTAAAGCCTGAATAATTGCATTTTCTACCCCTAAAAACAAAAAAAATAAAAAGATAAAAATACAAGTGACGACCTGCACCTCTTCCCACCAGAACGCACAGAGTTAACCCCTTTGAGTTCCTTTCAATGACAAAAGCAACAGAATGTAATGGTATCCATCCACAAAGGGACAATACTGCACCCTAAGATAAACTCTTTCGTTTGGGAAGCAGGTCCTGCAAAAAGCTAAATTCAGAGCAGATGGGGATACCCTTCTGCTGGACCCACCTAAGAACACGACAAGCTTATGCACATGGCTATCAATTATTATTTGTTGCATTTGTATCCCACGTTTTCCCACCTCTTTGCAGGCTCAATGTGGCTTACAATACATCATGAGTAACAGAAATACATGAAAAAGTATACATTTAGTGATAACTGAAGGATTTTGGGTAGCATGATAATGATAAAACATGATAGTCTATTAACAAACAAACATATTAAGAAGTGTTTAAGAAATATATAGGAGTTGTATAAGAAAGTATACATTTAGTGGTAATTACAGGAGGAGTGGAGGAGTGGAGGAGTGGCCAGGGTGGTGGACTTTGGTCCTGGGGAACTGAGGAACTGAGTTCGATTCCCACTTCAGGCACAGGCAGCTCCTTGTGACTCTGGGCAAGTCACTTAACCCTCCATTGCCCCATGTAAGCCGCATTGAGCCTGCCATGAGTGGGAAAGCACGGGGTACAAATGTAACAAAAATAAAATAGATACTATTGGAGATTCTACATGGAATGTTGCTATTCCACTAGCAACATTCCATGTAGAAGGCTGCGCAGGCTTCTGTTTCTGTGAGTCTCACAGAAGCAGAAGCCTGCGCGGCCACATTGGTGATCTGCAAGGGCCGACTTCTACATGGAATGTTGCTAGTGGAATAGCAACATTCCATGTAGAATCTCAAATAGTAGCAACAGTGGAGGAGTGGCCTGGTGGTGGACTTTGGTCCTGGGGAACTGAGGAACTGAGTTCGATTCCCACTTCAGGCACAGGCAGCTCCTTGTGACTCTTAACCCTCCATTGCCCCATGTAAGCCGCATTGAGCCTGCCATGAGTGGGAAAGCGCAGGGTACAAATGTAACAAAAATAAAATAAAAAAATCTTGTGTATCGTGATAGTGAAAAAGCATGGTAGTGTTTCGGCAAGTAGATATAGTAGGGGCAGTTTTGGATGTGCGTATAGGAGTTTATGTTTGTTGATCATTGTTGTATGCCTTGTTAAAGAGATGAGTCTTCAGTAGAACTCGGAAGTTAGCTAATTCATAGATCGTTTTTAATTTGCGCGGCAGTGCATTCCAGAATTGTGTGCTCAAGTAGGAAAAGGTTGACGCATGCGTTAGTTTGTATTTGAGACCTTTGCAATTTGGGAAATGAAGATTGAGGAATGTGCGGGATGATTTTTTAGCATTCCTGGGTGGTAGGTCTATCAGGTCTTACATGTAGGTTAGTCTTTCACTAGTCCAATGAGCAGAGAGGTGTGGTAACCATGTTAGTCCACTTTTAAAGGTAATCAATAGAAATCAAACAAAATAAAACATGGAAAAGAAAATAAGATGATACCTTTTTTATCAGACATAACTTAATACATTTCTTGATTAGCTTTCCGATCTGACGAAGAAGGGCAACCTTCGAAAGCTAATCAAGAAATGTATTAAGTTATGTCCAATAAAAAAGGTATGTTTTATTTTGTTTTATTTCTATTGATTACTAGTCCAATGAAGAGCACACAACTTACAAGGAAGCCACTTCACTCAGAAGCCAGTGCAGCTAGCTGAGACTTGAAGTATTTCATTTTCAAAATCACACCAATTGGAAACAGCTGGGAATAAATCCAGAGCTAGCTGGCAAATAAAGCAAGTACTTTGCACCTTATAGCATGTGGCAACAAACCCTGATCCCGACACTATCTATCACAGTCTATTTATGTAAAAATCTTGCATGAAACATAGATAGCCAAATAAATACACATACATATCAGTAGAAAATGCGTAAACTTCAAGCTTCATAAAAAAATCTAAATAAAACCAAAATTAATATACTACATACAATATACAATCTGATGATGATCCCACTAGCCAAAGCCCTATTCAGACATGGTCTAAACCCTTTCGTTTATGCTGATGACGTTACCATATTCATTCCCTTTAAATCAAACCTAACTGAAATCTCTGATAGAATATCCATGGGCATGAACATCTTAACCTCCTGGGCCAACGCCTTTAGGATGAAATTGAACAAAGAAAAAACACAGTGCCTAATCCTTTCATCTCAGCACTCCGCAATCCCCCCATCTAATCTCACCATCTCCGGCACTACAATCCCCATTTCTGAAAACCTGAAAATCCTTGGAGTGACACTAGACGGCCACCTCTCCCTCGACAATCACGCCACATCCACCACAAAGAAAATGTTCACAACGATGTGGATATTGAAACGCGTAAAACCATATCTACCCCAGAAAACATTCCAGAATTTAGTGCAATCCACGGTACTTACCCATGCTGATTACTGCAACAGTATTTTCTTAGGCTGCAAAGCCTATATCCTAAAAAAACTTCAGACCACCCAAAATACAGCAGCAAGACTCATCTTTGGCAGATCACGTTTTGAGAGTGCAACTCCTCTCCGTGCAAGACTGCACTGGCTCCCAATCAAAGAACGTATCAATTTCAAAGCCCAGACTTTAATCCACAAGATAATACACGGAGAATCTTCGAACTATATGATAAATCTGGTCGACCTTCCAGCAAGAAACACGTCTGTATCCTCACGAAAGTACCTCAACCTGCACTACCCCAGCTGTAAAGGTCTCAAGTACAAAACTTATTATGGATCCAATTTCTCCTTCCTGGGCAGCCGTCTATGGAACGCTCTCCCTAGACCTATCCGAGCAATCCATGACCACCTACCATTCAGAAAAGCACTAAAAACCCATCTATTCAAACAAGCCTACCCAAAAGACTCAGATTAATCTCATGAACCCATCTACCTTACATATACTGAAGAGAAAACGACACTGACCCAGACTCTATCTCCCATTTTACCCTCCTCTCCCTGGAGTCGCAAACAAACAGTCTTTGCAAACACTCTCAGCCTTGTAGATCGGTGTCCAAACCAGAAAACCTGCCCTCTCTGAGGACTGTTTTTATTTATTTATTTGTAGCATTTATATCCCACATTTTCCCACCCATGGGCAGGCTCAATGTGGATTACATCAGTTTAAAAAGACTTACATCAATCTAGTAACAAACAATCAGATACATTAAGGTTGAAGTAGTTGGTGAGTAAGGACAGAGGGGAAGAAAAGAGAAAAGGTGCAGAATAGTTCAATAAGTCCATATAACAGTAATATAACATAGTAACACAGTAGATGACGGCAGGAAAAGACCTTCACGGTCCATCCAGTCTGCCCAACAAGATAAACTCATATGTGCTACTTTTTGTGTACACCCGACCTTCATTTGTACCTGTCCTTTTCTGGGCACAGACCCTGTAAGTCTGCCCAGCACCATCCCCACCTCCCAACCACCGGTTCTGGCACAGACCGTATAAGTCTGCCCAGCACTATCCCCGCCTCCCAACCACCAGCCCCACCTTCCACCACCAGCTCTGGCACAGACCGTATAAGTCTGCTCAGCACTATCCCCGCCTCCCAACCACCAGCCCCTCCTCCCACCACCGGCTCTGGCACAGACCGTATAAGTCTGCCCAGCACTATCCCAGCCTCCCAACCACCTGCCCCGCCTCCCACCACCGGCTCTGGCACAGTCCGTATAAGTCTGCCCAGCACTATCCCCGCCTCCCAACCATCAGCCCCGCCTCCCACCACCGGCTATGCCACCCAATCTCAGGTAAGCTTCTGAGGATCCAGTTCAGGAGTCACTAATGCAATGCGGGACTTTAGAGCAAGCTTTTCTAAATAAGGTGGTCTTCAGTGACATTCTGAAAGTCAGTTGATCATAAGTAGTTTTTACTGATTTGGGTAAACCATTCCACAATCGAGCACTGATATAGGGAAAGGTAGATGCGTAACTGGTTTTATACTTGAGGCCATTACATGTGGTGTAGTGGAGATTTAAGTACAAACGAGAAGATTTGTAAGAATTCCTGGGTGGTAAGAGCATAAGATTATCCATATAAACTGGAGCTTCGCCGTGGAGGATTTTATGCACCAGGGTGCAAATTTTAAATGTTATACGATCCTTGACAGGTAGCCAGTGCAGTTTTTCACGTGATGGTCTGGAACTGTCGAACTATGAGGCCTGTATGTATTACACTCCATGAGCTCCAGAGGGAATCTCTCATTAGCACAGTGGAAGTATTAAGAAGAGCATCCAGTATTTTGGAGATAGATATGAAACCCAACATACATAGCCTGACAGTGTCATCATTTGGAGATTCTAACCCCCAAAAGAGAGTGCTTAATCCATCATATCTGGAGGAGTGGTCTAGTGGTTAGGGTGGTGGACTTTGGTCCTGAGGAACTGAGTTCGATTCTCACTTCAGGCACAGGCAGCTCCTTGTGACTCTGGGCAAGTCACTTAACCCTCCATTGCCCCATGTAAGCCGCATTGAGCCTGCCATGAGTGGGAAAGCGTGGGGTACAAATGTAACAAAAATAAAATAGATACTATTGGAGATTCTATATGGAATGTTGCTACTGTTGGAGATTCTACATGGAATGTTGCTATTCCACTAGCAACATTCCATGTAGAAGGCCGTACAGGCTTCTGTTTCTGTGAGTCTGACGTCCTGCACATACGTGCAGGACGTCAGATTCACAGAAGCAGAAGCCTGTGTGCCCACATTGGTGATCTGCTGTTCGATCCAGTCCATCTCATCTGCACCAGCTTGCTCCACCCCACCAGCTTATCCAACCTGCCTGCTCACCCACTCCCTACCTCTCTCACTACCCATGGCCCCCTTTCACATTCTATTCCTCGCCCTATCCCTCCCCAATCTCTTCCCCCTCCCTCCGCTGTCTACCACACAAACTCACCACCCATCCCCCTCATCCTGCCCACTACTGCTATACCCTACCTACCCCTACCCTCCACCACCTCACCATCCCTACTGTCCTCCTACTCCTGCCTAGCTCTCAACCTCCAACACCTCCTTCCTGCCATGAACCCTTCCCCATTCCTCCTCAGCGCATCCTGCCTTCGGCGCCTTCGTCGCCCCACCTCCCCCACCCTTCTCCGCTCTCTCGTGCTCTTTCTCCTGCTATCCGCGGGAGACATCAATCCCAACCCAGGTTCACCACACATGTCCTCGTCTCATCCATGCAAACGTTCCCGCGATATCTCCAATCTCATCTCCATTCCCCTCCTCCCCCCTTCCTCCCTCCCCTTCTCGTGTGCCCTGTGGAATGCCCACTCAATCGGCAACAAACTTACCTTCACCCATGATCTCATCTCCCGTTCCCTCCATCTGCTCGCTCTAACCGAAACCTGACTCACCCCCGACAACTCTGCCTCAGTCGCAGCCCTTTGCCACGGAGGCTACCTTTTCTCCCATTCGCCCCGCACAGCTAGCCGCGGTGGCGGCGTTGGCTGACTACTTTCGCCCTCCTGCAGTTTTCAACCCCTCCTCCTACCACGGTCTCACTGCTTCTCATCCTTTGAAGTCCATTCCATCCGTCTATTCTACCCGCTGCCACTCCGTGTTGCAGTCATCTACCGCCCCCCTGATGTCCCTCCCTTCCTTCCTTACTGACTTCGATGCCTGGCTCTCCGTTTTTCTCAAGCCCTCATCCACATCCCTCATTCTTGGTGACTTCAGCATACACACTGATAACCCATCTGACTCATACGCTTCTCAATTCCTCACCCTAACCTCCTCCTTCAACCTCCAACTGAGCTCCACCACCCCTACTCACAAATCTGGTCACTGTCTTGATCTCGTCCTCTCTTCTACCTGCTCGCCCTCTAATCTCTGCGTCTCCGCTCTTCCCATTTCTGACCATCACCTGATCACATTCACACTTCATCACCCTCCCCCTCAGTCCCGCCCAACCCTAACTACTACCTCCAGGAATCTCCAGGCAGTTGACCCCCCCCCCCACCTTATCCGCTAGTATCTCTGATCTCCTCCCGTCCATCACGTCCTCCGAGTCCGTCGACAAGGCTGTCACCAATTACAATGCCACTCTCTCCTCCGCCCTTGACACCCTTGCACCGTCTGTTTCCCGTCCCACTAGGCGCACTAATCCCCAGCCCTGGCTTAACCCTTGCACCCGTTACCTTTGCTCCTGCTCCTGATCGGCTGAACGCCTATGGAGGAAATCTCGCACCCATACTGACTTCATTCACTACAAATTCATGCTATCCTCCTTCCAGTCCTCCCTATTCCTCGCCAAACAGGACTACTACACTCAATTGACTAATTCCCTCAGCTCTAACCCTCGTCGTCTCTTCGCCACCCTCAACTCCCTCCTCAAAGTGCCCTCCGCTCCCACCCCCCCCCCCCCTTCACTCTCTCCTCAATCACTGGCTGACTACTTCCGCGACAAGGTCCAGAAGATCAACCTCGAATTCACCGCTAAACCTTCCCCTCCCCTTCATCCTATCTCCCACTCCCTCAACCAACCAACCCAGGCCTCCTTCTCCTCTTTTCCTGATATCACCGAAGAGGAAACCGCCCATCTTCTCTCCTCCTCAAAATGCACCACCTGTTCCTCAGACCCCATCCCCACCAAATTACTTACCACCATCTCTCCCACTATCACCCCTCCCATCTGTCATATCCTCAACCTCTCTCTCTCCACCGCAACTGTCCCTGACACCTTCAAGCATGCTGTTGTCACACCGCTCCTCAAAAAACCTTCACTTGACCCTACTTGTCCCTCCAACTACCGCCCTATCTCCCTCCTACCCTTCCTCTCCAAAATACTTGAACGCGCCGTTCACAGCCGTTGCATTGATTTTCTCGCCTCTCATACCATCCTCGATCCGCTTCAATCTGGCTTTCGCCCACTTCACTCTACAGAAACGGCATTATCCAAAGTCTGTAATGACCTGTTCCTCGCCAAATCCAAAGGTCATTACTCCATCCTCATTCTCCTCGACCTATCCGCCGCCTTTGACACTGTCAATCACAACTTACTTCTTGACACACTGTCCTCTTTTGGGTTCCAGGGCTCTTTCCTCTCCTGGTTCTCCTCTTATCTCTCCCATCGTACCTTCAGAGTACACTCTCATGGTTCTTCCTCCACCCCTATCCCGCTCTCTGTTGGAGTCCCTCAGGGTTCTGTCCTTGGACCCCTTCTTTTCTCTATCTACAACTCTTCCCTGGGCTCCCTGATCTCGTCTCATGGCTTCCAGTATCATCTCTATGCTGACGACACCCAGCTTTATCTCTCCACACCTGACATCACTGCAGAAACCCAGGCCAAAGTATCGGCCTGCTTATCCGACATTGCTGCCTGGATGTCCAACCGCCACCTGAAACTGAACATGGCCAAGACCGAACTTCTTGTCTTCCCACCCAAACCCACTTACCCTCTACCTCCACTCTCTATTTTGGTTGACAACACCCTCATCGTCCCCATCTCATCTGCCCACAACCTCGGTGTCATCTTCGACTCCTCCCTCTCCTTCTCTGCGCATATCCAGCAGATAGCCAAGACCTGTCGCTTCTTCCTCTATAACATTAGCAAAATCCGCCCTTTCCTCTCTGAGCACACCACCCGAACTCTCATCCACTCTCTCATTACCTCTCGCCTTGACTACTGCAACCTACTCCTCACTGGTCTCCCACATAGCCACCTATCCCCCCTTCAGTCCGTTCAGAACTCTGCTGCACGTCTTACCTTCCACCTGAACCGCTACACTCATATCACCCCTCTCCTCAAGTCACTTCATTGGCTTCCGATCAGATACCGCATTCAATTCAAGCTTCTGCTACTAACCTACAAATGTACTCGATCTGCAGCCCCTCCTTACCTCTCAACCCTCATCTCCCCTTACGTTTCTACCCGTAACCTCCGCTCTCAAGACAAATCCCTCCTTTCAGTACCCTTCTCCACCACCGCCAACTCCAGGCTCCGCCCTTTCTGCCTCGCCTCACCCCACGCGTGGAACAAACTCCCCGAGCCCATACGCCAGGCCCCCTCCCTGCCCATCTTCAAATCTCTGCTTAAAGCCCACCTCTTCAACGTCGCCTTCGGCACCTAACCTCTACACCTCTGCCCAGGAAATCTAGACTGCCCAACTTGACATTTCGTTCTTTAGATTGTAAGCTCCTTTGAGCAGGGACCGTCCTTCTTTGTTTATTTTGTACAGCGCTGCGTAACCCTAGTAGCGCTCTAGAAATGTTAAGTAGTAGTAGTAGTAGTAGTGGCTGACTTCTACATGGAATGTTGCTAGTGGAATAGCAACATTCCATGTAGAATCTCAAATAGTAGCAACAGTGGAGGAGGAGTGGCCTAGTGGTTAGGGTGGTGGACTTTGGTCCTGGGGAACTGAGTTGGATTCCTACTTCAGGCACAGGCAGCTCCTTGTGACTCTGGGCAAATCACTTAACCCTCCATTGCCCCATGTAAGCCGCATTGAGCCTGCCATGAGTGAGAAAGCGCGGGGTACAAATGTAACAAAAAAAAAAAAAAAACCACAAGTTGTTCCTTTATATAAATCACAGTGTTTACAAATGGTAAAAAAAAATTACTTAATACTTCGCCCCCTGGACACGCTCACATACGAGGGCACTGGTATAAAAAACTGCTGATACCTCTTGCCACAGCCGCTCCTTAACACCCCTATGTGTGTTTTCATCCTGCTTTGCTAGGAGGAGAATGATAGTTGCGCTTCTGGTCACGCCCTCCTCCTCTGCTGCCCAGGCCCACTGTCATGCTTTGACCCTTGCACCTCTACGGTATCCTGGAAGGTTCAAAATATAACACAACAGCTTGTGCAGCAGAAGAGAAGGACATGGCCCAAGACACTGCACTTCCATAAGTTAGGGTTACCATTTTGTGTCCTCTGAAAAAGAGGACACATGTAACGCCCCCTACCCCGCCCCGCCTCATGCCCCACCCCTGCCACGCCCCCTTCAGGTTGGGTTCCGCCCCTATCCCCCCCCCCCGTCGCATAGTCCCCTCCCCCCCCCATCACATACCCCCCCTCACTTACTATCTAGCCCTGGTGGTCTAGTAGCCTCTTCGGGGCAGGAAAGAGCCCCCTCTTTCCTGCCCGGAGCGCTGCCTGCCCTTGCCTGCTGCATCCTCCTCGGACTGGCTGGGGATTCAAAATGGCCACCGAGAGTTGAAGCGGCCTCGCGAGAGTTCAACTCTCGGCGGCCATTTTGAATCCCCAGCCAGACCGAGAAGGATGATAGACAGGAGAGGCAGCGCTCCGGGCAGGAAAGAGGGGGCTCTTTCCTGCCCCGAAGACGTCACTAGACCACCAGGGAACATTGGTAAGGAAGGGGAGGGGACGGGAGACCAGGTCACCAGACCCACGGCGCCAATCGCCCGCCCACACGCCCACCGCACGCATGCGCCTGCCCGCACCCGCGCCCACGTTTGTCCAGAAATCCGGACAAACGTGGGTGCGGGCAAAATCCGCCGGACGCCCCGGACATGCCCTCAAAAAGAGGACATGTCCGGGGAAATCCGGACGTATGGTAACCCTACCATAAGTACATATGTATTGCCACACTGGGACAGACCAAAGGTCCATCAAGCTCAGCATCCTGTTTCCACCCCCTTCCTATATATCTAGGTAGCCCCCCTCAGGCTTGCCTGTCTCCCTGGTGGTCCAGCAGGGGTCTTTGGAGGCAAGAGTGCAGCCCCCCCCCCCCCCCCCACTCCTACCTCCTCACAACTGCCTTTCAAAATATTTTCTACCGTGTTTTCGGCACGCACCAAATTCAGAATTACTCTCCAGGGCATGCGGTAACTGAGCGGTAATACTGATCTGGCACACACTGGGCATGCGAAGGCCCTTATGCACCTTTGTAAAAGGGTCCCACAGTGCACTCTGGCATGTACCTTTTACAGCAGGCATGCTCAGCGGTGGAGTTTACCTGTCTTATCTAGATTGTAAGCTCTTTGAGCAGGGACTGTCTTTTTGTATTTGGTGAACAGCGTTGCGTACACCTTGTACTACTACTACTATTACTCATTTCTATAGCGCTACAAGGCATACACAACGCTGTACACCATGCACAAAAAGACAGTCCCTGCTCAAAGAGCTTACAATCTAGATAAGACAGGTAAACGGACAGAACAATTAAGGGTAAGGCAATAAAGAGGTGAGGGTAAGTGAGTTAGGAGTCAAAAGCAGTGGTAAAGAGGTGGGATTTGAGTTTGGACTTGAAAACGGCTAAAGATGGGGCTAGACGTACAGACTTGGGAAATCTATTCCAGGCCTGAGGTGCAGCAAAAGGAACGGAGTCTTGAATTAGCAGCAGAGGAGAAAGGGACGGATAAGAGAGATTTATCTACAGAACGGAGTACTCGAGGGGGCGTAGGGAGAGATGGGAGTGGAGAGGTACTGGGGAACGGCTGAGTGATAGAAACGGTAGCGCTATAGAAATGATAAATAGTAGTAGTAGTAGTAGAAGAATCATAATTTATGTTTGTAGTTAATTTAAAAAATGCATATGTGTGCATACTTTACACTTTAACATTTCTGTCTGCTCATGAGCAAGCTTAAATATACATTCTTTCAATGTAGGAACGATTTCTGCAGGATTTATGTTAGTGTTTTATTAAGATAGAAATGACCCCAAGTGTCTTTATAAAATAAGCAAAAAAATAGGCACCTTTCTGCCCTGTTAACCGAGGCACATTGTTATACATTTACCCTCCATAAGTCCAAGCAGAGACTCTGTATGTAATGACTCTCTAAATAAGATAATTAAATTATACACCAGGAGTGCTTGGAGACTAGCTTTCTGTGTTAATTAAAAGAGTGCCCAGTTATCCTGATGAGAAACTCCTCAGGGCCAGGAGTCTCCTTGACATAGGCTTGTGGTAATTCTGTTAAGCCTAATGAAAGAGCAAGGAGAGGAAATGCGGAGAGTTTTCCTCAGTTTTTAATTCTGCTCTTTGTCTCAAGGTGGTTACAGGAAATTATTCTGTAAGGAATTTTTGCTCTTGGCACAAATTAGAGAAGGTTGTGAGTAGCTCTGCTACCACCCACCCCCCCCCCCCCCCACCCCAACACACACACACAGATATTGGTACCCAGGGTAGGAACGTCTGCCCTCAACTCCGCACTCATCATCTCAGCAGCCACCACCCTAAACAAAGTCCTTGCTGTGCCACACAGTAGGGGCAAATTTTCCCTGCTCCACCATCCCCTAGGGGGTGAACATCTTTCTACCCCTGCCACCTGCCCACTAGGAAACCAGACCCTCTTCTGCTCCAAAGCAGTGGCGTTCCTAGCCTGGATGGCACCCGGGACGGATCGCCGATGCGCCCCCCCCCCCCAGCAAAATGACCCCCCCCCCGGGTGCATGCCTCTGGGGGGGGGGGGGGTGCCGCGGCGCGCGCCTGTCGGCTCCAAAACGTTTGCTAACTTCGCTCATCCGGGGCAGAGGGAGCTGCAGTGAACAAGCGAAGATAGCGAACTCGGAGCCAAGCGCGCGCCGCAGCACCCCCCAGCGGCGTGCACCCGGGGCGGACCGCCCCCACCGCCCCCCCTTGGTACGCCACTGCTCCAAAGCCTTCCACCCCTTGACACTACACAGCCCTGTCTCATTCAGATTTCAGAATGCAGCTGGCAGGAAGGAAGGAAGATGCAGAAAGGAACCGCTATGCTGCTCTCCTGCCAGCAGGAGGCGGGTAAAGGATCACACTGCTGAAGAGGGCTGCACTGGAGGGAGTTGAGAGAGAGGATGCAAGAGGTTAGAGGAAGAGAGGAAAGGAATAAGGGGGGGGGGTGAGGAGAGAGGAAGGCACGAATGATGGGGGGGTGGGGCGGTATGGAGCATGGAAAGTGAAAGTGGATCACACAATGTGGTGAACAGGAAAAGTGACAGGATCAAATGTAGGGGTAAAGAAAGACAGAATCATAGATGGGGGAGGGGGGGAGGAGGGAAAGTAAGCAAGTGTGTGGAGGTGGGGGAGGGGGATACAAGGATTAGGTGATTTTTTTTAAAATTAACTAAAATGAGCTCTAGGGTTAACCCTGTGGATTTACGTGGAGGGGCATAATCGAACGGGGCACCCAAGTTTTCCTGAGGACATCCTCGAAGGACATCCCGGCGAAGGGGCAGGGAAACCCGTATTATCGAAACAAGATGGGCGGCCATCTTTCATTTCAATAATACGGTCGGGGACGGCCAAATCTCAACATTTAGGTTGACTTTAGAGATGGTCGTCCCCGATTTTCGGCGATAATGGAAACCGAGGACGCCCATCTCAGAAACGACCAAATCCAAGCCATTTGGTCGTGGGAGGAGCCAGCATTCATAGTGCATTGGTCCCCCTGACATGCCAGGACACCAACCGGGCACCCTAGGGGGCACTCCCCACCAAAACCCACTACCCACAACTGTACACCACTACCATAGCCCTTATGGGTGAAGGGGGGCACCTAGATGTGGGTACAGTGGGTTTGTGGTGGGTTTTGGAGGACTCACATTTACCACCACAAGTGTAACAGGTGGGGAGGGGGGATGGGCCTGGGTCCGCCAGCTTGAAGTGCACTGCACCCACTAAAACTGCTCCAGGGACCTGCATACTGCTGTCATGGAGCTGGGTATGATATTTGAGGCTGGCATACAGGCTGGAAAAAAATTGTTTTTTAAACTTTTTTTAGGGTGGGAGGGGGCTAGTGACCACTGGGGGAGTAAGGGGAGGTGATCCCCGATTCCCTCCGGTGGTCATCTGGTCATTTAAGGCACATTTTTGTGGCTTGGTCGTAAAAAAAAAAGGACCAAGTAAAGTCATCCAAGTGGTCGTCAGGGAAGCCCTTCTTTTTTCCATTATCGGCCGAGGACGCCCATGTGTTAAGTACGTCCCAGTCCCGCCTTCGCTATGCTTCGTCCCCGCGATGGAAAGCAGTTGAGGACGCCCAAAATCGGCTTTCGATTATGCCGATTTGTGCAAACCTGTGAGAAGGACGCCCATCTTCTGATTTGTGTTGAAAGATGGGCGCCCTTCTCGTTCGAAAATAAGCCTGATAGTAACATAGTAAATGACGGCAGATAAAGACCTGTACGGTCCATTCAGCCTGCCCAACAAAATAAACTCATTTTACATAGTATACCAGAGTTTGATTTGTCCTTGCCTTTATCAGAGCCGACACCTACAGAAGGTGATCTCTCCACAGGAGAAACGAAAGACAAATATACGAACAATGGATCCACAAGAAGTGATGTTTCCCAAACAAGGTCTTTATTAAAGTCAATAAAATGACCCGACACGAATCGTGTTTCAGCCGCAAAGGCCTGCGTCAGGGGTCTATAAGTAAACATAAGCATTAATACATAAATAAAAAAGTCATGAATAAAACATACAAAAAAACATGGAGAAAATAATACACACAGAATTAAAAATGAAATCATTGACATGTACTAAAAGGAACATACCTATCAACCTTTGATGAAAAAGGTAAAACAGATGACTCACAGTCAAATTGTCTATTAACACAGATATCTACAAATAAAAATATATAATCATGAATATAATAACCATAATAGCCAAATTATATTTCATAAATAACAAACACTGTCTAATAGAATGGCACAGACCGTAGAAGTCTACCCAGCGCTGTTCTTGTACTAAAAGTTCTGAAGCTAACGTCGAAGCCCCTTAAAATTTACACTCCAGCCCATCCATATCTGTTCAGTCACGATCAGGGCACAGACCGTAGAAGTCTGCCCAGCACTGGTTTTGCTTCCCAGTTACTGGTGTTGCCACCCAATTTCCATTACTGTTTTCATCTCCACCACCTCCCGTGGGAGGGCATTCCATGTATCCACCACCCTCTCTGTGAAAAAAATACTTCCTGACATTACTCCTCAGTCTGCTCCCCTTCAACCTCAATTCATGTCCTCTAGTTCTACCGCCTTCCCGTCTTCGGAAAAGGTTTGTTTGCGGATTAATACCTTTCAAATATTTGAACGTCGGTATCATGTCACCCCTCTTTCTCCTTTCCTCCAAGATATACAAGTTCAGGTCGGTAAGTCTCTCCTCGTACGGTTTGCAATGCATATCCCATACCATTCTCATAGCTTTTCTTTGCACCGCTTCAATTCTTTTTACATCCTTAGCAAGATACGGCCTCCAAAACTGAACACAATACTCCAATACTTATTGGTTTCTAATGCTGTATACTGTTTGTTGCCACTTCCTGCTTCTTTTCCAGAGTTGCCAGCAGCAGTGGTGTAGCCACAGGGGCCAGTGTTTGGGCTTAGGCCTCCTCCACAACCAAAGTACCTTTTGAATGGCTGGCGGGGATACCCAATCCCCACCAGCCAATGACAGGTTGATACAGTGTGCTGCCTTTTCTGTGGGACAGAGCTGGTGAGTGCACTGAACTCTGTCAAGCTTTTTCATTGAACTCTATATTTCAGATAGGTACTGAATCATTTGCCTTTTTAACAAAGATTTTATATTACACAGTAGATGACGGCAGATAAAGACCGGTACGGTCCTTCCAGTCTGCAAAACAAGATAAATTCATTAGATACTGCATTCAGTTCAAGCTTCTCCTTCTTACCTACAAATGCACTCAGTCTGCTGCCCTTCACTACCTCTCTACCCTCATCTCCCCTTACGTTCCTACCCGTAACCTCCACTCTCAAGACAAATCCCTCCTTTCAGTACCCTTCTCCACCACCGCCAACTCCAGGCTCCGCTCATTCTGCCTCACCACAACCTTCCTGAGCCCTTACGCCAAGCCCTCTCCCTGCCCATCTTCAAGTCCTTGCTTAAAGCCCACCTCTTCAATGCTGCTTTCGGTACCTAACTCTCACCTTTCAGGAAATCCAGACTGCCCCAATTTGACTGCCACTATCGGACTGACTGTCCACTTGTCCTTTAGATTGTAAGCTCTTGGAGCAGGGACCGTCCCTCTATGTTAAATTGTACAGCGCTGCGTAACCCTAGTAGCGCTTTAGAAATGTTAAATAGTAGTAGTAGTAGTAGTAGTATATGTATGGTCTTATCCAAAATAACAGTAAACACTTATTATTTTTATAGGGAAAGAACCTGAGAAACCACCGCTGTCGTTATTATGCAGATTGCTCATTCATAGTAACATAACATAGTAGATGACGGCAGAAAAAGACCTGCACGGTCCATCCAGTCTGCCCAACAAGATAAACTCATATGTGCTAATTTTGTGTATATCCTACTTTGATTTGTACCTGTGCTCTTCAGGGCACAGACCGTATAAGTCTGCCCAGCACTATCCCCACCTCCCAAACACCAGCCCCGCCTCCCACCACCGGCTCTGGCACAGACCGTACAAGTCTGCCCAGCACTATCCCCGCCTCCCAACCACCAGCCCCACCTCCCACCACCGGCTCTGGCACAGACCGTATAAGTCTGCCCAGCACTATCCTCGCCTCCGAACCACCAGCCCCGCCTCCCAACCACCGCTCTGGCACAGACCGTACAAATCTGCCCAGCACTATCCCTGCCTCCCAACCACCAGCCCCACCTCCCACCACCGGCTCTGGCACAGACCGTATAAGTCTGCCCAGCACTATCCCCGCCTCCCAACCACCAGCCCCGCCTCCCACCACCAGCTCTGGCACAGACCGAATAAGTCTGCCCAGCACTATCCCCATCTCCCAACCACCAGCCCCGCCTCCCACCACCGGCTCTGGCACAGACCGTATAAGTCTGCCCAGCACTAGCCCCACCTCCCAACCACCCGCCCCGCCACCCACCACCGGCTCTGGCACAGACCGTGTAAGTCTGCCCAGCACTATCCCCGTCTCCCAACCACCAGCCCTGCCTCCCACCACCGGCTCTGGCACAGACCGTATATGTCTGCCCAGCACTAGCCCCGCCTCCCAACCACCAGCCCCGGCACAGACCGTATAAGTCTGCCCAGCACTAGCCCCGCCTCCCAACCACCAGCTCTGCCACCCATTCTAGGCTAAGCTCCTGAGGATCCCTTCCTTCTGCACAGGATTCCTTTATGTTTATCCCACGTATGTTTGAATTCCGTTACCGTTTTCATCTCCACCACCTCCCGCGGGAGGGCACTCCAAGCATCCACCACCCTCTCCCTGAAAAAAATACTTCCTGACATTTTTCTTGAGTCTGCCCCCCTTCAATCTCATTTCATGTCCTCTCGTTCTACCGCCTTCCCATCTACAGAAAAGGTTCGTTTGCGGATTAATACCTTTCAAATATTTGAACGTTTGTATCATGTCACCCCTGTTTCTCCTTTCCTCCAGAGTGTACATGTTCAGGTCCGCAAGTCTCTCCTCGTACGGTTTGCAACGCAAATCCCATACCATTTTTGTAGTTTTTCTTTGCACCGCTTCGATTCTTTTTACATCCTTAGCAAGATACGGCCTCCAAAACTGAACACAATACTCCAGGCGGGGCCTCACCAATGACTTGTACAGGGGCATCAACACCTCTTTTCTTCTGCTGGTCACACCTCTCTCTATACAGCCTAGTAACCTTCTAGCTACGGCCATTCATCATTGTCAATCGTGGTTAAGTCTCATTCTTCGGTCCAAAACCCTTTTTAACTTTATTGATTAAACTTTTCTTCACTTTCGTCAAAGGAGTTTTTTTATACTGATTCTTTTTTTTCCTCTTTTATATTTGCTTATTGACTGATGATAATACTTTACTCCCATTTAAGATAGTGGTGTGTTGCAATACCTGTGGTATTTGTCCCTATCGGGAGATCTGAGGCAGGGGCGTAGCTAGGTGGGGCCACTGGGGGTATGGGCCTCCACAGATTCAGCCCTGGCCCCCTCTACTTTCCAACCCCCTGCCGACGAACCCCGCCACTTTCGATCCCCCCTCCCGCTGCCGCTGAAGTCTTCTTCAGCGTTGATCTCCGGCACCTTCGCTGATCAATTTCTGTGAGTCCTGACTCCTGACAGAGACTGGCGCTGAAGAAGACTTCGGCTGGCGGGGGTTGGGGACCTCCGCCAGCAAAGGTATCAGGCAGCGGTGGCGGGGGAGGGTCGGCGGCGGGAGGGGGGGGGTCGAAAGTGGCGGGGGTGTCGGCAGCTAGGGGAGGAGGGCTAAACTGTGCCCCCCCCCAACTCAAGCTCTGGACCCCCCTCCCGCCGAGGTCTGGCTACGCCCCTGATCTGAGGTCTTGGTTATTGAAAAGTGCATTTGATATGCACAGGTGAAAGCCATACAAAAATTCAAACTATTTTTGTTATAGTTTCACTGTATTATAGCAGCAAGTTTCAAAACTGTGCATTTTGGTGGAAAGCCTGTGCCCACCTCTTTCCCCAGTATTTGTTCTTTGGTGCATCACATGCAGGCCTATCTCTGGACCTTCAGTTAACACATCAGGCTGGAGTCCCCCTACGATGACACTGCCACATACTAGACCCTATATAAGAGAGTTCAGAAGAGCTTCCACCCCTGCTGTCATAGTGCAAACAGTGGCACGGAGCACTGTTACTACCTCAGGCATCTTGGCCTGCCCCTACTGAAGACTGACCATGCGTACATTTAGCTGCCATTGGGATGGACAGTTTCCAAACCGCCAACGTACCCAAAAGTCAGAATTTAACAGTGTAAATGGCTTTGCAAACTGCCCCTTCTTAGGGAGTGGTCCTCTGGCTCTCCTCCGGGGATCTGGATTTCCAAGTCCAATTTTTGTTTTTAATTAAATAAATTATAGACACCACAGGACACAACCGGGATTGGCCTCAGCTGCCCCTACAACCTGGAACCATCTGGTAACTCTCACTGACGTCTATGTCTCTTTGATGTGTGTCCCTCCCTTCTGACTCCATTCTCCCTCAACCACCATGAAAGCTACTGTATTTCCTGCCTCCTCTGGCCTATCACATATTTTTATTTTATTGCATTTGTATCCCACATTCCCCCACCTATTTGCATACACCTCTCTCCCTGTCTCTCTTCTCCTTAATATTTTTCACCTCCTTTATTTCCACTACAGGTGTACACGAGTATTGAATTTTCTCAAATTTCCTTCCTACAACCCTTTTTAAAATGTTTCCCACATTTGGTGGTGGGGGGGGGGGGGGGGGGGGGGGGACGGGACACATAACCGTCTCACATAACAAGGGATAGTTTACAGCGGCTGAGACACCAAAGCATTCTTTCTTGGCCATCCCATCACCACATCTGTTACTCTTCAGGGTTAGGCCTGTAACCAAATGGAAGTGTTTCCCTCCACGTTGCTATGGTCACATTTTTATTGCTCCAGGGCCAAGAGTTGGCCTGTTTATCTGATGGGGTTAAAGGTCATACCCTACTGCTATGTCATCACCAAGAGTGAGTGAGGGAAAGGCTGAAGCCGGTATGATAAGACAAGTTTGTTCAGGAGTCCAGGCCTGCACATGTTGCCTCAACATAGTCCTATAACATTGCTGACAAAGCACTGATGTCAATAGGTACTGTAGAAATAATTACAGAGGGTGGGAGGAAAAAAGGGAGGCATTAGGTATAGAGGGGACCAAAACACTACTCTGAAGTGAAAATAGTGAAGAATACTCAGTGCATTTTATCTAGCGAAAAAGGTGCCGGTATTCAAATGCCAGGCCACCCGTCAGGGGTGCGGTGTTCACTGAGGGGCCCTCCCCACAATAGCCAGGCCCCCTGCAACCAGTCACAGAATATTTGACAAGGCAGAACTGGTGTGTAGAGCCTGAGGTTTTTCATTAAAACTTGGGGACCAGGGGTCAATTTTAGCAGACAATGGAAAAGGTGCCGGTACTCAGTACCCCTAAGTACCCCCTCAAAAAAAGCCCTGAGAATACCAAGATACAAACCGAATCAAACCTCACTGTGTAATATTTCAATTATAAATCATACAAAATGCAAGTACTACTATTACTACTACTACTAATCATTTCTATATTGCTACTAGAGACGTATGCAGCGCCGCACACTTGAACCTGTAAGAGACGGTCCCTGCTGGACAGAGCTTACAACAATCTAATTAGGCCAGACAAACAGGACAAATAAGAGAATTACTAAGGTGGGAATGATAAATCGTAGGTACTGAACAAGTGAGTAAGGGTGAGGAGTTAAAAGTACCTGAATCAAACTTTAATTTAGCAATTTAGCCATAATTCCACCACGCCCTAAAGCTTCTTAAAAAAAATAGCTTAAAAATAAGTATCAAACTGCCAAAATGTGCTCTCCTTTACAGTAACAGGAAAACATTCTGGGCCCCTGTTCCAGAAAGGAGCCAATCAAACCTGAATAAGAGGAGATCCGTTCTGAGAAAGTGGCCCAATCAAACTGAAGCTTGAGCTTTTGGAGGGAAGTATAAGAGCACAAGGGAAGAAGATTCAAATCTTATTCTCCCCGAGAGGGAGTCAAACAAGGAGGAGATGTAAAGCTGCACTGGCTTCCTACTTTAAGGACAACAGGGACGGAACGGAGAAGCAAACACAGGCGTGGTCGGTTCCACAGCTGTCCCCTGGTGCATCCTGAGTGGATTGTTTTATTACTGTGATTTCTCATTTTTCTATATTCTATGCTGGGACAAAATAACACCCCATTTGCCTTGCCGTATCAATGCTTTCTCAATTTATAAGGGCGTAGGTAACTTACGTCAATAGAGGGCGGGCCCAGGAACAACAGACTGACATCGAAGGAGGGAGAAGCAATTGGCGATCAGATGTTTTATCCCATGCAGCACCTTCGCATACAGGTGAGAGGCGCTGCACAGGACGGTAATGCGGAGGGGGGGTCCGGTGGAGGGTGGGAACGGCAGAGACTATCCCAGGGGGCGGGGCACGGGGGCGGAAGCGGAGGATGGCGGGAGGTGGAGCCCTGGAGCAAAGGACAGGAGACACAGGAAGGGAGGGGGAGCGGGGATGAGAAAATTTGGAGATTTGTTTTTATTAAAACCGGCTGAAGCGGGGAACAGCGGCAATCTCGGGGGGGGGGGGGCAAGGGCGCTCATACAGGACGCTCCTGACTAGCGCCTATGCCCGCGCCTTTGCCCCCTCCCGATCTATTTTGATTTTTTTTTTTGTTTTGGTTAGTGCAGGGGGAAGTGGGGAGCCACGTGTTTGTGTTGTGGTTTTTTTTGGACGTTTGTGGCATGCGCAGAGCAGCCAGCATAACGCTTGGCTGCTCTGCGCATGATTTAGGGGCCGATTAACGACGGGGATTACGATTCATTGATACATTGTACTTCTCGATACCGCAACGAACATGTTTGACCTGTTTTTTTTGTGCATGCTTCAGTTTTTCAAAATCGTTAAGGACTTTAACGATTTAGATTTTTTTTACGTTTGTTTGATGCATCTGGCCCCGAGTCCCCAGAAAGAAGAGGGAGTTAGTCACTGGGGAAATCTGATTCCGATCATCAGTCAGTGAGTGCTAAAAGTGAATCCACCCTGACACCAGCACAGCCCTTATCAGGGAAGAACTTTAAGAGCAGTAGAGCAACTTACGCATCCAGTTTTTCCTACATAAGCACGCAATTGTGCAACGCACTACCAAAACCCTTGAAAACCACGTGCGACCACCTAAACTTCCGGAGAACACTAAAAGCTCATCTGTTTAAAAAGGCATTTCCTACCAATCCAACATAAATGCCTGACCTCTGCAACACAATAAAACTAAAACACGTAATGGAGTGCCTTTTTTTTTTGTTTGTTTTTTGTCGCAGCCCCTGGGGACAGGGAGCAGGAGGTGTCCAGGACTCGCAGAGGTGACTGCCAAAGAGGCTTAGTCTTGCTTTGAAAATACACCTCAATGTGTGCCTAATGAAAACAGCAGACCGGATGAAGTCAAAAAGCTGAAGTTAATGGGTCAGTCTCCGTTTCCTTTCCTATTAAAAAAAAAAAAAAAAAAAAAAAGCAAGCAAACCTATCAGCTGCTGCATCCGAGCTGTCATTCTTCATTGTTGGTAGCATTTTTTTAATTTAACCTCACTTATATTTTTAAACATGCTGGCTTGTGCAGCATACAGATGTACAAAAAGGAAGCCTAATAATGGAATAACTTTTCTTAGGTAGATTAGTAATTTGTTATAAATCGTAATCAGTGTGTCATTTGGAGGGGCTGGTTTTAGGGACACCCTAGCACAGAGCCGGTGGTGGGAGGCGGGGCTAGTGGTTGGGAGGCGGGGATAGTGCTGGGCAGACTTATACGGTCTGTGCCAGAGCCGGTGGTGGGAGGTGGGGCTGGTGGTTGGGAGGCGGGGCTAGTGGTTGGGAGGCGGGGATAGTGCTGGACAGACTTATATGGTCTGTGCCACAGCTGGTGGTGGGAGGCGGGACTGGTAGTTGGGAGGCGAGGATAGTGCTGGGCAGACTTATACAGTCTGTGCCAGAGCTGGTGGTGGGAGGCGGGGCTGGTGGTTGGGAGGCGGGGATAGTGCTGGCCAGACTTATATGGTCTATGCCCTGAAGAGGACAGGTACAAATAAAAAGTAGTACATATGAATTTATCTTGTTGGGCAGACTGGATGGACCGTGCAGGTCTTTTTCTGCCGTCATCTACTATGTTACTATGTTATATTTGTGCAGAGGAAAAGATGGAGACCTGTGTAGCTGGGGGGGGGGGGGGGGGGGGGGGGGGGCGGAGACCTATGTGGTTGGGGGGCGAAGATCAGCGTGGTAAGGGGGGGAGATCGGTGTGGCCGGTGGGGGAGGGGGGGGTTGCCGCGAAAACTTGCTCGGACACGAAGGGTGCCGTGAACTTAAAAACTTTGGGAACCACTGCCAAAGGGAAAAAAGCAGAGGAGACCTGTTGCCTTCTAGTAAGAGTGAAAGAGGGAAGCTCAGAGCTGGGCTTAACCACTAACTACAGAAGCGTTTGAGTAGCACTGAGGAGACACTAAAGGCATCATAAGAGACAGTCAAGAGTGTGCACAGCTGTAGTGGAGGAGTAGCCTAGTGGTTAGTGCAGTGGACTTTGATCCTGGGGAACTGAGTTTGTTTCCACTGCAGATCCTTGTGACTCTGGGCAAGTCACTTAACCCTCCATTGCCCCTGGTACAAAATAAGCACCTGAATATATGTAAACCGCTTTGAATGTAGTTGCAAAAACCTCAGAAAGGTGGTATATCAAGTCCCATTTCCCTTTCCCTCCTATCTGTAAAGAAGTGAGAAGAATGTTTGAGTTGGAAGTAAATAATACTGTCAGAGGAGACTAAGAGCTGTCAGTCTGGTGAAGTTCTTTGAGTCTTTTTGCAAGCACCTCGCACTGCTTTTTCTGGACTATTTGTCTTATTGTTTTCATCAGGGCTAGAGCTAGCTATAACTGTGCCCTGTGCAACTTACTCACCACGGTACTCCCAAATCCCCCACCAAAGCATCTATCACCTTCTCCAATGCCTCACCCAGAAAGAACCCGTGCATCCATCCCCCCTCTGCAAGCCTCCCCCGAAGAAATTCCTCCAGAAGGACCCCCCCCAAGAACATCCATACCCCTCTTGAAAGCCCCCCCCCCCAGAAGAACCCTTCCTGAATGACCCACCAAGCACATCTTGGAGGAGTGGCCTAGTGGTTAGGGTGGTGGACTTTGGTCCTGGGGAACTGAGGAACTGAGGAACTGAGTTTGATTCCCACTTCAGGCACAGGCAGCTCCTTGTGACTCTTGGTAAGTCACTTAACCCTCCATTGCCCCAGGTACAAATAAGTACCTGTATATAATATGTAAGCCGCATTGAGCCTGCCATGAGTGGGAAAGGGTGGGGTACAAATGTAACAAAAATAAAATAGATACTATTGGAGATTCTACATGGAATGTTGCTATTCCACTAGCAACATTCCATGTAGAAGGCTGCGCAGGACGTCAGACTCACAGAAGCAGAAGCCTGCGCGGCCACATTGGTGATCTGTAAGGGCTGACTTCAAATAGTAGCAACAGTGGAGGAGTGGCCTAGTGGTTAGGGTGGTGGACTTTGGAACTGAGGAACTGAGTTCGATTCCCGGCACCGGCAGCTCCTTGTGACTCTGGGCAAGTCACTTAACCCTCCATTGCCCCATGTAAGCCGCATTGAGCCTGCCATGAGTGGGAAAGCGCGGGGTACAAATGTAATAAAAATAAAATAAATAAATATGCCTTCCCAAGGGCCCACCCCCATCCCCTAGGCCTACCTGAAGGAAGGCCCTGATCATCTAGAGTAGGGTGGGTCACAGTGATCACCAACCACTGTTGCCCATACTGCTCTGGATTCACATTGGCAACTGCGCCCTCTAGAGGGGAGGGAGAGAAAAGGGAGATGCTGCACTGGGAGCAGAGTGGGGAGAGGAAGAGGAAAGATGGAGCAGATTTATAGGTTGCAGGAGAATGCTAAAATCTCTAGCACTAGCTCTGCTGCTTTTCCCTAGATTCTAAATGCATCTTCAGACCCTCTGGTATATTCTATTTTCCATTGTAGTCACCAGCTCTGTGGGTGCTTCAGCATCCCTAAAATTGTCTCCAGCCGAGAAAGCTCCAGACTTGCACAGCAACTGAGGGGGAGGGGGGCAGGCAGGAAGTGCTTCTATCTCATCTGTTACAGCTCCCACCTCCCCAGTCTGGCAAAAGAGAGCCTGACCAATGCTCTGCAAGGGAACCTACCTCGATGAGTCCCGCACTACTGTGTCAGTGCAGAGAGAACAAGGATAGGATGGACGGATGTGAAAGGGAATAAGAAGGGATATAAGGACTGGGAGATGGTAATGACAAGGGCAGCTGGTGGCTGAGAGAGGAGCTATAAGTGGTATGAGAGAGCAGCTGTTAAGAGAGTTTGTGAAAGGGGATACTGGCTAGGAGAGGGGACCCTGCTGGGAGAGATGGAGGTGAGGAGCAGTGATGGGAAGACTGGCTGGGAATGGAGCTGGGTGAGGAGCTTCCGGGATGGACCAGGGACTGGGAGAGGAAGAGAGAGGAGAAGGCACTTGGGCTGTGAAAGGGGGAAAGGCTCTGAGACAAGGGAGCTAAGGGGACATGATGATCTGGAAGAAAGAGGAGCAAGTAGGGGGTGGAGCTGAGAGAGAACTTAGGCTATGAGAAGTTAGGCTGTAGGGCTGGGTGGTGTGGCCTGTCTGAGGAGGAGGAGGAGGAGAGGCAGAGAAGGCAAGAAGGAGCTCAGAGCGGTGGTGAGGGGCTAGAGGAGAAGCTATGTGTGGCAGAGAGGAAGGGGCTGATCAGGGAGGTATGCTGGGAGAAGGGTTGTGAAAAGAGACAGTCATAGTGGAGAAAAGATAGGAAATAAAGGAAGTGACAATACTGATTGTTACATTTGTACCCCGCGCTTTCCCACTCATGGCAGGCTCAATGCGGCTTACATGGGGCAATGGAGTGTTAAGTGACTTGCCCAGAGTCACAAGGAGCTGCCTGTACCTGAAGTGGGAATCAAATTCAGTTCCTCAGATCCCCAGGACCAAAGTCCACCATCCTAACCACTAGGCCACTCCTCCACTGTTGCTACTATTGGAGATTCTACATGGAATGTTGCTATTCCACTAGCAACATTCCATGTAGAAGTCGGCCCTTGCAGATCACCAAGGTGGCCGCGCAGGCTTCTGCTTCTGTGAGTCTGACGTCCTGCACGTACGTGCAGGACGTCAGACTCACAGAAACAGAAGCCTGCGCAGCCTTCTACATGGAATGTTGCTAATGGAATAGCAACATTCCATGTAGAATCTCCAATAGTAGCAACATTCCATGTAGAATCTCCAACAGTATCTATTTTATTTTTGTTACATTTGTACCCTGCGCTTTCCCACTCATGGCAGGCACAATGCGGCTTACATGGGGCAATGGAGGGTTAAGTGACTTGCCCAAAGTCACAAGCTGCCTGTGCCTGAAGTGGGAATTGAACTCAGTTCCCCAGGACCAAAGTCCACCACCCTAACCACTAGGCCACTCCTCCACTGTTGCTACTATTTGAGATTCTACATGGAATGTTGCTATTCCACTAGCAACATTCCATGTAGAAGTCGGCCCTTGCAGATCACCAATGTGGCCGCGCAGGCTTCTGCTTCTGTGAGTCTGACGTCCTGCACGTACGTGCAGGACGTCAGACTCACAGAAACAGAAGCCTGCGCAGCCTTCTACATGGAATGTTGCTAGTGGAATAGCAACATTCCATGTAGAATCTCCAATAGTAGCAACATTCCATGTAGAAGTCGGCCCTTGCAGATCACCAATGTGGCCGCGTAGGCTTCTGCTTCTGTGAGTATACGTGCAGGACATCAGACTCACAGAAACAGAAGCCTGCGCAGCCTTCTACATGGAATGTTGCTAATGGAATAGCAACATTCCATGTAGAATCTCCAATAGTAGCAACATTCCATGTAGAAGTCGGCCCTTGCAGATCACCAATGTGGCCGCGTAGGCTTCTGCTTCTGTGAGTATACGTGCAGGACGTCAGACTCACAGAAACAGAAGCCTGCGCAGCCTTCTACATAGAATGTTGCTAGTGGAATAGCAACATTCCATGTAGAATCTCCAATAGTAGCAACATTCCATGTAGAATCTCCAACAGTATCTATTTTATTTTTGTTACATTTGTACCCTGCGCTTTCCCACTCATGGCAGGCTCAATGCGGCTTACATGGGGCAATGGAGGGTTAAGTGACTTGCCCAAAGTCACAAGCTGCCTGTGCCTGAAGTGGGAATCGAACTCCGTTCCTCAGTTCCCCAGGACCAAAGTCCACCACCCTAACCACTAGGCCACTCCTCCACGAGGGATATCATGAGGAAGTGAGAGAAGGTAGTGAGTTGTGGAGAGAGAGAGAGAGTGCAGACAGAAGTATACACATGGACGAAAGAGAACTGAAATATCAAATGAGAAGACATCAGGAAATGAAGCATCGAAAGAGGAGAGGGAGAGAGACGAGTTAAGAGGAGACCAAGAAGAGAGAAATCAAACTGCAGATGCAATGGTTGGGAAGCAGTATCTTTTCAGTTGGATGGGGATTTCTGTGCCAGCTGAGCTGCCTGGTTGTAGGGGGACGGCTGGTATCAGCACTTTTGATGCTCTGTAGCCATTGGGTAAATGATGCATTTTACTGTTATAGTGGGGATGGAAGGAGGAAGTTCTGGAGGCTTGCAATAAAAATGTCTTCCTTCCCGCAGCAGCTACAGTCAGGGCTTGAGCTGAGAGGAAAATGAAGGGGAACACTACTCTCAAAAATGTACGAAATGTTCCCCTTATTATATCCAGCAGGCAGCATCAGAATGCACAGGGCCAGCTTAAACATTAGCAGATTAAGGCGGCAGCTTCTGGAGGGTATCAAAGCAGTGGCACAAACCACAGCTGGGCTGAGTGGCCAAGGGTCCACCAACTCCGGGCTCAGGCCCATCTAGCAGTGATGTACCCTTGTCAGGGCCACTGTTGGGGAGGGGAGGGGAACTGGGCCCCATAGCTGCTGGGGGGGGCATGGTCCATTTCCCTCCCTCGAACCCACCTCCAGTCTACCTTAACATGTGTCTTCATTTACAGGGGTCACCGGCTCGCCTCCTAGCGCCCCTGACTAGGGTCAAATATTCTGCCACTTTGTCAGTCAAGGTGAATGGATTTTCAAAACTGACCATAATATATGCACACAGATTCCCTCCCATTCTCTCCTCTCTCTCTATATGTTTATCCACTCCTACACTAGTTGGGATAATATTTAACCATCTCTCTGACCTCATGTGCAACTTTCATGAAGTTAGTCACCTTATTTTCTAACTCCCCTGACTCTCTTACCTATCTATATGTTCCATCTTTGCTTATACCCTACTAGCCGTTGAGCCCGTTAAAACGGGCTATTGGGTCGCCCCTGCCCCCTACCCTGAGGCCGCTGCTGCCGGTACCCCCCCCTCCCCGAGTCACCGCCCCGTCTCTTTGCTATTCAACTTACATCTCCGGAGCAGGCAGATCAGCTGAGCTCCCTTCGGCCTTCCTTCTCTGCCTGTGTCCTGCCCTCGTGTGACGTAACATCGGTGAGGGCGGGACACAGGCAGGGAAGGCAGGCCAACAGCAGCTCAGCTGATCTGCCTGCTCCGGAGATGTAAGTTGAATAGCGAAGAGACGGGGCAGGAGAAGGGGTGGTGGCAGCGGCGATGCCGGGGGGGGGGGGTACCAGTGGCGGCGATCTCGGGGGGGGGGGGAGCGGTGGCGACTTCAGCGGTTCCCTCCCCTTCACGCAGTTTCCCTCTCTGTCCCGCCCCCCCACGTCATCACGTATTGACGCGGGGGCGGGACAGAGAGGGAAGTCTACTGCGCATTTGCGAGTGAGTACGGTCACTCGCCATTTATATGTTTGATACTGTCAATTAAAATGTTCTATTACGTATTGTGATGACATTGTAAGTAGTATACTATGCCATACTTTGTATTGTTATTTGACTATTTTTACTGCTGTACTTGCCTATTGCTCATGTTTGACCTGTTGTTATTGTACACCGCCTTCAGTGAATTCCTACAAAAAGTCGATAATAAATCCTAATAAATAAATTATATATCTACACACAAATTTGTCTCATGGGTATTTATTATGGACACCCTGGAACCCTGCCTGGTTATCAGGATTTAAAAATACCCGCAAAGGACAGGTTTGAAAACAACTCCAATCTAGTAACATGGTAGATGACGGCAGAAAAAGACCTGCACGGTCCATCCAGTCTGCCCAACAAGATAAACTCATATGTGCTACTTTTTGTGTATACCCTACTTTGATTTGTACCTGTCCTCATCAGGGCACAGACCGTATAAGTCTGCCCAGCACTATCCCCGCCTCCCAACCACCAGCCCCGCCCCCCAACACCGACTCTGGCACAAACCGTATAAGTCTGCCCAGCACTATCCCCGCCTCCCAACCACCAGCCCCGCCTCCCACCATCGGCTCTGGCACAGACCGTATAAGTCTGCCCAGCACTATCCCCGCCTCCCAACCACCAGCCCCGCCCCCCCAACACCGACTCTGGCACAAACCGTATAAGTCTGCCCAGCACTATCCCCGCCTCCCAACCACCAGCCCCGCCTCCCACCATCAGCTCTGGCACAGACCGTATAAGTCTGCCCAGCACTATCCCCGCCTCCCAACCACCAGTCCCGCCCCCCAACACCGACTCTGGCACAAACCGTATAAGTCTGCCCAGCACTATCCCCACCTCCCAACCTCCAGCCCCACCTCTGGCACAGACCGTATAAGTCTGCTCAGCACTATCCCCGCCTCCCAACCACCAGCCTCGCCTCCCACCACCGGCTCGGCCACCCACTCTCGGTTAAGCTCCTGAGGATCCACTCCTTCTGAACAGGATTCCTTTATGTTTATCCCACGCATATTTGAATTCCGTTACTGTTTTCATCTCCACCACCTCCCGCGGGAGGGCATTCCAAGTATCCACCACTCTCTGTGTGAAAAATACTTCCTGACATTTTTCTCGAGTTTGCCCCCTTTCAACCTCATTTCATGTCATCTAGTTCTACCACCTTCCCATCTCCGGAAAAGGTTCGTTTGCGGATTAATACCTTTCAAATATTTGAACGTCTGTATCATATCACCCCTGTTCCTCCTTTCTTCCAGAGTATACATGTTCAGGTCAGCAAGTCTCTCCTCATATGTCTTGTAACGCAAATCCCATACCATTCTGGTAGCTTTTCTTTGCTCGGTACAGTCTTGGTCTCCATCATTTCCACCAAGAGGCCATTCCACGCAACCACCAGGCTTCCCATAAAGGTTTTCTTTAGATTACTTCTGGGCAGTGAGTTACATTCAGATACACTGGGCATTTCTCTGTGCCTGGAGGGCTCACAATCTAAGTTTGTACCTGAGGCAATGGGGGGGTTAACTGACTTGCCCAAGATCACAAGGAGCAGGAGTGGGATTTCAACTGGCCTGGCCACCTCTGGATTGCAAGACCAGTGCTCTAACCACTAGGCCACTCCTCCACTAGCAACATTCCATCTAGAATCTCAAATAGTACCAATATTCCAGAATCTCAAAAAGTGGCAACATTCCATGTAGAATCTTCAATAGTAGCAACATTCCATATCTTATTTATTAGGATTTTGCTCCCACCTTTTTCAGTAGTAGCTCAAGGTGAGTTACATTCAGGTACTCTGGATATGTCTCTGTCCCAGGAGGGCTCACAATCTGTTTGTACCTGAGGCAATGGAGGGTTAAGTGACTTGCCCAAGATCACAAGGAACAGCAGTGGGATTTGAACCAGCCACCTCTGGATGTTAAGACTGGTGATCTAACCACTAGGCTACTCCCAAATAGTTACCAGAGCACTGCCAGTGCCTGAATAACTTTTGGATCTGCCCCAACTCCACTGGACCTAACTAAATAGTGCCAAAGCAGTCTCCCAGGATTATGGGTGGCTGAAAATCCAGGGACCACCCGGACAGCATGATTGAACGAGGCAGGAGTCTCTCTTGTTAGGTTAAGCCAGTTTAAATATCAGGCCTATTGTGTTTTTGGAACTGTAGGATGCCTTTTTAATGCGAGGTGGCAGTGCATATCAGCAGGAATTGTAGTTCAAGTATTAATTTTGCTCGGTCCATTGAGTGCCTCATTTCTTCAGAGGATTACTATGGTCTTAAACACTCCCCTCCACCCCCACTGTCTGTCTACAGCAATTAAGGAATTGCTTGCCAAGAAACACCCTCCCCCTTACCAGGAATTTAAGATCCAGCAGGGTGAAAGGTGTTCCATGTCCTTGTGGTTTGTGGGCAGGCTTTGCATGCCAAGTGTCAGAATGCAGCTTGCTTCAATTAACTTTTAATGACTCTATAACCTGATTTTGGACCTTTTAATGTTTAAAGCACTTGTATTTATTAATGTTCATCAAATGAAGAGAAGCTGCTTGGGAGTCCGCAAGCTGTATAATACATAAGTACATAAGTATTGCCATACTGGGGAAGACCAAAGGTCCATCGAGCCCAGCATCCTGTTTCCAACAGTGGCCAATCCAGGTCACAAATACCCAGTAAGATCCCCCAAATGTACAAAACATTTTATACTGCTTATCCCAGAAACAGTGGATTTTCCCCAAATCCATTTAATAACGGTCTATGGACTTTTCCTTTAGGAAGCCGTCCAAACCTTTTTTAAACTCTGCTAAGCTAACCGCCTTTACCACATTCTCTGGCAACGAATTCCAGAGTTTAATTACAAGTTGAGTGAAGAAAGATTTTCTCCGATTCGTTTTAAATTTACTACATAAGTACATAAGTACATAAGTAGTGCCATACTGGGAAAGACCAAAGGTCCATCTAGCCCAGCATCCTGTCACCGACAGTGGCCAATCCAGGTCAAGGGCACCTGGCACGCTCCCCAAACGTAAAAACATTCCAGACAAGTTATACCTAAAAATGCGGAATTTTTCCAAGTCCATTTAATAGCGGTCTATGGACTTGTCCTTTAGGAATCTATCTAACCCCTTTTTAAACTCCGTCAAGCTAACCGCCCGTACCACGTTCTCCGGTAATGAATTCCAGAGTCTAATTACACGTTGGGTGAAGAAAAATTTTCTCCGATTCGTTTTAAATTTACCACACTGTAGCTTCAACTCATGCCCTCTAGTCCTAGTATTTTTGGATAGCGTGAACAGTCGCTTCACATCCACCCGATCCATTCCACTCATTATTTTATACACTTCTATCATATCTCCCCTCAGCCGTCTCTTCTCCAAGCTGAAAAGCCCTAGCCTTCTCAGCCTCTCTTCATAGGAAAGTCGTCCCATCCCCACTATCATTTTCGTCGCCCTTCGCTGTACCTTTTCCAATTCTACTATATCTTTTTTGAGATACGGAGACCAGTACTGAACACAATACTCCAGGTGCGGTCGCACCATGGAGCGATACAACGGCATTATAACATCCGCACACCTGGACTCCATACCCTTCTTAATAACACCCAACATTCTATTCGCTTTCCTAGCCGCAGCAGCACACTGAGCAGAAGGTTTCAGCGTATCATCGACGACGACACCCAGATCCCTTTCTTGATCCGTAACTCCTAACGCGGAACCTTGCAAGACGTAGCTATAATTCGGGTTCCTCTTACCCACATGCATCACTTTGCACTTGTCAACATTGAACTTCATCTGCCACTTGCACGCCCATTCTCCCAGTCTCGCAAGGTCCTCCTGTAATCGTTCACATTCCTCCTGCGACTTGACGACCCTGAATAATTTTGTGTCATCGGCGAATTTAATTACCTCACTAGTTATTCCCATCTCTAGGTCATTTATAAATACATTAAAAAGCAACGGACCCAGCACAGACCCCTGCGGGACCCCACTAACTACCCTCCTCCACTGAGAATACTGGCCACGCAATCCTACTCTCTGCTTCCTATCTTTCAACCAGTTCTTAATCCATAATAATACCCTACCTCCGATTCCATGACTCTGCAATTTCTTCAGGAGTCTTTCGTGCGGCACTTTGTCAAACGCCTTCTGAAAATCCAGATATACAATATCAACCGGCTCCCCATTGTCCACATGTTTGCTTACCCCCTCAAAAAAATGCATTAGATTGGTGAGGCAAGACTTCCCTTCACTAAATCCGTGCTGACTTTGTCTCATCAGTCCATGTTTTTGTATATGCTCTGCAATTTTATTCTTAATAATAGCCTCCACCATCTTGCCCGGCACCGACGTCAGACTCACCGGTCTATAATTTCCTGGATCTCCTCTGGAACCTTTCTTAAAAATCGGAGTAACATTGGCTACCCTCCAGTCTTCCGGTATTACACTCGATTTTAGGGACAGATTGCATATTTCTAACAGTAGCTCCGCAAGTTCATTTTTTAGTTCTATTAATACTCTGGGATGAATACCATCAGGTCCCGGTGATTTACTACTCTTCAGCTTGCTGAACTGACCCATTACATCCTCCAAGGTTACAGAGAATTTGTTTAGTTTCTCCGACTCCCCCGCTTCAAATATTCTTTCCGGCACCGGTGTCCCCCCCAAATCCTCCTCGGTGAAGACCGAAGCAAAGAATTCATTTAATTTCTCCGCTACGGCTTTGTCCTCCTTGATCGCCCCTTTAACACCATTTTCGTCCAGCGGCCCAACCGACTCTTTGGCCGGTTTCCTGCTTTTAATGTATCTAAAAAAGTTTTTACTATGTATTTTTGCTTCCAACGCTAATTTCTTCTCAAAGTCCTTTTTTGCCCTCCTTATCTCCGCTTTGCATTTGGCTTGGCATTCCTTATGATCTATCCTGTTACTTTCAGTTGGTTCTCTTCTCCACTTTCTGAAGGATTGTTTTTTGGCTCTAATGACTTCCTTTATCTTACTGTTTAGCCACGCCGGCTGACGTTTAGTCTTTTTTCCCTTTTTTCTAATACTACATTGTAGCTTCATCACACGCCCCCTAGTCCTAGTATTTTTGGAAAGCGTGAACAGACGCTTCACATCTACCTGTTCAACTCCACTCATTATTTTATAGACCTCTATCATATCTCCCCTCAGCCGCCTTTTCTCCAAGCTGAAGAGCCCTAGCCGCTTTAGCCTTTCCTCATAGGGAAGTTGTCCCATCCCCTTTATCATTTTCATCGCCCTTCTCTGCACCTTTTCTAATTCCACTATATCTTTTTTGAGATACGGCGACCAGAAATGAACACAATATTCGAGGTGCAGTCGCACCATGGAGCGATACAAAGGCATTATAACATCCTCATTTTTGTTTTCCATTCCTTTCCTAATAATACCTAACATTCTATTTGCTTTCTTAGCCGCATCAGCACAGTGAGCAGAAGGTTTCAATGTATCATCAATGATGACACCTAGATCCCTTTCTTGGTCCGTGACTCCTAACGTGGAACCTTGCATGATGTAGCTATAATTTGGGTTCCTCTTTCCCACATGCATCACTTTGCAAATTTAATTACCTCACTAGTTACTCAATATACACAAATGTACACAGCACTGCATTGAAGGGATTGCTTCCAACCCAGGAACCACACAGATGAGGCCATTATCGTTGCTGTATGTCCCAAATGGCAGATTTAATTTAATGTGGACAAATGCAAAGTGATGCACATTGGGAAGAATAATCCAAATCATAGTTACCTCATGTTAGGGTCCACCTTAGGAGCCAGCACCCAAGAAAAAGATCTAGATTAGATTTATTAGTTTTTATTCCACCATTTTCCAGAGCGGATTACAATAAAAACATTTATAAAATATACAATAAACGAAAATACAAAAACAATAAAAATCAAAGCGCATCAGATAAAATAAAAAAAAAAAAAAAAATCAAAGCGCATCAGAAATATATCACTTAAACAGGTCAATGAAAAGACTTAAACAAAAGAAAGTCTCTTAGATGCTTTCGAAATGCTGGCTCACAGACTGTTCCATTCAATAGGGCCACGGATTGAAAAAGTACCCATCCTAGAGAGTTCCAGATGCAAATGTTGTAATGCAGGAATCACCAGCATATGCTGATGCTCTGATCGCAAAGATTGTGATGGCACATACCACTGCACCGCAGGGCTGCCGAGAGGAGGGGCAAAATTTCCCGGGCCTCTAAGGGGGGGTCCGGCGCCGGGGTCTCTCTCCTGCTCCGACGGGACCCGAGTGATCACGTCCTGACAGGAGCAGGAGACAGAAAACTCTGGTGCCGAGCCACCCTTGGAGCCTGGGGAGGACCCGGAGTTTCCTCCAGCGCTGCTCTTCTGCCCATTGCTGAGCGGCTGCTTTTCCTCTCAGGCGCACATGCTCAGTATTGAAACCCAGCATGCCGAGAGGAAAAGCAGCCGCAGGGACAGGCAGTCAGCACTGGAGGAAGACGTCTTCTGCCCGCAGGGCCTCGGGATCCCCACCAGCCAAGGTATTTAGGCAGCGGCAGCGATCGGGGTGGGGGGAGCGGCAGCTATAGGGGAGGGGGCAGTGGCCCTGCCCCAGGCCCAGTTCATTCTCTCGGTGGTCCTGCTGTACCGCAGCTTTCAAGTAAGAAACTGAATTTGGGTAAATAGCTTGATCAACCATAGTCAACTACTTAAACAGTATCCTCCATTGCACTGGTAACCTCAATCTCCACTTCCCGAAGTGCAACGGTATAAAATACAAAGTACTGCATGCATCAACCTTCCCTTATATGAGCACGCACTACTGGAATACACTACCACGCAACCTGAAAATGACCTACGAACTAACCGACTTCCGCAAACTACTGAAGACTCATCTCTTCGAAAAAATCTATTGCAAGGATCAGAACACATGAATTCCATACACACTAATAAAAATACATCAATACACTCTCTTCTGAATTCTCTTCCCCGTACTTTCACCACACCTAAAACTCTACCCTCAGATAAAATTGCTATACCCTAATGCTCTCTTGCTATTGTTCTATCGCCCTATCATTTCCCCATCGATACACTGCATTGTTCTACCCACAAATGATATTTTGTCCATTGATACATTCCACTGTTCTACTTCCAAAATTACATTCTATCGCCCTATCATTTCCCCATTGATACATTCCACTGTTCTATTTCCCCAAATGATATTTTGATTTTCACTTTGCCTTCACGTAACTCCTCACTATGTAACCATAACAGTACTGTAACAAATTGTATTTCCATCATTAACAATGTATTGTAAGCCACACTGAGCCCGCAAAGAGGTGGGAAAATGTGGGATACAAATGCAATAAAATAAATAAATAAATAACCATTCAAAGCGTTTCAGACTAGGAGAAATATGTTCAGAACAGGAAAGTCCCGTTAACAATCGCACAGCTGAATTCATTACTGTCTGAAGCACTTGAAGGGAGTACTTTGGCAACCCAAGGTAAACAATGTAGGTGTCATTGTACACAATACACTGAAATCTTCTACCCAGTGTGCAGAGGCCGCCAAAAAATGTAAACAGGATGCTAGGAATTATCAGGAGAGGGATGGCAAGTAAGACCAAGAATATTATAATGCTTCTGCATCGTTTCTTGGTGCGACCTCACCTTGAGTGCAATTCTGGACACCGTATCTCAAAAAAAGATATTGCGGAATTAGAAAAGGTTCAAAGAAGAGCAACCAAAATGATAAAGGGGATGTAACCCCTCTCACATGAAGAAAGGCTAAAGAGGTTAGGGCTCTTCAGCTTGGAAAAGAGCTGGATCTGAGGGGAGATGTGACTGAGGTCTAAAATACTTAGAGGTGCATAATAGAAAGGGGCGCCCAAGTTTTCCTGAGGATGTCCTCGCAGGACGTCAAGGCGAAGGGGCGGGGAAACCCGTATTATCGAAACAAGATGGGCGAACATCTTTCGTTTCGATAATACGGTCAGGGATGCCCAAATCTTGGCATTTAGGTTGTCCCTAGACTTGGTCGTTTCTGATTTTCAGCGATAATGGAAACTAAGGACACCCATGTCAGAAATGAGCAAATGCAAGCCCTTTGGTTGTGGGAGGAGCCAGCATTCGTAGTACACTGGTCCCTCTGACATGCTAGGACACCAAGAGATGTATTTGCAAAGCACTTATTTTATTTTATTTTTGTTACATTTGCCGCGCTTCCCACTCATGGCAGGCTCAATGCAGCTTACATGGGGCAATGGAGGGTTAAGTGACTTGCCCAGAGTCACAAGGAGCTGCCTGTGCCTGAAGTGGGAATTGAACTCAGTACCTCGGGACCAAAGTCCACCACCCTAACCACTAGGCCACTCCTCCCTCCACTGTTGCTACTATTTGAGATTCTACATGGAATGTTGCTATTCCAACATTTCATGTAGATTTCAGCCCTTGCAGATCACCAATGTGGCCGCGCAGGCTTCTGCTTCTGTGAGTCTGACGTCCTGCACATACATGCAGGACGTCAGACTCACAGAAACAGAAGCCTGTGCAGCCTTCTACATGGAATGTTGCTAGTGGAATAGCAACATTCCATGTAGAATCTCCAATAGTAGCAACATTCCTTGTAGAATCTCCAATAGTATCTATTTTATTTTTGTTACATTTGTACCCTGCGCTTTCCCACTCATGGCAGGCTCAATGCGGCTTACATGGGGCAATGGAGGGTTAAGTGACTTGCCCAGAGTCACAAGGAGCTGCCTGTGCCTGAAGTGGGAATTGAACTCAGTTCCTCACCAATGTGGCCGCGCAGGCTTCTGCTTCTGTGAGTCTGACGTCAGACTCACAGAAACAGAAGCCTGCGCAGCCTTCTACATGGAATGTTGCTAGTGGAATAGCAACATTCCATGTAGAATCTCCAATAGTAGCAACATTCCTTGTAGAATCTCCAATAGTATCTATTTTATTTTTGTTACATTGGTACCCTGCACTTTCCCACTCATGGCAGGCTCAATGCGGCTTACATGAGGCAATGAAGGGTTAAGTGACTTGCCCAGAGTCACAAGGAGCTGCCTATGCCTGAAGTGGGAATCGAACTCAGTGGCTAAGTGCTTTGAAAATGAGCCCCCAACTGGGCACCCTAGGGGGCACTGAAGTGGACTTCAGAAAAAGCTCCCAGGTACATAGCTCCCCGATTCCCTCCGGTGGGCATCTGGTCAGTTCGGGCACTTTTTCGTGGCTTGATCGTAAGAAAAACAGGACCAGGTAAAGTCGTCCAAGTGCTCATCAGGGACTCCCTTTTTTTTCGATTACGGGTCGAGAATGCCCATGTGTTAGGCACGCCCAAGTCCCGCCTTTTCTATGCCTCCAGCACGCCCCCGGGAACTTTGGTCATCCCCGACGGAAAGCAGTTGGGGACGCCCAAAATCGGCTTTCGATTATGCCGATTTGGGCGACCCTGGGAGAAGGACGCCCATCTTCCGATTTGTGTCGAAAGATGGGCGTCCTTCTCTTTCGAAAATAAGTCTGTATGAGGTATAGAATGGGTAAAAGTGAATCAATTTTTCACTCTTTCAAAAAGTACAAAGACCTGGGGACACTCGATGAAATTACACGGAAATACTTTTAAAACAAATAAGAGGGAATATTTTTTCACTCAACGAATAGTTCAGCTTTGGAACTCGTTGCCAGAGGATGCGGTATCAGCGGTTAGTGTATCTGGGTTTAAAAAAAGGGTTTGGACAAGTTCCTGGAGGATAAGTCCATAGTCTGCTATTGAGATAGACATGGGGAAAGCCACTGCTTGTCCCTGGAATCAGTATCATGAATCTTGCTACTATTTGGGATTCTGTCAGGTACATGTGACCTGAATTGGAGTGGAGTAGTGGCCTAGTGTTTAGGGTGGTGGACTTTGGTCCTGGGGAACTGAGGAACTGAGTTCAATTCCCACTTCAGGCACAGGCAGCTCCTTGTGACTCTGGGCAAGTCACTTAACCCTCCATTGCCCCATGGAAGCCGCATTGAGCCTGCCATGAGTGGGAAAGCACAGGGTACAAATGTAACAAAAATAAAATAGATACTATTGGAGATTCTACATGGAATGTTGCTACTATTGAGATTCTGTTGCTACTATTGAGATTCTACATGGAATGTTGCTACTATTGGAGATTCTACATGGAATGCTACTATTCTACTAGCAACGTTCCATGTAGAAGCCTGCACGGCCACATTGGTGATTTGCAAGGGCCGACTTCTAGTGGAATAGCAACATTCCATGTAGAATCTCAAATAGTAGCAACAGTGGAGGAGTGGCCTAGTGGTTAGGGTGGTGGACTTTGGTCCTGGGGATCTGAGGAACTGAGTTTGATTCCCACTTCAGGCACAGGCAGCTCCTTGTGACTCTGGGCAAGTCACTTAACCCTCCATTGCCCCATGTAAGCCGCATTGAGCCTGCCATGAGTGGGAAAGCGCAGGGTACAAATGTAACAAAAATAAAATAGATACTGTTGGAGATTCTACATGGAATGTTGCTACTATTGAGATTCTGTTGCTACTATCGAGATTCTACATGGAATGTTGCTACTATTGGAGATTCTACATGGAATGTTGCTATTCCACTAGCAACATTCCATGTAGAAGGCTGTGCAGGCTTCTGTTTCTGTGAGTCAGACGTCCTGCACATATGTGCAGGACGTCAGACTCACAGAAGCAGAAGCCTGCGCGGCCACATTGGTGATCTGCAAGGGCCGACTTCTACATGGAATGTTGCTAGTGGAATAGCAACATTCCATGTAGAATCTCAAATAGCAACAGTGGAGGAGTGGCCTAGTGGTTAGGGTGGTGGACTTTGGTCCTGGGGAACTGAGGAACTGAGTTGGATTCCTGCTTCAGGCACAGGAAGCTCCTTGTGACTCTGGGCAAGTCACTTAACCCTCCATTGCCCCATGTAAGCCGCATTGAGCCTGCCATGAGTGGGAAAGCGCAGGGTACCAATGTAACAAAAAAAAAAAAAATTGGCCCCTGCTGGAAGAAGGATACTGGGCTAGATGGACCACTGGTCTGACTCAGTATGGTCTTAAACTTTTCACGTGGATGAACATGTCCTAAAAAACCAAATGAGCCCTATCAATACTGCAAAGAAAAAAAGAAATGTCTGTTCTATGACCTCTACAATGTCAATGTGTTCCAACGACCTCTCATCTCCTGAAATCATGCTCACACAACCCTGCTGCACACGTTTAATATTTAACATCATTTTACAGAGCTCTGAGTTTAATAAAGATTGGTAATGTATGCACTGTGTCTCATTCCCACAGATCATTAAAGCACAGATGGCCAGTCCCACACCAGCTCATTTTACGATTAGAATTTGATTTGCAAATACCACCCTGGCCATGGGGGAGGCTGGGCTTCCACTGGCCTTGGAATCTGACAAGCACTTCCTTATCCCTTTGATAAAATACATTTTATTATTTTCCAGTACAATCAGTGCACTGCCCCCCCCCCCCCCCCCTTTCTGTGATGCTTAAGGGTAACTGCTATAGAATTGGTCCCGTGCCACAGGATGTAACCTAAAAAATGAAGGGAAAGTTCCCAATGGTTTAATGCTGCACTCAGAGCCCCTTCTCTTCCCCCCTCCCCCACCCACAATCCTTCTCCCTTTCTGATTCTGTCCTGTTAATCCTGATACTCAGCTTCTCCCTCAAAATGGCAGCCTTTCTTCCTCTCGCTCTTTAGAGCAACCTTTCCTTCAAGATCTTTAAAGTCTAGTTTATTTGTTACATTTATATCCCACATTTTCCCACCTATTTGCAGGCTCAATGGTAAAGGTGTTTGCCATTTCGGTTGAAAACAAATACAAGACTGTGTTGAGGTCGGATGAGGTAGAAGTGAATCAGGCGTCATGGGGTGGAGGGGAAAGAGGAAAGTAAATTGACCAGTACGAACATTGATTACGTTGTGTTGATGAGTTAAAGACTAGGGGGGACTTTTACTAAGGCGCACTCACGTTTTTGGCGCGCACTAAAATTGGGCACATGCTAAACGTTAAGTGCATTCCGATGGGCGTCTCTAATGTTTAGCGCGGGCACAATTTTTTGCTCGCCAAAAACATGAGCGTGTCTCAGTAAAAGACCCCCTTGGTTTTTCAGACAGGCTTTTGGAGAGACAGCCTCATGGAAGCGAGCAGCTAACCTAACCCACTGCTAATCAAAACTGTCCTAATGTTATATTTCCCCTCCCCCCCGCTTTTCTTCATTTATTTCTCTTGTATGACTGTCTTGCTTTCCTATTTTTAATGGCGTTCCTTTCTTTGCTCTGATTTTTGTAGTAGGTGCACCGCTTTGCTCCGCCTAGTCAGTCAGGGGCAGATGAACAAAAACTCCGGCGCTATTATGAACAGCGCCATAAAAATAGCTCCGGAACAGGGGCCGATGCAGAACATTGTGCGCCATGGCTGAGCACGTGGCTTCCACATGAACATAACTGGGTGACCGAACTGTTGGATACGGCAAGGCGCACTAGATGTGGTGGACCTGGATTTTGGCAAAGCCTTTGACACAGTTCCGAATAGGCGACTGATAAATAAACCGAGTGCCCTCGGTATGGGCACTAAAGAGACTGACTTGAGTTAAAAACTGGTTAAGTGGAAGGAGACAGAGGGTCATGGTAAATGGAGTTTGCTCCAACGAAAAGAGTGTTATTATTGCTATACCGCTGAGATCGGTCCTTGGGCCGGCTCTTTTTAACATCTTTGCGAGTCCTATTGCAGAAGGACTGTCTGGTAAGGGTTGTCTCTTTATGGATGATACCAAACTCTGTAAGAGGGTGTCGATAGAAGGAGGGATCTAGCAAGCTTGAAGAATGGTCCAGAAGACTTAATGCTAAAAATACGCAGGATCATGGACTTGGGTTACAAAAATCCAAGGGAACGATATAGTACAGCGCAGGGGCGTAGCCAGACTTTGGCGGGAGGGAGGTCCAGAGCCCAGGTGAGGGGGCACATTTTAGCCCCCCCCAGCGCCGCCAAACCCCCCGCCATTGCTGACCCCCCCACACCGCCGCCAACTTTGCCCCCCCTTACGACGACCCTCTCAAGCCCCCCTCCCACCGCCAACCCTCCCCCGTCGCCGCCGTCGTCGCCTACATTTGCTGGCGAGGGACCCCAATCCCTGCCAACCGAGGTCCTCTTGCTTCCCGCGCAAGGCTTCGTTCTGTTTCTTATGTCCTGCACGGACGCCAGACTCACTGGAACAGAACGAAGCCTTGATCTGCAAGGCTTCCTTCTGTTTCTGTGAGTCTGACGTCCTGCAAGTACAATGTGCTGGACGTCAGAAACAAAACGAAGCCTTCTGCGGGAAGCAAGAGGACCTCGGCTGGCGGGGGTTGGGATCCACGCCAGCAAAGGTAGCCCACGGCGATGGCGGGGGAGGGTTGGCAGCGGGAGCGGGGGTCGAAAGGATCGTCAGCAGGGGGGTCCAGGACCAAATCTACGGGGCCCATGCCCCCACGCAGCTACGCCCCAGGTACAGGGGATGAAGTACTTCTGTGTACGAAAGAGGAGTAGGACTTGTGGGGGGGGGGGGGGGGGGGTGATCATATCTGATGATCTTAATGTGGCCAAACAAGTAGAAAAGGCAACGGTCAAAGTCAGAAGGATGTTTGGGTGGATAGGGAGAGGAATGACCAGCAGAAAAAAAAAAAAGGTGATAGTGACCTTGTATAAGCCTCTGGTGAGGCCCCATTTAGAATACTGTGTGCAATTCTGGAGACCGCACTTACGCAAAGATATAAACAGGATAGAGTCAGTCCAGAGGGTGGCTACAAAATTGGTCAGTGGTCTCTGTCATAAAGCCTATGGGGACAGACTTATAGACCTCAATATGTATACTCTGGAAGAAAGGCAGGAGAGAGGGGATATAATAGAGATGTTTAAATATCTCCGTGGCATTAATCTACAGGAGGTGAGCCTTTTTCAAATCAAGGAAAACTCTGGAATGAGAGGGCATAGGATGAGGCAGGGGCGTAGCCAAACTTTGGCGGGAGGGGGGTCCAGAGCACGAGGTGAGGGGGCACATTTTAGAACCCTCCCACCACCACCATTGCCGGCACCCCCTACCACCGCCAGCACCAACAACAACAACTTTGACCCCCCCCCCCCCGCCAACCCTCTCAACCCCCCCCCCCACCCGCCGCCCACCTTTGCTGGTGGAGGACCCCAACCCCCACCAGCCGAGGTCCTCTTCTTCCTTCATTCTGTTTCTGAGTCTGACATCCGTCTGACTCAGAAACAAAATGAAGGAAGAAGACTTCGGCTGGCGGGGGTTGGGGTTCCCCGCCAGCAAAGGTAGCAGACGGCTACTGCGGGTTGGCGGCGGGAGTGGGGGTTGAGAGGGTCGTTGGCAGGGGGGGTCCATGGCCAAATCCACGAGGGCCCAGGCCCCCGTGGCCCCATAGTAGCTACGACCATGGGATGAGGTTAAGAGATTATAGGTTCAGGAGTATTATTATTATTATTAACATTTGTATAGTGCTACCAGACGCACGCAGCGCTGAACACTTTACATAGAGAGACAGCCCCTGCTCTACAGAGCTTACAATCTAAAAAGGAAACATTTTTTCACAGAAAGGGTGGTGGACAAGTGGAACAGTGTCCCGGTGGACATGGTGGAGACAAGGGCTGTGTCTGAATTTAAGAAAGTGTGGGACGGGCACGTGGAATCCCTTAGGGAAAGGAGGAGATAGTGGATGCTGAGGATGGGTAGACTGCATGGGCCATTTGCCATTAACTGCTGTCATATTTCTAGGTTTAGATGCAGTAAGCTATATGCAAATTTGAAGCACACAGAACTTAAGAGCTACCAGATGAATGTATACAAGGTTCTGCGCCAAGAGCAGCTCATACAGTGCCGGAACTCATCGGCACACGTGCTGGAATCACGTTACTGTGCAAGTAAACAGGGACATCACAAAATGTTGTCTTAATTTAAGCTTTTCCTACATTAGCACGCAACTGTGGAATGCATTACCAAATGCCATAAAAACAACGCACGACCTAACAATCTTCCGAAATTTACTAAAAACCAACCTGCTCAAAAAGGCATACCACAATGATCCACCCTAAATACCAGACAACGAAACTCTTCCAGAACTAGACAAAACCAAACTCTCTATACCTGACTGCTTCAGTCACTCGACCACTAACTAACGTTAACGCACTACCACCTTATTTCTCACGTCGAAATGACCTGATTATCTATGAGTAAAGCGCCAGGGTCGCTTTACTCATACTACCCCTCTCCTCAAGACCCTTCACTGGCTCCCTATCCGTTTTCGCATCCTGTTCAAACTTCTTCTACTAACCTATAAATGTACTCACTCTGCTGCTCCCCAGTATCTCTCCACACTCGTCCTTCCCTACACCCCTTCCCGTGCACTCCGCTCCATGGATAAATCCTTCTTATCTGGTCCCTTCTCCACTACTGCCAACTCCAGACTTCGCGCGCCTTCTGTCTCGCTGCACCCTAAGCCTGGAATAAACTTCCTGAGCCCCTACGTCTTGCCCCATCCTTGGCCACCTTTAAATCTAGACTGAAAGCCCACCTCTTTAACATTGCTTTTGACTCGTAACCACTTGTAACCACTCGCCTCCACCTACCCTCCTCTCTTCCTTCCCGTTCACATTAATTGATTTGATTTGCTTACTTTATTTATTTTTTGTCTATTAGATTGTAAGCTCTTTGAGCAGGGACTGTCTTTCTTCTATGTTGTGCAGCGCTGCGTACGCCTTGTAGCGCTATAGAAATGCTAAATAGTAGTAGTAGTAGTAGTAATTTACTCTAAAATCTATGTACTCAATGCAATACCACTTTGTATTTCTCATTCCGGAAATGGCGATCGCCACTACGGCATACTGTAAGCCACATTGAGCCTGCAAAAAGGTGGGAAAATGTGGGATAGAAATGCAACAAATAAATCAAATAAATAAATAATTATCTAAGGGCAGTTAGTGATGTGTGCACATCACCTCCCTTTTACTGCCCATGCTCTTCATGGAGGCTATGAAAAAGTTGGCAAGTTCTGAATCCTCGCAGGACAAAGAACGGCAATCATTAAATCCTCACAAGCTGCCTCAGAAGAATAAACTAAGGCTTCTCTGCTTCCTGAAGTGTGACATTATCCTGCTTATAATCAAAATAGAAAAACGCCTATATTGTGACCTAAATCGGGAGATAGACGTTTATCTCACAAAAGCGAATAAAGCTGTATAATTGAAAGCCGAATTTGGACGTTTTCAACTGCACTCCGTCGCGGATGCGGACAAAGTTGATGGGGGCGTGTCGAAGGCGTGGTGAAGGCGGAACTGGGGCGTGGTTATCGGCCGATCAGAGATGGGCGCCTTTCGCCGATAATGGAAAAAAAATATGCGTTTTTAGCGAGAATTTAGGGCACTTTTCCTGGACCCTGTTTTTCCACGAATAGGGCCCCAAAAAGTGCCCTAAATGACCAGATTACCACCAGAGGGAATCGGGGATGACCTCCCCTGACTCCCCCAGTGGTCACTAACCCCCTCCCACCACAAAAAATGATGTTTCACAACTTTTTATTTTCACCCTCAAATGTCATACCCACCTCCCTGGCAGCAGTATGCAGGTCCCTGGAGCAGTTGTTAGGGGGTGCAGTGGACTTCAGGCAGGTGGACCCAGGCCCACCCCCCCCCTACCTGTTACAATTGTGCTGCTTAATGCTTAGTCGTCCAACCCCCCCCCCAAACCCACTGTACCCACATGTAGGTGCCCCCCTTCACCCCTTAAGGCTATAGTAATGGTGTAGACTTGTGGGCAGTGGGTTTTGAGGGGGATTTGGGGGGCTCAACACACAAGGGAAGGGTGCTATGCACCTGGGAGCTCTTTTACCTTTTTTTTTGTTTTTGTAAAAGTGCCCCCTAGGGTGCCCGGTTGGTGTCCTGGCATGTGAGGGGGACCAGTGCACTACGAATCCTGGCCCCTCCCACGAACAAATGCCTTGGATTTATTCGTTTTTGAGCTGGGCGCTTTCATTTTCCATTATCACTGAAAAACAAAAACGCCCAGCTCACAAATTGTCGAATAAAACATGGACGTCTATTTTTTTTTCGAAAATACGGTTCAGTCCGCCCCTTCACGGACCCGTTCTCAGAGATAAACGCCCATGGAGATAGACATTTTCGTTCAATTATGCCCCTCTATAGCTCCTCTGTTGGGCAAAGTCTTGTGTGCACATCTCTGCATCAGGGCAGAAAGTTAACATTACCATTGATTTCAGTATGTTGTGTGCTGGTGTTTAACATAAGGCTTTGTCCAGGGTTATTATCACAAAATTATCATCCTAGTTGCAAAGGACTCAAACATAAATCAGTTCATGGATCCAGCTTCTCATATATAAGTACACAACTCTGGAATGCACTACCAAAGGCCGTGAAAACTACGTATGACCACCTCAACTTCCAGAAATCACTAAAGACATCTGTTCGAAAAGGCATATCCTAAGGATCCAACTTAATCACCTGAATCCAGCGACTCAAGTAAACCCAGGCTTGTTTTGAACTTAGTGAACTTTACATAACTTCCCTCTCTATGTTTCCTAATGTGTCTGTACATATCTATTTCATTTGTAATACATTGCTCTATATTTGTTTATTGACAGGAGGAGGCTTTTGCCCAGTGGTATGCTGGAGCAGGCTCTCACAGGCTCGCAAGAGCCGGTTGTTAAGAATTTTGGGAGCCGGTTGTTAAAGTAGGGCCCTCAATGGCTACTTTAACAACTGGCTCCCAAAATGTGGGCTTGGGCCCCCTGCTGAATTCTCTTTTTCTTTGCTGGTGGGGATGCTGAGCCCTGCCAGCCAAGTAAATAGACTGCTGCTGCTCCCCACTCCTTGTTTCCAGCTCTGGGCAGCAGGCTGGGACTTCTCGAGCATGTGAGAGAAGTTTCAGCATGCTGCTCAGAGCAAGACGTTGGGAGTGGTGGCAGTCCATTTATTGGCTGCCAGCAAAGGTATGCCTAGCGTGCCTGCATGAAGGGAGGGAGGAGAGAGAGGCAAGTGTTGCTCCCCCCTCCCCTCCCCCCCCCCCCCCGGCCACCCCTGGCCCTTCCAACTGCAGAGCTGGCTACGTCCGGAGAAAGAGCCTGTTGTTAAAAATTTACCAGCACACCCCTGCTTTTGCCCCACGGCGCTATGTAAGCCACACTGAGCCTGCAAAGGGAAAATGTGGGGTACAAATGTAACAAATAAATAAATAAAATCCTTGTCTGAACTGAGCACCCACAAACTTGTGCACAGACGTTGCACTGTCCTCTCGCTATCTTTTGCGCATTCTGCATCAGCCCCACAGTGTCCTATCCTTCATCCTTTGTATTTGGCTACGAAGACTGTTTTATTAACCTTATGAGATTCGAGCTCTGTGAGCACCTTGACAACCTGTAGCAGAAACCCAAGCATTATCTATATATATAAAACTCACCCTCAACGTTCTGAAGACAGTCACGTCAGTGAAGCCAAGCCACTGACTTCCTTCAAACAGGGTTCGAAGGTTTGTGGTGGTGAAGCCACCGAAATCACTCCGGGCCCCGCCCTCGAGGGCGGAGCAATGGCAGAACAACGAAGGGGTTGGCAGGGAAGGAGGCAGGGAGGGGGGGGGGTATTGGGAATCACTACGGGTCCCGCCCTTGCGTCAAACGTCATGACGTTGAGGGTGGAGCAATGGCAGAACAACGAAGGGGTTGGCAGGGAGGGAGGGTGTTGGCGACGAAAACCTTGATGGCAGAACAACGAAGGGGTTGACACGGAGGGAGGCAGGGGGGGGGATGTTGGGAAATCGCTCCGGGCCCCGCCCTCGCGTCAAACGTCATGACGTTGAGGGCGGAGCAATGACAGAACAACGAAAGGGTTGGGCAGGGAGGAGGCGGGGGTGTTGGCGACGAAAACCTTGCTAGCGCCCGTTTCATTTGCTCAGAAACGGGCCTCTTTTACTAGTTGCATATAATCCTTAGAAAGAAAGTGTAGCTGCTGAGGTGGTGTGTCTACAAATGTTCATGCGGCTCGCAGAACAACCTTTGATATCATAGAGAGCACCTGCACCTCTGAATGTGGAGGAGTGGCCTAGTGGTTAGACCACTGGTCTTGCAATCCAGAGGTGGCCGGTTGAAATCCCACTGCTGCTCCTTGTGATCTTGGGCCTCAGGTACAAACTTAGATTGTGAGCCCTCCTGGGACAGAGAAATATCCAGAGTACCTGAATATAACTCACCTTGAACTACTACTGAAAAGGGTGTGAGCAAAATCTAAATAAATAAATATATGGAATGTTGCTACTAGTTGAGATTCTAGATGGAATGTTGCCAGTGGAGGAGTAGCCTAGTGGTTAGTGCAGTGGAACATCGAACGTTGCTACTATTTGAGATTCTACATGGAATGTTGCTAAGTGGAGGAGTGGCCTAGTGGTTAGAGCACCAGTCTTGCAATCCAGAGGTGGCCGGTTCAAATCCCACTGCTGCTCCTTGTGATCTTGGGCCTCAGGTACAAACTTAGATTATGAGCCCTCCTGGGACAGAGAACTATCCAGCATACCTGAATGTAACTCACCTTGAGCTACCACTGAAAAAGGTGTGAGCAAAATCTAAATAAATAAACCTCTCCTGGGGGACTACTACCCACCAGTTGGGTTTTCAGGATATTCCTAATGAGAATAGCATTGAGTGCCAATTTTTAAGCACCATTTATAGAATTTCTTCCTTAGTATACAGCGCTGCATACATCTAGTAGCACTATACAAATGATTAGTAGTAGTAGCATGACTAGAAAACCACCATTTATGCACTAACCACTCAAACTAGGCAGCTCCTTAAAGAGTTACCCCTACGAGTGCACAGATGCAATGGGACAGAACCAGGACTAATACGGAGTGATTCGGTGACCTTAACAATATATTTGTTACCAGGAAATGTTTCAGCCTCTCCAAGCACAAAAATAATTATTTTTGTTTGTCATCGGCCTAACTTTGTCACATCCCTTTCAGGCCTGTACGTGAGATTCAGTATTACAAACACAAGCTTTTCCTTGTTGCACTTCTGATTCTTTCACACAGAGGAGAGAGAAAGTTAAAAACAGATGCCAACCAGGTGCTCCTCAACTCATCCTCCAGATTCCTCTCTGGGAAAGCTTTTAATTATGCCCTTTCATCCCACACCAGGCCCCGTGTCCAGTTTAATGAAAGATGAAATGCAGGGGTTGGAATGCCAAGCCTGAAATCCTGCGTCAGCACCTCCTGCTTGGAGAACTGACCGAGGGAGCCAAAAGGACAAGCACAGCTCTTTGAGCTGGAGATGTTGTAAAGACGCACCCCCGTTACAAAACCAAGACTGCTCTACAGAAAGAACGGTGGGATGAAGGGTGCAGAGGAAGGGTGTTATTGTCACTTCCAGATGTTTTAGTCAGTAGATTCACTAATGGGAGGGACAGTAAGACGGGAAGATGGAATTTTGAGCTAAGGATGATCGACTGCTGCAAGGATGTGAGCGTATCTGATCCAAAGGCCACCGCAGCTGAGAAAAGACGCCGGCGTTTATGCCCCACTTGTGGGCCGATGATCAGAAGCAGACACGGGTGCTAGAGGCCAATAGCGCCATACTTGCGCCTGCGTTTGCTCCCGTCCGATGATCGGAACAGTAAGCACGTGTAATAACACGCTTATCAGCTCTAAACACTAATTCAATGCCCTCGGTATTGAGGGTCTCCCAGCTTCCTCCATTATGATCAGCGGGCAGCACGCCAAACAAGGGTGTTGCTATCATTGCAAACCTTAGGGTTTGCTAGTGAAGGAGGAATGAGGGAGACCCACTGAAGAGGTTTGACAGGTCCAGGATTTTCTCCCGGACCTGTCAACCTAAGTCCACCTCACCCCCCAAAAAAACACAAGACCTGGAGATCCATCACCCCCAAAGAACAAAAACCCTAGTAGTCCAGTGGGACCGCTAGCTTCTCCCTCCCCCACCCCCTCACATCAAACAAAAATACCCTGGTGGTCCAGTGGGACTGCTATCTGCCCTCTCCACACCCCCCTGGCCACCTCTCAGTTGAAGCAACGAGGGACTAACGCTCCCTCCCTCCTCTTCGGGTGCCTTCCCACCCTGTCTGGTGAATCCTGGAATGTGCCAGACGGGGCTTAACCCATATCTGGAAATTAAGCCCACCCTGCGCATCCCAGGGTGCGCCGAGCAGGGCGAGATGCCACCATTTTGTAAAGGCGCCTGAAGAGGAGGGAGGGAGTGCTAGTCCCTCCCTCCTCCAACTCCTACGACTAGGAAGAGGTAGGATGCTGGGGGAGGGAAGTGAATAGATAGCAGTCCCACTGGACCACCAGAGCGTTTTTGTGCAATGTGAGGGGGGAGGGGGAAGCTAGCGGTCCCATTGGACCACCAGGGTTTTGGGGGGGGGCCTGGAGGTCCACCAGACCTCCAGGTCTTGTGTTTGGGGGGGGGGGGGGCGACCTTAGGTTTCACAGGTCCAGGAGAAAATCTGGGCTTTTGACCTGTCAAACAACTTATGCGGGAGGATTGTGCCTTGGGTGCATGCCCAGGCACAATCCTCCTGGAGAAGTAGCCTATGATCAGAGCTAATAGCGCACACAAATTTACATTCTGTTAGCTTTGTTCATAGGGGCGTTATAGCCCCGAGCTGTTCCGGCACTATTTTAAGAGCACTGTTTTGGAATAGCACGGGGTTTCTGATCATCGGTCCATCGGTGTCCAGTAGATCTGCTAGGTGACTGCTTTTGTGGCAAAAGAAAACGCTTCAAACCCTGGCGTGTACAGAGCTGGGGAGGGCCTGAAGGTGGTGTTGTGGGTACTTTAACCTGGGTGCTGGCAGCTGGCAATAGTCATCCTGGCCTCCTGAGGAGTGGCAGGAGTGGAAAAACCTACTGAAGGGCTAGAAGGAAGAAAGACAGTCTATGTCATGTCCCCTACATCAATGCAAGTGGCGTCCTCGAGCTGCGCGGGGTCCCGTCGACACGCACACTTGACTGGCACTGCCTGAGCCATGTGTGTGTAGTCCTCTCTGGGTTTGTTCAGACAGCAGTAGTTGCAGGCTCCTTGATTGCTTTGCTTCCACCCACCTGGGTCTGCTCTTCCTCTGCCTGGCTTCCCTTGCTTCTCTCCTATTGGTCTTCCGGTTCCTCCTTCCCCTGCTCTTGTCCTATGGCTGTGTCCCTTCTCCCTGCTGATGTCAGACACCAGCACTTTATCAGCTGAGCTCTCCCTGGACTCCATGCTTCTACTTTGGCAGGTGTTTCTCTGTAGTCTGCTTCTTATCTACTGGTCTCTCGCTACTGACTTTCGCCTGCATCTGGATTACTCTCTTGCCTGCCGCCTACCTACTGACTTGCCTGTACCTGGATTACTCTCTTGCCTGCCGCCTACCTACTGACTTGCCTGTACCTGGATTACTCTCTTGCCTGCCGCCTACCTACTGACTTGCCTGTACCTGGATTACTCTCTTGCCTGCCGCCTACCTACTGACTTGCCTGTACCTGGATTACTCTCTTGCCTGCCGCCTACCTACTGACTTGCCTGTACCTGGATTACTCTCTTGCCTGCCGCCTGCATACTGACTTTCACTTGTATCTGGATTACTCTCTTGACCTGCTGCCTGCCTGGCCGATACATTCATCACCCCGCTTCCAGCTCCGTCTTGTAAGTCCTGCAGGCCGCCTGCACCTAGGGGCTCAACCTCTGGGGAACGGCAGTCAGCGCAGGTGAAACCCGGGTTTGTCCAGCCGCCAAGCAGCACCTGGCCTGAGTACCAGGCTCAGCAGCGCTCTACTTGGTACAAGAATTCACAAGTCTGACAGTCTATACTAACACCCTAATTCTAGAAAGTTGAATGCCCAGATTTCCAACTCATGCGCAACTTTCTATGTGCAACTTACAGAATAAGGTCAGTTGCATGCGTAACTTAATAGATCAATTTGATGGAAATTGGCCTTAACAACCAATTACTTGGATATAATTGACACTAAATTGCAGTTACATTGGTAAATACCCTTAGTAAGTATTCTATAAGTTGTGTGATCAAATCCAGAAGGCGCAACTCCAAAGGTGATCGACCTGGGAGGAGCATGTTGGGGGCATGTCAGGCAGTTGTACACATGGGTTATAAAATACTAGCATTACCACACCTAGGGGCCCTTTTACAAAACCGCGTAGGTACCTACGCATGCCCAACGCACGTTAATTTTCAGTTACTGCCCAGCTACTGTGTGGCCCTTGCGGTGATTTCATTTTTGATGTCCATCCGCTACATGCGCCGGAAAATATTTTATTTTCTGGTGCGCAGGCAGTAATCAGTATTTTACACGCGCAGACCATTACCGCCCTGTCACCGCATCGCTAGGTCAATGGCTGGTGGTAAGGTCTCAGACCCAAAATGGACGCGCGGCAATTTTCATTTTGCTGCACGTCCATTTTCGGTAAAAAATTTTTAAAAAGGCATTTTTGACAGGTGCGCTGAAAAAATGATTCTGCATGCGCCCAAAACACGTCTACACTAGCGCAACCCGTTTTTCAGTGCACCTTAGTAAAAGGACCCTCTAATTACCTACAGTTAGGCACAAGCATTTACACAAGCCCTTTGGCTGGCACTAAGTAATTGCGCCTAAAGTTATGCATGTATCGGAGTAACAATCGACCGTAACCTCTCACTTGAGACCCAAGCGAAATCCACCATAAAGAAAATGTTTTTCTCAATGTGGAAACTCAAACGCGTGAAACCATTCTTCCCGAGGGAAATATTTCGTGACCTGATACAGTCAATGGTACTAAGCCACACAGAGTACTGCAATGGAATCTATGCGGGTTGCAAGGGCCAAATCATAAAGAAACTCCAGACCACCCAAAACACAGCAACTAGGCTCATATTTGGAAAAACGTGTTTTGACAGCGCCAAACCACGCAGAGAAAAACTGCATTGGCTCCCAATCAAAGAACGTACCACTTTCAAAATCTGCACAACTGTTCATAAAATCATTTACGGCGAGGCACCGGGATACATGAGAGACCTCATCGACCTGCCACTCAGAAACACCATAAAATCAGCACGATCATACCTAACCCTTCACTACCCAAGCAGCAAAGGACTCAAATACAAATCCACTTATGACTCCAGCTTTTCCTACCTGAGCGCGCAACTATGGAACGCACTACCAAAAGCAGTAAAAACTACATTTGACCACTTGAACATCCGGAAAGCACTAAAAACAGATCTGTTCAGAAGGGCATACCCCACCAACCCAACATAAAAAAACCTGGACTTTTGCGACACAACATAACCAAAGACTGTAATGGACATATCCAACCTTTTCCTCTCCCTCTCTAAGTTCTCCCCAATTGTCTTTACCATACATGTACCTCTTCACGCAGCAACACAGCATGACTTTAACCGTACTGGACAACACGCAATGTTCACCCCTCCCGACCCTCCACATATACCTCATACGATCACTTTTCAACCTTGTACTTTTTATCAACCGACTGGGCAAATGCCTCTGACGGTACTATGTAAGCCACATCGAGCCTGCAAATAGGTGGGAAAATGTGGGGTACAAATGCAACTAACAAACAAAGCAAGTGATGCATGTGGGAAAAAAGAACCCGAATTATAGCTACGTCATGCAAGGTTCCACGTTAGGAGTTACGGACCAAGAAAGGGATCTGGGTGTCGTCGTCGATAACACACTGAAACCTTCTGCTCAGTGTGCTGCTGCGGCTAAGAAAGCGAATAGAATGTTGGGTATTATTAGGAAAGGTATGGAAAACAGGTGTGAGGATGTTATAATGCCGTTGTAGCGCTCCATGGTGCGACCGCACCTTGAGTATTGTGTTCAATTCTGGTCGCCGCATCTCAAGAAAGATATAGTAGAATTGGAAAAGGTGCAGCGAAGGGCGACTAAAATGATAGCAGGGATGGGACGACTTCCCTATGAACAAAGACTAAGGAGGCTAGGGCTATACAGCTTGGAGAAGAGACGGCTGAGGGGAGACATGATAGAGGTATATAAAATAATGAGTGGAGTGGAACAGGTGGATGTGAAGCGTCTGTTCACGCTTTCCAAAAATACTAGGACTAGGGGGCATGCGATGAAACTACAGTATAGTAAATTTAAAACAAATCGGAGAAAATTTTTCTTCACCCAACGTGTAATTAAACTCTGGAATTTGTTGCCGGAGAAAGTGGTGAAGGCGGTTAGCTTAGCAGAGTTTAAAAAGGGGTTGGACGGATTCCTAAAGGACAAGTCCATAAACCGCTACTAAATGGACTTGGAAAAATCCAAAATTCCAGGAATAACATGTATAGAATGTTTGTACGTTTGGGAAGCTCGCCAGGTGCCCTTGGCCTGGATTGGCCGCTGTCGTGGACAGGATGCTGGGCTCGATGGACCCTTGGTCTTTCCCAGTATGGCATTACTTATGTACTTATATAAATATCTATTATAATATCACCTTGATATTGTTCACATCTTGTATTTGTTCACACCGGAATCGGTAAGCCACATTGAGACTGCAAAGAGGTGGGAAAATGTGGGATACAAACGCAACAAATAAAATAAAATAGAAATAATCATCCCCGTGCCCTAACTTTAGGCAACCTTTTGAAAATTGCCCTCCAAGAGTATATAAGGTAATGCTGTGGGCGACACCCATACCGCAATTTTATAACACAACAAGCTGTCAATTTGCAGTGTGATGACACTGACCTTTATTTTGGAGGGAGGGGAAGGTTGATCTTTCTCCAAAATAAGAGTGTCACCCTTCTTCTTAATTAAATTCTCTATATTTGGCAGCCATAAATACAGACTTTAATCACTTATCTGTGCACGGAGAATAACCTGTTCAAGCACTCACGCAGGAATAAAACCTTAACAAAACATAAGGAAAATAACAGAATACTGCAGCCAGACTGATATTTGGAAAAGCGAAATACGAAAGTGCCAAGCCCCTCAGAGAAAAATTACACCGGCTCCCACTAAAGGACTGAATTGCATTCAAAACCTGTACCCTGATTCATAACATTATCCGTGGCGAGGCCTCGATATATATGTTTGACCACATAGGTCTACCAGCAAGGAACACAAAAAAATCATCACGTACTTTTTTGTACCACCACTACCCCAATTGCAAAGGACTCAAATATACTACTACTACTACTTATCATTTCTTTAGCGCTACTAGACGTACGCAGCACTGTACACTTGAACATGAAGTCACAGTTCCTGCTCGACAGAGCTTACAATCTAATTAGGACAGACAAACAGGACAAACGAGAGATAAGGGAATATTAAAGTGAGGATGATAAAATAAGGGTTCTGAACAAGTGAACAAGGGTTAGGAGTTAAAAGCAGCATCAAAAAGGTGGGCTTTTAGCTTAGATTTGAAGGCGGCCAGAGACGGAGCTTGACGTAGCGGCTCAGGAAGTCTATTCCAGGCATATGGTGCAGCAAGATAAAAGGAACGGAGTCTGGAGTTAGCAGTGGAGGAGAAGGGTGCAGATAAGAGAGATTTACCCCTAGGAGGAATGTAGGGAGAGATGAGACTGGAGAGGTACTGAGGAGCTGCAGAGTGAATGCACTTACAGGTCAATAAGAGGAGTTTAAACTGTATGCGGAAACGGATAGGAAGCCAGTGAAGTGACTTGAGGTGAGGGCTAATATGAGCATAACTACCCTGGCGGAATGTTAGTCGTGCAGCAGAATTTTGAACAGATTGAAGAGGAGAGAGATTGCTAAGTGGGAGACCTGTGAGAAGCAAGTTGCAATAGTCTAAAAATAAATATATATTTGTAACGCTAGATATGATGGTGTGCTGGGGTAGGAACTACTGGTGGGCTGCTGTGGTAACCCTAGTATTTTTGGAAAGAGTAAACAAACGATTCACGTCTACTCGTTCAACTCCACTCATTATTTTATAGACCTCTATCATATCTCCCCTCAGCCATCTTTTCTCCAAGCTGAAAAGCCCTAGACGCTTCAGCCTTTCCTCATAGGGAAGTCGTCCCACCCCCTTTATCATTTTTGTCGACCTTCTCTGTACCTTTTCTAATTCCACTATATCTTTTTTGAGATAAATTCCTGATAAATTTCATGAATTAAAAATTCACAGTCCACTTCCAGTGCAAAAGTCCTGTCAAAGTTCACCCACCATAAATGATTTTAAAGTCATTCCATAAAGTCACTCTGACCTGGCCGATGGATTCACCCAAAAATCTTTAGGCTTCAATCAATCGTGGAAACAGAGTCAGAGCTGGAAGCAATTTTGGGTAGGGTCTGATTTGGAGTCAGTAAGAATGTACCAACTCTGACTGCAATTTCAAAATAAATGATAAATGTGTCATTTAATACTTTTATATACATACTAGTAAAAGAGGCCCGTTTCAGAGCAAATGAAACGGGCGCTAGCAAGGTTTTCGTCGCCAACACCCCCCCTCCCTCCCTGCCCAACCCCTTCATTGTTCTGCCATTGCTCCGCCCCCAACGTCATGACGTTTGACGCGAGGGCGGGGCCCGGAGTGATTTCCCCCCCCCCACGCCGCCGCCTCCTCCCTGCCAACCCCTACGTTGTTCTGCCATTGCTCCGCCCTCAAGGGCGGGGCCCGGAGCGATTTTGGTGGCTTCACCACCACGAACCTTCGAACCTTTTTGAAGGAAGTCAGGGCTTGGCTTCACTGACATCAGTGTCCTCAGAACATTGAGGGTGAGTTTTATTATAGTAGATCTTTGTCATGGGTCTAAAGTTGTATTTACCAGTACTTTAGGCCTTTTTATGGGGGGAGGGGCAAAAATGGGCAAGTTACAAAATTGAAACCAGCAGGTGTCCATTTTCGGCCTGAAACCTTACCGCCACCCGTTGACTTTTTATTTATTTATTTATTCAAAATTTCGATATATGCATCTAGCTTCTCCTACGCCTGCACGCAAGCATGGAATGCATTACCAAAAGCCATAAAAACGACACACGATTTGGTGACCTTCCGGACATTACTAAAGACCAACTTGTTTAATGAGACTTATCACAAACGTCCTTCATAATTGAACTGACACTAAAGCTTTTTACCTGAACAAGTTATTTAGTCAATGTATTCACTATGCTATTTGTTCAAAATGTCTGTTTTGAATGTTACATATTACCTTAGTTCTCTTGCACTTCTCTTGAAATGATTTATACCTTTTTATTTCTAATTGATTTTATATCTCGCTACTTTAAATGCAATAATATCCTGTACCTCTCCTTTCGGTAATGGTGCTTGCCATTACGGCATAATGTAAGCCACACTGCGCCTGCAAAGAGGTGGGAAAATGTGGGATACTACTACTACTACTTAACATTTCTAGAGCGCTACTAGGGTTACGCAGCGCTGTACAATTTAACAAAGAGAGACAGTCCCTGCTCAAAGAGCTTACAATCTGATAGACAAGTGAACGGTCGGTCCGATAGGGGCAGTCAAATTGGAGCAGTCTGGATTCACTGAACGGTAAGGGTTAGGTGCCGAACGCAGCATTGAAGAGGTGGGCTTTAAGCAAAGACTTGAAGACGGGCAGGGAGGGGGCTTGGCGTAAGGGCTCAGGAAGGTTGTTCCAAGCATAGGGTGAGGCGAGGCAGAATGAGCGGAGCCTGGAGTTGGCGGTGGTGGAGAAGGGTACTGAGAGGAGGGATTAATAAATAAATAAATAAACATTGGACATCAAGGAGTGAAACCTTGCCCCTTACTAACGAAAATCACAAGTCAACCAAATAGCTTTGGGCTGTGCTTTCCCTTAAGGTAATGGAGGACTCTCATGCTCTCTGTTTATAAAGCCAGGCATCCTGGCTCTCTCAAGGTGGCCATGGAGCTCGTAGGGTGGCAGACATTCATCCAGCTGCCAGGATTTTTACCACACTGTGTCAGCAGGATGTTTCTCAAAGCACTATCTGTTCCCAGCCCCACCATGGAAGAGTTTCTAGCCAGATACCTTTTCATCTCTCTTCTCTGTTGCCTGCTCTACCTGAGTTCCCTCCAAAGAGACTTTACAAATTGAAGTTTGCAGTACGGAATGTGTCACCTAGGGTTAAAATTACTATTTGTATTTCACATGTGCATGCCAGACGCTGCCTACTGGTTTTCACATTTTATCTGACCTGTCTGAGATAACCAGTAGCACAAAGATACTTTCTCACCATGGCCTCAAGACCCACACAAACGGACCAGGATCTCTTCCTACTGCAGATCCTCACAACAAGGCATTTGCTGTGCTTCTCCCAGGCTTTCATATGTTCTGATACTTGCTTGCCTTCACCACTTCCACTGGGAGGGGAATTTTCGAAAGAGAAGGGCGCCTATCTTCTGACACAAATCGGGAGATGGGCGTCATTCTCTCAGGGTCGCCCAAGTCGGTATAATCGAAAGCCGATTTTGGGCGTCCTCAAGTGCTTTCCGTCGCGGGGACGACCAAACTTCACAGGGGCGTGTCGGCAGTGTACCGAATGCAGGACGGGGTCGTGGTTAAGAGATGGACGTCCTCGGCCTATAATGGAAAAATGAAGGGCGTCCCTGATGAGCATTTGGCCGACTTTACTTGGTCCATTTATTTTCACGGCCCATCTCTAACGACATCCCGGCGAAGGGGCGGGGAAACTCGTATTATCAAAACAAGATGGGCATCCATCTTTCGTTTCCATAATACGGTCGGGGATGCCCAAATCTCAACATTTAGGTCGACCTTAGAGATGGTCAACCTAAATGTTGAGATGGTCAACCTTAGAGATGGTCGTCCCCGGTTTTCGGCCATAATGGAAACCGAGGACGCCCATCTCAAAAACGACCAAATCCAAGCCCTTTGGTCATGGGAGGAGCCATCATTCGTAGTGCACTGGTCCTCCTCACATGCCAGGACACCAACCGGGCACCCTAGGGGGCACTTCATTGGACTTCACAAATTGCTCCCAGGTGCATAGCTCCCTTACCTTGTGTGCTGAGCCCCTCAAACCCCCCCAAAACCCACTCCCCACAACTGTACACCACTACCATAGCCCTTAAGGGTGAAGGGGGGCACCTACATGTGGGTACAGTGGGTTTTGAAGGGATCACATTTACAACCACAAGTGTAACAGGTGGGGGGAGGATGGGCCTGGGTCCGCCTGCCTGAAGTGCACTGCAGTACCCACTAAAAACTGCTCCATGGACCTGCATAGTGCTGTGATGGAGCTGGGCATGACATTTGAGGCTGGCATAGAGGCTGGCAAAAAATGTTTTTAAATTGTTTTTTTTTTTGGGTGGGAGGGGGTTGGTGACCACTGGGGGAGTAAGGGGAGGTCAACCCCAATTCCCTCTGGTGGTCAGCTTGGTGCGCTAAACGTTAGAGACGCCAATGCATTCTTATGGGCGTCTCTAATGTTTAGCGCACCCACAATTTTAGCTCATGCTAAAAACGTGAGCGCACCTTAGTAAAAGACGCCCACAATGATTAAAAATGTAATTCCATGTAAAATGAGTTTATCTTGTTGGGCAGACTGGATGGACCGTACAGGTCTTTATCTGCCGTCATTTACTATGTTACTATAAGTAATTATTGAACTTCAAACACAATCTTAATACGTATTATACAAATTGGTATTTTATTTATCGTTAGCATTTCAAGCTGCAAAGTACTATTACTACTATTTATCATTTCTAAAGTGCTACTAGACGTACGCAGTGCTGTACACTTGAACATGAAGAGACAGTCCCTGCTCGACAGAGCTTACAATCTAATTAGGACAGACAAACAGGACAAACAAGAAATAAGGGAATATTAAAGTGAGGATGATAAAATAAGGGTTCTGAACAAGCGAATAAGGGTTAGGAGTTAAAAGCAGCATCAAAAAGGTGGGTTTTTAGCTTAGATTTGAAGACGGCCAGAGATGGAGCTTGATGTACTGGCTCAGGAAGTTTATTCTAGGCATAAGGTGCAGCAAGATTAAAGGAACGGAGTCTGGAGTTAGCAGTGGAGGAGAAGGGTGCAGGTAAGAGAGATTTACCAAGTGAACGGAGTTCCCGGGGAGGAATGTAGGGAGAGATGAGAGTGGAGAGGTACTGAGGAGCTGCAGAGTGAATACACTTATAGGTCAATAAGAGGAGTTTGAACTGTATGTGGAAACGGATAGGAAGCCAATGAAGTGACTTGAGGAGAGGGCTAATACGAGCATAACGACACTGGCGGAATATTAGTCGTGCAGCAGAATTTTGAACAGATTGAAGAGGAGAGAGATGGCTAAGTGGGAGACCTGTGAGAAGCAAGTTGCAATAGTCTAAGCGAGAGGTGATAAGAGTGTGGATGAGGATCTGGTAGTGTGCTCTGAAAGGAAAGGGAGAATTTTGCTGATATTATAGAGAAAGAAACAACAGGTTTTAGCAGTCTGCTGAATATGTGCAGAGAAGGAGCGGGAGGAGTCGAAGATGACCCCAAGGTTACCAGCTGATGAGACAGGAAGGATGAGAGTGTTATCCACAGAAATAGAGAATGGGGGAGGAGGAGAGGTTGAGAGCTGAGAAAAAGGAAGAGGAAAAAAGAGATGGTGAGATGATGAATACAGAGGGTGGACAATGTGTTCCTGCAGTGTACAGTGGTTTCAGATGGAGAAACAGATTAGGAAGGGACAGTGCCAAGAAGAAAAAGTGTACTGGAGCCATAAGTAGTAACTGGGAGAAAAATAAATGTAAAGGGAAAAATGACCCGCGCGCCAGAGCGGAGGCCCTGAGTGGATCGGAGTGGACCTGGGAGTCACCCGGGAGAAGGCTGTAAAGGATATGCAGATGAGCTGCAAGTCCTCCACAGCACCTGAAAGGCAGCCAGTGGTAGAGTTGGGCACCTCTCAGCCGAGGAAAGGCTTACCAGGGGTTAGGCCGAAGCCAGCATTCCTCCCCCTGAGGGTCACCAAGTAGTGGAATAGTCTGCCAATTACAATGATGACCTCACTACAAGCAAATGTAAACATTTTGTGTTACTGAAAAATGGAAAGAATGAGGGAAGATATGATAGAGCTCTATAAAATAATGAGTGGAAAGAGTAGACATGAAGCGTCTGTTAACTCTTTCCAAAAATAGTAGGACTAGGGGGCATGCGATGAAGCTACAAAGTAGTAAATTTAAAACGAATCAGGGAAAACGTTTCTTCACTCAAAGTGAAATTAAACTGCAATTTGTTGCCAGAGAATGTGGTAAAGGTGGTTAGCTTAGCAGGGTTTTAAAAAGGTTTGGACGGCTTCCTAAAGGAAAAGTCAAAAGAATTGAAGCGGTGCAAAGAAAAGCTACGAGAATGGTAAGGGATTTGCGTTACAAGATGTATGAGGAGAGACTTGATGACCTGAACATGTATACTCTGGAAGAAAGGAGAAACAGGGGTGATATGATATAGACGTTAAAATATTTGAAAAGTATTAATCTGCAAACGAACCTTTTCCGGAGATGCGAAGGAGGTAGAACGAGAGGACATGAAATGAGATTGAAGGGGGCAGACTCAAGAAAAATGTCAGGAAGTATTTTTTCACGGAGAGAGTAGTGGATGCTTGGAATGCTCTCCTGCGGGAGGTGGTGGAAATGAAAACGGTAACAGAATTCAAGCACGCATGGGATAAGCATAAAGGAATCCTGTTCAGAAGGAATGGATCCTAAGGAGCTTAGCCGAGATTGGGTGGCAGAGCCGGTGGTGGGAGGCGGGGATAGTGCTGGGCAGACTTATACGGTCTGTGCCAGAGCTGGTGGTGGGAGGCGGGGCTGGTGGTTGGGAGGCAGGGATAGTGCTGGGCAGACTTACACGGTCTGTGCCCTGAAAAGGACAGGTACAAATCAAGGTAAGGTATACACAAAAAGTAGCACATGTGAGTTTATCTTGTTGGGCAGACTGGATGGACCGTGCAGGTCTTTTTCTGCCATCATCTACTATGTTATTATGTATTATTAAATGGACGGGGAAAATCCACTAGATAAGCAGTATAAAATGTATTGTACTCTTTTAGGATCTTGCTGGGTACTTGTGACCTAGATTGGCCACTGTTGGAAACAGGATGCTGAGCTTGATGGACCTTTGGTCTGCCCCAGTATGGCAACACTTATGTACTTGGGATTCTGAATGGAATCTTGCTATTCTTTGGGGTTCTACATGGAATGTTGCTACTATATGAGTTTCTGCCAGGTATTTGTGACCTAGATTGGCCACTGTTGGAAACAGGATGCTGAGCTTGATGGACCTTTGGTCTGCCCCAGTATGGCAACACTTATGTACTTGGGATTCTGAATGGAATCTTGCTATTCTTTGGGGTTCTACATGGAATGTTGCTACTATATGAGTTTCTGCCAGGTATTTGTGACCTAGATTGGCCACTGTTGGAAACAGGATGCTGAGCTTGATGGACCTTTGGTCTGCCCCAGTATGGCAACACTTATGTACTTGGGATTCTGAATGGAATCTTGCTATTCTTTGGGGTTCTACATGGAATGTTGCTACTCTGAGGTTCTACATGGAATGTTGCTAGAGGTTCTACATGGAATGTTGCTACTCTTTGAACTTCTGCATGGAATCTTGTTATTCTTTAGAATTCTACAATCTTGCTACTCTTTGGGGTTCTACATGGAATGTTGCTACTATATGAGTTTCTGCCAGGTACTTGTGACCTAGATTGGCCACTGTTGGAAACAGGATGCTGAGCTTGATGGACCTTTGGTCTGCCCCAGTATGGCAACACTTATGTACTTGGGATTCTGAATGGAATCTTGCTATTCTTTGGGGTTCTACATGGAATGTTGCTACTCTGAGGTTCTACATGGAATGTTGCTAGAGGTTCTACATGGAATGTTGCTACTCTTTGAACTTCTGCATGGAATCTTGTTATTCTTTAGAATTCTACAATCTTGCTACTCTTTGGGGTTCTACATGGAATGTTGCTACTATATGAGTTTCTGCCAGGTACTTGTGACCTAGATTGGCCACTGTTGGAAACAGGATGCTGAGCTTGATGGACCTTTGGTCTGCCCCAGTATGGCAACACTTATGTACTTGGGATTCTGAATGGAATCTTGCTATTCTTTGGGGTTCTACATGGAATGTTGCTACTCTGAGGTTCTACATGGAATGTTGCTAGAGGTTCTACATGGAATGTTGCTACTCTTTGAACTTCTGCATGGAATCTTGTTATTCTTTAGAATTCTACAATCTTGCTACTCTTTGGGGTTCTACATGGAATGTTGCTACTATATGAGTTTCTGCCAGGTATTTGTGACCTAGATTGGCCACTGTTGGAAACAGGATGCTGAGCTTGATGGACCTTTGGTCTGCCCCAGTATGGCAACACTTATGTACTTGGGATTCTGAATGGAATCTTGCTATTCTTTGGGGTTCTACATGGAATGTTGCTACTATATGAGTTTCTGCCAGGTATTTGTGACCTAGATTGGCCACTGTTGGAAACAGAATGCTGAGCTTGATGGACCTTTGGTCTGCCCCAGTATGGCAACACTTATGTACTTGGGATTCTGAATGGAATCTTGCTATTCTTTGGGGTTCTACATGGAATGTTGCTACTCTGAGGTTCTACATGGAATGTTGCTAGAGGTTCTACATGGAATGTTGCTACTCTTTGAACTTCTGCATGGAATCTTGTTATTCTTTAGAATTCTACAATCTTGCTACTCTTTGGGGTTCTACATGGAATGTTGCTACTATATGAGTTTCTGCCAGGTACTTGTGACCTAGATTGGCCACTGTTGGAAACAGGATGCTGAGCTTGATGGACCTTTGGTCTGCCCCAGTATGGCAACACTTATGTACATCTCAATCTAGTTGTAAACTTTCTAGGTATTTTTAGTTCTTCTTTAGTTAGCTGCAGTGAACATTAGTCGTTTGTTTGTTTGTTGTCTATTTCTTCCCTCTTTCCTATTTTTATTGGAGTTCTTTTGTCTCATCGTCTTATATGTTAAATTTTTTTTTTTTTTTTAACGTTTCAATGTTTTTTATTGATGACAATACAATAAACAGCACACAAGGCCATAACAATGATGCAACCATTCAAAGAACAACATGCAAGAATACATGAACAGTAATCATCACATTTTATGTATTCCTATACGTCTCTCCCCTCCCAACCCACCTATTCTGCTTCCCCCCCCCTTGTAGAAAACCCCCTTCCCCCCCCCCCCCCAGTTCCAGGCATTCCTACAGTAGTGAAATTGGAATCATCTTTCATTAACCAAGTCCCTTATATGTTCAATTTTAAGGGGTCTTTTTACTAAGGTGCGCTGAAAAATGGATCTCTGCGCGTCTAAAACATGCTCTTACACTAGCGCAGGCCGCTTTTCTGCGCACCCTAGTTAAAGGACCCCTTAATTTTCAAACAAACCTTTCAGGGAGCTCATTTGCATCTCTATTAAAACTGCATTTGAACAGGCCACTAAAACCCGCACAGCTGGCCTCGAAAGTCTTTACAAGACACTGGAAGGGCAGCGGATTTCCCTCCATGCCAATCTCCTTTAACACAGAATTCCGATCGTCACTGCAGTGCACATAATGAACAAAAATGGCTCCGACCATATCCCTAAGAATCACCGGAATCCCACTAACGCCTTTATTGTTGTTCTTTCTCTACTGTGTCATTTTGTTTTCCTGTTTTCTTCTTCTTTTGAACCACTTTATTACTTTCATAAATCAAACGGGGAACAAAAGATCTTTCAGTGTTGAGAAAGAAAGGGGGGAATGAGAAAAAATAAAGGAACCAGGGGCAACAGATTCGTATCAGTGGCCAGGCTGTTAGGTCTCCTATAGCGCTCAGCTATTCCAATCCCTTGAGCCTACTGCATAACATCAATCACTTGCCATCTTGGACCAAAAACCTCCCGGGAACTACTGTTCATGCTTTATTGAAAACATTAGAAATTTATATTAGATCCTCCTGAGCTTATTTCTTTTGGTCGGCGTGTTTTGCCGGACACACTGTAGAATGTGCGACACCCACTCTCCCCGGAAGCAGGTCGTTTGACCGAAACGCCTGGTTTGATATAAGTTTTGGCGTCGGGCAGTGGAATCATTTGATCAGCGCTGAGTCTACTTCATGCAGGATAAGTAGTCGCCATTTATATATATATATACACACTTTTTTCACTACAGTATAAGTTTGCATAAGAAGTTTTCTTAATATTTATTTATTAGGATTTATTATATAAATTTCTCATGTTTTCAATAAAGCATGAATGGTAGTTTCATAAGTACATAAGTATTGCCATACTGGGAAAGACCAAAGGTCCATCAAGCCCAGCGTCCTGTTTCCAACAGTGGGTCAATCCAGATCAGAAATACCTGGCAAGATCCCAAAAAAGTACAAAACATTTTATACTGCTTATCCAAGAAATAGTGGATTTTCCCCCAAGTCCATTTAATAACGGTCTATGGACTTTTCCTTTAGGAAGCTGTCCAAACCTTTTTTAAACTCCGCTAAGCTAACCGCCTTTACCACATTCTCTGGCAACGAATTCCAGAGTTTAATTACACGTTGAGTGAAGAAAAATTTTCTCAGATTCGTTTTAAATTTACTACATTGTAGCTTCATCGCTAGGGTTACCATACGTCCAGATTTACCCGGACATGTCCTCTTTTTGAGGACATGGCCGGGCGTCCAGACAGATTTGGCCAGCCTGCCCGTTTGTCCGGATTTCTGGACAAATGGGCTGGCTGGCGGGGGCGGGCGCAGGACTCCCCTACTCTACTCTCCTATCCCTGGTGGTCTAGAAGTACCTCTTCGAGGCAGGAAAGAGCCCCCTCTTTCCTGCCCGGAGCGCTGCTGCTAGCTGCCCTGCATACTGTGAGTCCGGCTCTCGGCGTTTCAAAATGGCCGCCGAGAGTTGAAGCAGCCTCCCGAGACTTCAACTCTCGGCGGCCATTTTGAAACGCCAAGAGCTGGACTCACAGGTTGCAGGGCAGCTGGCAGCAGCGCTCCGGGCAGGAAAGAGGGGGCTCTTTCCTGCCTCGAAGAGGTACTTCTAGACCACCAGGAATAGTAGAGTAAGGGGAGAGGAGGTGACGGGGGGGGCGGGGGGGAGTGGAGATGACAGGGGAGAGGGAAAGTGATGGGGGAGGAGGGGTGACCGGGAGAGGGGGATATGCGTCAGGGGCGGGGCGAGGACGTGAAAGTGGCAGGGCAGGGGCGTGAAAGTGGCAGGGCAGGGGCGTGAAAGGGGCAGGGCAGGGGTGTGAAAGGGGCGGGGCAAGTGTCCTCTTTTTATGAGGACAAAAAATGGTAACCCTATTCATCGCATGCCTCCCAGTTCTAGTATTTTTGGAAAGTGTAAACAGACGCTTCACATCTACCCGTTCAACTCCACTCATTATTTTATGTGTGGACGTTGAACGGGTAGATGTGAACGGGTAGATGAGAGGTTTTTGGTCCAAGATGGCAAGTGATTGATGTTTTGCAGTAGGCTCAAGGGTCTGGACTAGCTGAGCGCTATAGGAGACCTAACAGCCTGGCCACTGATAGGAATCGGATGCCCCTGGTTCCTTTTTTCCTGATTTTGTCTCTTTCCCCCATTTCTTTCTCAACACTAAAAGACCTTTTGTTCCCCGTTTGATTTATGATTGCTTATGAGGAACATCAGCTGGCTTTCCTTGTCAAGGACAGTCTCCCTGCACTTTATTACTTCAGTGAAACAGATCCAAACTCCCCTGCCAGTTCTCTTTCCTGAATGTGAACCAGCAGACCAGTTCCTCCCATTACGGCTCAGTCCTCTGAAGGCCTGGATCCACCTATTACATCTTCATCCTCTTGCTCCTCTCTTTATAAGATAGATTTCCCCTGCCTAATATCTGGCAGAGTCTCAACCAGGGCAGCTGGTGGGCCCCGAGTCCTCCTCTTCATCGCTCTACACACCCCCCCCCCCTCCTTCCCATTCCCAACCCTCCCATCCTTTTTCCCTTGTCTAAAAGCCAAACAAGCTGCCCTCCTGTTATTAGTTCATAGGTAAAACAGACAGGAAGTCAATGAGGGGATTTGTTCAGGTTAACCTTTCTGACCCTGCAGCTCCTTCAAGCTTGACAGACAGCTTAAACTAAGCATCAGCGGTCCTCCCTCGCCTCCACCTCCCTGGAACCACACAGACCGGGATAGAGCTGCTGTGGCAGCCACCGCCAGGGCAGAGGACACTGCAGGACGCATTCCAGAAGCTGGCCTCTCCTTCCTTGATGTTCCCTTTTGCGGGCTCAGAAATATTGCCTTGAAAGCAGCCCTGGATGAACCATTAAGCAAAATAAGCAAGTGCTGAGGGCACCAAGGGAAGGGGGGCACCACACAGTCTTTTCCCCAAGCTAACATGCTCTTAACTCTTTCATTGCTATTATCCGACATGACTTCGGTGTTTTTCTAATCATTATAAATATATATGATGTTTTGTTTCGTATAGTAATGACATTTCTCAGCACTTATTGAGTCTTGATGTCGTTTCAGTTAAAGAATGGAAGGGCTGAGGGCTACCAGTGTTGGGATGTGCTTAAGGCATCAGTTTAGGGTTATCATATTCGCTCCCCAAAAAAAGAGGACACATGTCCTGCCCTGCCACATCCTTGCCCCACCCCACCCCTGTCACATACCGCCCTGCCCTTTCACAATCCCCCCCGCCCCCCCGTCACACCCCCTAAGGGTGTCCTCCCCTTCCTTTACTGTACTGCCCTGGTGGTCTAGTGACCTCTTCGGGGCAGAAAAGAGCCCCCTCTTTCCTGCCGGGAGTGGCTTCAGAGTGTCTCGCTGCCTCCCGTACCGGCGCCGATTCAAAATGGCTGCCGAAAGTGACCTTGCAAGACTTCTGCAGAAGTCTCGCGACACTGCCACATGAACTCTCAGCGGCCATTTTGAATCGGTGCAGGGACCGGAGGCAGCAAGAGACAGTGTGAGGCCGCTCCGGGCAGGAAAGAGGGGGCTCTTTCTTGCCCCGAAGAGGTCGCTAGACCACCAGGGCAGTAGGAAAAGGGGAGGAGAGGATAGGACACCCCAGGCCCGCTCACCTGCCAGCCTGCCCGTTTGTCCACGAATCCGGACAAACGGTTGCCCGGCCGTGTCCTCAAAAAGAGGACATGTCCGGGTAAAACCGGACGTATGTTAACCCTACATCAGTTGGACTTAATCCGGCCCTGCTTGAAAGCAACAAACTCAACTATCACCTAGAAACCTCGCTATATTTGCTAAGCATTACCCCAATACTGGGTCTACTCTTTAGATGCCATTTTTGTTCCAGCCTGCTGTCATGAAAATCCCCAGTGTTGCCGTCATCCTCACAAGTTTGCAAACTATAAGATTTGAACTGATTTAAAGAAACAGGGGCCAAAGCTTTTAGGCCAGACCTACCACAAAGTAAACAGGCTTTACCTGTGCATCTAGGGATAAAATCAAGAAATGGTGCCGAAATGTAGGCGCCAGGATGATGCAGGTTGAGCGCAAATGTTATAATGGCATTTCCACACTACCAAAACCCTTATGTACATTCTTATCACCTCTCGCTTAGATTATTGCAACTTGCTTCTAACAGGTCTCCCATTAAGCCATCTCTCCCCCCTTCAATCTGTTCAAAATTCTGCTGCACAACTTATATTCTGCAAGTATACCTATACTCATATTAGCCCTCTCGTCAAGTCACTTCATTGGCTCCCTAACCGTGTCCACATACAGTTCAAACTCCTCTTATTGACTTACAAGTGCATTCACTCTGCAGCTCCTCAGTACCTCTCCACTCCCTAAACTCCGCCCTAGGAACTCCATTCACTGCAAAGATCTCTCTTATCTGCACCCTTCTCCTCCAATGCTAACTCCAGACTCTGTTCCTTTTATCTTGCTGCACCACATGCCTGGAATAGACTTCCTGAGCTGGTATGTCAAGCTGACTTAAAATCTAGGCTACAAGCCCACCTTTTTGAGGCCGATTTTAACTCCTAACTCTTATTCACATGTTTTATTATTTCCACCTTAAGTAATTCCCTTATCCCATATTTGTCCTGTTTGTCTGTCCTGATTAGATTGTAAGTTCTGTTGAGCAGGGACTGTCTCAAGTGCTACTACTACTACTTGACATTTCTATAGCGCTACTAGGGTTACGCAGCGCTGTACAATTTAACAAAAAAGGGGGCAGTCCCTGCTCAAAAGAGCTTACAATCTAAAGGTCGAAATGACAAGTTGGGGTAGTCTAGATTTCTTGAATAGTGGTTAGGTGCCAAAGGCGACATTGAAGAGATGGGCTTTTAGCAGGGATTTGAAGATGGGCAGGGAAGGGGCCTGGCGTATGGGCTCAGGGAGATTATTCCACGCATGGGGTGAGGCGAGGTAGAAAGGGCGGAGCCTGGAGTTGGTGGGGATGGGATCCGAGGAACAGGTGGTGCATTTCGAGGAGGAAAGAAGATGGGCGGTTTCCTCTTCGGTGATCTCAGGAAAGGAGGAGAAGGAGGCATGGGTAGGTTGGTTGAGGGAGTGGGCTATAGGGTGAAGAGGAGGAGGAGATGGTTTGGTGGTGAATTCGAGGTTGATCTTCTGCACTTTGTCGCAGAAGTAGTCAGCCAGTGATTGAGGAGAGAGTGAGCGGGGGTGGGGGGGGTGGGAGCGGAGGGCACTTTGAGGAGGGAGTTAAGGGTGGCGAAGAGACGACGAGGGTTAGAGCTGAGAGAATTAGTCAATTGAGTGTAATAGTCCTGTTTGGCGAGGAATAGGGAGGACTGGAAGGAGGATAGCATGAATTTGTAGTGAATGAAATCAGTATGGGTGCGAGATTTCCTCCAGAGGCGTTCAGCCGATCGGGCGCAGGAGCGAAGGTATCGGGTGCAAGGGGTCAGTCAGGGCTGGGGATTAGTACGCCTAGTGGGACGGGAGATGGATGGTGCAAGGGCATCCAGTGCAGAGGAGAGAGTGGCATTGTAAGTGGAGACAGCCTTGTCAACAGACTCGGAGGACAAGATGGAAGGGAGGAGATCAGAGATACTAGAGGATAAAGTGGGAGGGTCGACAGCCTGGAGATTCCTGGAGGTAGTGGTTAATGTAGGGCGGGACTGAGGGGGAGGGTGATGAAGTGTGAAGGTGATCAGGTGATGGTCAGAGAGAGGAAAAGTTGAGGCGCAGAAATTGGAGGGTGAGCAGATAGAGGAGAGGACGAGATCAAGACAGTGGCCAGATTGGTGAGTAGGGGTGGTGGAGCTCAGCTGGAGGTTGAAGGAGGATGTTAGAGTGAGGAACTGAGAAGCGTATGTGTCGGATGGTTTATCAGTGTGTATGTTAAAATCTCCAAGAATGAGGGATGGGGATGAGGTACATCAATTAGCTCTATAGAAATGAGAAGTACTAGGAGTAGTAGTAGTTTTGGGGGTTCCGCACAGAATCTTGCTACTCTTTGGGATTCCGCACGGAATCTTGCTACGCTTTGTCCTTAACCATTATGTGTCCTGTTTGCCTGTCCTGATTAGATTTTAAGCTCTGTTGAGCAGGGAATGTCTCTTACATGTTCCAGTGTACAGCACTGCGTATGTCTAGTAGCGCTATAGAAATGATAAGCAATAGTAGCAGTACCTGCTGTTATCGAGTACTAGTGCAAGTCCGCATTTACATGCCTGTTAGGCACGAGCACTTTTATAAGCTGAAAGGCTAGTGTAAGTGGTCAAGCCTAACTGTAGACAGTTAAGCATGTAAATGATAGCATTCTGTAGCCTGTGCCTAACTGCCAGACACAGCCCTGACCCACCCATGCTCCTCCCATGTCCAAACCTACTTGATGTTGCACACTCTGGAGTTTGAGCATGCAGCTTATAGAATATTGTCTATGCCCAACTGCTAATTGGTGCCAAGTATGGCCAGTTCTAGCCAATAATTGGATGTTTACTCCAATTTGATACCCCGAGCGAGGGTTGAGGGTGGGCCTGCGAAATAACACAGTCAAACAAAGGTATATAAATGAAAAACAAGTGTTTTATTAACAAAATCCTGAGACCTATTATGTCACAGGGCCAGGAACACAAGGTGAAATGACTCAGTAGTTCAGTAAATAAGCAGGCCTCTGACTGGCAGGCTCTCTCTCTCAAACATACATACTCCCAGGAAAACCTTGCTAGCGCCCGTTTCATTCGTTCCAGAAACGGGCCTTTTTTTACTAGTCATTTATAAATATGTTAAATAGCACTGGTCCCAATACAGATCCCTGTGGCACTCCACTGTTCACCCTCCTCCATTGAGAGAAATGACCATTTAACCCTACCCTCTGTTTTCTGTCCAATATCCAATTCCTAATCTACACCAGAACCCTGCCTCCTATCACATGACTCTTTAATTTTCTCAGGAGTCTCTCATGAGGAACTTTATCAAAAGCTTTCTGAAAATCTAGATACACTATATCAACCGGCTCACCTTTATCCACATGTTTATTCACGCCTTCAAAGAAATGAAGCAAACTGGAGAGGCAAGACTTCCCTCAGCTGAACCTATGCTGACTCTGTCCCATTATATCGTGTTTGTCTATATGTTCTGTAATTTTATTCTTTATAATAGTTTCCACTATTTTTCCCATTACTGATGTCAGGCTTACCGGTCTGTAATTTCCCAGATCACCCCTAGAATCTTTTTTAAAAATCGGCACCACATTGGCCATCCTCTAATCTTCAGGTACTATGGACGATTTTAATGACAGGTTATATCTTACTAACAGCAGATCAGCAATTTCATGCTTGAGTTGAGTACCCTTGGATGTATGCCATCCAGTCCAGGTGATTTACTACTTTTTAATTTGTCAATTTGGCTCAGTACATCTTCCAGGTTCACCGAGCTGTCTTTCAGTTCCTCCACATCATCATCCTTGAAATCCATTTCCAATTCAGGCAGATCTCTTACATCTTCTTACATACAGACAGAAGCAAAGAATTCATTCAGTTTCTCTGCTATGGCCTTGTCCTCCCTGAGTGCCCCAAGGAAGATTGAGACAGGGACAGTGGTGGTGACATTTAAGGAAGCAAGACATAAAGAAAAGCGATTATAACACCAGAGATTCAATTCAATTCAACTCAATGCATTAAGAGAGTTAGCAATTTCCCATTCCTAAGACTTCAAAAGCACAACATACAACCTTATAAAAGAATGCAAACAATGTCAATAATACGTCAACAACAAAGAAAGAAAACCAATATAACAATGCAAGCAACTTAGTAATACAGAAGATGACAATAGATAAAGACCAAAAGCTCCATCCATCCTGCCCAATTGAGATTTGCCATGTACACGTAAAAATTCCTCTTACTGCCAATGATCTTGTGTGTTCTTGCCACGCTTTTGTGATGTCTCTGGCTAGTTTTGTCTCCCTAGCCTCCACTGGAAGAATATTCTAGGCATCCAGTAGCATTTCCAGAAAAAAAATATTTCTGGAGGTCACGTGATGCCCTGCTGAAAGAGCGGGTGTTGGTGGAAAGAGCTCCCGGGATTCACCCTCTAAACTGACCTCCAAAAGACTTTTTTGCTAAAACCCGATAAGTGTGCTGGAGGTTAAGGGTCCCAGGAGTCAAGATCTGGCTGAAAGTGAATGGTTGAGGAAGGTAATGGCAGCTAAATCACTTCGCTGAGAGAAGGACAAAGCGCAGCAAAGCGAGGCCAAGATGGCGGCCGGAGGGGACACTGGAACTTCCAGCATTAGCTCCGCATGGGTGGCGGAGATCGTATCGGAGGTGAAACAAGCCATGGATGCCTCGCTGGGAAAAAAATTTACAAGCGATTGCAGACAAACTGGATAGTGTGGATGGGAAGTTAGAAGGAACACAAGAGGAGTTCTCAGCATGCTGCCAGTGCGTATCTGATCTAGAAGATCGGGTTCAGCAGCTCACCGAGTCAAACTTAAATATTAAATCTAAACTTCAGCTTCTGGAGGATAAGATTGATGACTCTGAGAATCGCTCGAGGAGAGGGAACCTGCAGTTAGTGGGTTTACCGGAATCTATTCCCGAAGCAGAACTGAGGAAATTTCTAGAATCTTGGCTGGAATCTGAGTTACACCTAAAATCGACAGCGGGGCCTCTGTTGGTGGAACGGGCCCACAGGCTGGGACCCAGAAGGTTGGCAGAGCTTAAGCCTCACGTGGTTATTCTTAAGATCTTGAATTATGCACATAGGGCAGAGATTCTGAGGGCCATAAGAGCAAAGGGTCTTTAAAATTCGAAAATAAATCAGTCCTGTTCTTCCAGGACTTTTCTGCAAGAGTTTTGAATTTGAGACGTGCTTTTGCTCCTGTGTGCTCAGAGCTACATAAGTGTCGTGTTCAGTTTGCTTTGTTGTATCTGGCGAGACTAAAAGTTATCAAAGAAGGAAAGTCGTACATTTTTGACTCACCAGAAGATGCGAAAAACCTGCTGACAAGCAGCGGACTAATCAGGGGAGAGATGGTCAACACTGTGGAGGATGGTCCCATGACCAAGGCGACAAGTAGACGTTTGTGTTTTTTCTTGCCACCTGTGGACTCGTGGAATCGGCTGAGGGAGAGTTTGTAGATGTGGACTCTTGGTTTTACTTCAAGGTTGCTGGACAAATATATAATATGGAAGAAATTCTGGGTTTTTTTTAAAATATTCATAAAGTTTAGGTGTGAATGTGGGTAAGGAGAGAGAGGATGATGGCTATGGGGGGCGGGCTGGTTTCGCCAGAATGCAAAATGGTGGCGTTCTTCCAGAAGGATAACTGATGCTGTTTTCTTGGAACCATTTGACATTCAATCATACTGTGTTGGGGGTATTGATAAGGTATTTTACTTGAAAGGTTTGGGCAGGTATGTGTCTCTTGTTATAATGGATAATGGGGGAGGGAGGAATAGTGGGGATATGGGCAGGGTAAGAGTTGCGGAATGAAAGCGGGGGAAGGGGCAGGGTATGTGTGTGTTTTTTTTCTCTGCATGTTGAGGAATATATGATACTGTAAAGAGTATCGTTTGCATGATCAAGCAGAAGGACCTTATGTAAGTACGAGGCCTGTAAATGTGAATTTAAATTTGTATTTCTGGGAGATTAGTTGATAAAATTTGCTTTTTATATTTTTATTTTGCCTATCACTAACCTACAATTCCTCCTTTAAACCCCAATCTTTAAGTTCCCAAAGCACAAGCAAAATAGTGTTCACTTACCAGAGAAATGTCCTCTTCTCTCGGACTTTTCTTTTAGGAAGCTATCCAAACCTTTCTTAAACCCCGCTAAGCTAACTGCTTTTACCACATTCTCTGGCAACAAATTCCAGAGTTTAATTACACAATGAATGAAGAAATATTTTCTCCATTTTGTTTTAAATTTATTACTTTGTAGTTCATTGCGTGCCACCTAGTCCTAGTATTTTTGGAAAGAGTAAATTTATGTCTACCTGTTCCACTCCACTCATTATTTTATAGACCTCTATCGTAACTCCCCTTAGTCATCTTTTCTCCAAGCTGAAGAGCCTTAGACACTTCAGCCTTTCCTCATAGGGAAGTCGTCCCATCCCCTTTATCGTTTTTGTTGCCCGTCTCTGTACCTTTTCTAATTCCACTATATCTTTTTTGAGATGCAGTGACCAGAATTGCACACAGTATTCGAGGTGCAGTCGCACCATGGAGCGATACAAAGGAATTACATCCATGGAACGATACATCCTCATTTTTGTTTTCCATTCGTTTCCTAATAATACCTAACATTCTATTTGCTTTCTTAGCCACCGCCGCACACTGAGCAGAGGGTTTCAACGTATCATCAGCGATGACACCTGGATTCCTTTCCCGGTCGGTGACTCCTATTGTAGAACCTTGTATCATGTAACTATATAGTTCGGGTTCCTCTTTCAAACGTGCATCACTTTGCACTTGCTCACATTAAACGTCATCTGCCATTTGGATGCCCAGTCTCGTAAGGGCCTCTTGTAATTTTTCACAATCCTCTTGCGATCGAACAACTGCTCTTCAGCTGTCCGTGCTGTATCAGAGTAAGGTTTGTATACGTCTCTGACAAAGTTCCATTCTTCAGCTGTCCATGCTATATTTATACTTTTGGTGTCCAGTGTGATACCTACATGGAACTGCGATGAAGGTTCACATTTCAGCTGCCTGTGCTGTATTCATACATGTATCAGTGTGATGTTTTCATGGAGATGTGATGAAGATCCCACGCTTTACCTGTCTATGCTATGTTCATGCTTTACAGATGTAATTCCCTATTAGATAGGGTTTACTGGGAGATAGTATCCCCGGTTGAGAGTCACTGGGAGGTCCCTGGGTGGAAGGAAATGCAACCCATGGCTGTGCCGTTGAAATAAAATGCAGACGAAAAGTGCCCTAGACTGAAGAGTGCCAGGGGAGGTGGAGTTAAGGGATACTATAAATCAGTGCAAGCCTTTTTTAAGGGAGAGAGCAACAGGAACAGTGTTGCCAGGTCTGCGGGTTTCCCGCACAATTGGGCGGCTTTCCGCGACCGGCTGCAAGGAAATTTTGATGGCTGCGGGCAGCGGGAAATTGGCCTTCTTTTTCGCGGCCACGGTGCGGGTTTGGGCGGTTTTCCAGGGCTTCTATTGGTCCAATAGAAGCCCCGCGGAGGCAGGGTTAATGATGTCGCGGGCGGGGTTAATGACATTGGAGGCTACATCAGGGCGGGGTTAATGATGTCGGAGGCTACATCGGGGGCGGGGTTAATGACAACGGAGGCTACGTCGGGGGCAGGGTTGATGACGTTGGAGGCGGGGTTGATGACGTTGGAGGCGGGGTTTGTCTTTGTGTGGGTTTGGGGCTGGTTTTGGGCGGGGAAAATTTTTTCAACCTGGCAACCCTGAACAGGAGGAAGAGAAAAGAGAGAGCCCTGAAGGGGAGGGGGGCTGGGAGAAAAAGTAACAAGTATGGGGGGACTGGGGGCTAAAGAGAGCCTGTCCTAGTGGCTAAAAATGTTAGCGAACCTACAGCGCAGTTTAATAAACAGGGGCTCTAAGTTTTGGATGTACTGTGTAGAAGCTGTTTACTTTTGCGATGTGTTTATGGATGACTGTTCTGGGGTATGCATCTAATAATATTTGAATAACTGTCTATACTTATGGCTATGATTTCTGAACATGCAGCATCATTAAAGGACAGACTTTTAAATGACCAGTTAGGTATATATGCTAATCTCAACTTTGTTAAATGTTTCAGACATATCCATCTATTTGCTCCCATGATATAACTGAATTCTATTATTCTGTCTCACTGTATTTTCAAACATAAGCCACATTGAACCTGACTTTGCTTGGGATAATGTGGGATATAAATGTTAAAAATAAAAAATCCTTTATCCTCCACCTTTTAATACACTGCCTATTCAGGTGGATGGTGATGGCACAGGGAAAGCAAGTTTGGTCCAGTGACGACTAACTCAAAATAACCAGTTCCTTAGCTGGTCTCTAGTATTATCATATTGCAAATGCGACCATGCCATGCCTCTGTGGTTATGTTCCACTAATAAGTTAAATGATTAACAGGATTATATAAATTTTGGATGCATGACTAGGAACAAAAACACACACTTATTTATGCAATATCACAATTCCTCATGTACAGCCACAAAACAACCTTTTAGGGTGGATAGCGTTCACAACGAGCTCCTTTGATTATCGGCCAGATAGAAATAACAGTTTTCAGTTTTGGCCCAGTATAAGTCATCACAAGAACAAAATATAAGAAAACCAATGGACTGCATTAGGGGCTTTATTTTTTATTTTGACTTATAAAACCACTTGTCCCTGAAACATGTGTAAAAACAGAATAATTGTAAACTTCTACAAAACAGATGAAGATGTGATTCCACCTGAAACTCACAGAAAAACGCATCTTTTCAAGAAGTCTTTCCCCCCTGGATCTGCCTAATCCCACACCACCATACATCACGAAAAGTTCCGAAATGGAAAACAATAATATTAACCTCTCTCACATTATGCTAATATATCAACCTAAGCATGTACTAGACTTCTAGAAATCTACTACTACTACTACTACTTAACATTTCTAGAGCACTACTAGGGTTATGCAGCGCTGTACAAATTAACGAATAAGGACGGTCCCTGCTCAGAAGAGCTTACAATCTAAAGGACGAAATGTCAAGTTGGGGTAGATGAGATTTCCTGAGAAGAGATGTAGTGATTAGGTGCCAAAGGCGACATTGAAGAGGTGGGCTTTGAGCAAGGATTTGAAGATGGGTAGGGAGGGGGCCCGGCGTATGGGCTCAGGGAGTTTGTTCCAAGCAAGGGGAGAGGCGAGGCAGAAAGGGCGAAGCCTAGAGTTGGCGGTGGTGGAGAAGGGTACTGAAAGGAGGGATTTGTCTTGAGAGCGGAGGTTACGGGCAGGGACGTAAGGGGAGATGAGGGTAGAGAGGTAAGGAGGGGCTGCAGATCGAGTGCATTTGTAGGTGAGTAGGAGAAGCTTGAACTGTACGCGGTACCTGATCGGAAGCCAGTGAAGTGACTTGAGGAGGGGGGTGATATGAGTATATCGGTTAAGGCGGAAAATAAGACGTGCGGCAGAGTTCTGGATGGACTGAAGGGGGGATAGATGGCTAAGTGGGAGGCTGGTGAGGAGTAGGTTGCAGTAGTCAAGGCGAGAGGTAATGACAGAGTGGATGAGAGTTCGGGTGGTGTGCTCGGAGAGGAAGAGGCAAATTTTGCTAATGTTATAGAGGAAGAAGCGACAGGTCTTGGCTATCTGCTGGATATGCGCAGAGAAGGAGAGGGAAGAGTCGAACATGACACCAAGGTTGCGGGCAGATGAGATGTAACCGCCTTTTTAGCAATATGTAAGCCACATTAAACCTGCCATACGGTGGGAAAATGTGGGATACCAATGCAATCTCTCTATATAAAAGGCAAAACCAACGTTCTATGAAGCCTCCAGCCGGAAGTGTGAAGGGGGCGAGATATCCGGTTTCCCTATGAGTGTCTGCCCCGCCCTCTCTGTAACACAGTCAGTGAAGGAAAACAGCAGAGCACGAAATCAAATCGCTGGCTCTGTAACAGTGAAGGACTCAGAGGGGGGAGGGGAGAGAGGCCAGAGGGCAGGGACACACACACTCCCACATGCACACAGAAGAAAACATTGCTAGCCCCCCGTTTCATTTGCATCAGAAACGGGGCTTTTTTACTAGTAAATAAATATTCCCCAATGAAAGGAGAGTTTTAATTTTTACTTCCATTTAACTTCAATATATTCCATCTTTATAACACCAGGGCTTCCCAAGGCAGATTGCAACAGTTAAGATGAACCCATCTAGAAACAGGATATCCACGCTGAAATCTGGCCATCTGTATTGAATAGAACAGTGTAGAAAAATGAGCTTTTCCTACCAGCTATAATAATTTTTTAAGCTGTTTTTGTGATATTCAATTTTTTATTTTATGATATTTATATCTAGATATGGGATGCATTCAAATAAACTAAAAACATTTATTTTGTCCTCCACCTTTTAAGGCACAGCTTATCCAACTGGAACAGCTTTTGACTTTTTTTGACAAATGGACCACACACATAAACAGTCACTTATTTCTAATAATCTTCTGCTATTGTTTTGGGTGTACTAAAACCGTGGCAAGCTCCGCCTACTGCCAGCAAGCTCCACCTACTGGCTTCAGCTCATATAATGGACTAAATAGGTTCACTTTGACTCCTGTTTTCTTCAACCTCCTTGTGTTAAACGTTGACTGTAACAGAATACATTGCCCGTATCTTTAAATAAGGTTCTGCCCTTGAATTATCAATAGAAATCAAACAAAATAAAACATGGAAAAGAAAATAAGATGATACCTTTTTTATTGGACATAACTTAATACATTTCTTGAATAGCTTTCGAAGGTTGCCCTTCTTCCTCAGATCGGAAATAAACAAATGTGCTAGCTGACAGTGTATATAAGTGAAAACATTCAAGCATTACTATGACAGTAAAATAGATACTATTGGAGATTCTACATGGAATGTTGCTACTATTGGAGATTCTACATGGAATGTTGCTATTCCACTAGCAACATTCCATGTAGAAGGCTGCGCAGGCTTCTGTTTCTGTGAGTCTGACGTCCTGCACGTACGTGCAGGACGTCAGACTCACAGAAGCAGAAGCCTGCGCGGCCACATTGGTGATCTACAAGGGCCGACTTCTACATGGAATGTTGCTAGTGGAATAGCAACATTCCATGTAGAATCTATAGAAATCAAACAAAATAAAACATGGAAAAGAAAATAAGATGATACCTTTTTTATTGGACATAACTTAATACATTTCTTGATTAGCTTTCGAAGGTTGCCCTTCTTCGTCAGATCGGAAATAAGCAAATGTGCTAGCTGACAGTGTATATAAGTGAAAACATTCAAGCATTACTATGACAGTCTGACAGGGTGGGAGGATGGGGGTGGGTAGGAGTTATGCATGGGGACATCAAAGCATATCATTGATATTCTAACAGGGTGGGTGTGGATAGGTGAGGGGAGGGTGATCAACAGAGACATACAGCTTTATGGTTTATAATGGGCTAGGAACCCCAGATCCTTGTTAAGTCCTTTCTGTTGGGTGTTAAAATATTCAATCATTCTGACTTCAAAGGCCTTACGAAATAAGATGATACCTTTTTTATTGGACATAACTTAATACATTTCTTGATTAGCTTCCGAAGGTTGCCCTTCTTCGTCAGATCGGAAATAAGCAAATGTGCTAGCTGACAGTGTATATAAGTGAAAACATTCAAGCATTACTATGACAGTCTGACAGGGTGGGAGGATGGGGGTGGGTCGGAGGTATGCATGGGGACATCAAAGCATATCATTGATATTCTAACAGGGTGGGTGTGGATAGGTGAGGGGAGGGTGATCAACAGAGACATACAGCTTTATGGTTTATAATGGGCTAGGAACCCCAGGTCCTTGTTAAGTCCTTTCTGTTGGGTGTTAAAATATTCAATCATTCTGATCACCCTCCCCTCAACTATCCACACCTATCCTGTTAGAATATCAATGATATGCTTTGATGTCCCCTAGCATACCTCCTACCCACCCCCATCCTCCCACCCTGTCAGACTGTCATAGTAATGCTTGAATGTTTTCACTTATATACACTGTCAGCTAGCACATTTGCTTATTTCCGATCTGAGAAAGAAGGGCAACCTTGGAAAGCTAATCAAGAAATGTATTAAGTTATGTCCAATAAAAAAGGTATCATCTTATTTTCTTTTCCATGTTTTATTTTGTTTGATTTCTATTGATAGCCCTTGAATTACAAATCCCTGTAATCCTGTAGCTCTCTCTAGTAGGCTATTCCAGAGCACATGTCCCAGATCCCTGTGTGTCATGGGGCCCTTTCTATTGGCTTGCCTCGTTCTCTGTGCATGCTGGGCTAGTTCCTCCCCCCCTCCCCCCTTCTCTCTCTAATTGAACTGTAGGTTATTTTTCCTTGTTCGATTACTGCATTAAAGAAGATTTTGGTTCAAGAGTTCTCAAGTCTCCTCATAGTGATGGTCTATCCTCTGGTTTAAGCTACATGCCAATCATCCCAATGAAAGGGCAGAACACTGCTGAATATCCACGCTTCAGCTGTCTATGCTATATTCATGCTTTACACATCTCAGTGTGATGCTGTACGGAGTTCTGAGAAATCTGTGCTGTTCAGCTATCTGTGATATATTAATCTCCATCAGGGCTTCTGAACCCAGTTCTCGGGACAAACCCGGCCAGCCAGGTGTTCAGGATATCCACAAAGAACATGGATGAGAGAGATCTGCATGCACTAAACATAGTCAACATAGTAGATGACGGCAGAAAAAGACCTGCATGGTCCATCCAGTCTGCCCAAGAAGATAAATTCATATGTGCTACTATTTTATTTGTACAGTCCTCTTCAGGGCACAGACCGTATAAGTCTGCCCAGCACTATCCTCGCCTCCCAACTACCAGTACCGCCTCTCACCACCAGCTCTGGCACAGACCGTATAAGTCTGCCCAGCACTATCCCTGCCTCCCACCACCAGCTCTGGCACAGACCCTATAAGTCTGCCCAGCACTATCCTCGCCTCCCAACTACCAGTACCGCCTCTCACCACCAGCTCTGGCACAGACCGTATAAGTCTGCCCAGCACTATCCCTGCCTCCCACCACCAGCTCTGGCACCGTATAAATCTGCCCAGCACTATCCCCGCCTCCCAACCACCAGCTCTGGCACAGACCCTATAAGTCTGCCCAGCACTATCCCCGCCTCCCAACTACCAGTCCCGCCTCCCACCACCAGCTCTGGCACAGACCGTATAAGTCTGCCCAGCACTATCCCTGCCTCCCACCACCGGCTCTGGCACAGACCGTATAAGTCTGCCCAGCACTATCCCCGCCGCCCAACCACCAGCCCCGGCACAGACCGTATAAGTCTGCCCAGCACTAGCCCCGCCTCCCAACCACCAGCTCTGCCACCCATTCTAGGCTAAGCTCCTGAGGATCCCTTCCTTCTGCACAGGATTCCTTTATGTTTATCCCACGCATGTTTGAATTCCGTTACCGTTTTCATCTGCACCACCTCCCGCGGGAGGGCATTCCAAGCATCCACCACCCTCTCCGTGAAAAAATACTTCCTGACATTTTTCTTGAGTCTGCCCCCCTTCAATCTCATTTCATGTCCTCTCATTCTACTGGCTTCGCATCTCCGGAAAAGGTTCGTTTGCAGATTAATACCTTTCAAATATTTGAACGTCTGTATCATATCACCCCTGTTTCTTCTTTCCTCCAGGGTATACATGTTCAGGTCCGCAAGTCTCTCCTCATACACCTTGTAACGCAAATTCCATACCATCCTCGTAGCTTTTCTTTGCACCGCTTCAATTCTTTTTACATCCTTAGCAAGATACGGCCTCCAAAACTGAACACAATACTCCAGGTGGGGCCTCACCAATGACTTGTACAGGGGCATCAACACTTCCTTTCTTCTGCTGATCACACCTCTCTCTATACAGCCTAGCAACCTTCTCGCTATGGCCACCGCCTTGTCACACTGTTTCATCGCCTTCAGATCCTCAGATACTATGACCCCAAGATCCCTCTCCCCATCTGTACCTAGCAGACTCTCACCGCCTAACACATATGTCTCAATTGGATCACTTTGCATTTCTTCGCATTGTCTACTAAATGCAATCTATCTCACTCATATTCACTGCGGATGTCCTGAAAATCTGGAGTGGCTAGGTCTGTCCAGAGGACTGGGTTGAGAATCCCTGATCCGCATATATCAGCCTGACATCTGCACGAAGTTCTGATGAAGCTGTACTTGCTCAGGCTGTGGAAGAAAGGGGGTTTTCCCCCCCTCCAGAACAGACCTGAGGTGCCAGCTGGGTAGGGTTACCATACGTCCGGATTTACCCGGACATGTCCTCTTTTTGAGGACATGTCCGGACGGATTTTGGCCAGCCTGCCCGTTTGTCCAGTTCCCCAGGACCAAAGTCCACCACACTAACCACTAAGCCACTCCTCCACTCCAGTCCTTTGGCTCTCTTGCATTCCAGATAGATGAGAATAATAAGTGGCATATCTTTAAAAGGCTTTAAAAGTCTTCAGCCACTATCTACCCTGATAAACACTGCTGGTTAGCAGCTCTAATGCTGCTGTCATACACACAAAGAGCCGGTGTACCGGGCTGGCGGCCAAGAGGGATTTCCCCAAGTCTGCTACTGCAGGCGTAGGGCCAGAAGAGCAGGGAGAGTGGCCAACCCTGGCTCACAGCCTGCAGGGAACTCCTGTCCCATCTGCTCTGTACAATTACAGTCCCCTCCTCCTCCCAAAACTGGCTGACTCAAAACTCTGATGCACCAAATCCCCCCTCCCCCACCCTGCTTGCTACAAGAAACACAGGCACCCATCAGCAGGCCTTTACATTCCAGCCTACACATTCCTGGCACAGGGCTGTGCATGGACAAAACATCTGGGCGGTCTGGTGTGCATGTATAATGGTAAACTGTTATTATGAACAGACACACAGCCCTCGCCTAAGGGCCAACGGACTAAATGGCGGACAGGTTCATAAACATGATAGAACATGAAAAAAATGGGGGGGGGGGGGGGAAGCATGTATAATTGCATCTGGAAATTACGATGGGGTCATTTTAACAAGTGCTACCACGCTCAGGCATCCTGCTGTAAGTTTAGAGTTTATTTTGATTTCTTGACATTTTTCTTGAGTCTGCCCCCCTTCAATCAGACTCAAGAAAAATGTCAGGAAGTATTTTTTCACAGAGAGAGTAGTGGATGCTTGGAATGCCCTCCCGCGGGAGGTGGTGGAAATGAAAACGGTAACGGAATTCAAACATGCGTGGGATAAGCATAAAGGAATCCTGTGCCGAAGGAATGGATCCTCAGGAGCTTAGTCAGGATCGGGAGGCGGGGCTGGTGGTTGGGAGGTGAGGATAGTGCTGGACAGACTTGTACGGTCTGTACCAGAGCCGGTGGTTGGGAGGCGGGGCTGGTGTTTGGGAGGCGGGGATAGTGCTGGACACACTTATACGGTCTGTGCCAGAGCCGGTGGTTGGGAGGAGGGGCAGGTGGTTGGGAGGCGGGGCTGGTGTTTGGGAGGCGGGGATAGTGCTGGACAGACTTGTACGGTCTGTGCCGGAACCGGGGTTGGGAGGAGGGGCGGGTGGTTGGGAGGCGGGGATAGTGCTGGGCAGACTTATACGGTCTGTGCCGGAGCCGGGGTTGGGAGGAGGGGCGGGTGGTTGGGAGGCGGGGATAGTGCTGGGCAGACTTATACGGTCTGTGCCCTGAAGAGCACAGGTACAAATCAAAGTAGGGAATACACAAAAAGCATCAAATATGAGTTATCTTGTTGGGCAGACTGGATGGACCGTGCAGGTCTTTTTCTGCCGTCATCTACTATGTTACTATGTTACTATGATTTGCGAGACTGCTCTAGCTGCTAAAGCCAATACGGAGCAGTGTACACAGGCTACAAAAAAAATTTTGAAACAGGAAAGGAACGCCAAGCAAAAATAGTAAAGATCAGCATTCACACCTTACAGTTTAGACAGACAAGCAAGGAGATCTGAAGCTGGTGAAGCTCGTGCCATCCAATCAGTCTGACCATCCCAAAGCCTTCCGGTTGGCCTTGAAAGTTTAAAAAAAACCGGGTGATTGTTCTATATATCAGTGGCGTAGCCAAGGGTGGGCCCAGGCCCATCCACTTTGTGCTCAGGCCCACCCAGTAGCAGCACACCTATAGTGTGGCTGGCAGGAATCCCCAACCCCCACTAGCCGAAAATTCCCAACAACTGTACCTCCTGCATACCCTGTAAATAGCAGATCTTCCTCTCCAGTGAGCAGCGACTGATACATACTGCTCGCACCGGCCCCGCAGCCTTCCCTCTGATGTATTTCTGCCATGGTTGCCAGATTAAAAAAAAAATTCCCACACAAAACCGACAAAAACCCGCCCAAAAACCACACACACCCCACCCCCGCCGTCATCACCCCCGCCCCTTCCGTCATCACCCCACCCCTGCCGTCATCACCCCCGCCCCCACCGCCATCGCCCCGCCCAATACGCCAGCAAACCCCGCCCAAAACGTCACAAACCCCGCCTCTGATGCCATTAGCCCCACCCCCGCCGGCCGAAAAACCGCCCCAAAACCCGCACAGAAAAAACAAAACGAGGCCAAAAAACCGCAACCCGCCGCGGGCAAAAGTTTCCCGCTGCGGGTTGCGGAAAACCGCTCAATTGGGCGGGAAAACCGCCCATCTGGCAACCGTGATTTCTGCCTTTGCGGAAACAGGAAGTTGCATCAGAGGGAAGGCTGTGGGGCCAATATGAGCAGTGTGTATTAGTTGCTGCCGGTGAAAATCTGCTATTTAAAAAGTATGCGGGGGAGGGGGGATGTTTGAGAGACCATATGGAATGCAGGCGGGAGAGACCAAATCACTTATGGGACAAGGCGGAGTTCTTCTGTCCACCCATCTTGGGCCCAGGCCCACCCAAAATTGGGTGTCTGGCTACGCCCCTGCTATATATGTGGTGATAGAAAGAAAAAAGAACTGAGCCTAGTAGATTCATAGTGGGCAATCTTTGGGCCAGGAAGGACAAGACGATGGTCATTGAGAGAGCGAAGGGTGTGAGCAGGTGAGTAAGGGATGGTGAAGCACGCTAGATAATCCAGAAGGCCAAAGCAAAGCGCTTTAAAGGTTAATGGCCCTGTTTGCTAAGACACGCTAGCGTTTTTAGCATGCACTAACACTAGAGACACCTACATATTCCTATGGGTGTCTCTAGTGTTAGCGTGCGTTAGTTTTTAGCATGGGTGTGTCTAGAGTTAGAAGGGCCGCCGAGAGGGGGGCGGGGGGGGGGGGGCAAAATTCTCCAGGCCCGGGCCACCAAGGAGGGCCCGGCATCTGATCTCCCCTTCACGGCATCACCAAGCAGCGGCAGTGATTCCCATACGCTGCCCTGCCACCAGCACCCACCTCTTCCCTTTACTGCGGCTGCCTCTCTGATGTAACTTCCTGTTTCGTCAGAGGCTCAGGCAGCCACAGTAAAGGGAAGAGGCGGGTGCCGGTGGCAGGGCAACGCCACAAACAGGCTGGAGGTAGGAAGGGAGGCAGCATCTCAGCCGGGGGAAGGGGTGGAGAGAAGGACGGCATCCTAGCTCCACCTCACATGGCATCTTGCCTTGGGCCGGCCCTGTGTCCAAATACAGGTGGCATATATAGAATCCAGGGGTTTATTTCTAAATATTTTACGCAGAATTCCCCATCATAAGGCCTCACATCCCCCTCCCCTACCCTCAACTCTCTTTGCTGCTACAACTATAGTTCTCTTTCCCCACAACCCAGCATTCCTTCCCCCCCCCCCCCCAGTTCTCTCTTCCTCTAACTCCCAGCAAAACACTAATCCTGTAGCTCCCCAATGTTCCCCAATTCACATACCCCCCACCTCTTCTCCTCACCCCCAGGCATGTAATCTACCTGTCCATCTTTCTCCTCTCAGCACATACTTCTAACTTGCCTTCCCTCTCCTCCCCATCTCTTATATATCCCAACCTCTCCTTTCTCTCCCCACCATGCTTGCCCTTCCCCAAAACACACATCTAGCTTTCTACAGAACTCTGCAGTTTGCTTCAACAACCCCTATCTCCAAGGCCTGCGTCGGTGACTCCCTACTCCACTTGTTCAAATGACCATCTAACCCCATGGCATATGCCCCCCTCCTTGCTCTAGCAACCTCCTTCATGGCAGGCACCCTACCCCCCTCCCCCGGCTCCAGAGACTCCTACCCCGGTGGGACACCACAGTCAGCTTTCTCCAGCAACACTTACCCCCCCCCCCCCCCCTTACTCCCATGGCACACCTCACCCAGCTTGCTCCAGCTACATCTTTCCCTACCCCACCCCCACTCCGTTCCTACCTCAGCCTGCTGGTCTTTCTTTCCTGCTCTAATCACAGTGGCAAGAGGACGAGGAGGTAAAGTGGCTGTGCATTGGGTCGCGTTCTCCTTCTCTGCTGTCCTAGGCCTGTTCATCTGAAACATTAGGGACGTACGAATGCCTACATGGGCAGCTGGGCCTAGACGGCTTTAAAATGCATGTTTAAATTATAGTATTCGATAACTTACGTGCGTAACTGTGTGCCCTGTCGATGCTCCACCTATGTGCTCAACTTCAAATTCTCACTATCAAATTTAGGAGCGAGAACGGAGGGCGTCCAGCGCACAGAAAGACACACGAATCAAGAAGAAAGCAACAAGAGCCACCAGGAATGACTGAACAGATTTGATGTTCAACCGTTCTCGGAGGCCCTTGGTGCTTTCTTCTTGGTCTATCACATTTAGGATCCATTTTATAGAATAATGCGTAGCCAGAATATTGGTATTTACATGTATATGCGTGCAATACACACATATACAAACTTTCGCAAATCGCTGAAAACCTGTCTCTTCACCAAAGCCTACCATGAGAATCCATAACAAACCAACACTCTTTCCTTACTTTGATCGTCTTCTTTCTGTAATTGCTTTCATAGAGCGACTGTTAGCCTTGATATTATTGATATCTTTGTACCACCAAATGTATCTTTGTACCCTGAAATGGCGATGCCATAACAGGTGTCTGTAAGCCACACTGAGCCTGCAAACAGGTGGGAAAATGTGGGATACAAGTGCAATAAATAAATAAATAAATGCTGGTATTCTGGTTAGTTACACACTTCTTGGCACGTTCTTTATAAAATTACCCCCTTAGCAGCTGCCGCTAACCGTTTAAGTCCATCTGACTACTGACCCCTGTATTTCTATATTTCTCAGACCCTCATCGAAAGTGAGGCCTAGTCGAATCATCAATTGACATCAGAATTTTTTGTTGTTGGCATGCAATCCTGTAGAGTCTAATTTGGCCTTTTGCTCTTTCATTTTTTTTCCAAATTACGATTGTTTTCATTGCCATCAAATCTTTTGTTAACACAGTAGCTGTCTTTAAGGGGTGTGACCAAACTTTGGCGATTGGGTCATTCTGAAGAAAATACACCTGCCAAAACGGAACCAAGGTGATAGCTACCAGTTTTCCATTTGAGCTCATTTCATGATCAACGCTTGAACCGATAAATCCATGAAAATATCTCAACTGCTGCAATATTTTAAGAAAATTAAACCTACTCCAAGGGGAAACATGTCTGTTGTCAGTTTGTGAATTCAATGGCAATGTCTCTAAGCTGGCAAAATGAATCTGTAATTTCCCACACAAAGAAAATTTCTCTGAAAGAGTTCCCAGTGATCCTTTGGGATTTTCAATAAAAAGCAGCGCATCATTGGCGAATAAACCAATTCTATATAAATGTCTACTACGCCTTGATATCCTTGCATTCCTCTTAGCCATTTCAGTGGTAAAAGAGAAGGGAGACACGGAACGGTGTCAAAGACTGAAACTGAGCAGACTGGTGTTTTCCCCAATTTCACTATACTTTTAATAAGGATATACAAATTGAACCTGGAGCTTCCAACAAACAGATAAGTGTTGGGATTTCTTTGAGATTTGAGTAGCTGAAAGATTAAGTGGGGGCGAGAAACCTGCATGTTCCTCTAAGACATTGATAATATTCAGTTGATTCATATATTTGCCTGCATTTGGGGCCCAGGCTATATTTGAAGTAGGGTGATTTGGAGGTATGTTAAATACACCGGGCTCTTAAGGGAGGTGTTCATTTTGTTTAACTCTTGTAGTTAGTGTTGGAGAAGGAGAGTTTTTATACCATTCGTTTTTCTCATGGAATTATGAGTTTTTGCGTTTGGTTTTTTTTCTCTTTCTGTCTCCACACTGGAACCAGTGATATTATTTTACTCTTCCTAATAATAGTGGATTAAGCAAATGTTGCACTGTATTCCCTATGAAGAGATTTGAGGTTCCTTGTTGATTTATCAAAAACGATCCTGATTGTGGGTTTTAGGAGTTACAAAGTGATACACCTTCAAAACCATTATTTCAAACCTATTTGGTAGTTTAGAATTTAAGTTAAGAGGGTTTGGAGTTCCCAGTTTTTTCTAAAAGAGAGATACAACAAGATCAGCACGAGCATACCTAAATCTCCACCACCCAAGCTGCAAAGGACTCAAATACAAATCAACGTATGCATCCAGCTTCTCCTATTTAAGTTCTCAACTATGGAACGCACTGCCAAAAATAGTAAAAACAACGACCGACCACCTAAATTTCCGGAAAGAACTAACAACAAACCTATTCAGAAAGGCATATCCCACCGACCCACCATAAGAACCTATATACCTGCAACACAACAAAACCAAAGATCGTAATGGACACACCCCAACTCTCCCTCTTCCTCTCTAATGTTCCCCCAATGTATCTACCATACATGAACCTTATTCTAACACTATTACACCTTGCATTTGTTCATACCGGAACTGGCGAACGCCGTTATGGTACTATGTAAGCCACATTGAGCCTGCAAATAGGTGGGGAAATGTGGGGTACAAATGTAACAAATAAATCAATAAAAAATGAAGAAGTGGATATCCTTGCCTCTTTCCTCTCCTAAGTCCAAAAAATGATACTTGACCACTTCAAAAGTACCTTGCTTGGAACGAATGATATTGAGGAAAGTGGTAAACATCAGCACAACTGCCTGCCCCAGAACACAGATAGTGTCAGCATAAGCATTTGGAGGGAATATTCAACAGCACTATCAACAAATATTTATTTATTTAGCTTTTGCTCACACCTTTTTCAGTAGTAGCTCAAGGTGAGTTACATTCAGGTACTCTGGATATTTTTCTGTCCCAGGAGGGCTGACAATCTAAGTTTGTACCTGAGGCAATGGAGGGTTAAGTGACTTGCCCAAGATCACAAGGAGCAGCAGTGGGATTTGAACCGGCCACCTCGGGATGTCAAGACTAGGCCACTCCTCAGCTCTGTGCACAGAGGTGATTTAACCGGGCAGAAGTCATTCTGAATATCGACCCATTAATATCTTGACCCCACTCTATGATATTACTCTCCAACTCACATTTTTTTCAGAATCCAAAATATATATTAGCAAGTTGCTCAGATGCTTTTCGCACACCCAGATTACCTAAAACTGGCTGTAGCCATTCCCTTGGTATACAATGTCTGTATGACTCACGCTGCTGCATGCCTCCAAGGTACAAAGACAGACTGATCCTTCTCCGCCTGACACCACATTTTTAATTTTTGTTCAGATGCTCGCCACAATGTCCGTGTCCTGAATGATTAATGATATTGGATGATAAGACTCAGGCACGGTCAAATGTCTATCATTTTTTAAGACCATTTTGACAGCATAGTTGATCTCTGGCAGAAAGCTTTTTTTTTTTTTTTTAAGAATTTTAAAAATATTAAATTCTGAACCACGTTAACCTGGCCCCGGGGCTCTTGCAAGCTTAGGCCCTGTTAATTGCCTCTTTGACTCCATTACATTACAAATTACATTGGCTTCCACTCAAGGAACGTATTGCGTTCAAGGTCTGCTGCCTGATTCATAAAATTATCTACATGTCAGATCTTATTGACCTACCACCCAGGAATATTAAAAGATCTTCACGTACATTCCTAAATCTCCACTTCCCTAGCTGCAAAGGACTAAAATATAAATTAATACATTCATCCAGTTTTGCTTACATAGGAACGCAGCTTTGGAATGCTTTACCACTTGATGTGAAAAAAAAAAATAAGTGACCTAATCAATTTTCGGAAATCATTGAAGACCTATCTCTTCAATAGAACATATCATAATGACCCATCACCTGAACTTTAGTATATTAATGTTTTTAATTCTTATTTCATTACCGATCTTGTTATACCTAACATTTTATTCCACTACTAGCCGTTGAGCCCGTTAAAACGGGCTGGTGGGTCGCCGCCCCCTCTCCCCCCGAGTTCGCCGCCCCCCCACCCGGCCCGTTTCCTTCTCTGCCTGTGTCCCGCCCTCGTGTGACGTAACGTCAGCGAGGGCGGGACACAGGCAGGGAAGGAAGGCCGACGGCAGCTCAGCTGATCTGCCTGCTGCGGAGATGTAAGTTGAATAGCGAAGAGACGGCCGGGTGGAGGGGTGGCGGCAGCGGCGACTCCGGGGGGGGGGGGTACCAGTGGCAGCGACCTTGGGGGGGGTAGCGGTGGCGACCTCGGCGGTTCCTTCCCCTTCACGCAGTTTCCCTCTCTGTCCCGCCCCCCCTGTCATCACGTATTGACGCGGGGGCGGGACAGACAGGGAAGTCTCTACTGCGCATTTGCGAGTGAGTACAGTCACTCGCCATTTATATGTTTGATGTTAGTCTTATTCTTGTGTTATTATTAATTGTATTTCTATTCAGCCAAGGCAATAGCCAGGGCAGAACAGAGAGAGTGGGAAGTGGACCAATGACTCCAGGAGAACGGGAGATAAGATTTCAAAGAACCACTTTATTCAATGACAAAAAGAATATACATATGTGTATTTGTATATGTGTATGCACATATGTATATATGTGTGTGCATTTATATGTATATGTATATATATGTGTAAAAAAAATTTCTGGATACACATTTTATATATATATGCCTTTATTTTGATTCATTTTCGGACCATATAGATTTATTGGTATATATTCCTCTTATCATTCTGCATGTTTTTTTAAAAAAAAGTTTTTTTTAAATCATGTTTATTTCTTACAGTATATGTATTTCATATATATGCTTTTATTTTAGTTTATCTCTGGACTATATATATGCTTTTAAACATTTTTTTGATGTATATTCTTTTTGTCATTGTTGTTTTTTGAACTTATGTTTTTAAATATTTATTGTTTTTAGACTCCTGAGGCAGGCCTGTGGCCGAAACACAGTTTCTGTGTCGAGTCATTGAATAAAGTGGTTCTTTGAAATCTTATCTCCCGTTCTCCTGGAGTCATTGGTCCACTTCCCACTCTCTCTGTACTGTTATATTTACGTGGGAGTTAGTGTTCATCCACTTAGGTGGATTACTCTCTCCAATAGCCAGGGCAGAACATTGTAAGCCACATTGAGCCTGCAACTAGGTGGGAAAATGTGGGATACAAATGCAATAAATAAATAAATTATCAGAAAAAGATCTATTTTGGTTCTCCAGCAGATCTTGATTTATCTTGGGCAAGTTCAGGTCTACAATAAAAACTTTACTGGGTTTATCATCTGATGGAACTTTAGCATAAAGTCTTACTGGAAATGTAAATTATCTCTTGTTTATACCAACAGTTTTCCTGCAATTTCCTCCTTTGCAACTGTACAAAGTTCATCACCTTCTGTGGTGATGACGAATGGAATGGATTCAGCTTCAGTTGGACAGATTCAGCTTCAGTAGCTGGAGAACAAGGCTAGTGCCAGGCAGACAAAAATGATAAAGGGAATGGGACGACTTCCCTATTAGGAAAGGCTGAAGAGTCTAGGGCTCTTCAGTTGGAGTAAAGACGGCAGAGGGGCGATATGATACAGTTCTGTAAAATAATAAGTGGAGTGGAACGGGTAGATGTGAATCGTTTACTCTTTCCAAAAATACTAGGACTAGGGGGCATGTGATGAAGCTACAAAGTAGTAAATTTAATACGAATCAGAGAAAAGTTTTCTTCACTCAACATGTTATTAAACTCTGGAATTTGTTGCCAGAGAATGTGGTAAAGGCGGTTAGCTTAGCGGGGTTTAAAAAAGGGTCTGGATGGCTTCCTAAATGAAAAGTCCATAGACCATTATTAACTTGGGGAAAAATCCACTGCTTATTTCTGGGATAAGCAGCATAAAATGTATTGAATTTTTTCGGATTCTTGCCAGATATTTGTGACCTGGATTGGCCACTGTTGGAAACAGAATGATGGGACAAATCAAACTCGGGTATACATATAAAGTATAACATACCATGTAAAATGAGTTTATCTCGTTGGGCAGACTGGATGGACCGTACAGGTCTTTATCTGTCGTCATTTTCTATGTTACTATGATGGGCTTGATGGACTTTGCTCTGTCCCAGTGTGGCAAAACTTAAGTACTTATGTGTCCTGATCATGACTGGACAGATATCTATAGTCTGTGCCCTGATTGTGGTTGGACAGATTTGGATGGGCTGGAGTTGAGCTTCGATGACAGCTTCAGAAGTTGGAGCACAAGGCCAGTGCCAGGCAGACTTCTATGGTCTGTGCCCTGAAAACGGCAAGGACAAATCAAGATCAATTATATATATGTAGTATCACATCATACCTTACGTTATGAGTTTATCTTGTTGTGCAGACTGGATGGACCGCTAAGGTCTTTATCTGCCATCATCTACTATAGATTCCAATGATATCAAACCTTCAAACAACACTAGGACAAGATGACCTTGGACTAGATTCTATAAATATATGTGGAATTTTTGCAAGGTTCATAATGTTTATTGCGCCCTTAGTGTGTAAGTCATGACTCTGCCCAGACTCCACCCAAACTCCTCCCTTGAACACATCTGCTCTAAAGTCATTTCCAAGTACACGGCAAATTGCAGATTTTGAGGGAACCCCTGCAACGCTAACAAGACTGAGAAAAAGATAGGGTGATGGTACCCCTCCAACAAGATCAAGGAGTGAGCAGGAAAGTGTTTCCTGCAGATTAAATTGAGGAACGAAGGGTAGACAAGGCAAGCTTTCGCTCCCATAAACCCCCAAAACTCAGCCAGGGATGGGAGTAGACATGTGCATACACTCTCCACAGGTGAAACTGGCATCCATTTCAAATGGAAAAAAAAAAAAAAGCAGGCCTGCAAATCCCACAATGCACCAGTATTGTTTATTTTTGTTTTCAACCTTCCGTCTCTTCTCCAGCACAGTGCATGTTGCTGGTACTGTATTTCCTCTTGTCCATGTTTTTCCTGTTACCGTGTTCCTTTACAGCTAGGAATTAAAGAGCCCAAAGAGTGGCTGAGATTTCAGCTAACCCTCAGTAGAAAGAGTCTAGGCCAGTGCCAGGTTTGAGACCAGTTCAGAACGACCCTTCCAGCGCTGTCTGTATGCTCTGCTTCCTGCAAACAGGCCTTTTAGGATGAAAATGGGCCTTTTCAACACCAACAAAAAGAGCTTAGGGGGCCCTTAATCCTTGCAGGCTTGCCAGCAATTTGGGTGGGGAAGGGACAGTTTGTTTAATAAATGGAAAACAAACAAAATTGCCCAAGGAAGATTAAAAAGGAAAAAAAAAATCGTGTTCCTATGTCAGTTAAAAAAGAACTGAAATTCTTGACCTTGTGGGTCAAGCATACAATAGAGGCCTGCACAAGATCCAACAAGGCCAGACTCTGCCTCCCCTGCCGGGGCTGCTTCTGCACTCTGGGCTAGTGTGGCAGGAGATTTAGAAAGTCACTGGGGGGGGGGGGGGGGAGGACACAAATCCCCCTTAATGACACTGCCTGGGGCGAACACCATTACTCACATATCACTGGAACTGGGGGGGGGGGGGGGCTCGGGGCTCACCTAGTACTCACAGAGTCCACAGAATACCCATGGCACCTCATTCAGTCCCTCTGCTAGTCCAGAAAGGTGAGGGCTACTACTACTTAACATTTCTAGAGCGCTACTAGGGTTACGCAGCGCTGTACAAAATAAACAAAAAGGTCCCTGCTCAAAGGAGCTTACAATCTAAAGAACGAAATGTCAAGTTGGGGCAGTCTAGATTTCCTGAGTAGAAGTGTTGTGATTAGGTGCCGAAAGCGACATTGAAGAGGTGGGCTTTGAGCAATGATTTGAAGATGGGTAGGGAGGGGGCCTGGCGTATGGGCTCGGGGAGTTTGTTCCATGCGTGGGGTGAGGCAAGGCAGAAAGGGCGGAGCCTGGAGTTGGCGGTGGTGGAGAAGGGTACTGAAAGGAGGGATTTGTCTTGAGAGCGGAGGTTACGGGCAGGGACGTAAGGGTAGATGAGGGTAGAGAGGTAATGAGGGGCTGCAGATCGGGTGCATTTGTAGGTTAGTAGCAGAAGCTTGAACTGAATGCAGTAACTGATCAGAAGCCAATGAAGTGACTTGAGGAGAGGGGTGATATGAGTGTATATGAGGGCTAATGGTTATAGCAGTGGACTCAGAGCCAAGAACGTGAAAGCTCAAACCCTTGTGACCTAGGCCAAGCCAATTAGGGGTCCTTTTACTAACTTGTGCTGAAAAATGGCTTGCGCTAGAGTAGGAGCGTCTTTTGGATGCGCAGATCCATTTTAAAACCCGCCTGTAAAAAAAAGGCCTTTTTTTTTTTTGGTCCGAAAATGGACGTGCGGCAAAATAAAAATTGGCGCACGTCCATTTTGGGTCCAAGACCTTACCGCCACCCACTGACTTCGAGGTAAGGTCTCTCACGTTAACCGGAAGGTAATCATCAGCGCGCGTACACTGCCGATTAACGCCCGGTTAGCGCTGCGTGTTTAATCACAATTTCTGTGTTGTGAGCCGGTTCCTTAATAGCATTGCGTTCCTGTGTGGTGATGTTATAATAGCTAGTTTTTTTTTGTTGTTTTTCTCGATTTTCTTTAGATCTTTTTCAACACACGAATTGAATGCATGGATCAAAGGATGAATTGGGCCAGGAGGAATCCAAGTGGATGGTTTTTTGACCACAGAGATTTCTTGATGTGAAATATTGTCCTTTGAGAAAGCAGGCATTATTTGGAGTTTGCGGTTAAATTTGAAAAGGTCTACTCTTGCCTGAAATGCGTTGTAGCCGGTGGTGGGTACAAAGGATAGTCCCTTTTTGAGGATGCAGATTTTGGTTTCTGTTGAGAGTATAGTTCGAAATGTTGAAGATAGGGATCGATTCTTCTATTGTTGGTAGGGGTAATAGTGGTAACCTCTGTTCTGTATCGTCCTTGGTGGTATGTTGTGGCCTCTGCCTCTTCCTCTCTGTGTGTGTTTGTCCTGAGGGTAGTGTGGACGACGTTGCGGTATATCCCTTGTGTCTTTTCTCCAGAACTTTTCTAAAAGAGTCTGTTCGTGCTGACCGCAAAGGCACTGGTGAAGTGTCACGTTCTGTGGCGTGTCTTGACAGGGCCGCCGAGAGCCAGAGCCGGGCCCGGGACAAGGCCGCCCCGGGCCCCCCCCCCACCACCACCCGAGGTCATCGTCGTCGCCGCTGGGCCCTCCCACCCGAGGTTGCCGGCCCCCCCCTCCACCCACTACCGGGCCCTGCACTAACCTTAAACGCCTCCTTTCAGCACGTTTGCAGCAAGCAGCAGCAGGGCAGACCTCTCCTTCCTTTCCGTGCCCCGCCCTCGCGGACATTACATCAGGCGAGGGCGGGACACGGAAGGAAGGAGCGGCCTGCCCTGCTGCTGCTTGCTGCGAACGTGGTGAAAGGAGGCATTTAAGGTTAGTGCTGGGAGCGACGGAGGGAGGGCGGGTCGGACTGCGATGTCACCGTTGTCCCCCCTCTCGGCGGCCCTGTGTCTTGAAGGTCTGGGTGGATTTTGGTGTATGATGGGGCTACCTAAAGGAGAGGTGTATAGGTCACCTACTACTACTACTACTTAACATTTCTAGAGCGCTACTAGGGTTACGCAGCGCTGTACAATTTAACAAAGAGAGACAGTCCCTGCTCAAAGAGCTTACAATCTAATAGACAAGTGAACGGTCGGTCCGATAGGGGCAGTCAAATTGGGGCAGTCTGGATTCACTGAACGGTAAGGGTTAGGTGCCGAACGCAGCATTGAAGAGGTGGGCTTTAAGCAAAGACTTGCATTCCATGTAGAAACGCCATTCAAAGTGGTTTACATATATACAGGTACTTATTTTGTACCAGGGGCAATGGAGGGTTAAGTGACTTGCCCAGAGTCACAAGGAGCTGCAGTGGGAATTGAACCCAGTTCCTCAGGATCAAAGTCCACTGCACTAGCCACTAGGCTACTCCTCCACTAGCAACATTCCATGTAGAAGCCTGCCCTTGCAGATCAGCAGCGCAGCCGCGCAGGCTTCTGCTTCTGTGAGTCTGACGTCCTGCACGTATGTGCAGGACGTCAGACTCACAGAAACAGAAGCCTGTGCAGCCATGTTGCTGATCTGCAAGGGCAGGCTTCTACATAGAATGCTGCTAGTGGAATAGCAACATTAACATTCCATGTAGAATCTCAGATAGTAGCAACAGAATCTCAATAGTAGCAACATTCCATCTAGATTCTTCAATAGTAGCAACATTCTACTACTACTACTACTACTACTTAACATTTCTAGAGCGCTACTAGGGTTACGCAGCGCTGTACAATTTAACAAAGAGAGACAGTCCCTGCTCAAAGAGCTTACAATCTAATAGACAAGTGAACGGTCGGTCCGATTGGGGCAGTCTGGATTCACTGAACGGTAAGGGTTAGGTGCCGAACGCAGCATTGAAGAGGTGGGCTTTAAGCAAAGACTTGAAGACGGGCACTCTCTTTCTTCTTTGTTCAATGATAGTGTTCTCATTGTGGGTTTTCGATGGAAAGGATCTGGTAGTGTTATGTGTATTATGCTTTGTGGTTTTTTTGTGTTGAAAATATGGTCTAGCCTTAGAGAATGGATAAATAGATCCTCTTTTATAGTCTGCTTCGTCCCTTTTAAACTTACTGGTTTTGATTTCTTTTGTTTCTTTCCTCCAAGGTGACCTTTGCGTTGGCTCATCCTGGTCCTGGGATGGGCACTCCCTGGCTCCAATCCCGCACTCCCAAGCTGGTCTCTCCACTGCCAACCCTTAGCACTCCTCTGTCACAGTTGTGGCTTTGCTGAGCCACAACCCCTCTTTACAGCCAAAGGTTTACTTCACTTAAATCGGATTTCCCCTTTACTCCTGTAGGCAACCAAAGACCCTTCCAAAGGGCAAACACTTAACTTTATCTTCTCCTAACTCTTCTCTTCCCCCCCCCCACCCTTGTCACTCAGCCCAGGGACCCTTCCTCTCTGCAATTTCTTTTTGCATTTTATTCCAAAGCTACTCCCCTTGGTGGTTTCCTCTCACCCAGGGACCTCCCAGTCAGTCCCCTCAGTGACTCTTCACAGGGACTTACTCTCTTCAGTAATCCCAATCTAACAGGGGATTACATATACATATTGATAGTAACATAGTAGATGACGGCAGAAAAAGACCTGCATGGTCCATCCAGTCTGCCCATATGTGTATACCTTACCTTGAATTTGTACCTGTCCTTTTCAGGGCACAGACCATATAAGTCTGCCCAGCAGTATTTCCCGCCTCCCAACCACCAGTCCCGCCTCCCATCAGCGGCTCTGGTACAGACCGTATAAGTCTGCCCTCCCCTATCCTTGCCTCCCAACCACCACCCCCTCTTCCCCCCAACTGCTCCGCCACCCAATTTCAGCTAAGCTTCTGAGGATCTATTCCTTCTGTACAGGATTCCTCTATGCATATCCCAAGCATGTTTGAACTCCGTTACCGTTTTCATCTCCACCACCTCCCGCGGGAGGGCATTCCAAGCGTCCACCACCTTCTCCGTGAAAAAATACTTCCTGATATCTTTCCTGAGTCTGCCCCCCTTCAATCTCATTTCATGTCCTCTCGATAGGATTACCATATGTCCGGATTTACCTGGACATGTCCTCTTTTTCAGGACATGTCCAGGCAACCGGGCGGGTTTTGCCAATCTGCCCGTTTGTCCAGAAATCCGGACAAATGGGCAGATTGCTAGCCTCCCCTCCCCTTACTTACTACTGCCCTGGTGGTCTAGTGACCTCTTCCGCATTCAGGGAAGGAAAGAGCCCCCTCTTTCCTGCCCGACGCGCTGCCCTGCATGCATCCTTCCTGTTGGTGATCTGGGCGCCAATTCAAAATGGCCGCCGAGAGTTGAAGTGACCTCGCAAGACTCAACTCTTGGCGGCCATTTTGAATCGGTGCCGAGATCAGCAACAGGAAGGAAGCATGCAGGGCAGCGCTCCGGGCAGGAAAGAGGGGGCTCTTTCCTTCCCTGAATGCGGAAGAGGTCACTAGACCACCAGGGCAGTAGTAAGGTAAGGGGAGAGGGGTGACGGGGTGTGTGACATGGGGGAAGGGAAAATGTAATAGGGGACGGAGCGAGGGCATGGAAGGGGAGGGTGGGGTGTGAAAGGGGGCGGGGCAGGTGTGTGGTGGGGCGAGGCATGTGTCCTCCTTTGGGGGGGGGGGGCAAAATATGGTAACCCTACATATTAAGATCTTTAAGTCTGTCCCCATACAAGAAGACCGCTGACCATTTTAGTAGCCACCCTCTGGACCAACTCCATCTTGTTTTCTCTTTTTGAAGGTGCAGTCTCTTTGCCTTACCCCTCCATCAAGAGAGCTCTCTAGTGCATCGTTAATGATCTAGTGCATTGCCATTTGTTTTGGAAACTTCTCTGAGGGTGTTAGGGATAATTTTGGATAGTCATTTAACGATGAAGAATCAGATTAAGCAACTTACCAGAAGAGTTTCTGTCAAGCGGAGACAGCTGCGGTACATAAAGTATGTTATAAATCAGGAAAGCTTTCAAACAGCGGTACAGGCGTTGGTGTTGTCTCAGCTTGACTACTGTAACTCGCTTACATCCTTAAGACGCCTGCAGATTCTGCAGAACAATGAGTGAAACTGATTTTTGGTAAGCGAAAGACAGATCATGTTGTACCTCTGTTGAGGAGCATTCACTGGTTCCCAATGGAGGCTCGATGCCAATTTAAATTATTACTCTAAGATACTTTATGGCCACGCCCCAGAATATGTGTCTGGTTTGCTCACTGTTAGAACGGCAGACTGTTTACTTAGATCAAGAAACTGTGCTTTATTGCAGATTCCTACCCTGAAAAATGTGAAACATAAATCCATTCATGCCACAAGTTTTGCCTATAGATCAGCATCAGCTATCCATTCGTACAGTCAGTGACCAGCTACCTGGTTAGGGTGGTGGACTTTGGTCCTGGGGAACTGAGGAACTGAGTTTGATTCCCGGCACAGGCAGCTCCTTGTGACTCTGGGCAAGGCACTTAACCCTCCATTGCCCCATGTAAGCCGCATTGAGCCTGCCATGAGTGGGAAAGCGCAGGGTACAAATGTAACAAAAATAAAATAGATACTATTGGAGATTCTACATGGAATGTTGCTACTATTGGAGATTCTACATGGAATGTTGCTATTCCACTAGCAACATTCCATGTAGAATCTCAAATAGTAGCAACAGTGGAGGAGTGGCCTAGTGGTTAGAGTGGTGGACTTTGGTCCTGAGGAACTGAGTTTGATTCCCACTTCAGGCACAGGCAGCTCCTTGTGACTCTGGGCAAGTCACTTAACCCTCCATTGCCCCATGTAAGCCGCATTGAGCCTGCCAAGAGTGGGAAAGCGCGGGGTACAAATGTAACTAAAATAAAATAAATAAGCCTACACAAATGACCTGATTTAGACTTGAATCCAAATGTACTACCGGATCTGACTACAAAGACTGAACCCAGAATGTGCTCCTTATTTAATCCTAACACATCCCTCTTCCTTCCCCTCCTTATACATTCTCCCATACTCAACAATACGCTATTCCCGATATACACCCTCCCCTTATTCCCCTACCTTTACCTTCCTCCTTTCTTGACCATCTTACCTATCTATACCTACTCGACCACCTCTTTACTCTGTTTTTTTATAGCTGCATCCACCCTATGTTACTCTGTCTACCTGATGTAATATGTAAGCCGCATTGAACCTGCTATTAAGTGGGAAAGTGCAGGGTATAAGCATTACAGTACATAACATTACAATGTTGAAATTCACTTCCTCTTGAACCGAGACTGATTTCATATTATCTGAAGATTCGTAAGCTGCTAAAATCATCATTTTCTATATATTTCAGCTTAATGTTTGAGTTATTTTAATTCTGCTATACTGGATGTTTGTTTAGGATATTGTTACACTGATCCAGAAGTGGTTTGTAGCACCTACTGGCCATTCCTCTCCCTATGCACCCAAGTAGCCTTCCAGCTTTCACCGTCAACTTTTCTACCTTTGTGGACGCCTTAAGATCATCACATATGATCACATCCAAGTCCCGCTCTTCCTTCAACTCTAGTTAGGTGTGTAAATGCGACTATTCTACAAAGTAGTCACAAGAATAGTCTCATCGGTCCTGACACCCCCAAGCCCCTCCCACGTGAATGCCCCCTTTAAAACTGTGTGCGAGAGAAGATAAGCACGCTGTTTACAGAATAGGGTGCAAGTTCAAGAATACTATAATTCCTCTGTATCACTCCGTGGTGCGACCTCACCTTGAGTATTGCGTTCAGTTCTGGTCGCCATATCTCAAGAAAAGATATAGTGGAATTAGAAAAGGTTCAAAGAGAAGAGACCAAAATGATAAAGGGGATGGAACTCCTCTCATATTAGAAAAGGCTAAAGAGGTTAGGGCTCTTCAGCCTGGAAAAGAGACGAATGGGATATGATTGAGGTGTATAAAATACTGAGTGGTGAAGAGCGGTTAAAAGTGAATCGATTTTTCACTCTTTGAAAAAGTACAAAGACCAGGGGACACTCAATGAAATTATATGGAAATACTTTTAAAACAAATAGGAGAAACTATTTTTCACTGAAAGAATAGTTAAGTTCTGGAACTCATTGCTGGAGGATGTGGTAACAGCGGTTATTAGCGTATCTGGGTTTAAAAAGGTTTGGAAGCAACTGCTTGCCCTGGGATTTGTAGTATGGGGTGTTGCCACAATTTTGGTTTGGCCACTGTTTGGAAAACAGGATACTGGGCTAGATGGACCATTGGTCTGACCCAGTAAGGCTACTCTTATGTTCTTATGAGTGAGTATTGGAAAACTACACTTCAGTTTCCCAACCCCCCCCCCCCCCCCCACCACCCCTCTCCATTGCCTCAGATGTAAATGTAAGGGTAAACATTCATCACTGCCCTGGTAATCCCTGAATTCTCAGTGGCACATATCATACTATCACCGAAAACCTGGGGAAACTGCCATGACACTATCCGGTTACTGTTGGTTTGGTCCAGGGCAGAGGTTAGTGGTGATATTCCGGGTAGTCATCTGCTACCAATGTGAATATTGACCGACATCCAGGTAACCTCCGGTGGAGTGGAGGACTGGCCTAGTGGTTAGGGTGGTGGACTTTGGTCCTGGGGAACTGAGGAACTGAGTTCGATTCCCACTTCAGGCACAGGCAGCTCCTTGTGACTCTGGGCAAGTCACTTAACCCTCCATTGCCCCATGTAAGCCGCATTGAGCCTGCCATGAGTGGGAAAGCGCAGGGTACAAATGTAACAAAAATAAAATAGATAAAAATAAATAAATAAATAATACCTTGACGTTCCATGCCGGCGCCCCGATTAGACCCACTATGCAATATCTGGGTCGACGTCTATCAGTGGTGGTCAGAGCCATAAAAATTGCTTACACAAGGCCCTTAGATTGAAGTCCGCTTGTGTCACTGTACATGAATGTCACTGATCTTGAACTACTGGGAAAAGAGCAAGTTAAATCCAAATAAATAATAACATAGTAGATGATGGCAGAGAAAGACCTGTACGGTCCATCCAGTCTGCCCAACAAGATAAACTCATATGTGCTACTTTATGTGTAAACCTGACCTTGATTTGTATCTGCCATTTTCAGGGCACAGACCGTTGAAGTCTGCCCAGCACTAGCCCCGCCTCCCACCACCGGTGCTGCCACCCAATCTCTGCTCAGCTCCTGAGGATCCATTCCTTCTGAGCAGGATTCCTTTGGGAAGAGAGGTTGGTAGTTGGAAGGCGAGGATAGTGGAGGGCAGACTTATACGGTCTGCCAGAGCCAGAGATGGGAGGCGGGACTGGTGCTTGGGAGGCGGGAAATACTGCTGGGCAGACTTGTACGGTCTGTGCCCTGAAAAAGGCAGGTACAAATCAAGGTAAGGTATACACATATGAGTTTATCTTGTTGGGCAGACTGGATGGATTGTGCAGGTCTTTTTCTGCCGTCATCTACTATGTTACTATGCATGTTTGAATTTCGTTACCGTTTTCATCTCCACCACCTCCCGCGGGAGGGCATTCCAAGTATCCACCACTCTCTCCGTGAAAAAATACTTCCTGACATTTTTCTTGAGTCTGCCCCCCTTCAATCTCATTTCATGTCCTCTAGTTCTACCGCCTTCCATCTCCGGAAAAGGTTCGTTTGCGGATTAATACCTTTCAAATATTTGAACATCTGTATCATGTCACCCCTGTTTCTCCTTTCCTCCAGGATATACATGTTCAGGTCCGCAAGTCTCTCCTCATACGTCTTGTAACGCAAATCCCTTACCATTCTCGTAGCTTTTCTTTGCACCGCTTCAATTCTTTTTACATCCTTAGCAAGATACGGCCTCCAAAACTGAACACAATACTCCAGGTGGGGCCTCACCAACGACTTGTACAGGGGCATCAACACCTCCTTTCTTCTGCTGGTCACGCCTCTCTCTATACAGCATAGCAACCTTCTAGCTACGGCCACCGCCATGTCACACTGTTTCGTCGCCTTCAGATCCTCAGATACTATCACCCCAAGATCCCTCTCCCCATCTGTACATATCAGATTCTCATCGCCTAACACATACGTCTCCCATGCCGGTCAGTTGTATATGTTCATGCATGTACAGTAGTTTACTGGCTTCGGGATTTATTTCTTAGCGTAAATACATAGACCCTTGAGGGTTACAGCGAGCTCAGGGATAATTTAAAGGTATACCGGGCCCTGGTACCAATTAGGATAAGGTTACATATTACTCATGGTTTATTGTCCTAAGGGCAGAGTATCACTGAAAGCTGGTATGCACTGTGTTTAGATGTTCATACTATGCTTAGCCCTTTATGTGCAGCTCTGTTACTGTAGCCTTGGTTTCTGAGGTAATAGCATTTCTGTTGTTTTACCTTGATGAGTTTTATTGGATGATGGATAAAGGGGTTGGGGTACTCATCTCAAGGACACCTCTCCTTAGAAGGGAGCATCTTTATACAGGCTACACCCTCGGATGGGGTTACAATGACACAAAACACAGAGTTTATAAGTGCTGTTTCTACTAGCTACAACATATTAAGGGCATTTGCCTTAAACTTTGTTTTAATTCGTTTATCCAGTCCTTTTCCACATTCTCTGGCAACAAATTCCAGAGTTTAATTACACGTTGAGTAAAGAAAAATTTTCTCTGATTCGTTTTAAATTTCCTACTTTGTAGCTTCATCGCATGCCCCCTAGTCACAGTACTTTTGGAAAGAGTAAACAAACGATTCACGTCTACCCGTTCCACTCCACTCTCGACATACTGATAATATAGATCACTTATACACCCCCCGACTACTCCATTTGTGGCAGAAACGTGCAGGATCAATATTTAGGCATGCACATCAAGACAGATATATACATAGATGTATATTACTATATACTCTAGGCCATTCTCCAGTTGCTTAAGAGGTTTCAGTAAACCTTTTTTCTCCATTTGTGGGTTCACAGTCACTCCCACCTTTTCCCACGTACATCCCCTTGGCTATTTGAATCGGCTTATTTTCTAGCTCATATTCAACCATTTGACTCTGTATGATACCATGCTTACCAGTGTTCTCACCTTTCTTAAATAAATAAATATTTTTACATATTTTTATATACTTTTATACCATACAGTTTTTCAAATTGTATAGTTCTGTTACTTTTAAGTCACAATCAGACTCTTACACAGCCATGGTGTATGTTTTATAGCCCAATATACAGTACCAATATCCGAGGTATATTTGATATTGAATTTGATATCAATAGAAATCAAACAAAATAAAACATGGAAAAGAAAATAAGATGACACCTTTTTATTGGACATAACTTAATACATTTCTTGATTAGCTTTCAAAGGTTGCCCTTCTCCGTCAGATCGGAAATAAGCCAATGTGGTAGCAGATAGTATATATAAGAGAAACATCAAAGCATTACTTTGACAGTCTGACAGAGTGGGAGGGTGGGGGTATGCATGGGGACATCAAAGCATTTCATTGATATTCTAACAGGATGGTGAGAGGAGGGTAATAAACAGAGAAATAAACAGAGAAATACAGCTTTATGGTTTATAATGGGCTAGAAAACCCAGATCCTTATTAAGTCCTGTTTGCTGGGTGTCAAAATATTCAATCATTCTTATTTCAAAGGTCTTACGTTCCTGTATTGTTTTAAAATTACCTTTCAGTATTCTTACTGTGAAATCACTGGTGCAGTGTTCTGGTCTTGTGAAGTGTTGGCCCATAGGGGTGGGGGTTTGACTGGCACTGGCTATTTTCATGTGATGTGATATCGAAAGTCTTTTAGATCAGTAAAATAGGTCAGCACACTTTTTGGATCGTGTGAAGTTTAATGTACATTTATGTCTGAGTGATAGTCTGATTAGGTTTTTCAATATGGGAGTTTTTATATATACTGTTACTATTATGTTTATTTTATATTACAATATTTATGTTCGTTGTGGTTTTATAGTGTCATTCTAATTAGTTATCTAGCATCTAAGTTGTTTTTTAAGCATTTCATTATATCCTGTTTTGATGTAATATTACTTTTTTATGTTTTTACATTTACACATGAAATTCACTGTTTTTGTTCTGCATCAGAATTTTATATGCTCTTACATCTTTATGTTCTCAATTTATGATTAATGGTTGTTAAGTTTATTTTCGTAATTGTTCCCATGGCTTATGTTAAGTATGATATTTTTATATGTTCTTTTAGACTCCTGAGGCAGGCCTCTGGCCAAAACACAGTACTGTGTTGAGTCCCTGATCCATAAAACCCATTTCAAGATTCAAGTCCTCTTGTCCTGGCCTTCTTGGGTGCATGGTCTACTTCCCACTGTCTTTTCTGTTGCGTATCTTTTGTAAGATTTCTGCATTCTTGCGCCTATGTGGATTTTCACTGGACTCACGCCTAAATTTACGTGTGGAGCACTCTTATTCTGTAACTACGCACATAACTCAAAACCAAGCCCCCCTTCCACTCCAAAATGCCCATGACCATTCCATTTCTGTGCGCCCTTTTTCAGGCCACATTTAAATTTTAGGTGCAGATCTTTTACTCAACTTTACATGCATAACACCCAATTAAATCTAATTAGTGCCAATAATTGCTTGTTAAAAAGCCAATTACTGGAATTAATTGGCTCGTTGCTCAATTAAATAATGTGCGCAAATGGGGTTCATGCCTAAATTTGCACGTGCAATTTTTGGCAACCTTATAGAATCAGGGGGTGAGTGAACATATGTACATAATTGCCAATTTCTGGTGCCATTTACTTGCAAAATTGGCGCCGATCTTTAAATATCAATTTACAAAATTCCCTTTATGGATTAAATTCTATAAACATCGCTTAAAAAATCGGCACAAAAAAAGCGCTGTTCTATAAACGACACAGGCACTATTTATAGAACAGCGCTCAGTGCCAGGAACTGCGATTACTTTTGGGCTCGAACATTTACACCAACCAAACCCTGGTGTAAATCCTCGCACCTAAATTAGCCACGGATCACGTTCCTTCTATAATAACGTGTGTAAAGTGAAGGAATTCCCCTGATCCACCCTTGACCTTTCCATGGCCACCCGCCATCTTTTTGGACCCACGTGTGATCTCAGCGCCTAAATTTATACACGTAAATTTTAATTAAAGCAAATTAACAGACAATTTATTGTTAGGGCCCAATTATTGGCGCTAATTGGTTCACTATTCAATTAAATTGCGCCACAAATTGGGAATGCACCCAAATTTGCATGCATAATTTAAAGCACCATTTATAGAATTAAGGAATACTGTATTTTTCGGACTATAAGACACACTTTTTTCCTCCCAAATTTGGGAGGAAAATGGGGGGTGCGTCTTATAGTCCGAATGTAGCCTCCCTCCCTCCGTTACAGGCATCTCCCTCCCTCCGTTACAGGCTCCCTCCCTCCGTTGGAATTTTAAAACTCCTCAGTTCGTCGGTGTGACTCGCGGTAGCAGCAGCGCTTCAGCGTGCACGTCGCTCTTCACTCAGCCTTCTCTCTCTCAGCTCTCTGGTCCCGCCCTTTTCGGACACGCATATTGGATGAGCACCAAGTGGCATTTGGTGCATGTAGGTCGTTGCCACATGAGTCTTTACCGCTAGGTCAATGGCTGGCAGTAAGGTCTCAGGCCCAAAATGGGCGCGCTGAAATTTCGATTTTGCCGCATGTCCATTTTTCGGCAAACATTTTAAAAAGGCCTTTTTTACAGGCGCATTGAAAAATGGATCGGTGTGAGCACAAAACCCACGGCAATACTATCGCAAGGACTCCCTAGTCCCTGGAAAGGGGAAATTAGACCTTACCTGCTAATTTGCTTTCCTTTAGTCCCTCCAGACCAGCCCAGGTTTGGACTGATGGGTTGTGCACGCCTTCCAGCAGGTGGAGACTGAGAAACTTCTGACTCTAGAGAGCCAATAAGAGCCCTGGCCATGTGACCCTAGCCTCAGTATTTTCTCAGTCTCCAGCAAGTAGGAAGTGAGCCCATTAGTCTCTCTCTCTCTCTTTCTTTCCTTGTCCCTGGAAAAGACTCCAAACAAGTCTTGGCTTTCTGACAGCACCATCTTCCTCTAATGCAACCAGGCACATGTAGTACTGATTACAAACGGGAACAGGTAGAGCTATTAAAAACATAGAAACATGACAGCAAAGGGAGCTGCAGTGGGAATCGAACTCAGTTCCCCAGGATCAAAGTCCACTGCACTAACCACAAGGGCCAAATGGCTCATCCAGTCTGCCCTTCCACAGTAACCACTAACTCCTCCTTTTCCTAAGGGATCCCACATGTCTGTCCCACGCTTTCTTAAATTCCGACAGTCTTCATCTCCACGACCTCCACAGGGAGGCCATTCCACGCATCCACACCCCTTCCACAATGCACTGAGGTATAAGTCGCAACACTAAGTCAGGCTTAAAATCTCCCTCCAAGAACTGGATCACTTGGAGGGGCATAATCGAACGCGAATGCCCATCTCCATGGGCGTCTATCTCCGAGGACGAGTCCGCGAAGGGGCAGGCCAGACCGTATTTTCGAAAAAGATGGGCGTCCATCTTTTGTTTCGATAATACAGTTGGTGCCGGGCAAATGCATCGGATTTGGGCAGATTTGAGCTGGGCGGTATTGGTTTTCGGCGATAATGCGAAGGCGCCCAGCTCAAAAACGAACTCCAAGGCATTTGGTCATGGGACGGGCCAGGATTCGTAGTGCACTGGTCCCCCTCACATGCCAGGACACCAACCGGGCACCCTAGGGGGCACTTGTAAAAAAGTAAAAAATAAAATAAAATTAAAATACCTCCCAAGTCCGTAGCTCCCTTACCTTGGATGCTGAGCACCCCCCCAAAACCCACTGCCCACAACTCTACACCATTACCATAGCACTTATGGATGAAGGGGGGCACCTAGATGTGGGTACAGTGGGTTTTGGGGGCGGTTTGGAGGGCTCCCATTTACCAGCACAATTGTAACAGGTAGGGTGGGGGGCTGGGCCTGGGTCCACCTGCCTGAAGTGCACTGCACCCACTAACAACTGCTCCAGGGACCTGTATACTGCTGTGATGGAGCTGGGTATGACATTTGAGGCTGGCATACAGGCTGGAAAAAAAAGTTTTTAAAGTTCTTTTTTTTTTTGGAGGAAGGGGGTTAGTGACCATTGGGGGAGTCAGGGGAGGTCATCCCTGATTCCCTCCGGTGGTCATCTGGGCAGTTGGGGCACTTGTTGGGGCCTTGTTCGTGAAAAAAAAGGGTCTAAAAAAAGTGACCCAAATTCTCGCTTCTGGCGCCCTTCTTTTTTCCATTATCGGCCAAGCGCGCCCATCTCTCCTCGGCCGATAAACACGCCCCAGTCCCGCCTTCACCACGACTCCGACACGCCCCCGTCAACTTTGTCCGTTCCTGCGACAGACTGCAGTTGGAGGCGCCCAAAATCGGCTTTCGATTATACCGATTTGGGCGCCCATGAGAGAAAGGCGCCCATCTCCCGACTTGTGTCGAAATATGGGCGTCTTTCTCTTTCGAAAATATGCCTGTTGGTAGCTTAAGCTGATTCGACTGCATGCATGGAAGCGGAGTAATTCTTTAAAAAACCCAGGACTACATAACTAAGTAAGCAGTGGGGCAAAGCCGGGACTAGACTACAGTGAAGTGGCAACCCTACTTGGCATCTCCATGAAAAAGGAAATTTGGTTGCTGTGGTAGGATTTTGTCCCTCTGTTGACTGAAGGTGATGCCTCTATTTTTTGTGCGGGGGGGGGGGGGGGGGGAGGGGTTGGGAGCTTCAGTGCCTATATTCCAAGGAATCACACTAAACAGAAGCATATCCGAACTTTCTCTGATAGGGTGCAGACACAGCTCATTGCTCAGTAATCAGTGATAGTCGAATGACCGACCCCCAGCTGGCCTTTCTTGCTCCCTCTCCCTGACATTGTGTCTCATTATGGACGTGTGTCACCAACAGCAGCAGCTCTGTGACACCACACTTCAAGCCTGGCTGGCCAGCAGGACATGTCATGCTTGTCACTGTTCTGACCCTCAGCATGTTCAATGAGAGAGTGGGCGGCAGAGGGTCGTAACCTTTCACCTGTTCAATGATGCTTACTCTAACAGTGCGTTTCATCAAGAAAATCTAGGGAAAAGATTAAGATGCCAAATGAGCATAAACAATAGAACAGATTTCAGGTAACTTTATGTCTAACCATACAGAGAGAGAGAGAGATCATTTCATTCCCACGCAGGTGAAAAACTATGGCGATAGCCAGAATTAGATGTTAAGTTTATGCAGGATATGTACAGCACGGCATACACTTCACCTCAGTCCAGACGCAACACCCTCTGCAATTCCTGAACTGAGACACCCTCTTCCCCCTCTCCTGTGCTCATGACCGAATTCCTGCCTGTGGTATGCAGGGCCGCCGAGAGACTGGGCCGGGCCTGGGGCAAAGGCCCCCACCGCCGCCACCCCCCGAGGTCATCGTTGTCGTCATCCCCTTCCATCCACCACCGGGCCAGGCCCCCCCTGAATTCAAATCATAGCGCCTCACCTCGATCTCGCTCCATGTGAAAGAAGCGCAGCAGCGGCAGTCTGCAGATCGCCCTCCCTGTGTCCCGCCCTCGCGCAAGTTACATCAGACGAGCATGGGACACAGGGAGGGAAGGCCCGAAGGGAGGCGATCTGCAGACTGCCGCCGCTGCGCTTCTTTCACACGGAGCGAGGTCGAGGTGAGGCGCTATGATTTGAATTCAGGGGGGGCCAGGCCCGGTGGTGGATGGAAGGGACTGTGGCGCCGGGCCCCCCTTGGAGGCCCGGGCCTGGGGAATTTTGTCCCCCCTGCCCCCCCAGTGGTATGCCCTTTTCCAGGATCGAGATCCCACACACCGCACCTCCGTCTTGACTGGCAAGCCCCCTGCTATTTTTGATGTGGGTTAATAAATTGGATTATTATTTTTAGACTCTGGTAGTCATTCAGTTGGCACTGGTGCAACTTATTCTGGGACACGAGCAGTTTTTTTGGGGGGGAAAGGAAAGGACAGCTGGTCCTGTGTGCCTGGGATCAGAAATCTAATTCTGCCCTCGGTCTGCTTTCACTATCATGGTGGCATCAACAGAAACAGGTCTAAGTGATTCTGCCTACAGATAAAAATATCAAACCAGCTCTTCAACCCCTTTTTCACTGCTAGAGAATCTGAGTGTTAAAAGGTTTCCTAAGTTCCTCTGACTTGGTTAGCATCACCATCCTAAAGGTTTCTATAGCAAAATCCCCTCCCTCGTAAAGAAATCATTTTTTCTGATGACGAAACTTTGCTGCATCCAACACTATTTTCAGAAAGATCAATTCAAACTCCTGGTACAGGCACGTTTATTCTTGCAACTAGATTACTTTAATCTTGGTTACTTGGGTGGCAGAAACAATTACAGACCACACAAAATACAGCAGTACGCTTGATTTTTGATTTAACTAAATACGACAGAATTTCTTTATTTTATGTTAAACATCATTGAGGCTACAGTTCTTTTTAAATTGGCCCGTTGTATACCGTATATAAAACCTTCCTTCCCGAGGGATACCTTTCGTAAACTAACACAATCAATGGTCCTAAGCCATGCAGATTATTGCAATGGAATCTATGCGGGATGCAAAGAACAACTCACAAAAATACTCCAGACCGCCCAAAACACAGCAGCCAGACTGATATATGGTAAAACGCGATTCGAAAGCGCTAAACCCCTTCCAGAAAAGCTGCACTGGCTCCCAGTCAAAGAACGGATCATCTTCAAAATCTGCACTTTGGTCCACAAAATCATCTACGGCGTAGTCCCAGGATACATGTAACTGTATAATCTTTGACTTATCCAGAAATATTTCTTACTATCTTGTGCATTAATACTATCATTTAACCCAAAACTCTGTTAATAATAAATGTTTTTTCCCCCTCTATTTCCCATATCCACGATGAATTGTAAGCCACATTGAGCCCGCAAAAAAGTTGGGATAATGTGGGATACAAATGCAATAAATACATAAATAAATAAATAAAATACATGACAGACCTTACAGATCTACCAACAAGAAACAGACTTGGATCAGCACGATCATACCTAAACCTACATTACCCAAACTGTAAAGGGCTAAAATACAAAACAACTCACGCATCTAACTTCTCCTACATAAGCGCACAACTGTGGAATGGACTCCCATATGCAGTGAAAACAATACATGACCACCTAAGCTTCAGGAAATAATTAAAAACCCACCTCTTCAAACAGTGCCGTAGCGAGGGCAGCTGACACCCGGGGCGGGTCGCCGCTGCACACCCCCCCCCCCCGGGTGCAGCACGGCACACCCCCTCCAGCGCACGCACCCTCCGGCGCGCACCCCCCCCGGAGCGCATTCTTACATGCACGAAGAAACTAAGAAACAAGGTGAGGTGCGGGCCGATCTGCCCCCGAATGCAAGTCGCTGGGAGCTTCGTCGGCTCCGCTGGTTCCCTGCTCTCTCTGCCCCGGAACAGGAAGTGTAACTTGTTCCAGGAGCAGAGAGAGCAGGGAACCAGCGAAGCCGACACCCTCCCAGCGGCGTGCACCAAGGGCGGACTGCCCCACCGCCCCCCTTCCTACGCCACTGTCTTCAAAAAAGCTTATCCCACCGATCCAACATAAATCCTCACACCCAGCAACACAATATAATAGGTGGGAAAATGTGGGATATAAATGTTATATATATATATATATTAATGGATTAGTACCAAAATGTTTATACTCCAGATGTGTTTTCCTTTCTTTCGCCAAGAGGAAGGAAAAGGCTAAAAACGTTTGAAACGATACTGGCATTTGGAGCCGCCAGTCACTGGAAAGAGTTTGCTGGTTATCTTATTCTTTCTTATTTGTCATTTAGGAAAAATATGACGACTCTGCTCTTTCAGAAATTTGTATTACTAAAAGATTTTTTAACCATAATTGTAATTTTAATTGTCGTTCCTTTTTAACTGTCCTCCCAGAGTAATGTTCTGGCTCTTGATGTTATTGTTACCCACTTTGAACTGCGAGATGTATAACACCATGTCATGTTACAGCAGGAAACATGTTTTACGAGCTGCCCTGTGGCAATCAGGAAAGGATGACGTCTTTTAGTGCAATAAAGCTCAACTATAAAGAAAAAAAGGAAACATCCATTAGCGCAAAAGAGAGAGGTGGCAATTCTATAAGTGAACGCCTCCTTTTAGGCACGCTGATGCCACGCAGGGAGCGTCTATTCTGTAACAGCATCTGCGCATCTGATTTCTGTTATGGAATAATAGTGTAACCCCCATTACCGGCTCAATTCTATATATATGGCGCCTAAAATTAACCCGTTAGGCAATCACCTTAGTATTCTAAATACTGTGTGTAAATGTTCGCCCGGCATTTAGAATACACTTAGGCATAATTCATGTGACTAAATCTGTGCGTGTCCATTTATGCCAACGAAACGCTGGTGTACATCCCTGCGCGTACACGAACTGGCCCATATTCTATAACAATGTGCATAGATTTTGGAACGCCCAAGAAATGCCCACTTCCACGCCCCCCTAACCACGCCCCTTTTTGCCTGCACACGTTAGAATTCAGGTGCAGTACATACCAGAATATGCTTCGCATTGTACGCGTGTAAATTCTAATTTCTGCCAATTAGTGCTTGTTATTGCTTGTTAAGAGATGTTAATAAGGATTAACAACTTGTTAAAACAATTAATCTACGAGCGTAGTTATAGAATACGCCTAGATTTACGCTCAGAATCGCATGTAACTCTAGGCGCGCTATATAGATTCCAGGGGTATATGAAGATTACTGAGTAGTTAGGTCAGTTTTTCCCTGGAGTCACTGGGGGGAGCGTGTGTGGGAGAGAAGTCCAGCCTAAGGGGAGTGTGCACGACTAATATTACTACTACTACTACTACTTGACATTTCCGCCAGTGTCGTTATGCTCGTATTAGCCCTCTCCTCAAGTCACTTCACTGGCTCCCTATCCGTTTCCGCATACAGTTCAAACTCCTCTTATTGACTTACAAGTGCATTCACTCTGCAGCTCCTCAGTACCTCTCCACTCTCATCTCTCCCTACATTCCTCCCCGGGAACTCCGTTCACTGGGTAAATCTATCTTATCTGCACCCTTCTCCTCCACAGCTAACTCCAGACTCCGTTCCTTTTATCTTGCTGCACCATATGCCTGGAATAGACTTCCTGAGCCGGTACGTCAAGCCTCATCTCTGGCCATCGTCAAATTTAAGCTAAAAACCCACCTCTTCGATGCTGCTTTTAACTCCTAAACCTAACCCTTCAACTGTCCCCTATCCCTGATATGTCCTGTCTGTCCTAACCCTTGTCCCTTACTTGTCCTGTCTGTCTGTCATAATTAGATTGTAAGCTCTATCGAGCAGGGACTGTCTCTCCATGTTCAAGTGTGAAGCGCTGCGTACAGCCGGTAGCGCTATAGAAATGATAAGTAGTAGTAGTAGTAGTAGTAGTAGTAAATAAATTGCAGAAAGTGAGTTTGTTATGTGATTGACAAGGGAGGTGGAGTTTGAAAGTAATAAAAGTTCTTGTTTATGTGAGCACGTGGTCTTTGGCTGCCTTCACTCCCACCAGGAACCTAGCAGGAGAGGGGGTCTCCTGGGAAGACAGAAGAAACCGAGGCTGAAATAAAGAGAAGTTCCTGCCCCTAAAAGCAGTAACTATAAGGGTGACAAGAGCACCCGGTGGGAAAGTACATAAGTATTGCCATACTGGGAAAGACCAAAGGTCCATCGAGCCCAGCATCCTGTTTCCAACAGTGGCCAATCCAGGTCACAAATACCTGGCAAGATCCTAAAAAAGTACAAACCATTTTATACTGCTTATCCCAGAAACAGTGGATTTTCCCCAAGTCCATTTAATAATGGTCTATGGACTTTTCCTTTAGGAAGCTGTCCAAACCTTTTTTAAACTCCGCTAAGCTAACCGCCTTTACCACATTCTCTGGCAACGAATTCCAGAGTTTAATTACACGTTGAGTGAAGAAACATTTTCTCCGATTCGTTTTAAATTTACTACATTGTAGCTTCATCGCATGCCCCCTAGTCCTAGTATTTTTGGAAAGCGTGAACAGACGCTTCACATCTACCCGTTCAACTCCACTCATTATTTTATAGACCTCTATCATATCTCCTCTCAGCCGCCTTTTCGCCAAGCTGAAGAGCCCTAGCCACTTTAGCCTTTCCTCATAGGGAAGTCGTCCCATCCCCTTTATCATTTTCGTCGCCCTTCTCTGCACCTTTTCTAATTCCACTGTATCTTTTTTGAGATGCGGCGACCAGAATTGAAAACAATATTCGAGGTGCAGTCGCACCATGGAGCGATACAAAGGTATTATAACATCCTCATTTTTGTTTTCCATTCCTTTCCTGAGAGCGGGATTTAGAGCAGGGGAAGCCCGTACAAAGTCAAGGTGCAGCCTAGAGAGATGCATCAGTGGAAGGAGGACAGACAGGGAGGTCTGCAGCGGATGGTGATCAGAGACAGCAAGAGCAGCCTTGGATTATAAAGCCTGAAGGGATGGGTGATGGACTGGAGGAGTTGCATATTTGTACAAAATTCTGGACTGCATAAAGAAACGTTAAGTAGTGGATAAGGCTGTAGCCAATGGTCTTGGCTGGAGTTGAAACAAGAAAAACCTCTTAAACCCAATGCTGATTGTATACAACGCGTTTAAAGTTTGGATTCACTGCTGTTGCAGTTTAGTAAAGTTTTGCATAAAATTGCAATTTCTTGGTGCGCTGAGTTTTCTTTTGAGTAAGAGAACAGAGTTGGCTTCCCGGACTGCTAAGGAATACTCCAACTGAGCCCAGCTTAAAGTCCTACGGGCTTCCGAATTCTTATCTGGCCCCAGCCTGTGCCCAAGCTCTGGCAACAAATTTCAGAGTATAATTACATGTTGAGTGAAGAAATATTGTCTCCGATTTGCTTTAAATTTACTACTTAGTAAGTAGCTTCATTGCGTGCCTCCTAGTCCTTGTATTTTTGGAGAGAGTAAAGAAGCGATTCACATCTACCCGTTCCACTCCACTCAGTATTTTATGCGATTGCAAATTTCAACTCCAGTACAGGGTTCACCCTACAGAAGATCCTTCACCTGCACACATGGAGGGGCATAATCGAAGGGGGTGCCCCTCTCCAGGGATGGCCCCGGGAAGGGGCGGAGTCAACCGTATTATCGAACAAGATGGGCGCCCATCTTTCGTTTCGATAATATGGTCCGGGGCCGCCCAAATCCCAACATTTAGGCCGACCTTAGAGATGGGCGCCCTCAGTTTTCGCCTATAATGGGAATTGAGGGCACCCATCTCTAAGGTCGGCCAAATCCAAGGCATTTGGTCATGGGAGAAGCCAGCATTCGCAGTGCACTGTTCCCCCTGACATGCCAGGACACCAACCGGGCATCTTAGAGGGCACTGCAGTGGACTTCATAAATTACTCCCAGGTATATAGCTCCCTTACCTTGTGTGCTGAGCCCCCCAAAACCCACTACCCACAACTGTACACCACTATCATAGCCCTTAGGGATGAAGGGGGCACCTACATGTGGGTACAGTGGGTTCTGGGGGGTTTTTGGAGGGCTCACATTTACCACCACAAGTGTAACAGGTGGGGGGGGGGGGGATGGGCCTGGGTCCACCTGCCTAAGTGCACTGCACCCACTAAAAACTGCTCCAGGGACCTGCATACTGCTGTGATGGAGCTGGGTATGACATCTGAGGCTGGCATAGAGGCTGGCAAAAAATGTTTTTTAATTTTTTTTGAGGGTGGAAGAGCATTGGTGACCACTGGGGGAGTAAGGGGAGGTCATCCCCCATTCCCTCCGGTGGTCATCTGGTCAGTTGGGGCACCTTTTTGAGACACGGTTGTGAAAAAAAATGGACCAAGTAAAGTCGGCCAAATGCTCGTCAGGGACGCCCTTCTTTTACATAAGTACATAAGTAATGCCATACTGGGAAAAGACCAAGGGTCCATCGAGCCCAGCATCCTGTCCACGACAGCGGCCAATCCAGGCCAAGGGCACCTGGCAAGCTTCCCAAACGTACAAACATTCTATACATGTTATTCCTGGAATTTTGGATTTTTCCAAGTCCATTTAGTAGCGGTTTATGGACTTGTCCTTTAGGAAACCGTCCAACCCCTTTTTAAACTCTGCTAAGCTAACCGCCTTCACCACTTTCTCCGGCAACGAATTCCAGAGTTTAATTACACGTTGGGTGAAGAAAAACTTTCTCCGATTTGTTTTAAATTTACTACACTGTAGTTTCATCGCATGCCCCCTAGTCCTAGTATTTTTGGAAAGCGTGAACAGACGCATCACATCCACCTGTTCCACTCCACTCATTATTTTATATACCTCTATCATGTCTCCCCTCAGCCGTCTCTTCTCCAAGCTGAAAAGCCCTAGCCTCCTTAGTCTTTCTCCATAGGGAAGTCGTCCCATCCCCGCTATCATTTTAGTCGCCCTTCGCTGCACCTTTTCCAATTCTACTATATCTTTCTTGAGATGCGGCGACCAGAATTGAACACAATACTCAAGGTGCGGTCGCACCATGGAGCAACACAACGGCATTATAACATCCTCACACCTGTTTTCCATACCTTTCCTAATAATACCCAACATTCTATTCGCTTTTTTAGCCGCAGCAGCACACTGAGCAGAGGGTTTCAGTGTGTTATTGACGACGACGACGACACCCAGATCCCTTTCTTTTTCCTTTAACGGCTGAGGGCAGCCATCTCTTAACCCCGCCCCCGTCCCACCTTCAGTACACTGCCGACATGCCCCCTTGAACTTTTGAAAGCAGTTGAGGGCGGCCAAAATTGGCTTTTGATTATGCCGGCCCTGAGAGAAGGCCGCCCATCTCCCGATTTGTGTCGGAAGATGGGCGCCCTTCATTTTGGAAAATGAGCTGGATATTTATCTGGTTCTATATAAACATGATCATCTAGTATCTGAACTCCTATACCAACTTCACTAGCTCCCAATTCAGGCCTGATTGTGTATTAAGGCTTTAGTAGCAGACTTGGAGGAGCTGAGACAGACTGAGAGATACACAGCAGAGGCCTACAGGGACCCTATAGAGAAGCCCCACCTCCAGTCTGGCCCCTGTGTTGCCTTGGAGGAGGGAGGTTTCCTAAAAGGAGAGTATCACCCTGGTGAAATAGGAAGTAATCCTAAGGCCAGGACCTGCCCACCAGGGGATGCAATATCCTCTTGCACTAAGGATGTGTCTCCAGGAGCTTCTGCCCAAGAGGGAAGGGTTAGAACAGCAATTGCAGTTGGTGATTCAATCATTAGGTACGTAGATACCTGGGTGGCTGGTGGATGTGAGGATCACCTGGTTACTTGCCTGCCTAGTGCGAAGGTGGCGGACCTCACGCGTCACCTAGATAGCGTTTTAGATAGTGCTGGGGAGGAGCTGGCAGTTTTGATACATGGGAGTACCAATAGCATTTGGGAGGGAGGTTCTGGAAGCCAAGTTTAGGCTCTTAAGTAGAAAGCTGAAATCCAGATTTTCAAAAATGCTCCCCGTTCCACACGCAGGGCCCAAGAGGCAGGCAAAGCTCCAAAATCTCAATGTATGATTGAGACAATGGTGAAGACGAGGGATTTAGATTTGTTAGGAACTAGGCAATGTTCTAGGAAAGGGGGAGAGGGCTGTTCTGAAAGGATGGAGTCCATCTTAATCAGGATGGAACCAGGCTGGCTGGCAGCAATATTTAAAAAAGAGATAAAGCAGCTTTTAAACTAAAACGTGGAGGAAAGCTGACACGATGGCGGCAACATCCTTGAGCCACCAATAACTAAGTATGCATGGGGTGCCAGCATCGGTGACTCACGGACTTGCTGCTACTGCTGCTTGCCAAGCTTGGAAAAAGGGAGTTCTGGCTGTCGTCCGAGGAAGTTTTCAGCTGACAGAGCTTGGGGATCCTTTATGAGCTAAAGTATATTTTGAGTTGGGAGGTGCCGGGGGAGGGGTGGAGAGTGGAGGAGGAAGGGGGAAGAGAAGAGAGAAAATTTTCTGCCCACCCACTATGGGCTCAGGCCCACCCAAAATTGGCTGTCCAGCTTCGCCACTGCTGGTAAGGCTGTACTACCGTCTGCCAGAACAGAATGAACAGACGGATGAAGAAATGTTTAGGAAAGCTGGCAAACTGGGCAACATTAAAATAATACTATTTTATCCTTTGCTCTCTGGATACTCTCGCTCCTCCCATTCCCCGTTCTGTAAGACGTACCAAACCCCAGCCTTGGCTGGCCTCTAGAATCGCCTAACTACATTCCTGTGCCCGATCTGCTGAACGCTTTTGGCTGAAATCCCATGCTGGCTTCATACATTTCAAATTCTTGCTGACCGCCTTCCAGTCTGCTCTTTCACTTGCCAAACAGGAGTACTACATCCACTTGACAAAGTCTCTTGGCTCAAACCCTAGACATCTCTTTGCCAAGCTGAACTCTCTCCTCAAAGTGCCTTCACCTCAAACCTCTCCTTCACTTTCTCCCCAGACCATGGCCGAGTACTTTCAAGATTAACCTTGAGTTCTCAACCAAGTCATCTCCACCTCTCCTTCCCTTAGTCCATTCTATCAACTCTCCTTCAACTCCTGCCTCTATTTCTGAAGTCACTGAAGAGGAAACTGCACATTCTCTTTCCTCCTCGAAACTAACAACCTGTTCCTCTGATCCTATTCCCATCTACTCAGCACTATTTAACCTACTGTCATCCCTTCTATCTGTCATATCCTCAAATCTTTCACTTTCCACTGCAACTATTCCTGATGCCTTCAAACATGCCGTAGTTACACCACTCCTCAAAAAATCCTTCATTGGACCTCTACCTGCCCTTCCAACTATCGCCCCATCCCCTCCTCCCTTTCCTATCCAAGATACTTGAACGTGCTGTTCACCGCCGTTGTCTTGACTTTCTTTCATCTCAAGTTATTCTTGATCTACTTCAATCTGGCTTTCGCCCTCTACATTCAACTGAAACAGCCCTTGCTAAAGTCTCCAATGACCTGTTCCTGGCCAGATCCAAAGGTCTCTATTCTATCCTCATCCTTCTCGATCTATCTGCTGCTTTTGACACTGTTGATCACCGCCTACTCCTTGATACGCTGTCCTCACTTGGATTTCAGGGCTCTGTTCTTTCTTGGTTTTCTTCTTATCTCTCCCATTGCACTTTTAGTGTATACTCTGGTGGATCCTCCTCCACTTCTATCCACACTCCTTTATGGAGGAAAGGAGAAACAGGGGTGATATGATACAGACGTTCAAATATTTCAAAGGTATTAATCCGCAAACGAACCTTTTCCGGAGATGGGAAGATGTTAAACGAGAGGACATGAAATGAGATTGAAGGGGGGCAGACTCAAGAAAAATGTCAGGAAGTATTTTTTCACGGAGAGAATAGTGGATGCTTGGAATGCCCTCCCGCGGGAGGTGGTGGAAATGAAAAAGGTAACGGAATTCAAACATGCGTGGGATAAGCATAAAGGAATCCTGTGCCGAAGGAATGCATCCTCAGGAGCTTAGTCAAGATCGGGAGGCGGGGCTGGTGGTAGGGAGGCGGGGATAGTGCTGGGAAGACTTATACGGTCTGTGCCAGAGCTGGTGGTGGGAAGCGGGACTGGTGGTTGGGAGGCGGGGATAGTGCTGGGCAGACTTGTACGGTCTGTGCCAGAGCCGGTGGTTGGGAGGCGGGGCTGGTGGTTGGGAGGCGAGGATAGAGCTGGGCAGACTTAAACGGTCTGTGCCCTGAAAAGCAGAGGTACAAATCAAAGTAGGGTATACACAAAAAGTAGCACATATGAGTTATCTTGTTGGGCAGACTGGATGGACCGTGCAGGTCTTTTTCTGCCGTCATCTACCATGTTACTATGTTACTATTTGAAGGAAGATTTTATAATGCTGTTGAGCCACAAATCAGGACCCGTTATGCTAGAGCACTGTTTTTTTGCACATTATTCCTATCTCTGAGGTATTAAAAGATCTCTATCATATCCCCCATATATCCTCTCCCCTCTAAGGCAGGGTTCATGTCACAGATTAAATGGTTCTTAGTGGTTTACAATAATAAAAAAAAAAACAAGACAATCCCTTGGGAAGTTTTAAAATTAAAACCAAAACAATCTTATTGGAAAGCTTAAATTAAACACATGTTGGGGGGGAGGGACTGAGAGAGAGGGAGAGTTGTTTGGAAGAGAGAGTGGTAGGGACAGGTGGAACAGTAGCAGAGTCTCAGGCCTGCACCAGTTGGCACTGTTATTAACTCTCACATTGACGATTTATTGCCAGAATGGCTCCAGCTCTAGAGAATACATATTTAGATCCTAAAGCATCATCTCATATGACTTGACGTTCAGACCCGGAACCTTTTCAGTTGCCTTTCTCTGAAGCACCTCGGAGGTACAGCCTCCGGAATTGGACACAATATTACATACAATATTCTGAGGCCTCACTGATGTCCTTCAGAGAGACACTGAAGTGTATGTTCAAAGCACTTAGACTTACAAAGTTACATGCTAACCCTATGAAACTTTAGAAGTCTAAGGCTCCCTTTTACTAAGTACATAAGTACATAAGTAGTGCCATACTGGGAAAGACCAAAGGTCCATCTAGCCCAGCATCCTGTCACCGACAGTGGCCAATCCAGGTCAAGGGCACCTGGCACGCTCCCCAAACGTAAAAACATTCCAGACAAGTTATACCTAAAAATGCGGAATTTTTCCAAGTCCATTTAATAGCGGTCTATGGACTTGTCCTTTAGGAATCTATCTAACCCCTTTTTAAACTCCGTCAAGCTAACCGCCCATACCACGTTCTCCGGCAACGAATTCCAGAGTCTAATTACACGTTGGGTGAAGAAAAATTTTCTCCGATTCGTTTTAAATTTACCACACTGTAGCTTCAACTCATGCCCTCTAGTCCTAGTATTTTTGGATAGCGTGAACAGTCGCTTCACATCCACCCGATCCATTCCACTCATTATTTTATACACTTCTATCATATCTCCCCTCAGCCGTCTCTTCTCCAAGCTGAAAAGCCCTAGCCTTCTCAGCCTCTCTTCGTAGGAAAGTCGTCCCATCCCCACTATCATTTTCGTCGCCCTTCGCTGTACCTTTTCCAATTCTACTATATCTTTTTTGAGATACGGAGACCAGTACTGAACACAATACTCCAGGTGCGGTCGCACCATGGAGCGATACAACGGCATTATAACATCCGCACACCTGGACTCCATACCCTTCCTAATGACACCCAACATTCTATTCGCTTTCCTAGCCGCTGCAGCACACTGAGCAGAAGGTTTCAGCGTATCATCGACGACGACACCCAGATCCCTTTCTTGATCCGTAACTCCTAACGCGGAACCTTGCAAGACGTAGCTATAATTCGGGTTCCTCTTACCCACATGCATCACTTTGCACTTGTCAACATTGAACTTCATCTGCCACTTGCACGCCCATTCTCCCAGTCTCGCAAGATCCTCCTGTAATCGTTCACATTCCTCCTGCGACTTGACGACCCTGAATAATTTTGTGTCATCGGCGAATTTAATTACCTCACTAGTTATTCCCATCTCTAGGTCATTTATAAATACATTAAAAAGCAACGGACCCAGCACAGACCCCTGCGGGACCCCACTAACTACCCTCCTCCACTGAGAATACTGGCCACGCAATCCTACTCTCTGCTTCCTATCTTTCAACCAGTTCTTAATCCATAATAATACCCTACCTCCGATTCCATGACTCTGCAATTTCTTCAGGAGTCTTTCGTGCGCTCACCATTAACGTCAGTTTTCATAAATCCCAGATGTACGCAATGCTGTACATGTTATATGCAGGTACTCTGTCTGTCCCCAGAGGACTCACAATCTAAGTTTTTGTACCTGGGGTAATGGAGGGTTAAGTGACTTGCCCAAGGTCACAAGGAGCTGCAGTGGGAATCAAACTCAAGTTGCCAGGATCAAGGCCACTCCTCCACTCCCTGTTAGCTTCTGTTGCATATCTTTGATTGGGCTATTTTTGAATACTATTTTTCACCATATCTTGATTGAATTTGTGTTTGAATTTATATACATGTCCAATCTCATTAATCCCCATAACTCAACAGAATGATTTTGATATCATACCCATGCTGTACTGTTAAGTCATAAGCTGCCTGACCTGTTTTACTATTACTGTGCTTTGTGTCCTGTTAATCTTTACTTTGCTTGTTCTGTTGTAAGCCGTTGAGAATAGCAGATCGTACAACCTATAAACTATTAAATAAATCAATCTATTACTTGTCTCCATCAACACTTACCAGTGATGTAATAGAAGGTGTGGCAGTTTGCAGACACTCTTCAATGGGAGGAGTTTTTTAAGGAGAACTATCTTTAAATAGCAGTGGGAACAGAGCCACCCCGCCCACCATGACCTTCCATGTCTTGTGGGCAGGAGGGCACAGAGAGGGTGTTGGGGGAATAATGACCGCTCATTCAGGGGCCCTTTTACTAAGCCACGTAAGCAGCTACGCGTGCCCAACGCGCGCCAAAATGGAGTTTACCGCCCGACTACCGCGTGCGTAATGGATGCGTGCCAAGTGGCACTTGACGCACGTAGGTCATTACCTCCCGGATTCTTTACCGCTAAGGTCAATGGCTGACGGTAAGGTCTCAGACCCAAAATGGATGCGTGGCAATTTTGATTTTGCCGCATGTCCATTTTCGGCAAAAAAAGGCCTATTTTTTTTACAGGTGCACTAAAAAATGGACCGGCGCATGGCCAAAACCCGCGCCTACAATGCCGCAAGCCATTTCTCAGCGGACCTCTAAGTGTTTCTGTACAGTGCCGTAAGCACTATACAAACCGTAATAATAACAGAAATAACAGTTCTGGGAGAGGGAAGGATATGTTGTGTAGAAGGTGAAAGAGAAAGGAGGATGCTGTTCTAGAGCCATTGCCACTATGGAAGCAGATATGGCAGCACCAGAGCCGCCACCAAAGAAGGGGAAGGGCTCCAATTTCAGTTTTGCAGAGGCCACAAGTTAGCCTAGAACCAGCCCTGAGTGGAAGCCAGAAGGCTCTCTGTTCTTTCTTCCTTAGTTTGTCCTCCAGGGAAAGTGATGGGGTTCCAAGGGTTGAGCTCCCAGGCCTTCGAGGAGAGGGAGTGAGCTTGGGGTCCAGGAAGACTATGGGAGTGACAGAGCCAGAAGTGAAGAGGAGGTGAGCTTCTGTGACTGAGGATCACAGTATTTGTCTGGAGTAGAAGGGATTGCCACGCGTGGAAAATTATTTCTACAGGTTCTGTCCTAGGAGCTCATGAGTGAGTAACAGAGGAGATTCCAGTCAAGAGAAGTATCTAATTCTTGCTTGGAATATTCAGCAGATATAACCAGGTACTAAACAAGGAGAAACTTTTAGAGGTGAAGGTGTCTATTTCCCTCCCTCTCACCCACCACCAAACACATGGCATCATCTTATCCCTTCTCCATAAACTACTATCACTTTCCTTTCCTTCCCAATCTCTAGCATTATCGCCTTCCCACTGGCATCACCATGTTTCCTTCCCTTGAACCCTATGGCTTCAATATCTTCCTGTTTCTCCCACTCCCTGGCATCATCATCATCTTCCTTTCCCTCCTAGTGGTTAGTGCAGTGGACTTTGATCCTGGGGAACTGAGTTCGATTCCCACTGTAGCTCCTTGTGACTCTGGGCAAGTCACCTCACCCTCCATTGCCCCGGTTCAAAATAAGTAACTGAATATATGTAAACCGCTTTGAATGTAGTTGCAAAATACCATAGACAGGTGGTATATCGAGTCCCATTTCCCTTTCCCTATCTGAGATTCTAAATGGAATGTTGAGATTCTGTTGCTACTATTGGAGATTCTAGATGGAATGTTGCTACTATTGAAGATTCTAGATGGAATGTTGCTACTATTGAAGATTCTAGATGGAATGTTGCTTCTATTGAGATTCTGTTGCTACTATTTGAGATTCTACATGGAATGTTGCTATTCCACTAGCAACATTCCATGTAGAAGCCTACCCTTGCAGCTCAGCAACGCAGCCGCGCAGGCTTCTGTTTCTGTGAGTCTGACGTCCTGATGCTAAGGGTTGGGAAGAAGGAAATATGGTGCTGCCAAAGGGAGGGTGAGAAAAGAAGAAAGTGATGCTAGGGGCCTAGGGAAAAGAAGGCAGTGATATTAGGAGAAGGTGTAATGCTTTCCGCAAGGAAAGGTGAGCCCTTGTACTCGATGAGGGAAACCCCTCACCGGGCTGTCGGTCAAAACCCCGAGTTGCCCCTGTGTCTCCCACCGTTCCCCAGGGGTTGAGCCCCTGAGTGCGGGTAGCCAACAGCAGAGAGAACAAAGTCCAGCACAAAATCCACAGGGTTAGACCAGGCAGCAGAGAACAGAAGATCCAGGGACAGGCAGTGGTCAGTACCAGGCAGCAGACAATAGCAGATCCATTTACAGGCAGAGGACAGTACCAGGCAGCAGACAATAGCAGATCCAGGAGCAGGCAGAGGTCAGTACCAGGCAGCGGTCAATAGCAGATCCAGGGACAGGCAGAGGTCGATAGCAGAGAGCAGTCAATAGCAGATCCAGGGACAGGCAGAGGTCGATACCAGGCAGTGGTCAGTAGCAGATCCAAAAGCACTGCAACTAATCAGCGAACTGAGTAGAAGCTGAAGCACCGAAGGACTGAGGGCAGAGTCTTAAATAGTGTAGAAATTAGACCCAAACTAGCACAGCTGAAATCAAGATGGCTGCCCCCATTGGTGACACCCTACGCCCAAATATGGGCTTCCTTCCTGAAGCTGCCCTACTCCAAGATGGCTGCCATAACTTAAGCTGCCCTCTACTAAGATGGCCGCCCAAACCTGGAAGAAGCCCAAAACCAAGATGGCCGTCCGATCCTCCGGTGCCCATACTCTGCATAGACAGGGAACGTGACAGAAGGGGTGGGAGGGAAAGGAAAAAGGAGATGCTACGGAAAGAGAAGATAGGATGCCAGTGGGTGAAGGGAGACAAGAAAGGTGGTGATGACAGGGGAAGAACTGAAAGGAAGCCAGTGATGTAAGGGAAATCAGATACCACATACAGTTCAAGCTTCTCCTTCTTACCTACAAATGCACTCAGTCTGCAGCCCCTCATTACCTCTCTACCCTCATTTCCCCTTATGTTCCCGCCCGTAACCTCCGCTCACAGGACAAATCCCTCCTCTCAGTACCCTTCTCCACCACCGCCAACTCCAGGCTCCGCTCATTCTGCCTCGCCTCACCCTATGCTTGGAATCAACTTCCTGAGCCCTTACGCCAAGCCCCCTCTCCCTACCCATCTTCAAATCCTTGCTCAAAGCCCACCTCTTCAATGTTGCTTTCGGCACCTAACCTTTATACCTTTCAGGAAATCTAGACTGCCCCTATTTGACTGACTGTACATTTGTCCTTTAGATTGTAAGCTCCTGTGAGCAGGGACTGTCCTTCGATGTTAAATTGTACAGCGCTGCGTAACCCTAGTAGCGCTTTAGAAATGTCAAGTAGTAGTAGTAGTAAGTGGCCATGCCAGGGATCGGGGATCATAGGAGAGTGATGCAGTGGGAAGGTAATGGTGTGCCGCACAAAGTGCTGGATATGTAATGACGTATGAAAAGTTGGGAACCAGTGCACTGGTTGAAAGAACATTTTCATACCAAAAGGTTGTATTTCTGGTGATTAAGAATCTCCCTCATTTTCTTAAATATATATGGGATGGGAAACTTAAGGCTCTGTCCATCCTCTCCCCAGCTCAGGGAAAACAGAAACTACTGCCATCTTTTTCATCGAAAGCCAAGAAATAAATCAGTTTCTGGGCCCCTCCCCATCCCATCCCCCATTACAGCCTCCATCATAAAGCAAGAGGCATCAACTTTAATGAATCAGTGCCAATTTGGATGCTGAACACTGGTTATTAAAAGGAGAGAAGGCCAAAACGGAGCAGCTGGGGCTCGTTCACAGGAAGTGGGAGTGTGGATCATGTAATTGCCTGTGGACATAAATTATAGCCTGAGGGGTGTGATGGGTGTGAGAGGTTTTATGTGTGAAAAAGAAAACCAGGTGGTGGTGAACTCCACGGCAATACCGTCATTTCCTTTAACCTTCAGATCTCAACCTGCCTCCTGCAAATCTGCGTAAGTTAAACGAAGGATGGAATGAGAGAGACAATTAAGGGGGGGAAAAAAGAGGGCACAAATCGTTAAAGGAAAGAGAGAAAAATGGGAAGCAAATAGAAGAGAGAGAAAAGGACAGAACAAAAAAAAAAAGACAAAGATAAGAAGGAAGAGAGGAAAGAGTTGGATCAGTAAGAGACAGAAAGAGTGAAGGGAGGAAAGAAGAGAGGGAAGGCGAGGGGAATAAATACAAGATGGAAGGAAAGATAAGGGAACAGTAAGAATGAGAAGATGGAAAAGAAAAGGAACAATGGGAAGAAAATTAAGAGATAAAGAGACAGAGAAAAGAGGATACATTCCTTCTGAAGTCTCCATATGCCAGACTACGGGCGGGATTCAGTAAATGGTGCACAATAATCAGCGCTGGAAAAAAATCTGCGCTCAGCGCTGTTCTGTAAAGGTCACTGCAGAACAGCACATAGCGCCAATTTCCATGCCCAAATTTGGGCACCAGGACTTACGCCGGCTGAAACCAGGTGTAATTCCTGGTGTCCAATTGGGGCGTGCATTCTCGTTTTTCTATAACACTGCACGCAAATTTTTGGAACGTCCCTGACCCACCCATGCCCCTTCCGTGGCCATGCCCCCTTTTGGGTTGCATGCTGGGGGATTTAGGCACCTGGTGTTATAAAATAGCTCACATACAGATGTGCGTGAAAATCCTAATTGATGCCAATTAACATCAATAATTGTTAGCACCCAATTGCCATTAATTGGCTCGTTAAGCTATTAAGTTGTGTGCATACTTCAGGATCGCACCCAAATTTTAGAATGCAAATTTGGGCGACCTTTATTGAATCGGAGGGTAGGAAGGTGGTAATTTAGAGGAGGGAACAGTTACTAGGCTGCACTATTGACCTTAATGTCTTGCAGATAGACCTTCCAGTTACACAGTGAGAAGGTGACATAGTACATGGTGACATAAAATGAACAACTGGCCAATTCATTATGCCTACTTATTTTGGTACATAGTGCTTAAGATTTGTGAGGGTTCCTGAACCCCCCGTGAATCCTGTTTGTCAAGGCAGATTCTTGGGTTACGTGATTTTTGAAAGGTTCAAAGAGCGAGGGAGAAAGATCTTAGGTTCCATTACTCAACTATCTGCTCACAGGGCAATTCTGTAAAGGGGCATCAATATTTAGACACCTAGAGGGCAGCTATCTGGAGCTTATTCTATAAAGAAAATTAAATGCCTACTTTCCTTTATAAAATACTAACCTAACAGGCAAAATATGTTTGTATAGTTTAGGAGTCTCCACTTACGTCAGCCCAATAGAGCTAGTGTAAATGCTCGTATCTAGAATACAAAAAAAAACGCCCATAAATGTATTTATTTATTGGGATTTATTCATCACCTTTATGAAGAGATTCACCCAACAGTATTCTATCATTTACATGCATAACCATGTGCCCTGCCCATGCTAAATCCAGACTCAGTCCACGTATACAAAGAGCCTCAAACTAGGCACTGTTTCATTTTATTCATTTGTTTGTTTGTTTGTTTGTTACATTTATACCCCACATTTTCCCACCTATTTGCAGGCTCAATGTGGCTTACAAAGTATCATAGTGGTGATTGCCATTACGGTTGATAAACAAATACAAGGTTGTGTTATAATCAAGGTAGAAGTGATTCAGGCGTCATGGGGTCGAGGATAATAAACTGTCCAGTACGATCGTAGCTGATCTTGTGTTGCTGGGTTTGGGGATTTATGTTGGATCAGTGGGATAAGCGTTTTTGAAGAGGTGGGTTTTCAATGATTTCCTGAAGCTTAGGTGGCCGTGTATTGTTTTCACTGCATGCGGGAGTGCATTCCATAGTTGTGCGCTTATGTAGGAGAAGTTGGATGCGTGAGTTGTTTTGTACTTTACAATTTGGGTAATGTAGGTTTAGGTATGATTGTGCTGATCCAAGTCTGTTTCTAGTTGGTAGATCAATGAGGTCCGTCATGTATCCTGGGACTATGCTGTAGATAATTTTGTGGACTAAGGTGCAAATTTTGAAGATGATCCGTTCTTTGATTGGGAGCCAGTGCAGCTTTTCTCGAAGTGGTTTAGCGCTGTCGAATCGTGTTTTACCATATATCAGTCTGGCTGCTGTGTTTTGGGCGGTTTGGAGTTTTTTGGTGAGTTGTTCTTTGCATCTTATGCAAACATATGCCTGTATATGCCCGTATCTTTATGTTTGGTCACTCTGCAAGGTTACGACATCTCTTGATATTCTGTTTCCCGAGCACGGAAAATGTCCGCTTCTTCAAATTCTTCGATACTCTACTCTTGCTCATGGCCATTCCTCAGTGGAACTGCCTAAGCACCATAATCCGCCTCAATTGGGTGGCAGCACCAGTGGTGGGAGGCGGGGCTAGTGGTTGCGAGGCGGGGAACCCTTCTAGGGGATACAGTGGTATACAAACAAGAAATTGATACAAATATCTGGTCATTTATGCATTTATTGGCACCTTCTTAAATAATTCACTGATGTATAACTAAAACTCCACTTTACTGAATAAACCTGAATCGAACAATTAGGGGGAAAATTCTATAAACGGCAGTAGAAGTTAGGCACCAAAAAACTGGATGCTACTCTGGATCTCTAAAACGGCAGAGTCGTGCACCAAATCGGCTATACTTTGTGACCAGAAAAAAACGGGACCCCAAGATGCTGTAAAAACTGGATGACGCCTGTTTTCAAAATGATGTCATCTAGGAAGTGACCACTAGGATCCGTTTTAGCAAAATGGTGTTCAGCAAAGAAGATAAAGTTCGATTAAATATTTGCAACAAAATAAGGCATACGGCAAACGGAGGTTCCTAATAAAGGTTGGACTAGCGTGTTTTCAGCGGTCATACTAAATATTTCAACAACTGCAAAGTATTTTGAAACTATGTAAGGGGTCCTATTTTTTCTGGACACTATGGTCTACTACTGCTAATCATTTCTATAGCGTTACTAGATGTATGCAGTGCTGTACGCATTATGGAGCTTGATTCTATATATGGCGCCTAAAAAAATCTGCGTGGAACTAAGCGTATTCTATAAAACTTAGGTGTGCTGTATAGAATATGCTTAGTCGATACCGTAGTGTCTAAATCAATTCCTAAATCTACGCGCGTCCATTTACGCCAATAAAAACCTGGTGTAAATCCGTGAACGTAGATTTAGGTGCACTGACTCGTATTCTGTAATTACGTATGGAAATTTTGGAATGCCCATGAAACGCCTATAAATACACCCATAAGCACGCCCCTTTTTAAACTACGCACGTTTATTTTGAACTGTGTACTTTGCAATTTAGGCACAGTTCTTCGTAGAATACGCTTAGTGATTTCCATGCATAAATTGTAATTATTGCCAATTAGTGCTCGTTATTGTTTGTTAAGTACTGTTAAAAATGATGATTACCTTGTTCTGCCAATTAGGTTACGTGCGTATCTCTGTGCAGTATCTAGAATCTGGGGGTATATGCAGGTACTTCTGTCCCTAAAAAGCTCGCAATCTACCTGGGGCAACGGAGGGTTAACTGACTCGCTCAAGATCACAAGGAGCTACAGTGGGAATGGAACCCAGATCACCAGGATCAAAACCCACTGCACTAACCTTTAAACCACTCCTCCACTCCACTAGCATAAATTTGCAATTACATACCCGACTTTAGGTGTGGCCCACTTACACTACCATCTATGGCTGACGTAAATCCTGGCGCCTAAAATCAACAGCTGGACACATAAATACATCTCTTCTATGAAGTGTGCACAAGAATAGTTGAAATGCCCCCTGACACGCTCATGCCCCTCCCTCGTTAATGCCCCCTTTGCAGCTGTGCATAATAGAAGCTAATTTTCAGAATAGGGGCATAAGTCAATTATGCGCCCTACTGCTATTTAGTCCCAATTAGTGCTTGTTATCTCCACTTAAGTGCCAATTTAGCACTAATTAGCTAATTATGTTATGCATATAACTGAAATTATGCTATAATTGGGCGTGCAATTGCTTGTCTATCTTTAGATGCCATATATAGAATTTGAGGGTTCGTATACAGTACCTTTACGGGAAATAAAATCTGAAGAGTAGCAAATCTCCTGGACCGGATGGTATTCATCCCACAGTACTGATAGAACTGAAAAATGAACTTGCGGAGCTATTGTTAGTAATATGTAATTCATCCTTGAAAACAAGTGTGGTACCGGAAGATTGGAGGGTTGCCAATGTAATGCCGATTTTTACAAAAAGGTTCCAGAGGAGATCTGGGAAATTATAGACCGGTGAATCTGACGTCAGTGCCGGGCAAAATGGTAGAGACTATTATTAAGAACAAAATTACAGAGCATATTCAAAAGCATGGATTAATGAGACAAAGTCAACATGGATTTAGTGAAGGGAAATCTTGCCTCACCAATCTACTACATTTCTTTGAAGGGGTGAACAAACATGTGGATAAGGGTGAGCCGGTTGATATTGTGTATCTAGATTTTCAGAAGGCTTTTGACAAAGTACCTCATGAAAGACTCCAAAGGAAATTGGAGAGTCATGGGATAGGAGGTAGTGTTCTATTGTGGATTAAAAACTGGTTAAAAAATAGAAAACAGAGAGTAGGGTTAAATGGTCAGTATTCTCAATGGAGAAGGGTAGTTAGTGGGGTTCCTCAGGGGCCTGTGCTCGGACCGCTGCTTTTTAACACATTTATAAATGACCTAGAGATGGGAGTAACTAGTGAGGTAATTAAATTTGCTGATGACACAAAGTTATTCAAAGTCGTTAAATCGCCGGAGGATTGTGAAAAATTACAAGAGGACCTTACGAGACTGGGCGTCTAAATGGCAGATGACGTTTAATGTGAGCAAGTGCAAAGTGATGCATGTGGGAAAGAGGAACCTGAATTATAGCTCAGTCATGCAAGGTTTCATGTTAGGAGTCACAGACCAAGAAAGGGATCTAGGTGTCGTCATTCATGATACGTTGAAACCTTCTGATCAGTGTGTTGCTGCGGCTAAGACAGCAAATAGAATGTTAGGTATTAGGAAAGGATTGGAAAACAAAAATGAGGATGTTATAATGCTTTTGTATCGCTCCATGATGCGACCGCACCTCGAATATTGTGTTCAATTCTGGTCGCCGCATCTCAAAAAAGATATAGTGGAATTAGAAAAGGTGCAGAGAAGGGCAATGAAAGTGATAAAGGGGATGGGACGACTTCCCTATGGGGAAAGGCTAAGGCAGCTGGGGCTTTTCAGCTTGGAGAAAAGGCGGCTGAGAGGAAATATGATAGAGGTCTATAAAGTAATAAGTGGAGTTGAACGGGTAGATGTGAAGCATCTGTTTACGCTTTCCAAAAATACTAGGACTAGGGGGCATGTGATGAAGCTACAATGTAGTAAATTTAAAATGAATCAGAGAAAATTTTTCTTCACTCAACGTGTAATTACTCTGGAATTCGTTGCCAGAGAATGTGGTAAAGGCGGTTAGCTTAGCGGAGTTTAAAAAAAGGTTTGGACAGCTTACTAAAGGAAAAGTCCATAGACCATTATTAAATGGACTTGGGGAAAATCCACTATTTCTGGGATAAGCAGTATAAAATGTTTTGTACATTTTTGGGATCTTGCCAGGTATTTGTGACCTGGATTGGTCACTGTTGGAAAAAGGAAGCTGGGCTTGATGGACCTTTGGTCTTTCCCAGTATGGCAATACTTATGTACTCATGTAGGCAATAATTACAGTTCTTTGAACATGGTTTAAGTAGAGAGTCTCTTCCTAAATTTGCCTACAGAACCCTACACTCATTTCTGGAACACATACTCTTTATCGTAACCCTGGGACACCTCTCTTCCCACCCCACAGCTGGGTTACCTCCACATGGAATCCACCTTCCAGCCTGGCTCCAGTCCTGTGCCTCTGGCTACTCACTGAATAGCAGACAGAAGGAATTTCTTTCTGATGAAAAGCTCCCAGTCTCACCCTGGATCCTTGGGTCCAAGCTAGCACTGTACCTCCCCTTCGTTGCAGTGGCATAGCTAGGATTGAATGGACCCTAGGTGGAAAAAATTAACATGGACGCCTATAATACCATTGCTCCCAAGGTGGTGGGGACTGGGGGAGGGGTAGGAGACCCCTTCAGAACTCCGGTAACCAAAACTTGCAAAAAACATATTCCAGACTTACATAGAAAACTAACATCTGGGTCAAAGATATATGCAGCTGCCCTGCAGTAGAAGCTTTATTGCTTGGGACGTCACTCCTTATCCAAGTCAGTATTTTTGGCTTCCTGATTGGTTTCTCTGTCACCCTGGGTGGACAACCACATAAAAGATCCCATCCATAATCCACTGCTTAGCCACTTCTACTACCAGGTCCCTCAACAATCCAAACAGCCTCGCTTGCTGAACAGTAGTACCCAGCCACCACCAACCTGCTGGCATCACCCTGGTTTGTTTCTGAGGACCTGTAGCCCATGGCCCACAGTATTACAAGGCTGTTATTACTGTCTCTGTGTCCTTATCAGCTCCCCTCTTGCCACTGCTTCTGAAGGCGGGGGGGGGGGGGGGGGGGGGGGGGGGGGGGGAGGGGGGGAGGGAAGGGAGTTGCCCTGTGCCTACCACTGGAAACAACAGTAGATAAGAAGAATTAGGTCCATTTAATCTGGTCAAGTTCACACGTAGCACAATGACACAGACTCCAGTTGAACTTCGGTTCTCCCCTCACATCTTTGCCACTTGGGGCCAGATACACTAAACTTAACGAGCCCTTAACGAGCAAGTAGTAAACCCTGGCATGCACTAAAGACTTCCCCCCCCCCCCCCACGACGGTAGCAGCTAACGAAAACGGAATGCAGATGAGCAAATTGTGTAGAAGCCCTATTGTAATGAGATGCACTAACCTTTTCCGATTGCCTTAACGCTGGAAAATCTAACGAGAGGTCTGTACCTCTCGTTGGGGCTGCGCAGGATAAAACTTGGCCCAAAGTAACAAAAAAAAAATCGGGGAACAAAAAAACGCTCCGCTTAAAAAAAAAAAGTAATTTCCCCCCCCCCCCCCCGAGTCTTTAACCCTGCTGCTGAACCCTGAAGAAGAAGAGGTTTCCCTGCTCATCCCCCCCCCTTGCAATACTAAAAACATCTTTTTTGGCAGAGTTTCACTCAGCTGAGAGACCTGGAAGTCTCTGAGCCAATCACAGCCAAAATGGACGGGGTTTTTTTTTTGGATGGGCGTCCATTTTGGCCGTCATTCCCCCCCTGCAATAATAAAAACGTCTTTTTTGGCAGTGCTTCACTCAGCTGAGACCTGGAAGTCCCTGAGCCAATCACAACGCGTTCAGCTGAGTTAAACACGCTGTGATTGGCTCAGAGACTTACTGGTCTCTCAGCTGAGTGAAGCACTGCCAAAAAAGACGTTTTTATTATTGCAGGGTGGGGAATGACGGCCAAAATAGACGTTTTTTTTGGATGGGCGTCCTCAACTGCACTGTCCTCCTGATCGAGCCGCATCGGAGGGGGTGAGCAGTGCGGCGTCTTTGGGCGGCACAGGGAGGCGGTTTTGGCATGCGCAGAGCAGCCAGCATAACGTTTGGCTACTCTGCGCATGCTCAACCGGCCGATTGGCCGTTTAACGATGGAATAGAGAATGCAAGTGAGCTACAACGAGCAGCTCATTTGCATTCCCTTTCCTTAATGCATGCCCGTTCCTTAACGATTCGCTAAGGGAAGGGCTCTAACGATTGTTTAGTGCATCTGGCCCTTGTGATCTTCTGTGCTTATTTCATGTTTTGTTTAAAATTTTCTTATGCTCACATTAGCCCTCTCCTCAAGTCACTTCATTGGCTTTCTATCCGTTTCCACATACAGTTCAAACTCCTCTTACTGACCTATAAGTGCATTCACTCTGCAGCTCCTCAGTACCTCTCCACTCTCATCTCTCCCTACATTCCTCCCCGGGAACTCCGTTCACTGGGTAAATCTCTCTTATCTGCACCCTTCTCCTCCACTGCTAACTCCAGACTCCGTTCCTTTTATCTTGCTGCACCATATGCCTGGAATAGATTTCCTGAGCCGCTACGTCAAGCTCCATCTCTGGCCGTCTTCAAATCTAAGCTAAAAGCCCACCTTTTTGATGCTGCTTTTAACTCCTAACCCTTATTCACTTGTTCAGAACCCTTATTTTATCACCCTCACTTTAATATTCCTTTATCTCTTGTTTGTCCTGTTTGTCTGTCCTAATTAGATTGTAAGCTCTGTCGAGCAGGGACTGTTTCTTCATGTTCAAGTGTACAGCGCTGCGTACATCTAGTAGCGCTATAGAAATGATAGGTAGTAGTAGTAGTCATCGGGATTCCGGAATCTTGCTACTCTTTGGGATTCCGCCCAGAATCTTGCTACTCTTTGGGATTCCGGAATCTTGCTACTCTTTGTCCTTATCTCTTATTTGTCCTGTTTGTCTGTCCTAATTAGATTGTAAGCTCTGTCGAGCAGGGACTGTTTCTTCATGTTCAAGTGTACAGCGCTGCGTACGTCTAGTATCGCTATAGAAATGATAAGTAGTAGTAGTAAGAAACTCATTCATGCACATGCCACTTTTCTGCCACAAGTATATTTAAAAAAAAAAAGGGTATACCAAAATTCTTGTTTCTCAGCAACATTGAGGGCCCTGTTTACTAAGCCGCCCTAAAATTAGTGGTGCCAATGCTAGAGACAATGGCGTAGCGAAACAGCCAATTTAGGGCGGGCCTGAGATCAAAGTGGGAGGGCCAAAAATGTTATCACCGTCCCCCCCCCCCCCCCCCCCCCCACTAAAACAAAACCCTAATTTAATTTCCACCCTGCTCCCAAAGTAAATGAACTACCTAAGCTGGCGGGAATCCCCAGGCCCCACCAGCTGAAGACCTTCTTCCTGCTGAATAAACTTATCTCGGGCGGCTGCCGGCACTGTCACCGAACTGCAGCTGCTGGTGGCTGCCGGCCTCCACGTATGCTCAGTTTCACAACTGTGTGAAAGCTGAGCACGTGTGTGTGTGTGGGAGGGGGGGGGGGGATGAAGCTGGCAGTAGTGCTGGCGGCCACCTAAAACGTAAGTTTGTTCAGCCAGAAGGAGGGCTTCGTCTGGTGGGACTTGGGGATTCCTGCCAGCCATATTAAGGGAGAAGAAATTCTGGGTAGGCCTGAGCCTGAAGTGGGTGGGCCCCGGTCCACCCAGGCCCACCTGTGGCTACGCCACTGGCTACAGACACCTATATAGTCCTACAACGTGGCTTAGTAAACAGGGCCCTGAATCAATAAACCTTCTGGTGCACCATCAACTGTAGCAGTCACCCTTCTACAATGAGTTCTAGAGAAGTGACAGAGTGAAATTTATCAAAAAAAATCAATAGACATTCTTTGCAAAACCCACCTTTTTGTGAACATGAGGTCTCAAGAAGTTAATACGGTTTAAGGGAACTGTCTGCGTACATTCATTCAATAATATACATTTGAAGACTAAGAGGGAAGAACAATCAAAAATTGATATTCAGAGAAAAATTACTCCAAAGTTTTAAAGACTCTATTATGTATAACTAGTAAAAAAGGCCCGTTTCTGTAGGCAAGGAAACGGGCCTTAGGCAGGCAATTCCCCCCCCCCCCCCCCCCCGTGCTACGGCCCCCTCGAACCCCCCCCTTCCGCGAACCTGTCGTTCCCCCCCCCCCATGCGAGCGAAAACTGCCGCCACCGCCCCCGTGTTGTTCTTCCCTTCCCGTAGGTTCTTCAATCATCTTGTCTGGAAGTTCCTCTGCGTGCGTCTGACGTCAGACGCAAGGAGTTAAACTTTCTGAGAAGATGATTGAGGAACCCACCCGAAGGTAGTGCACAACAGCGGCGGGAGGGGGGGTGCGGTTTTCGGCATTCCGGGGGGGGGGGGCGATCGACAGGTTCGCGGGAGGGGTGGGTTTCGAGGGGGCCGTAGCGCGGTGGGGTGACAGCTGATTCCGAGGCGCGTGTTTCCCTACTCCTCCCCTTGCCTTGGAATCAGCTGTGTTGACGTCAGTGACGTCCGTGCGTGTCTGCCTCGCAGACCACTTGCAGCCAGGGAACCACGGTCCCAAGCATAGAACATTAGAGGTGAGAATTATTATATAGGATAATGGGGGTATTTTGAAATAAGTTAATAACAGAACTGTAGTAATATTTGTAACATAGGCATTCACTAGCTGACAGGATTAACTCAAATTTATGAAAAATGTGGACCTCGATCATTTTTCCGTCTGAGTCTTCATTTGCAACAAGCTGTACGCTCAACTGTATGTATCACAGCTGTGAAGGTACTCTTGCTTACAATGAGAACAGGATTTCCCCTCCAGTTATTTTGGTCTAAGATTATTAGGCCATTCCCTAATATGTGCCAAAACAGGTAGAGTAATTTTTAAAACTGCAACACAAACCGTGCTGGTGGCTTATAGCTGCTGGCAACCTGCAAGCCCCACCACTGGAATCAAGTCATAGCAGCAGGTTGCTATGACGACCCTCGGCCTACTCTCAACGGTGAGCAACTCCAGCCCTGGAGGACCATGAGAAACTCTTGTTTTTCAGTCTAGTTAATGTATGCAAATGAACCAGGGAAACCACATAAATACTGATATCTAAGGAGGATATCCTGAAAGCCAGGTCTACCTGTGGCTCTTTAAGAACGTAGTTATCCATTTTACTGCGAAGTCTGAAGAATACTCGTCTCATGGTCACATTATTTGGGGAGTGGAAGAACTTGAAGAGGAAAGGAAAGTTTAGTGTATCACTGATTTAACTCTCGATAAAGGTACCTAGGAGACAACATGTGATGTGTGCATACTTAAGACTTTTCATTTCCCATAAACCAACCTGATTTTCTCACTACCCCATGCGGTTTGTGTTTGAAGATCAGGTTATCATGCAGTTAAAAAAAAATGAGGTCTGTATTCAGACGATTCATCTGGTTAAATTGGAATTATGTTGATAAATAATTTCTTTTTTAGTTCTCAGGTTGCTGACCACTTAAATTTTTATCGTGTAATTTGTCATCATGTTAAAATTTAATCAGCTAAGTAAAGAGGAGTGGTAAGGGGTGTAGATAACAGTGAACTGGATACCACTGTTATTCAATGCTATCTCTTTAATTTTAGCCTGTAAAAATGCCTGTTCTAAAGTTAGCTAGATAAAGTTATCTAGTTAATTTTAGCCAGGTATTTCCAAACAGCCAGAATTAACTTGATAGCAGTCAAATATTGATCTCTATGTACATGCCATAAATTGTACTGCAGCTAATAATATACATGTTTGAAAATACATACATACTTGTAGCTGGCTGAAAGCAGACTGAGCCATACTATGTCATTCCCGTTTTTATGTTTAAATGATTTTTATTAACTTTTCACTTAACACAACGTGCTTATAATACATAGAGGGGCATAATCAAATGAAAACGTCTATCTCCATGGGCGTTTATCTCCGAGAACGAGTCCGTGAAGGGGCGGACCGAACCGTATTTTCGAAAAAAAATAGACGTCCATGTTTTATTCGACAATTTGTGAGCTGGGCGTTTTTGTTTTTCAGCGATAATGGAAAATGAAAGCGCCCAGCTCAAAAACGAATAAATCCAAGGCATTTGTTCGTGGGAGGGGCCAGGATTCGTAGTGCACTGGTCCCCCTCACATGCCAGGACACCAACCGGGCACCCTAGGGGACACTTTTACAAAAAAGAAAAAAAAAGGTAAAAGAGCTCCCAGGTGCATAGCACCCTTCCCTTGTGTGTTGAGCCCCCCAAATCCCCCTCAAAACCCACTGCCCACAAGTCTACACCATTACTATAGCCCTAAGGGGTGAAGGGGGGCACCTACATGTGGGTACAGTGGGTTTGGGGGAGTTGGACGACTAAGCATTAAGCAGCACAATTGTAACAGGTAGGGGGGGATGGGCCTGGGTCCACCTGCCTGAAGTCCACTGCACCCCCTAACAACTGCTCCAGGGACCTGCATACTGCTGCCAGGGAGGTGGGTATGACATTTGAGGGTGAAAATAAAAAGTTGTGAAACATCATTTTTGTGGTGGGAGGGGGTTAGTGACCACTGGGGGAGTCAGGGGAGGTCATCCCCGATTCCCTCTGGGGGTAATCTGGTCATTTAGGGCACTTTTTGGGGCCTTACTCGTGAAAAAACAGGGTCCAGGAAAAGTGCCCTAAATTCTAGCTACAAACGCATACTTTTTTTCCATTATCGGCGAAAGGCGCTCATCTCTCCTCGGCCGATAACCACGCCCCAGTTCCACCTTCGCCACACCTCCGACACGCCCCCGTCAACTTTGTTCGCTTCCGCGATGGAGTGCAGTTGAAAACGTCCAAGTTCGGCTTTCGATTATACCGCGTTATTCGTTTTTGTGAGATAGACGTCCATCTCCCTATTTAGGTCGGAACTTGGGCGTTTTTCTCGTTCGATTATAAGCAGGATAGTGTCCAGGCATTGTAATTCGCTAATACAGTCACTTCTATATCTTTGTCAGTGTCTGAACTCTTTTTACAGCTTAATTTCTTAACACCCACTCCCTCAATTAAACATCCCCTCCCCCCCCCCCAACTCCCATTTTTATACATAAATTGCCATACTAAGGGGCTGATGAACAAAGCTTACTGCACTAACAAAAACATTAAAGCCCTTCCCTTACCGATTCCTTAGCGAATAGGTAAGAAACGGGCATGCATCAAGGAAATCGCATGCAAATGAGCTGCTCGCTGCTAGCTCATTTGCGTGCGATTTCCTTCCAAGCCAGTTGGCCAGCTGAGCATGCGCAAAGCAGCCAAGCGTTATGCTGGCTGCTCTGCGCATGCCAAGGACGTCCTTTATGGACGTCCTTTAGCTCCGTTAAAAAGAAAAACAGTTGTGGAGGCGGTGGATTCGGGTAGCAGCGGCGGGGCTGGGGATCTCTGTGCGGCCACGGTGAAGGGCCTGGTGCTCGGTGGCTTTGAGGAGGCTGAGGAAGAAGAGGCCGCAGCGGTGGCGGCCATGGATCAGTGCATGACGGTGGAGCGGGAGCTGGAGAAAGTGCTGCAGAAAATCAGCGGCTACGGGCAGCAGTATGAGCGCGGCCTGCAGGAGCTGATCGAGTACACGGGCGGCCGGTGTAGCGAGATCCTGCAGACAAGCGGTGCGCCATCCGTCTCCCTCCGGCTCTGCCTTTCCTCCTCACATAGCTCACTTCTTACTTTCCACTTACGTTTTAATCTGTCTCCCCGTTTTTTTTATAACGTTTTTTTTACCCACTTTGCTGACATTATTCTTAAAGGTATGAAATATAAACGCACACCCCCACCGCCTATCTCTATAGAGAGCAGTCCTGCGAACTGTGCCTTCCAATTCCCTCATAGCAGCCCCAACGAGAGGTGCAGGCTTCCCGTTAGGTTTTCCACGGTAAGGGGATTGGAAAACGGTAGTGCATCTCATTATAATACAAATTATACACATTATAATACTAATTTGCTCATCTGAATTCCGTTTTCGTTAGCTTCTACCGTGACAGGACAATGCCCTTTTGTGCATGTCCTGGTTTACTAGTTGCGCGTTAAACTGGCTAGAACCAGTTTAAAAACCACATTGCTGGCTCGTTAAGTTTAGTGTATCTAGCCCTGAGTGTTCAATGTTTCCTTTAGACCAGTTGTAGCTGATCTAACGCCAACATTATTTAGCAGGTAATGCTCAAAGAGGTTTTCCATGGCTCTAATGTGTGCCGTTAGCAGCTACCGAGAACCCTATGCAAATGCACTGCAACAAGCTCATTAGTATTAAAATGAGCATTCCAGGCAATGCAACATTTTTTTTTTTTTTTAAATTAATTTTTATTGTCACCAATGCGATACATAGGTACATCTACAATGTTTCAGGTAATATCAAAAGCCGTTCCATACAGTAGATGGCCTGAACAGCATCCAATAGTAAACAAAGATTTAACAACTTAGGTTTTGTAATGCCATAAACGTGTCGGCTTTTTTTAAAGTACCCCCTATCCATTCATCTCATGCATCCCATTCCCTCCCATTCCTTCTCATACCATTCGCTTCAAAAACACATCCTATTCCCTCCCATCCCATCCCCGCCCCCTTCCCTCTTTACCCTAGCTGCTGTAAACAATCTGTCCACACCTTCGAATATTGCTTGTTTATGGATTTTAGAGATTTGGCATAGATCCGGCTTTCATATTTGCCGACTTCCTGCATCCTGGTCTTCCAGGCTTCAGTTGGTACACTCTCAGCGGAGGTCCAAAATTGCAAAATAGTCTTTTTGACTAGCAATAATGTCATATATATGAATCTCCTGTGTGGTTGCGATAGGCCCTGTGTCAACAAAAGAGTTTGATCTCCCAGTAGTAATGTTATATAGTCCCACTCTATCTGCTTGTGAGTGACCTGTTGTATTATTTGAAATGCCTCATTCCAGATAGATAGGCTCGAGCACTCCAAAAAAGAGTGGAGAAAAGTACCCTCTCCCCGGCGGCATCTGTCGCATTGTCCATCCCCCCATAAGCCCATAGCTGCCCCTTTGGCTTTGGTAATATAAGCTCTATGCATTATCTTGTACTGCGCTTCCTGTAAATCTGCTGTCTTGACCATGGCATATAATGTGTTAAAAAGCCGATTAAATGTTTGAATTGTGTATTTCGTACTCAGTTCCCTGTTCCACTGCTCTATCAACCGTTCCATCCCCCCTGTTGGAGTGTGCATTTGTAGTATCTTATACCATGTGGAGATGCTGTTTACTTTAAATGGAGTACGAAGCAGAATCTTATCCAATAGGCCCCACGTCCACTTGTCCCCATATTTCCCTTTAAGGGAAGATTGATAATGCCTCACCTGTATATAATGCAGCAAATTGTTATTAGGGATATCCCATCTCTCTTTTATTTGATCAAAAGACTCTATACTATCCCCGCCCTCTACTAAAAGGTGACCCAGTATTCTACACCCGTTCTGTTGCCATTTAGTAAACATCGAGTATCCCATGCCCGCCGGGAAGTCTGCATTACCCACAAGGCCCAAGAAGGGAGACGCGTCAGGTGATCGATCTTGATGTCCTCTCCACCAGACCCATGCCCTCCTGAACGGTCTCAGGAAAGCCAATTTGCTCACTGAGGGTTGGAAGATTGGAGTCGACCGTGGTCTTTTGTAAACTTGATCCATATGCGGACAAATACGAATCCGCAATTAATGCAACATTTTATGGAAGGTCTGAACCTGTCATTATGGGTAGCAGCCTGCTTGCACTGCTCCCCATGGTAGGTGTTCAGGACACCAGAGCCCCCCTCAAGACCTTTAAAAAATTCCCTGGTGGTCAGGTGGACCCCCAACCTCCCCCCCAACAAAAATCCCCAGTGGTCCACCTCCTGGAGTGGAGGAGTAGCCTAGTGGTTAGTGCCTTGGACTTTGATCCTGGGGAACTGAGTTCAATTCCCACTGCAGCTCCTTGTGACTCTGGGCAAGTCACATAACCCTCCATTATCCCTGGTACAAAATAAGTACCTGAATATACTATGTAAACTGTTTTGAATGTAGTTGCAAAAACCACAGAAAGGCAGTATATCAAGTCCCATTAACAAGATTCCATGTAGAACCCCAAAGAATAGCAAGATTCCAGAATCCCAGCCTATTTGAAATTCTACATGGAATGTTGCTACTATTTGAGGTTCCACATGGAGTGTTGCTAGTGGTGGAGAAGCCTAGTGGTTAGTGCAGTGGACTTTGATCCTGGGGAACTGAGTTCGATTCCCACTGCAGCTCCTTGTGACTCTGGGCAAGTCACCTAATCCTCCATTACCCCTGGTACAAAATAAGTACCTGAATACATGTAAACCGCTGAAAGGCGGTATATCAAGTCCCATTTCCCTTTCACCCATCACCCTTCCCCACTCAATATCACTCCCTGGTAGTCTTGTGAACCCCCCCCCCCCCCAAATCTCCACATACCTTAAATGCGCTTGAGGCAGGGGGATAGGAGCAATGCCTCCTCCCTCTGGGCCCGCCCTCTCAAAATGATAGCGCCCAGCCCCTGCCCGGTGCATCCTGGGATGCACTGGGAGGTGCAAAACACCATATAAGGAGGTTGTTTTCCTTATATGGTCTTTAGGAGTAGCCTAGTGGTTAGTGCAGCAGACTTTGATCCTGGGGAACTGGGTTTGATTCTCACTGCAGCTCCTTGTGACTCTGGGCAAGTCACTTAACCCTCAGGTTGAAATAAGTACCTGTTTATACTATGTATATACTTTGAATACAGTTGCAAAAACCACAGAAAGGCAGTATATCAAGTCCCATTCCCTTTCCCTTTAGCCCCTCCCAGTGCATCCCAGAATGCACCGGGCAACGGCTGGACACTGCCGTTGTGAAAGGGATAGGCCCGAGGCAGCAGGGTTGCTCCTGCCCTCCTGCCTCCAACGCATAAGATATATGGGAGGGGGGGTGTCACTAGACCATCAGGGAGTGATGTTCAGTGTGAGGGGGGTTGGGAGGTGGTCTACTGGACCACCAGGTTTTTTTGGTTGGGGGCCGGGAGGGGGATGAGTCTTGGTGGGGGGGGGGTGTCTGATCAGGTCGGGAGGTGGTCTACTGGACCACCAAGGATTTTTTAGATGTGGAGAGGAGGGGGTCACTAGATTATCAGGGAGGTTTTTTTTGAGTTGCACAAGTGGTGGGTTCAATAGGGGTGTTCGCTCGACTCCAGTTGACCTCCTCTTGAGCACATACCCCCCCTCCCTCTGAAACTCATAAAACTCCCTGGTAGGCAAGCTATCAAATGCATTGGACAGCTTTGAGTTGCAACTAATTAAGTTTTACCATGGCTCCTGTGCTTTTGTGCATCAGCATCTCAGCCTTTACAAACTGACTCCCATACGTACCACCTCAGTATGTGAATCCAAAAATCAATCTCACGTCATCCCCCAATTCCATAAAGTCACCAAAAAGTGCACCTGCAATTTAATTAACGACCAAACAGTGCCAATAATTGGCTTTTTAACAAACAATTATTGGTGCTAATTAAAATCAATTAAGATCCACACCTAAATTTTACGCACATCCTGGAAGAGGGGGCATGGAAATGGGAGAGCGCAGCGTGAGCACGGATTCCAGTTACACGTGGAATTATAGAATAAGGAGATACTGCATGTAGACTTAGGTGCAGGCATTTGCATCATGTTTTCATTGGTGCGAATGGACGCACCTAGGTTTACACGCGACCCTAACTTTTAAGTGCTATTCTGTAAGCCTCGCCTAAATTTAGGCATGGTTTTTAGAATAGCGCTTAAGTGGTTTTTCTAGCGCTGATTTTTTAGGCACGATTTACAGAATCTAGCCTTGTATGTATGAAGAGGAAAATCCCGACAATTACAGATTTAAGGAATGAGCAGAAATCCCCCCGCGCCATTAACACGTTTTTATCGAGAAGAAATATTTCATACATAATTCTACCTACTGTTAACAGTATGCCTCAGACTGGGATGTGCAGAGAACACGTTATCGGTTTCACTTAGCATGTGTTAAAACCAATTTTAGCATGCACTACAGTCCCTATTTACTAATCAGCATAAACGCAGATTTCGGAGGACTTTCTTATCTTCTCCTGTCTTTCCTCCAGCACAGTGGCGTAGCCACAGGTAAGCCTGGGTGGGCTGGGGCCCACCCAATTTGGACTCAGGCCCACTCAAAACCCTGCCAGCTGAAGGCTTCCACCTCCTTGGGCAACCAGCGCTTTTCCAAACGGCAGCCGGCACCACTTGCCTTGAGCTGATGCCAACAGCAACCACTCTGCACATGCTCAGTTTTTGCGTATGTGTAAGCACTGAGCATATGTGGCCTGCTGGCATCATCGTCAACTCCGGACAAGTGCTACCAGCTGCTGTTTGGAACAGTGCTGGCTGCCTAAGGAGGAAGAAATCTTTAGCTGGCGGGGTTTTGGGATCCCAGCAGTTCCGGTAAACCTCTTGGACCTGCCTCCCAGAAACGCCATAAGATCAGCCCGCAAATTTCGCAATCTGCACTTCCCCAGCTGTAAAGGCCTAAAATACAAGCTGACACACGCCACCACCTTCTCTTACATGAGCACGCAGTTGTGGAACGCACTACCTACAGCCCTGAAAACCATTGACGAAATAACTAACTTTCGCAAATCTCTGAAGACACATCTCTTCAACAAGGCCTACAAAGAGAACCCATAACCTTACAAAACTACCTCACCAATCTACCCAGTTATCAAAGCCCACCTTCTATACTTACCCGCCTAACACTTTCCTTCTCTCTTCCCTTACTTAATCGTTGTACATTACTAATTGTATCTGATATCCTGGAATGACCACGTCATAACAAAACTCTGTAAGCCACAATGAGCCTGCAAATAGGTGGGAAAATGTGGGATACAAATGCAATAAATAAATATTTAGGGTTTGCTAGCAGCTGGAGGGGGGGGGGGGGGGGAAGGGGCAGTCAGAAGAGAGCGGAGTGGGGCTGGGAGGAGGGCATTCCATGCCCACCCACCTTGGGCTCAGGCCCACCCAAGATTGGCCATCTGGCTACGCCCCTGCTCCAGCATGTGGACTCCTGCTCTTCATTCCTAGGCTCAGGGCTCCAGGTTTTTCTTTCTATCTTCTTACTTCCTTACTTCTGGGTGGCATGCTCTGGGGAGAAACTTTCTATCTCTTTCCCCATTCCTTGGCAGGACTACATTAGGGGCCGGACCTCCTCTTTCATGTCCCCAGCCCTCTCCATTACCTGGGATCTTTTCTTCAGCAGCTGCTGCTTCAGTCCTCCCCCAGCTTCCATCACAACTGTGGCTCCTATCACCACTGCTCTCCGTTACCAGAGCTCTGCAGCAGGCCCAGGGTACTCCTCGCGTGCTGTTGCCTTGGCCCTCACGGCACACAGTACCGTTCTTGCGGGAGCAACATGCCAACACTCCCTCTGCACTCCACAGCTTGCCCTTCTTCAGCTGTGGCTCTTCACACATAGAAGCATCCTCATCCTCCCCGTCTCATTTGCCCCCAACCTTGGAGTCATCTTTGACTCCTCCCTCTCCTTCTCTGCGCATATCCAGCAGATAGCCAAGACCTGTCGCTTCTTCCTCTATAACATTAGCAAAATTCGCCCTTTCCTCTCTGAACACACCACCCGAACTCTCGTCCAAGCTCTCATTACCTCTCGCCTTGACTACTGCAACTTACTCCTCACCGGCCTCCCACTTAGCCACCTATCCCCTCTTCAATCTGTTCAGAACTCTGCTGCACGTCTTATATTCCGCCAGAACCGATATACTCATATCACCCCTCTCCTCAGGTCACTTCACTGGCTTCCAATCAGATACCACATTCAGTTCAAGCTTCTCCTTCTTACCTACAAATGCACTCAGTCTGCTGCCCCTCACTACCTCTCTACCCTCATCTCCCCTTACGTTCCCGCCCGAAACCTCCGTTCACAGGACAAATCCCTCCTCTCATTACCCTTCTCCACCACCGCCAACTCCAGGCTCCGCTCATTCTGCCTCGTCTCACCCTATGCTTGGAACAACCTTCCCGAGTCCTTACGCCAAGCTCCTTCCCTGCCCATCTTCAAGTCTTTGCTTAAAGCCCACCTCTTCAATGCTGCGTTTGGCACCTAACTCTTACCTTTCAGGAATTCCACATTGCCCCAATTTGTCTGCCCCTATCGGTCTGACTGTTCACGTGTCCTTTAGATTGTAAGCTCTTTGAGCAGGGATTGTGCTTCTATGTTAAATTGTACAGCGCTGCGTAACCCTAGTAGCGCTTTAGAAATGTTAAGTAGTAGTAGTAGAAGCAGCAGAAGCCCTCTGCCATCATCATTACCACAGCCATGGCTAGGTCCCTGCTCTTGGCCACCACTGCCGAAGTATTCACATCAACCCCCGTGGCAGTGATCACCATGGCTGCCTCTCCCTACAGGGAGAAAAAAGGTTGTTTAAAACGACTTACATGATTTACTTAACCTTTTGGGGGATATGAGGATAGTGCAGCAGTGGAGGTTTCGGGGTGATAAGATAGAATGTGAGAATTTTCTGGGAATTTATTTCACAATTGATTAGTAAGGCAGGTTTTAAGGGGCATGAGCGGTACATTAGTGTAGCTTTTTCAGTGACAGGATGAGTTCAAAGTATTATGTGATATTTTATTTATTTATTGCATTCGTATCCTACATTTACGCTGATGATGTAACGATCTACATCCCATTCAAACAAGACCTAAAAGAAATTTCCAATGAAATCAACCAAAGTCTACATATCATGCACTCCTGGGCAGATGCCTTTCAGTTAAAACTCAATGCAGAAAAAACCCAATGCCTAATACTCACCTCCCAACACAACACGAGCAAATTTACCACCATCAACACCCCAAAACTAATCTACCAATTTCGGAAACCCTGAAAATTCTTGGAGTCACCATTGACCGGCACCTAACACTTGAGAATCACGCGAAAATCACAACAAAAAGATGTTCCACTCAATGTGGACAGCCCAGAACACAGCAGCCAGACTCATATTTGGAAAACCAAAATACGAAAGTGCAAAGCCCCTAAGAGAGAAGCTACACTGGTTACCTCTCAAAGAACGCATCACGTTCAAAGTATGTACCCTAGTACATAAAATCATCCATGGCGAGGCCCCAGCCTACATGTCTGACCTGATAGACCTACCACCCAGGAATGCTAAAAGATCATCTCGCACATTCCTTAATCTTCATTTTCCCAACTGCAAAGGCCTAAAATATAAACTAATGCATGCATCAACCTTTTCCTATATAAGCACGCAATTCTAGAATGCACTGCCACGTAACCTAAAAGCGATCTATGAACTGACCAACTTACTGCTGAAGACCCATCTCTTCGACAAGATATACCACAAAGACCAAAACATGTGAAATCCCCACACATATCTAGTATCGTTAAGAATGCCTTATACATAGTAGATGACAGCAGAAAAAGACCTGCACGGTCCATCCAGTCTGCCCAACAAGATAACTCATATGTGCTACTTTTTGTGTATACCCTACTTTGATTTGTACCTGTGCTCTTCAGGGCACAGACCGTATAAGTCTGCCCAGCACTATCCCCGCCTCCCAACCACCAGCCCCGCCTCCCAGCCACCGGCTCTGGCACAGATTGTATAAGTCTGCCCAGCACTATCCCCACCTCCCAACCACCAGCCCCGCCTCCCAGCCACCGGCTATGGCACAGATTGTATAAGTCTGTCTAGCACTATCCTCGCCTCCCAACCACCAGCCCTGCCTCCCAACCACCGGCTCTGGCATAGACCGTACAAGTCTGCCCAGCACTATCCCCGCCTCCCGATCTCGACTAAGCTCGACGAAACTCTTGTGAGCATGTACTAGGCCATGTTCCTCTCCCCTCCTATATTATATTACTATCATGATTTCCATTACCATGCAACCCAAAACACTTCTGTAACATTAAATGTCAATTCTCCTCTCATTTCCACTACCCATGATATATTGTAAGCCACATTGAACCTGCAAAGAGGTGGGATAATGTTTATTTTTATTTTATTATTTGTTTATTTATTGCATTTGTATCCCACATTATCCCACCTCTTTGCAGGCTCAATGTGGCTTACATAGTTTTGTAATGACGTTGTCATTCCAGAATATCAGATACAGTTAGTAGTGTGCAGAGATTACGTAGGGAAGAAAGAGGAAGTGATTAGGCGGGTGATTGTAGAAGTGGATTTTCGTAGCTGGTTGGGTTGGGAAAGTGGATCAGTGAAGCTATTGGTTCTCGTTGTAGGCCTTGTTGAAGAAGTGTGTCTTCAGAGATTTGCGAAAGTTATTTGCTTCGACAATTGATTTCAGGTCTGTGGGTAGAGCATTCCCTATCTGCGTGCTCGTGTAAGAGAAGGTGGTGGCATGCATCCGCTTGTATTTTAGTCCTTTACAAATGGAGAAGTGCAAATTGAGAAATTTGCGGGATGTTCTTGTGGCGTTTTCTGATCTTTATCATGTTTTTGTATGTTTATGTTATTTTTAAAAATTTTTATTTATGAAATTTTAAATAATAAAGCAATAAACTTGTACAGAAAAGCTGACAAAAAAGTCAATTACAAATAGGAAAATGACTATAACCTCAATATCAGCACAAGTCCTCAATCTGTAGGATCCAACAACATTAGAGGAGAATAAGGAAAATTACTATTAAAACAAATAAAGAAAAATAAGCCTCACCACGTATTAGACAAGGAGAAAAGCTTTAAACCTAATATTCAATTTGAGAATCCTAGTTAAGAGCCCTGACAGCATTCTTAGTAGCAACGAATGAGGATGTTTTTAATGCCATTTTTTAAAATTTATTGGGGTTTATTAACCACCTTTATGAAGAGATTCACCTATGCCAGTGTTGTTTCTATTTGCTTATTTCTTACGTTGATTTGCAGTGTACTCCAAAGCATCATGATTAGTGAAACAGAAATGGTTTTTACATAAGTAAATAAAATAGGCTTACAATCCATAAGCACATAAATATTGCCACACTGGCACAGACCAAAGGTCCATCAAGCCCAGCATCCTGTTTCCAACGGTGGCCAATCCAGGTCACAAACACTTGGCAAGATCCCAAAAAAGTTCAATACATTTTATGCTGCTTATCCCAGAAATAGAAGTGGATTTTCCCCAAGTCAATTTAATAATGGTCTATGGACTTTTCCTAATGGTCTATGGACTTTTCCTATAGGAAGCCATCCAGACCTTCTTTAAACCCCGTTAAGCTAACCGCCTTTACCACATTCAGGAATCTGCAATGTTTTGGGCTGCAGTACCACATGGCATTACCACAGGAATTTACTAACCTTAAGACACCAGCTGCTGCAGCTTAGGAACTGTTTCCTTACAGTAAAGCACCGAATACATGCATAAACCGTTAGAATACCGGCATATACTCCTGTAGGACTGCACACAATGTATGAACATGACAAATATGCAATCCAAACAAAAAAGCAGGGATGGGCGATGGCTAGTAGCGATGGAGCCTAGTGGTTAGTGCAGTGGACTTTGAACCTGGGGAACTGAGTTTGATTCCCACTGCAGCTCCTTGTGACTCTGGGCAAGTCACTTAACCCTCCATTGCCCCTGGTACAAAATAAAGTACCTAAATATATGTAAACCGCTTTGAATGTAGTTGCAAAAACCTCAGAAAGGCGGTATATCAAGTCCCAGTTCCCTTTCCTTATTTGAGATTCTGCATGGAATGTTGCTACTATTTGAGATTCTACATGGAATGTTAATGTTGCTGTTCCACTAGCAACATTCCATGTAGAAGCCTGCCCTTGCAGATCAGCAAAGCGGCCGCACAGGCTTCTGTTTCTGTGAGTCTGACGTCCTGCACGTATGTACAGGACGTCAGACTCACAGAAACAGAAGCCTGTGCGGCCACATTGCTGATCTACAAGGGCAGGTTTCTACACGGAACACTGCCAGTGGAGGAGTAGCCTAGTGGTTAGTGCAGTGGATTTTGATCCTGGGGAACTGAGTTTGATTCCCACTGCAGCTCCTTGTGACTCTGGGCAAGTCACCTCACCCTCCATTGCCCCGGTTCAAAATAAGTACCTGAATATATGTAAACCGCTTTGAATGTAGTTGCAAAAAAACTCAGAAAGGCGGTATTTCCCTTTCCCTTCCCTATCACAAAACCAAAAAAGGGACTCCAGAAGGAAAATTTATATGCAAAGCACCAACAGTAAAAAGGACCACACAGGGTGGGAAACACTGCTTGCCTCAGGTGTCAATTTCTTTTTGAGGATACTGAGGCCCAGATGTACTAAACTTCAATGACCCTTTAACAACCCTTTAACGAAGAATTTTTGAACCGTGGCATGCATTAAAGGCCATTTTCCGACCACGGTAGCAGAAAACGAAAACGGAATGCAGATGAGCAAATTGTGTAAAAATCCCATTGAAACGAGATGCATTAAAGTTTTCCGACTACCCTAACGCAGGAAAACTGCGGGAGGGGGCAAAGGTGCTCGTCAGGAGCGTCCTTTATGGACAGCCTTGCCCTCCCCCGCCCGTGGTCGCCGCTGCTGCTCCCCGCTTCCTCCCCCAGCATTAAATAAAAACACAAAACAAAACTCAAAGCTTTAGGAGCCCTGGCCCCCCCTCCCTTCCTGTCTCTAAACTCTTTCTCCACACAGCTCCGCCTCCATCCGCCCTGTGCCCTGCCCCACCCCCCCCTGAGATCGTCGCCGTCGCTCCACCCTCCACCGGGCCCCCCCCTGCATTACCGGGCCCGTGCAGCGCCTTCATACTCTCACCTATGTATGAAGGCGCTGCACGGGCAAGAAGACCATCAGATCTCTGCAGTCTTCAGGATGTCTCTCCTTCTCTGACCTGGCCCCGCCCCCATCTGACGTAAGAAATCTACGTCAGATGGGGGTGGGCCCAGGTCAGGGAAGATGAAGGAGAGAGACGTCCTGAAGACTGCAGAGATCTGATGGTCTTTTTGCCCTTGCAGCGCCTTCATACAGAGGTGAGAGGCGCTGCACGTGCCCGGTAATGCGGGGGGGGGGGGCGGTGGAGGGGGGGAGCGACGGCGGTGATCTCGGGGGGGGGGGGAGGGGCGGGGGCGGGGCATGAGGCAGAGCCGTGTGGAGAAAGAGTTTAGAGACAGGAAGGGAGGGGGCCAGGGCTCCTAAAGCTTTGTGTTTTGTTTTGTGTTTTTATTTAATGCTGGGGGAGGAAGCGGGGAGCAGCAGCGGTGACCGCGGGGGGGGGGGGGGGGGGGCAAGGCCGTCCATACAGGACGCTCCTGACGAGCACCTTTGAACCCTCCCGATCCACGTGTTTGTGTTTTGGTTTTTTGACGTTTGTAGCATGCGCAGAGCAGCCAGCATAACGCTTGGCTGCTCTGAGCATGCTTTAGGGGCCGATTACCGACGGGGATTCCACCAGATTGATGCATTGTACTTTCAAATACCGCTCCGAACATGTGCGACTTGTTTTTTTGCTGCATTGTTCGTTTTTTAAAATTCGGTAACAGCTTTTACGTTTTTGCTTTTTTTACGTTTGGTTGATGCATCTGGGCCTGAGTTCAGGATCTAGGCAGGCTCTAAATTGACCCCTCAGGCAGTTTCCTATTCTGAAAAATATAAAATACAAATCCATTCATGCCATATGTTTCGTCTATAGATGAGCACAATGTTGGAATTCACTTCCCCTTAAACTGAGATTGACTTCATGTTATCTGAAGTTTCGTAAGCTGCTAAAAACATTTCTTTTCTATATATTTGAGCTAATGTTTGAGTTATTTTAATTCTGCTATATTGGATGTTTGCTCAGGATGTTGTTACTTTCTAGGGTTGGCCTAGCTTTCTTATACATTGTAATCCACACTGATCCAGAAATGGTTTGAAGCAGAATCTAAATTTTATTGTAATTGTAAATCAGTCTCTTACACTTTGTTTGCCTTCAGTTCAGCCACCCATCTATTTTTCCCAATTGACTTTGTACAACCCATCTTGTCCCCGGCTATATATCTCAACTGCATTTCCCCCCTCGATCACATAGTATTGTATAAACTTCATTGTATTGTAGGCGGTGGCCAAAAAATCAAATAGGATGTTGGAAATTATTAGGAAAAGAATGGTGAATAAGACCAAAAACACTATAATGCCTTTGTATTGCTCCACGGCGCATCCGCGCCTTTACTGTGTTCAGTTCTGGTCGCCGTAGCTCAAAAAAGATACAGCGGAATTAGAAAAGGTTCAAAGAAGAGTGACCAAAATGACAAAGAGATCGAACTCCTCTCGTATGAGGAAAGGCTAAAGAGGTTAGGGCTCTTCAGCTTGGAAAAGAGACGGATGAGGGGAGATATGATTGAGGTCTACAAAATCCTGAGTGGTGTAGAACGAGTAGAAGTAAATCGATTTTTTTTACTCGTTCCAAAAGTACAAAGACCAGGGGACACTCGAGGAAGTTACATGGAAATACTTTTAAAACAAATAGGAGGAAAGAGTTTTTCACTCAACGAATAGTTAAGCTCTGGAACTCTTTGCCAGAGGATGTAGTAACAGCGGTCAGTGTATCTGGGTTTAAAAGTGGTTTGAACAAATTCCTGGAGGAAAAGTCAATAGTCTGCTCTTGAGGCAGACATGGGAAGCAACTGCTTGCCCTGGGATTGGCAGTATGGAATGTTGCTACTATTTGAGATTCTGAATGGAATCTTGTTACTCTTTAGGATTCCAGAATCTTGCTATTCTTTGGGGTTCTACATGGAATCGTTACTCTTTGAGATTCTGAATGGAATGTTGCCACAATTTAGGTTTCTGCCAGATACATGTGACCTGGATTGGCCACTGTTCGGAAAACAGGATACTGGGCTAGATGGACCATTGGTCTGACCCAGTATGGCTACTCTTATGTTCTTAGGAACAGCATTAGCATCATATCTCTGTTATTTGAATGTTCTAATGTGTGCCTATTAGGAGTTTCATTGCTATTGTGCTGACATTATACGTTCTTCCATTCTGTCTATTATGGTACTGTTTGTATTGTATATATGCAAAAAGAAATGCAAAAAGATCAACACGCACATACCTAAATCTCCACTACCCAAGCTGCAAAGGACTAAAATATAAATCAACATGTGCATCCAGCTTGTCCTACATAAGCACTCAACTATGGAACGCACTACCAAACATCTTGAAAACAAAGCACGACCTAACAGTCTTTTGGAAATTATTAAAAACCAATTTGTTCAAAAAGGCATACCATAACGACCCAACCTAAACACCCACAACACAACGAAACTCATACAAGAGCTGGACAAAACGTAACCCTTCCCCCTTGACTACCCAATGTACCCTATCACTTATTGATCCTTAATGCAAGTACCACTCTGCATTTCTCATACCGGAATTGGCGATCGCCATCACGGTATTATGTAAGCCACATTGAGCCTGCAAACAGGTGGGAAAATGTGGGATACAGATGCAACAAATAAATATCTTGCTAAGGATGTATAAAGAGTTGAAGCGGTCCAGAGGAAAGCAAAAAAATGGTATGAGGCTTGCGCCAAAAGATGTATGAAAAGAGACTGGAAAACCTGAATCTGTTTGTGTTCATGCGTCTGACGTCTGACGCACGCACACAAACAGATTCCAACTTGATCACGTCCAGTGACGTCAGCTGGGGCTTCGGAGCCCAGCGAAGAAAGTTACGGACACAGGTACGCAACGGCGGCGAGGGAGGTTTGGCGGCGGGAAGGGGGGCTCAAGAGGGTCACTACAGGGGGGTCCAGAGGTCAGGAACTCTGAGGGGGGGTCTGGAAATCAGAGGGAGGGGGGGTCTGGAAATCGTAGGGAGGAAGGCAGGGAGGTGGGGTCTGCAAATCGGACAGCGGGAGGGAAGGGTCTGGAACTCGGAGGGGGGTCTGGAATTCAGATGGAGGTGGGGTCTGGAACTCGTAGGGAGGTCTGGTTTTTGGAGGGAGGGGGGTCTGGAACGGGGGAGGGACGGGGGTCTGGACTTCGGAGGAGGGGATGACCGGGGAGGAGGGGGGAATGCACCACCTGTACCAAAACTAAAAAAAAACAAAACAAAATGGGGGATGACCCTAGAACACGGAGGAAGGGGGGACACTGGAACTGGGTGGGTGGGAGGGAGGGACCCCAGGCACACACACTCTCTCTCACAGACACACACTCGCACACAGTCTCACTCATTCTGTCACACACACACACACTCGCACATTCACTCTCTCTCACACAGTCACTCATACACACACACTCTCTCAAACATACACACTCCGAGGAAAACCTTGCTAGCGCCCGTTTCATTTGTGCCTGAAACGGGCCTTTTCTACTAGTTTTTTATATTTTAGATTTTGATGTCAGGTATGTGCCCACATGTTAAAGACCCAGAGAAGATTGGTTTACTTGGGTTCAGGCAAAGTTTGTTGAATTGATGTTAGACAGGTAGCCAGTTTATTCAGGGCTGTGGGTAAGTCAGGTTGAATGGGTAGATGTAGAACTGAGTGGCCTATGTGCATACATCTGGCATCAGTTGTTTTAATGCCTTGTAATTTTGGAAGGAATTCTTTTTGCCCAAATAAACTCTTTTGGCACACAAAAATTTGCAGCAGCCTGAGAACCTGGGGTATCGGGTTCGATTCCCACTGCAGCTCCTTGTGACTCTGAGCAAGTCGCTTAAACCCTCCATTGCTCCAGATACAAATACGTACCTGTACATAATATGTAACCAGCTCTGATTGTAGCCACCGAAAAGCAGGTTATCAAATCCCATCCCCCTGCAGTTTCCTGGGATTTTCCACCTCCTTTTGATGCAGCTTTACAGCCCTGAAAACAATTGACTTCTTCCTGCAGGAGGTACTTCCCACTCTGCAGGGAACAGCTGATATTATAGAGCCTGACCAGCACTGCACATTTCAGATGCCCAGGAAGGTTCTAGCAATGTGACAATTTGTGAGAAAAGTTACCAGACAATGTTCACGAGGTTCCATTACAGCTTCTATTAGAAAAGCATCTCCACTAGAAAATACCAGCATTAAACGTGAAGATCACTGGGATGCAGAGATTTCACGGGACGTGACAAGAATCTACATATGTATTTTCACCATCTTACATAGAGAATGCAAGTCTCTGTTAGAAAAATTTCCCCGTTGGTTTTGCACCAGCTCAGAGGCTGTTACATGAGGGATTAACGGACTAATGGTCCTTAATCCCCTGCTGTTTATTTCTACTTCAAATCCGCCCCCTTCCAACCCATTCCTTCCAATCCATCCCCTCCCATACCCACAGTATTAACAGTAACATAGTAGATGACGGCAGATAAAGAACTGTACGGTCCATCTAGTCTGCCCAACATAAACTCATTATGTGATTCTGGCCTCCATGGGACTGGCTCTTCCTGCAGCCTTGGAAGTGAAGTTTACGAGTGGCAATGCGGTTTTTCTCAGCAGCACTGTCACGATCCTACCGTGACTCTGGAGCCAGGACCGAGCTGCCGGCGGGCAGCGGGAGGGGCCATCCGTCACGGGTCCGACAAGCATCGCGGGATCGGCATCAGCAGCCATCAGCACACCCCCCCACGATGATGTCAGACGCCCAGACGTTGTTAGAGCAGGACATTTAATCTGTCGGGTCCAGGCCTAGACACTCTTGCATCGTTAGCTGCCCTGTAGCTTTTGTTGCCTGTGGGTCCTGAGATGCTCTGTGTGTGTGTGGGTTCCAGGTACAGTACTTCCCGTCTCGCTGTGTGTGAGTGGGTTCCAGCAGCTCTGACAGTTTTTGTTACCTCCCGCAGGTTTCCTGTCGTCCCCATCCCCGTGCACACCTCTACTTACAACCCAGGAGAGCAGCAGAGTTTCAGAGTATAATCTGAACCTCTGTATCTGACTCCCAGTTAAAGCACCTCCCTGTATTTCAGTTTACCAGTGGTACTGACCTTCTTAGGAAGGTCACATAGGGTTACCATATTTTGTTCCCCAAAATGGACACATGCCCCGCCCCCCCGCCACACCCCACCCCTCCCCCTTTCACGCCCTCGCTCCGCCCTGTCACATTTTCCCCTACCCCCTGTCACACACCCCGTCAACCCCATCCCCCCTCCCCTTACTTTACTACTGCCCTGGTGGTCTAGTGACCTCTTCTGGGCAGGAAAGAGCCCCCTCTTTCCTGCCCGGATCGCTGCCCTGCATGCATCCTTCCTGTTGCCGATCTCTGCGCCGATTCAAAATGGCCGCCGAGAGTTGAAGTCTCGCGAGGTCACTTCAACTCTCGGCGGCCATTTTGAATCGGTGCCGAGATCAGCAACAGGAAGGAAGCATGCAGGGCAGTGCTCGGGGCAGGAAAGAGGGGGCTCTTTCCTGCCCCGAAGGCGGAAGAGGTCACTAGACCACCAGGGCAGTAGTAAGTAAGGGGAGGGGAGGCTAGCAATCTGCCCGTTTGTTCAGAAATCCGGACAAACGGGCAGATTGGCAAAACCTGCCCGGATATGTCCTCAAAAAGAGGACATGTCTGGGTAAATCCGGACATATGGTAACCCTAAGGTCACAGATCAGGCACCCCGTATTAGCAGTCAGACTCTCTGCCTTATGAGTGGCTAAGAGCAGGTTACTGTAAGCTGTTCCACATCTAATTTGGCTAAAAGACACTACAACTATTTGCCTAATTACTACAAACACCCTGCTGGCTCCCTATGAATGAACCCAGCTTAATTCATGCAGACTTTAACTGCATGGCCTACTTGCTTAGCCTTCCTGCTTTGTGCCTGGTCCATAGACTCAGCTGTTTTTACGTTTTTTTAATACCGCTCTTGTTTCCTGGGTGCCATCGCTTGCAAATAGCTTCCCTGGCAGAATATGGAAGGAACCGTGGAGCAGTGAACAGTCCAATATATGCTTATAGCATCCCATTAACTCCCAGGAAGCAGCTGCACTTAAGCTCCAGGGATCCCTCCGCTGCATCAGGCAGGAGGACCACAAGGCCAAAACTAATCAATAGATCGATCGGGACATCGACTCTGCAGTAGCAACATGGGAATGGACTCTTGCTAATAAAAGAACAGAGAAATTACAGAGGTGGCCTGGGTATATGACCCCCCCCCCCCCCCCGCCCTCCCATCACACAGCTCTTCCTTCCTTCTCCATAGGAAGCCAGCCAGAAAACAGCCAACTCAATTTTATGAGGGTGGTGGGGAAAGCTTTCTCACTCAGTTCTGCACAGCCACAGGGTAGAAGTCATTTCTGGTGCTAGGACAGGAGGCTAACTAGACTGCTTCATAACAGATTTTGGAGAAGCCTGACCCAGACACACAATGAGGAGAGATAGACTTAGGGTCAAAGGGAAGGTGGGAAGACAGGAATAGAGGAAGGCCCTGGAAGGCAACAGTTAGCAGGTATGCTTGACCCTTCCTGAGGGGAAAAGGAGCAGACTTCCCCCTTTTGTCTTCTGTCCAAGAGATGGGGTGGCAGCCACTAGCCAAATGGATGACTTGGCTGGGGGAAAGCCATGGGATAGGACCATACCTCACACAGTAACATAGTAGATGACGGCAGAGAAAGACTTGCACGGTCCATCCAGTCTGCCCAACAAGATAAACTCATATGTGCTACTTTTTGTGTATACCTGACCTTGATTTGTATCTGCCAGTTTCACGGCACAGACCGTAGAAGTCTGCCCAGCTGTAGCCCCGCCCCCCACCGGCTCTGCCACGCAATCTTGGCTAAGCTCTTGAGGATCTGTTCCTTCCGAACAGGATTCCTTTATGTTTATCCCACGCATTTTTAAAATTCCGTTACCGTTTTCATCTCCACCACCTCCCGCGGGAGGGCATTCCAAGTATCCGCTACCCTCTCCGTGAAAAAATACTTCCTGACATTTTTCTTGAGTCTGACCCCCTTCAATCTCATTTCATGTCCTCTAGTTCTACCGCCTTCCCATCTCCAGAAAAGGTTCATTTGTGGATTAATACCTTTCAAATATTTGAACGTCTGTATCATATCACCCCTGTTTCTCCTTTCCTCCAGGATATACATGTTCAGGTCAGCAAGTCTATCCTTATACGTCTTGTTACGCAAATCCCATACCATCCTTGTAGCTTTTCTTTGCACCACTTCAATTCTTTTTACATCCTTAGCAAGATACGGCCTCCAAAACTGAATATAGTACTCCAGGTGGGGCCTCACCAATGACTTATACAGGAGCATCAACACCTCCTTTCTTCTCACAGCACTATAACAAAATGCAGCAAATATTCATGTAAATATAAGGTAATCTAATACTTGAACAATGTGGACGTGAGCAAGTAATATTCAAAATCGCTGAGCAACATCTTTTTTTGTTTATGGAGAAAAGCCCTCCGAAACTAAAGGACTGTAACCTTTAGTGAGACACGGTTAAATATTGAAAACCAGTGTTTAATTTCTATCATTGGGCTGACAACTCCGTTTTTTTTCTTTTATATATATATATATATATGCATTTTCATAAAGTTCAACCATATAGACTTATGTGAACCATATTAACTCTTCCAATAAACAGAAAAAAAGCCAGCACTTAACTTTCAACTGTTCTACAGGGCCACTGTTTCACCCCTTTGAGGCTTCTTCAGGAACTAGTGCTCGTGTATCAAGTCACCAGATAATATATTTTTTTTTGTTACATTTGTACCCTGCGCTTTCCTACTCATGGCAGGCTCAATGTGGCTTACATGGGGCAATGGAGGGTTAAGTGACTTGCCCAGAGTCACAAAGGAGCTGCCTGTGCCTGAAGTGGGAATCGAACTCAGTTCCCCAGGACCAAAGTCCACCACCCTAACCACTAGGCCACTCCTCCACTGTTGCTACTATTGGAGATTCTACATGGAATGTTGCTATTCCACTAGCAACATTCCATGTAGAAGGCTGCGCAGGCTTCTGTTTCTGTGAGTCTGACGTCCTGCACTTATGTGCAGGATGTCAGACTCGCAGAAGCCTGCGCGGCCACACTGGTGATCTGCATGGGCCGACTTCTACATGGAATGTTGCTAGTGGAATAGCAACATTCCATATAGAATCTCACATAGTGGAGGAGTGGCCTAGTGGTTAGGGTGGTGGACTTTGGTCCTGAGGAACTGAATTCAATTCCCACTTCAGGCACAAGCAGCTCCTTGTGACTCTGGGCAAGTCACTTAACCCTCCATTGCTGCATTGAGCTTGCCATGAGTGGGAAAACACAGGGTACAAATGAACCAAAAAACAGAACATTGAATCCTATTCCATGACTCTTGCCATATTGTGTTCAGTTTTGGAGGCCTTATCTTGCTAAAGATGTAAAAAGACTGGAAGCGGTGCAAAGAAAAGCTAAAAAAATGGTATGGGATTTACGTTGCAAACAGTACGAGGAGAGACTTGATGACCTGAACATGTATACCTTGGAGGAAAGGAGAAACAGGGGTGACGTGATACAGACATTGAAACATTTGAAAGGTATTAATCCGCAAATGAACCTTTTCCGGAGACGGGAAGGCGGTAGAACTAGAGGACATGAATTGAGGTTGAAGGGGGGCAGACTCAGGACTAATGTCAGGAAGTATTTTTTCACGGTGGTGGATACTTGGAATGCCCTCCCGCGGGAGGTGGTGGAGATGAAAACGGTAATGGAATTCAAACATGCCTGGGATAAACACAAAGGAATCCTGTTTAGAAGGAATGGATCCACAGAATCTTAGCGGAGATTAGGTGGCGACGCCAGTAATTGGGAAGCAAAACCAGTGCTGGGTCTTCTCCCTGATCGTGACTGAATAGATAGGGATGGGCTGGAGTGTAAATTTTAAAGGGGTTCGACATTAGCTCCAGAACTTAGTACAAGAAGAGTGCTGGGCAGACCTCTACAGTCTGTGCCCTGAGAAAGGCAAGGACAAATCAAACTCGGGTATAAAGTATCACATGCCATGTAAAATGAGTTTATCTTGTTGGGCAGACTGGATGGACCATTCAGGTCTTTATCTGCCGTCATTTACTATGTTACTCTTTTGGGTCCTACATGGAATGTTGCTACTAATTGGGATTCCGGAATCTTGTAACTCTTTAGGATTCCAGAATCTCCAGTGCTGGGCAGACTTCTATGGTCTATGCCCTGAGAATGGCAAGGACAAATCAAACTCGGGTATACATATAAAGTATCACATACCATGTAAAATGAGTTTATCTTGTTGGGCAGACTGGATGGACCGTACATTTACTATGTTACTATTCTGTACATTGACGCATGCAAGTGGGGTGTAATTGCAGATGTGCAGTTATGGAATTGCCCTTAATGTGTAATCCTGGACAGGAAGAAGGTGAAAGGCACTTAAACTGGGAATGTTGTGCATGCTTCTTGGTGAACTGGTTCAGGTAGTTTGTGTAACCATCAGGACTGAACTAACCCCAGGTAATAAAACTTGAACTGCCCCTCAATAATAATGCCCATCTGGATTTATGTGGACAACAAATTCTTTGCTTACTGCTCAATGACAGCACTTCAGATACTGGCTACCCCTGGGGTCAGATGTCACAGAAGCTCCTTCCGTACAGATTCCAAAGGAAAAAGAACAGCACCGTTATCCTTTCGTTATGGTCTAGTTAGGCAAAGTTACTTGCCCAGGTTCAAATGCAAGGCTGGTGCTAGGGACTCTGGAGCCCCCCCCTGTAAACTATCACAGTCAGCACCACCACCCCCTCCAGTTCCCGTATCTCCCTTTCTCTCTTTTTCCACCTGCCCCCTTTTTCCAAGTGGATTATTTCTTCAACTTCACCTCCCTCCCCACCCTTGTTCTAGCATCTCCTCTCTTTGAACCCATATCCACTCCCCCATCCGGCGCCTCCCTCACCTGCCTGGTCTAACTTAAAAATGTTTTTTTTTATAAGCAGAGGGTTTCCTTTGGGGGAGCGATTCAAGCATGCTGCCTTCAGCCTCCTTGGCACTCTCCTTCTGCTGCCGCGGTCAACCCCATCTCACCTCTGATGCAACTTCCTGTTTTTTTTTTAATTTATAGAAGTCTTTATTTAAGTTTGAGAAACAGTACAAGTACAGCTCAATGGCAAATACAACACAAATGTAACCCCCCCCCCCCCCCCGGAGGGCTTTAAAGGAGCCGCATAAACCGCTAAAGAGTATTTTCTCAAACTAGAGAGGTAACAAACAAAGTACTTCAAGAATTTAGAACAGAAGTTTTCCCTCCAATACCCTCCCCCACATAGAATAGGCGAACCACGACAGCAGAGGGAGAGTACCGAGGAGGCCGGAAACCCTCTGTTTAGAAAAAAACATTTTTAAGTTAGATCCAGCAGGTGAGAGAGATGCCAGACAGGGGTAGAGAGAAGGGAAAGATATGCCAGCCCCAAATGTTGGTGACCCCCCCCCCCCCCCCCCCCGCCAGGCATACCCTGCTTACCGCGTTCCGCCGGCCCTGTTTATATGGAGGGGCAGAATCGGGATTAGAACTGAGGCAACAGGAAATCAAGTGAGGTCCCCAAGGTCACAGGGAGAGAAGATTTCCTGATTCATGGCCTTAATTTTTAATCGGGAAAATTAAATGGTCCCAGTACTACGAGATACACTGTGACAGGTTTCACAGAGAAAAAATGTCAGGAAGTATTTCTTCATGGTGGATGCTTGGAATGCCCTCCCGCGGGAAGGTGGTGGAGATGAAAACGGTAACGGAATTCAAACATGCATGGGATAAACATAAAGGAATCCTGTTCAGAAGGAATGGATCCTCAGGAGCTTAGCCGAGATTGGATAACAGAGCCGGTAGTGAGAGGCGGGGCTGGTGGTTGGGAGGCGGGGATAGTGCTGGGCAGACTTATACAGTCTGTGCCAGAGCGGATGGTGGGAGGCGGGGATAGTGCTGGGCAGACTTGTACGGTCTGTGCCAGATCGGATGGTGGGAGGCGGGGATAGTGCTGGGCAGACTTGTACGGTCTGTGCCAAAGCGGATGGTGGGAGGCGGGGATAGTGCTGGGCAGACTTGTACGGACTGTGCCCTGAAAAAGACAGGTACAAATCAAGGTAAGGTATACACAAAAAAGTGGCACATTTATTGGGCAGACTGGATGGACCGTGTAGGTCTTCTTCTGCAGTCATCTACTATGTTACTATGTTACATGTTTGGCACATATAGAAACGGTGGAAAGTGGTAATGGACACGGACGTTCACAATCTTTGCTGTCTATGTTCATTTCTACAGACGGCTCTTCCTGGTCACTTGGTTTCTGAATGGCAGTCTTTCGAGCTAAGGAGAGTTGAGAAGGAGCACCTGTCCCACAAACTAATCTCATCTGGGGAGGGGGGGGGGAGGGGGGAATGATCTAATCCAGGATTTTGATCTGCACTGATGAGCAGATGGGGCCCCCATCTATCACCCCCTTCCACTCAGCCCTTCAGCCAGCTGTCAAAAAGTCACAGGGCTGAATTCCTGGATCCAGCACAGGAATTCTGTTGCTGGAAGATCCCTTAAGGAAAACGAAGCTAGTAGTAATTCAGGCAAAGACTGTGCAGTAGGGATGGGCACAGAGAACAACAGTTTTGTTTTCAGATTTTTTGGCCTTTTCCCCCAATATTTGGATTTTTTTTATCATTTGTGTCATACTTTCGGGTTAATAAAAAAAACAAGAGCCTGATATTCAGCCAGTGGCGATCAGCGTTTTGTTGAACGCCACCGTCATTAAACCCGGAAATTCAATGTCGGGTCGTGTCCGAGCACTGGCATTAAACTTCTGGGTTTCTGAAGCCAGCTTACGCATAGCCGGTTAAGTGCTCTACGCAGCAATTAGGGGCCCTTTTACCAGTGGCGTAGCTATGTGGGGCCAGGGGGCCTGGGCCCCCGTAGATTTGGCCCTGGACCCCCCCTGCTGACGACCCTCTCGACCCCCCTCCCGCTACCAACCCTCCCCCGCCGTCGCCATGGGCTACCTTTGCTGGCGGGGGACCCCAATCCCTGCCAGCCGAGGAGGTCCTCTCTTCCTCCCGCGAAGGCTTCGCTCTGTTTCTGACGTCCTGCATGAAGCCTTCGCGGGAAGAAGAGGACCTCCTCAGCTGGCGGGGATTGGGGTCCCCCGCCAGCAAAGATAAGCGACGGCGGGGGAGGGTTGGCGGCGGGAGGGGGGTCGAGAGGATCGTCGGCAGGGGTCGTCAAAGTTAGTGGCAGCAGGGGGGTCGGCAATGGCGGGGGGGTCGATAATGGCTGGGGGGGTTGGCAGCGCCGGGGGGGGGGGCTAAAGTGCCCCCTCACCTCGGGCTCTGGACCCCCCCTCCCGCCGAAGTCTGGCTACACCCCTGCCTTTTCCTAAGGTGAATAGGTGCCTACGCGTATCCAAAGTACGTCGAATTAGAACTACTGCGTGCCCCGGGCGGTTAATTCCATTTTTGACACGCGTCCAAAATGCGCGGTAGAAAACATTTTCTACCTCGTGGTGCTAACCAGGCGGTAATCGGCAGTGTACGCATGTTGACGCTTACCAGTTAGCACGGGAGACCTTACCGTGAAGTCAATGGGTGGCGGTAAGGTCTTAGGCCAAAAATGGATGCGCGCCGGTTTTCATTTTGCCCCATGTCTATTTTCGGTTACAAAAAAAAGAGCTCTTTTTTTCCAGGCGCGCTGAAAAATGGACCTGCGAGCGACCAAAACACACGCCTATACCAGCGCAGGCCATTTTTCAGAGCGCCTTAGTAAATGGCTATTTCCTGCAGGAGAGACTTCCCTTTTACCCGCTAAGGTAAAAGGAGGCCTCGGCGCATGTGAAAAACACGCACCGACACCAGCGCAGACTCATTTTGCCGCAGCTTAATAAAAGGGGCCCTAAATTGTTTATGGTGCACCAACAAACCAAACATATGCTAATAAATGCACATCCCTACTGTGCATAGTCTCTAAAGCAAACAGGTGATAAAGTTCCAAATTCTCAAAGGAAGTCCCCGACCTCCAGTTTCAGCCCTCAAGGAGAGAAAACCCAGTAGTGGGTTTGGGTGGGTGGACTAACATGCAAAAGATCTGGGCTTATGTAATGGATCTGACTACTGCTGCTTGGGCTGACTGCCTTGAGGATTGTTTACTCTTTCCAAAAATACTACGACTAGGGGACATGCAATGAAGCTACAAAATAGTACATTTAAAATGAATTGGAGAAAATGTTTCTTCACTAAACGTGTAATTAAACTCTGGAATTTGTTGCCAGAGAATGTAGTAAAAGCAGTTAGCTTAGCAGGGTTTAAAAAAAGCTGTGGATGGCTTCCTAGAGGAAAAGTTCATAGACCATTATTAAAATGGACTTGGGAAAAATCTACTGTAGGATAAGCAGCATTAAATGTATTGTACTTTTTTGGGATCTTGCCAGGTACTTGTGACCTGGATTGGCCACTGTTGGAAACAGGATGCTGGACTTTGATGGACCTTCGGTCTGTCCCAGTATGGCAATACTTATGTACTTATGAGGGCTGAAGATCACTGCATATCAGCACCAACCTGTCAGTCAACCAAAGGACATTTATATGCACACATAAAACAGAATGCGTACACCCACATTCATATCCAGATAAAAGGTATACAGATACACACACTGAATACATTATTCCAGGAGAAGGTGTCACCACTGGTCTGTGTAGACATTTTATCACTTCCTGTTTTTCATAATACACCAAGCGAAGTTTGAAAGAGAACCTGAGCCCTTGGTACATAAAGAAACAGAGAGTGTAAATCTCATTATGGTTAATATTCTGTGCTCTTTATTACAAAGGAAATAGCGTCTCGGGACTGAGGCCGCAAAATATATCAGGGTGAGGAGGATGACTAATGCCCTTCCTACCAGGGCTGTAGAATTGGTACACTAAACCTTCGACCAACTCCGATTCCTACTAATATCAGGCCCTGCAACTTCCTCCCTATCTACCTCACCACGTTTGCAAGCAGCAGCAACAACGCACATCCACTGCCTGCGCTGGTCCCTGCCGCGCCCTGCCAGAGGAAACAGGAAATGGCATCAGCAAAGGCAGGACATGGTAGACAGAAGCCTGCAGAGACCGCACAGGCAGCAGACGTGCGTTGCTGCTGCCACCCTCGAATGTGGTGAGGTACAACGGGGAAGGGGAGTTGCTGGGTCGCAGAAGGGGGCAAATACTGGATCTAGGGACGGAGGAGAGGGAGAGAGAGATGCAGAACAAAGGGGGATGGGTGATTTGAAAGGCCCACCCAAAATAACTGTGGACCCACTCAAAACAGCCAGTCTGGCTACACCACTGGTTGACACCTTTTCAGCAGTAGCTGAAGTTGGGTACAGTAGGCATTTTCCCGTCCCAAGAGAGTTCACAATCTAAGTTTGTCCCTGAGGTAATGGAGGGTTATATGACTTGCCCAAGGTCACAAGATGCATCAGTGAGATTTGAACGCTAGTTTCCTGATTCTCAGCCCACTGTTCTAACCATTAGTTTAAGAAAGCTGCTGGGGGCCAGCGTTAAACATATTAGGGTCCAGGGCAGAAATTTGAGAGGGGGCCCACAGCCCATTCAGCAGGCTGTACTTTCTACAGTTTCAAACAGGCTTGGAGCCTATGGCAATTGCTCTGCTTGCATACCCTAACACTGGCCCTGAGGGGCTGTTACAAACCCTCCTTGGATATCCAATCTGACACCTCTCTAATGGGGCAATTAATGTTGTACCTGAGCTTTGCAGACCACAAATTACAGTAACAGCTTTGGATAAGGTGTCACAGATTGCAAAGAACCCACATTTCAAGCACAACCAGTGCAGCAATCAGAACAGAAGGCCAAAAAGACCTGCTTAGCATATTCTGGCATGGACTGTCCATGCCATTTGTTCTTTCCACACCCTGACTGGCTTTCCAAGGGATCATGAAATGGACAGATGCCTTCCATCACTCACCGTGCCCAGCCTTCCAGCAAGCTTGTGTCAGTGAGGCTGTGACAGACAATTCCACAGCAGGAATAACCGACTACGCTCTGGTGAGATTGGTGCTTACTGAAGCACAGAAAAACAACAAACCGTGAGGAGGGGAGGCTTTCGACCACCTGGCAGCCTGGACCACTGTGAGAAAACAGAAATTCAGTCTTCAACTCAAGTCTGGACAGGCACCAAAAGAAAAAGAAATCACCAAGACCTGGCACGACACAATTTTACACTAAAGACTTCGTGATATTACCACTATTCTCACCACTGTAACATAGTAACATAGTAGATGACGGCAGAAAAAGTCCTGCATGGTCCATCCAGTCTGCCCAAGACAAACTCATATGTGTATACCTTACCTTGAATTTGTACCTGTCCTTTTCAGGGCACAGACCATATAAGTCTGCCCAGCAGTATTTCCCGCCTCCCAACCACCAGTCCCGCCTCCCATCACCGGCTCTGGTACAGACCGTATAAGTCTGCCCTCCCCTATCCTCGCCTCCCAGCCACCACCCCCTCTTCCCCCCACCTGCTCCGCCCCCCAATTTCAGCTAAGCTTCTGAGGATCCATTCCTTCTGCACAGGATTCCTCTATGCATATCCCACGAACATGGTCCACTGGGTTTCATCCCTGTTATATTCGAAACTGAAGTTCAGATTCAGGTTCAGTTTATTTATTATACCATCTATATAATGAAAATCTAAGCAAGTTTACAAATTTCTTAAAATCAGGGGAAAGAAAATGAAAATAACGCAAAACATAAAAATGCTTCTTCATTCTTTAGGTACAAATCACAAGACAGAAGCAGAATGGAGATGGGTGGGGGGGGGGAGAAGTTGCAATATTATTTAGAGTATGAGGGAGGGACAGACAATAGGGAAAAGAAAACGGGTCTTGTTTCTTGCAGGCCGGTAGCAGAGTTAAAATTCAATCATAAGTACATAAGTACTGCCACGCTGGGAAAAGACCAAAGGTCCATCAAGCCCAGCACTCTGTCTCCGACAGCGGCCAATCCAGGCCCCAAGAACCTGGCAAAAAAACCAAAATTTAATAACGATCAATGGACTTTTCCTTCAGAAATCTGTCCAGACCCCCTTTAAACTTGGCAAGGCCAGTTACCGTCACTATTTATTTATTTTTGTTACATTTGTACCCCGCGCTTTCCCACTCATGGCAGGCTCAATGCGGCTTACATGGGGCAATGGAGGGTTAAGTGACTTGCCCAGAGTCACTAGGAGCTGCCTGTGCCTGAAGTGGGAATTGAACTCAGTTCCTCAGGACCAAAGTCCACCACTCTAACCACTAGGCCACTCCTCCACCATTGCTACTATTGGAGATTCTACATGGAATGTTGCTATTCCACTAGCAACATCAGCCCTTGCAGATCACCAATGTGGCCGCGCAGGCTTCTGCTTCTGTGAGTCTGACGTCCTGCACATACGTGCAGGACGTCAGACTCACAGAAACAGAAGCCTGTGCAGCCTTCTACATGGAATGTTGCTAGTGGAATAGCAACATTCCATGTAGAATCTCCAATAGTAGCAACATTCCATGTAGAATCTCAAATAGTAGCAACAGAATCTCAATAGTAGCAACATTCCATCTAGAATCTCAAATAGTAGCAACAGAATCTCAATAGTAGCAACATTCCATCTAGAATCTCCAATAGTAGCAACATTCCATGTAGAATCTCCAACAGTATCTATTTTATTTTTGTTACATTTGTACCCCCCGCTTTCCCACTCATGGCAGGCTCAATGCGGCTTACATGGGGCAATGGAGGGTTAAGTGACTTGCCCAGAGTCACTAGGAGCTGCCTGTGCCTGAAGTGGGAATTGAACTCAGTTCCTCAGGACCAAAGTCCACCACTCTAACCACTAGGCCACTCCTCCACCATTGCTACTATTGGAGATTCTACATGGAATGTTGCTATTCCACTAGCAACATCAGCCCTTGCAGATCACCAATGTGGCCGCGCAGGCTTCTGCTTCTGTGAGTCTGACGTCCTGCACATACGTGCAGGACGTCAGACTCACAGAAACAGAAGCCTGTGCAGCCTTCTACATGGAATGTTGCTAGTGGAATAGCAACATTCCATGTAGAATCTCCAATAGTAGCAACATTCCATGTAGAATCTCAAATAGTAGCAACAGAATCTCAATAGTAGCAACATTCCATCTAGAATCTCAAATAGTAGCAACAGAATCTCAATAGTAGCAACATTCCATCTAGAATCTCCAATAGTAGCAACATTCCATGTAGAATCTCCAATAGTATCTATTTTATTTTTGTTACATTTGTACCCCCCGCTTTCCCACTCATGGCAGGCTCAATGCGGCTTACATGGGGCAATGGAGGGTTAAGTGACTTGCCCAGAGTCACAAGGAGCAGCTGCCTGTGCCTGAGATGGGAATCAAACTCAGTTCCTCAGGACCAAAGTCCACCACCCTAACCACTAGGCCACTCCACTACCTTCTCTGGCAATGAGTTCCAGAGTCTAACCACACGCTGGGTAAAGAAAAACTTTCTCCAATTTGTTTTAAACTTATTGGAGAAAGTTTTTCTTTACTCATACTTAAGTTGAAGGGAGCAGGGATATCAAAAAGTGAGGGATGGGGGAAAACAAGAGACATAAGGGGAATGGGGAATCAGGTGAGGGGGACGAGAAAGCCAGGGAGAAACAGTAGATTTTCAAGGAAGATTTTCAATAGAAATCAAACAAAATAAAACATGGAAAAGAAAATAAGATGATGCCTTTTTTATTGGACATAACTTAATACATTTCTTGATTAGCTTTCGAAGGTTGCCCTAATCAAGAAATATATTATGTCCAATAAAAAAAGGTATCATCTTATTTTCTTTTCCACGTTTTATTTTGTTTGATTTCTATTGATAACCTTTAAGAGTGGACTAACACGGCTACCACACCTCTCTACTCAAGGAAGATTTACATTTATCGACAGTGGTTTCCGACAAACAGATAAAGGGAGATTATTCCAAAGAACTGGGGCCCAGATGCACAAAACCTAACGAGCCCACAACTTGCGTTTTAAACTGGTTCCAGCCAGTTTAAAACGCAAGTAGTTCACCCCGGGCATGCACTAAGGGCATTTTCCCTGCCACGGTAGCAGGCAACGAAAACGGAATGCAAATGATTGAAAAGCTATTATAATGAGCTGCACTACCGTTGCAGCCCATTATAATGAGATGCACTACCGTTTTTCCGATTCCCTTACCGTAGGAACCCTAACGAGATGTCTGACCTCTCGTTAGGGCTCCTGTGAGGGAATCGGAAAGGAAAAGGGCCCCCAAAAAAGGTAAAAAAGAAAAAAAAAGCAGGGAGCGCATGTGAGGGACGTCCTTTAAGGACGTACTCTCCCTGCGCTTCTGAGAGACATCTTTTTTTTCGCAGTTTTTTGCTCTGCCGGCGCTCGTGTTTTTTTCCCCCCTTCTATTTAGTCTTCGCCGCGCCACTTACCCCTCCACAGCAAACTCTTTCTATTTTCCTGGTTGCCGGAGAATCGGGACGTCCCTTTAGATTAGGCTCCTCTTCCTGGTCTCTTCAGCCAATCAGAGCGCGTTTCGCTGACAACAGCCAGCTAAGCCCGCTTTGATTGGCTGAAGAGACCAGGAAGAGGAGCCTCCACCTACCCTCCTCTCCTCCTTCCTGTACACATTAATTGATTTGATTTGCTTACTTTATTTATTTTTTGTCTATTAGATTGTAAGCTCTATGAGCAGGGACTGTCTTTCTTCTATGTTTGTGCAGCACTGCGTATGCCTTGTAGCGCTATAGAAATGCTAAATAGTAGTAGTAGTAGGAGCCTAATCTAAAGGGACGTCCCGATTCTTCGACTCAGGTACCGAAGGACTAGAGAATGCAAGTGAGCTACAACGAGTAGCTCATTTGCATTCCCTATCGTTGATGCATTCCCGTTCCCTACCGATTCGCTATGGAATCGGTAGGGAACGGGAATTACCAATGTCTTTAATGCATCTGGGCCTGAGTGGCCAGGAATATACCCTTCCTGGGAACAACAGTAAAGCAGGAAGTTCTGACTGTATCGAGGTAGACCCGATGGAAGGAAGGGATAGAGAATAAACGGTGCTGGGAAGAACGAAGAATCCTAGTGGGAGATAAGTTAGGTTGGTGATTTTGTCATGAAAGCCTACTGCAAAACCTTTGGCAGAGAGATTGGAAAGATTACTTGCGAAAGATGGGAAATAGTTTTCAGAGGGCTCGATATTCAAAAAAGCTGAGCTCCTAAATTTAAGCTCCTAGACCTGCACAAAATCATAAGGAGCCACAGTGCAATTTGAACCCTGGCTTCTCATTCAACAAATTCTTCTATGTAGGATTGGTCAGAATCTCAATATAAACCCTGAAGTTCCAGTTCTGTATCACAAAATCCATATCCCCCAGCAACGGAGCAGAACCCTTTACAACCCTCTATAAGAACAATATTCAAATTGTGTTTATCACCTCAGGAACAATGCACATTCCTTCAACTTCCAGAGACTTTCTTTAAAAGCAGATGGGTTTGTGTGGTGACTCTACAGGATGTGGAGACTACTAGTCCTGAGTATTTTTGAGCGACAATGCCCCAGAGCCTGGTTTCAAACAGGCCAGACACATTGCAAAAATAACACGCAACCTTGCAAAAACATACTCAAAACTTAGAAAACCATAACATCTCTAACTAACCTATGAAAAGACAGTGCTATAAGCAGGCCTTTTTTTGAGGGGGTACTGAGTACTGGCACGTTTTCCACTGTCTGCTAAAATTGACCCATGGACCCCAAATTTTAATGAAAGAGCTCAGGCTCTACACACCAGTTCTGCCTTGTCATAGGTTCTGTGACTGGTTGCAGGGAGCCTGGCTATTGTGGGGTGGATCCATCAGTGATCACCTCACCCCTGAAGGGTGGCTTTAGCGTTTGAGTACCAGCACCTTTTTTCCTAGTGAAAACACACTAACTATAAGTATTACACTGGGCCCTACAGCAGTGAATTTCAATCCTTTTCATCTCACAGCACACTGAGAAGGCAAAAAAATTGTCAAGGAACACCATCAGTTCTTTAAGGATATCTAAAACTCCTAGGCGTAACGCTAGACAACCACCTAACTTTAGAAACTCATGCAAAAGCCATAACAAAGAAGATGTTCAATATGATGTGGGTATTGAAAAGAGTTAAACCATTCCTCCCCCAAAAAACTTTCCGCAATCTGGTACAATCAACAGTACTCACCCACGTCGACTACTGCAACAGCATCTTCCTTGGTTGCAAAGCCCAAATCCTGAAAAAACTCCAAACCGCCCAAAACACAGCAGCCAGACTCATTTTTGGCAAACTACGATTTGAAAGCGCAACCCCACTCCGTGAAAAACTCCATTGGCTCCCTATCAAAGAACGAAAAAATTTCAAAGTCCATACATTGATCCACAAGATCCTCCTTGGAGAAGCTCCAAGCTACATGAACAGTTTGATCGATCTTCCAGCCAGAAACGGGACCAAATCTTCTCGAACATTTCTCAATCTTCACCTTCCCAATTGCAAAGGTCTCAAATACAAAACCTACTACGCATCCAACTTCTCCGTTCTAAGCAGCCAACTCTGGAACGCCATACCCAGACACACCCGAACAACCAAAGAACACCTACCCTTCCGCAAGCTGCTGAAGACCTACCTCTTCAAACAAGCCTATCCAAATGACCCAACTTAATTCACGAACCTAATCCACACCACTAGCATTATCCTTACATTAAACCCTCCCCCACATCTTTTCCTCTTGTCCTACTCTATACAATTATGTTATTTCTGTGATACTTTGTATCAGACATTGTAACTGTGTACTAAACTTTGTAAGCCGCACTGAACCTGCTAACAGCGGGAAAGAGCAGGGTATAAATGCTACAAATAAATAAAAATAAATGTATTTTATCATTTAACAAACGAGCATTACGATTGTGTTTAAAGTTCAATAATTATATTTTTAATAATTGTGTTATCTTTATAGTTGAATATTATTATTGAAGACACAAGTTGGGAAAAGGGCAACAATACACTTCAAAGACAACGAAATTAGCCACAAATAACATGCTTTCCAAAACAACCATTTTAAAGAGAACATCCCCCACCCCAGTGCTGGTGGTGGTCACATCCCTTCACTGCATCTGATCTATAGGCCTCAATTCCTTTATAATAGACTCCCCCCCAGGCACACATTTATAGAACTACCCCCGTAATGACAAAGTATACGAGATCATACCAAATGGACACAATCTGAATGTCGCACAAATTTCCACTATGTAATAATCTGGTTAAAATTTGTGATAGCAAACTGCCACAAGAACACACATATCAAACCCAAGGATTCACTATAATTGAGTCCGTTAACAATATATGGCCAAATTTAATATGAAATATCCATTAATTTCCTCATGGTATCTGGGTAATTTACTACTACTAATAATAACTATTTCTATAGTGCTATTAAATGTACACATTATATGCAGGTGCTTTCTCTGTCCCTTGGGGGCTCACAATCTAAGTTTTTTTGTACCTGGGGCAATGAAGAATTAAGTTACTTGCCCAAGGTGCTGCAGTGGAATTTGAACCCAGGTTGCCAGGATTGAAGCCTGCTGCACTAACCATTAGGCTACTCCTCCACTCCAAATTAGCCTGGTTAATGCGCAAGACCTTACCGCTAAGTCAATGGGTGGCAGTAAGGTCTCAGGCCCAAAATGGGCGCGCGCTGATTTTTATTTTGCCGCACGCCCATTTTCAGCAAAAAAAAAAAGGCCTTTTTTGCAGGCGCGCTGAAAAATGGACCTGAACGCGCACGATACACGCGTCTACACCTGCGCAGGCCATTGTGCAGCGCATCTTAGTAAAAGGACCCCTTAAAGATCTAAGAGTAATATTGGACTCTTGTTTTCAATGGAATCACAAATAATTTGATTAGAAAGATACAGTTAAGGTCAATGCGTTCTTATTTTTAGGAAGATCGGTTTGTGCTCTCGGTCCAGATGTTAATATTGGCGCAGTTAAGACTACTGTAATTCTCTTTACTCTGGAATTTCTCTTAAATGTAAGAAAAAGCTCAAATTATTGCAAAATGCAGCAGCAAGACTGATCTTCAGACAAAAGAAATAGGACAGATTACTCCCTCGCTGATACAATTGTATTGGCTTCCTGTCCAGGCTTGCAGTGTGTTTAAGATAGCTTGTTTGATTTTAAAATACTGCCAAGTCCAAGCTTCTGTTTATCTGATAAATTTGGTTGATGTGCCTGTAAACAATCAAACTTGTCAATCACCTGAACGCTAGTTATTGTAGCATCAGTCAAGGACATCTGCTCCAAATGTATCTGAATATTAAATGTCAATCTTCATACTATGTATTTCATAAAAGCTCTTAAAAACATTTTAATATTTAATTCAGGTTGATTGAGTTCTGTGTTACCTGTTACTGGGGGGTTTTTGTGGCTTTGATATTTCCCAGTGTTATGGCTGATCAATCTTATTGTAAAACCACTATTTTGGATATAAGTGGGTAAAAAAAATACTTGAGATTAAGATTAAAAAAAAGTAAGACATCTTAATTTTGCATATATGAAAAAGCAGACATTTAGGGAGTCTTTTATTAAAGATTAGCACATGTTATCTGCAGCAGGGCCCATGGCAATAAAATGGGTCCTGTGGCAGATAACATGTACTAACCTTTGTAAAAGACCCCTTACAATGTTAAACTCAGTTTTTATTTGTTTGGGGTTATTTAAGAGTCTCATTGAATAGACACTCTGCAGTATTAATTCCATTCTTCCGGATATTACAGCCTTCTACAAAGAGCAAATCTGGAAATGTTGTATTCTTCCAAAGTGCAATGGTATGTTATACCCTAGGTGAACCTCAGCCATATGCTACCCTCCCAGGGGCAACTGAAGATCACCCCTCCCCTCTCCATTTTCAGCATCTCCTCTTCCCTTTCCTATCCCCAGACCCCCATGTCCAGCACTTCCCATTCCCTTCCCTAGCCCCCCTCCCCATGTCCAGGATCTCTCCTTCCCTAGACTTCCTCCATGTCCAGCATCCTCCCTTTCTCTCCCGAACCCCCTCATGTCCAGCATCTCCTGTTCCCTAGCCCCCTCCATGACTATTATCTTTCCCTCTTTTCCCTAATCCCCCATGTCCAACATCCTCCCTTCCCCTTCCTAGCTTACATAGTAACATAGTAGATGACGGCAGAAAAAGACCTGCACGGTCCATCTAGTCTGCCCACGATAAACTCATGTGTATACCTTACCTTGATTTGTACCTGTCTTTTTCAGGGCACAGACCATATAAGTCTGTGCAGCAGTATTTCCCGCCTCCCAACCACCAGTCCCGCCTCCCATCACCGGCTCCGGCACAGACCCCGTATAAGTCTGCCCTCCCCCATCCTAGCCTCTCAACCACCAACCCCTCTTCCCCCCGCTTCTTCCACCCATGTCCAGCATCTCCTCTCCACTTCCTCCTGCCAGACTTGCCTTCTCCCTTTGTCGCTGCTGCCACACTGCCTCCTTACCTCCACCTGGGCCACCTGTCAGCATGGTGCAGGACCCGTGCGCAATGCCTGTGCTGCCCTGCCTCTCTAATGCAAGCTTCCTCTGTCGGAGAGGGAGGGTGGTGCAGGCCTTAAGCGTGGGCACGTGCTTACAGCTCCATTCTCTACTGTCTAGATGAGTCCTGGGGTGAAACTTCTGCCATAAAATGTTAATACTCCCATTACAGGCACCAATATGCCAAAAGGCAGCTGTGTTGGGTGAATAAATCAGATGGCTGGATGCAGACACTACAACCACACAAAGTGGAAGAACACTCGATCCCTACGTACACCAGCGAGAGAGAGAGTCCAAGGAGTAGGGTAGACAGGCTCTTCCAAAAAAGCAACGCGGTCCTTCAGTCACATTCAATGGGTCCAAAATCTGAGTATTCATAATGACTATGTAGGAGACAAACCTACATCCACGAAGCCTATTTCATGCAGATTCATTGCACATATCCTGAAAAACTGACCTATTGAGGAGCATGAGAGCCTCCGGTCTCATTTTCATTTTACATCTTTCATGGCTTCATAAATAAATAAATTCACCCTGGATTTACTTGAGGAAAGAGAAGTTCGTAGTTATGCTGTGCACTGGGTAAAAACAACGGCTGTCCTGAAGGGGAAATCTGGTAGTCTACAGCAGTGGTTCTCAACCTGTCCTTGGGGACCATCAGCCAGTTGGGTTTTCAGGACATCCCTAAATGAATAGGCAAATCTCTCTCGTGCACATTCATTTAGGGGATGTCCTGAAAACCCAACTGGCTGGTGGTTCCCCAGGACAAGTTTGAGAACCACTGATCTACAGGACCAAGGCTACAGGATGATTTACTGTACGAGTTCAGCAAATTTCAGCTACACTGCGTGAACCTCTGAAACAAGCGCCTATCTTCTGCAGGAAAAGGTACTGGCATACCAGCTCCCCAGGCTAGACATTGGCTCTCTAGGAGAACATGAGTCTGGATCTCAACCACAACGGTCACATCCTTCCTTGTTCATGCTCCTTGTGTGGTAGGGGGGCAGGGCTGAGGCCTAAAGCTAGGTTGCCAACCTGTCACCAACTGAGGAATCCACAAGCCTGACTGAACCCAAGTATGCAGAAGAACCAGTCTAACCAGGGTAACCAGTTCCTCCAAAAAGTAGGAATGACAATAGTTGCAGACAATAACAGGCCTGCAGCTCCTGGGGCTTCAGTTTTACTGGTAGTTCTTTCTCATACAGGCCAGCCAACCCGTCTGATACCAAAGGCCTGCGGAAAGAACTTTAGAAGCAGTGACAAATTTCTAAAACAAAAAAAAATCATAAAATAGGTGAGGAGTTCCCCCTTCCACTTTGGTTGCAAGGAGAAAAAGAAAGGAAGTTCAAAAAAGGCCCCAGGCCAGTAACAAAACGTTACTGGTCAGCAAGATATCAGGAAACCATCTCATTGTAGAAGTCTCAAAAACCTGTATTGTGAAATAGTCTTATGAAAGAAGCATATCTGTCTAACCTTTCTTTTCACATATGTTTGTTAACTTGGTTCTTCTGAAAGCCTGCTGGTAAACATAATTGCCATTACTGAATCACACTCCCCCCCCCCCCCCCCCCCCCCCCCAAAAAAGCTGACTTTTTGGTTGGAATAGAGTGGAGGAGTGGCCTAGTGGTTAGAGCACCGGTCTTGCAATCCAGAGGTGGCTGGTTCAAATCCCACTGCTGCTCCTTCTGATCTTGGGCAAGTCACTTAATTCTCCATTGCCTCAGGTACAAACTTAGATTATGAGCCCTCCTGGGACAGACAAATATCCAGCGTACCTGAATGTAACTCACCTTGAGCTACTACTGAAAAAGGTGGGAGCAAAATTCAAATAAGTTATTTGACATTCTATTGCTACTATCTGAGATTTTACGTGGAATGTTGCTACTATTGAGATTCTGTTCCTACTATTTGAGATTCTACATGGAATGTTGCTATTCCACTAGCAACATTCCATGTAGAAGCCTGCCCTTGCAGATCAGCAATGCGGCCGCGCAGGCTTCTGTTTCTGTGAGTCTGACATCCTGCACGTATGTGCAGGACTTCAGACTCACAGAAACAGAAGCCTGTGCGGCTGATCTGCAAGGGCAGGCTTCTACATGGAATGTTGCTAGTGGAGGAGTAGCCTAGTGGTTAGTGCCGTGGACTTTGATCCTGGGGAACTGAGTTCAATTCCCACTGCAGCTCCTTGTGACTCTGGGCAAGTCACTTAACCCTCCATTCCCTCCATTGCCCCAGGTACAAATAAGTACCTGTATATACTATGTAAACCCCACAGAAAGGCAGCATATCAAGTCCCAGTTCCCTTATTTCATATTCTACATGGAACGTTGCTACTATTGGAGATTCTACATGGAATGTTAATGTTGCTATTCCACTAGCAACATTCCATGTAGAAGCCTGCCCTTGCAGATCAGCAACGCGGCTGCGCAGGCTTCTGTTTCTGTGAGTCTGACATCCTGCACGTACAGGACGTCAGACTCACAGAAACAGAAGCCTGCACAGCTGCAAGGGCAGGGCAGGATTCTACATGGAATGTTCTACATGGAATGTTGCTAGTGGAGGAGTAGCCTAGTGGTTAGTGCAGTGGAACACTGAACGTTGCTACTATTTGAGATTCTACATGGAATGTTGCTATTATTGGTGATTCTGCATGGAATGTTGCTGAATGGAGGAGTGGCCTAGTGGTCAGAGCACTGCTCTTGTAATCCAGAGGTGGCTGGTTCAAATCCCACTGCTGCTGCTCCTTGTGATCTTGGGCAAGTCACTTAATCCTCCATTGCCTCAGGTACAAACTTAGATTATGAGCCCTCCTGAGACAGACAAATATCCAGCGTACCTGAATGTAACTCACCTTGAGCTACTACTGAAAAAATTGGGAGCAAAATCCAAATAAATTGACATATTGAATGTCAGCCTACATGTCAGATCTAATAGAACTACCACCCAGGAGCACAAAAAAAATCTTCCCGCACACCCCTCATTCTTCATCCTCCCAAGTGTAAGGGTTTGAAATACAAATCAATGCATGCATCTACCTTTTCCTATACGAGCACGCAGCTCTGGAATGCGCTGCCACGTAACCTGAAAACGGCCTATGAATTGACCAGTTTCTGCAAACTACTGAAAACTTATCTCTTCGACAAGATATATCACAAAGATCAACATGTGTAACTGTATAATCTGTAAAACTTTTAGAACTGTATTATAATGTCTTTAGCTTTAACACCATCTTGTATTTCACCACCATGTATCACAAACCCTCTGTAAACCTAATGTATATTCACTTCTATTTTCCAGTACCCATGATGAATTGTAAGCCACATTGAGCCTGCAAAGAGGTGGGATAATGTGGGATACAAATGCAATAAATAATAATAATAATAATAATATTGAATGTTTTGGCACCAAAATTCTGATTTAAACCGGACATACATCGGATGCTACTGTATTTCATGCAGTACATCACCGGTCTTTTCCGAAGCTGTCTTAGCTAGCAAAATACAACTGTTTTACTTTGATACGGGTGAGTTTATCCTTCCCAAATTAAAGTGATTGTATAGTCAAAGTATTTACTCAGGGGTCCTTTTTACTACGGCGCGCTGAAAAATGGCCTGTGGTAGTGTAGACGTGTGTTTTGGGCGCGCGCAGACTCACTTTTTAGCGCACCTGTAAAAAAAACGCCTTTTAAAACATTTTTGCCGAAAATGGATGTGCGGCAAAATGAAAATTGCCGCGCGTCCATTTTGTGTCTGAGACTTTACCACCAGACATCGACCTAGCGGTAAAGTCTCACACAGTAACCGGGTAGTAATAACCGGATGGAATCAAATGCCACTTGACACGTGCAGCTGACGGGCGCCAGAAAATAAAACAAATTTTTCGGACGGGTGTAGTGGACGCACGCCAAAAATGAAATTACCGCAAGGGCCACGTGGTAGCCGGGCAGTAACTCAGAATTGGCGCATGTAGGCGCTTACACAGCTTAGTAAAAGGGCCCCTCAAAGATACTTTATTTAGATAGTATCGTTATGTTCACTTCGTTTTCATCTCACATTGATTTGACACTTAATGGAATTTTTAGGCACTCTTTCCTGCTTATTTTCAAAAGAGGCCAGCCGGCCATCTTCCGACACAAATCAGTGGGTGCAGTGCACTTCAGGCAGGTGGACCCAGGCCCATCCCCCCCACCTGTTGGCGAAAACCGATGCCAGCATATTCTGTTTGGTGCTACGTGATCAGTGAGTTGACAACACATATACAAGTAGGACTCTTCGTTTTGCATTCATTACTTGGTGTATTTATTGACCCCTGATGCAGACGCTTTTTAGCGTCGAAACACGGCCTGTGTCGGGTCGCTATCTCTGATATAATAAAGACTGTTGGACTCACGTCTCCAGTGGTGAATCGTCTATTAGTCTCTAATTTTGCCTTCTGTGATTCGTCATCGTAGAGAACTTTTCCTGTTCTATATTTTGGATTCTGAAAACCGATGCCGGCCATCTCAGACCCAGCCATCTCTGCATTTGGCCGGCCCCAACCATATTATCGAAACAAATGATGGCCGGCCATCTTTTTTGATAATACGGTTCGGGACCGCTCTTTGCAGCACCGGCCATATAGATGGCTGGCACCGTTCGATTATGCCCCTCCACATCACATACTCCGCATTTGACGGTCTCCATGTTTTCCACCATTTCCTGCACCAGCATTAGTATTTGTATTGATTTCACTATATTCATTACTTTAAGACCACTGTGTTCATTGTTTATCAACATTTATACACCTTTTATACGACTTTAAGGGCCCTGTTTACTAAGCCGTGCTATAGGCACACTAGCGTTTTTAGCACGTGCTAATGCTAGAGACACCCATAGGAATATATGGGTGTCTCTAGCGTTAGAACTCGCTAATTTTTAGCATGCGCTAAAACCGCCAGTGCAACTTAGTAAACAGGGCCCTAAGCTTTGACGTCACAAATTTTTATGATTTGTTTTATATATGGGCACGTCAGTTATTCATAGTGGGACTATGCTAGCGATCATTATAATTTTATTATAATACGCTGTTAATTGTGGTTTTGAGTATGTGTTTCTGTTAAAACACGAAATAGTTTTTTCCCCTCTTTAGTACATAAGTACATAAGTAATGCCACACTGGGAAAAGACCAAAGGTCCATCGAGCCCAGCATCCTGTCCACGACAGCGGCCAATCCAGGCCAAGGGCACCTGGCGAGCTTCCCAAACGTACAAACATTCTATACAATCAAGCCATTGTGACATCACTGATGAGGTTGGCTCTTATTGGTGTAATGAGTGGAGGAGTAGCCTAGTGGTTAGTGCAGTGGACTTTGATCCTGGGGAACTGAGTTCGATTCCCACTGCAGCTCCTTGTGACTCTGGGCAAGTCACTTAACCCTCCATTGCCCCTGGTACAAAATAAGTACCTGAATATATGTAAACTGCTTTGAATGTAGTTGCAAAATCCTCAAAGGCAGTATATCAAGTCCCATTTCCCTTTCCCTATTTGAGATTCTACATGGAATGTTGAGATTCTGTTGCTACTATTTGAGATTCTACATGGAATGTTAATGTTGCTATTCCACTAGCAACATTCCATGTAGAAGCCTGCCCTTGCAGATCAGCAACGCGGCTGCGCAGGCTTCTGTTTCTGTGAGTCTGACGTCCTGCACATACAGAAGCCTGCGCGACCGCGTTGCTGATCTGCAAGGGCAGGCTTCTACATGGAATGTTGCTAGTGGAGGAGTAGCCTAGTGGTTAGTGCAGTGGACTTTGATCCTGGGGAACTGAGTTCAATTCCCACTGCAGCTCCTTGTGACTCTGGGCAAGTCACTTAACCCTCCCTTGCCCCTGGTCCAAAATAAGTACCTGAATATATGTAAACTGCTTTGAATGTAGTTGCAAAATCCTCAAAGGCAGTATATCAAGTCCCATTTCCCTTTCCCTATTTGAGATTCTACATGGAATGTTGAGATTCTGTTGCTACTATTTGAGATTCTACATGGAATGTTAATGTTGCTATTCCACTAGCAACATTCCATGTAGAAGCCTGCCCTTGCAGATCAGCAACGCGGCTGCGCAGGCTTCTGTTTCTGTGAGTATGACGTCCTGCACATACAGAAGCCTGCGCGACCGCATTGCTGATCTGCAAGGGCAGGCTTCTACATGGAATGTTGCTAGTGGAGGAGTAGCCTAGTGGTTAGTGCAGTGGACTTTGATCCTGGGGAACTGAGTTCAATTCCCACTGCAGCTCCTTGTGACTCTGGGCAAGTCACTTAACCCTCCCTTGCCCCTGGTCCAAAATAAGTACCTGAATATATGTAAACCATTTTGAATGTAGTTGCAAAATACCACAGAAAGGTGGTATATCAAGTCCCATTTCCCTATTTCAGATTCTACATGGAATGTTGCTACTATTGGAGATTCTACATGGAATGTTAATGTTGCTATTCCATTAGCAACATTCCATGCAGAAGCCTGCCCTTGCAGTGCAGCCACGCAGGCTTCTGTTTCTGTGAGTCTGACTAGTTATTAGTAGAAAACAAACTAGCAGATCAATATAATATCCAAAAAACTTTATTGAAGATACCGTATGTAAGACAAATGCCCGATACAGGCCATGTTTCGCCCAACAATAGGGCTGCGTCAGGGGCTAGTCTATATCTTGGGGCTAGTCTATATCTTCATCGAACAGGAGCGGTAATAAATAATGTATCAGGACAAGGATAAAAGGAATTTCCTTTATAAAAAACAAGCATAGACACCACAATCCAGCGTATTCTATACGACGCCCAGTAATTGATGGTCTACTGTCAAAAGGCTGGAAAAAAGGGGGAGTCGGAGAAACTAAACAAATTCTCTGTAACCTTGGAGGATGTAATGGGTCAGTTCAGCAAGCTGAAGAGTAGTAAATCACCGGGACCTGATGGTATTCATCCCAGAGTATTAATAGAACTAAAAAATGAACTTGCGGAGCTACTGTTAGAAATATGCAATCTGTCCCTAAAATCGAGTGTAGTACCGGAAGACTGGAGGGTAGCCAATGTTACTCCGATTTTTAAGAAGGGTTCCAGAGGAGATCCGGGAAATTATAGACCGGTGAGTCTGACGTCGGTGCCGGGCAAGATGGTGGAGGCTATTATTAAGAATAAAATTGCAGAGCATATACAAAAACATGGACTGATGAGACAAAGTCAGCACGGATTTAGTGAAGGGAAGTCTTGCCTCACCAATCTAATGCATTTTTTTGAGGGGGTAAGCAAACATGTGGACAATGGGGAGCCGGTTGATATTGTATATCTGGATTTTCAGAAGGCGTTTGACAAAGTGCCGCACGAAAGACTCCTGAAGAAATTGCAGAGTCATGGAATCGGAGGTAGGGTATTATTATGGATTAAGAACTGGTTGAAAGATAGGAAGCAGAGAGTAGGATTGCGTGGCCAGTATTCTCAGTGGAGGAGGGTAGTTAGTGGGGTCCCGCAGGGGTCTGTGCTGGGTCCGTTGCTTTTTAATGTATTTATAAATGACCTAGAGATGGGAATAACTAGTGAGGTAATTAAATTCGCCGATGACACAAAATTATTCAGGGTCGTCAAGTCGCAGGAGGAATGTGAACGATTACAGGAGGACCTTGCGAGACTGGGAGAATGGGCGTGCAAGTGGCAGATGAAGTTCAATGTTGACAAGTGCAAAGTGATGCATGTGGGTAAGAGGAACCCGAATTATAGCTACGTCTTGCAAGGTTCCACGTTAGGAGTTACGGATCAAGAAAGGGATCTGGGTGTCGTCGTCGATGATACGCTGAAACCTTCTGCTCAGTGTGCTGCTGCGGCTAGGAAAGCGAATAGAATGTTGGGTGTTATTAGGAAGGGTATGGAGTCCAGGTGTGCGGATGTTATAATGCCGTTGTATCGCTCCATGGTGCGACCGCACCTGGAGTATTGTGTTCAGTACTGGTCTCCGTATCTCAAAAAAGATATAGTAGAATTGGAAAAGGTACAGCGAAGGGCGACGAAAATGATAGTGGGGATGGGACGACTTTCCTATGAAGAGAGGCTGAGAAGGCTAGGGCTTTTCAGCTTGGAGAAGAGACGGCTGAGGGGAGATATGATAGAAGTGTATAAAATAATGAGTGGAATGGATCGGGTGGATGTGAAGCGACTGTTCACGCTATCCAAAAATACTAGGACTAGAGGGCATGAGTTGAAGCTACAGTGTGGTAAATTTAAAACGAATCGGAGAAAATTTTTCTTCACCCAACGTGTAATTAGACTCTGGAATTCGTTGCCGGAGAACGTGGTACGGGCGGTTAGCTTGACGGAGTTTAAAAAGGGGTTAGATAGATTCCTAAAGGACAAGTCCATAGACCGCTATTAAATGGACTTGGAAAAATTCCGCATTTTTAGGTATAACTTGTCTGGAATGTTTTTACGTTTGGGGAGCGTGCCAGGTGCCCTTGACCTGGATTGGCCACTGTCGGTGACAGGATGCTGGGCTAGATGGACCTTTGGTCTTTCCCAGTATGGCACTACTTATGTACTTATGCACTGGCATCGGTGCAGGTTTTTGATGCACGCTGAGGCCCCATTTTACCGCAGCAGGTAAAAGGCAGGTTTCTTTTTTTTTTTTTTGAGGAAATGGCCGTGTGGCAAGTGAAGTACTTGCCGTGTGACCATTTCTTCGGAGAGCCCTTACTGCCACCCATTGAGGTGGCGGTAAGGGCTCCCACGCTAACCAGGCAGCGCGCTGCACTGCCCGATTGGCGGCACAAACATAAATAAATATTTATTTAAAAATTCTAGCCCACCTACAACTAGGAGGGTAACAAAATCAGCATACACAATTAAATTAAAACAGATACATAGACAAACAAAATAATACAGTATTCCAGCTGATCTGCAAAAAAATAAAAAAAACAAATTCTATGCGTGTTCGAACAAATACGTTTTCAGTAATTTAACACACTGAATTCTACCACTACATAGTCTCATGTAACTTGGTAATCTGTTCCAAATTTGTGGTCCTGCAATTAAAAAAAAGTTGATCTTGATTTGTAGCGCCGGATATGACGGCGTGCTGGAGGTGGGAACTACCAACAGGCTGCTGCTGTAACCTGGCGGTACTTCCTTTTTAGCGAGTGGTAAGCCCATGCTGGCCCAAGGGGCCCCGTTTACTAAGGAGCACTAGAATTATTAGCGCACGCTAAACGCTAGAAACACCCATATATTCCTATAGGTGTGTCTAGCATTAGTGCAGCTTAGTAAACAGGGCCAAAGGTTTGTTGACCCCTGAGGCAGGCTCACATGCCGAAACACGGCCGTGTCCGGTGTCAAATGTGCTGAATTTGTGAGAACATTAAAGGTACTTTAACTTCAAATATCCTCATTGGTGACCAAAATTGCATGCCAAAATTTGTGCGTGCACCCAAGTCGCATGCGCAGCTTAACTGATCAACTACCCAAGCTACCTCAACTACCAATAATTGGGCACTAACAATCAATTACAGTTAATTAGAATCAATTAGAATTTGCGCATGCAACTGCCTGCCCACTATTCTATAAAGCTCAGCATTGAACTCTCTTAGCTCGTATCTGAAAAGAGGGCATTTTAAAAAGTTGGACACGGAATTATAAAATTCACATGAAGTGCATCTAAGCTGGGCACTGGCATTTACACCTGCCTTTAGCAGGAATAAGTATCCTGCTTATTTTTGAAGGAGAAGGCCGGCCATCTTCTGACACAAATCGGGAGATGGCTGGCCTTCTCCTAAACCCAGCCAAATCGGTATAATCGAAAGCCGATTTTGGCCGGCTTCAACTGCTTTCCGTTGCAGGGCTGGCCAAAGTTAACGGGGGCATGTCGGCAGGGTACCGAAGGTGGGACGGGGGCGTGGTTATGAGATGGCCGGCTTCGGCCGATAATGGAAAAAAGAAGGCCGGCTCTGACAAGCACTTGGCCGGCTTTACTTGGTCCATTTATTTTTAGGACCAAGCCTCCAAAAAGTGCCCAACTGACCAGATGACCACCAGAGGGAATCGGAGATCACCTCCCCTTACTCCCCCCCCCCCCAGTGGTCACCAACCCCCTCCCACCCAAAAAAAAAAAAAAAGTAAACATTTTTGTGCCAGCCTCTATGCCAGCCTCAAATGTCATACCCAGCTCCATCACAGCACTATGCAGGTCCCTGGAGCAGTTTTTAGTGGGTACTGCAGTGCACTTCAGGCAGGCGGACCCAGGCCCACCCCTCCCCCTACCTGTTACACTTGTGGTGGTAAATGGGAGCCCTCCAAAACCCACCCGAAATCCACTGTACCCACATGTAGGTGCCCCCCGTTACCCTTTAAGGGCTATGGTAGTGTTGTACAGTTGTGGGTAGTGTGTTTGGGGGGCTCAGCACACAAGATAAGGGAGCTATGCACCTGGGATCAATTTGTAAAGTCCACTGCAGTGCCCCCTAGGCTGGTGTCCTGGCATGTGAGGGGGACCACTGCACTATAAATGCTGGCTCCTCCCACGACCAAATGGCTTGGATTTGGCCGGGTTTGAGAAGGCCGCCATTGGTTTCCATTATCGGCAAAAACCAATGGCGGCCATCTCTAACGCCGGCGATCTCTAAGGCCGGCCCAAATGTTGAGATTTGGCCAGCCCCGACCGTATTATCGAAACGAAAGATGGCCGGCCATCTTGTTTCGATAATAAGGTCGGGTATGCCGCTTTATGGGGCCGGCTTTAGAGATGGCCGCCCATATAGATGGCCGGCACCGTTCGATTATGCCCCTCTATGGCGCCCAAAAGCTAAGTACTGGATCTGCCGTACCAAAAGGCACTGTATAAAGGGTGTGCTCCCTTTATAGAATAGGGCTTCTGCTTAATTTTTTCAGCATCATTTATTAACGGGTCCTTTTACTAAGCTACGGTTAAAAGAGCCCTGCGCTAGCGGCTGTTTTTGCTATGCAATGCAGCCCTTTTTACCGTAGCGGGTAAAAAAGGCTGAAAATACCATGGCCACATGGCCACGTGAGGGGGAGCAGTTCCCGCCACCCACTGAGGTGGCAGTAAGGGTTCCCGCGCTAACTGGGTTGCTCATGGCGCTGTCCAATTACCGCCGGGTAACTGCCGTGCTACAAAATGGTGTCCTTTTTTTCCCTAGGGGGTTCTTTTACTAAGGTGCGCTAAAAAATGGGCTGCAATAGCGTAAGCGCGTGTTTTGGGCGCTCGCAGATCCATTTTTCAGCGCATACGTAAAAAGGCCTTTTTAAAAAATTTTGCCAAATATGGATGTGTGGCAAAATAAAAATTGGCGCGCATCCATTTTGGGTCCGAGACCTTACCGCCACCCACTAACTTAGCGGTAAGGTCTCAAACGGTAATCATCTATGCGCGTAGAATGATGATTACTGCCCGGTTTCCGCCACGCACCAGAAAATAAAATTTATTTTCCATAGAGGCCACGCAAAAAAAAACGAAATTACCACCCGGGCCATGCGGTAGCCGGGTGGTAACTCTGAATTGATGCGTGTTGGGTGTAGCTTAGTAAAGGGCCCCTAACCGGGTAGCTCGTGGAGCTGTCCAATTACCACAGTGTAACTGCCACGCTATAAAATAGTGCCCCATTTTCCCTAGCACGGGAAATGGCGAATGCTAGGGCTGGAAATACCACCGGTGGTAGCTCCATATTGGTGCGCGATAAGCCCACGTTGGGCTTACCGCCTCTTTGTAAAAGGGCCCCTGAATTTCCTCCTTAGTATGAATCAGGGTTAGCGGTGGAGAGGAGGGAAACAGGGTTAGCGGTGGAGAAGAGGGAAGCACAGGGTTAGCGGTGGAGAAGAAGGAAACACAGGGTTAGCGGTGGAGAAGAAGGAAACACAGGGTTAGAGGTGGAGAAGAGGGAAGCACAGGGTTAGCGGTGGAGAAGAGGGAAGCACAGGGTTAGCGGTGGAGAAGAGGGAAGCACAGGGTTAGCGGTGGAGAAGAGGGAAGCACAGGGTTAGCGGTGGAGAAGAGGGAAGCACAGGGTTAGAGGTGGAGAAGAGGGAAGCACAGGGTTAGCGGTGGAGAAGAGGGAAGCACAGGGTTAGCGGTGGAGAAGAAGGAAACACAGGGTTAGCGGTGGAGAAGAGGGAAGCACAGGGTTAGCGGTGGAGAAGAGGGAAGCACAGGGTTAGCGGTGGAGAAGAGGGAAGCACAGGGTTAGCGGTGGAGAAGAGGGAAGCACAGGGTTAGCGGTGGAGAAGAGGGAAGCACAGGGTTAGCGGTGGAGAAGAAGGAAACACAGGGTTAGCGGTGGAGAAGAGGGAAGCACAGGGTTAGCGGTGGAGAAGAGGGAAGCACAGGGTTAGAGGTGGAGAAGAGGGAAGCACAGGGTTAGCGGTGGAGAAGAGGGAAGCACAGGGTTAGCGGTGGAGAAGAGGGAAGCACAGGGTTAGCGGTGGAGAAGAGGGAAGCACAGGGTTAGCGGTGGAGAAGAGGGAAGCACAGGGTTAGCGGTGGAGAAGAGGGAAGCACAGGGTTAGAGGTGGAGAAGAGGGAAGCACAGGGTTAGAGGTGGAGAAGAGGGAAGCACAGGGTTAGTGGTGGAGAAGAGGGAAGCACAGGGTTAGCGGTGGAGAAGAGGGAAGCACAGGGTTAGCGGTGGAGAAGAGGGAAGCACAGGGTTAGCGGTGGAGAAGAGGGAAGCACAGGGTTAGCGGTGGAGAAGAGGGAAACAGGGTTAGCGGTGGAGAAGAGGGAAGCACAGGGTTAGCGGTGGAGAAGAGGGAAGCACAGGGTTAGAGGTGGAGAAGAGGGAAGCACAGGGTTAGCGGTGGAGAAGAGGGAAGCACAGGGTTAGCGGTGGAGAAGAGGGAAGCACAGGGTTAGAGGTGGAGAAGAGGGAAGCACAGGGTTAGAGGTGGAGAAGAGGGAAGCACAGGGTTAGCGGTGGAGAAGAGGGAAGCACAGGGTTAGCGGTGGAGAAGGGAAGCACAGGGTTAGCGGTGGAGAAGAGGGAAGCACAGGGTTAGCGGTGGAGAAGAGGGAAGCACAGGGTTAGCGGTGGAGAAGAGGGAAGCACAGGGTTAGCGGTGGAGAAGAGGGAAACAGGGTTAGCGGTGGAGAAGAGGGAAGCACAGGGTTAGCGGTGGAGAAGAGGGAAGCACAGGGTTAGAGGTGGAGAAGAGGGAAGCACAGGGTTAGCGGTGGAGAAGAGGGAAGCACAGGGTTAGCGGTGGAGAAGAGGGAAGCACAGGGTTAGCGGTGGAGAAGAGGGAAGCACAGGGTTAGAGGTGGAGAAGAGGGAAGCACAGGGTTAGAGGTGGAGAAGAGGGAAGCACAGGGTTAGCGGTGGAGAAGAGGGAAGCACAGGGTTAGCGGTGGAGAAGAGGGAAGCACAGGGTTAGCGGTGGAGAAGAGGGAAGCACAGGGTTAGCGGTGGAGAAGAGGGAAGCACAGGGTTAGCGGTGGAGAAGAGGGAAGCACAGGGTTAGCGGTGGAGAAGAGGGAAGCACAGGGTTAGCGGAGGAGAAAAGGGAAGCATGTGGCCAAATGGCTGACAAGAGAGTAGGGGGAAGCAGGGGCTACAACATTCAGCTATTTTCTCTGATTCTGCAGCTCTTGCCACTGATGTATAATCACTTGGAGACGGAGGGGGGGGGGGGGGGGGGTCCTGCCTTGGCTGTAACCAGCTCAGTTCCTTGAAACCTGGAATCATCTCCTATGGTGAAACATGGTGATGAAGCTGTCATTTAGCTAAGGTGACACTCCTGACATCATTGTGTCACTTTGCAGAAGCCCAAGCTCAGCAGAGGGGGGTTTTCGCTCGTGTTAAAATTAAAATTAAATGTTTCCTCTAAGATGCATGTGTGCGTATTGCGAATCCTGTGCACACGGCAAAACGTAACGTGCACAGGAAAATATAATGCTACGACAAACATTTAGATGTTATAAAGCAGCCCAGAGAAACTGAGCTATTTGCTGTTTTCTCCTTTTATGTTTCAACGATTTTATTGAAGACAAATTAAACATACAATCTTTTATAATAGGTACACGTTACCCACACAGCCTGTGTCCAGCAAACAACACCTTAGTACCTAAGTATACATAACATCATCTTCAAACGTTTGAGTTCCCTCCCCCTATCTTCCCATCTGTTTTCTCCTTTTAATTAGAGAGGTGTGGTAGCCGTGTTAGTCCACTGTTAAAGGTTATCAATAAAAATCAAACAAAATAAAACATGGAAAAGAAAATAAGATGATACCTTTTTGATTGGACATAACTTAATACATTTCTTCATTAGCTTTCGAAGGTTGCCCTTCTTCGTCAGATTGGAATTAAGCAAATGTGCTAGCTGACAGTGTATATAAGTGAAAACATTCAAGCATTACTATGACAGTAAAATAGATACTATTGGAGATTCTACATGGAATGTTGCTACTATTGGAGATTCTACATGGAATGTTGCTATTCCACTAGCAACATTCCATGTAGAAGGCTGCGCAGGCTTCTGTTTCTGTGAGTCTGACGTCCTACACGTACGTGCAGGACGTCAGACTCACAGAAGCAGAAGCCTGCGCGGCCACATTGGTGATCTACAAGGGCCGACTTCTACATGGAATGTTGCTAGTGGAATAGCAACATTCCATGTAGAATCTATAGAAATCAAACAAAATAAAACATGGAAAAGAAAATAAGATGATACCTTTTTTATTGGACATAACTTAATACATTTCTTGATTAGCTTTCGAAGGTTGCCCTTCTTCGTCAGATTGGAATTAAGCAAATGTGCTAGCTGACAGTGTATATAAGTGAAAACATTCAAGCATTACTATGACAGTAAAATAGATACTATTGGAGATTCTACATGGAATGTTGCTACTATTGGAGATTCTACATGGAATGTTGCTATTCCACTAGCAACATTCCATGTAGAAGGCTGCGCAGGCTTCTGTTTCTGTGAGTCTGACGTCCTACACGTACGTGCAGGACGTCAGACTCACAGAAGCAGAAGCCTGCGCGGCCACATTGCTGATCTACAAGGGCCGACTTCTACATGGAATGTTGCTAGTGGAATAGCAACATTCCATGTAGAATCTATAGAAATCAAACAAAATAAAACATGGAAAAGAAAATAAGATGATACCTTTTTTATTGGACATAACTTAATACATTTCTTGATTAGCTTTCGAAGGTTGCCCTTCTTCGTCAGATTGGAATTAAGCAAATGTGCTAGCTGACAGTGTATATAAGTGAAAACATTCAAGCATTACTATGACAGTAAAATAGATACTATTGGAGATTCTACATGGAATGTTGCTACTATTGGAGATTCTACATGGAATGTTGCTATTCCACTAGCAACATTCCATGTAGAAGGCTGCGCAGGCTTCTGTTTCTGTGAGTCTGACGTCCTGCACGTACGTGCAGGACGTCAGACTCACAGAAGCAGAAGCCTGCGCGGCCACATTGGTGATCTACAAGGGCCGACTTCTACATGGAATGTTGCTAGTGGAATAGCAACATTCCATGTAGAATCTATAGAAATCAAACAAAATAAAACAGGGAAAAGAAAATAAGATGATACCTTTTTTATTGGACATAACTTAATACATTTCTTGATTAGCTTTCGAAGGTTGCCCTTCTTCGTCAGATCGGAAATAAGCAAATGTGGTAGCAGATAGTATATATAAGAGAAACATCAAAGCATTACTTTGACAGTCTGACAGTCTTTTAATTAAAACAATGGATATGGCTAAAATAGCTCAATGTGGAACTGCTTTCATTCAAACAATTACTTCAAAGTACACTTTTGAAATCCCAATATTATTTGCCAAGATAGCGTACAAATTATAATCCAACATGAAAAGTGGCAAAAAGCATTTTTACACACATAGCCTGTCAGAAATTCAATTCGTGGGAAACATCACAGTGCCCCAGGAATCCCCTGGTCATGCTACTTAAGTGATTTTAACATCCTTATTAGGAAAAGATATGTACAGACAGGAGAGCTGGTCTGGCGAGTGGCATGTGTTTGCCTTTTCCCAACAGCCCCTGCGGCTTCCCTGTTTTTTTGGAGGGGGGGGGGGGGGTAGACTCTGTATTAAGAGCATGACTCTTCTTTACCCAGCAGAGAAATTTCTAGCCTGACACACACAATGGCTCAGCAGATATTGCAGCCCATAAGGCTGCTAAGCCTGCCCGAGGGCTGGCCAGTACACTGGATTAATGGTTTGACCTTTCACCGCCTGGGCTCAATCCTAGCCTACATCCCTCACTCTCCTCCTCCTCCATTGAATGATGAAAAGCTCCTCCCTAGCCTGAGCAATTCTCTGTCTCTCTCGACTCTCCGGCCTTTCCATGCCTGTACTTGCCCTGAGAGTCCATCCAACGTGTAAGAGTTTCCGCAAAACCCCGCAGCTTGCCAGCAAAGGTTCTGAGATGTTTCCAGCAGGCTGCCAGCACATCAGAAGAGCTCAGGCCACAGGGCAAGGCTCTGGGAGTTTAAGCCCCACTGTCACACAAGGTCTCTCTCTTTTGACCTGAGAAATCCTCTAAGTAAGTCTCAATAACATCCAGCCCCCCCAAACATGACTATGCCCTGTGGCTAAAACCTGTAAGTTGTTAAATCGCAAGAGGATTGTGAAAAATTAGAAGAGGACCTTACGTGACTGGGAGACTGGGCATCCAAATGGCAGATGACGTTTAACGTGAGCAAATGCAAAGTGATGCATGTGGGAAAGAGGAACCCGAATTATAGGTACGTTATGCAAGGTTCCCATTAGGAATCACTGACCAGGAAAAGGATCTAGGCGTCAACGTTGACGATACGTTGAAACCTTCTGCTCAGTGTGCGCCGGCGGCGGCTAAGAAAGCAAACAGAATGTTAGGTATTATTAGGAAAGGAATGGAAAAACCATGAGGATGTTATAATGCCTTTGTATTGCTCCATGGTGAGACCGCAACTTGAATATTGTGTACAATTGTGATCACCGCATCTCAAAAAAGATATAGCGGAATTAGAAAAGGTACAGAGGAGGGCAACGAAAATGATAAAGCTGAGGGCGGGTCTATGAGTGAGGGTGATAGCCTAGCCTACAAACAGTACAGGAGTTCAGTGCTTCACTGTCAGGAAGTGAGGTTCAGAACGTTTGAGGGGGGATTTGAGCTTCAGAACATTTGAGGGGGATTTTATTTATATAGTTTTGCAGATATGTATAGGCTCACAGCACTTAGTACAGGTAAATGGTACAAGGCTGTCTCTGGGTGTGTGTTTAGAGAGAGAAAGAAAGGATAGGGTGTTCGTTCAGAGGAAGAGAGAAGCCTTGGGGTTGTGCTGCAAGAGGTATATATGTGTGCAGAGAGAAAGGAAGAGAGAGAGAGAAGGGCCTAAGAAAACAAAGCCATGTGCTCTGGGAGAGAAAGCTTTGGGGAAGAAAGGGGGTCCAGAGCCGGAGCTTTGGTGGCTGGAGATGGGTAGGTGCAGGGGGAGAGACAGAGAGAGAAGTGCCCTGGACAGAGAGATAGTCGATGACCTAACTTATGCTACATCTCACTTTATCACTTGGAAACCTCTATGCAATGTCATAATTACTCTGTACCATGTATGTATGCACTGTAATGCAAAATCATTTGTATGCATTACTAAAATGTACTCTCCCGTACCATGAATGTATGCACCTAAATGTATTACCATCTGAAATTCTGTACCCGGAATGGCGATCGCCATCACGGCATAATGTAAGCCACATTGAGCCTGCAAATAGGTGGGAAAATGTGGGATACAAATGCTACAAATAAATAAAATAAATAAATAATTGATTAATGAGCCAATCAGCGCCAATAGTGCTTTTTCAGCAGCATATATAGAATCTCACCCTTTGGAAGCAATTCCATAACTTGGTACCAAGACATAGGCATCACAATGGGGCACACTTAGCGCCATTCCTTAATGGAATACATCTAAGTCATTATAGAATACTTGAACAAAACCATGTTGATGTGCCAAGTGCACTTTCGACAGGTCAATGGCTAGTGTAAGTTGGCATGCCTACGTATGCAACGTGCACAACTGGTAGTATTTTACAAGTTGCACGCATCACTTGGCATATACCCATGACATGCCCATGCTCCACCCACACGTATACCCCCCCCCTTGCAGTTATGTGTTAAGCAACTATGATGGAAACTTTAGAGAATAGGGAATGCCAATCACTGGCACCTATGACCAGTGGAGTAGCTACGTGGGGCCTGGGCCCCCGTAGATTTGGCCCTGGACCCCCTGCCAACGACCCTCTCGACCCCCCCCCCTCCCCCGCCGTCGGCTACCTTTGCTGGCAGGACGTCAGAAACAGAACGAAGCCTTCCCGGGAAGAAGAGGACCTCCTTGGCTGGCGGGGATTGGTGTCCCCTGCCAGCAAAGGAAGGCGACGGCGGGGGAGGGTTGGTGGCGGGAGGGGGGGTCGAGAGGGTTGTCGGTAGGGGTCGTCAAATTAGGTGCACGCCTAATTTAAGCATCAGGATTTATACCAAGTAAAATGTGGTCTAAATGGACGCGTCCAATTTGGTCGCGTGAAGAGACACTCGGCGTATTTCTATATACCAAGTGGAAATTTTAAGCCTATTCCATAAAATATAGACACACTTTATAGAATACGCCCATGCCTAGGTGTGCTTTTTTTTACTGCGCGGATTTTTCAAACGCCATATTTAGAATCTAGCCATAAATGTTTAATGCAAGTTAAAATTTGAACATGTTAAATATGCAGCCTTAGTATTATGCTGACTTCATATTATATCTGTTATGTTAATGTTCTTTCATGCTGTCTATTATGGTGTTATTTATATTGTACTGACATTTATCTTATTTCTTTTACATAACTAGTAAAAAAGGCCCGTTTCTGACACAAATGAAACGGGCGCTAGCAAGGTTTTCCTCGGAGTGTGTATATTTGAGAGAGTGTATGTGAGAGTGACTGTGTGTGAGAGAGAGAGTGAATGTGCGAGTGTGTGTGTGTATGAGACAGAGAGTGTGTGTGAGAATGAGAGTATGTGAAAGTGCATATGTGAGACACAGTGTGTGCGAGAGAGAGTGTGTGAGACACAGACTCTCTGTGAGACTGAGTGTATAAGTCCAAGAGAGTGTGTGAGTGACTGTGTGACACATAGAGAGTGAATGTGATACAGTGTGAGACACAGAGTGTATGAGAGACATTGTGTGAGAGTGAGAGAGAGAAAGACATTGACTGTGAGAGACAGAGAGTATGTGAGAGAGAGAGAGTGTGTGTGACAGTGATACCTCCCCCCCCCCCCCCCCCCCCCCGGTGCTTCAAGGAACTGACCAATCCTATTTAATAGAATGCACCTCCAACATTCTGAAGCCGAGAAACCTCGTTGGTCACTTCTGCTTGTGACGAACCCGGAAGTACGTGATGTCAATTCAGGAGATGGATACAGAGAGCAGGAATGCCTCAGCCATGCAGTCAGCTTCAGAATGTTGGAGGTGCGTTTTATTATAGAGGATGGTCTGTTGTGCTGTTAGAATTGTATATTTCTGATAGTGTTTCATTTTAGTTCTATTATTAGATTTCAATTTGCAATTTCCAAGCTTACCTCACTGAGGGGTCCTTTTACTTAAGGCAGTGGCGTAGCTACGTGGGGCCTGAGGGGGCCGGGGCCCCCGCAGATTCACCCCAGGACCCCCCTCCCGGCAAACCCGCCCCCGCCGCCGCCTACCTTTACTTTTGCTGGCGGGGGATCCCACTCCCCGCCAGCCGACGTCTTCTCAGTCCTTCCTGCTCTTCAATTTGTTTGCTGACGTCCTGCACGTACAACGTGCAGGACGTCAGCAAACAAATTGAAGAGCAGGAAGCGACTGAGAAGACGTCGGCTGGCGGGGAGTGGGTTCCCCCGCCAGCAAAAGTAAAGGTAGGCTGCAGCGGCGGCGGGTTCGCGGCGGGGGGGGGGGGGCGGCAATGTCGGCGGTGGGGGGGCGGCGCCGGGGGGAGGGCTAATATGTGCCCCCTCCCCCCGGGCTCTGGACCCCTCCAAAACGGAAGGCTGGCTACGCCCCTGACTTAAGGTGCACCGAAAAACGGCCTGCACTGTTTTAGGCGCATGTATTGGACGCGCGCAGGCCCACTTTTCAGCACACCTGCAAAAAAGGCCTTTTTTGGGGGTCGAAAATGGGCATACGGCAAAATAAAAATTGGAGCACGTCCATTTTGGGCCTGAGACCGTACCACCACCCACTGACTTAGCTGTAAGGTCTCAAGCGTTAAAGGGGCAGTAATTGTCTGCGTGCGTACAAAGCCGATAACCGCCTGGTTAGCGCCACACGGTAGAAAATATCAAATATTTTATTTATTTGTTACATTTGTACCCCACATTTCCCCACCTATTTGCAGGCTCAATGTGGCTTACATAGTACCGTAAAGGCGTTCGCCAAGTCTGGTAGAGAAACAAATACAAGGTTATATTCTGGTCGAATAAGGTCGGTGTGTTTCAGGCACCGTGAGGGTCGAAGGAAGGGAAGGTTGTATATTGTCCAGTACGATCATTGGTTTTGCCGTGTTGCCGGGTGTGGGGATTTATGTTGGATCGGAAGGGTAGGCCTTTTTGAACAGGTTGGTTTTTAGTGATTTCCTGAAGTTTAGGTGGTCATGGATTGTTTTCACAGCTTTTGGGAGTGCGTTCCATTCACATTCATAGGCACACAACTGTGGCATGGAGTGGAGGAGGGGCCTAGTGGTTAGCGTGGTGGACTTTGGTCCTGGGGAACTGGGTTCGATTCCCACTGCAGGCACGGGCAGCTCCTTGTGACTCTGGGCAAGTCACTTAATCCTCCATTGCCCCAGGTCCAAATAAGTACCTGTATATAATATGTAAGCCACATTGAACTTGCTATGAGTGGGAAAGCGCGGGGTACAAATATAACAAAAAAAAAATAAGTTACCCAAATCAGTAAAATCAACCCAGAACTCCTTAAATTTCCGAAAATTATTTAAGTCCGTCCTGTTCAAGCAGGCTTATTCTCCAGGTTCAACATAATTCTGATTAACTCCTAGTTTAACAAGATTCATGAACAGTAATTATCTCTTACTAGTAAAAAAGGCCCGTTTCTGTTTGAAAGGAAACGGGCGCTAGCAAGGTTTTCCTCTGAGTGTGTATGTTTGAGAGAGTGACTGTGTGAGAGAGGCTTCTGTTCCTGCTGCTGTGCATTCCCCGTGTTGTGCTGATTCGCTGCTCCCTGTATCGTGGCTCCGCCCCTCTCCCTTCTACTGGCCAATCTGCTGTGGGTTGTGTGACATCACTATTATCTACTCCAACATGATCCACGGTTCCAGGCAGCCTCAGAATGTTGGAGGTGAGAATTATTATATAGGATTATCTTCTACATATTGTTGTTTAAATGATGTTTACTATCTTACTTTTACACCGTTTAATTGTGCTTTTCCGTACTGTAGCCTTCCTACAGATTTGTGTAAGCCACATTGAGCCTGCAACTAGCGGGGAAAATGTGGGGTATAAATGTATTAAATAAATAAATATAGAAGTTAGATGCATTTTCTGCCGCACGTAATGGGATTGCCGCTCCGGGGCACGCAGTAGCCAGGCGATAGTTCCAAATTTGACGTGCGTTTGATGCGCGTAGACGCCCTTATGTGCCTTTGTAAAAGGGCTTCTGACTATATTTAAGCTTATATTTGGGCATTTTACTATTGTTATGCTGTTAACAAAATTATACGTTTTATGATAAACTGGGTGAACCTCTTCATAAAGACAGTTAATAAATCCCAGTAAATAAAATCAAAATACTACTGAGTGTTACTGCTTTACTATATGTTAATATGGTTAATGCATGTTATTTTAATGAAAGGCCTATTTTATTCAATAGGACCTAACTTCTAATAGCACGCATTAAAGATAACACACATTAGTAACTCTAGTTCATTAAATATAGTACACAAAGCATAGAGGCAGAGCTCAGACAGATGGGAAGGCAGTGTGAAGCGCCGCTCACCTTCAATGCTGACGCCGGACCCCGAGGTAGCAATTTTTAAATTAGAGCCGGCACGCAGGAAGGCGAGGGGCTGCCGGAGGACAGGTCCTGCTTGCATTTCCTGGGAGGGAGGCGCGGGGGCGTTGAACTCGGAGGAGAGGGGGGCCGTGGAACTCGGAGGGGATTGGAGGGAGGGGGGCGTCCTGCAACTTGAAGGGGAGGGAGGGAGGGGGCGTCCTGCAACTTGAAGGGGAGGGGGGCGTCTTGTAACTGGAAGGGGAGGGGGGCCTCCAACTCGAGGGGCAGGGGGCCGTGGAACTTGAAGGGGAGGGGGGTCCTGCAACTCGAAGGGGAGGGGGGCCTAGAACTCGGAGGAGACGGAGGGAGGGACAGAGGGAGGAGACCGAGGGAGGGAGGGGGGCTGGAACTTGGACGACAGAGAGGGACAGAGGGAGGGAGGGGGGCCATGGAACTCGGAGGGGAGGGGGGCTGGAACTCAGACGACAGACAGGGAGAGAGGGAGGTAGGGAGGGGGGCGTGGAACTCGGAGGGGATTGGAGGGAGGGAGGGGGGCATCCTGCAACTTGAAGGGGAGGGGGGCGTCTTGCAACTGGAAGGGGAGGGGGGCCTCCAACTCGAGGGGCAGGGGGCCGTGGAACTCGAAGGGCAGGGGAGGGGGTCCTGCAACTTGAAGGGGAAGGGGGCCTAGAACTCGGAGAAGATAGAGGGAGGGGGGGAGGGAGGGGGGCTGGGACTTGGACGACAGAGAGGGACAGAGGGAGGGAGGGGGCCATGGAACTCGGAGGGGAAGTGGGGCTGGAACTCGGAGGACAGACAGGGAGAGAGGGAGGTAGGGAGGGGGGCGTGGAACCTTGCTAGCGCCCGTTTCATTCCTCTACGAAACGGGCCTCTTTTACTAGTAAAAAGAATAAAATGTTCCCCATACATGCCCTTACCGGACTCTTACTGGTGCACAGAGCTGGGCCTTCAGTCCAGCACTGGACTTGGTGGCTCTCCTTAACCTCCCTTTCCCACCCCTTGGCCTGTTTCACATGCCGTGCCCTGTCTTGTTTTAAATATTCTGCTTGTACTTCCTTCACTTTCCACCTTTCTAAACAATTAGAACTTGATGCAAGGTCTCTTCCACCCCCCAACCCCCACTCTATCTTCTTTGGCGCCCCTTAGAAAAAAGATCTCCTTGGCACAGATGCTTTGAATTCTTTTTCTTTGACGATGGCTTCCAAACCTGCAGAGCAGTGCGCTATCCTACACCACTTCAGTGACCCTTGCTAACCTCAGTGGCCAGACAGGACCCTCGACCCCTTTTATTCTGCATTTTGCATCATTTTCTTCCCCTCTTTCTTTGGTAATGGGACACTTAAAGCAGTAGGAATAACAAGACTGATCTTAGAATCAGCTTACAGGCACTGAAAGAATCTGAGGGCACACAAAGCCTATCCAGTCTTTCCAGTTTAACCAGTCCTTCAGTCTGTCGCATCCTCTTTTGTCTTATTTCTAAGTCCCCCCATTGTTATTTTTACTTAGTATAGTTCTTATGCTATTTTTTTTAAATTTTGGAATAACCAGCTGCTAAATCCATAAGTGTTGCCATACTGGGACAGACCGAAGGTCCATCAAGCCCAGCATCCTGTTTCAAACTGTGGCCAAGATCCAAAAACAGTACAATACATTTTATGCTGTTTATCCTAGAAATAAGCAGTAGATTTTCCCCAAGTCAATTTTAATAATGGCCTATGGACTTTTCTTTTAGGAAGAGGGCCAAACCTTTTTTAAACCCTGCTAAGCTAACTGCTTTTACTACATACCTGTTCCGGGGCAGAGGGAGCTGCAGTGAACGAGCAAAGAAGTTTAGCGAACTCGGAGCAGGTGCGCGCCGCGGCACCCCCCAGCGGCGTGCACTCGGCGCGGACTGCCCCCACCGCCCCCCCCTTGGTACGCCACTGGTGCTGTAGAACTCCTCACTCTGTCCACCCGAGCCTGCTTCTAAGTGAATTAATAGATGGGATCCCCTTTTATCTTTCCTTACTGCCCCTTTCCTTACTGCGACTAAATGATAGCGGGGATGGGACGACTTCCCTATGAAGAAAGACTAAAGAGGCTAGGGCTTTTCAGCTTGGAGAAGAGACGGCTGAGGGGAGACATGATAGAGGTATATAAAATAATGACTGGAGTGGAACAGGTGGATGTGAAGCGTCTGTTCACGCTTTCCAAAAATACTAGGACTAGGGGACATGCGATGAAACTACAGTGTAGTACATTTAAAACAAATCAGAGAAAACTTTTCTTCATCCAACGCATAATTAAACTCTGGAATTCGTTGCCGGAGAAAGAGTTGAAGGCGGTTAGCTTAGCAGAGTTTAAAAAGGGGTTAGACGGTTTCCTAAAGGACAAGTCCATAAACCACTACTAAACGGACTTGGAAAAATCCACAATTCCAGGAATAACATGTATAGAATGTATCTACGTTTGGGAAGCTTGCCAGGTGCCCTTGGCCTGGATTGGCCGCTGTCGTGGACAGGATGCTGGGCTCGATGGAGCCTTGGTCTTTTCCCAGTGTGGCATTACTTATGTACTTATGTACTAAAAATCCTCAGCAGTTCGTAGCAGATGAAACAGTGGTAACCCCCTTTCATCCGATAAACTTAACTCTTCTTACGATTCCCCAATGTGTCTGTCACACATGAACTTTGCTTTACCACAACCTCAATTTGTATTTGTTTTAACCGGTATTGGCGATCGCTTCTACGGTACTATGTAAGCCACATTGGGCCTGCAAATAGGTGGGAAAATGTGGGATACAAATGTAACTAACAAACAAACGGATAGCTAGGCCGTATATCTGCCTTCATTTTTCTGTTTAATGGTCTGCATATATCACTGTGATGTCTGCTTGGGGCTCTGATGAAGATCCTTTCAGCTATCTGTGCTGTATACATGCTTTACATATATTAGTGAACCAAACGTACAACTCCATGCAACTGAAGAACTTTAAAGGGTCTGGTGTACTGCAGTGCCGTAGCGGGGGCGGCTGGCACCCGGGGCGGGTCGCCGCCACGCACCCCCCCGGGTGCAGCGCGATGCCCCCCCCTCGGCGCGTGCCCCCTTCCTCCGGCGCACACCCCCCCCCCCTCGGAGCGCATTTTACCTTACTTTGGCAGCGCAGGGCGGGCGGGAGGGCCAATCCACCCCCGAGCCCACGTCGCTGGGAGCTGCGTCGGCTCCCTTGGTTCCTTGCTCTCTCTGCCCCGGAACAGGAAGTAACCTGTTCCGGGGCAGAGGGAGCAAGGAACCAACGGAGACGACACCCCCCCCCAGCGGCGTGCACCCGGGGCGGACCGCCCCACCCCCCCCTTCCTATGTCACTGGTTTACTGACCTCAGAAGTGCCATGTCTGGTAACTATTCTTCTACCATGACGAATTAGGCACCAATCGTCATCGGTCGCCACCACCTCCCTACGTCTTTAAATAAATTTTAAAGTAATTTGTTCTTATATTAAGAAAACACTTTTTGTACTCATCTGAACTAGTGGCGCTTTTCTGCTGCATCGGCTTAGGGGAAGTAACATCCGACACTACAGAAAAACGCCATTAGTTCAGATGAGCACAAAATGTTTTCTTAACATGAGAACAAATACCTTTAAAATGTACTTAAAGACATAGGGAGGTGGTGACGACTGATGACGACTGTGGTGTCTAATTCGTCATAGTGCAAAAATAGTACCAGACATGGCACTTCTGAGGTCAGAACACCAGACCCTTTAAAGTTTTTCAGTTGCATGGAGTTGTACGTTTGATTCACTAATATATGTAAAGCATCCGCATACAGTTCGAACTCCTCTTATTGACTTATAAGTGCATTCACTCTGCAGCTCCTCAGTACCTCTCCACTCTCATCTCTCCCTACATTCCTCCCCGGGAACTCCGCCCTTCTCCTCCACCGCTAACTCCAGACTCTGTTCCTTTTATCTTGCTGCACCATATGCCTGGAATAGACTTCCTGAGCCGGTACTCAAGCTCCATCTCTGGTCGTCTTCAAAACTAAGCTAAAAGCCCACCTTTTTGATGCTGCTTTTAACTCCTAACCCTTATTCACTTGTTCAGAACCCTTATTTTATCATCCTGACTTTAATATTCCCTTATCTCTTGTTTGTCCTGTTTGTCTGTCCTAATTAGATTGAAAGCTCTGTTGAGCAGGGACTGTCTCTTCATGTTCAAGTGTACAGCGCTGCTTACGTCTAGTAGCGCTATAGAAATGATAAGTAGTAGTAGTAGTCATCGGGATTCTGGAATCTTGCTACTCTTTGGGATTCTGGAATCTTGCTACTCTTTGTCAATATCCCTTATTTGTCCTGTTTGTCCTAATTAGATTGTAAGCTCTGTCGAGAAGGGCCTCTCTCTTCATGTCCAAATGTACAGCGCTGTGTACGTCTAGTAGCGCTATAGAAATGATAAGTAGTAGTCGTAGTACAAGAATAGTACCAGACGTGGCACTTCTGAGGTCACTACACTAGACCCTTTACAGTTTTTCAGTTGAGTGGAGTTGTACATTTGATGAGACGATTGACGTTCCACTGCACTACGAAGATATAACAACATAGCCACGGCGCAGCTGGTTTGATTACATATATTAGCGTAACGTCTGCTGCGTGTGGCTCCGATGAAAATCCACTTAGCTCAATGCCCCCCAGATTTGTAGCTGTGGAAGGAGCTTTAACATCTTCAAAAGCCTCACGTCAGATTAGAGGTCTTCGAATTCTTCTTTGAAAGGTCTCCCACCCTCACCCTGTTAAGGAGTCTCTTTCTACAAATGCAGTTAACACTTGCAGAATGCTGTTTTCTAATTTTATCTTCCCCTGGTTACTTTTTCTGATGCACACATGGCTCTTTTGTCTGTTTCTTTATGGGTTGGAAAAAAAAAAACTAAGGAGTGACAGTTTTGGTCCACTGGATGCAGCTGCACAGCGAAATGACTTTTTTCCTGATAGATGTGCCTGAGTGACACCCGGGCCACTAAACCCGACAAAGGGACAGTTGAAGGTGTTAAGTACCCGCAGCAGCTTCCCTGTATCCATATATTGGGCTGCTTTTCGGGTGCAGGGAAAGTGAGAAATCCACCTCTGTATTTTCTGCTTCATAGCTTAATACACAGTAGGGATGTGCATTCATTTGGAATGACCTTCCTCACACTGCTGGAGGATGTTTTTAAATGAAAAAAATGACAGGAAAAATAATATATATGTGTTTATTTTTGCGTGTCATAAATAGTGCACACCCTTTCTCCTGGATTCCGTATATGGAGCCCAGACTAAAAAAATGCGTGTGATAAAGACAGCAATGGACACGAGACAGCGATGCGTATTATAAGAGGAACGCTCATTTATTCCCTTGAAAAGGCGTCAGGGGGACTTTTATTTATTTATTTATTATTACATTTATAGCCCACATTTTCCCACCTGTTTGCAGGCTCAATGTGGCTTACAAAATACCGTAACGGCGTTTGCCGTTTCGGCTGATAATAAATACAAGATTATGTTGTGGTCAAAAGAGGTAGAAGTGAATCAGAGGTTAGGGGTCGAGGGGAAGGAGGATAGTAAATTGATTATGTTGTGTTGCTGGGTGTGGGGGTTTATGTTGGATCGGTGGGATAGGCTTTTTTGAAGAGGTGGGTTTTTAATGATTTCCTGAAGTTTAGGTGGTCATGTATTGTTTTCACAGCATGCGGGAGTCCATTCCATAGTTGTGCGCTTATGTAGGAGAAACTAGATGCATAAGTTGTTTCGTATTTTAGCCCTTTACAGTTTGGGTAATGTAGGTTTAGGTACGATCGTGCTGATCCGAGTCTGTTTCTAGGTGGTAGATCTATGAGGTCTGTCATGTATCCTGGGACTACGCCGTAGACAGTGGTGTGCTGGAGCAGGCTCTCACAGGCTCTCGAGAGCCATTTGTTAAGTTTTTAAGAATTTTGGGAGCTGGTTCTCCATGGCTACTTTAACAAATGGATCCCAAAATGTGGGCTTGGGCCCCTCCTGAATTCTCTTTTACTTTGCTGGCGAGAGAGAGAGCCCCCTGTTAACAATTTACCAGCACACCCCTGGCCGTAGATGATTTTGTGGAGCAAAATGCAGATTTTGAAGATGATCCGTTCTTTGACTGGGAGCCAGTGCAGCTTTTCTCGAAGGGGTTTAGCCGCGGTAGCATTTTTAGCTCACGGTAGAAATCAGCTGCCAGTCAACAGTGAGACGCCCACAGGAATATAATGGGCGTCTCAGCACTTACCGCCAGCTGATTTCTACCGCGAGCTAAAGACACCACCGCAGCTTAGTAAAAGACCACCCTCAGCCCTCCACTGCCACAGGTACCATATATATACTGCCCGATATTTAGCGCTGTTTAACCAGCCAGAACGGCTGTTGATCGGTTAAATAGTGTTTAACTGCCTCTCCGCTGACATTCAGCAGGGGATTGTCCCCCCCGCTGAATATCCCCGGTTAGCGGATTCCCGGTTATATCACACAATATAACCAGCTATCCACCAATTTTTAAACCAGGTTTCGCGGTCGTATTTGGCCGTTTGAAAACTTGGTTCTATCTTTGGCTGGTTTGAAGATAACCGGCTAAGTCTGATTTAGCCGGTTATCTTCAAACCACCCAAAAAATAAACCAGATATTCAATGCCGGTCACCCAATTGAATATCCAGGCTTAGCACCAACCACGAGAGTTAAGCCAGTCTAACTCCCGCAGTCTTGAATATCGGCCCCATACTATCTAGATTGCGAGTCCATTACGTACGAGTACCTGTATAGAGAATTATATTTGTTAACCACTGTATGCCTACGTGAAGGATAATAATGTTGTCTTTTCACCCTATTGGGAAACTTGTCACACAGCTGAAGCGACTACCTGGCCCATCAACCCCCCCCCCCCCCCCCCCCCCCGGACTAGCTGTACGCACATTTCCGACACGTTAGACAGGACCGTATGCCAGACTCTCTTGTGGCTGATCATCACCCTGTACAGGTATAAATAATTGTTATGGAGAAAGTTGATGTCACATAATTTCCTAGGTTTACAGTTATTGTTCAATGCTCTGTCCAAACTACCCTCCTGCCATATTAAGCCAATTTCACCAGAATGCAGCAGTACTTTGAGGGATGGGTACGAGTAACGGAAATAAGTTACTTGTACCCGTCCCCACCAGAAGTACCGGCGTGCACAAGACGGGACAGATCTTTTCAACTGGCATAACATCATCCCAGGGCCGGTGCTAGACTTGATGGGGTCCAGGGCAGAAGCTGAGGGGGAGGCCTCAAAGCTTGCTTGCAGAAACGCTAAAAGATCATCCCGAACTTTCCTTAACCTCCACTTCCCAAATTGCAAAGGCATAAAATACAAAGTGCTACACGCATCTACCTTCTCTTATATGAGCACGCAATTCTGGAATAAACTACCACGCAACCTGAAGACGACTTACGAGCTGACCGACTTCCGCAAATCACTGAAGACTTATCTCTTCGAAAAAATCTATCGAAAGGATTAAAACACATGAAGCCCACGCATACTGCTAATACTGCATCAATACATACTCATTTATACTCTTATCCCCCGAAATTCTAACACACTCAAACCTTAATCTACAGGTAAAAACGTAACAACCAAACGTTCTCTAGCTATTGTTCTGTAATCCTATCAGTATCCATTGTTCTTCCACTATTCCATTGTTCTGTTCCATGGTTCTATTCCCCTTGCGATACGTAGACTTTGTTTTCACTTTACTCCTCACAATGTAACCATAATCGAGTTGTAACAAATTGTACTTCCATCAATACAATGTATTGTAAGCCACACTGAACCCGCAAATAGGTGGGAAAATGTGGGATACAAATGCAATAAATAAATAAATAAATCTCTCTTTCAACTTCAGACAGATTTGAGACCCCCCCTTAAACTGCCCCGTTTGCCCACCCCTAACGCCGGTCCTATATCATCCCAGAGAATCAGTATGCTCTGAATTTTACCCACCTGAGCTCAACCCCTTCTTCCTTTTTTTGTTTTTTTTCAGTGCAATTATTTTTATTGATTCAATGAAATTTAACCAATAACAAAAACAAGATATATGTTCCTGCAATGCCACACAGTGAGGGAAAGTGAACACAGAAAACAAGGCTTCCCCCTCCCCTCTCCTCAAGAAAACAGAGAACATTCTTGCCACACGCTGTCCAATCGGGGTCCCAAGCCGGACCCTTCACCTGTTACAAGGACGAGAGTTTCACACCAGCAGAAAAAAAAGGGAACATGTGTCTTTGTGGTTGCAATTTCTACCCACCAGTGGCATAGCTACGGGGTGCCACGAGGGCCCGGGCCCCTCCAAATTGGTTCTAGGGACCCCCGCCAGCAAAGGTACTATCATGTGGTGGCGGGGAGGCGGGCCAAAATGTCCCGTCCCCCCATCGAGGTCTGGCTACGCCCCTGCTACCCACTCCTCTATCCCCAAACTACAACAAATAAAAATAAAGGCGGGGCTAGTGCTGGGCAGACTTACAGGGTCTGTGCCAGAGCTGGTGGTGGGAGGCGGGGTTGGGAGGCGGGGATAGGGCTGGCCAGACTTATACGGTCTGTGCCGGGGCTAGTGGTTGGGCGGCGGGGATACTGCTGGGCAGACTTATACGGTCTGTGCCAGAGCTGGCGGTGGGAGGCAGGACTGGTAGTTGTGAGGCGGGGATAGTGCTGGGCAGACTTATACGGTCTGTGCCAGAGGTGGTGGTGGGAGGCGGGACTGGTAGTTGGGAGGCGGGAATAGTGCTGGGCAGACTTATACGGTCTGTGCCAGAGCCGGTGGTGGGAGGCAGGGATAGTGCTGGGCAGACTTATGCAGTCTGTGCCAGAGCTGGTGTTGGGAGGCGGGGTTGGTGGTGGGAGGCGGGGATACTGCTGGGCAGACTTATACGGTCTGTGCCAGAGGTGGTGGTGGGAGGCGGGACTGGTAGTTGGGAGGCGGGGATAGTGCTGGGCAGACATACAGTCTGTGCCAGAGCTGGTGGTGGGAGGCGGGACTGGTAGTTGGGAGGCGGACTAGTGCTGGGCAGACTTATACGGTCTGTGCCGGGGCTGGTGGTTGGGCGGCGGGGATAGTGCTGGGCAGACTTATACAGTCTGTGCCAGAGCCGGTGGTGGGAGGCGGGGTTGGTGGTTGGGAGGCGGGGATAGTGCTGGGCAGACTTATACAGTCTGTGCCAGAGCTGGTGGTGGGAGGCGGGGTTGGGGGTTGGGAGGCGGGATAGGGCTGGCCAGACTTATACGGTCTGTGCCCTGAAGAGGACAGTACAAATAAAAAAGTAGCACATATGAATTTATCTTCTTGGGCAGACTGGATGGACCGTGAAGGTCTTTTTCTGCCGTCATGTACTATGTAAAGAAGGAGGTTGGCAGCTGGTACCACTGGTCCCCTCTGCCATCCAGTCCCGGTTTTGCTTCACTGCATTCAGCCCTAGTTTTCTTAGGGAAATCAGAACATTCAATAGGGTAAAACCAAGACTGGATTGGCCTGAAAAACAAAATAAATAAACTGGAGCCAGCTGGCAGCCCGAATTACCATGCAAAGTACCAAGCAAGCCGGGCACTGCCAAGCTAAGCAGTAGGCGGTGACTGAAGTGTTCTCTGTTATGCAAGAGGGTTGCAGGGCCATTAAATCATTTTCCACAAAAGACAGTGTGACTGCGTTTAATTTTCAGTATAGTGGGTGTCAGAAACAGCCGTGCATTGCGCCTCAGAAAGCACGCTCACCAAGCTCCAGGTCAGTGATCTGGCACGAAAATCACCACTGGGCAGAAAAGATTCGCAGCCTCCCCTCACCTGAAATAAAAGTTAGAAGCTCCCTCCCTCTGGTTGTAATGGTGCTTCTCTTTATCCCGATCAGATCAAACCTTCAAGATTAATTCCACTAGTGCACACCCAAACCCCCCCCACAGAATTGAATCAAGCGACGGTGTTACGTAAACACTTTTCAACCGTGAGTGAATGCAGGTGACTGAGCATTCACTGAACAGCTATGATAATGTTAATACTATCATTTCTGTAGCACTACAGTGTGTGTAGTGCTACACAGATGAAAGACAGTGGTGTATGAATCTTGATAACAGGAATTACCGTATTTTTCGGACTATAAGACGCACTTTTTTCCCCCAAAATTTGGGAGGAAAATGGGGGATGCGTCTTATAGTCCGAAGGTAGCGAATTCGGGATCGCCCTCCCCTACTTACGTCACGCGATGTTCCCTGGTGGTCGGGGCAGGAAAGAGCCCCCTCTTTCCTGCCCAGCGCGCTGCTCTCCGTCCTCCTGACTGCTTCCTGACTGTCTCGGCGAGATTCAAAATGGCCGCCGAGAATTGAAGTCTCGGCGGCCATTTTGAATCTCGCCAAGACCGTCAGGCAGCATTCAGGAGGACGGAGAGCAGCGCGCTGGGCAGGAAAGAGGGGGCTCTTTCCTGCCCCGACGTCACTAGACCACCAGGGAACATCGCGTGACGTAAGTAGGGAGGGCGATCCCGAACTCGGACAAGACGCACCGGAGCACCTAGGTTTTAGAGGAGGGAAAAAGGAAAAATTTTTTTTTCCTATTTCCCTCCTCTAAAACCTAGGTGCGTCTTATGGTCCGAAAAATACGGTACTTCAATTACCAAGTAAGAGACAGGAACCTTCCAGAGGAGTAGCTAGGAGGGGGGCACCAGGGGAGCGGCCGCTCCCCCAAACACACTTCCGCCGGTGCCGGAGCCTATTTTTTTTTATGCAATGTGTCGCCTTTAAAACAGGCGCCGGCGGAAGTCCGCTCCCGCCGCACCTTCAACCTGGCTACTCTTCTGAAACCGTCTCTAGCACCAGAAGAAAACAGAGCACCCGTATCAGTAAGTTTTGTGGACAATTACCGCCCACTGTGCACTTGGTCACCAGCAAGGCAGTACTTTCCTTCTCTGTCTGTCATCACCGATGTGATTTAAGGTAGGGTAGTAGCCCTGAAGACAAGGTGAAAAAGCATAACTCACAGAAACGACGTGACAATCTCACTCTGACGGAGGATTTTCTATTACTAAGCAGTGGGGGCCTTTGCAAAGCAGGGAGAACTTCAGCCCAAGCTCCCTGCTACATTTTAAGAAGGAATAACATAGAGGCGTCCCAGCAATAGGCAAGTGAGGAAGGGAGAGAAGAAGTTGAAATGGTAGGGATGAATAACAAACTGAAATTCCATCTAAACGCTTCATCATCCTAGCAGTAGCTCTTAAGACGAGGGGGTGAAGTACCTCGTCTCCAAAACCAACCAAGGACCAATCCCAGAAACCAGGTCCAGACCTGCAACTGTGCCCAACGTGGAACCAAGGGTAAGGGGACAATCTGAGCTCGCAAGCCCTAATACACACACAACCAGGCTCCAACCAAAAAAACAAACAGAACCAATAAACAACCGCTAAACACAACCAGAAAGACAAACTGTGTGCATGCACTTGTATATTTATGTGTGACTGTATATGTGTATTTATGTATGTGTGTGTATCTATGTGATTGTATGTGTTTATTTACGTGACTGTGTGTGTGCATGTATGTGTGTGTTTCTGTGTGAATGACTGTGTGTGTGTGTATGTAGTTATGTATGAATAATTGTGTTTGTGCATGCCTCCACCTACCCTCCTCTCCTCCTTCCTGTACACATTCATTGATTTGATTTGCTTACTTTATTTTTTGTCTATTAGATTGTAAGCTCTTTGAGCAGGGACTGTCTTTCTTCTATGTTTGTGCAGCGCTGCGTACGCCTTGTAGCGCTATAGAAATGCTAAATAGTAGTAGTAGTAGTCTCTTGTAACCAGAGCTAATATTGTGATGTCATAATGCCTCAGGCCACCAATAAGAGCCAACCTCATCAGTGATGTCACAATGGCTTGATTGTCCTATACTTGGCTCACTTTTATTACATAGCTCTTTGAGCAGGGACTGTCTTTCTTCTATGTTTGTGCAGCGCTGCGAATGCCTTGTAGCGCTATAGAAATGCTAAGTAGTAGTAGTAGTAGTACTTATGTGTGAGTGATTATACGTGTGCATGTGTTTGTATTTGTGTGAATGATTATGTGTGTTTATATGTATGTTTGTGTATTTATATGTGAATGAGTATGTGTGTGTGTATGTGTAAATGTGTGTATTTTTGAGTGAATAATTGTGTATATACATTTCTGTGTGAATGATTGTGTATTTATGTGTAATTATGTATGTATTTATGTGTAAATGTGCGTGTTTGTGTGTATATATAGTTATGTGTGAACAATTGTGTGTGTGTGTGTGTGTGTAGTGCATGTAGTGTAGTAAATTTAAAATGAATTGTAGAAACTTTTTCTTCACTCAACGTTTAATTAAACTCTGGAATTCATTGCCAGAGAATGTGGTAAAGGCTTAGCAGGGTTATAAAAGGGTCTGGACGGCTTCCTAAAGGAAAAGTCCATAGAACAAAACATGACATGGCAAAACTCACTGCTTATTTCTGGGCTAAGCATCATAAAATGTATTGAGCTTTTCTGGGATCTTGTGACCTGGATTGGCCACTGTTGGAAACAGGACGCTGGGCTTGATGGACCTTTGGTCTGTCCCAGTGTGGCAATACTTATGAACTTATGTACTCCCCAGCTTTCACCCAGTTTCTTTTTCTCTCATGTACCTCCCCAACCTTCACCTTATCTCTCTTTCATGTACCCCCAACCTTCATCCAGTCTTTCTCTTTTTCTCATGTACCCCCCACCCTTCTCCTAGTCTCTCATATACCCCCCAGTCTTCATAAGTACATAAGTATTGCCATACTGGGAAAGACCAAAGGTCCATCAAGCCCAGCATCCTGTTTCCAACAGTGGCCAATCCAGGTCACAAATACCCGGCAAGATCCCAAAAATGTACAAAACATGTTATACTGCTTATCCCAGAAATAGTGGATTTTCCCCAAGTCCATTTAATAACGGTCTATGGACTTTTTCTTTAGGAAGCCGTCCAAACCTTTTTTAAATTCCGCTAAGCTAACCGCCTTTACCGCATTCTCTGGCAACGAGTTCCAGAGTTTAATTACACGTTGAGTGAAGAAATATTTTCTACAATTCGTTTTAAATTTACTACACTACATGCACTGGATAAGAAATTGTGCACCTAACTACAGGCCTCGTTTACTAAGCTGAGCTAGAGGCGTGTTAGTGCTTTCAGCGTGCGGTAACCATTAGCACGCGCTAACTGTGCAGGCGCCCACAATATTCCTATGGGCGCCTGCACGGTTTGCGCACGCATTAAAAATGCCAGCGTACCTTAGTAAACAGAGCCCTTCATGCGCTATTTGCAGAAATCAGTCAGCGGTCATCTTTATTTGAAATTGCACTCAGAATTAGGGGCTGTAAGTGCTATAATTCTATAAATTCAAGCATGCAAAAGCGCCCTGTTACAGAATAAGGGGGACAGTGTGCGCCAATGAAATGCCTACTGTACATTTATTAATTGGGATTATATACGTGCACTTAGGGGGTGCTGGCGTTTTTAGCGTGCGCTAAACACTAGAGACGCAAATGCATTCCTACGGGTGTCTTTACCGTTTAGCGAATGCCTATTTTTAGCATGTGCTAAAAACGCCAGCGCACCATAGTAAAAGACCCCCTTAAGCACCTACTGATACTGAGAACCTGTAAGTGCGCAATGTGTTTGGGCCAGACACTCAGGGCTCCTTTTACTAAGCAGCAGTAAGCCCAACGCAAGCTTACTGCTCGCTATACAGGAAGTACTGCTGGGCTACCACAGCAGCCCGGCAGTACTTCCCGCTCCTAGCGCTCCATCATTTCCGGCGCTACAAATTTTTTTTTTTGTAGCGCCGAAGTGTACCCAGTGGTAATGGGGCAGTGCAGTTACCGCCGGGCAGGGGTGTAGCTACGTGGGGCCATGGGGGCATGGGCCCCCGCAGATTACGCCCTGGCCCCCTCTACATTTGACCCCCCCCCCTGCTGCTGTCACCACCCGCCCCGCATCAGATACCTTGTTTGCTGGCGGGTGTCCCCAATCCCCACCAGCTGAAGAGTCTTCTTCAGCGCCGGTAGACTCCGGTGCCTTCGTTGTGGGATCATCTGTTTCTGACGCCTTACGTCCTGCACCGTGCATGTAGCCCCGTGCAGGACGTAAGGCGACAGAAACAGATGATCCCACAATGAAGGCACCGGAGACAACCGGCGCTGAAGCAGACTCTTCGGCTGGTGGGGATTGGGGACCCCCGCCAGCAAATAAGGTACCTGATGCGGCGGGGGGGGCGAGTTGCGGTGGCGATCCAAAGTGGCAGCGGCGGGGGGGGGGGGGGTTGGGGTTTGTGGCGGCAGGGCGGTTGGCGGCGGCAGCGAGGGGGGGAGGCAGCTAAACAGTGCCCCCCCACCTCGGGCTCTGGCCCCCCCTCCTGCCGAGGTCTGGCTATGCCCCTGCCGCCGGGTTAACGCCGAGGTGGCAGTAAGGCCCCCCCCCCCCCCCCCCCCCCCCGAAATGGCCATGCAACAAGTGCTTTATTTATTGCATGGCCATTTCCTGTAGGAAAGCTAGACTTCCCTTTTACCAGCTGCAGTAAAAGGGGGCCTCGGCGTGCGTGTAAAACACGCGCCGTCAGGGCCGGCCCCCTTTTGCCACAGCTTGGTAAAAGGGGCCCTCAAGGTAACACCTAGCTTTGGGCACATCTAGCCCAAACATATATGATAGACATACAAGTGTCCAATATCTGCTCCTATGGATATAGAGTTGAGGTAAAATGGGTCCTGCCTCGGAATACCCTTTCCCGCCCCTTTTTCTCTACATGTAAAACTGTGTGTGCCCTGCATACATGCCTATTTTACACATCCGACACAGCAACAAATGTCTAAGTACTGTTTGAAAATGTACCTGTGAAAGTCTGTGTCTGCATGTACATGTGTGTATGTGTGAGTGCACGTATATACACATAGATATACATGTGTGTTGAAGTGAGTCTATGTATAACGTAGCCCTGCATTTATGTATGTATGTGGTGGAAGGGGTAATGTCTCCAGTGAGGGTTGGCTGTGCGTCGTAATGTATGTATATTTGCACGTGGAAATGACATGAAGTTGCACAATTATGTTGGTGTGTGTGTGACTGCAGGTTTATACTTTGTGCGACTGTATGTAAGTGCAGGTAGGACATGTGAACACATGTGTGACTGTATATTTCAGAATGTATGTATGCGTGTGATTGCAAATTTATAAGGGTTTGATGGCATATGTAAATATATTTATGACTGAGAATGTGTATATTACTAAGTTTGCATGTGTGTTTGTGTATAACTGCATTTTCCACACAGGATAGGGCTGTCTGGCTGCCCTCGGGCTTCACAAGCCAGAGTCAATTCCCCAGATCCTACCTGCTTAAACTGCTCCTCATAGGTCCACTCATGGTGTGAAGGTTGTGGGGCAGGGGAAGGGCCTTGGGACTGGCCAGACAGCATTTGAGAAGTCGGACCCTGCTGTGGAGGAGGAGATGGGGGTAATTCTTCCTCTTCATCCTCATCTTCCTCCTCATCGTCCTCCTCCTCCTCCTGATTCTCAGGCTCCCGGGTCAGGACAAGAGGCAGGCGTGAACGCTGCAAAGTCTCCCCTGCTGCTGCCCGTACGGCCGCCTGATAGTGGCGGATGGCCAGCGCCTGCTGGTGGATGCGGGACTCCACCAAGCAGCGCAGTTCCTGCTCTTTGTCGTGCCGTAATTTCTCCTCTAGAGCCAGGCGTGCCGCCTGCTGCCGCTGTAGGTTTTCCATCACGGCTTCCAGCTTCATGCCTGAGCCCAGACCTGAGCCAACACCCCCAGTGGAGACTCCAACACCTGCTCCGGGCTGCACCCCAGAGCTGGCCGACACCAGCAGCGGCAGCGAGGAAGAGGAGGAGGGGGAGAAGACAGCCTGCTAGAGAAAAGAGAAAAACAGGGCATCAGGGATGGATACACAGAGACCGAAGAGGAGAATACAGGGGAGAAAAAGCACAGAAAAACAAAAGATGAAAACACAGAGGAAACAGAACATATGGGAAGAGAGACGAAATATGGGAGAATGAGAGGGGAAAGAAAGAAGAAATATAGGAGGGAGGAGAAAATGCTAGGAAAAAAAAAAAAGCAAAAATACGGGAAATGGGAATACGGAGAGAGAAAAAACACGGGTGATCAGAAAAAAAATACAGAAGGAAAAGAGATGCAGTGAAAACAGCAAATACAGGAGAAAGGAAGACAGCAGGGAAAATTGAAAATTGCAGGGAAAAGAAAAGATAACTGTAGAAAAAGCAGGAAATATAGGGGGAATAAAAAAAAATTACCCATACAAGGGAAAACAGAAAGGAAATGTAGAGGAAAGGGAAAAAAAAGTGAGAGACAGAGAAAAAAAAAACAAAGATAGAAGAAAGACAAGTGGCCTATTTTCCTGTAGGAAACTAGAGAAGGAGGGATTTTAAGTGTTGGCCATCTCAGGATCACATGAAAAGTCTGAGCTGGGGCAGAGATCTGAATGAAACTGAATTCAGTCTATTAGGAAGGAGAATAGACAAACACACTTAGGGGGCAAGAGAGCACAGACACGCTGGTCTTGTAAGGCCAGTTTCCCTGTAAAAAAAAAAAACTAGGCTAAGAACAAAGGGAAAAAGCAGATGCCAGGGGGGGGGAAAGAGAGAATATACATGGCAGAGACACAAAAGACGGAGAGAGGGAAGAGAAAATATAGAATGAAAACAGGAAACTGAGGGAGATGAATATTCTGAGGGTGGAACTCAAATAAACAGTGTTAAAGAAAGAAAATACAGACAGACCTAAGAGTGGAAAAAAAAAATACAGGGAAAGAGCGGACCTTCGGGATGAAAAACTGAGAAGATACAAAAGGGAAAAAGAAAGCTTTTCTGAAAAGCAGAGGAAATAGAAGGTAAAGGGTACCTGAGAAATGGAAATTAAAGAGGAGGATAAAACAAGAGGTTAAAGAAAAAAGGAAAACACTGGAAAAGAGTGAACAGAGAAGGGCAGAAGTTAACATACAGAGAAAAAGATAAAAAAAATATGGCATGCGTAAAAAGCCAAGAAGCTACATGGGAAAGAGAGGGAAAGAAAATATATGCAAAGAAGATAGTAAGGAAAACAGGTAAAGCAGGTGGAAGAGAAAACTAAAGATGCACAGGATAAATATGTTATTTAAGATAGGAATGGGGAAAGAGGAAATACATTAGGAACGAACAAGTAAAAGTGAGAATATGCAAACTAGAAAGAACTACAAGGAAAAGCGATGATGCAACAGAAGAGAAAATGGGAAAAAGTCAAATATGGGGAAAAGAAGAAAACACGGAGATGAGCCAAAACTTAAGTAGTGAACATACTGTGGATAGAAAAAAGAAAACACAATGGAAAGCAAACAAAAAAAAAGGAATGACGGAAAAGCAAAGAAAACGAAAACATGGAAATAAACTAAAAATGCACACAGAGAAGACAATAAAAAACATGGGGGAAGAAAAAAAGCTGGGGGAAAAAAAAATGGAAGACACTAAACAAATCAGCAAAGAGTAATATAGGGCCCCTTTCACACAAGCTCACTAGCGTGCACTAAACACTAGAGAGAAAACGCTAGCACGCCTTTGTACAAGACCCCCACCAAGATTAAAAAACAGGAAAGGAGTTGAAGAAAATAATAACAAGTGAAAACAGGAAAGAGAGTGGGATGATAAAAGAGGATTCGCTGAAAAGATAAAGAAAGAAATGCCAACGGGAATGGAAACAAACATTGAAGAAATAGAAAGAGCTGAATGAAATTTATAAAAAAAGAAACAACAGAAAAAAAATGGAAGAGAAATTACTGGAAAAATACAAGATACAGTAACAGTCTGAGAGAAGGAACAAAAAAAGAAAGAGGAAAAAGAGAAGCAGAATGGGAAGAACGGGTGAGAATGTGGAGCGTCAAGGAAACGCCAACATTTTTCCTGCAATAAATTATCAGTATCTGAACCTGATGGCTTTCAAAGCTTTTTGTTCTTTCTAGCTTAAAAATAAAGCGAAGCTGTTTAAAACCGATTAAAAATAAATGTTTAAAAAGTAATAAATTCTTAAAAAGTGACCTGGGGGGGGGGGGGGGGGGGCGGGGTCCAAGTGGAAACACATCAAGGCAAAAATCATTTACAAAAAGGAAAAAACAGAAAAAGGGAGAGAGGGAGGGAGAACGCACACAAACGCAGAGAAAAGCTACAAGTTACTTAAGGGGCCCTTTTACTAAGCCGCGGTAAAAAAAAAATGGCCTGCGCTGGACGGGGAAAAGGCCTTTTTTTTTTTTTTTAAATTAAATGGGGCAGTAAATGGCCGTGCGCTATCAAAATTAGCGTGCGGCTATTTACTGCCATTTAGAAGGCGGTAAGGACTCGCGCGCTACTCGTGCACTTATCGGGCAAGCGCGCAGTGACATGGCTGTGCTGCCGATTACCGCCGGGAACGCCCCTCGCAGCAGCATAGAACATTATTTTCTACCGCGGGAAACTGCATGTGCCAACTTCGGAACTACCGCTTGGACTACCCCGGCGGTAGGGTCGATTTGGCGCGCGGTAATCCTACCGCGGGCTTAGTAAAAGGGCCCCTTAGAGAATATCTTCCCCAGATCAGAGAAGGCAAATAACAACGCTTCTGAAAAATTAAATAAAATTAGAATATTCTAAAGAAACGCTGCCCCTCCCCCCCCCCCCAGTTTAAGGATGCTGCTAATACGAACACAGATCTGCCTATTATTTCATGCTAGTTTAATTCCTTGATTTTTATTTTCTTTCTAGGCACTTGCCTAGCAGGGTGGGCGGTGTGGGGGGGGGGGACGAATAGGCACCCCTCCCTCCATCCCCCCACCCCAAGATCCAGCCCCCCGCCTCACACACACTCGGAGAAAACTCTTGTCAGCGATCGCAGATGATAATTACGATAATAATAATACAAGAAAGAAAAAGAGTAGGGGAGAGACTGAGACAATAAAACTGACGCAGAGAATTAAGCGGAAAAAGAATTATTACGCAAAAAAAAATAAAGCATCAACCACTCGAATTTTTCTTTTATTTTTAAGTTGATCTGGGACCCCAGACTTTCACAGAAAGCTGCGATTACCGTTTTATTTCTCGGTTATTGCTTTTTGAAAATGCCACCTCCTCTCTGTCTTATGCGCGTCTTATATACGTCGTATTATCGCTCGCTAATGGCACCGGTAGGCAAAAACTTTAGGGCTATTTTCTTTCCCGGACATGGTCCGACCGGTCCCCTCTCCCCGCCCTGCAGAGGGGCAAAAACAATAATAATAATATTTTCAAAACCAGGAGAATAAAGGAGGAGGTGGGGCGGGGAGGGTTAAAGCTGCGATCCGCTCATACAACAACGAACCCCGGGGAAGAAATGCGATCAAGTCCTTACCAAAGACGAGTTGGTGGCTACACTGGAGTTATCAACCATGCTTCTTCCCTGCCCACTCTCTCCTCTCTCCCACCGGCGTGTTTGCAAAAGAAAAGAAAAGTGGATCGTCCTTGATAAATAATCATAAAAAATATATATATAGACGTTCAACTCAAATAAAGCGAATCCACATCTGCGTCTTTTATTCCTCCACGCAGGCTGCCCGTGCCCCGGATAAGATCACGTCCAAGTATGTATAATATTACAAGACATCGTGGCGACTATTTTTTCTTTATTGTGCTTCCTGCAGCCCTGGGCTTTTTTTTTTTTTTTTTTTTTTGCAACAAGTGGCAGGCAGAGTCGGAGAATGACCCTTTCAGGGAGAGATCAGCCCTCTCTGCTCCCATTTGCTAACAACACGTCAAGGGAGTGATAAATAGAGGGGGGCAGGGTTTACTGCCAGTCCAGGCAGGGGGAGAGAGAGAGAGAGAGAGAGAGAGAGGAAAGGGCAGTCAGTTCTTCCCCAGTAGGGAGATCCCCCGCTAAGCCCAGGAGACCACCAGCCATTCTCTCTGGGGAGGGCGGGGGGGGGGGAGATAAAGACAGAGGAGATAACAAATATCCCCGAGCCCCCTTTCTTGCCATCTCCTAAGATTGGGGTTTACTGGATCCTCCTCCTCCCCCCCCCCCCCAATACACCCTGCTGTGGGACCACACTGAGCATTACACATACGGTACCCACCTGCTCTGCATAGTGCACCCCGTCCCTTTTGGGGATGGATTCAGGCTCAGTGCATTTCCCTTAGGTCAGTAGAGGCTATGATAGCATTGTCCTCTGCCAAAAAAAGTAGGCTAGGGCTTGTACATTTCAACTTTATTTTCACCCTTCCAGGCAGGGCAGTGGTTTAATGCCAAGGTACCTGCTGACGTTTCCTTTGGAGGTGGTTATTTAAGGTGAATGCTAGGTATGGGCAGCTAGAGAATTTTGTTTTGTGTCGTTTCCCATGGTCATGTATGGCAATTTTGATTTTTTTTCTGACATTTTGCTAGTGCGCAGTCTTTCGGAAAGAGGGTGCGCGTGCTTTTCCCCGATGGCGTGTGCACTGTCGGAAAGAGTGCGCCCTCGTTCTGAAATAGCTGCCCTCTTTCCACATATGCACTGCCTACAGACTTAAAAACAATCAACGAAACAAATACCTTTCGAAAATCTCTGAAAACATTTTTCTTCAACGAGGCTTACAATGAGAACCGATAGCCTTACCGAACCACCTCATCAATCCACGCAATTATGAACTCCTACCCTAATCACTCCCTTCTTTCCTTTCTACTCCTTTTCTTAAATCGCCACACATCACTAACTGTACTCGACAAACTGAAATGACAATGTTATTAAAACTATGTAAGCCACATTGAGCCTGCAAATAGGTGGGAAAATGTGGGATACAAATGCAATAAATATAAATATATATCCCCAGATTCTGTATAGCGTGCCTAGAGTTCCGCGCGGTTCCACGCATAAATCTAGGCGTATTCCATAACTATGCGCATACATTGTTTTAATCAACTGTTAAGCGTTAAGAGCTCTTAACAAGCAATAACGAGCACTAATTGACAATTAGAATTTACGCGTGTACATTGCTAAGCGTATTCTGTAATGTACTGCACCTAAATTCTAACGTGCGCAGGCAAAAAGAGGTGTGCTTAGGGGCGTTTCATGGGCGTTCCAAAATCTACACGCATTGTTATAAAATATGCGCTAGTGTGCGTAAAATCTACGAGCAGGGATTTACACCAGCTTTTCGTTCTTGTAAATAGACACGCGTAGATTTAGTCACATGAACTACGTCTAAGTGTATTCCAAATACCATGCGTAGATTTACGTGCGGTATTTAGAATACGCTTAGGTGTAAATGCCTAACGCATGTTAATTTTAGGCACCACACATAGAATCAGGCCCATAGTGTCTACTATTATTGTGAACGGCAAAACAGTGCTGGACAGACTTGTATGGTCTGTGCCAGAGCCGGTGGTTGGGAGGCAGGGCTGGTGGTGGGGAGGTGAGGATAGTGCTGGGCAGACTTATACGGTCTGTGCCTGTGCCAGAGCCGGTGGTTGGGAGGTGGGGCTGGTGGTTGGGAGGCGGGGATAGTGCTAGGCAGACTTATACGGTCTGTGCCAGAGCCGGTGGTGGGAGGCGGGGCTGGTGGTTGGGAGGTGGAGATAGTGCTGGGCAGACTTATACGGTCTGTGCCAGAGCCGGTGGTGGGAGGCGGGGCTGGTGGTTGGGAGGCGGGGATAGTGCTAGGCAGACTTATAAGGTCTGTGCCAGAGCCGGTGGTGGGAGGCGGGGCTGGTGGTTGGGAGGTGGGGATAGTGATGGGCAGACTTATACGGTCTGTGCCAGAGCCGGTGGTGGGAGGCGGGGCTGGTGGTTGGGAGGCGGGGATAGTGCTAGGCAGACTTATACGGTCTGTGCCAGAGCCGGTGGTGGGAGGCGGGCTGGTGGTTGGGAGGTGGGGATAGTGCGGGGCACACTTATACGGTCTGTGCCCTGAAGAGCACAGGTACAAATCAAAGTAGGGTATACACAAAAAGCAGCTAATATGAGTTATCTTGTTGGGCAGACTGGATGGACCGTGCAGGTCTTTTTCTGCCATCATCTACTATGTTACTATGTATTGTTGTTTTTGTTTTGTTCATTTTCATTTGGTAATGACATGCAGTGACATAGGACACGTTACTGACATGTCCTATGTCACTGTAAATGACAGCCCATCCCTAGCAAACACCTCTTCAAGGGAGAAAAAGCCCCAGTCTAGTGTCTGCAGTTTGGGACTGAGTCTCCCCCCCCCCCCCCCCCCCCCCCACCACCAGACTGAGTTTCCTGCTCCTGCTAAGGTTGAGCCTTTTCTGTGTGACAGAGAAACATTTTTTCGCTTGCTTTAATGGAGCCACTGATTCTAGTGGGGAAACCTTCCCATCTGTTTCCCAGTTTAATAACTGCCACAGTGCTCGGCTGGGAGATGGACCTGACAGGCACACCTCTCTTATCTCTGGAGATTTCTTTCTAAATCATTTACATAAATGTTAATAAAATACAAGATGAAATCTTTGTATTCCTTTTACTCAATACATTTCTTGAGTAGCTTTGTAAAACACGGAAAAGAAAATAAGATGATACCTTTTTTATTGGACATAACTTAATACATTTCGTCAGATTGGAAATAAGCAAATGTGGTAGCAGATAGTATATATAAGTGAGACATCCAAGCATTACTTTGACAGTCTGACAGGGAGGGGGTGGGTAGGAGGTATGCATGGGGACATCAAAGCATTTCATTGATATTTTATCTGACAAAGGTATCATCTTATTTTCTTTTCCATGTTTTATTTTGTTTGATTTCTATAGATTCTACATGGAATGTTGCTATTCCACTAGCAACATTCCATGTAGAAGTCGGCCCTTGTAGATCACCAATGTGGCCGCGCAGGCTTCTGCTTCTGTGAGTCTGACGTCCTGCACGTACGTGCAGGACATCAGACTCACAGAAACAGAAGCCTGCGCAGCCTTCTACATGGAATGTTGTTAGTGGAACAGCAACATTCCATGTAGAATCTCCAATAGTATCTATTTTACTGTCATAGTAATGCTTGAATGTTTTCACTTATATACACTGTCAGCTAGCACATTTGCTTATTTCCGATCTGACGAAGAAGGGCAACCTTCGAAAGCTAATCAAGAAATGTATTAAGTTATGTCCAATAAAAAGGTAGCATCTTATTTTCTTTTCCATGTTTTATTTTGTTTGATTTCTATTGATAACCTTAAGAGTGGACTAACACGGCTACCACACCTCTCTACTTGAGTCGCTTTGGAAAGCTAGCAGACCTTTCCTAGTGTCCAAGGAAGTGAACAGTAGGAAGCATGGAAAGGAATTCCCTGGGGACTGGATCCACCACAGGTTTTGTGATGGCAACCAGAGGGCATGTCAAACATTCTCTTATGCATTTATATCATCTCTGTGCCCTCTACCTATAGTGATATAAGCAATTCTCTTTTTCTTTTCTAAACCAGGCACGGGAAGGAGGTGAAAGATCGAAATGAACACAGTCGTTCCTTTGCAAAATGTGGTTTCACTGTAGCAGGTGACCTGTAGGTAGATCATAGACACCTTTACGTCACTTTCCAGTGAAATAACTTGAGGCGACAGAAGCAGTTCTGCACAGCCACCCCCAAACCAGCTATACAGACATCCACCCCTGCTCTACACACCTTTGGGAGAGAAAAATCTCTTTAAAAAGGCTTTTATCTCCATAGTCAACAATTCCCAGTCATAAGTAGATAAGTGTTGCCATACTGGGCCAGACCGAAGGTCCGTCAAGTCCAGTATCCTGTTTCCAACAGTGGCCAATCCAGGTCACAAGTACCTGGCAAGATCCCTTTTCCCACTGCACGTTAGCAGGTCTATAAAATAACGAGTGGAGTGGAACGGGTAGACGTGAATCACTTGTTTATTCTTTCCAAAAATACTAGGACTAGGGGGCATGCAATGAAGCTAGAAAGTAATACATTTAAAGCAAATTGGAGAAAATATTTCTTCACTCAACGTGTAATTAAGCTCTGGAATTCGTTGCCAGAGAATGTAGTAAAAGCAATTAGCTTAGCAGAGTTTAAAAAAGGTTTGGGTGGCTTCCTAAAGGAAAAGTCCATAGAGCATTATTAAAATGGGGAAAATCCACTGCTTTATTTCTAGGATAAGCAGCATAAAATGTTTTGTACTTTTTGGGGAACTTGCCAGGTATTTGTGACCTGGATTGGCCACTATTGGAAACAGGATGCTGGGCTTGATGGACCTTTGGTCTGTCCCAGTGTGGCAACACTTATGTACTTATGTACTTGGGATTCTGAATGGAATCTTGCTACTCTTTGGGGTTCTACATGGAATGTTGCTACACTTTGAAATTCTGTATGGAATCTTGTTATTCTTTAGAATTCTAGAATCTTGCTACTCTGGGTTTCTGCCAGGTATTTCTGACCTGGATTGGCCACTGTTGGAAACAGGAGGCTGGGCTTGATGGACCTTTGATCTGTCCCAGTATGGCAATACTCATGTACCTGGCAGCAGGAGCATGGTACCCATAAGCATAGGCATAGCTTCAGGTGGGCATGGGGGAGCAGCGCTCCCCTCCTCAAATGTTCAAGAAGCTAATGCTTAATTGGTCCCTCTCCACCCACTGCCAGTATAGCTTCCTTATTACTATTAGCATTTGTATAGCGCTACCAGACGCACGCAGCGCTGAACACCTGATACAAAGAGACAGTCCCTGCTCAAAAGAGCTTACAATCTCTTTGCCTCTCCCAAGTGAGCAGGCAAACTGCACTGATGATTGGAAGCCACTTCTACTGCTAGAGGAATCTATAAGCACATATTAAGTGGATCCCCACACCCTCCCTCTGTGGTTCTCAGTGGGCATAAAGGTGGCTAGAGGTATCTTTCAGCATGGCAGTACAGAGAGAGCCATGTCTTAGCTCTCAAGGATTCCCTAAGTTCAGTGCTGGGTCATGACCTTTCTTCTGCAGGAACAGGAGGGTGTGACAGCTGGCACTGTGACAACCTAAAAGAAATGATACCAAAATGCTACTGCATTTATCACCCCATGCTCTGTCTTTTCTGCACACACACCCATTGATATCTATTTACTGGCTGCCGTCCTGAGAAAACCAGGCAAAAAAAAAATGGCTCCCTGCAGTATACAATCTGCCACCTACTTCAGAGCTGAAAAGACATCTGAGCAAGGGACCAGCCAGTTCGAAAATATTTGTCTACAATTCCTTTGTGTTGACCAGTTAGAAAATCGTAACTTCCCAAAATGACCCTTTCAGTACAATGTTACAATGAGGCCTATTTTCAAAGCACTTAGACTTAAAAAAAATTACGTGGAGGGGCATAATCGAAAGGGGCGCCCAAGTTTTCCTGAGGATGTCCTCGCAGGACGTCCTGGCGCAGGGGCGGGGAAACCCGTATTATCGAAACAAGATGGGCGGCCATCTTTCGTTTCGATAATACGGTCGGGGACGCCCAAATCTTGACATTTAGGTCGTCCTTAGAGAAGGTCGTCCCTAGACTTGGTCGTCCCCGATTTTCGCCAATAACGGAAACCGAGGACGCCCATCTCAGAAACGACCAAATCCAAGCCATTTGGTCGTGGGAGGAGCCAGCATTCGTAGTGCACTGGTCCCCCTCACATGACAGGACACCAACCGGGCACCCTAGGGGGCATTGCAATGCAGTGGCGTTCCTAGGGGGGGCAGTGGGTGCGGTCCACCCCGGGTGCACGCCGCTGGGGGGGGGGGTGCCACACGCCTGTCGGCGCCGCTCGTTCCGTGCTCCCTCTGCCCTGGAACAGGTTACTTCCTGTTCCGGGGCAGAGGGAGCATGGAACGAGCGAAGCCGAAAGGCGCGCAGCACCCCTCCCAGCAGGTAAAAATGCAACCGGGTGGGTGTCATTTTGCCGGGGGGGGGGGGGGGGCGCATCAGCGATCCGCCCCGGGTGTCAGCCGCCCTAGGAACGCCACTGCTGCAATGGACTTCACAAATTGCTCCCAGGTGCATAGCTCCCTTACCTTGTGTGCTGAGATCCCCAAAACCCACTAGCCACAACTGTACACCACTACCATAGCCCTTATGGGTGAAGGGGAACACCTACATATGGGTACAGTGGGTTTCTGGTGGGTTTTGGAGGGCTCATATTTACCACCACAAGTGTAACAGGTGGGGGGGATGGGCCTGGGTCCGTCTGCCTGAAGTGCTCTGCACCCACTAAAACTGCTCCTGAGACCTGAATACTGCTGTCATGGATCTGGGTATGACATTTGAGGTTGGAAAAAATATTTTTAAATTGGTTTTTTTGAGGGTGGGAGGGGGTTAGTGACCACCGGGGGTAAGGGGAGGTCATCTTATTTGTCCTGTTTGTCTGTCCTAATTAGATTGTAAGCTCTGTCGCGCTGGGACTGTCTCTTCATGTTCAAGTGCACTGCGTATGTCTAGTAGCGCTATAGAAATGATAAGTAGTAGCAATAGTCTTTGGGATTCCGGAACCTTGATGCTCTTTGGGATTCTGAACAGAATCTTGCTACTCTTTGGGATTCCAGAATCTTGCCACTCTTTATCCTTATCCCTTATGTGTCCTGTTTGTCTGTCCTAATTAGATTGTAAGCTCTGTCGAGCAGGGACTGTCTCTTCATGATCAAGTTTACAGCGCTGTGTACGTCTAGTAGCGCTTTAGAAATGATAAGTAGTAGTAGTTTTACTAAGCCGTGTAAGCGTCTACGAGCGCCCAATGCATGCCAAAATGGAGTTACCGACCGACTACCATGTGGCTCTTGTGGTAATTTCATTTTTGGCACGCGTCCAATACACGTATCTGAAAAATATTTTTTTGTTCTTTTTGGGCGCGCATAAATGGATACATGCCAAGTGGCATTTGACGCGTGTAGGTCATTACCGACCGGATTCTTTACCGCTAGGTCTATTGCTGGCGGTAAGGTCTCAGACCCAAAATGGACGTGCGGCAATTTTGATTTTGCTGCACGTCATCCAGTTTCGGCAAAAAAAGGCCTTTTTTTACAGGTACACTAAAAAAATGGATCAGCGCCTGCTCAAAACCCACGCCTACACTACCGCAAACCATTTTTCAGCGCGTCTTTGTAAAAGGAACCCTAGGAGATTTCAGGAAATGTGTTACAGCTAACATAAACTGAAATCAATAAGTGTACCGTCAGGAAGAGCCAGGGTTTAAGATATAAACACAACCTACAAAAGGTGGGATTTTAGGCACAACTTGGATGTGGTGCATCATTTCAGGACATCTACTCCATTCATACAATAATAATGTTAATACATAATGCTATTGGACACATATACAAAATCTGTCCCTGCCCCCAGGAATTTACAGCCCAAGGTTTAAGGTGGAAAGCAAAAGGGCCAGCTCTTGTTTTAAAATGCCTCCTGTGCTACTACTACTACTATTTAGCATTTCTATAGCGCTACAAGGCATACGCAGCGCTGCACAAACATAGAAGAAAGAAAGTCCCTGCTCAAAGAGCTATGTAATAAAAGTGAGCCAAGTATAGGACAATCAAGCCATTGTGACATCATTGATGAGGTTGGCTCTTATTGGTGGCCTGAGGCATTATGACATCACAATATCACTTCTGATTACAAGAGACTACTACTACTACTATTTAGCATTTCTATAGCGCTACAAGGCATACGCAGCGCTGCACAAACATAGAAGAAAGACAGTCCCTGCTCAAAGAGCTTACAATCTAATAGACAAAAAATAAATAAAGTAAGCAAATCAAATCAATTAATGTGAACGGGAAGGAAGAGAGGAGGGTAGGTGGAGGCGAGTGGTTACAAGTGGTTACGAGTCAAAAGCAATGTTAAAGAGGTGGGCTTTCAGTCTAGATTTAAAGGTGGCCAAGGATGGGGCAAGACTTAGGGGCTCAGGAAGTTTATTCCAGGCGTAGGGTGCAGCGAGACAGAAGGCGCGAAGTCTGGAGTTGGCAGTAGTGGAGAAGGGAACAGTCCCTTCCCAGAGTCAGACCGAGTTCTTTTAAGTGTGCAGTTTTAATATGAAACAGGTGACGCCCATTCAGATGCAAAAAAAAAGATACCAGACTGATGACTTTAATCTAGAAGCAAGGCCTGGAAGCCAGCTGAAGAGTTAGTAATCTAAGATACAGGGCAAAGAGCATTATCCCCTGAACTCTCTCTCTCCGGACTAGCTAAAGGGCAGGCCAGGCTCCACTAGCAAGCTCCTAGGAGTGTTTAGACCTAAAATAAATTCCAGATACAGGACTTCCGGTGACGTCATGACCGCGAGAGGTTGAAAGGAAAATCTCTCCGGCTCCTATCTCCCCCCAAGAGCCTTGAAAAACATATAAATTTGACTACAACTCTCCGGGGTTCGCGGAAGAAAGAGCTACAGTTCGGGCGATTTCCTCTTTGTCTTGCCTGACATTGAAATGGCAGCGAAATCCGCCCCGAAAGACAGACTCCGTGGCAGGGTAGGAGAAGACAAAATGGCGCCGCCCGCAAGCCCGCCCGGATCGTCGGTCTCATCGGCATGGATAGCCGAAATTACAGCAGAAATGAGAACAGTGATGGAGGACCTACTGGATCGCCGGTTAGCCCCGATTGACGCTAAATTAGAGCGCGTACAGACGCAGCTTATGGAGCTGTCGAAAGACTGTGTGGCCTTTCAATCGCGAGTCTCGGAAGTGGAAGACCGCGTTGCAGTGGTCGAAGGGTCACAAAGCCAGATACAAGATCAGTTGCGGGCGCTGGAAAATAAAGTGGAGGACCTGGAAAACAGGTCGAGAAGGAACAATGTACGTCTGGTAGGGCTCCCGGAGAGTATCCCGGAACGGGGCCTGGAGACTTTCTTAGCTACCTGGATAAGTAAAGAACTACAACTCCCAGAAACGTTAGGGCCGCTTCGCATTGAAAGAGCCCATCGGCTGGGTCAGAAGAGTGCAGGAGCTGGCAGGCCAAGAGTAATCATCCTGAGATTTTTGGACTATGCCCAAAAGCAAGAGATCTTACAGCGGTTCAGAACCGGGAACCCCCTGATCTATGAAGGAGTGACAATTAGATGTTTTCAGGACTACTCCGCCGGCGTAGCAGCAAAACGGCGCCAATTTTCGGAATTATGTTCTAAGCTGTTTCAGAGGAAAATAAGATTTGCGCTGCAATACCCTGCAAAGCTGCGGGTCACCTATAAGGGTACCACTAAGATATATGAGACTGCAGCAGCCGCCCAAGAACTTTTAAAGCAGCTAGAAATGGATAGACCAGAGGACGGCTGAAAAAGGAGTGGAGCTGTCAGCAGAGGAAGGCAGACCAGAGCATGAATAGAGGATGATCTGGAGAGTTGGTATATCAACGGGCGCCCACGGGCGTAAGAACTGATCTAATGAGGAATGTTATGGGATATGTTTAAAGGTTAAAGTTATATGAGTTTGCAAGTTAATAGGTTCAGACTTACACAGGAATGTTTAATAGAAGAAATAACAAGTGGGTGGTATTAAGCCTTGGTTTGGAGAATAGTTGGAGCCTGCCCGGAGGTTCTGGGGGGAGGAGGGAGAGACGTAGGAAGTTATGGTCCCAGCAAGTGGGTCCGGTTCTAAGGGTTTGGGGAGTGGGAGGGGGGGACGGGGATGGGGAGGGGGGGGAGGGAAGGAGCGGGAAGGGAAGGGGTGAGATTGAAGCTAGACCTTTGGGAGTCGGGAGTAATCGCGGTTAGGCAGGTCCCTTTGTATGCTTGGCTGGATGGAAGTCAGATAGGTAAGCGGGCACTGACGATGGAAAAAGTCTGGCTGGGGGTGCATGTTACGGATGCTGGCCAACGAGTAGCTGGTGGAGAGCGAACGGGGGGGAGACAGAGGCTGGGATGTCCCCTCCCACAATTATCGCAGTTTTCTGCAATATATGCCATTTTGGTTAAATTTGAGGTATGGTGAACATTGTAACTTGGAATGTAGGGGGGATAAATTCACCTATTAAAAGATCCAAGATCTTGCAACAATTAAATAGACATCACATAGACATTGCATTGATACAAGAGACGCATTTGTCGCAGGCAGAGCATGCCAAACTTAATACGTGGTGGGTAGATAAGTGTGTAGCGGCGCATGCACAGGGGAAAAAAGGTGGAGTGGCCATTCTGATCCGTAAAGGTGTAGCCCTGGAGATGCGCCCTCTCTTAGTAGATGCCTTGGGAAGATATGTTTTATTAGAGGCCACGGTAGGTATGCAAAAAGTACTTATTGGTAATATCTATGCCCCTAACAACTACGACAAAAAATTTTTCCAAACGATAACTAACTTCCTCCTTAAGCAGCCACACACTGAACTCATAATAGGGGGCGATTTTAATGCAGTTTGGGATCCCTCACTAGACAAATCAGTCCCAAGCAACTCCGCGACATATCATAATAATAGAGGTCTACTGAAGATGAGCCAGTTATTAGACCTGACGGATGTCTGGAGGGTACTTCATCCGGGTATGAGGGATTACACGCATATGTCACGGGCTCATTCAACACAGTCGCGTATTGACTATATTTTGGTTTCCAGTCAGATGTTTGGGGAAATTGTAAAGGCAGAGATAGGGCCATATGTGATATCTGATCATGCATGGGTTTATATGGAGTGGAAGCCACGTGGCCAGGCTCGAAGAGACAGAAGATGGCAATTCCCCATAGAGTTCTATACGGACCCCATACTAAAAGGGCGCTTGCAGGCTAGCTGGGTGGAATACACGACACAGAATCATGAACATCAGACAGACCCGGTCTTATTCTGGGAAGCCGCAAAGGCTGTGCTCCGGGGGGAAATTATTAGCCACGTGCACTATGTTCGGGTTACCAGGGATAGGCAGATACTGCGATTAAGTGCACAGCTTTGTCGTGCGAGGATGAGGTTTGGAGACACACATACGGCAGAGGCCAAACAGCAGGTGCTGGATCTACAATCAGCACTGAACGAACTCTTGCATAGGCGAGCACGCAAGTCGCACATATATTATAGATACATGCTTTATAAGCACGGTAACAAAGCAGGCAAACTACTGGCCAAGCTTCTCAAACAAAAAGGGGGTGCCAAACATATTCTAGCCCTTCGAGGGACGGGAGGAGGTCTTAAAACCGCAGACAGGGATATCTGTAATATTTTTCAGACCTTCTATAAAGATCTTTACGCCCCCCCAGAGGACGAGGGTCTGGGGAGCCAGATGTACCTAAATAACCTCAATTTCCCCAAGCTTACCCAACGAGAGCGAGAACAATTGAATCAACCATTTACGGAAGATGAGGTGCATATGGTCATAACGCAGAGTCCTTTGTTAAAGGCCCCAGGCCCGGACGGGTTAAGGGCTGAATTTTACAAAATGATGGGGGAGGTTATTGTTCCGGATCTATCTAAATTTTTAAATCAGATGATAGATCAGAAAGCTATGCCGCTTGACCTGAATAGAGCACAAATTATAGTATTACCCAAACCGGGGAGGGATACATTGGAGCCAACATCATACCGACCCATATCTCTGTTAAACTATGACACTAAGTTGATGGCAAAAATATTGGCAAATAGATTGGCAAGAATTCTGCCCCAGCTGGTACACGAGAGCCAAGTGGGCTTTGTGGGGGGACGAGCGGTAAGCAAAAATTTGAGGGCGATCTTAGCATCATTAGAGTATGGGGAACGCAAGGGTCTGGCGTCTCTGCTAGTCAGCTTTGATGCTGAAAAGGCCTTTGATAAGGTGCATTGGACATTTCTTTTTGATACGTTGGAAAGCTATGGCTTTTCCGGCAGGTTTATTGAGGCAATTCAAACCTTATATGCCAACCCAAGCGCCTCGATATGGGTCAATGGAATAGCTTCGGCGAGCTTTCCTATTAGGAGAGGAACTAGGCAGGGCTGTCCCCTGTCTCCCCTCCTTTTTGTGCTGGTGCTGGACCCTCTTATCCGTGACATTGTGGAAAATCCCTTGATTAAAGGAGTGAGCATGGGCCGACAGACATTTAAAATTGCAGCTTTCGCGGACGACCTTCTCGTTCACTTGACCTCCCCGAAGGTGTCTTTAGAGACGCTACTGGAAACGTTTCGGGAGTACGGAGATTACTCAGGCTTCAGGATCAACTTAGATAAGTCTGAGGCACTGGCATCCCCAACGATAGGCGCAGAGGAGTGGGGGGAAGAGTTTCCTTTACGTTGGGCAATTCATTCTTTTAAATATCTTGGTATTCGTCTTACGATGCAAACAACAGAACTACATCGGTTAAACATTAAGGCCCTCTTGGATTACACTAGAGATAAATTGGACTCTTGGAGGGGTTTACCCTTGTCTTTAATGGGCAGGATTCATTTGATACAGATGGTGGTTTTCCCACGCTGGCTATATGCCTTACAGACCTTGCCCATACGTTTAACAAAGAAAGATCTAAAGCATATCAATCGCTTGTGTGGCCAATTTTGTTGGGCCGGCAAGAAAGCAAAGCTGCAGCAGGGCTTGCTGGTGGGAGGCTGGAAACAAGGGGGCATAGGGTTCCCAGATCTATTCCTATATAATCAGGCATGCCTGCTGCGACACGTGCGAGATTGGCTTGATTTAACACAGTACTATACGCCGGTACACTTAGAACGGGCTTGCCTAGCGCCACATGACATGATTGCACTGCTCCACCTACCCCAAAATAATATACCCCCACATCTTAGGAACAGTGTACTGTTCAATCCTCTCCGGTTAACATGGCAGTGGTGGGTTGAACAGTTGGGGGGACATCCAAATATTTCAGACCAACTTCCGATTGTGGGGAATGTAGCGTTTGAAGCGGGAATGGGTAACCCAATATTTCAGAGTTGGGGACAGCGTGGTATTACAAAGATGAAACATCTGCTTTCGGAACGGGGGGGTCTAGTGTCGTTCGCTGTCTTACAACAGAAGATAGGGTCTGATTGGGGAAATCATTTTGCTTATTTACAAATTCAGCACTATATACAGGCAATGCCCCAAGAAGCTTTGAAAGGGCAATTGGGGGACAAGATACAGGAGTTTTTCAGGGATCTGGCGACGGAAAGACATGCGATATCTGATTTCTATGGGGCCCTGGCTCGTAGGAGGCCGATACAACAGTATGAGAAAATTAAAGTTAAATGGGAGCAGGACCTTGGGACTTCATTGGCATCCTGGGATATAGTGGCTTCTTTGAAAGGGATTAGACAATTAGTTACAGACGAAAGATTGAGAGAGTGTGGGTATAGAGTTATACTACGGGGATATATGACCAAAGTGCAGCTGGCCCACATGCAAAGGTCAGGGAGTGATACCTGTTCTAAATGTGAAGTAGCTCCGGGCACGTTTTACCATGCTCTTTGGAAATGTCCTAAGGTTCGGACATTTTGGCAGCGTGTCCGAGGCCTCTTGGCGCGGCTGGGTGTCAAGGTCCAGGGTAATGAGAGGCAATTTTTGATCGACCAGTCCGGGTCTTTTGCTCCCAATAGAGCACCGGCGACCCTTCTAGGGAGGAAGCTGTGTTTGGTGGCTCGTAAATGTATTATGCAATACTGGACTTCCCCGGAGGCCCCTGCCTATTGGCATTGGAGGAACCAGGTTCATCTCCTGGCTTCTTGGGAAGCCCGAGAGTCTAAATCCTCAGTTAAACGCCGACAGCGCTTTCTTCAAATCTGGTCTCCTTACTTACAGATGTTAAGCCCCCGTGGGAGAAGTCTGCTCGTTAACTCTGGCTAGCTTCCACAAGGTGTGTTGGAACCGAAGGCGGTTACTCCCGATAGAAATATAAATATGCTTATCTGGGAAGGGGAGGGGTGGGAAGGGCGGGAGGTGGGTGAGGGAGGGGAAGGGGGAACTGAGGTATGTTAAGTTTACATTATATAACCTTAGGAGTGTAGTACTACGATGTAAGAGGGGTGCGTGACAATATTTTCTTTACTCTGGAAAGCGCTGTAAACTTGTTTTGGTCAAATCTTAGCAGTATGGACCGGTGAGCCGGGGGTGATAATAGACACCTAATTTGGTATGACAGTTTTTCTTCAGCAAAGCCTCTGGCGGTTACACAGGTCCGCTTGAGAATGGCAGTAAGGATCAGCAGCAAGAACTGCTCATTTAGTAGCCTTTCTGGCTGCCGGAGGTATAGGTATGGGGCCATCAGAGATAAGGCCCTTTGCCTTTGCACTGTACTGTTTTATTTCGCACAGAAGAGTTTGTTATAAAACATGTTTATTTGTGTTTCTTTTTCCCCTGATGTACTGCAAAATATTTTCTACTATGAATATGTTGTAAATTAATAAACAAATTTAAACATAAATTCCAGATACAGGAGGAGAAATATGCAGAGGCAGATGGCTTTTATGAAGGCTTCATGGATAACACTGACAGCTGTTCACTGAGCCTCCTTACTGGCACAACTGGGAAGCTCCCTGGTTTCCTTCACCCAACAAAAAAAAAATATGGAAGGAAAAGACTTAGATAGATAGATAGATAGATAGATAGATAGATAGATAGATAGATAGATAGATAGATAGATAGATAGTTAGATAGATAGATAGATTAAGAAAACATCTGCAGATTTCCCATAGCGCTGCATGTGGTCTGCAAACAGGAAGACAGAAAACAAGGGTCACAGCTTCTGATGCAGAACAGAAGCAGCAATTAAGCATGAATGCAGCGCACCACGCTGAGGATGAGGAAGGAAGACCACCAGTTCTAGGAAATGAAGTGCCCCAGTCGAGCAATCATGTGACTTGTGTGGCAATGTGCTGGATTCCGGAGGGAATCACGGTTTGTGGCCCCTGGCTAAGGGCTGCGCCTGAGGTACAAGAAGAGAAGGGCAAGAAATCTCAAACCAGAGGGAGGAAAAAAAAAAACGGTGACTGGTCTCAGGGCCTGTAACAACAACATCCCCATAACTATTCTGGCAGCTGAGATGCTTTTTCGGAGAGGGCGTCCGTTTTAATTATCCGGACTCCAGGCTCTAACAATAGATTAAGTGATTTGGGGGGGGGGGGGGGAGAAGGAGTTTGGCCTATATAGTAACCCCCATTAGAAATTCAGGCCCGCTCACGTTTTTAGCCTGCGCGCTAAATGTTAGAGACGCCCATAGGAATGCACTGGCATTTAGAATGCGCCCAGTTTTAGCGCTAACTAAAAACGTGAGCGTGCCTTAGTCAAAGGGGGCCTCAGAGAGCTATGCAAGGAAGTGCTGGAGGGGGGGGAATTACATTTTTAAAGCAAAGGTCATATCCTCTCTCTTCTCCTCTCCCCTCCTCCCTGCAGACAGTTTTACGGCATGTGTGTGTGCAAGTGAGCACATCTCTTATCTGCAATCAAAATGGCAAAAGCCAGTTCTTCAACAAGCACCTGGATACCGGGCCAGCAGGTAACAGCATGACAGGACAGGTCTACAGACCTGAGCACAGAGTGCATGAAATCCTACCGAACAAGTCATGTGTAGAGCAGCAGGCCGGGGCAAGGTAGCCAATTGTCAGTTCAAAAAATACAAATAAAGCAGGCATCTATTAAAATGTCCTGAGCAAAGGGGCCTGTGTCTGTGATGCTGTGAGACCGCAGTACCCAGGAATCAGGGACGACGTCTCAATGCATTAAGAGACGGTGGTCTCAGCACACCAAATCCAGCTGTGCACAAAACGGCCATAAAAATATTAAGTTTGGAATAAAAAGACTTAGCAAAAGAAAAACAAATGTTTATGACTTAGCCAGCTTGCTCGGGGGGGGGGGGGGGGGGGGGGATGTGAAGGATCATGTGCAGTCTGGAGAACACTAATGTGAAGGGAAGGCCAGGGCTGGCATTTCACTGGGTAACCTAGGTGACTGCCTAGGGTGGCAGAAGTCAAGGGCCAGTGGCAAAGCAGCGGCAAGCCTTCGAGTACCCATAATTGCACACTCAAGGGCCTGATGTGTCTTGCCCCTCTCAGTTTGGCAGAGGGCAGGGCAAACTATGAGTGCACACAAGTGCTCAAACGCCCCATGCTGCACTCAGTTTCATTTTAATGAAAATTTGGGATGGCTGGAAGGAGGAGGTAGGATTGTGGCAGCGGCAGAGGGAGGGAAGGAGGGAGATGCTAGACATTTGGGGTTTAGGGAAGGGGAGATGCTGGATTATTGGGAAAAGGGCATAAGAAAATGGAGATGCTGGTCTATGGGGATTAGGGAAGAGAGATGTTGGACACCTGGGAGATTAGGAAATAGGAGAGATGCTGGACACCTGGGGAGGTTAGAGAGGGGAAGGGGAGATACTGGATTACATGGGGAGGGATGTAGGTAAATTAAAATGCTGGACGGTGGACATTCTTTGATGCTTTTGTGTTTTCTAGAATTTACTATTACAATTCTCTCTAGTTAGGTTGTAATAATACACATTTGTCTAGATTGCACTTTTTACAGAACACAGCTGCCAGGCTGATTTTGAATACAATCAAAATTGATAGGGTGACTCTGCTTTTATTAGACTTGCACTGACTTTCAGTAAATGCCCGAATCAATTTAAAGATTCTACGTTTGGTTTTTAAGATTCTTAACAGGTTAGTTCCCGATTACGTGGTGTCAATGAAAGTTGCTGATTCTGGTAAAAAGTCCCAACGGGCTTTACATTTGAATAAATTTAACCTTCTATCTGCTTCTTGTACTTGTTTGATTTCTGCTTGAAGGAAATTGTTTAGTACTGTTTTTCCAGTTTTGTGGAATGCCCTACCTACTTCCCTAAGGGGTGAACAAAATTATCTTAAACTTAGAAACTTTTTAAAAACTTGGTAGTTTGAGGAACATCTTACCTAATGTTGCTTATTCATGTTTTATTTATTTTATTTTGTAATTTTTCACTGGGTAGTTTTTATTATTTGTAAACTGTGCAGAGATGGTATATACAATTTCTGTTAATGTTAATATTAAGGAAGGGAAGGAGAGAGAGAGATGCTGGACACCTACTGTTTAGGAAAAGGAAAGGGAGATGCTGGACACCTGGGGGATTAGGAAAGGGAAGAAAAGATGCTGAATTAGAGGAGGAGGGATGTAGATAAATGGAGATGCTGGACTATGGGGAGTTAAGGGAAGAAGTGGAGGAGTAGCCTAGTGGTTAGTGCAGTGGATTTTGATCCTGGGGAACTGGGTTCGATTCTCACTGCAGCTCCTTGTGACTCTGGGCAAATCACTTAACCCTCCATTGCCCCTGATACAAAATAAGTACCGCTATATATGTAAACTGCTTTGAATGTAGTTGCAAAATACCACAGAAAGGCGGTATATCGTCCCATTTCTATTTCCCTTAGGGAAGTACATAAGTATTGCCATTCTGGGACAGACCAAAGGTCCATCAAGCCCAGCATCCTGTTTCCAATCCAGGTCACAAATACCTGGCAAGATCCCAAAAAAGTACAAAACATTTTATGCTGCTTATCCCAGAAATAAGCAGTAGATTTTCCCCAAGTCCATTTTAGTAATGGTCTATGGACCTTTCCTTTAGGAAGCCAGCCAAATCTTTTTTAAACTCCGCTAAGCTAATCACCTTTACCACATTCTCTGGCAACAAATTCCAGAGTTTAATTACACACTGGATTACAGGGGGAGGGGCATAGGTAAATGGTGATCCAGACTATGTGGGGCACACAGTTGAAGGTTCACCTAGGGTGTCAGACATCCTTGGGTCAGTTCTGGTTCTGGGCAAGACAGCAAGAAATAAGCAGAAATCCTGAAACATAGTAACATAGTAGATGACGGCAGAAAAAGACCTGCACGGTCCATCCAGTCTGCCCAAGAAGATAAATTCATAAGTGCTACTTTTTTTTATTTGTACTGTCCTCTTCAGTGCACAGACCGTATAAGTCTGGCCAGCCCTATCCCCGCCTCCCAACCACCAACCCCGCCTCCCAACCACCAGCTCTGGCACAGACCGTATAAGTCTGCCCAGCACTATCCCCGCCGCCCAACCACCAGCCCCGGCACAGACCGTATAAGTCTGGCCAGCCCTATCCCTGCCTCCCAACCACCAACCCCGCCTCCCAACCACCAGCTCTGGCACAGACCGTATAAGTCTGCCCAGCACTATTTAAACGTAGTCCAAAGACTGTAAAACATTAGTTCTCATCACAATATTATTTTTTGACTCAATCAGCCATTTAGTCACTTACGGGTCCTTTTACTAAGGTGCCCTGAAAAATGGATCTGTGTGTGCCCAAAACCCGCGCCTACACTACCGGCCATTTTTCAGTACACCTTACTAAAAGAACCCTGTGACTTGTCTAAGGTCATAGGGGGCAGCAGTATGAACTGAACCTGGCTTTCCTGGTTCTCACGGACCAGCTAAAAGTTAGAATCCGTAGGGGATCTTTAACGGTTGGTTTTGATTGTGCGCTCACTGGCTACTGCCATCTCGGTGAAGGGACGAGAGGGACTCCAGTGTGCTCTATGTGAAAGGGAGCAGAGGGACCCCAGGAGACCCTACCACTGCAGTGTACTTTCTGTCCTGCCTGCTGCCCGGTTCTCAGTATCACACTTATGGTTACTGCTCGCTTCATCTTTGCAATTCATTATATACTAGAGAAAAAGGTCCGTTTCTGTTAGAAATGAAATGGGCGCTAGCACATTTGTTTGTCTCTGTGTGCGATTATCTTCTCCCCCCTGCCCCCCCTCTCCAGCCACCCATACCCAGCGATTGTCTCCCCTCCCCCTCCAGCCACCCATACCCAGCGATTGTCTTCTCTCCCTTACGTTCCTACCCGTAACCTCCGCTCTCAAGGCAAATCCCTCCTTTCAGTACCCTTCTCCACCACCGCCAACTCCAGGCTCCGCCCTTTCTGCCTCGCCTCACCCCATGCTTGGAATAATCTCCCTGAGCCCATACGCCAGGCCCCCTCCCTGCCCATCTTCAAATCCCTGCTAAAAGCCCATCTCTTCAATGTCGCCTTCGGCACCTAACCACTATTCAAGAAATCCAGACTACCCAACTTGTCATTTCGTCCTTTAGATTGTAAGCTCCTTTGAGCAGGGACTGCCCCCCCTTTTTTTAAAATTGTACAGCGCTGCGTAACCCTAGTAGCGCTATAGAAATGTCAAGTAGTAGTAGTCTCCCCTGCCCCCCCTCCAGCCTCCCATACCCAGCGATTGTCTTCCCTGCCCCCCCTCCAGCCACCCATACCCAGCGATTGTCTCCCCTCCCCCTCCAGCCACCCATACCCAGCGATTGTCTCCCCTCCCCCTCCAGCCACCCATACCCAGCAATTCTCCTCGCTCCCCTGCCCCCCCCCCCCCTCCAGCAACACAGGTTGTTCAGTGGATTCTTCAGGGCAGGCAGGAAAGATCCCCAGTCTTTCCTGCCCGCTGCCAGCACTGACTCTCCCCCGGCGCTACTGCATCGCTCTTCAAAATGGCCGCCGAGACTTCAGTAGAAGTCTCAGCAGCCATTTTTAAAGAGCGATCTGGCAGCAGGGGAGGGTCAGCGCTGGCAGTGGGCAGGCAAGACTGGGAATCTTTCCCGCCTGCCCCGAAGAATCCCGTACACTCTGCAGCACTATTGGGAAGAGGAAGCGAGAGAGAGAGGTACCAAACCCACGGGTAGGGGGGTGAAGGAAGCGATGTCACACCTGCAGATTGGGGGGGGGGAAGGAACAGAGCTATCACTTTGCGCGGGGGGGGGGGGGTTGGAAAGGAGTTGCACCTCCAACGTTCTGAAGCTGTCGGGTGGCGGTTTCCCTGGCAACACGGTGACGTCACCGGAAGGCTTCAGACATTACGAACCGAGAGCTTCAGAACGTCGGAGGTGCTTTTTATTACAGTAGATAGAGAGAAAAGCCACAGTGTGGCTCCCCACTTTCTTCCTGCCACACAGACACTGGCTCCCTGATTACTCTGGAGAACACAGGAGCAGTGGCGTAGGAAGGGGGGGGGCGGTCCGCCCCGGGTGCACGCCGCTGGGGGGTGTTGGCTCCGCGCTGGTGCACTGCCCTCTCTGCCCCGGAACAGGTTACTTCCTGTTCCAGGACAGAGAGAGCAGTGAACCAGCGCAGAGCCGACACACCCCAGCAACGTGCAGTCGGGGCGGATCGGCCCTCCCGCCCGTCCCTCGACGCAGGTATGCGCTCCGGGGGGGGGTATGCGCTCCAGCGGGAGGAGGGTGCGCCGTGCTGCACCCATGGGGGGGGGTGCGCAGCGGCGACCCGCCCCGGGTGTCAGCTCCCCTCGCTACGGCTCTGCACAGGAGTAGTGGTTGACAAACTTGACTTCCAACCTGGGAGTAGTGTTCAGAATATCCTTATTAGATAGCGCTAGAAAAATGACCCGTGCAGCCACCTGCTTCAGGGGTCACAGACAAACGCTCTTTGCAAATGTAGCAATGTAAAAAATAACCTGGTGCAACTGATGGAGATCGACCTCTAACTATAGAAATAACAACAACTCTGTCACATTCTATCCTATGTATTAGAACCATCCCTCCCCTTGTTCCTTTCTCACCCAGTACTTCCCTCGCCCTTAATTGTCTTGCCTGCAAGTATTTTTAGATTGTAAGCTCTATAGAGCAGGGACTGGGGACGTGCTATGGACGTCATCTACTTAGATTTCAGCAAGGCTTTCGACACGGTTCCCCACAGGAGGCTCTTAAATAAACTAGACGGCCTGAAGATAGGACCCGAAGTGGTGAACTGGATTAGGAACTGGTTGACGGACAGACGCCAGAGGGTGGTGGTGAATGGAGTTCGCTCGCAGGAGGGAAAGGTGAGTAGTGGAGTGCCTCAGGGATCGGTGCTGGGGCCGATTCTGTTCAATATATTTGTGAGTGACATTGCCGAGGGGTTACAAGGTAAGGTTTGCCTTTTTGCGGATGACACCAAGATTTCCAACAGAGTGGACACCCCGGCGGGTGTGGAAAACATGAAAAAAGATCTGAAGAAGCTAGAAGAATGGTCTAACGTTTGGCAATTAAAATTCAATGCGAAGAAATGCAAAGTGATGCACTTAGGGAGTAGAAATCCAAGGGAGACGTATGTGTTAGGCGGGGAGAGTCTGATAGGCACGGACGGGGACAGGGATCTTGGGGTGATAGTATCTGAGGACCTGAAGGCGACGAAACAGTGCGACAAGGCGGTGGCAGTAGCTAGAAGATTGCTAGGCTGTATAGAGAGAGGAGTGACCAGCAGAAGAAAGGAGGTTTTAATGCCCCTGTATAAGACGTTGGTGAGGCCCCACCTGGAGTATTGTGTTCAGTTTTGGAGGCCGCATCTTGCGAAGGATGTTAAAAAAATGGAAGCGGTGCAAAGAAAAGCTACGAGAATGGTATGGGATTTACGTTCCAAGACGTATGAAGAGAGGCTTGCTGACCTGAACATGTACACCCTGGAGGAAAGGAGGAACAGGGGTGATATGATACAGACGTTCAAATATTTGAAAGGTATTAATCCGCAAACGAATCTTTTCCGGAGATGGGAAGGCGGTAGAACGAGAGGACATGAAATGAGATTGAAGGGGGGCAGACTCAGGAAAGATGTCAGGAAGTATTTCTTCACGGAGAGGGTGGTGGACGCTTGGAATGCCCTCCCGCGGGAGGTGGTGGAGATGAAAACGGTTACGGAGTTCAAACATGCGTGGGATATGCATAGAGGAATCCTGTGCAGAAGGAATGGATCCTCAGAAGCTTAGCTGAAATTGGGTGGCGGAGCAGTTGGGGGGAAGAGGGGGTGGTGGTTGGGAGGCGAGTATAGGGGAGGGCAGACTTATACGGTCTGTACCAGAGCCGGTGATGGGAGGCGGGACTGGTGGTTGGGAGCCGGGAAATACTGCTGGGCAGACTTATATGGTCTGTGCCCTGAAAAGGACAGGTACAAATTCAAGGTAAGTTATACACATATGAGTTTGTCTTGGGCAGACTGGATGGACCATGCAGGTCTTTTTCTGCCATCATCTACTATGTTACTATATTACTATGACTGTCTCTCTCTGTGTCAGGTGTTTAGCGCTGCGTGCGTCTGGTAGCACTATACAAATGTTAATAATAATAATAACATTCCATGTAGAAGCCCGCCCTTGCAGATGAGCAACGCGGCCGCGCAGGCTTCTGTTTGTCTGACGTCCCGTCAGACTCACAGAAACAGAAGCCTGCGCGGCCGCATTGCCTCTACATGGAATGCTGCCAGTGGAGGAGTAACCTAGTGGTTAGTGCAGTGGAACATGGAATGTTGCTACTATTTGAGATTCTGGAATGTTGCTATTACTTGGGATTCTACATGGAATGTTGCCACTATTTGAGATTCTAGATGGAATGTTTTGGCTCCTAACCACTACTCAATTCCCCTATCCTTGTTCCTTCTCACCCAGTACTTCCCTCGCCCTTAATTGTCTTGCCTGTCTGTATTTTTAGATTGTAAGCTCTATTGAGCAGGCACTGTCTCTCTCTGTGTCAGTTCAGCGCTGCGTGCATCTGGTAGCGCTATACAAATGCTCATAATAATAATAATCAGAAACACGTTATATGATCTGGATTATTAGTGAAATTGTGCGTGTGTGTATATATATATTTTGTTCTATGTAATCAGAAGGCCTTGCCAGTTCTACTTTTGTTATATTGGGAGCCACATTGAACTTGAATCCTATTTGAGATAACGTGGGATATGAATGTCATAAATAAATACTAGTACTACTACTTGACATTTCGTCCTTTAGATTGTAAGCTCCTTTGAGCAGGGACCGTCCTTCTTTGTTAAACTGTACAGCGCTGCGTAACCCTAGTAGCGCTCTAGAAATGTCAAGTAGGGCAGTCAAGATTTCCTGAATAGTGGTGTAGTGGTTAGGTGCCGAAGGCGACATTGAAGAGGTGGGCTTTGAGCAAGGATTTGAAGATGGACGGGGAGGGGGCCTGGCGTATGGGCTTCAGAATAAAAACTGCACTCTATACACGACATGCAGTGGTAGAGAAGTAACTCTGAACACGCCCTTTACCTGCGGGTAGCGTGTTCAGAGTCACTTCTTCTCTATCGCTGCATCTTCAGTTTTTATCCTGAAGTTGATCGCCATCAGTTGCACAAGGCTATTTTTACATTGCTACATTCTCAAACTGGGGCGCAGACAGACTGAGCCGGGCCCGGGGCAAAATCGTCATCGCCGCCCCTCCTCCCTCCCGCCTGCCTGAAGTACTGTGGCTGGCCGCCCCGCCAGCAGCAGGCAGCGCGGCTCCTTCCTCTGCCCAGCGCTGCCTGCCCCTGCGGCTGCTTTCCTCAGGTCGCACATGCTCAGTCTCAAAACTGAGCATGTGCGGCCTGAGGGCCCTGCAGCTGCTAGGCAGGCAATGCAAGGGGGGGGCCCAGCGCCGGAGTTTTCTCTCTCTTGCTCCTGTCAGGACACGATCACCCAGGTCCCATCAGAAGCAGGAGAGAGACCCCTGCGTAGGGCCCAGGGAATTTTGCCCCTCCCCCCTGTCGGCAGCTATGTTGTCAAGGAGTGTTTGTATGTCTGTGACCCCTGAAGCAGGCGGCTGCGCTAGTGGAAACACAGACCTGTGTCAGGTCATTTGTATGACCTTGTGAACACTACTCTCAGGTTGGAAGTCAGTCTGTCAACCTCTACCCCTGTGTTGTTCTCCTTTGAAATCTGGTAGAGGGTTTATCCTGTTCCTGCTTTTTATCTCCCTGATTATCCTATATAATAATTCTCACCTCCAACGTTCTGAAGCTGTCTGGGACCGTGGCTTCCGCCGCAGGTGGTCTGCTTCGTGCAGTAGATAACACTGACGTCACTGGCCTGGAAGCATTGAAGAGCGAGCAGGCTTAGCGAGTGTGCTGCCTTCCCTTCTGTTCGCTCTGAGCTGTGACTCTGGTCCCGCCCTTGCGGAAACAGGAAATGAGGGCGGGACCACAGTCACAGCTCAGAGCGAACAGAAGGGAAGGCAGCACACTCGCTGAGCCTGCTCGGTCTTCAGTGCTGCCGCCGGGACCCCGGTAAGAGAGGGGAAGAGGGGATTGGCGATTTTGGAGGGGGGGCGACGTGCACGTTGGGGGGATGGGGAGGACAGAGTGAAGGACAGTGACAGAGGGAGGGAGGAAGCCATGGAAATCGGAGGGGAGGAAAGGAGGCCGTGGGACTTGGAGGGGACACAGGGAGAGAGTGGGGGGGGGGGAGGAGGAAAACCTTGTTAGCGCCCATTTCCTTTCATACAGAAACGGGCCTTTTTTACTAGTCATTTAAGAAAACAAAGTGTAAAGAACACCTACATAAAGGAGTTTCCTATAATCAATAATAATAATAATTTGTAGCTAGAAAGTGCAATCTGTCAGCCTTTGATGTTACCAAGTTTAACTTGCTTTGGCAATATCATTTTGAAGGGAGGGACGTCAAGGGAAAGGGAAGCAGGATGGGATTTGATATATACTGCCTTTCTGTGGCTGTACCTGGGGCAATGGAGGGTTAAGTGAGCTGCCCAGTCACAAGGAGGCCACTTGCCCTGGTTCTCAGGTCACTGCCTTAGCCATTAGGCTACTTCTTGAGGATCCCCTCAAGGTGAGGGGCGACCAAGTCACTCAAAGGGGAGAGTCGCTTAAGTCTGCCACCGCCATACTAGGAGGTCCGAAACTTTTCCTTTCAGAATCTACGATCAGCACTCTTAGGACTATAAGAGGCACCTGTCTCCAAAGTTTACGACTGTGCTGTGTTTTAAGTGAAATTAGTGAGTTGAGAAGGAGACAGGGAAGTTGATTTCGCTTTATGCATTGCAAGGAGGGACGGCGATTCTGAATAAAACTCCCAACAAGGAACTGAGCAAATGAATTCGCAACCCCCACCACCCCCGGATCGGAGATTTCACTCTCTCTTTGCACTTCTTAACGTTAAGGTTTCCAAAGGCGAAGGGCCACTGCCACCTTGTGAATTTACCTCAGCCTTTCCAGCAGGTCCTTAGTTTTCATCCGAAGGCTGTGCATGTGCAGGTCTTGCAATCGATCTCCTGTTATTACCGTCCTCCCACTTTGAAGCATCCCGCAGAGCTGACTCAGCATGCAAAGCCTGTGCTGTTGCCCTCCGCCACCTCTACCCCCCAAAGGCGGGATAGGGCGACATCTAGTGGCGGCAACTGGAGACTGCCTTCGGGTTAATTCCGTGCAGCAAGCCTGGGACACCGGCCAAGATAAATGCTCTGCAGGAGGAGGAAGGAATCCCCGGGACTGAGCAAAGGGTGCCAAATAGACTGCGAGAGCGAGAGTAATGTGGCGAAAGCTGAGTTCTGCTGCCTCTCTTGGAATCGCAGACACTCTCGAGGCTCCTTGAATCTAAGCTGGCTTCAGATTTGCCTCAATGCAACTTGACTTAAATTTTTCGATTTCTTTAATATATAAACATAAACAATTGGTTTGGGGAGATCTTTAGGACTACTGAGGGTACTTTGGGGTTGTGTGTTTTGTATTGTTTATGTTTATATATTAAAGAAATCGAAAAATTTAAGTAAAGTTGTATTGATTGAACAACAGGGAGTACGTTAGGGTTTGGTTGAGTGTTTGTACTTTGTTTGAAAGTTTTCCCATTATTAGTTAATATTCAGATTTGTCTGACAGGTTGTTGATCTAGTTCTGGGTTTACTCAAGGCTTGCAGTGACTTCTCTTGTTTTTCTGAGAGAATCCAATAGAGAAATCAGATCTACAAGTACACTGCTTTTTGACTCCTAACTTACTCGCTCTGTCCCTTATCCTCACCTCTCTATTCCCTTACCCTTAATTGTTCTGTCTGTGTACTGTCTTATCTAGATTGTAAGCTCTTTGAACAGGGACTGTCTTTTTTTGTGTATGATGTGCGCTGCGTATGCCTTGTAGCGCTATAGAAATGATAAGTAGTAGTAGAAATGTAGAAGCCTGCCCTTGCAGATCAGCAACGCAGCAGCGCAGGCTTCTGTTTCTGTGAGTCTGACGTCCTGCACGTACGTGCAGGACGTCAGACTTACAGAAACAGAAGCCTGCGCGGCTACGTTGCTAATCTACATGGAATGTTGCTAGTGAAGGATTAGCCTAGTGGTTATTGCAGTGGAACATGGAATGTTGTTACTATTTGAGATTCTGGAATGTTGCTATTACTTGAGATTCTACATGGAATGTTGCTACTATTGAGATTCTGTTGCTACTATTAGAGATTCTCCATGGAATGTTGCTATTCCACTAGCAACATTCCATATTTAGATTGTGAGCTCTTTGAGCAGGGACTGTCTTTTTTGTGTATGGTGTACAGCGCTGCGTATGCCTTGTAGCGCTATAGAAATGATAAGTAGTAGTAGTATTGGGGAGGGGGCCTTAAAGAAAGCCTGGATCAACCTGTCACACAACATTTAAGCTAATTGACAATCATAGGTGTAGTATGCCTGCTTGCTTGGGGGGGGGGGGGGGGGGGGGGAGAGAAGACCAAGTCTGAATTTACTCTTGCAGTATCAATGGAAGTGTTTCTAGGGTTATCATATGGCTCCAGCAAAAGGAGGACAGATTGAGCCAATCCGGATTTTACTTCTCCTTGAAAGCAATGGAAGTAAAACCTGGACTGGCTCAATCTATCCTCTTTTTTTTTTTTTTTCTGAAGCCACCCAAGCCTACCCCAAAGGGCTGATGGTTGGGAGGTGGGGATAGTGCTGGGCAGACTTACACGGTCTGTGCCAGAGCCGGTGGTGGGAGGCGGGGCTGGTGGTTGGGAGGCAGGGATAGCGCTGGGCAGACTTAGGTGGTCGGTGGCCCAACTGTTTGGGGAGGCTAAAGGGGGAAGGGTTAGGGGTGGGGTCAGGGGTGGAACTTAAATCCATAATTGTCTGATAACACACAGAAAAAATAAATAAATAAAAATAAAAGTCACAATTAATACCTTTTATTAAATTTAGATATTAGATATGTATCATATGTCAAAGAATAAAGTGGTTGCTCAAAGCATATACTAACCACAATCGCTCAACTGCAAAACACTATGCACAACTTTGTGCAAAAACACACTCAGAACCTTACTGTACCATAAATATTACACTGGGCAGAAACTAATACACCAATATACCACCCATATGGAAAATGCAGACTGTCAACAATATGAAAGAAGAGATCATATCATCACAATTCTCATGTAGAGCCACAAAACACCCTAATTAATGTGGGATAAAATGCCATAAATAAGTAAATAAATATAAACTTTTAATGTTGAGCACCTGATTCTCAAAGTGGACATATTCCAAACACTACAATGAAAATAAAATGATCTTTTCTACCTTTGTTGTCTGGTGACTTTTTCTGATCATGCTGGCCGAGTATCCAATTCTGCTGCTATCTGTCCTCAGTGCAGGTCAGGAAGTCATCCTCGTTAAATATCTCCCTGGCAACCCAGGACACCTCCAGCCAACCCCCCCCCCCCCTCCTCTCCCAGCAGTAAGGTAAACAAACCATAAACCAATTTCTACAACTGATTCACAAGGCTAGAGGGCTTTCACTGCAGCTCCTGCTGTGAGGATGGAGGTAAATCAACAATTTAAACCCCTCAGAGCACAGCAGGGGAGGCTTAGCCTCTCCAAGCCTCTTATACCGGGCGCCTATGTGGGCAGTCTTATACGGTCTGTGCCAGAGCTGGTGGTGGGAGGCGGGGCTGGTGGTTGGGAGGTGGGGATAGTGCTGGGCTGACTTATACGGTCTGTGCCAAAGCCGGTGGTGGGAGGCAGTGCGGGGATAGTGCTGGGCAGACTTATACGGTCTATGCCCTGAAAAAGACAGGTACAAATCAAGGTAAGGTATACACAAAAAATGGCACGTGAGTTTAACTTGTTGGGCAGACTGGGTGGACCGCGCAGGTCTTTTTCTGCCGTCATCTACTATGTTACTATGTATAGCTGGCAACCTTAAGTACAAAGCTTGCATGAAGAACCAAAAGATAGCTGAAGTAGGTTCAGGACATCTGGAATCCACAGGAAATCTTCACTACGGTCCTTCATTCTCATGGAGTGCACATGTCATCTACTACTACTACTACTATTTAGCATTTCTATAGCGCTACAAAGCGTACGCAGTGCTGCACAAACATAGAAGAAAGACAGTCCCTGCTCAAAGAGCTTACAATCTAGTAGACAAAAAATAAAGCAAACAAATCAATTAATGTGTAGAGGAAAGAGAAGAGGAGGGTAGGTGGAGGCGAGTGGATACAAGTGGTTACGAGTCAAAAGCAATGTTAAAGAGGTGGGCTTTCAGTCTAGATTTAAAGGTGGCCAAGGATGGGGCAAGACGTAGGGGCTCAGGAAGTTTATTCCAGGCATAGGGTGCAGTGAGACAGAAGGCGCGAAGTCTGGAGTTGGCAGTAGCGGAGAAGGGAACAGATAAGAAGGATTTATCCAGGGAACGGAGTGCACGGGAAGGGGTGTAGGGGAGGACGAGTGTGGAGAGATACTGGGGAGCAGCAGATCACTACAGTTGTTCATTGTCGTGGAGGATACACGTGCACAGAAGGTGTCCACTACAGCCCCTGCTCAAATCAGTTAACCAGGAGTGCACAAACTCGCTCACTCCTGACAGAAACATATGGGACACTTTTCACCCAATAACAGAGGAGAGCCTTGACAAAATCCTAAGAGACTTTTGACCAACTATCTTCTCCCTGGACCTCTGCCCATCAAAGATAGTGCAGCAGGCAAGTATTGGCCTTACAGAAGGCACCACAAAAATTGTGAACTCCTCTCTTTCTAATGGGCAACTACCAACAGCATTAAAAAGGGCAGTAGTTCACCCTTTGCTGAGGGAAAACAACCTTGACCAGGACAAACTTGAAAATTACCGGCCAGTATCCAACAGCACATTTCTAGGGAAACTTGAGGAACAGTCTGTGTTCAACTGAGTGATTGGCTAGAAGAGAGAAACTGGCTAGATAGCGAAGATACCTGCCTGTAGCAGGTATTCTCCGAGGACAGCAGGCTTCATATTCTCACAAGTGGGTGACACCGATCCACGTCGCCTGGTCCAGCATTTTGCCAAAGGTAAAAGGAGAGCTTTGTGGAGCATGAGCAAGTGCCTTCCCGCCCGTCACACGAACATGGTCTCCTCTCCTCAGTTTAATACTAAAAGTAAAGTAAAAATAACCAAGGATTCAACTCCAAGGGGAAGTAGGAGGGATTGTGAGAATATGAAGCCTGCTGTCCTCAGAGAATACCTGCTGCAGGTAAGTATCTTTGCTTTCTCCGAGGACAAGCAGGCTCCTGTATATTCACAAGTGAGGAATCCCTAGCATCCAGGCTCACTGGCGACCAGAATTGAACACAATACTCAAGGTGCAGTCGCACCACGGAGCAATACAATGGCATTATAACATCCTCACACCGGTTTTCCATATCTTTCCTAATAATACCCAACATTCTATTTGCTTTCTGAGCCGCAGCAGCACACTGAGCAGAAGGCTCCAGTGTATTATCGAAGACGACACCCAGATCCCTTTCTTGGTCCGTAACTCCTAACGTGGAACCTTGCATGACGTAGCTATAATTCGGGTTATTTTTCCCCACAGGCATCACCTTGCACTTGCTCACATTAAACGTCATCTGCCATTTAGCTGCCCAGTCTCCCAGTCTCGTAAGGTCCTCTTGTAATTTTTCACAATCCTGTCGCGAGTTAACGACTTTGAATAACTTTGTGTCATCAGCAAATTTAATTACCTCGCTAGTTGAGGTTGAGGATGAGCCCAGGGCTGAGATGCTCAAGGTCCTGGATTATCCTTCTCCACCTAGAGAGGCTGCAATGGCTCCTTTGCATAATGTACTGAGAGAAGTCCTTATGCGAAACTGGTCATTCCCTCTGTCTAATCCCATGATCCCGAAAAAAGCTAAATCCCAATATCGGATCCACAGTGAACCTGGTTTGATGAGGTCTCAGCTACCTCACAATTCCATGCTGGTGGACTCCGCCCTCAAAAGAGCTAAGAGCACCACTATGCCTTGGCGCCCCCAGGCAGAAAATCTAGAACCTTGGACTCTTTTGGGAGGAAGACGTATCAGGCCGCTATGCTCGCTGCCAAGATCCAGACTTACCAGCTCTTCATGAGAATCCACTTGTGGAACTCGGTGAGGCAACTGTCTAGCTTGGTTGATGCACTCCCTCTGGAGCAGGCCGAGCCTTTTCGCCAGGTGGTCAGGCAGCAGAAGGTGTGTCAAAAATTCTTGGCCAGGGGTATGTTCGACACTTTTGATGTAGCATCCAGGATCGCTGCCCAAGGTATAGTGAAGCGCAGACTCTCATGGCTGTGTGTCTCTGACCTGGATCATTTGGTCCAGCAGCGGATGGCGGATGTTCCTTGCTGGGCCTGGGGGGATAACCTTTTTGGTGAGAAAGTAGAGGATCTAGTTGACCAGACCAAGAAGCACAATGATGCTATGGATTCTCTCTCCTGCCGGGCGTCTTCTGCTACTGCCTCCTCATCTAGGAGGTTTTTTGGAGGGAAGATGAGTGCTCCCTATTCCTATGCTAGATGTAGGTACACTCCTACTTCTCAGCAGCCTGGCCAGGCTCAGTCCCAGCCCGCTTGTTCTCGTCAACAACGTGCGCCTAAGGTCACTGCAGCTCCCCAGCAAAAGCAAGGGACGGGCTTTTGACTGGCTCCAGTTCAGCATAGCCTCAGTAAACGTGTGCGTACTGGATGACTTGCTGGTTGGGGGAGGTTATTGTTTTTTCACCCAAGGTGGCCTCTTATAACCTCCGACCGGTGGGTTCTTCAAATTGTCCGGTTGGGATACACCCTCAATCTGGAATCCAAGCCTCCAAATTGCCCACCAGGAGCTCAGTCCTACAGCTCCTAGCACAAGCAGGTACTTGCAGAGGAACTCTCCACCCTTCTACAGGCCCAAGCAGTCTAACCCGTTCCACCAGGGGAAGAAAGGCTGGGATTCTATTCCAGGTACTTCCTTGTGCAAAAGAAAACAGGGGCGATGCATCCCATCCTAGACCTAAGGGCCCTGAACAAATTTCTTATCCGAGAAAAGTTCAGGATGGTTTCCCAAGGCACCCTTCTTCCCATGATTCAGGAAAATGATTGGCTATGCTCTCTGGAGTTAAAGGATGCTAACACACACATCTCAATACTTCCAGTACTGCCTTTTGGCCTAGCTGTAGTTGCAGCGTCTCTACGCAGACTGGGAGTGCATGTATTTCCTTATCTCGACGATTGGCTGGTGACGAGCACCTCGAAGGAAGGTGCTCTGGAGTCCATGCGAATAACTATTCAGGTGCTGGAGCTACTGGGGTTCGTCATAAATTATCCCAAGTCCCATCTCACCCCAGTCCAAAAATTGGAATTAATTGGAGCTCTGCTGAACACTCAGTCAGCTCGAGCTTATCTCCCCGAGGCAAGGGCGGACAACCTTCTGTCCCTGGTGTCCATGGTTTGAGCGTCTCAGCAGGTCACGGCTCGGCAGATGCTGAGACTTCTGGGGCACATGGCCTCCACAGTTCATGTAACGCCCATGGCACGTCTACATATGAGATCAGCTCAGTGGACCCTAGCTTCCCAGTGGTTTCAAGCTGCAGGGGATCTAGAGGATGTAATCCAACTGTCCACCGACTTTCGGAATTCTCTTCAGTGGTGGACGATTCAATCCAATTTGACTTTGGGGCGACCATTCCAAGTTCCTCAGCCACGAAAAGTGCTGACGGATGCACCTCTCCTGGGGTGGGGAGCTCATGTAGATGGGCTCCACACTCAGGAAGCCTGGTCCTTTCAGGAAAAAGGTCTACAGATCAGTCTCCTGGAATTAAGAGCAATCTGGAACGAGCCTGCAAATAGGTTGGAAAATGTGGGATACAAGTGAAATAAATAATAATAATAATAAAAGCTTTCAGAGATCGGCTGTCCAACCGAGTAATCTTAATTCAGACAATCAGGTTGCCATGTTTTATACCAACAAGCAGGGGGGCACTGGATCTCGCCCTCTGTGTCAGGAAGCCATCAAGATGTGACTTTGGGCTCGCCATCACGGCATGTTTCTCCAAGCCACTTATCTGGCAGGCGTAAACAACAGTCTGGCCGACAGGTTGAGCAGGATAATGCAACCTCACAAGTGGTCACTGAACATGGACGTAGTCTGTAAGACCTTCCAAGCATGGGGCACCCCCTCGGTGGATCTTTTTGCCACTCAGATCAATCACAAGGTCCCTCAGTTCTGTTCCAGGCTTTAGGCCCACATCAGACTAGTGTCAGATGCCTTTCTCCTACATTGGGGGACAGGCCTTCTGTATGCGTATCCTCCCATACCTCTAGTAGGGAAGACTTTACTGAAACTCAAGCAAGACCGCGGAACAATGATCCTGATTGCACCCTTCTGGCCGCGTCAGATTTGGTTCCCTCTTCTTCTGGAGTTGTCCTCCAAAGAACTGTGGAGATTGGAGTGTTTTCCAACCTTCATCTCTCAGAACGAGGGGTCGCTTCTGCATCCCAACCTCCAGTCTCTAGCTCTCACGGCCTGGATGTTGAGAGCTTAGAATTCACCTCCTTGGGTCTTTCAGAGGGTGTCTCCCGAGTCTTGCTTGCTTCCAGAAAAGATTCCAAAAAGAGGTGTTACTCTTTCAAATGGAGGAAGTTTGCCGTCTGGTGTGACAGCAAGGCCCTAGATCCTCTTTCTTGTCCTACACAGACCCTGCTTGAATACCTTCTACACTTTTCAGAGTCTGGTCTCAAGACCAACTCCGTAAGAGTTCACCTTAGTGCGATTAATGCTTTTCATCACTGTGTAGAGTGTAAGCCTATCTCTGGACAGCCTTTAGTTGTTCGCTTCATGAGAGGTTTGATTTTGTCAAAACCCCCTTTCAAACCTCCACCAGTGTCATGGGATCTCAACGTCGTTCTCACCCAGCTGATGAAAGCTCCTTTTGAGGCACTGAACTCCTGCCATCTGAAGTACTTGACCTGGAAGGTCATTTTCTTGGTGGCTGTTACTTCAGTTCGTAGGGTCCATGAGCTTCAGGCCTTGGTAGTACATGCAGCTTAGATCAAATTTCATCACAACAGAGTAGTCCTCCGCACGCACCCTAAGTTCCTGCCAAAGGTGGTGTCGGAGTTCCATCTGAACCAGTCAATTGTCTTTCCAACTTTCTTTCCCTGTCCTCATACCAGCCCTGGCGAAAGCAGATTGCATACCTTGGTCTGCAAGAGAGCATTGGCCTTTTACGTGGAGCGGATAAAGCCCTTTAGACAGTCCACCCAGTTGTTTGTTTCTTTCAATCCCAACAGGAGGGGAGTCGCCATCAGAAAACGCAGTATCTCAAATTGGCTAGCAGATTGCATTTCCTTCACTTATGCTCAAGCTGGGCTGACTCTGGAGGGCCATGTCACGGCTCATAATGTAAGAGCCATGGCTGCGTCAGTGGCTCACTTAAAGTCAGCCTCCATTGAGGAGATTTGCAAGGCTGCAACGTGGTCATCAGTCCACACATTCACATCTCTACTGCCTTCAGCAGGATACCCGATGAGACAGTCGGTTTGGGCAGTTGGTGCTGCAGAATCTGTTCGTGGTTTAGAATCCAACTCCACCCCCCTAGACCCATTTTTGTTCTGTTCCAGGCTGCACTCTCAGTTAGTTGTTTATGGTTTCAGGTCAATCTATGTTATGACCTTGCCGTTACGAGGCCCAATTGACCAATGTTCATTGTTTTGAGTGAGCCTGGTTGCTAGGGATACCCCACATGTGAGAACAAGCAGCCTGCTTGTCCTCGGAGAAAGCGAAGATACTTACCTGTAGCAGGTATTCTCCAAGGACAGCAGGCTGCTTGTTCTCACAAACCCGCCCACCTCCCCCTTGGAGCTGTTATTTGCTTCTTTTTATGCTTTTTGATTTAACTGAGGGAACGCATTCACGCGACGGGCGGGAAATCAGTCCGCGCGTGCGCACCAGAAGACTCTGGCAAAACGTTTGTTATATTTTGCTTGCAAAATGCCGATTCCTGGGCCGACACGGACGTCGACCCACATGTGAGAACAATCAGCCTGCTGTCATCGGAGAATACCTGCTACAGGTAAGTATCTTCGCTTTTAATACAGTCTGGTTTAGTATCAAAACTCAAGAATTGTGTTTTATTGGTATTGAGTTTTATCTAATAACTTTATACAAGTATGAACTCTAGAGAGACCACGGTCAACAACTGATTGGAAAGGGATTAGTACCAAGATATCATCAGTATAAATGTATTGAAAAAAAAATGATCTCTAACAGAGAGCCAAGGGATCGTAAAAACACATAGAACAATACAGGGGAAAGGGGGGGACCCTTGTGAGACTCCACAAAGGTTAAGTCACTGGGAAGATAATCTACCATTCCATTTAACCCTTTATGACCTTTTAGTTAGAAAACCATCAACCCATTTTAGAATACAGCCATTAATTCCCATCTCCTGTAGATTTTGTAGGAGAAGAGAATGATCCACCAAATCGAAAGCAGATGATAAGTCGAATTGGAACAATAACACACTTTTCCCTTAACTCATAAATATTCTTATATGATTCAAAAGAGAGCCTATGACTGTTTCAATGCTAAAAGAAGCATGAAATCCAAGTATCGCACCAATTGTGATGTCACCAAGCCTTCCATCAGTTTAGCAAAAAATGGAATTGAAGGCATAGGTCTATAGTTGGACACCAAGGACCTAGATGGTTTTGAGTCCTTTAAAATAGGGGTTATAAGTATTTATGTCATCTTCCACATTTGCTTATTTCCGATCTGACGAAGAAGGGCAACTTTCGAAAGCTAATCAAGAAATGGATTAAGTTATGTCCAATATTTTCTTTTCCATGTTTTATTTTGTTTGATTTCTATTGATTACATGGAAAAGTGGACTAACACAGCTACCACACCTCTCTACTTAAGTATTTCCCCAAGTTTGTCAGGAAAATTGCCCAAGGGTAGTTGTGATTCAACCCAAGATAACAACTGGGCACAAAACGGTGAAGATGCTGATTTCATCCAATAAGGGGAAGCGGTGTCCGACATATAATACAAATGAAACATATTTCTTATATAAACTGGAGAATTAATTTCACTGAACGGTAGAAAAATCACTCCAAACTCGATCAGTAGGTATCCCCTCCTTTAAATGGGAATCATTGGTTGAGTCAACACCACCTGTGCCTGCCTAGTTGTTCGACTGAGGGAAGTTGTTCTGAATCATGAGTTTGGGTAGCAGGAGATTTTATAAGCGAATTCACTAATGAAAATCGTTGTTTTGTATTAAAACAATTCTTAACAATCAATTCAGTATAATATGCCTTTCTGGCTAACGATAGCCTGTTTATAATGGTCAACTGCTTCATGCCAGATATATCTTGAGAGATTGTTTTTATCTTTATGCTCCAATTGTCTTACATAGATGTTGTAGCTTCAATAAATCTGGAGTAAACCACTTAGCACTTTTCCTTCATTGCTAAACTTCTTCAGGTCCCTCTCTCAGGGTAAAGCTAATCTCCTTAGCCCCTTGTACAAAACCCCTATGCTACTGTGCTGAGGCCCCAAGCCCTGGAGATATACATGGATGGTCCTCTTTGCAGAGACCTCAAACTATTAGGCTGAACAAACACTACTACTACTACTACTATTTAGCATTTCTATAGTGCTACGAGGCGTACGCAGCGCTGCACAAACATAGAAGAAGGACAGTCCCTGCTCAAAGAGCTTACAATCTAATAGACAAAAAATAAAGTAAGCAAATCAAATCAATTAATGTGTACAGAAAGGAGGAGAGGAGGGTAGGTGGAGGCGAGTGGTTACAAGTGGTTACGAGTCAAAAGCAATGTTAAAGAGGTGGGCTTTCAGTCTAGATTTAAAGGTGGCCAAGGATGGGGCAAGACGTAGGGGCTCAGGAAGTTTATTCCAGGCGTAGGGTGCAGCGAGACAGAAGGCGCGAAGTCTGGAGTTGGCAGTAGTGGAGAAGGGAACAGATAAGAAGGATTTATCCAAGGAGCGGAGTGCACGGGAAGGGGTGTACGGAAGGACGAGTGTGGAGAGATACCGGGGAGCAGCAGAGTGAGTACATTTATAGGTTAGTAGAAGAAATTTGAACAGGATGTGAAAACGGATAGGGAGCCAGTGAAGCGACTTGAGGAGAGGGGTAGTATGAGTAAAGTGACCCTGGCGGAAGGAGAGGTGTGACCACAGCATGTTTAAAGGCAGTAGAGACAGTTGCAGTGGAAAGTGAGAGGTTGAGAATGTGGCAGATAAAAGGAATAAGAGCAGGTGAGATGGCATTAAGACGGTGGGTGGGAATGGGATCAGAGGAACAGGTGGTACATTTTGAGGAAGAAAGGAGAAGTGTAGTTTCCTCAATAGTAACTTCAGGAAAGGAGAAACAAACAGAATTCAAACTCCCTTATAACTGGTCCGTTTCTTTAATGCAAATAGTCATAATAATTAAGGGGGGGTCTTTTACTAACGATTAGCTTGAGTTATCTGCAGTAGGGCCCATAGGAATAAAATGGGCCCTGTTGTAGATAACTCGAGCTAAGCTTTAGTAAAAGACCCCCTAATAATTTATCACTGCTGCCTCATCTAAGGAGGAGGAAAGACTTCAGTATGACAGAGCTGCTGACTTAGTTTCCTAAGCAGCTACTATATAAACCACCATGAGTCAGAAAACCCATTCCATCCTATTTGTTAAACTCTTTTCTATTTTTCATTATTTTGCAGTACTTATTTCCATTGAAGTATCACAATTGTTGATATCAAGGGGATCACTTATCTTATCTTCACTTTGAAAAGGTCACTCCCAGTCGTACACCAGCGATATTGAAATTCAGCTTTTGATCAGTGGAGCTTCTCCGTTTCACTAAGGTTAAGCTTCTTCAGGAGTTACATCCCGGCTGGCAGCATTCTACGCTCAGACTGACAACTCAAGCTCGTTCCCCTGTCATTATATTCGGAGTCCTTGAATTGCTCTCAGTAGCTCTTCTACTGACAGCCTGACTCAAAGTGATTTATCGCTACCTGTCAAAGTCGAATTCTGTTGCAATTCAGTTGTTATGTAACAATTAAAGTAAAAATTAAATTGAAAATAACGTAATCTCTCCCTCAATTGCATTCCTTTACTTATGCACTATATTCTCTTCAATGAGACTAAGGATGTTCAAGTCTAACTTCCATAAATTAACTTGCGTGCAAAACATTGCATTAAAACAGGAACATCCTAGTCATTGTGGAAGGTTCAAGGCCATGCAGTCAACAACGGCAAGAAGTAGAGTGCTGAAGAAGGTGATCAATCCAAGCAATCAGATCCACCAGCGAAAAAATGTATACAAGTTCCGCTCAACAGCTCTCTGCCCAGCCAAGGAGCCATTTCACAGAAACAGTTTGATCATGAAGTCTAGCTGTTCTTTGCAGAAGATACAATTCCATTTGCAACAGTTGAATGAAGTGGCTACAGAAAGTTTTGTCAGTGACATATGCCTGCTGTCCAATTTCAAGTAGACACAATTTAACACGAAGCTTAAATGAACCATATGACATTCACGAGAACTTCTTTATTAACAGAATTACGACAGGTGGAACATGCTTCTGTAACAACAGATCTTTGGAGCAGCCAGATGTGCAGTTTTCTTGGAATGACTGTTACATAAACAAGGATACGCTATTGCACCAATCCCATGCTTTGGCCGTTTGAAGGTTTAAACATTCCCACACTGGGGAGAAGATTGCTCAAACGATGGCCGATCTGTTCGTGGAATTCCACAAACAACTAAGCTCATCTGCTGCGTTATTGAGAATGCAGCAAATATTACAAGCTTTGCATCTTCTGAATGACATTTGCACTGGTGGCAAATTAAGAGAGTCCAACAGTCAGTCACTTTCTAAGACAGAGAGGTCAAAGCTGTTGATGTTGGGTCTCTTTTTGATGCGATCAAAGATGAATCATGCACTGATGACATTGACTCCAACTGGTTTCACAAGCACAAGAGATGTGCCAATCACGCACTCGATCTTGTAGCAGCTGTTGACAGCCATGAAGCACGAAAAAGATTTGCACTACATGTAAATGTTTGACAGGGTTATGGGGAAAGGTTCTTAGCAATGCAGTAAATTGGAATATCAAACATTCAGATGTTGTTCAAGAGGTGGCTAGTATTACATTCCTCAATCCAACCTACACAAGGTGGGTTTCAGATTACTTAGCCATCAGTTGACCATAGGAGCCAAAAAATGATTGGAGATGCTCAACTCGACACAAATTACCAAGTTAGATCCACCAACTAGAAATAGATCTACCAAATAGATCTACCAACTAGAAACAGACTCAGATCAGCACGATCATACCTAAACCTACATTACCCAAACTGCAAAAGGCTAAAATACAAAACAACTTATGCATCTAGCTTCTCCTACATAAGCACACAACTATGGAATGGACTCCCGCATGCTGTGAAAACAATACATGACCACCTAAACTTCAGGAAGTCACCTTAGTCCACAAAATCATCTACGGCATAATCCCGGGATACATGACAGACCTCATCATAGGCACCCGGTATAAGAGGCTTGGAGAGGCTAAGCCTCCCCTGCTGTGCTCTGAGGGGTTTAAATTGTTGATTTACCTCCATCCTCACAGCAGGAGCTGCAGTGAAAGCCCTCTAGCCTTGTCCTGGTGTAAAAATTGGTTTATGGTTTGTTTACCTTACTGCTGGGAGAGCAGGGGAGGGGGGGGGGGGGGGTTGGCTGGAGGTGTCCTGGGTTGCCAGGGAGATATTTAATGAGGATGACTTCCTGACCTGCACTGAGAACAGATAGCAGCAGATATTGGGCCAGCATGATCAGAAAGTCACCAAACAAAGGTAGAAAAGATCATTTTATTTTCATTATAGTGTTTGGAGTATGTCCACTTTGAGAATCAGGTGCTCAACATTCAAAGTTTATATTTATTTACTTATTTATTGCATTTTATCCCACATTAAACATGAATTAGGGTGTTTTGTGGCTCTACATGAGAATTGTGATGATATGATCCCTTGTTTCATATTGTTGACGGTCTGCATTTTCCGTATGGGTAGTATATTGGTGTATTAGGTTCTGCCCAGTGTAATATTTATGGTACAGTAAGGTTCTGAGTGTGTTTTTGCACAAAGTTGTGCATAGTGTTTTGCAGTTGAGCGATTGTGGTTAGTATATGCTTTCAGCAACCACTTTATTCTTTGACATATGATACATATCTAATATCTAAATTTAATAAAAGATATTGTGACATTTATTTTTTCTGTGTGTTATCAGACAATTATGGATTTAAGCTCCACCCCTGGCCCCACCCCTAACCCCGCCCCTTTAGCATCCCCAAACAGTTGGGCCACCGACCGCCTATGGACCTCATTGATCTCATAATACAAATGACAGACTTCATTGATCTACCAACTAGAAACAGAATTAAAAACCCACCTCTTCAAAAAAGCTTATCCCAACGATCCAACAGAAATCCCCACACCTTGCAATAAAACATAATCAAAGATCGTACTGGACAATTTACTATCCTCTTTCCCTTGACCTATGATGCTTGATTCACCTCTATCTCATCTGACCACAACACAATTTTGTATTTGTTGTCAACCGAAATGGCAAACGCCTTTACGGTACTTTGTAAGCCACATTGAGCCTGCAAATAGGTGGGGAAATGTGGGGTATGAATGTAACAAATAAATAAGTTCATAAAAAATAAAATAAAACATGGTAGGTTGTGAACACAGCTGGCCAGGATGGGATAAACATAAAGGAATCCTGCTCAGAAGGAAGGGATCCCCAGAAGCTTAGCCGGTGGTGGGAGGCGGGGCGGGTGGTTGGGAGGCGGGGATAGTGCTGGGCAGACTTATATGGTCTGTGCCAGAGCCGGTGGTGGGTGGCGGTGCGGGTGGTTGGGAGGTGGGGATAGTGCTGGGCAGACTTATACGGTCTGTGCCAGAGCCGGTAGTTGGGAGGCAGGGCTGGTGGTTGGGAGGCGGGGATAGTGCTGGGCAGACTTATACGGTCTGTGCCCTGAAAAGGACAGGTACAAATCAAGGTAAGGTATACACAAAAAATGGCACATGTGAGTTTATCTTGTTGGGCAGACTGGATGGACCGTGCAGGTCTTTTTCTGCCATCATCTACTATGTTACTATGTTTAAATGTCTTTAAATGTAGAACACAGCAGGTGGTGCACACACGGAGGTCTTATGGACAAAACCTCTCCCTGCTTTAATGTCTTCTTCCTCTTCCTCTAATCTTCTTATGCTTTTCCTTCATTTCTTTCTCCCAATACATAGTAGGGAGATCAACGCATGCATGGCGTTGTGCTTTTGAGCGGCACCATTGCTCCTGCGGCCAGTTGGAAGTTCGCCCTGGCAATGCGGCCAAAAGTACGGTTGAAAAATATAAGGTATGGTAGATTGATTTTAAAAATTGGGAAGTGGGAAAAAGGAGGATTAGAAAAATAGTCAGAGAGTTGTGAGTAATGTTGATCTGCATTTTTTCAATTAAAGCCCCCGATGACACATCTAGCAAAACACAGTCTTGTGTAGGGTTTGACGGCGTTTCAAGCGCTTGGTGATTTAAGAAGCAGATTTGCCTGTGGTTTATGAAGAGAACTGAACCGAGAGAACGGAGGATGGGTAGTTTTTGCACTGAGTACGCTACATGTGAAAAACACCTGGCTACAACGTATGAAGATAATCACAGGGAACGGATTCGCTGCAAGACTGTAATGGAGATACGTGGCTATTGGTAAAATACCTGAAAGACGGACACTTATTAAGAGAGGAATTTTGAAGTCATCCATTATTTATGAAAGAAATGGTGCAGTAAACGTATTTTGAATTATGGTAAAATCTTGTGGAAGTAGGTATTAGAAATGTTTATGGGGGAAAAGTGTGAGGTCAATATTGTATGAAATCTATAATTTGTTATTGATCTATTGTTGAAAGGTTTCAATAAAGAAATGTAAGAAAAAATAAAAACAGCAAGGTAGTTAGTAGATAAATACTAATTGGCACTGTAACTAGATTGAAATGGAGGTAGTCAGGAGGTGATTTGTATGCATATTCATTAGGGATATCCTGAGAACCTGACAGGTCCTAGGACAGGTTTGAGAACCACTGCACTAGGGGGTCCTTTTACTAAGGTGTGCTGAAAAATGGCCTGCGGTAGTGTAGGCGCGGGTTTTGGGTGCATGCAGAATCATTGTACAGCGCTGCGTAACCCTAGTAGCGCTTTAGAAATGTCAAGTAGTAGTAGTAAACAAGGCCTTTTAAAAAAAGTTTTCCGAAAATGGACGTGAGGCAAAATGAAAATAGCCGCATGTCCATTTTGGGTCTGAGTCCTTACCGCCAGCCATTGGCCTAGCAGTAAAGTCTCACGCAGTAATGACTGCACGCCAAATGCCACTTGGGCGGGGCAGAAAATAAAAATTATTTTTCAGTCGTGCGTATCGGACACGCGGCAAAAATGAAATTACAAGAGCCACGCGGTAGCCGTGCGGTAACTCCATTTTGGTGCGCTTTGGGCGCGCGTAGACGCTTAACGCGACTTAGTAAAAGGGCCCCTAAATTACTAGGGATTTATTTAATTTTTATGTTCTGGGCAAGGGGGAGGAAGAGAAGTAGGATCCACTAGTTTACCACCAAGGCTTTTTGTATGTTGGGATAGAAAGAAAGGGGCATCCACTAGACCACCAGGACTTACTTGTGTGTCAGGGGCAGGGGTTTGGGTCGGGTCCAGGAGAGCAAAGAGGGAGCTGCTAGACTACCAGGGTTAATTAGGGGGGGGGGGGGGGAGGAGGGGATGCAGATGTCTCTCATCCTGTCAGTGTGTGAGCCAATCCCTGCTCACATACTGACATGAAGGGGAACATTTTAGCAATGAGCTGCAGATTACTGTGATGTGATATGAGCACTTAGTCCCCTGAAGAAGTTTGATCAAATAGAGAAACGAAGAGCCCCGTTGGGCACAAGAATGAATTGATATCTACTCCAATTTGAGAGATCGAGAGGCCAACCTGTATACGTCAAACTGTTGACCCCTGATGAAGGCTGTTTAGCTGAAACACGGACCGTGTAGGGTCCCAATAAACTTTCAATTGGTGCTTTTACTGCCGTGGTTTCAGAAGTGGTCATTTTTGGACTTGTGGCGTTCTTCCACCCTTGTGTGTGTTTTGATCCTTCTGGTTTGTTTTTGGAAGTATCGAACCCCCGTTTTTCTATTTTGACATTCTACTCTCTTTTTTTTTTACAGCACACACTTTTTAAGGCAGCAGTAATCTGTATCCTCATTGCTTACTGCATTGCGGGGTCCTTTCACTAAGCTGCGTAAGCGTCTACGTGCGCCCAATGTGCGGCAAAATGAGAGTTACCACCCAACTACCGTGTGGCTCTTGTGGTAATTTCATTTTTGGCGCGCGTATGAAAAATATTTTTTTTCTGGCACGCATAGCGGACGCGTGGCCAAGTGGCATCTGATGCACGTAGGTCATTACCGCCCAAATTCTTTACCGCTAGGTCTATGGCTGGCGGTAAGGTCTCAGACCCAAAATGGACGCGCGCGTGTCAATTTTGATTTTGCCGCGCGTCCATTTTCGGCAAAAATATAAAATGGATCGTCATGCGCCCAAAACCCGCGCCAACACTACCGCAAGCCATTTTTCAGCGCGCCTTTGTAAAAGGACCCCTAAATGTCTACAGGAAGCTCATGCTAGAAGCTGTGCACTCAGCCATCAACACACAGCTGTAACATGTGGCTTTCTGTATCAGACTCTCTTTTTCAAACTGCTGATCCTAAATAAATACAAAAGCATATAGACATGAAGTTCTGGTTGTTTTATTCTAATTAACTGCACAAAATAAGACATGGGAAAATCCCCCCACTTATTCCAGTACAAATATGCCCATTAACTCTGCTTTGGGTGAATTTCTTCATAAAGGCAGTAAATAAATCCTAATAAATAAACTACACTGTAATACCCTGGTCAGGTCATCACACACCTTTAGTGAAGCCATCACACCTGGAGCCCATGAGCCAACCAGCATACAATGAACATCCTATATAATCAAACGCACCTCCAACATTCTGAAGCTGACTGCATGGCTGAGGCATTCCTGCTCTCTGTATCCATCTCCTGAATTGACATCACGTACTTCCGGGTTCGTCACAAGCAGAAGTGACCAACCACACGAGGTTTCTCAGCTTCAGAATGTTGGAGGTGCATTCTATTAAATAGGATTGGTCAGTTCCTTTCCTATATAATAAAAGGCACCTCCAACATTCTGAAGCTGACTGCATGGCTGAGGCATTCCTGCTCTCTGTATCCATCTCCTGAATTGACATCACGTACTTCCGGGTTCGTCACAAGCAGAAGTGACCAACCACACGAGGTTTCTCAGCTTCAGAATGTTGGAGGTGCATTCTATTAAATAGGATTGGTCAGTTCCTTTCCTATATAATAAAAGGCACCTCCAACATTCTAAAGCTGACTGCATGGCTGAGGCATTCCTGCTCTCTGTATCCATCTCCTGAATTGACATCACGTACTTCCGGGTTCGTCACAAGCAGAAGTGACCAACCACACGAGGTTTCTCAGCTTCAGAATGTTGGAGGTGCATTCTATTAAATAGGATTGGTCAGTTCCTTTCCTATATAATAAAAGGCACCTCCAACATTCTGAAGCTGACTGCATGGCTGAGGCATTCCTGCTCTCTGTATCCATCTCCTGAATTGACATCACGGACTTCCGGGTTCATCACAAGCAGAAGTGACCAACCACATGAGGTTTCTTGGCTTCAGAATGTTGGAGGTGCATTCTATTAAATAGGATTGGTTAGTTCCTTTCCTATATAATAAAAGGCACCTCCAACATTCTGAAGCTGACTGCATGGCTGAGGCATTCCTGCTCTCTGTATCCATCTCCTGAATTGACATCACGTACTTCCGGGTTCGTCACAAGCAGAAGTGACCAACCACACGAGGTTTCTCGGCTTCAGAATGTTGGAGGTGCATTCTATTAAATAGGATTGGTCAGTTCCTTGAAGCACAGCCAGAGCTCAGTGTCCTGCACAGTAACGCTCAGACACCAGAGAGAGAGAGGGGGGGGGGGGGTTGACACCAGAGAGAGAGAAAGGGGGGGGGCCTGACACCAGAGAGGGGGGAGGGAGGTATCTGTCACACACACACACTCTATCTCTCTCACACACTCTCTCACAGTCAATGTCTTTCTCTCTCTCTCTCTCTCTCACTCTCACCCACTGTCTCTCACTCACTCTGCCTCACACTGTATCACATTCACTCTCTATGTGTCACACAGTCACTCACATACTCTCTTGGTCTCATACACTCAGTCTCACAGAGAGTCTGTGTCTCGCACATACTGTATCTGTGTGAAACACTCTCTCTCTCTCTCTCTCTCACACACTGTGTCTCACATACGCACTTGCACACACTCTCATTCTCACACACACACACTCTCTCTCACAGACACACTCGCACCCAGACTCACACTCTCTCTCTCTCACACACACACACACTCGCACATTCACTCTTTCTCACACACACAGTCACTCTCACATACACTCTCTCAAACATACACACTCCGAGGAAAACCTTGCTAGCGCCCGTTTCATTTGTGTCAGAAACGGGCCTTTTTTATTAGTGTGACATAAGGCACCTCAGATCCTTCAGGATCTGGTACTAGGTTACTAATGCATAAGAAGTCACCAGGAATAAAAGCATAGCAAAACGTTTCAGACCACAATGGTCACCTCCTTCAGAAATAGCTAGGAGAGAGCCAGATAGTCTCAGAAACCTACACGCTTCTGCAGTTTAGGATTACTGTTATGCTGGAACAGCCTGCAAAGAAGCCAGGAGGTCTTTTACTAAAGCTTAGCTCCAGTTAGCTGCAGCAGGGTCAATTTTATTCCTAGGGGTCCTGCTGCAGATAACTTGAGCTAAGCATGGCCGCCGAGAGACTGAACCGGGCCCGGGGCAGGGCTGCTGCTGCCACCCTCCCCCCCATCGCTGCTGCTGCCGCTTTCCCCCCCCCCCCCCCCCCCCCCCCCCCGATTGCTGCCACTCCCCCCATGATCGCTGCCTGAATAGTTTGTCTGGCGAGGATCCCGAGACCTCACCAGCAGAAGATGTCTTCCTCCAGCGTTGACTGCTGCGGCTGGTTTTCCTCTCAGGGCATGCTGGGTTTCAAAACCGAGCGTGCGCGCCTGAGAGGAAAAGCAGCTGCTCAGCAATGGGCAGAAGAGCAGTGCTGGAGGAAGCTCCAGGTCCTCCCCAGCCTCCAAGGGGGGGCCCGGTGCTGGAGTTTTCTCTCTCCTGCTCCTGTCAGGACATGATCACACGGGTCCTGTCAGGAGCAGGAGAGAGAGAGAGACCCCCTGGGAGGCCCAGGCCCATGGAATTTTGCCTCTCCTGCCCCCCCCCCTCTCGATGGCCCTGGAGCTAAGCTTTAGTAAAAGCCCCCCCCCCCCCCCACCAGTATCCTGTGGGCCAAAGAGGGGACCATAGGACAGAGCACTATATCAAAATATGCCAAACAACCACACAGGAAAAGCAGTGCCTTGCTTCCCCTCAGGGAGATGACTCCATATCTACATAAGTAATGCCACACTGGGAAAAGACCAAGGGTCCATAAGCCCATCATCCTGTCCAAGACAGCGGCCAATTCAGGTCAAGTTCACCTGGCAAGCTTCCCAAACGTACAAACATTCTATACATGTTATTCCTGGAATTGTGGATTTTTCCCAAGTCCATTTAGTAGTGGTTTATGGACTTGTCCTTTAGGAAACCGTCTAACCCCTTTTTAAACTCTGCCAAGCTAACCACCTCCACCACGTTCTCCGGCAACGAATTCCAGAGTTTAATTACGGTTCCACAGCGCTGCAGGTACACTGTCTTCTTTCCTCCAGCTACAGAGCACTCCTTTTTCCCTTCCCTTCCTAACTCTCTTCTTACTAGGAGTATCTAACCCTGCCTGACCAAATGAAGCTATCGACGTACAATCCAGAAAACATGTTGGGATTGCTCGTCGCTAATGTCAGCTAGCAGCAATATTTCCGTAATAAAAGAAATCAATAGGGAAGAGAAGAGAGCTGTCCTGGGCTTTTGATTTTCTCATTTTTAATGGAACACTTACTTACTCGCAGCGGTGTGCGGATTGGATTTTCATTATGCTGGAGTTTGCTGTAAGTGGAGCAGTATTGATAGAACTGCTGATGGTTGCAGGACTCCTCTCCATGCAAATCACTCTTTTTTTTTTTTTTTGCATTATTTCCTACCTTGTTTGTTAACTACTCAGAATGTAGGTGGGTGGTCTATACATTTTATTATTTATTTGGATTTTGCTCACACCTTTATCAGTAGTAGCTCAAGGTGAGTTACATTCAGGTACTCTGCATGTTTCTCTGTCCCGGGAGGGCTCACAATCTAAGTTTGTACCTGAGGCAATGGAGGGTTAAGCAACTTGCCCAAGATCACAAGGAGCAGCAGTGGGATTTGAACCAGCCACTTCTGGATTGCAAGACCAGTGCTCTAACCACTAGGCCACTCCTCCACTAGCAACATTCCATCTAGAATCTCAAATAGTAGCAACATTCCAGAATCTCCAAAAGTGGCAACATTCCATGTAGAATCTTCAATAGTAGCAACATTCCATATATTTATTTATTTAGATTTTGCTCATACCTTTTTCAGTAGTAGCTCAAGGTGAGTTACATTCAGGTACTCTGGATATTTCTCTGTCCCAGGAGGGCTCACAATCTAAGTTTGTACCTGAGGCAATGAAGGGTTAAGTGACTTGGCCACGATCACAAGGAGCAGCAGTGGGATTTGAACCGGCCACCTCTGGATTGCAAGACCAAAAAAATTGACTTTACTGGTTGTGGAAGATGCTGAGGGACTTGAAATGTGTTTGCCATAGAGACTTGAAAATATGTTACACAGTCCAACTTTTTTCTACTACTACTACTACTATTTAGCATTTCTATAGCGCTACAAGGCGTACGCAGCGCTGCAGAAACATAGAAGAAAGACAGTCCCTGCTCAAAGAGCTATGTAATAAAAGTGAGCCAAGTATAGGACAATCAAGCCATTGTGACATCACTGATGAGGTTGGCTCTTATTGGTGGCCTGAGGCATTATGACATCACAACATTAGCTCTGGTTACAAGAGACTACTACTACTACTACTATTTAGCATTTCTATAGCGCTACAAGGCGTACGCAGCGCTGCACAAACATAGAAGAAAGACAGTCCCTGCTCAAAGAGCTTACAATCTAATAGACAAAAAAAAAAGTAACCTGTTCCGGGGCAGAGGGAGCACTGAACGAGCGAAGCAGACAGGCGCACGGCACCCCCCCCCCAGAGGCGTGCACCCGGGTGGACCGCCCCCACCGCCCCCCCCGCCCCCCCCTTGGTACGCCACTGGTATCCTATAAACTACACCTTAGGCGCAGTTCATAGAATACGCTTAGTGCCCATCCATGCCACTAAATTTAATCGCAGGTATTTAGGCCAAGTAAAACTTGGTGTAAATGCCAGTGACTAAGTTAGGCACAGAGCGGGTGTGTTCCATATCAGCGGGCATAGATTTTAGAAATGCCCATGACCCGCCCATTCCACACCGATGGCCACGCCCCCTTTTTTGGTTCTGCATCTTAAATTTTACACGCATATAAGCACATATGCACCACCATACTGGGAAAAGACCAAGGGTCCATCAAACCCAGCATCCTGTCTCCGACAGCGGCCAATCCAGGCTTCAAGAACCCGGCAAAACCCAAAAAATGTAATAATGTTCAATGGACTTTTCCTTCAGGAATCTGTCCAAACCCCCCTTAAACTCCGTAAGGCCAGCTGCTGTCACTACATTTTCCGGCAACGAGTTCCAGAGTCCAACTACACGCTGAGTAAAGAAAACCTTTCTCCTATTTGTTTTAAATCTACCATATTCTAGCTTCATCTTGTGTCCCCTGGTTTTGTTGTTGTTTGAAAGTGTAAACAAAAGCTTCACATCTGTCCGCTCTACTCCGCTCATTATCTTGTAGACTTCTATCATATCACCCCTCAGCCGCCTTTTCTCCAAGCTGAAGAGCCCTAACCTTCTTAGTCTTTCCTCATAGGGAAGTCATTCCATCCCTTTTATCATTTTCGTCGCCCTTTTCTGCACCTTCTCCAATTCCTTTATATCTTTTTTGAGATGTGGCGACCAGAATTGGACACAATATTCGAGGTGCGGTCGCACCATGGAGCGATACAACGGCATTATAACATCCTTGTGTTTGTTTTCCATCCCTTTCCTAATAATACCCAACATTCTGTGCGCTTTCTTAGCTGCCGCAGCACACTGAGCAGGTTTTCAACGTCTTATCAACGATGACTCCCAGATCCCTTTCTAGGTCTGTGACTCCTAACGCGGAACCTTGCATGACATAGCTGTAATTCGGGTTCCTCTTACCCACATGCATCACTTTGCACTTGTCAACATTGAACTTCATCTGCCACTTGGACGCCCAATCCTCCAGTCTCGCGAGGTCCTCCTGTAATCTTTCACACTCCTCCTGCGACTTGACGACCCTGAATAACTTTGTGTCATTTGCAAATTTAATTACCTCACTAGTTCCTCCCATCTCTAGGTCATTTATAAATATGTTAAAAAGCAGCAGTCCCAGCACAGACCCCTGAGGGACCCCACTAACTACCCTTCTCCACTGAGAATACTGACCATTCAATCCTACTGAAGGAAAGCTCTGGAACGAGGGGGCATAGGATGAAATTAAGAGGGAATAGGCTTAGGAGTAATCTAAGAAAGTATTATTTCACGGAAAGGGTGATGGAAGCAGGGGCGTATCTGGAATCCGGCGGTAGGGGGGGCCAGAGCCAGAGAGGGGGGGCACATTTTTGCCTCCCCCCCCCCCCCCCCGCCGCCGCCGCCTCTCTCCACCCCCTCCCCGCCGTCAACCCTCCCCCGCTGCTTACTTTTGCTGGCGGGGGGCCCCAACCCCCGCCAGCCGAGGTCCGACCCGCAATCTCCATATTTCGTCTTCCTCCGTGGCCATGTGCTTCCAGGAAGTAACGCTGCAGTGCTGATTCGTTGAATCCAGTTCGGCGTCTGACGTGCTGCGACGTCAGACGCCGAACTGGATTCAACGAATCAGCACTGCAGCGTTACTTCCTGGAAGCACATGGCCACGGAGGAAGACGAAATATGGAGATTGCGGGTCGGACCTCGGCTGGCGGGGGTTGGGGCTCCCCGCCAGCAAAAGTAAGCAGCGGGGGAGGGTTGACGGCGGGGAGGGGGGCCAGGGCGAAATCTGCGGGGGCCCAGGCCCCTGTGGCCCCACGCAGATACGCCCCTGGATGGAAGTGTGAAATGGCCTCCCGGTGGGGGTTGTGGAGTCGAGGACTGTGTCAGAATTTAAAAAGGCATGGGATTAGCATGTGGGATCGCTTAGGAAAAGGAAGGGCTAGGGGTTACAGAGGATGGGCAGACTGGGAGTGGCAGTATGGCCTTTATCTGCCATCATGTTTCTGTTTCTACGTTTGTTGATTCTGATAACAACTTACATCCTTGGCAATCTGGGTTTCGTGAGGGCCATAAGCACCAAAACCATTGTGAGTGTTTTTCTATGGGCCCCTTGTACAAAGCTGTGGTAAAAGAGTCTCTGTAGTAGAATTGGCTTGTGGATTTGCTGCATTCCGAGGCCTCCTTTTACTGCAGCGGGTAAAAGGCTTTTTTTTTTTTAAAAGGAAATGGCCATGCAGTAAGTGAACTACTTGCCACGTGACCATTTCCCAGGAAAGCCCTTACCGCCATCCATTTAGGAGGTGGTAGCAGCTCCTGCACTAATCTGGCAGTACTGGGCAGCGTGCGGGGCTGCCTGATTACCACCGGGTAAGCCCTCAGTGCTAAAAAATAAAAAATATATTTTTTAAGTGCCAGAAATGGCACACGCTGGGGGCAGGCACTACCACCAGACTCCTGCAGCAGCCCGGCGGTAGTATCAAAATGATGTGTGACAAAGCATAAGTACATAAGTATTGCCACACTGGGACAGGCCAAAGGTCCATCAAGCCCAGCATCCTGTTTCCAACAGTGGCCAATCCAGGTCACAAGTACCTGGCAGAAACCCAAAGAGTAGCAAGATTCTAGAATTCTAAAGAATAACAAGATTCCATACAGAATTTCAAAGTGTAGCAACATTCCGTGTAGAACCCCAAAGAGTAGCAAGATTCCACTCAGAATCCCAAGTATATAAGTGTTGCCATTATGGGACAGACCGAAGGTTCATCAAGCCCAGCATCCTGTTTCCAACAGTGGCCAATTCAGGTCACAAGTACCTGGCAGAAACCCAAAGAGTAGCAACATTCCATGTAGAACCCCAAAGAATAGCAAGATTCTAGAATCCTAAAGAGTAACAAGATTCCATGTAGAGCCCCAAAGAATAGCAAGATTCCATTCAGAATCCCAAGTATATAAGTGTTGCCATTATGGGACAGACCGAAGGTCCATCAAGCCCAGCATCCTGTTTCCAACGGTGTCCAATCCAGGTCACAAATACCTGGCGAGATCCCCCAAAAAGTTCAATACATTTTATGCTGCTTATCCCAGAAATAAGCAGTGGATTTTCCCCAAGTCATTTTAATAATAATCCCTTTAGGAAGCCATCCAAACCTTTTTTAAACCCCGCTAAATTAATCGCCTTTACCACATTCTCTGGCAACGAATTCCAGAGTTTAATTACATGTTGAGTGAAAAAACATTTTCTCGGATTTGTATTAAATTTACTACTTTGTAGCTTCATCGTATGCCCACTAGTCTTAGTATTTTTGGAAAGAGTAAACAGACGCTTCACGTCTACCCGTTCTACTCCACTCATTATCTTACAGACCTCTATCATATCTCCCCTCAGCCGTCGTTTCTCCAAGCTGAAGAGCCCTAGCCAATTTAGCCTTTCCTCATAGGGAAGTCGTCCCATCCCCTTTATCATTTTTGTCGCCCTTCTCTGCACCTTTTCTAATTCCACTATATCTTTTTTGTGATGCGGTGACCAAAATTGAACATAATGTTTGAAGTGTGGTCACACCATGGAGTGATACAAAGGCATTATAACGTTCTCATTTTTGTTTTCCATTCCTTTCCTAATAATACCTAATCCTACCCAATAATACCTAATGGTACCCAATACTGAACAGGAGGTAGCCGTATAGTCCCACAAGGGGCACAATTTTACAACCAATTACTAAGGTAGGAGGAATAAACTCTGTTAAAAAGAAACCAAACCAACAAAATCTAACATTAACCTTTTATCTTTCACCATTTATTTATTTATTTATTTATTTATTTATTTATTTATTGTATTTGTATCTCACGTTTTCCCAGCTCTTTGCAGGCTCAATGTGGCTTACAATATATCATGGATAATGGAAATAGCAAGAGATATACATTTGGTTTTACAGAAGGATTTTGGGTTACATGGTCATGAAGTACAAGATAGTGGCATTACAGAAGACATTGACGGACATTAGGAATACGAGATTGTAGTATTACAGAAGACATTGACAGACATTAGGAATAGAATATACTGGTGTAAGAGAGACATTGTGAAACAATGGACGTGTTACGATATTTGTAGGTGTATTTGGAGATATTACATATTTTATTCTTTGTGGTATATCTTTTCAAAGAGATGAGTCTTTAGTAGTTTACGGAAGTTGGTCAGTTCATAGGTCGCCTTCAAGTAGCGTGGTAGCGCGTTCCAGAGTTGCGTGCTCATATATGAGAAGGTGGAGGCGTGTGTTAATTTGTATTTCAGACCTTTGCAGTTGGGGAAATGAAGGATTTTTTTGCATTCCTGGGTGGCAGGTCTATTAGGTCTGACCATCCTACTGAAAGCCTCTTTGCTCTAGTGATTTATAGAAAGTGTTTAAGCAAACTCCTTCTCTGCAATCTTCATCTAAAGAGCTATGAAATACATACCAATGTATGTGTTGGTGACACCCTGCTTCTTTTTCTTCTTATTAATTATTGTTACAGAGATAAGTAATAGTAGTAGTAGTAGTAGATCCAATCTGAGCTCATGTGCCAACTGCACCACCTAGTGGTGACTGTACAGTAGGCTCTCACTTAGCTGTTTTTGCCACTTTGATCATCCTTCTGCGTAATTGTCAATTTGGGCCTCAGAAGCTGCTTAGCTAAGCTAATTTTCAGGATATATACAGTGAATATGCATAGTAACATAGTAAAGATGTCAGATAAATACCTGTGTAGCACATCCAGTCTGCCCAACAAGACAGCCAGAGTTATACTTCGTTATCCTGTTGAAAGTATGAAGGTCATTTAAGCTTTGTTTTGATTCCATCCTCTTTTTATATGGGGATCCTCTGTGTTTAGCCCATGTGTTTTTGAATTCCGTTAGTTTCTGTCCCAACCCATTTATTCAAGCAAGCATATCCAAATGATCCAGATTAATCTTACGAACCATATACCTAACACATAACCCCCATGATAACGACATTGACCCAGACTTCATCTCCCTCCTTACTATGTAAGCCGCATTGAACATGCTTTGAGTGGGAAAGCGTGGGATACAAATGTAATAAATAAATAAATAAATCACCTCCCCTGGGTGAATATTCCAGGCATCCACCACCCTCTCCATGAAAAACTATTTCCTGATGCTACTTCTTAGTCTGCCACCCTGCAGCCTCAATTCCTGTCCTCTGGTTCTACCCAGTGGCATAGCCAGAAGGCAATTTTTGGGTGGGCCAACAGGTTGGATGGGTGGGTACTAGGGTTGCCAACTTTTTGAAAGAGAAAACTCTGCCTCCTAATGCACCCATGCCCTGCTTCACCCCATGCTCCACCCCTACTCTGCTCCCAGTAACTTCAATGAAGGTAGCAGTGCAGGCCACGCTGAGGCTAGGGGAAGTCCAAGAGACTGAACACTTCAGTCCTCATTGAGTCATGGTCCCCCAACACTCATATGCTTCCTCTATATCAGGGCTTGTCAATTCTTTTGTGACCACAGCCCCATATTAGTAGCCAAATAAAATTGTGTGAGCCCCCCTCGGAGGTGCAGAATAATTATGTACCTATGGAGATCTTATTCAAGTCGTGACCCCAAATGTGGGTTTTGTGACCCCCATTTGGGGTCCCGACCCACAGTTTGGGAAGCTCTGTCTTATATGGTTTTGAAGCCAATACATTCTGCATCCACAGAGCCCCCTGGTCCTTCCCCAACAGTGGATGCAGAGCAGAGCTAGGACATTTCCCCATAAAACTCACCATACAAATTTGTCTCTAGTGTGATCTCAATAACAGACATAGGGCCTCTTTTACTAAACTGAGCTAACGATTCCCAGGCGGCAAATGCGAAAGGGGTGCTGCGCATTTGACGCACCAGAAATCGAGGTTTAGTAAAAGAGGCCCATAGTGTAAAGTCACTCAGAACCTAAAATCTATCATGCCAGCACTAAGTTTGAAAACAAGGATTCTACCTATTATATTTTAGGGCTCTAAATATTACAATGATGCACTAAAATATCAATACATCTATTAGGAAAACTGAATGAACAAACTAAAATGCCAAATTATTACAAAATGCTACATAGAAAATTCATACTGATAGACTACCTTGCTCCAACACACAGAACACAAATGCCAAATACAGAATAGGTTACCACAAATACAAACATAAATTAAACCGAAATCCCAAGAAGCCAGACCTTTCATGTAGTACAGCACCAGAGAAATAGAAAGAGATACATTTCCTTCTATACTGTGCAAAAAAGAAAGATGGCATATGCCAGGGATGCTAAGATCTCCTGTCCATTTGACATTTCTTATTTCTCCATGTCCACCATCCATCTTCCATCTCTGTGTCCCTATCTTTCCCCATGTTCAGCATCTCCTCTCTCTGTGATCCTATATTTCCCTGTCCAGCATCTCCCCTGTGCCTATATCCCTGCATCCATCATCATCACTCTATGTCCCTATTCCCTCCCCTTATCCAGCATCATCCCTCTGTGTCCCTATACCCTCCCCTTATCCAGCATCATCCCTCTGTGTCCCTATACCCTCCCCTTATCCAGCATCATCCCTCTGTGTCCCTATACCCTCCCCTTATCCAGCATCATCCCTCTGTGTCCCTATACCCTCCCCTTATCCAGCATCATCCCTCTGTGTCCCTATACCCTCCCCTTATCCAGCATCATCCCTCTGTGTCCCTATACCCTCTATGTCTAGCATCTCCCCTCTATCTCCATATACCCACCTCCCGTGTCTGGCATTGCCCCTCCGTGTCTATATACTATCCCTATATAGAATCTCCCCCTATGTGTCCCTGTCCCTATGTTCTCACCATGGCTATCATCTCCCTTCTGTTTCTATATACCTCCCGGTGTTCAGCTTCTCCTCTCTCTTCCTTCCCCCTACCCAGAGGCAGCATAACATCTTTTCAGTTGGAGGGGCCAAACAAGCCAATATCCAGACCTGCCCCCAAACTCCTTAGCTGTTTGGGCAAAATATTGGTGGAGCCATAGCTACTGTGGCCCACCCTATTCCATGCTTATGCCCACACCTATATGTCTCTGTCCTCTCTGACCCACCCAATCCAGCCCACCCCCCCCCCCCCCCCAGAATCTGGCTTGCCTGCCCTCCCTCCTTTTCTCACTTGTGCTGTGGGTTTAGTATTTCACTCCCTGTTCCTTTATCCCCTTGCTTCAGCATCTCTTTCCCTTCCCTCTCCCCTCCCACAGGTCCAGTACCTCTCTCCCTTCCAGCTCCCTTCCAGCCAGTCATCCTCCCCCTCTAATGAGTCCAGCATCTCTCTCCCTTCTAGCCAGCAAGCCCACAGATCCAGCACCTCTCCTTTCCAGCTAGCCAGTCCTCCTTCCACGGGTCCAGGACCTCTCAGGGCCACCAAGAGAGAGGGCAGGAAGGGAAAAATTCCCCAGGCCTCCAAGGGGGCCTGGCGCTAGGGTCTCTCTCTCCTGCTCCCGACGGGACCCATGTGATCGTGTCCCGACAGGAGAGCAGGAGAAAACTCCAGCACCGGGCCCCCATTGCATTGCCTGCCAAGCAGCTGCTGGGCCCTCAGGCCATGCACGCTCAGTTTTGAAACCAAGCATGCAGGACCTGAGAGGCAGGCAATGCGGCAGCCAGCAGAGGAAAGAACAGTGCTGCCTGGAGGAAGACTTCTGCTGGCGGGGCCTCGGGATCCCCTCCAGCTAAGGTACTTGCAGTTTGGGCAGCAGCAGTCCTGGGGGGGGGGGGGGGTGGCCCTGCCCTGCCCTGCCCCACAGCAGAATCTCAGCAGCCCTGGGACCTCTTTCCCTTCCTTCCAGCCAGCCAGTCCCCCCGAGTCCACCACCTCTCTCCCTTCTAGCCATCCAGCCCCCTACCCACCACAGGTCTAGCATGTCTCTTTCCAGCTAGCTAGCCCTCAACTTCACAGGTCCAGGACCTCTCTCCCTTTCTTCCAGCCAGTCCCCTCCCTGAGGTCCAGCCCCCCTCCCCACAGGTCCAGCACTTCTCTCCCTTGTCTCCTGCGCCTCTGTCTTTCCCCCTCCCTTACTTCTGCCGTGGTGCATCCAATTTACAGTACTGGCGCTACCCGGCAGTGATTCACACACACAGGCCAGCTCCGGGGTCTCTCTTCCACATCCCACCCTAAACAGGAAGTAGCATCGGAGAGGGCAGGACACGGCTTGTGTGTGTAAATCACTGCTGGTTAGCGCCAATGTGGCAGAAGCAAGGAAGGCAAAAACCAGAAGTGCGGGACCTGCAGGATGGGAGTAGGAGCAGCAAGCTAACCAGGGATGCTGGATCACTGGTGGTCAGGGTGCACCATTTCTGGGTGGGCCACGGGCAAAAATGGGTGGGCCTGGGTGTGGCTATGCCCCTGGTTCTACCACTTCCCTGTCTTTGAAAAATATCTGTTTGTATATTAATAAATATCTGCATCATATCTCTCCTATCCCTCCTTTCCTCTAGGGCAGTGATGGCGAACCTTTCAGAAACCGAGTGCCCAAACAGCAACCCAAAATCTAATTATTTATCGCAAAGTGCCATTCCCCCTCCCCTCCCTCTCCCCTTCCCCCTCGTCCCCCCTCCACCTCCCCCTGAGTTCCAGGGTCCCCCTCCCTCCCAGTTCAACAGAATCCCCCCTCCCACAGGGTCCCCTCTCCCAGTTCCAGGATCCCCCCTCCCCTCTCCCTCCCTCCCACCCAGTTCCAGGGTTGTCATGGGAGGAACCACAATGCTGCTCATTCAATGACTCTCTCCTATCAGCATTTTCCTACTACTGTGGTAGCCAATCTTTGTGCCCCACAAACGGAACGGTGTTTTATTTAATCCTGCAGTGCTGTCATAGTGAAAACACACCAGCAACCCTACATGGAGGCTGGTCTGACAAGGAAAACCAATGGCGTCAAAGACCAAAGCTTTTCCAGAGCAGCCCACCCTCCCTCCGTCCGAGTACCAGGGCCCCCCTCTGAAATTTAAAAGTCATACCTGGTCGGGATTAAGGCATCGGCAGCAGCAGTGAAAAGCGTGCTGACTCGGTGCGCCTTCAGCCTTCCCTTCTGTCTCTCAAGCTCTGTGGTCCCGCTCTTGCGGAAACAGGAAATGAGGGTGGGACCAGAGCCTGAGAGACAGAAGGGAAGGCGGAAGGCGTGCCGAGTCAGCACGCTTTTCACTACTGCTGCTGCTGCTGCTGCCGCCGCCTTAACCCCGACCAGGTATGACTTTTAAATTTCGGAGGTGGGCCCTGGTGCTCAGAGGGCGGAGCGGGGGGGGGGGGGGCTGGAACTGGCTGAGGCGACGGCGCGCATGCCAACAGAGAGGGCTCTGCGTGCCCTCTCTGGCACACATTCCATAGGTTCGCCATCACTGCTCTTGAGTATGTATATTTAGGTCTTCAAGTCTCTTCTGATACATTTTTTGGCACAACCCCTCTACCCTTTTTGTTGCCTTTCTCTGAACAGCTTCAAGTCTTTTACATCCTTAGCAAGATATGGTCTCCAAAACTGAACTCAGTACTCCCAGTGGGGTCTTACCAAATGACCTGTACAGGAATTAGCACCTCCTGCTGGACATGCCTCTCTCTATGCAGCCTAATATCCTTCTGATTTGGGCCTTCACTTTGTCAAACTGTTCCGCTACCTTGAGATCCCCAGACACTATCACTTCAAGGTCCCTCGCCTGGTCCATGCATATCAAATTCTTGCCCATCATAACATAGAACTCCTTTTGATTTCTACATCCCAAATGCATCACTCTGCACTTCTTCGCATTAAATTTTAACTGCCAAACACTGGACCATTCCTCTCATTTTTGTAGATCACTTCTCATGTTGTCTGTTCCCTCCAGTGAGGTTTGACTGGGGGCTTGAGTAACAGCAAACCTCTCATAAAGTGGAGGAGTAGCCTAGTGGTTAATGCAGTGGACTTTGATCCTGGGGAACTGGGTTTGATTCCCACTGCAGCTCCTTGTGACTCTGGGCAAGTCACAACCCTCCATTGTCCCAGCTACATGTAAGTACCTGTATATACTATGTAAACCGCTTTGAACATAGTTGCAAACAAAACACAAAGGCAGTATGTCAAGTCCCATTCCCTTTCCCCCCTAAAGTGACTGACAAGAGGCTATACAGAGATAGGCTTACCTACATGTTGATAGTAAGTGTCACTTGAAGTGAACCCTTATAGAATTAGTTTTGAGGCCAGACTCTGGTAAATGTAGAAGGTATTCAAGCAATTTTTCTGTAGCACAATAAAAAGGATCTAGGGCTTTGCCCTCACACAGCAAACCTAAGAACTATAAGCATTTTCATACTGGGTCAGACCACAGGTCCATCAAGCCCAGTATCCCATTCCCAACAGCAGGGCCGGTCTTAGGCAGAGGCGACCAAGGCGGCCGCCTAGGGCCCCGCGCCTAAGGGGGCCCCACACGGCACGCCTGAACTCTGCCTCGCTCGTGCCTCCGCTCCTGCTCGCCTTAGTCGCCTGAGATGATCCCCATTCCCGCGGCTCAGCCGCTCCGCTCCGCTCCCGCCACCACCTGTTTCCGGACGTGAGGGCGGGAGTCACTGAGCGGGAAAACCTGGAGCCTGGTCGGAGGTGGTGAGGACGTGAGGTGAGCCATCGTTGCTGACGCCAACAGTTGTTAACTTATGCGAAATCGAATTCCATGCAGGCAGGAGATCAGGAGAAGTTTCTCTCTCATCTAACGATGCTTGCGGACGGTGCAAGGGTTGGAAATGTCTGCCTCCCTGAGAGGAATTTGGTCCAACAACATTAGTTGCTGGAGAAGCTGAGCAAGTAAGATCTTCTGGCTTGGAAGAGGCTGTTTCTAACATATCTGGGTTATTTTCACATAGATCTGCAGATATTTCTCCTGATAAAAATTTGGATGGCAATAGCAGATTTAGCTAAAACACTGCTTCCAGTAATTAATGATACGACACCTCGAATTAATCATTTGGAAGCTAGACTGCAATCACAGGAAGAAAAGATTGCTAAGCTAAAATCTGAGAATGGAAATCATGAAGTAACAAAATCTGATATAAAGTAGGTACAATCAGTTCAAACTATTTAGTAACTGATGTGGCTACTTGCCTCTCTGGTTTGATGGGTTACAGAGTAATAGGGGAATTTGAAAGTACTGGATCTTTTCTTAATATTTTTTCTTTATTCTCCTTTGTTATGAGAATTGGAACTACTAATTGTAGTGGACTTGAACGGAATAATTTCTGGGGAGGGGAGGTTTCATGATAGCATTGTGCTTATTATTTCAATCAGTTTTTTTGTACAAGTTTAGCTTCATTTTTCTTTATTTGAAATTTCATAAATAACAAAATTTTCTAAAAATGGAATAATCTTATCAATGGGGTGGAGCTAGGGTGGGGGCGGAGCTAGGGTGGGGACCCACCAAATTGGTCTGCATAGGGCCCCGCACTTGCTAAGACCAGCCCTGTCCAACAGTGGCAAATCCAGGGCACAAGACTCTGGCAAGATCCCAAAAGAATAAAAACAGATTTTTTGCTGCTTATCCCAGGAGTAAGCAGTGGATTTCCTAAGTCCATTTTAATAATGGCTTATGGACTTTTCTTGTAGGAACTTGTCCAAACCTTTGAAATTATTGGAATCTTTTCTGGAAGCAAGAAAGACATGGGAGACACCCAAGACATGGAGGGAATCAACTACTTATCTCTCAATATCCAAGCTGTGAGGGCTAGGGCCTGGAGGTTGGGACGCAGAAGAGACCCCTTGCTCTGAGTGATGAGGGTTGGAAAACACTCCAGTCTCCATGGGTCTCTGGAGGCTAGCTCCAAAAGTAAAAGGAACCATATCTGCCTTGACCAGAAGGGAGCAATGAGGATTATGGTCCCCCGTCCTGCTTTAGTTTCTGCAAAGGTTTTGCTATGAGAGATATGGGAAGATATGCATACAGAAGACCTGTCCCCAAGTGAAGGAGCAATCTGGAACAGTACTGAGGAACCTTGTTGTTCAAATGAATGGCAAAGAGATCCTCCAAGGGGTGCCTCATTTTTGGAAGATCTCCTAAGCAATGCCATGTTGAGTGACCACTCGTGTTTCATGCTGCTCAGCCTGTCCGCCAGCTTATTCTTCTTCCTGCTAGATATGTGGTTCAGCAGCCCAAGTGGAGGAGTGGCCTAGTGGTTAGGGTGGTGGACTTTGGTCCTGGGGAACTGAGAAACTGAGTTTGATTCCCACTTCAGGCACAGGCAGCTCCTTGTGACTCTGGGCAAGTCACTTAACCCTCCATTGCCCCATGTAAGCCGCATTGAGCCTGCCATGAGTGGGAAAGCGCGGGGTACAAATGTAACAAAAATAAAATAGATACTATTGGAGATTCTACATGGAATGTTGCTACTATTGGAGATTCTACATGGAATGTTGCTATTCCACTAGCAACATTCCATGTAGAAGGCTGCACAGGCTTCTGTTTCTGTGAGTCTGACGTCCTGCACGTATGTGCAGGACGTCAGACTCACAGAAGCAGAAGCCTGCGCGGCCACATTGGTGATCTGCAAGGGCCGACTTCTACATGGAATAGCAACATTCCATGTAGAATCTCAAATAGTAGCAATAGTGGAGGAGTGGCCTAGTGGTTAGGGTGGTGGACTTTGGTCCTGAGGAACTGAGTTCAATTCCCACTTCAGGCACAGGCAGCTCCTTGTGACTCTGGGCAAGTCACTTAACCCTCCATTGCCCCATGTAAGCCGCATTAAGCCTGCCATGAGTGGGAAAGCGCAGGGTACAAATGTAACAACAACAACAAGTCCACAACCTGACTAATTCCTGACACAGGAAGTATAAGTCCGTGCCTCCCTCCCTGTTGATATAATACATCACAACCTGGATGTCTGTTTGGATGAGAACAATTTTGTGCATAAACCAATCTCTAAAAAGCTTTCAGAGTAGAGGTGTGTATGGGGATATATCTGGTCCCCATCCCCACCTGTCCCCAGTCAATTCTTTTCCATCCCCACCCCATCTTCATCATATTGGTACCATTCCCTCACCATCTTCACAGTTTTCTTTCCTATCCCCATCCCACATTTAAAAGACCTTGTGAATTCAAACAAGACATAATATTGTGTCCTATAACTTGTTAAAAATTTAACACAAAATAGGCATAACTTTGTTAAATGTACAAGAAAAACATATTATTTATTAACATGGACTGAAAAAAAAAAAACCCCAACCAAACAAAAAACAATCACTTCAAATTATATAAAAACTAGTAAAAAAGCCCCGTTTCTGATGCAAATGAAATGGGGGCTAGCAAGGCTTTCTTCTGTGTGCATGTGGGAGTGTGTGTGTCCCTGCCCTCTCTCCCTTCCCCTGTGCTGTCTGTCCTCTCTGTCCCCTCCCCCCTCGGAGTCCTTCACTGTTACAGAGAGAGCGATTTGATTTCCGTGCTTTGCTGTGTTTTCCTTCACTGTTTGTGTTACAGAGAGAGCGAGGGCGGGGCAGACACTCATGGGGAAACCGGATATCTCTGTCCCTGCCCTCTGCCCTCTCTCCCCTCCCCCCTCTGAGTCCTTCACTGTTACAGAGAGAGAGATTTGATTTCCGTGCTTTGCTGTGTTTTCCTTCACTGTTTGTGTTACAGAGAGAGCGAGGGCGGGGCAGACACTCATGGGGAACCCGGATATCTCTCCCCCTTCACACTTCCGGCTGGAGGCTTCATATAGAACGTTGGTGGTGCCTTTTATATATAGAGATAATAAATCATCAGTTCTGTTCTACGTTTATTGAATGTTGGTTCTGCAACCGAAAAAGAACGTTTTGATGAAGTGCTGGTGGCAGCAGTTCCAAGCAGGGGAGCATGCAACATGTGTCAGTTTCGACCATACACTGTCCGAGCTCGATATGTGTGTATCCACTTCATCGATCACTGAAGCTATTTCCTGGCTCTTGAAAAAGTCTCCAAACAAAATCTGCCTCTGCTTCTTCTTGTTTTGATGTTTTATTGGTGGTTCAACGATTGGCTGCACCTCGACAACTGCTTGATCTCCTGTCAGTGTCGATATCTGTTTATGGCATCGTTCTGCCCTTAGACATAGGTGGCTGGAAGGGAGTGGAGGAGTGGCCTAGTGGTTAGGGTGGTGGACTTTGGTCCTGGGGAACTGAGGAACTGAGTTTGATTCCCACTTCAGGCACAGGCAGCTCCTTGTGACTCTGGGCAAGTCACTTAACCCTCCATTGCCCCATGTAAGTCGCATTGAGCCTGCCATGAGTGGGAAAGCGCAGGGTACAAATGTAACAAAAATAAAACAGATACTATTGGAGATTCTACATGGAATGTTGCTACTATTTGAGATTCTACATGGAATATTGCTACTATTGGAGATTCTAGATGGAATGTTGGTACTATTGAGATTCTACATGGAATGTTGCTACTATTGGAGATTCTACATGGAATGTTGCTATTCCACTAGCAACATTCCATGTAGAAGGCTGCGCAGGCTTCTGTTTCTGTGAGTCTGATGTCCTGCACGTACGTGCAGGACGTCAGACTCACAGAAGCAGAAGCCTGCGCGGCCATATTGCTGATCTGCAAGGGCCGACTTCTACATGGAATGTTGCGTGGTGGACTTTGGTCCTGAAGAACTGAGTTCAATTCCCACTTCAGGCACAGGCAGCTCCTTGTGATTCTGGGCAAGTCACCTAACCCTCCATTGCCACATGTAAGCCGCATCGAGCCTGCCATGAGTGGGAAAGCACAGGGTACAAATGTAACAAAAATAAATTAGATCTAAACAACCCTTCAACCTTGGATCCAGCAAGGTTGCTGCCAAGTGCGTTTCTGTAACTGTAAAATAGTGAGTCGGGTGATCTGAAAGATGATAAAGGACGCTATCACACGCTGTCTGAGCTTGCAATTGTCAGGTGACATTTCAACTGATGCTTTCTTGGCACCACCAGATCTAGTGACGGTTTACTTATCTGTTGACAGTTCTATTCTATCTTGGTTTTATATACTGCTCATTTTTCCAAATAGGTTTCTCGGCGGTTTGCAAGCCAGGATTTTGTTTAAATTTTCTTGTTTTGTGTATAAAATTATATGACCTATCCCCACTTTACTTATGAAATCATCTTGTTTTGTTAATAAAACAAGAGTCACCAGGCTTTCAGAACTTTTCACTTTTCTTTCTCTAAAAACTATGAGAACTAGACTAATTGATATTCGATTTTCATAGCAGGCAGTTCATTTGGATAAGGTTATTAAGGATATTTTAATGTCTGAAATCTCTTATAACCAATTCCACAAACAGATTTGAAAATTTGTGCTAAATAACGTTATATAGAGTATGTAGCTCAGGGATGTTCTATTTTTGTTCGGTTATGCTTTGCTATTCCTGGAAACGTCCAGTCTTCTTTCATGTGTGGTCTGTACTGAACCGAAAGGTATATGGCGGAATATAAATTTATTGTTAATGTTAAAAACAAGACAATCCACACAAGGAGGTACTCTGTCAAATGCCGGCTCACATTTATCCACGTTTTTTCACCCCTTCAAAGAAATGTAATAGATTGGTGAGGCAAGATTTCCCTTCACTAAATCCATGTTGGCTTTGTCTCATTAATCCATGCTTTTGAATATGCTCTGCAATTTTGTTCTTTAGAATAATAATAGTCTCTACCATTTTGCTCAGTACCGACGTCAGACTCACCGGTCTATAATTTCCCGGATCTCCTCTGGAACCTTTTTTAAAAATACGGTGTTACATTGGCCAGCCTCCAATCTTCCGGTTTCATGCTCGATTTTAAGGATAAATTACATATGACTAACAATAGCTCCACAAGTTCATTTTTCAGTTCTATCAGTTCGCTGGGATGAATACCATCCGGTCCAGCAGATCTGCTAATCTTCAGTTTGTAGAACTGCCCCATTACATCCTCCAAGTTTATAGAAAATTCATTCAGTTTCTCTGACTCATCAGCTTTGAATGCCATTTCTGGCACCGGTATCCCACCCAAATCTTCCTCGGTGAAGACCAAAGCAAAGAATTCATTTCATCTCTCCGCTATGGCTTCGTCTTCCCTGATCGCCCCTTTTACTCCTTGGTCATCTAGCAGTCCAACCGATTATTTTACCGGCTTCCTGCTTTTAATATACCTAAAAAAAATTTTTACTATGTGTTTTGGCCTCCAATGAAATCTTTTTTTCCGAAGTCCCTCTTTAGTGTTCCTTATCAGAGCTTTGAATTTGACTTGACATTCCTTATGCTGTTTCTTATTATTTTCAGTCAGTTCCTTCTTCCATTTTCTGAAGGATTTTCTAAGTTTTTTTTCACCGTTCTTCTTATTTTATCATAGTCTCCTTTTTTAAAGTTATACGCCAACGTATTTGACTTCCTATGTATACTTACTTTAAAGCTTGAAAAGGTTTTCTGTCAAGAATGTCTAACATTGTAGCTTCTCTTCCTGGAGAAACAGAATGGGATCTTAGACTGAGAGTGCTTTTTAAAGCAGATTCCACAACGAGGGAATGATGGGGTAACTTTTTTCAAACGCAGATTTCTGAATCAATTTTTTGGAGGCTACCTGAACTGTCAGTGGAGTTTCCCATTTTTTGAGTAAAGTATTTTACATAATTGTATGAAGCAGAACAGTGATTCCTTCTCTAGGAGGAGAGTCATAATCCAGAACCTCATCAGTAATTTGAAACGTATGACTTGAAGCATCTCATAGAGAAAGCCAGGAAAGGATATACATTCTGGAGGAGACCTATGTCTCTCCGGTGGCAGAGAAGGATCAGATGGAATGCCATAGGACTCAGCTGAGAGGTTCTGTGGGTCCTGATCAGTCTCCCAAGAGAGGGCTGAGTGACTCTTCAACGTACTGTTCATGGGAAGTATGTGGAAGAGCGTCAGGCTCTGCATTGAGCCAGGCAAAGTTCTGCCATTGTTAACGTATGCATCAGTTGGGTTCATGATGCCCTGGATTGTCGACACTGAGCCGGCATGCATCACCTCTCCTGTGACTGTCTCTCTGATGTATCCACAGGCTGGGCTGAGGCTGGTGCAAGCACCCTGTAAGCCTATATAGACTGCCTCTCCTTGAGCATAGCCCAGGTTTCCTTATGAAGAGTAGGCATTGGTACCAGCTGAGAAAGTGATGTGGGCACACCCCAAGTTATAGCCTGTGCAGATGTAAGACCTGGAAAACCTCAAAAGACTCTTGATGACAAATAAGTTGGAAAGGAGAGCAGTCACTGCAGCATAGACACTTCCCATGCATCAAGGAAGTCAATGCGGGGGAGATGAAGGCAAACAATAATGGTGATGCTTCATAGGTTTTTTTACGCTGCAGTAGAGAATAACACGGGGATGGAGACCCACAATAACTGCAGGGATGGGGACGGGGGACAGAGCACAGGGACAAACGTTTTATACTTTGAAGCCTGTTAATGAACTTGACTTATTTATGTTTGAGTGACAAAGACCATATTTAGATTTTTTGGAAAAACAAGCTAACATGCTGGCCACAACTAGCAAAGTTTGCATGAGGGATCTTGTACATCCTGCTACCAGCACATCTTCTAAGAAGACCTCTTCTATTGCAGGAAGGACTGTGGAAGCCAGGAGAGCAAGACTGAATCTTGAGATTGTTGATGACTTGTTATTCATTCACAGGTACCAACAGTACTTCATAAGGCATATTTCTCCCCTTTAGGGCATACAGAACCAGGTTGTATTTTATACCCCTGAACATTTTAACAGGGTGGATTAGGATTCCTTGGGGTAGTAGAAATCAGCTATTGTTGGGGTTGGCAGGGTAGGTGGTGGTGAGGAGGATTATTATAGCTGCTCGCTGTTATTATTGTTTTCTATTTGTAATTTATACACAACAGTTGCACAGTATATTGTTCCTTTTTATACTTTAATAAAAAGATTTAAATAATTGTTCGAGGCTTCTGCAGATGAGGACAGAACCCATGGGGATGGAGACAGAACCCACTGGGACAAACTTTGTCCCCGTGTCATTCTCTACGCTTCAGGTTCCTCGATGCACACAGTACCAATGATGAGGAAGAGAAGTCCTTACACACATGCAATACAGAGTCCAATATCGGATATGCTTGATGTTGATTTGGTGCATCCGAAGCAGACACAGATGCAGGTTCTGTTTCGAGTACTGAATCCCCTGCAATGCTCGATGTCAATGCAGAACCAAATGTTTTTCACGCTGGACTCTGCGGGCTTTAAGGGTCCTCGTTTGCATCCACAAGCAGAAGCTACACTGTATGTCTCAGTGCTCTGGATCCAAGCACTGAACACACCAATTACGGGGGCTTGTGCCTGAAATAGTCCAATTTCATTGAGTACACTTCCTAAAGTCACCTTGGCACCCTTGTAGACATGGAGGGAAAAATGACCAACATGAAATCAAAAGGCTCTATGACCCAGGGAGCTCGAGTAGTTGTGTACCTTAAAATGGTTGATGCTTCCCAGGTAAGGCACAAGAGGCCTCAAAAGGCTGAAATTGGAAAAATGACGAACTGAAAAAAGTATAATTTATATAACTTAACACAGACAAAGAATATGAAGAGAAAAAAATCCCAAAAAAAGGCACACAAAAAAAAAACCCCTTTTGAAGCGCTGAGGAAAGATTAAAAAAAAACCCCACCTCTAAGCTCCATGGAAAATGACAGACTACTCGTGCCTCAGGCAGGAAGGCATCCGCTCATACACAGTGGGGGAATGGCCTCAAAGATTTAAAGTGTCCGCACTAGCTCCGTGGATGACATCACCCATATGTGAGAATATTATGCCTGCTTGTCCTTGGAGAATGGTATCTAAGCTAAACAAAATTTGCAAATTAATCAGGCTCTTACACAAATTAGATCGCTCAAGATCTGGTGGGGATATCACGAAAAGCAGTTTTGCTTTGTGACAGAGGATGGGATTGTAGAATCATAGCAATGGCCGATGAACAAACTCATGACAAGATTTGAACCCAATTTGTGGAACCCTAAGGTTCAGACAGGTATTGCATGAGAATACCCCATACTACAGTCGTGTGTGCCTTCTGATCCTTCCCCAGCTTGTGCTGAAAAGAATAAAATCACTTAGCAGTAATGCAAGGTAGGTTTTATTTTACACATCATAAATGAAAATGACACTGCCCCTGTCTTGGGATGGTCACTAATGGCTCCTACACGCAGGTCCATGAATTTGTGGGCCACAGGCCACTGCAGACCACATAGGAAGCAATGAGAGTTTCTCCACAGAAACCTAGAGCTTTCCAGTAACGCTTCATCATGTTTACCCCCCCCCCCCCCCCCCCCCCCGGATGCTAGGCAACTTTTCTAACTTACAAAATCCCTCTTCTGTAAGAAATATTCAGGTTGGCTAAGCCCATATCGTGATTCAAAATGAAAGAAGGCTACAATTCCTGATCAAAACAAAAACCACAGACGCAAGTTACAGAAGACTAAACAACCCCACCAGGAAACATCCGATTCTGTTTTTTTCTTTTGTTTATACAACCGGAGCAGCAATGGCTGGGTGTATACATGTATCTGTGTATATGAATCACTTATATAAACACACAATGGCACAAGATCCCATGCTCACTTCAGAACAGGTTTCTTCAAAATTAAACATTCAATCCTTTCAGCAGAGCACTGAAACATGCAGTGGCGTTCCTTGGTCAGCTGCCACCCGGGGCAGTTCGCTGCTGCGCACCCCACCTCTACCGGGGGCAGCAGGACCCCCCCCCCCCCCCCCCCCAAGGTGTATTCTTCTTACCTGCTGGGAGCAGCTGCATGGCTGTTGGCTCCGCAGGTTCCCGGCTCCCTCTGCTCTGGAACAGGAAGTAACAGCAGAGGGAGCAGGGGAACCAGCAGAGCAAACAGCCGCGCGGCTGCTCCCTGCGCCCCCCTCCTGCAGCGTGCACCCGGGGCGGACTGCCCCTACCGCCCTGCCCTCGGTACGCCACTGGAAACATGTACACCTACGGTAAATGTGAATATACAGTATATTCCCCACAATACATAAATATACTATACAGTATTTGTATAAAACAGTCTGCATTTTTGTATTGCTTTTCTTTGATGATGCTTTGTGAAAACAGTCCAGGTTTCACAGGCAGGGGGAGGGGGGGGGACACACAACACAAGCACACAGGTTCCACTGTCAGCAAACACACAGGCGTAAGGAGACATTGTGAGTTTCACAAGATGTTACATGGTCTGCGCAGGGTGTTTTGATCCCCCTTGGAGAAGAAAATTGATTCAGCATTGGTTGGGAAAAATGACTGCAGTGAATTCAAGCCTGGTAGGTCTCGATGCACACCTAGTGCACAATAGAAGAAGAGGGAGATGATCTTTCTAGCGTACAGCAATAGCAGCTACGTTTCAGAAGAACCCCATCTCCGTGAGGTAAGTGCTGGCTTCAAGAAGCAAGCCCCTTGTATAGACTCGGATGGTGTAGAAGAGAGTCAGGAAGTCCTGAGTACTGAACAGTGTGTCTCCCAGAGCAAATCCCAATGTGGAAGGAATAAATCCACGGCCATACTCCACCATCCACGTGCCAGCAGTCCACTGCACCGCGGTGGCTTCCCCTGCTTTGTGAATTATAGTGTCGCCTGCATACACACAAAAAACAGAAAAAGGCAGGTGTCAAAGGTTAACGACTCTTGGAAGGCAGGTATCATGCTCTCTTGACAAAAGTTTAAATGAAGGAAGTGAAAAATGTGACAATTAATAGCCTCCTACGGACAGGGACTAAAATGCTTCAGGTTGCGGCTCTGCCCCTAACACTAAATGTTATTACCAAAAACACAAGTTGCAGCACAACCCCTCCAACCTTGATTTGCACCTTATTCCCATTTTTTTGGGGCTCCATCAATTTGACCTTTAAAAACAGACATGAGTAAACATTAAAAAAAAAATAAATCTAAGTCTTATTTTCCAAAAGCAAGGGGGGGCAACCATGGTCCTCGAGGGCCACAACCCAGTCAGGTTTTCAAGATAGATCTCATGCATATTCATGCCTTTAAATAGACAGCAAGAATAGGATAATATTTAGGTTGAGCTCAGCAAGTTCAAGATTACATTGAGCCGTTTTGCCTATAATCCGGTGGCAGGGGAAGTTCTGGGCTGCAGCAGTTTCTATTCTTCTCAGCATCCCATGGTGAGTGACTGCTCCTGGCCACAGTGGTCTCATCTCTCACTGGCAACGTTTTCCTGCTAATGCCATAAAAGGCTGCTCATATTAAAGAGCTTGTTTGTGGGGTTCTCCAGGGCTGAATCTGTTCTGAAAGCACTCCCTTATAAACCTACAGGTTCTTTAAACCTCTTTTCTTAACAGCACAGTCAGTATTGTACATCACCTTCCCTGGGAGACATGGACAGGACCTGATCTCACGGGTTTGGTGGATGCTTGGAATGCCCTCCCGTGGGAGGTGGTGGAGATGAAAACGGTAACGGAATTCAAACATGCGTGGGATAAACATGAAGGAATCCTGTTCAGAAGGAAGGGATCCTCAGGAGCTTAACCGAGATTGGATAGCAGAGCCGGTAATGGGAGGCGGGGATAGTGCGGGGCAGACTTATACGGTCTGTGCCAGAGCCAGTGGTGGGAGGCGGGACTGGAGGTTGGGAGGCAGGGATAGTGCTGGGCAGACTTATACGGTCTGTGCCAGAGCCGGCGGTGGGAGGCGGGGATAGTGCTGGGCAGACTTATACAGTCTGTGCCCTAAAGAGCATAGGTACAAATCAAAGTAGGGTATACACAAAAAGTAGCACACGAGTTGTCTTGTTGGGCAGACTGGATGGACCGTGCAGGTCTTTTTCTGCCGTCATCTACTGTGCTACTATGTTACCAAGTTTATGTCAAGAAGAACTGGGCATCAATTACCACCAGCTGGAGCTTTTGTTGAATGGAAATATCAGTATGAAAAGCAGACTCACCTGGATAATAGACATCACTTTTGGTTGTCCCTTCCTTCCACCGCCTGAAGGTCCCTGAAATGACGGTGTCCGAGATCTCCACCCAGTATCGCCCTGTAACAGACATTATCATTGCCATCACTAATACTATAAAAAAAAACATTTAGCTGTGAATGGGAAAATTAGGTTCTTACCTTGGTAATTTTCTTTCCTTTAGTCATAGCAGATGAATCCATTACGAGTGGGTTGCATCCATCAACCAGCAGGGGGAGATAGAGAGCACTGAAAAACCATAGTGCCTCTTGGCCAACTAGCTCCATCTGCCTCTTCAGTATTTGAAGCTTCCAAAGCAGTGTTACACCGCAAAGCATAACAACATGAACTTTCCTCACAGCGGATGAACGCCCCAAAACTGGAGCTATAATTCAAAGGAGGGAATGAACTCATCCTCCTGTAACTGAACAGAAATCCTGAAGACTGTTTTCCAACTTCTCCCAATGAGGAACATATCTACAGGAAAAACTGAACATAAAAGTAACATAAATCACATAATGAACCACCGAGGGAGGGCTCATGGATTCATCTGCTATGACTAAAGGAAAGAAAATTACCAAGGTAAGAACCAAGGTAATTTTCCCTTCCTTGTCATCAAGCAGATGAATCCATTACGAGTGGGATGTATCAAAGCAATCCCTAGATAGGGTGGGAACAAGTCACACCACGCGCCAGCACTTGTGCTCCAAAAAGCGCGTCTCTCCTGGCAGCCACATCCAGCCTGTAATGTTGGGCAAACGAGAGCTTAGAAGCCCAAGTAGCTGCACTACATATCTCTTGAAGAGAGAGTTCTCCAGTTTCAGCCCAAGAGGAGGAAATTGCTCTTGTGGAATGTGCCTTAAAGGCTTCAGGCGGAGGCTGGCCAGATAGCAGATATGCTGAAAAGATAGCTTCTTTGAGGCAACGGGCTATAGTGGCCTTAGACGCTGGAGACCTTCTGCGTGGACCTGACAAAAGAACAAAAAGATAATGCAACAGAGCCCTTCGCACATCCAGAAGGTGTAACTGCCCATAGGCTTCTGGAAACTCCTCTTTAGAAAAGGAGGGCAGGAAAATAGGCTGGTTTAGGTGAAACGATGAAACCACTTTAGGCATGAAGGAAGGCACCGTACGTACCATTACTCCAGACTCTGAGAATTGCAGAAATGGGTCTCGACAAGACAGCGCCTGGAGCTCAGATACCCGTCTCGCCGACGGCCACCAAAAAGACCGTCTTTAAGGTCACATCCTTCTCCGAAGCTCGCCTAAGTGGCTCGAAGGGCGAACACTGAAGGGCCTTTAAAACTAACCCCAGGTTCCAAGCCGGACACAGAGCACGCACGGGAGGACGGAGCCGAAGCACCCCTCTAAGAAACCGTGTCACATCCAGGCAAGCAGCCAGAGAGAGGCCAGCGACCTTCCCTCGAAAACATGCTAAGGCTGCCACTTCAACACGCAGGGAATTATAGGCCAAGCCTTTTTGTAAACCATCCTGCAAAAAGTCAAGTATCGGCGAGACAGAAGCCCGCATGGGTTTAATCGCTTTAGAAGCACACCAAGCCTCAAACGGAAGTGGAATGCTTGCGGACCTGTAGGAGAGTGGAAATGACTTTACTGGAATATCCCTGGTCTCTCAATTGCGCCCTCTCAACAGCCATGCAATAAGACCAAAGCGGCAGGCGTCCTCCATGGTCAACGGGCCCTGTGACAACAGGTTCGGTACCAGAGGTAACGGCAGAGGATCCTCTACCAGCATCTGCCGGAGGTCTGCATACCACGGCCTCCTGGGCCAATCCGGGGCAATGAGAACCACCTCTCCTTGGTGGAGCCGAATCCGCAGGAGTACTCGCCCTATCAAGGGCCACGGAGGGAACACATACAGGAGGCCCTGAGGCCAGGGTTGAGCCAAGGCATCCAACCCTGCCGAGCGAGGATCTCTGCTGTAGAAGCACGGGACTTTGGCATTTGTGCTTGACGCCATAAGATCCATTACGGGCTTTCCCCATTTGGCACATATCTGCAGGAATACTTCGTCTGCAAGTTCCCACTCCGCTGGGTCGATCTGATCCCTGCTCAGATAATCGGCTTGCACGTTGCTCTGACCTGCAATATGAGCTGCTGACAGAAACTGCAGATGAAGCTCGGCCCAGTGGCAAATCTATGCGGCCTGCACTGCTAGTGCTATGCACTGAGTGCCTCCTTGGCGATTTATGTAGGCCACTGCTGTCGTGTTGTCCGACAGAACTCTGACAGCCAATCCTTCCAGGGTCAATTGAAAGGCCAGAAGCACCTGGAAAATCGTTTCCAACTCCAAGCGATTGATGGACCACTCCGACTCCTCAGGAGTCCAAAGACCCTAGGCATGCCTTCCCTGGCCCTTCAGGCTGGCATCTGTTACCAAAAGGCACCAATCGGGGAGCGCCAGTGGCATTCCTCGCCGTAGCATGCTGTCTGAGAGCCACCACTCCATACTGAGCCGGGCCGCAGGGAGCCACGCGAGTCTGCATTGATAATCCTGAGATATTGGAGACCATCGTTGATGCAGGGAACACTGCAGAGGTCTCAGGTGCACACTCGCCCATAGCACCACTTCCAAAGTGGCCGTCATCGACCCCAACAGCTGGACAATGTCCCAAGCTCGTGAGCGAGGCATCCTCAGGAGCAGACGGACCTGGTTCTGAAGCTTGCACCGCCTTTGCTCGGGTAGGAAGACCATCCCCGAGGCTGTGTCGAACCGGACCCCCAAATATTCTAGAGATTGAGAGGGGGGTCAGGTGACTTTTGGCTATATTGACGACCCAGCCCAGAGATTGCAGTACTAAGACCACTGGCTGTAACCTGATGACTCTCTTCTGCAGAGTCTGCTCTGATGAGTCAGTCGTCTAGGTAAGGGACAACCCGGATACCCTCTCGCCTGAGAAAAGCAGCTACTACCACCATTACCTTGGAAAAGGTTCGGGGAGCAGTAGCGAGGCCAAAAGGCAAGGCCCGAAACTGGAAATGTTTTCCCATCACCGCAAAATGCAGAAACCTCTGGTGCGGGGGCCAAATTGGTATGTGCAAGCTTCTTTCAGGTCCAGAGACGTGAGAAACTCTCCTGGCTGTACCGCCGCTATGACGGAACGCAGGATTTCCATGTGAAAATGCCGCACGTTCAGAGACTTGTTGACTTGTTTTAAGTCTAGGATAGGTCAAAAAGACCCTCCTTTTTCCGCACCACGAAGTAAATGGAGTAACGGCCAGAGCGCATTCGGCGGGAGGCACGGGGGAAACCGCCCCAATGTGAATCAAGCCTTGCAAGGTCTCCTCTACCGCTGCCTGTTTGTCGGCAGAACCGCATCGGGACTCCACAAACATGTCTCTTATCGGGGCATGGAATTCTATTCTGTAGCCTTCTCTGATCAGGTCCAAGACCTACTGATCTGAGGTAATCTTGGCCCACTCCTCGAGAAAGAGGGAAAGTCATCCTCCTATCACAGGAATCAAGGAGGGGGCCGGCGCACCATCATTGAGAGGGTCGCCCTTGAACTCCAGGTCTTGAGCCTGCTGCTGCGGAACGTTTGTCCGAGCGAAAGGAGTTCCTCTGCTGAAGACGGGCATGCGAAGTGAACCCAGCAGAACGCTCCGGGCGGTACCTTCTAGCGAGGTCTGTAAGAGGAGGGAACCGCCTGACCCTTGGAAGAAGGCCGCGGCCTATCCTCGGGTAAGCGCTGGGGTTTGGCATCCCCCAGGCCTTTCACAATTTTCTCCAACTCCTTACCAAACAAGAGAAGGCCTTGAAAGGGAACTTCACCAACCTTTGCTTAGAGGCCCATGTCAGCTGCCCAATGCCGTAGCCACAGAAGACGGCGAGCTGCCACAACTACAGCCATCTGTTTAGCCGAAGCTCTGACCAGATCATAAAGGGCGTCAGCCAAAAATGACAAGGCCGACTCCATCCGCGGTGCCACCTCCGTAAGGGGCTCCGCTCCATCTCCGGGCTGTTCCACTGCCTGTTGTAACCAAGCGAGGCAGGCTTGGGCAGCGTAGCAGCTGCATGCAGATAACCGTACGGATAGGCCTGAAATTTCAAAGGACCGTTTCATAGCTGCCTCCAGGCGACGGTCCTGCATGTCCTTCAGGGCAACTCCTCCTTCCACTGGGAAGGTAGTTTTCTTTGTCACAACCGTGACTAGGGCATCCACTTTAGGCACTGGTAGGCGCGCCAAATGCTCCTCACTTAGAGGGTTTAATTGCCCCACAGCCCTGGCGACTTTCAAAAGCCCCTCGGGGTCAGCCCATTGAGCCGTGATAAGCTCTTTGATGGAGTCATGCAAAGGAAAGGCTCGCGCAGGCTTCTTAGTACTTGCCATCCTCGGATTACCGGAGGAGGTCTCAGTACTCCCAGGGTCTTCTATAGAGAGGACCTGCAAGGCATCAGTAATAAGCGCTGGCAGCTCATCACGGTGGAAAATCCTCACCGCGGAAGGATCATCTGGATCCGGTGCCAATCCTGCACCATCTTCTGGCTCTCCAGACCACGAAGGCCTGCCAGACCCCTCAGTCCTCACATTCCGACCACGGGGGAGGGGGGGGGAAGGGGGTGCGCCACTCTCTGAAGGGGAATCCACCCTTCTGCACTTGTCTTGCGGCCATCTGTCAGGGAAAAACGCGCCTGACGGTAATCCAAGGCCAGACTCCACTGGAGGGAATACAGAAAGCAGGGCTGCAGAGGACCCCTGCGGAAGAGCTCTTTTTAACATGTATGCATTATGCAACAATAAAACAAATTCAGGGAAAAATGGCTCACCCTGGCCTCCCGGTTCCAGTCTGGGGGAAACAGCTCTACATGAGGCGCCCCTCCAGGCTCAAACCCTTCCGCCTCAGTGGGGTCGCGGCATGCTGTTCCAAAATGGCGCCCGCTGCCAGCTCCACGGAGCGGGAAGGAACATCGCTCGCCATGCTCGGGCCGGCTCTACCGTCTGAAAAGCACGCCTTACAGAGCCCTGCTGCAGATTTGCGCTTGCCACAAACGGAACAGCGCTTTACTTTCTCAGCAGCCATCGCCAAAAGCGGTGAAAATTCAAAATGGTGGATTCGCGCCAAAATCGTCCCGAACGCGGGCCCTCCCCGGAGGAGCTACAAAATGCTCTTACCTCACCAGACCGAGTCTCCGAGCTCCAGTCATGCTGCACAATCAGAATAAAACCTCTTTTCTGGGATCGCAGCGCCAAAGCGCTACGCGACTTTTTTTTTTTTTTTTTTTTTTAATGCTGTGAGGAAAGTTTGAGGCAACAGCGAAAGAGGCAAATTTCCAACTCCAGCGGATCAGTAGCGTGGGAAAGACAGGGAAAGGGCGAACCTAGGTGCCTGCATCCACAGCGTGGGCAAAGACAGGGACAGAGCTTGCCTATTTGTCTACTTCCACATCGGGGACCGGGTAAGGCAGGGAAAGGGCTAACCTATTTGCCTTTAAAGTGGGCACCATCAGCCACAACACCCCTGCTACAACTGGCAAAAGCACAGGAGCCACCCCAGGCAGATTTTCTGAAGGAGCTTGAACAAGCTGCAACCACCCTGCTGGGGAGATAGAGAATACTGAAGAGGCAGATGGAGCTAGCTGGCCATGAGGCACTATGGTTTTTCAGTGCTCTCTATCTCCCCCTGCTGGTTGATGGACACAACCCACTCGTAATGGATTCATCTGCTAGATGACAAGGAATATAGTGTTTGTATATATGCACTTAATTGCAACAGACCTCGATTCTTCAAATCCATAGCAGACACCCTTTTCAACTAGTACCTAAATCCCTATCATTTTAGGAGGATATTTTAACGTATCCCTTAATCCTCTATTAGACAGACAAATCACCTAGCTCAGCCAAATACTTTGGAGGATTTAGATTTAATATTTAGAGACTATTACATCCTTCTACAAAAGAGTTTACCTTCCATTCTATTCCCCATATTCACAAATAGATTTAATATCAAGCTCCCTTGTTCATATGGTTACAGCAGCTTCAATTCTTCCTACCACTTTCTCAGATCATGCTCCAATATCTTTACATTTAACCTTAAATGGGACCAGTAATTTTCAACCTCCCTCATTTCACAGCACACTTACAAGATGAACAAATTATCAAGGCACACCACTGGAATCTAACCCATACCTGCACGTCCTCACTGAGATCCATTCCAGCCTCACCCATACCTGTAACTGTCAGAAGTATTTCAGTAGCATAATTAAATGAAAAGACAACAATATACCTGCTACTGGGAAACTGGAACAAAAATGGACTGTTACAGATTCCTACACAGACACCACATGCCAGCAGAATCCTTTACCTTAGTTGTAGATGCAGAACATGACTCTTAGCTGATATAAAATAGGGAACTGCAACATGCATGCAGACAAAAACTGAAGGCAGAGATACAGGACTCTGTATGTTATGCAACACCAGAGAAACAGAAAGAAATGCATGTGCTCCTTTTACAGTGCAAAATAAAAGCCAACAAATGTAAATTCTCAACACCGACATAATTCAATCACTAAACTGAAAATAAAATCATTTTCCCTATCTGTGTAGTTGGGTGATTTTATTATTGCACTCATCATGTCCCCAATCTTTGCTTCCGTTTTCCTCTGTCTGTGCTCTTAACTCTATTCCCAGGGCCTCCTTTCCATTTGCAGTTTCTCAGCTCCTGCCCGATGTCTGTTTGGTGTTGATCTTTCATGTTCAGCTTTCTTCAATTTCTTTGCCTCCTTCTCAAATCTACCTAGTCTCCCCTTTTCCCTCCCCTATAGGTGCAGCCAGTCTCCCCCCTTCCTTATATAAGCAGCCTGTCTCCCCTCTACCATGGGTCTAATCCATTGTCCTACTTTCCTCCTTCCACAACTCGGGCCTCTCCCTCCTCTCCGATTCTCCAAACTTTGACTGCTGGCAGCTATTAGAACAGGCCTTCCCCTCTGCTGCAAAAGGAAGTTGCATTAGAAAGACTGACCCCAGGGTTGGCCAGAATGAAGGGCTGTTCTAATACAGTCGAATCATAGCACAGAAACAGTATTAATCACCCTTATGACTAAATTTAAACAAATAATTGCGACTGGCAACAACATACTCCTCCTACAATTTGACATGTCAAGTGCCTTCGATATGGTTGACCACGGAATCCTATTACACATACTCGAATACTTTGGCATTGGAGGAAATGTCCTGAATTGGTTCAAGGGGTTCCTAACCCAACGTTCGTACCAAGTCACATCAAATTCGACCACGTCTAAGGCATGGACACCTGAATGTGGAGTACCACAAGGATCACCTCTTTCACCAACCATTTTCAACCTAATGATGATCCCACTGGCAAAACTCCTATCAAACCATAATCTCAACCCCATATATCTACGCTGATGATGTGACAATATACATCCCTTTCAAACAAGACATTAATGAAATATTCAACGAAATCAATCAAAGCCTACACATCATGAACACATGGGCAGATGCATTTCGTCTGAAATTAAATGCAGAAAAAACTCAATGCCTGATACTCACCTCCCAATACAACACAAAGGAATTTACCACTTTAAACACACCAAACCTAAACCTTCAAATCTCAGAAACGCTAAAAATCCTTGGAGTCACTTTCGACCGCCATCTAACGCTCGAAAATCACGCAAACAACACAACTAAAAAGATGTTTTACTGCATGTGGAAACTGAAAAGGATAAGACCATTCTTCCCAAGATCCGTCTTCCGCAGCCTAGTACAATCCCTCGTACTCAGCCATCTGGATTACTGAAACTCACTTTACGCAGGTTGCAAAGAGCAAACACTGAGGAAACTTCAAACGGCCCAAAATACGGCAGCCAGACTCATCTTTGGAAAGCCAAAATATGAAAGTGCAAAACCACTACGAGAGAAACTGCACTGGCTTCCATTCAAAGAACGCGTCACTTTTAAAGTATGCACATTAGTCCACAAAATCATTCACGGCGAAGCCCCAGCCTACATGTCTGATTTAATAGACTTACCACCCAGAAACACCAAAAGATCATCCCGAACCTTCCTCAACCTCCACTTCCCCAATTGCAAGGGCTTGAAATACAAGACGCTACACGCGTCAACCTTTTCTCATATGAGCACGCAGTTTTGGAATACACTGCCGTGCAACTTAAGAACGATCCACGAGCAAGCTTCCTTCCACAGATTATTGAAGACCCATCTTTTTGAAAAAATTTACGGAAAGAGCCAAAACACAAAGTCCACACTCACTGTTCACTAATGCATCATACATCCACTTCTGAACTCTCATCCCCCGTAATCCTACATCACTCATACCTTTACTCACAGAAATATGCATACCATATGCCTTTATGCCTTATTATCGCCCTTCAAGCTCTCATTGTCTTCTTCCAACGTTTCAATGTTTATGTCCCATTGTTACATTCCTTAACGACACTTCGATTGTCTCGCATAACTCTGCACAATGTAATTCATAACCAATTTGTAACAAATTGTATTTCCATCATTCATCTCATGTTGTAAGCCATACTAAACCCGCAAAAAGGTGGGAAAATGTGGGATACAAATGCAATAAATAAATAAAATACCTGCTGGCAACCGCAAAGTTTGAAAAACAGTGGTAGAGAGGAGAGAGAGACCTGAGGGGTAGGAGGAAGACCGCACGATCCGGAGGAGATTCTTGGACTCCCCTGCTGCACACCTTGGGAGCAGCGGCACACCAGTTGAAAAACACTGGATAGGACATTAACAGGTCCTTTTACTAAGGCGCGCTGAAAAATGGCCTGCGCTGGTATAGGTGTGAGTTTTGGATGAGTGCATGTCCATTTTCCAGCGTGCCTGTAAAAAAAGGCCTTTTTTAGGGGGTGAAAATGAACATGCGTTAAAATAAAAATTGGCACGCATCCATTTTGGGCCTGAGACCTTACCGCCACCCATTGACTGAGCGGTAAGGTCTCACGCGTTAACCTTGCTGGTAAGCGCCAGTGTGCGTACGCTGCCAATTACCACCCAGTTAGCGCCATGCGGTAAAAAATAAAAAATATTTTCCGATGCACGCAAAAAATGGAATTACCGCTCGGGGCACGTGGTAGCTGGGTGGTAGTTCCAAACTGATGCACGTTGAATGCGCATAGGCACCTATGCGCCTTAGTAAAAGGGCCCCTAAATGAAAATAGTATCTGGAGATTTAATACTAAAATGATAGATGAAAAGGGATTTAAAGTACACGTACATAAGGGTATTCAGGATTTGTGTCAATTCAACAAGAGTTATTAATTTATTTTTAGAACATTTATACCCCGCCTTTTGCCACGTGAAGCAGCCCCAAAGCGGCTTACAATGAGCTAAAGAAAATCAATTACAATGACAGAAGAAGGCATAAGGGAAGGGAAGAGAAATACAATACTTAGTTAGGGAAAAGGAAGCAAAAAGAAGAGAAGGGAAGGGAAGGGAAGGGGGAAGAAGTCCAGAATCAAGCAAAGATAAACAATACATCCTTAAATAGTTGGTAGGATGCATTAGGGGAATAATAGGATTCACCATCAAATGGCACAAGGAAAAAAAGAACTACAAAACTTGGAAATGGCGATTAGAAACCTATAACAGATGTATATTAAAATATTGTTCCTACAATTCTTTTCAAAAGTTATGCAAACTAAGGGCCTCTTATCAAACTGTGCTAGTGTCTCTCTGTGCAGTAACGTCAACAAAGCGCATTCACTCTGAATGGGCTCCATCACCACTGCTGCAAGGGAATCGTTGGTGTGGCTTGATAAGAGGCCCTAAGATCAGAATATAATGAAATTCATAGTAAATTGGCATATCAACTGAAAACCCCGGGCGCCAGGTATTATTCACAAAATAATAAAATTGGGAGATTACTTACGAATGATTTAAAAGGGAAAAGGGCAAAGGCCAATGTTGTGTCTCTAAAAAGATGACACTTGTTTCATGAATTGTTTTACTCTTTTGAGCTAAACTTCCCTGATGGATATTGATAATTTTTCATTAGAAGAAATTCACGTAGTTATAAAATCCCTCCCGCTGAACAAAGCTCCTGGTCCTGATGGGCTTTCAGCAGGAGTAATATAAAACGTATTAAAGATTTAACACCCATTTTTCACTTCTTTTATTCTCACATCATTGAACACCAATTTATTACAGGCTCACACTCAAGCAAGAAATGAACATTAGCTACTCTTCATCACTTCCTATTAATAATCTTACTTTAGCCACTATGTTTTCTTTTATACAATTGTCAAAAATTATACCACTTTGAAAGTCTGCCATCAATGACATTGCTATTTGGAACAATGAAGATATCAAGGTGGATGGCAGACCTATTAGTTGGCAGGCATGGGAATCTTGTAATGTTTGGTTTCTAAGTCAACTAATCTCAACTTCATTTTTCAAGAAATTTGCACAACTGCAGCAAGAGTTTGATATCCCCAACTCTGTTTTCTCAGTTTTATCGTTGGTTTCAATTATGTCACACTCTGAAACAAATAAGGGCTCTGTTTACTAAGCCACGCTGTAGGAACATTAACTTTTTAGAGCATACTAAAAAGTTAGTGTGCCTACAGCGCGACTTAGTAAACAGGGCTGTAAAAGAATTGAAACGTCTTGCTCAGTTGATGTCTTTATTAATAAACATGTTTTTTTCGACTCAAAAAAGTTTCGATTTTTTTTTTTTATAAAGCTCTCCAATTACACAAGAGGAACTTTTGTGCTTGTACTCAAGCGGTCTGGGAAAGAGGCAGTAATATCAGCTATCTCAGGAAAAATGGCACAATTTCTGGACCCATGGTCCCAGAGCCCTTATCTTCAATAACTCAATCTATGTACTTTTTTAGAACACCATGCGTTGTGGACTTCCAGGAAATCCAAGCTTAGTGGATCCTCGTCTTCAGATCTTTGTTGGTCTTGCCACAAGGTAACTGAACTGTATGAAAGCGACAATTTTACAACTATACTGGTGGGACATATGGGACAAGATTAAGAAAATATTCAACTTCTCTAAACGCCGCACTATAAAACATATTTGGAAATCACTATCCATTCCTTCTTATCAATAGATAAAGCTTTGACTTTATTATTACAGCACTGAAATTAGTTGTTAATCACTGGAGGGCCAAGGGGTATAAGAGGCCCCCTTGGCCCTCCACAAATTCACAAAAGTAGCCATAACTAGGTTAAACAGGATAGGAGAAAGAAGGGAGCCCTGTGGGACCTCACATAATATCATCCAGTTCTTAAAAACGCCACCATCCTGTTCAACCGAGTATGATCTATCACACAGAAAGCCACAAAACCAGGTAAAAACTGTTCCAGACATACCAATCGAGACTAATATAGCACCAAGTAAGCAGCACTTGATGACCATGAACCAATTCTGTTGGAAACTCAGCCAGCAATGTCCCCAATAAGTTTGCTGTGCTAAAACCCTTCCGGAAAGCTGACTGTGTGGGAGAAAGAATACAGTGATCTTCCAAATAAGCAGACAGCTTTTGGGCTACAAGACTCTGTGATTTTAGCAAACAGAGGAATGTATGCAACAGGTCTATAGTTAGATGGTTCCATGGTGTTCTGGGTAATATCCTTTGGTATTATGTTATTATTATTATTATTTATCGCATTTTTACCCCACTTTTTCCCACAGAATGCGGGCTCAAAGTGGCTTACAGTAGACTGAAAAGGCTAGCGCCCATCCAGTGGTTATACAAATACAATATTTAAATAGACAAATAACTAAAATAGAGAAAGAAAGAGTAGAAACGAATGAGACTAAAATGGTCAATGTAAAGCTGCTAAAGAGCAATGGATTTCACGTGACAGCCAAGACTGAGCTCCAAAGGATGAGAAGGTGTTGACTGGCGACAAAACACGGTAGATAATCTGTACTCTACATCCGTCCACTCCGCCCTCCAAGAATTATATTGCTTAAAGTCAGGTATTTCCTCTCTGAAAACAGTTCAGACAATGAGGAATGTCACCAAGCCACAAACTCTGGAGGAGCACATGCAAACATTCTCCCCGTCTCCTCAGCTCGAAACCTTGGGGTCATCTTTGACTCTTCTCTCTCCTTCTCTGCTCACATCCAGCAGATCACCAAGACCTGTCGTTTCTTTCTTTACAACATCCGTAAAATCCGCCCCTTTCTTTCCGAGCACTCTACCAAAACCCTCATCCACACCCTTGTCACCTCTCGTTTAGACTACTGCAATCTGCTTCTTGCTGGCCTCCCACTTAGTCACCTCTCCCCTCTCCAGTCGGTTCAAAACTCTGCTGCCCGTCTCATCTTCCGCCAGGGTCGCTTTACTCATACTACCCCTCTCCTCAAGACCCTTCACTGGCTCCCTATCCGTTTTCGCATCCTGTTCAAACTTCTTCTACTAACCTATAAATGTACTCACTCTGCTGCTCCCCAGTATCTCTCCACACTCGTCCTTCCCTACACCCCTTCCCGTGCACTCCGCTCCATGGATAAATCCTTCTTATCTGTTCCCTTCTCCACTATTGCCAACTCCAGACTTCGCGCCTTCTGTCTCGCTGCACCCTACACCTGGAATAAACTTCCTGAGCCCCTACGTCTTGCCCCATCCTTGACCACCTTTAAATCTAGACTGAAAGCCCACCTCTTTAACATTGCTTTTGACTCGTAACCACTTGTAACCACTCGCCTCCACCTACCCTCCTCTCCTCCTTCCCGTTCACATTAATTGATTTGATTTGCTTACTTTATTTATTTTTTGTCTATTAGATTGTAAGCTCTTTGAGCAGGGACTGTCTTTCTTCTATGTTTATGCAGCGCTGCGTATGCCTTGTAGCACTATAGAAATGCTAAATAGTAGTAGTAGTAGTAATAAGGAAAACCATTTCAAGAGAGCATCAACTCCTCATAGTTTACTTCGTGGTTCCCAAACCCAGTCCTGGAGGCACCCCAGCCAGTCAGGTTTTAGGATACCCACAATGAATATTCATTGTGGATACATTGAAAACCTAACTGGCTGGGAGGCATCCAGGACCAGGTTTGGGAACCACTTGTTTACCTGAATAATCTTGCTTATTTTTGTTTTGGGGGGGGGGGCCAAAGCTTGGCTGGTAGGACGATTTATACCAGTAGTATCCAGAAGACACTGAGACTTTGAGAGGCCAGTATAAATATTAAACAATTTTTTTTAAAGATCTGGAGTATGGGTTCCTATTTGTTCAGAATACCTCAACCTAGCTTTTTTTTTTTATCCTCTTTAGAAGTCTCCTGGCGGACTATTTTCAAATCTGGATTGTGGGTTTTTTCTCCAGTCTCTCTCATCTTTGACAACTTCTTGAGATACAATAATCCAGAATTAAACCAAGGATTTACCTTCTTTTTAGAAGTGCAACGTTTAGTTAAGGGAGCAATATTGTTCAGAAGTTCATATAACAAGTATGCTAAATTTTACTGCTAGTTAGTTAATTGTTACTTAGATATACTGAAGGCCGCTCCTTTGATGTTTAGGCACCAGCTTTACTTTTGGCTTGAAACATTGCTTCTCAAAAGGGCAGTTCCCATCAGAGCTAGGAATCTGATAGTTCAGATTCCTCGATATTAAGAATTAGTTTCAAATTATTAGCCAGTTGCATCCAATTCTCTGTAAATATTACGGAAGTTACAGTCGCTTCTCAATTAACTCACTACGTAGATCGTTACAATGTTTTGCAATTTCCCCAATCAGATTGCAGATCTAATTTTAATACTGAAACATTGGTAGGGTCAGTGATGGACACGGTTCATTTATGGCTTAGTGAGGATAAAAAAAAAAAAGTGTTTATTCTCCAGTTTGACTTGGTGGATCATGACATCCTTCTGCAGATCTTAGACAGTATTGGGATTTCAGGCCATGTAAACTCTTGACTTCAGGGCTTTTTGAAAACTAGAAGCTATAGGGTCAATATGCAGTCTTCTTGATCAGATGGGTGGAGTAACCCATGCGGAGTTCCTCAGGGTTCGCCACTTTTATTCAACCATTATCTGAATTCTCTCAGTTTTGAATTTGAAAAGAAGGGAAAACATAGTTGTGCAGATGACATAATAGCTCTTATTCCTGTGCCAACCACGGTTGCATCTGAAACTGCAGTATTACATAAAAAATTTTTTTAATTATTTATTTAAATATTCCAATATATCACCACTTAAAGTGAATATGCAATCGGCATTATTTAACATCAGGAAAAAAAATAATAAGTATATATCTTTACAGCCCGTTTGTCCACAAGTTAAAGAAATTTGATTCCAAGATTAAGGAAATTCAAAAAAGAAAGAAAGAAAAAAAAATACAAAAATTATCAATCAATAGATGCTTCCTCTGGTTCAGACCCCAGCCTGCTGATTAGGGAAGGTTTACTATATTCACATCAACTCTTGCATCAATAAACTCTTTCAACTGTTTTGGATCTACAAACTGAAAATGTTTACCCTCAAGCACCACATTACAAAAACAAGGAAATCGCAAAACAAAATTTGCTCCCAATGCCACCACCCTGGGGCGAAGTTCCAAAAAGGCCCTTCGTCTCATCTGTGTAGGCCGTGAGAGATCTGGAAAGATACGGACCTTTGAGCCCAAAAACAGATTTTCTAAATGTCTCAATGAAAGCCGTAGTACGGCATTCCTATCAGGCTCCAGCGCAAAAGTGACAAGCAGAGTTAACCTCTGAGTAACTATTTCTAATGAGCTTTCTAGGAATGAGGTAAGATTCATTCCTTCCCCTATTACGGGGGGAGGGGGGGGGGGTCCTACCACCACTCCAGTACTCCCGATGTAATAAGCCCGTATAATGGGAGTGAGTGAGTCCTTGTCCATTCCCAGGATGTCCACCAAGTATTTTTTAACCATCTCCAAGGGAGAAATTAAGAAACCTAAGGTTAAGTCTTTTAGTCCTATTTTCCAGGTATTCAAGTCGTTTATGTAGGAAATTATTGTCTTTAACCAGAGCTGTTTCTATAGATCCCATTTCTTGAATTTTGATATCCACATGTTCCAATTTCTGGGTTTGCTGTGCAGTCACTTGTGTTTGAAGCAGGGCAGCCTCAGAAAGAACTTCAATATCAGAAGAATTCTGCTTTAAAGTAGTTTGCATAGAGGTTTGGATATTGTAAACCATATCCCATAGTGACTCCAGCGTCACAATTGCTGGTCTAATCACTCCACTAGCCACAGGAGGAGATTGAGATAGACTATCAGCACAAGCTAACTTGGAAACAATAGCTTGAGGCAATACCTTTGAAGCCTGTTGTAGTAATGTTTCCCGAAGTTGAGAATCTATCTCCGTTGCTGCAGTCACACCCTCAGACAGGACCAGCTGAGCCACTTCGGCGTCTGTCTGTTTGAACAGCCAGCAACTCTCCTCCAGGCTGGGGAGGTGCAATTCGCTCCACAGGGCTCAGGGAAGCCCCGTTTCCACTCTCGATCGACTCCGAAGGGCCGAGAGCTGCAGAGGGGGTCGAAGTTCCCTGAGGACCCGGTTGCTGCCTGGGAAATTGCAGGGTTGTGTTTCATCGTTGAGGAGGTCACAGGAACCGAGGGATATTCCTTTACCTTCCCCCTCCGCTTCCTCATCGTTGATGAGGCTACAGAGGCACCGAGGAAAACTCACAAACACAGCAGCCTCCAGGAGCAAACACAGGTGTGTGCCCATTCACAGCGCCATCTTGGAATCATCAGGGTATCTACATAAAATTATTGCTACTTTAGAGCTTTGGATGTTTATGCATAAGTTTAAACTCAGTACTGAAAAGACTAAGCTCTTACTTGTTAATTGTTCCTTTGGCCTGTTGAATCCAGTTAAATAAATCTAAAAGAGTACGATTATTTTGGGTATCATTTTGGATTCCAAATTTTCTTTGCAGCCTCGAGTGAACAGGTTAGTACAAAGAGCTTGTTTTCTTATGTGCAAACTTTGATGCATACCAAAGTATTTTGAAGAAGAGCAGTTTTGTCTTCTAGTACAAGCTTTGCTGTTGTCTTATCAAACATATAAACGGCAAGTGACCGACTCACCTGCAAATGCGCAGTAGAGACTTCCCTCTCTGTCCCGCCCTCGCGTCAAGACGTGATGACGTCAGAGGGCGGAACAGAGAGGGAAAGGGAGTCGGAGTCACTGTCTGTTGGACGCTACCGCCTGGAAACGAACATCGCGCGCACCAACCTCCACCCTCCCCCCCCCCCATCCCCGCCGCCGCTCCCGCCCTCCTCTGTATCTGGCCCCCTGCACTGACCTGACAGCGCCTCTCACCTCTGTGTGGAAGCGCTGCAGGCAGCAGCAGAGCTTCCACATGGAGGTGAGAGGCGCTGTCAGGTCAGTGCAGGGGGCCCGGCACGGAGGGGGGAGGGAGTGGCGGCGGCGAGGAGGGTAGCTGGAAATCTCGCCCGTTTTAATGGGCTTAACGGCTAGTTGCAATATTTATTTGAACTGTCCTGTTTCTGCTGAAAAAACTCCACACAATTCAGAATTCCACTATGCGTTTAAAGTTTCTTTGAAAAAGATCTAATAGAATTTCACTATTTTATATTAAGGTTCCACTGGTTACCAACGTTGGCAAGAATTCTGTTCAAATTTTTTTTTTTGTTATATACATTTTTATATGGCTTTGCTCAATTCTATTTAATTGACTGTTTAAGATTGGTAATCTTAGCTAGATCCTCAAGGTGTATTAATTTGTTTGCCTTCCCTTCTGCAAAGGGTAAGTGGCTTAGGGCCCTGTTTAATAAGGCGTGTTAGCATTTTTTTAACGCGCCTACAACTACTGCGTGCGCTGTGTAGATGCCTACACAGTTAACGCACATACATGGTTAACGCACGTTAAAAACACTTGAGCCTATAACACGGCTTAGTAAACGGAGTCCTTAGTTACTTGGAGCATTTATTAGCGTTTCAAGTGGCAAAGTTTAGTAAGGATCTCTCTCCTATCTTATTAAACGCTAATGGATATTTTGATTTTAAGCATCGGATCAAGTCATATGTCATCAGTTAGTGTACAAATTTTTGCATTAGGCTCTTTTTTTGATTAGCTTTTTCTTTTACCTACCAACACAGCATGACTATGATCGAAAAGGACAACACGCAATCTTCAGCCATTCCAACCCTCCACTTATACCTCATACGATCACTATACAACTTTGTATTTGTTATCCACCGACTGGGCAAACACCTTTGACTGTACTATGTAAGCCACATTGGGCCTGCAAATAGGTGGGAAAATGTGGGGTACAAAGGCAACAAATAAAAATCTAACATATAAAAGGCGAGTGTCGTACTCACTCGCAAATGCGCAGTAGAGACTTCCCTCTCTGCCCCGCCCCTGCATCAATGATGAGGGGGGCGGGACAGAGCGGAAAGTCTCTACTGCGCATGCCGCAGACGTACTCGCAACCGCTCCGCCCTCCTCCCCCCCCGAGGTCACTGCTACCGCTCCCCCCACCCGGAGTCGCCGCCGCCGCCCCTCCACCCGGCCTGAGCACTGTCTTGCTTATTGAACTTACATCGTACCACGCAGACGCAGCAGGCACATCAGCAAAGCTGCTGTCAGGACAGGCTTCCTTCTCTGCCTGTGTCCTGCCCTCGCTGCGTTACGTCAGGAAGCCCGTCCCGATGGCAGCTTTGCTGATGTGCCTGCTGCGTCTGCGTGGTGCGATGTAAGTTCAATAACAGACAGTGCTCGGGCTGGGGGGGGGGGGGCGGAGCAGCGGCGACCTCGGGGGGGAGGGGGCCTCGGAACCCCCCCCCATTCCAAAACTAGCCCGTTTACACGGGCTCAACGGCTAGTAAATAAATAAAATGCTGTCAAAATGATTGTATTTCCTGGTTGTGGCCAGCCTCTATGATTATTAGAGTGGAGGAGTGGCCTAGTGGTTAGGGTGGTGGACTTTGGTCCTGGGGAACTGAGTTCGATTCCCGGCACAGGCAGCTCCTTGTGACTCTGGGCAAGTCACTTAACCCTCCATTGCCCCATGTAAGCCGCATTGAGCCTGCCATGAGTGGGAAAGCGCAGGGTACAAATGTAACAAAAATAAAATAGATACTATTGGAGATTCTACATGGAATGTTGCTGCTATTGGAGATTCTACATGGAATGTTGTTATTCCACTAGCAACATTCCATGTAGAAGGCTGCGCAGGCTCCTGTTTCTGTGAGTCTGACGTCCTGCACGTACGTGCAGGACGTCAGACTCACAGAAGCAGAAGCCTGCACGGCCACATTGGTGATCTGCAAGGGCCGACTTCTACATGGAATGTTGCTAGTGGAATAGCAACATTCCATGTAGAATCTCCAATAGTAGCAACAGTGGAGGAGTGGCCTAGTGGTTACAGTGGTGGACTTTGGTCCTGGGGAACTGAGGAACTGAGTTCGATTCCCACTTCAGGCACAGGCAGCTCCTTGTGACTCTGGGCAAGTCACTTAACCCTCCATTGCCCCATGTAAGCCGCATTGAGCCTGCCATGAGTGGGAAAGTGCGGGGTAAAACTGTAACAAAAATAAAAATAAAATAAAATTATATCTTCACTGAACTACAAGGCTATTGCGGAATATAAAACAAATTATGTTATGTTATGTGGAAGTGTATTTTCAAAGCACTTAGACTTACAAATAAGCCTGTTCTCTTCCACCTGGCTAAAGGGCGGGAAAGGAGTGGCATGCGACTATTGTGCCTAATGGGAATGCCAGCCCTAAGTACAGGCTAATCAAAGAGGACGGTGGGGAGAAGACATGTGGTAGGGAGAGAGAATATGAACCAAATCAATGTCTTTTACCTGAATGTCCCCCAGTGTCGACAGCAGCACCAAACAGCAGCACATATTCTGTAAGCGAGGCATGTAGAAGGCACATGGACCCCATCCACCCCCCGGCATTCACAAACACCCACTGCAAGTTCTCATCCTGCAGTATGTGACCTGGATGCTTCTTTCGTAGCTCTGTAATGATCTTGGAGAAGGCCACCTCATAGTCCAGACCTGAAATGAAATACGGGATTTTCAAAAACCTTTAACCTCCACATTTTCAAAAATTCATGGAGTACCACCACCACAATGATTTAACAAGGTTCTAACTCGCATATGGGAACATTTTTAAAACAATTTTCAGAGGCAGGAGGGGTTGAGTGGAAGCCAGAAGAATTGGCCACGAGCATGACTGCATTTGACCTGAAAATAGGCACCCCACTCTTCTCAAGTTACCATTAGGTGTTGCTGATTAAATGCACACTAGATTGTGAGGCATCAGCCAATCCTGCTACTCCACTTGCTCACAGATCCCACAACCTACCAAGCAACTTTCAGTAAGCAGCAATCTACAGGTAAACGTCTCATAACTTCTCATGAAAACAGTGCACAATCATCAAAACTTCAAGCGAACTTTAAAGATGTGTTTTGCAAGGCCTACCCTACTGATTCTACTTAAAAGCATCAACTCTACAATGCATCTTTACATACATTGCAATGGACATTTTATTTCTTATTTCCTTGTCCCTTATTGTACCCATTTACCCCTACCTTCCCCTTTTTCTAATTGTATTTGTTTAATACCTACCGTATTTGGCGTTCACCATTACGGTATTTTGTAAGCCTGCTAATAAGTGGGAAAATGCGGGATACAAATGTTGCAAAATAAATATAAGCTCTTCTAAAAATTAAAAAAAATGTAATAAAAAATATATATTAAAAAAAAATGTGAAGCTCGCTGAAGTGCGTCACTGCACACAGCTTTAACTCAAAGAAGCATTAGAGAGAGTTATCTAACATGGCAGAAGATGTAATAGCGCCAAATGAGTATGGCAACAGAATTATTTTAACTCCTTATACTCTTATTACTACACTTCATTGTGGCGGGGGGAACAGGGGTTGGTGGTTGAGAGGCTAGGATAGGGGAGGGCAGACTTGTACGGTCTGTACCAGAGCCGGTGATGGGAGGCGGGACTGGTGGTTGGGAGGCGGGAAATACTGCTGGGCAGACTTGTACGGTCTGTGCCCTGAAAAAGACAGGTACAAATCAAGGTAAGGTACAAATCAAGGGCAGACTTATACGGTCTGTGATGGAGATGGGAGGCGGGAAATACTGCTGGGCAGACTTATACGGTCTGTGCCCTGAAAAAGACAGGTACAAATCAAGGTAAGGTACAAATCAAGGGCAGACTTATACGGTCTGTGATGGAGATGGGAGGCGGGGAATACTGCTGGGCAGACTTATACGGTCTGTGCCCTGAACAAGACAGGTACAAATCAAGGGCAGACTTATACGGTCTGTGATGGAGATGGGAGGCGGGACTGGTGGTTGGGAGACGGGGAATACTGCTGGGCAGACTTATACGGTCTGTGCCATGAAAAAGACAGGTACAAATCAAGGTAAGGTATACACATATGAGTTTATCGTGGGCAGACTGGATGGATCGTGCAGGTCTTTTTCTGCCGTCATCTACTATGTTACTATGTATGTTACTAATTGCACCCAATGCACCTCAAGAAACTGACTCACAACCCAGAAAGACAGAACACAAAGCAAATATTATAGAACCCACATTACGGCTCTTTTAGAACCAAGGAGCAGCTTTAGTGAAGATCTACAACCATACCTAAATGTCTTCATCTGCTATAAAAAATGTACTAAGTCTAGGGGGACCCAGAAAACAACAAGGCAGACGATCTGCAAAATCCAACGTGGAAAACAAACCAGCAGATCAGTATAATATCCAAAAAGCTTTATTGAAGCTATCATATATGAACCAATTGCCTGACACAGGCCGTGTTTCGCCCAACAATAGGGCTGCTTCGGGGGCTAAAATGAACAACAAATATATCAAATTATAAAACATAGAGAATTCAAAAAACGCCCGAATTGCACCTCCCAGCCGACAGCGCCGATTTCACAGTCTCCTGAAGAGCTTGAGGAAAACTGCCTTTTTGTTTTTCAAATGTGAGCTTTTCAGCCGACTAAATATCAGGGAGGAAATGGGGGGAGGGACTTGGCCCCCCTGAGTGTAGCACCCCCGAGGTGCTAAGAGACCCCCATGGGCCTCTGCCTCTCAGCAAACAGGGTTTTTTTTTATTTTTAAAAAAGAGGCACAGAACCCAACAAATAGAGCTAGACAAAGAATTCCTTTACAAAAAGAGAAATAAAATATAGAATAGAAAAAGAATGAGACTGAAGGGCTCACCAGCTTCCACCTGCTGGAGACTGAGATTACTGGGTCTTTCTCTAGCTGGCAAGGGCTCTTATTAGCTTGCTAGTCACAGTTTTTTTTCTCAGTCGTGCACAACCTATCAGTCACATTCTGGGCCAGTCCGGAGGGACGCTAAGGAAGAGACTAATACATGTAGGTCAAATCCGCAGTGCTTCTGAGTGCAATAACAACCTGACCATGTACCTTTAATTACAACTATCTGGGCCTTTTAACCCCCTATAGCCCAGCTACTGCATCAATAACCCTCACCCATTAACCTTACTCCCTCTAGAACCCAAAATGCATACATCCTAAGTCTGGTCAGTGGATGTCATGACTGAAGGATGGTTGGGACGACTCTTCCTTGCAAACTGCAAATGCTAGATGTATATATATTTACTAACCTGGTTTGTGCATCCATCAATTAAACGCCCTGCAACAAGAAGGGCCGCACTCCCCCACCCCCCCTGGATCCAGCACTCATTCTCCCCCAAAAGAGCACCTTCATCCTGGATCCAGACGTCATTCACCTCCATAATTGCTGCATCTACCTGGATCCAGCACCCTTTTCACCCCAGAAGAGCTCCTTCACCCTGGATCCAGACTCTGCAGTACCTGAGGTTACTATAACAGGACTGAATTAAAAAGCTAGTATTATCTGCCTGAAGAACAGTTTTAAGCCTTTTGGACCCACTATTCCATATCACCTTGCTGCAGTATCTGCCACTACAGGCACAATGAACAGCTGGGAAAATGGAACTAGTAAAACTTGACTTGGGGGGGGGGGGGGGGGGGGGGAGAAAGCAAGAGACCACGTACCAGACATTGGGAACTATGGCCCTTTTTGGTGTTATTAAAGTATAACCACTAGTTAATAAAGTGGAGGAGTGGCCTAGTGGTTAGGGTGGAGGACTTTGGTCCTGGGGAACTGAGTTCAATTCCCACTTCAGGCACAGGCAGCTCCTTGTGACTCTGGGCAAGTCACTTAACCCTCCATTGCCCCATGTAAGTGCATTGCGCCTGCCATGAGTGGGTAAGTGCGGGGTACAAATGTAACAAAAAAATTAATATTCTAACCGTGTATTTACCCAATTATTTATCCCTGAATTTATTGAAAACAGAGGTTACTTTGATAACTGGATCAAGTGAGGAAATGGTTTATAATCCTGCTGTGTTTCAGGGGATGCAGATTCCAGCTAAGAACCAGATTACAAAATTGGATGTTGTCATTGATTCATAGTTGCAAACACATAGTGGAAGCGTGGCCTAGTGGTTAGAGCACTGGTCTTGCAATCCAGAAATGGCCGGTTTAAATCCCCTGTGATCTTGGGCAAATCACTTAACCCTCCATTGCCTCAGGTACAAACTTAGATTGTGAGCACTCCTGGGACAGAGAAATATCCAGAGTACCTCAACATAATTCATTTTGAGCTACTCCTGAAAAAGGTGTGAACAACATCTAAATAAATATTTGATATTCTACATGGAATGTTGCTACTATTGAAGATTCTACATGGAATGTTGCCACTTTTTGAGATTCTGGAATGTTGGTACTATTTGAGATTGTAGATGGAATGTTGCTAATGGAGGAGTTGCCTAGTGGTTAGAGCACTGGTCTTGCAATCCAGAGGTGGCCAGTTCAAATCCCACTGCTGCCCCCTGTGTTCTTGGGCAAGTCACTTAACCCTCCATTGCCTCAGGTACAAACTTAGATTGTGAGCCCTCCTGGGACAGAGAAATATCCAGTGTACCTGAATGTAACTCACCTTAAGCTACTAATGAAAAAGGTGGGAGCAATATCCTAATAAATAAGATATGGAATGTTGCTACTATTGAAGATTCTACATGGAATGTTGCCACTTTTGAGATTCTGGAATGTTGGTACTATTTGAGATTCTAGATGGAATGTTGCTAATGGAGGAGTGGCCTAGTGGTTAGAGCACTGGTCTTGCAATCCAGAGGTGGCCAGTTCAAATCCCACTGCTGCCCCCTGTGATCTTGAGCAAGTCACTTAACCCTCCATTGCCTCAGGTACAAACTTAGATTGTGAGCCCTCCTGGGACAGAGAAATATCCAGTGTACCTGAATGTAACTCACCTTAAGCTACTAATGAAAAAGGTGGGAGCAATATCCTAATAAATAAGATATGGAATGTTGCTACTATTGAAGATTCTACATGGAATGTTGCCACTTTTTGAGATTCTGGAATGTTGGTACTATTTGAGATTGTAGATGGAATGTTGCTAATGGAGGAGTGGCCTAGTGGTTAGAGCACTGGTCTTGCAATCCAGAGGTGGCCAGTTCAAATCCCACTGCTGCCCCCTGTGATCTTGAGCAAGTCACTTAACCCTCCATTGCCTCAGGTACAAACTTAGATTGTGAGCCCTCCTGGGACAGAGAAATATCCAGTGTACCTGAATGTAACTCACCTTAAGCTACTAATGAAAAAGGTGGGAGCAATATCCTAATAAATAAGATATGGAATGTTGCTACTATTGAAGATTCTACATGGAATGTTGCCACTTTTTGAGATTCTGGAATGTTGGTACTATTTGAGATTCTAGATGGAATGTTGCTAGTGGAGGAGTGGCCTAGTGGTTAGAGCACTGGTCTTGCAATGCAGAGGTGGACAGTTCAAATCCCACTGCTGCCCCCTGTGATCTTGAGCAAGTCACTTAACCCTCCATTGCCTCAGGTACAAACTTAGATTGTGAGCCCTCCTGGGACAGAGAAATATCCAGTGTACCTGAATGTAACTCACCTTAAGCTACTAATGAAAAAGGTGGGAGCAATATCCTAATAAATAAGATATGGAATGTTGCTACTATTGAAGATTCTACATGGAATGTTGCCACTTTTTGAGATTCTGGAATGTTGGTACTATTTGAGATTCTAGATGGAATGTTGCTAGTGGAGGAGTGGCCTAGTGGTTAGAGCACTGGTCTTGCAATCCAGAGGTGGCCAGTTGAAATCCCACTCCTGCTCCTTGTGATCTTGGGCAAGTCACTTAACCCTCCATTGTCTCAGGTACAAACTTAGATTGTGAGCCCTCCTGGGACAGAGAAATATCCAGCGTGCCTGAATGTAACTCACCTTGAGCTACTACTGAAAAAGGTGGGAGCAAAATCTAAATAAATAAAAGTGGTCAGGCCACGACCCCGAGCTCTGCAGCACACCCTGACCCAGGCCCCTCTGCCTCTTACCCGCGTGCTTCCGGGCCAGCGAAGCCACCTCTTCGTGACAGAAGACGTACGACTTGGTGCTGAGCCAGAAGCGGACGAGATGGAGCAACAACAGACCGAGCGCGAGCAGCACCAAGGAAGCCCGCAGAGCGCGGGAGCTGAGCAGCGACATAACCGCCGCCGCGTACAACGTCCAGACAGCAGCTGAGCTGACACCACGCCCCCAAAGAGATCCGCTTCACTTCACACTAAGCAGCAGGCCGGGCCGGGCCACGCCACAACGTACTACGTCACAAATCTCTCATCCAATAGCAAAATCGGGCGGCTGAGGCCACCAATCCAGAGCCGCGCTCCGCCTTCCTCTTGGGAGACGAGGAGAAACAGGAAGTCGGCAATGGAGTCCACCACCACCACCACTTTCCAGTCTAGCGGTAGTATAATAATTAAAGTATTGATGCTGATATCTGGTTCTGCGCCTATCTCCTTATGGTTTGTAGCTCAGAGGCTCCCTATGAGCTTTCTGGGATATGTAGCTCTGTGCTTCTCGTTCTTTGAGTATTGTAAGGTCTGGAGTTCTGTGTTTCCATCTCACTAGCCTTGTGGGATATGTAGTCTCTTCCTTTGACTCCCCCTGAGTGTTTTAAAGCTTTGCTGCTCTCTCCTAGAGTCTCTTGGGACATGTAGTTCTGCGTCCCCTTTTCTCTGATGGTGTAATGCTGAGGACTTAGGGGTATGTTTACTAAGGTGCGCTATAGGCGTGTTAGCATTTTTTAATGTGTGTTAAACACATGCGCCCGTAGAAACGTGTAGGCACGTTAGCGTTTAACACACCTTAACTTTAAAGGCACATTAAAAACACTAACACACCTTAGTAAGTGCAGTGGCGTTCCTAGGGGGGCTGGCACCCGGGGCGGATCGCCGATATGCAGCGCCCCCCCCCCCCCCCCGATGCAGCGCGGACACCCCCGCGAAGGAACCACCCCTCCGGGTGCACGCCGCCGGGGGTGGGGGGGGGGGGAGGGGGTGCCGCGCACGCATGCACGCGCCTGTCCTCCGGTGTTCCATGCTTCTTCTCTGCCCCGGAACAGGAAGTAACCTTGACTGTAAAAACATACAACACAGGGGGGTGCCTCACGAGTCCCACCCCCACGGGTCTTACTTTGGTGCCTTAAACACAGCCGCACGACTTATCCTGGGGAAATCACGCTTTGTTCCTTCGCAGCCACTCCGTCTTCAACTAAGTACATAAGTACATAAGTAATGCCATACTGGGAAAAGACCAAGGGTCCATCGAGCCCAGCATCCTGTCCACGACAGCGGCCAATCCAGGCCAAGGGCACCTGGCAAGCTTCCCAAACGTACAAACATTCTATACATGTTATTCCCTGAATTTTGGATTTTTCCAAGTCCGTTTAGTAGCGGTTTATGGACTTGTCCTTTAGAAAACCGTCCAACCCCTTTTTAAACTCTGCTAAGCTAACCGCCTTCACCACATTCTCCGGCAACAAATTCCAGAGTTTAATTACACGTTGGGTGAAGAAAAATTTTCTCCGATTTGTTTTAAATTTACTACACTGTAGTTTCATCGCATGCCCCCCTAGTCCTAGTATTTTTGGAAAGCGTGAACAGACGCTTCACATCCACCTGTTCCACTCCACTCATTATTTTATATACCTCTATCATGTCTCCCCTCAGCCGTCTCTTCTCCAAGCTGTATAGCCCTAGCCTCCTTAGTCTTTCTTCATAGGGAAGTCGTCCCATCCCCGCTATCACTGGCTCCCTATCAAGGACCATATAACATATAAAGTCTGTTCACTTACACACAAGATAATATATGGAGAAGCCCCTGAATACATGCTTACACTAATTGATCTGCCCTCTAGGAATGCCCAGAGCTCTGCAAGGACTTACCTCCATCTTCATTACCCCACCTGTAGGCATGTAAAATACAAGACTCTTTATGCTTCGTCCTTCCCCTTCATCAGCACAAAATCCTGGAATGTCCTGCCACGGCAGCTTAAGGAGCTCGTTGACCATCAGCAGTTAAAGAAGTCCTTAAAGACCTTCTTATTCGCCAAGGCTTATTCCCCTGGCTACTCCTCTGTTTAACCTGTACCATTTGTTGGCTCTTCACCCCTGTCCTTTGCCCGTGTCATCCCGTGTACCTTCCCCTCCTGTCACATTCTGTTTCTGTGCCATCTCTATATTGAATTGTATACTCTTGACTTAATGTAAGCCACATTGCGCCTGCTTATGTGGGAAAATGTGGGGTACAAATGCAACAAATTATTATAAACTAGTAAAAAAGGCCCATTTCTGACACAAATGAAACGGGCGCTAGCAAGGTTTTCCTCAGAGTGTGTATGTTTGGGAGAGTGTATGTGAGAGTGACTGTGTGAGAGACAGAGTGAAAGTGTGAGTGTGTGTGTGTGAGAGAGTGAGTCTGAGTGTGTCTGTGAGAGAGTGTGTGTGTGAGAATGACAGTGTGTGCAAGTGCGTATGTGAGACAGTGTGAGAGAGAGAGTGTGTGTGTGTGTGTGCGAGAGAGAGAGTGTGTGTGAGACACAGATTCTCTGTGAGAGTGAGTGTATGAGACCAAGCGACTGTGTGAGTGACTGTGTGACACATAGAGAGTGAATGTGATACAGTGTGAGACAGAGTGTGTGAGAGTGAGAGTCAGAAAGACATTGTATGTGAGAGAGAGAGTGTGTGTGTGACAGAGATACCTCCCTTCTGCTACTCCCATCTTGAGAGTTGCGAGGCACTCTCTATTCTGTATTGTATCTTGTTTCTTTAGAGTGTTTTCCTCAAGAAGGTTGAAGAAAACAGAAGATGGCGTGTTGACTATCTAACATAGTAAATGACTGCAGATAAAGACCTGTACAGTCCATCCAGTCTGTCCAACGAGATAAAACTCATTTTTCATGGTATGTAATACTTTATGTGTGTACCTGAGTTCCTTGCCATTTTCAGGGCACAGACCATAGAAGTCTGTACAGCTCTGTTCTTGTACTAAAAGTTCTGACGCTAACTTTGAAGCCCCTTAAAATTTACACTCCAGCCCATCCATATCTATTCAGTCACGATCAGGGCACAGACTGTAGAAGTCTGCCAGCAGTGGTTTTGCTTCCCAATTACTGGTGTTTGCCACTCAATTGCCACCACGCATGTTTGAATTCCATTACCATTTTCATCTCCACCACCTCCTGTGGGAGGGCATTCCATGTATCCATCACCCTCTCTGTGAAAATATACTTCCTGACATTACTCCTGAGTCTGCCCCCCTTCAACCTCAATTCATGTCCTCTAGTTCTACCACCGTCCCGTCTCCGGAAAAGGTTTGCATGCGGATTAATACCTTTCAAATATTTGAATGTTTATATCATGTCGCCCCTGTTTCTCCTTTCCTCAAAGGTATACATGTTCAGGTCAGCAAGTCTCTCCTTGTATGGTTTGCAACATAAATCCCATACCATTTTTGTAGCTTTTCTTTGCACTGCTTCCAGTTTTTGTTTTTTTTTTTACATCTTTAGCAAGATACGGCCTCAAGAAAAATGTCAGGAAGTATTTTTTCACCGAGAGAATGGTGGATGCTTGGAATGCTCTCCTGCGGGAGGTGGTGGAGAGGAAACCGGTAACAGAATTTAAAAAATGCGTGGGATAAACATAAAGGAATCCTGTTCCGAGGGAATGGATCCTCAGAAGCTTAGCTGAGATTAGGTGGCAGAGCCGGTGGTGGGAGGCGGGGCTGGTGGTTGGGAGGCGAGGATAGTGCTGGGTACACTTATACGGTCTGTCCCAGAGCCGGTGGTTGGGAGGCAGGGATAGTGCTGGGCAGACTTACATGGTCTGTGCCCTGAAAATGACAGATACAAATCAAGGTAAGATATACACAAAAAGTAGCACATATGAGTTTATCTTGTTGGGCAGACTGGCTGGACCATGCAGGTCTTTTTCTGCCGTCATCTACTATGTTACTATGTTATAAGAGCTTACAGCAGGGCTTTTTTTGAGGGGGTACTCGGGGGTACTGAGTAACGGCACCTTTTCCATTGTGTGCTAAAATTGACCTATGGTCCCCATGTTTTAATGAAACGGCTGAGGCCCTACACACCAATTCTGCATGTCATAGATTCTGTGACTAGTTGCAGGGGGCCTGGCTATTGTGGGGTGAGTACCTCAATTATCACCCCACACCTGAAGGGTGGCCTGGCATTTGAGTACCAGCACCTTTTTCACTAGAAAAAAACCACACTGGCTTACAGTCTCAATGAGATAGTGACTTGTCCACTGTCGCTAGTGAGGGGAAGTAGGGTTTGAACTCTGCTTTCCCTGGTTCTCTACCAATTGTGGTGGTAATAACTGGGTCATATCTCCCAGTTTTAGGTTAATTGTGGCTATCATAGGTTTCAGAACTAGAAACATCACAATTTCTGTGGGGTTTGCATCACTTTAGGCACTGGCTGACCTCAGAAGCTATTACCAGCCTTATAGATGCTTTACTTGGCCCAGTGTTTCTGGCAGCTTTAATTCACCTCTCTTTGGCAACAGCTGGCAAGAAAGCCAGTTGGCATTAGGCATGCTGCAGCCAAGATTAATGGTGGATACTTGGATAGCATTTGAAAACCTATGAAAATGATGGTGCTTTTTTAAATACTGAGGGTTCTCCAAGAAGTAGGCCTTATTCTCACATGTAGGTGATCATCCATGTTGCCTAGTGTGGAACGCTTTAAAAGCGTAATATAACTTTGACATGTGACGGCGGCGTCACCGTACGTGCACGAGTGCCTAACTGCCCAGTGCAAGACTGTGGGACCAGTAGTCTTCTTTCATCCCCTGTGAGGAGAAGATGCGCTGCCTCACAGAACCCTCACTGTATCTAGTGCGGTTTCAATTTTGATTCAGGTTTTTGTGCTTCCCTGTGAGATTTTTCTCTTGGGCCATCTTGGGTTCCCTCCTACCCCAATTGAGGTTTTTTTTCCCCCCTTTTCCCTTACGTTTTAATTTCTTTAAGGTTTTATTTTTTTTTTCATGCTTAGTAGGCCCTCTTAGGCCTGAGGTCTGGTCAGGCTTTTCTTTCTTTCTTCTTGGTGATATGCCCCCCCCCCTTTTTTTTTTAAGGTCACCATCGAGTCGTTTCATTTGGCCACAGCTGTTTCCTCTTCCATATCATCAAATGTTTTTGCCAGTAGTTTCAAACACTGTGCCTGGTGCAATCGGATTATCTCTGTTAAGGACACCCATTCTTGGCGTCTCAGTGTTTGGGGCTGGAACATACCCCTTCTAACTGTGTTCTTTGCTTTCGTATTACAGGCTAAGAGAGACTGTTTGGAGACCAGTATGAATCCTCAGCATTGGCATTGAAGTCGAGCCTTGCATTGTTGCACGCTGCTACTCTGGGAATTTTCAGCCTTGGTGTTACACTCTTACCTTGTTACTCCTGGCGGCGGCCATCTTGGGAGCTTCACCGGAGAGGCGGCCATCTTGAGTAACTTCCTCATGGGCGTACCCAATGAGATTCCTTGCCTAGCAGCTGTGGCAGGGATCCTCTGACGGGAGGCTTACTTAAGAGCGGAACACTGTCAATCATTTTGCTTCGGCTTCAACTTTGGTGGAGTTTGTGGTGTTTCCTGTTTTCTGGTGTCGTAGCGAATTTGACCATTGCCTGAATCCTGACCATCTCTCTTGTTTGCTGTCAGCCTCGACCTCTGCCTAACTTCTGACCGGGTGCTTGGCGTGCCACTACTTCCGGCGGGTCGACCCTGAGTCCTGGGGGCTCAACCCCCGGGGGAAGGGGTCGCTCCAGGTGAAGGTTCGTAATTGTCCGGCCGCCTTGCGGAGCTCGGGTCCGAGTTCGTCGCATCTGTGCGTCGCTGGGCACAGGAGCTCACTAGCGCAACACTTGGTTTGATTGTAAACTGTGGTTAGCTGTGTCTTAAAATCTTCCTGGTAAACTGCTGACTCTACTAGGGGAAAGACTACGCAAAACAGTGTATTTCAATAAGTGGCTTGAATCTTGCTGTAAAGGTTTTAGATACATATGTGTAGGAGCATGGGGTAATATTTGGAGGAATAACAGGCTGTACTGTAATGATGGGCTACATCTTTCTGTGATGGGGGAAAAAGGATCCTTGGGGAGAAATTCAAACAGTATGTTTCTAGACATTTAAACTAGAAGGCGAGGGTGGCAAAAGGAAACAAGGGAATTCAGAAAGTCACCCCCAGAATAAACAAGATGGCAGAGGGCAAGGTCATACAAAGCACATGGAAAGCAATGAGCACAAATGCTCATAGTCTAGGTAAAAAGGTTCAAGACTTGGAAGCCCTGATGGTTGTAGCTATTACAGAGACGTGGTTCAATGATCCCCATGAATGGGACCATACCGAGCTATATCCTTTTCAGGAAGGATAGAGAGGGCCGAAGAGGTGGAGGAGTGGCTTTGTATGTGAGAGACAATATTAGAGCGGCTGAAATGAGAGGAACATGGGGGGAAAGAAGAAACTTTTTATGGATCGACCTGAAAAGAGAAGATGGAACCTATATCAAAAGGGAGTTATCTACAGACCTCCGGCACAAATGGAGAAACTAGATAAGGATCTGATAGAAGATATTCAAAAGATTGGTATGAAAGGGGGGGATACTATTGTTGGGAGATTTCAACTTGTCTGATGTGGATTGGAAAGTCCCGTCTCTGCAGAATCGGAAAGAAGTAGGGAGATTGTGGACGCCTGTCAAAGTGCCTTGCTCAGACAAATGGTGACGGAACCCACGAGGGAAGGGTCGGTACTGGATTTAGTGCTCGTGAATGGAGGAAGTGTTTCCAATGTCCGGATGGGTGCCCACCTATGTAATAGTGATCTTCAAACGATATAAGGGCAAAGGCAGAGAGCGGATGCACAAAACTCACTGGATTTCAGACGTACTGATTTTGATAAAATGGGGGAATATCTAAAGGAGTTGTTTGCATGGGAAGGCATAGGAGAAGTGACAAATCAGTGGTCAAAGTTAAAGGCTGCTATAAATATGGCAACTGATCTTTATGTGAGGAAAGTAAACAAAAACAAGAGAAACAGGAAGCCTATATGGTTCTCCAAACAAATAGCTGAAAAAATAAGAGCAAAAGAGGCTTTGTTCAAGAAATATAAAAGAACGTAACAAGAGGATCATGGAAAAGATTATTGGTTAAACTCAAGGCAGTGAAGAGAGAAATATAGATAGCAAAAGCGTGAGTGGAAGAAAAAAAGTAAGCGCCAGGCTCAAGAAAGCAGGGAGGCACTTGAACTGAGTTTGCTCCCAGGAAGACCACAAACTATTTTTAAGCAAACATACGTCAGATTATTTGGATATATGGGTTAACTAGGAAAAAATGCCCGTTTCTGAGCGCAATGAAACGGGCGCTAGCAAGGGGCCCCCCCCTCCGAGCTACTTGCCTTGTTGGGGGTTGGCGTTCGCCTTGCGTTTTGGCCCTCCGAGTGTTATAGCTCCGCCCTCGACGTCATTACGTTTTGACGTGACGGCGGTGCAGACCCTCCCTCCGTCCCTCCGAGCTATTTGTGTTGTTCGGGGTTCGTGTTCGCCTCGTGTTTCGGCCCTCCAAGTGTTATAGCTCCGCCCTCGACGTCATGACATTTTGACGCGAGGGCGGTGCAGACACTCCAGGGCACACCGGATATCTCGGGCGCCTCAACATCCGTGGAGGCTTCAGAACGTTGGGCTTGCCTTTTATATAGAGAGAGATTATTATTTTGTTACATTTGTATCCAACATTTTCCCACCTATTTGCAGGCTCAATGCGGCTTACATAGTAGCGGCGTTCGCCGGTTCCGGTCTGAACAAATACAAAGTGTGCACAAGTACAAGGTGTGGTTGTGGTAGAATAGGGTCCATATATGATAGATATAGCATTAAGACTAAAAGAGTTTAAACAGATAAGAACATTGAAGTGCCATTTGATTATATATTTTGCAGTTTTGTCGATACGTTCCCTTGAAGACGCCGTCGTGGTGAAACGTGGCCCCACGTCAGGAATAACAATGGGACATTGATTTTAAAACAAAGATGTCACCAACACTAGGCTGAAGTTTGATCAGCTACAACACAACAAGACCCACCACTGTAAGTCCAGTGTAAAAAAGACAAGTGGACTTCTCTATACACTATTAAGACTGAGGTCAATAAGTTTTGGTTTTTTTTCTTCAATATGGAAGGCAGGTAGTCAGGAACAGTGCTGTGATGGTTAAGGGTTGTTGCGCTGCTGGCTGATATCGTATTTTACAGTAATCTGGCACAATAGCAAACACTGAGCACTGCATAATTACAAATAAAAGAAACCCATAATATAAACCATTTATAAAGCAGAAGGTTTAGCCAACACCGGTGCAACTATTACAATCATAACTGATCTTTCAGCACCAGCTGGTATAGAAGAGATCCCTAAGTGACGTGATTATCAGATACAGGAACACAATGGCAGCCGGGTGGGACTCTAAATCGGGTTTGACAGAAGAAAGGATTCTAGAACTCATGGCTAGTCTGAGGTTATTTGTTACCCCAGAGGATTGTATGGCTACCGCTTGGTTGCAGATTCAAAAACTTAAACAGAATTGTGATTCGGAATCATTTTCATGCTAAGACACTGATTCAGTATTGCCATGCCATGCGAATCCCGAGGGGATTAAGATTGTATAAGGAACCACGATTCTTGGAAGACAAGGAGTATGTTAAACAATGGAACAAAGTATTTTCTAGATACTCCCTGGATTCGATGCTGTTGACAGTGGATAAGCTAAATAGATTAAAGAACAACAAGAAGAGTTAGCAGCAGTACAGATGTTGTTGAAATCAGGGTTACCAACACTGGAATATGATCAACTCCAACAGCATGAGAACCAAATGACAAAATACTCATCAGAAATCCGGGCTCAAAAAAATAGCTAAGTTTAAGCGAGACGAACTAGACTACACTAAGGGATATGTGTTCCCATGGATGGACATGGGAAGAAAACCTAGACGCCCTAGAAGAAATAAGCGAGTAGCTTTCAGCACTTCTAGTGGGTCCTCGAGTGCTTGAGTGACGACAATGGATCCTCGGGACCAGATGCGATAGCACCATCAGAGATGGATTCCCCACAGCAACCTTTTTTTACAACCCAAGCATCCTTTAATTCAGCCATTACCCGAACAAGTCCCTCCCAAGCAACTATGGGCCAGACGTCAAAAGACCAACAGGCAGTAGTTCATAACTTATCCTCCAAACAACTAACGTGCACCCAACTACAAGTATTAAGTCTGGGTTTATCATTCGTACCTACCCACAGATATGACTCGTATCAGACTAGAAGGCATTTACATCATTTCTTTAGAACTTTGAAACTACGCCTGTTTTTTGACAACCCCCAATGCAATGAGGAACAACAGAGTGAAGGAGACACTTCCTTCATAAGCAAACATCGATTGCCATCGATTTGGCTACCTCCGGGTCCCCCGGATCATACAATAGAGACATTTTCCCAATTAGTATTGAAAGAAGTGGCAATCATAGAACAGGAGCGTCACACCCCTGTAGACAATTTGACCAAAGACCAATGGAGAGCTTTAGTGGATTTCCAAGAAGACCCTACATTAGTCATCCTTAGAGCTGATAAGGGGGGTGCAATAGTTGTACAGGATAAACACCAATATACATGGGAGGCTCAGCGCCAATTATCAGATTCCCTCTACTATAGGTCTCTCTCATCTGATCCGACTCAGCGATTTTTCAATTAGAATTATGCAGTATTCTTTTAACAGCTAATCAAAAAGGGATCATTACTTTGAGGGAATTCAAATATCTCTATAGATCCTTCCCAGTGGTACCAAGGATATATTTCATAACAAAAATCCATAAATCATTGAGTAACCCTCCCGGTAGGCCCAAAGTATCGGGTAGGCAATCTTTATACGAACACCTATCATAATATTTGGACCACTTTTTACAACCAAGCCTCCAGGAAACACCTTCCTACTTGAAGGATTCTACACATTTGCTCCAAGTTTTGGACACTATTCAATATCAATCTGGTACAAATTACACCCTTGTCACTTTGGATATCCAGGCTTTATAGTTCAACATTCCTCAACAAGGAGCGCTAGATATTTTAGAACTATATATTCATAAATTGGAGATATCTGCAGATAAAACAATTCTTGAAGGCAATAGGACAACTTGTCCTACAAAGAAATTACTTTTGTTTTGAGGACTCCTTTTACCTGCAGACGACAGGGGTCGCGATGGGGGCCACGGTGGCTTGCCTGTATATGGCAGAGTTCGAAAAAGCACACGTATATCCGACGAGACACAATATACATATCAAGGTATGGCGGCGGTTTATAGACGACATATTACTGGTTTGGAGTGGTACTACAGTTGAATTAGATGATTTTTTTTTTTTGAATGATCTCAACATCAGTGACCCTAATATAAAATTCACGTCACATATTGGACACCAAGACGTGGATTATTTAGATGTTCATATAACATTAAATCAAGACAGGATGATAGCATCCCTATTCAAAAAAACCTATGGACAGGAACACCATATTACACTACTCTAGTTGTCACCCCTTACCATTGAAGAACGGGATTCCTATGGGGCAATTTCTCCGCATTAAGCGGTTGTGCAGTGAAGAAGATTCATTTAAACAACACGCTCAGCAAATGGCTAACAAATTCAAACAACGAGGCTATCCTTAGAGTAATTAAGAATGCCCGTAAAAGAGCACAGCATACCCACAGGCAATGGTTACTGGAGCCTTGTTCTAAAGATAAGAAAACCTTCAAAGCATTAGTGCGTTTTATCCTACTCATCTAAAGACATTTAAGATCACCAAGATCATCCATAAATACTGGCTGATATTATAGCTCCACCCTCAGTTCAAGGACAGACCGCAGGTTGCATATAGGAGGGCCAGAAATATGGGTGAGGTCTTGCCCATTTTTAGACATATCAGCACTAAGTCTAGTCAAGAGGAATGGGGGCACAAGAGCCGTCAAAATTGTATTTACTGCACATACGCTGTGGGGGTAAAATTTGTGATCAGCCCCGCTACTGGCAAGCGGTTTGATTTGAGATAAAAAAAAACAGATTGCAACATAGCACAAGTAATATATGCAATTCAATGCCCGTGCCAGAAATGGTACATCAGGCAAACCAAACGTAAAGTCAAACAACGCATAGGGGAACATCTGAGCAATATACGACTGAATAAAACAGAAACACCATTAGTAGCACATTGGATTTCTCATGGTCATCTGGAATCGGATTTAAAATATGTCATTTTGACCCACGTGCAATTGCGGTGGGGGGGGGGGGGGGGGAGATATAACAGCTTTATTACATCAAGAACAAAAATGTATATACCGATGGGATACAGTACAACCAAGAGGACTTAATAAGGAAATAGAGTGGTTAACACTTTAATTCAACATTGGGGCCAACACAGCACGTTGATGTAATTAGTAGGATTATGAACAGCTGAGGTTTTACGCATAAAAGCTGCGTCCAGAGTAAGCGCCAGGCTCAAGAAAGCAGGGAGGCACTTGAACTGAGTTTGCTCCCAGTAAGACCACAAACGATTTTTAAGCAAACATACTTCAGATTATTTGGCTATATGGGTGTTAATTAACATTAAGACTAAAAGAGTTTAAACGGATAAGAACATTGAAGTGCCATTTGATTTATATATTTTGCAGTTTTGCCGATACGTTCCCTTGAAGACGCCGTCATGGTGAAACGTGGCCCCACGTCGGGAATAACAATGGGACATTTGATTTTACAACACAGATCACGCCAACACTGGGGTGAGGTTTGATCAGCTACAACACAACAAGACCCACCACTGGACTTAAACATGCATGCAACGATAAGTGGACTTCTCTATACACTATTAAGACTGAGGTCAATAGCCTTAAGTTGTTTTTTCAATATGGAAGGCAGCTAGGCAGGAACAGTGCTGTGATGGTTAAGGGTTGTTGTGCTGCTAGCTGATAACGTATTTCATGGTAATCTGGCACAATAGCAAACACTGAGCACTGCATAATTTAAAAATAAAAAAAACATAATATAAACCATTTATAAAGCAGGTTTAGCCAACACTGATGCAACTATTACAATCATAGTTAAATTTTAATGCCAAGAAGTGCAGAGTGATGCACTTGGGGTGCAAAAACCCAAAAGAGAGATACTGAAAATGAGGGGAGAGATTAATAAGCTCGACTCGGACGAGAGACCTTGGGATGTTAGTGTCTGAGGATATGAAGAAACAATGTGACAAAGTGACAGCCTTGGCCAGAAGGATGCTAGGCTGCATAGAGAGGGGTATAAACAGCAGAAGAAAGGAGGTGTTGATGCCCCACTTGGGAGTATTGTGTTCAGTTTTAGAGGCCATATCTTGCGAAAGATGTAAAAAGACTGGAAGCGGTGCAAAGAAAAGCTACAAAAATGGTATGGAATTTGCGTTGCAGACTGTACGAGGCAAGACTTGCTGACCTGAACATGTATACCTTGGAGGAAAGGAGAAACCAGGGATGACATGATACAGATGTTCAAACAGTGATGTACCTACTGTAGGTCAGCTGCCATCCGGGGCGGATCGCTGATGCGCACCCCCCCCCCCCCCCCCCCCAGGTGCATTCTTGGCTGCTGGGAGCAGCTGTGCGGCTCTCGGCTCCCTGCTCCCTTTGCCCCGGAACAGGAAGTAACCTGTTCCGGGGCAGAGGGAGCAGGGAAACAGCAGAGCCGACAGGCATGCGGATGCTCTCTGCACCCCTCCAGCGTCGTGCACCCGGGGCGGACCGTCCCCACCGCCCTGCCCTTGCTACACTGCTGCGTTCAAATATTTGAAAAGTATTAATCCTCAAATGAGGTTGAAGGGGGGCAGACTCAGGAGTAATGTGGAAAGGGTGATAGATACATGGAATGCCCTCCCGCGGGAGGTGGTGGAGATGAAAATGGTAATGGAATTCAAACATGTATGGGATAAACACGAAGGAATGGATCTATGGAATCTTAGTGGAGATTGGGTGGCAATGCCGGTAATTGGGAAGCAAAACTGGTGCTGGGCAGACTTCTACGCGCTACGTCCTGATCGTAACTGAATAGATATAGAAAGTTCAGGAACAGTGCTGGGCAGATTTTTACGGTCTGTGCCCTGAGAAAGGCAAGGACAAATCAAACTCGGGTATACATATAAAGTATCACATACCATGTAAAATGAGTTTATCTTGTTGGGCAGACTGGATGGACCATACAGGTCTTTAATCTGCCGTCAGTTACTATGTTACTATGATCCCTATGGCTTCTAGGCCCTTATCAGCCACTGGGAGTGTTTGAGGCATATTTTCAAAGCACTTTGGGAGGCTAAGTTCCATAGGTTTCTATGGAACTTTGGGAGGCTAAGTGCTTTGAAAATGAGCCTATTTGTGTAACAAGCAGGTCTCCACCCGCCTCGATGTCTGTCTACCGCTGTGCAGGATCCCTAGGACTGGTCAGCATTGGATCCGACACTGAGTAGGCATGGGGATTCGATGTCCTCATTGGCACCGAGTAGCATCGATGACCAATTCATCGATTTCCCCCTTGACACGTGGCACCGGGAGCACAGGGGGGAACCTGCGGAGGTGCCGATACAGCCAGGACCAGGTACTCACACTGATCCCTGATAGTTCAGAAAGCTGCTTATCAACCGATGCCCCAGCTTTTCCAACAGCTGTCGTGTTGTCATCTCAGACGAGACTACTACTACTACTACTAATCATTTCTATAGCGCTACCAGACATATGCAGTGCTGTACACGTTATATGCAGATATTTTCTCTGTCCCTAGAGGATTCACAATCTAAGCTTTGGTACCTGGGGCAATGGAGGGTTAAGTGAACCCAGGTTGCCAGGATCAAAGCAACGCTGCACTAACCATTGACAAGTTCCCCCCTTGTAGTTGTAGGCTGATTTCTAACCTTCCTCATGATCAAGGATACCCCACGAGGTGAGATTTTGCGTGGAGCCCCAGATCTTTGTCGATTGACAGTCATTTTGTACTTCTTCCATTTTCTTACTATGGCACCAACAGTTGTCTCCTTCTCGCCCAGCGTCTTACTGATGGTTTTGTAGCCCATTCCAGCCTTGTGCAGGTGTATGATCTTGTCCCTGACATCCTTAGACAGCTCCTTGCTCTTGGCCATTTTGTAGAGGTTAGAGTCTGACTGATTCACTGAGTCTGTGGACAGGTGTCTTTCATACAGGTGACCATTGCCGACAGCTGTCTGTCATGCAGGTAACGAGTTGATTTGGAGCATCTACCTGGTCTGTAGGGGCCAGATCTCTTACTGGTTGGTGGGGGATCAAATACTTATTTCCCTCTGCAGAATGCAAATAAATTCATATACTTTCCACAATGTGATTTTCCGGATTTAATTTGTGATGTGCTATCTCTCACTGTTACCAATAACCTACCCTTCAATTATGGGCTGCTCATGTCTTTGTCAGTGGGCAAACTTACAAAATCAGCAAGGGATCAAATACTTATTTCCACCACTGTATTTCTTGCCCCACACAGACCCTTTTTGAGTACATTCTACAACTTTCTGAGCCTGGCTTTAAGACCAACTCTGTAAGGGTTGGCTTCGGTGTAATTAGTGCTTACCATCACTGTGTAGAAAGTAAGTCCATTTCTGGACAGCCTCTAGTTTGCTTCACGAGAGGTTTGCTATTGTCAAAGCCCCCTTTCAAATGTCTGCCTGTGTCTTGGGACCTCAGTCATCCTCATCCAGCTGATGAAAGCTCCTTTTGAGCCACTGGATTCCTGTCATCTGAAGTACTTGATTTGGAAGGTCATATTCTTGGTGGCTGTTACTTCAGATCACAGGGTCAGTGAGTTTCAGGCCTTAGTAGCAGATCCACCTTACACTAAATTTCATCGTAGTCCTCCGCACACACCCTAAATGCGGTTTCAGCCTAATGCGGTTTCTGAGTTGGTTGTGCTTCCAACATTCTTTCTTTCCCAAACCTTATGGCTAACCTTTCAAAAGCGCACTGCACTTGGACTGCAAGCAAGCGTTGACCTTTTATTTGAAGTGGACTAATCCCTACAGACAATCCACCTTGCTTTTCAGTTTTTAAAAAAATCCCAACAAGGATGGGGGTTGCCATCGGGGAAACAATGCACAATCTCCAATTGCTTAGCAGATTTGCATTTCTTTCACTCATGCCAAAGCTGGGTTGATTCTTGAGGGTCATGTCAAGGCTCATAATGTCAGAGCTGTGGTTTTCTCAGTAGCTCACTTGAGGTCGGCCTCCAGTAGAAAACATTTGAAAGGCTGTACGTGGCCATTGGCCCACAAATTCATATCTCGCTATTGCTTAGAGCATGATACCCGATGCTTTGGTCAGTTTGGACAGACAGTTCAGCAGAATTTGTTTGGGGTTTAGAAGCCAACTCCACCGCCCAGGCCCATTTTTGTTCGGTTCCAGGCTGCACTCGCACAGTATGTATATAGTTTCCAGTTAGTTTGTTTTTTGACCTCACCATTGCGACGTCCTATTGTCCTACTTTTTTCAGTGAGCCTAGTAGGTAGGGATTCCCACATGTGAGAATAGTTGTCCTCTGAGAAAGAAGGGATACTTACCTGTAGCAGGTACAGCTAACAGGAGAGTATAAGTGATTCATTATCAAACTCCTCGATACTGGTGATAGAGATTGTAAATATGGATCCCAAACAGAAAGGTCATTTGTTTCTCTTTTTGCAGATAGTTTTGCATCGCTCACCTCCCACAATGCCAGACTGTGGTCGCTGGAACGCCATGTCCAAAAACATGGAGACTCTGGATTTACCCAGGAGCACAAGATGCATTTCCCCCCTCTATTATAAACTTTCAAAGTAGTGCCTTCTCCGTCTTGCTCATTGTCCCCGACCTTCCCGAGAACTCAAATAAACCCAAGTCCACTGTAAAATGAATACGATTGTTTAGTAAAGTATTCCAAGAGCAATTTCAGACCAAAAATGTTGTATGAGGGTACAGTCCTACATGTGTGATAAAAGGTTTGATTGTCACCTCTGTCGCACCTGACACATTGTTGGAGAAGACAATCCCCCCTGCCCTATACATCTGCACCTGAGTAAAATATGCCCAAGGTAGCATTTATGTTTACAGTATTAGTATTGTTTTCTAACCTGTTCAAAAAGGCATATCCTACCCACCCAACTTAAATGCCTGTACCCTGCAACACAACGAAACCAAAGCTCCTAATGGACATATAATAACTCTTCCTCTCTATGATTCTCTTCCTCTCTATGACTCCCTAATGTGTCTGTACACACGAACCTTATTCTACCTCAACGTTACTGTATTTGTTCATAGCGATATTGGCGAACGCCTTTACGGTACTATGTAAGCCACATTGAGCCTGCAAATAGGTGGGAAAATGTGGGATACAAATGTAACAAGGGGAGGTGGGAGGGTTATGTGAGAATTGTATTTGTATTTATTTCATTTGTACTCCGCGCTTTCCCACTCATGGCAGGCTCAATGCGGCTTACATGGGGCAATGCAGGGTTAAGTGACTTGCCCAGAGTCACAAGGAGCTGCCTGTGCTTGAGGTGGGAATCGAACTCAGTTCCTCAGTTCCCCAGGACCAAAGTCCACCACCCTAACCACTAGGCCACTCCTCCACTGTTGCTACTAGTGGAATAGCAACATTCCATGTAGAAGTCGGCCCTTGCAGATCACCAATGTGGCCGCACAGGCTTCTGCGAGTCTGACGTCCTGCACGTATGTGCAGGACATCAGACTCACAGAAACAGAAGCCTGCGCAGCCTTCTACATGGAATGTTGCTAGTGGAATAGCAACATTCCATGTAGAATCTCCAATAGTAGCAACATTCCATGTAGAATCTCCAATAGTATCTATTTTATTTTTGTTACATTTGTACCCTGCGCTTTCCCACTCATGGCAGGCTCAATGCGGCTTACATGGGGCAATGGAGGGTTAAGTGACTTGCCCAGAGTCACAAGGAGCTGCCTGTGCCTGAAGTGGGAATCCAACTCAGTTCCCCAGGACCAAAGTCCACCACCCTAACCACTAGGCCACTCCTCCACTGCTCTCCTATCCTGATAGCGCTACTATTTTACTGCTGGTCCTATGCTCTTGCGGTGTGCAGGAGGCACTTGCACATGTGTGGTGGGATGCTGTCACGCGTCTTAAAGCTGTATTATGCTTTTTAAGTGTTTCACACCAGGCGATATGGATAATGTTGCCCACATATGAGAATGAATGGCCTGCTGTACTCAGAGAATACATGCTCCAGGTAAAGTATCCCTGCTGTACAGCTGGAGACAGCAGCCGTTTGATTCTGTCTGATATGTGCAGAGTGACAGCTACACCTTTTAAAGGGGCAATAGCGCCTTTTTTTTTGTGAGGTAGGAAAGAGCCGGGGTAAAGAGGTCTGTGTGTTGGATTCCATATGGGAATTTGTGTTATCTACCCAAAAGTGGACAAGTTGCCTAGCATCAACTGTCTTCCCCTATTTACTATATTGACATTTGAGCCCATTGCAGGTTGAAGTTTATGTGAATATATGACCCTTAGGTCCATTAATATGAAATGGCTCTTTTCCATATGTAGAGCACCAGCATATCCGCTATAACCCACTGCGGAATGAGTGGGTGCTGGTATCGGCCCACAGGATGAAGCGACCTTGGGGAGGCCAGCTGGAGAAACTGCCCGAAGAAGATATCCCCCGCTACGATTCCTCCAATCCACTCTGTCCTGGAGCGAGAAGGGCAAATGGCGAGGTAATTTTGCATGCCTTTCGTCCAGGAGATTTTGGAATTTAAAATGCAGAACCACAACTTTCCTAAAACAGCTGCTTCACCTGCATGGTCTTGAGACCTGAATTTGATTTGAGCCTGGTGTCTGCAATACTCATGGCTCCCATAAAAGGGTGAGAGCATTAGCTGTTGCCTAATGGTGACACCTAGTGGCAAGACTAAGGATGGCATGCATGCTAGCATCCAGAGCATCATTTCCTACACTTTTATCAAATATGTCCTAATTTTAAAACTTATAACACTAGATGCTGACCAAAACAAAATATCACACCTCCGTTCATCCCCAGGCCCCCAATCATCCAAAGCTGAAAAGAGCCAATGCAGGACCCATGAGTCGGTGTATTAAGAGACTAGCCCTGTGCATGGAGTTTGTGCTCTTAACTTGCAGGCCTGTGCAGAAAAGGGATGGGAACTGAATGTTCACTAATTCGGAGTCTCTGTGTTGAATGTTGCTGCTAGTTGGAAGTTGAGGAAAGAGGAGATCTCTGCAGATTTGGAGATCTTCTTATGACTCATTGAAAATGTCTGGCTTCAGTCTGAGCCCTCCCTCCCTCTGCATGGACATGTAATATTGCTGTCATGCCTGAACTAGATGGGTGGTGGGAGAAGGTTAAAAATGAGGTCCTTCAAATAATAGCAATAAAGCTGAAAGTACCAGAGTACGATGCAGGCTGGCTCTGATGGAGAGGGAAATTAGGAGCAAAAAGCTACCTGGGATTCTTCCAGGTACTTGTTACCTGGATTGGCCAGTGCTAGAAGCATACTGGGCTAGATGAACCATTGGTCGGACCCAGTATGTCTATTCTTGTATACCAAACCAAAATGAATCTTTTCACCCCCCCCCCCCCCCCCCCCCCCATTTATGCTTAAGCTATGGGACCCGAACCCAACATACAAAGTGGTTTCTGATAGCAACCAGAGGCTGTTTAAATATAAATAACTAAAACTTGGGGACATGAAGCCTGTCTCATTCCCACAGCAGTACCAAAGATGTCACGTGAATTCTGCTTTTCCTTCCGTTCTTTGCAGACAGGGATTCTCTCTGCTTCCAGATTTTTATTTTTTTTACCTGCATGAATTCCCCCCCCCCCCCCAATCCCATGAGTATGCTCCATGTATTCCCCCCCCCCTCCAAATGAGGCTGCTCCATGTATGCACTAATCTGTCTGTAAAGAAATATTTTGTTACTCTTGAGTTGATCCTCTTTGAACTGTGTATAATGTCCTCGTGATTTTTAGAAATTCTTGTCCACTGAAATAAGGTTAATCTTCTATATAAATAAAATCCCCCTCAGACATTCTGAATCCCCCTCAGACGTTCTGAAGCTCACCTCTCTCCAACTGTGGCTCCTGACCTAGGCTATTCGGACTCCCGCACAGCCACGCCCATCTGCGCCCTAGGCCACGCCCCATCTGGACATAAAAAGCACTCTCAACGTTCCATTGACCACTGACGTCAATGAAGCCAGTTCGTTTGTTCGAAGCTCTGTAGCAGCAGATGTGGGCCCCGCCCTCGCGTCAAACGTTATGACGTTGAGGGCGGAGCACATTCAAGGAGCCAATCAGTAGCCGAAAGCAGGAGAGAGGCCAGGTTCACACTCTCGCACAGGACGAAGACGGAGGGCGGCAACACGGCGAGCAAATGGCTGCGGCGAGTGTCCAATGTGGAGGAGGCGGGTGAGGGCTCGGGGTCGAGGACCACTGGCGACTCGGAAGCGGGGGGGGGGGGGGGGGGGGGGGGAGGAAACAGCACTGACTACGACTCCAGCGCAGCCGTCATCCCATTCACTGAAAACAAAAGAAGCAAACCTATGACATGCTTCAGGACGTTTAATACACAGGAGTGGAAGTGACCCAAGCAAGTGTACGGTAAGCAAGGAAGCCCATTGGTTAATCTCTGTTTCAACTCCCCCACGCAGCCGTCATTGCTATACACTCACAAACAAGCAAACCTAGGAGCTGCTGCTTCACATTGTCGTTTTTAAATTGAGGACAAAAGGAGAGGGGACACAGACAGACCCTGCAACTGGGAGAAAGGGACGGGGGGAACCCCCCTGGAGCTGGGAGGGAGGGGGGAATCCCCCCTGCAACTGGGAGACAGACCGGGGGGGGGGAGACCCTGGCACATACTCTCATTCTCACACACACACTCACACCCAGTCTCACTCTCCCTCTGTCACACACACACACACACACGCGCGCACATTCACTCTCTCTCACACACTCACTCTCTGAAACATACACACTCCGAAGAAAACTTTGCTAGCGCCCGTTTCATTTCTGTACGAAATGGGCCTTTTTTACTAGTTCTCTATGTTTTGTAGTATCCGAAGGTCGTCTTATTCTCTTCCTTCCAGGGACTTAGACAGACACCTAATTTTGGGTGGGCCTGGGCCCAAGATGGGTGGGCAGAAGAACTCCGCCTTGTCTCACAAGTGATTTGGTCTCTCCCTCTCTTCCTTGCATGTCATATGGTCTCTCAAACATTCCCCCCCCCCCCCCCCGGGGCATACGTTTTTAAATAGCAGATTTTCACCGGCAGCGCGCAGCAACTAATACACACTGCTCATGTTGGCTCCACAGCATGTATCAGTCTCTGCTCTCCAGGGCCATGCCGATGAGGTAAGCGGGGTAAGCGCCGCAGGGGGGCGCCATCTTTGGGGGGCGCCGCCACTGCGTGCTTACCTTGCCCCTCCCGCTCCCATGTAGGAACTGCCCGCCCTCTTCTCCCCCCCCCCCCAAGATCCCTTTCCTTTTTTTTTTCTTTTAAATTTACCTTCCTCCGGCAGCGCAGCGTCAGTGAAGGAGGCGGCGTTCCCAGTCCCGACGTCTCTAGCCTTCCATTGGTTCGCTCAGTGTCCCGCCTTCTTCTGACGTCATCCTTGACATCATCCTTGACGTCAGAAGAAGGCGGAACACTGAGCGAACCAATGGAAGGCTAGAGATGTCGGGAGTGGGAGCGCCGCCTCCTTCACTGACGCCGGAGGAAGGTAAATTTAAAAGAAAAAAAAAAGGACAGGGCTCTTGGGGGGGGGGGGGGAAGAGGGCGGGCAGTTCCTACATGGGAGCGGGAGGGCAGGGGAGAGAGGAGCATAGATGGGAGGGCAGGGTTCATGGAAGGGAGAGAGGGGAATTGCTTGATCGGGATGAATGGCGGGGGCAGGGGACAGGTGGGCATGGATGGGTGGGAGGGTAGGGCTCAGGGAGAGAGGGGAATCGCTGCCTTGGAGCCAGGCGGGGGGGGGGGGGGGCGGCGGCGCCAACTGGTAGTCTGCAGGGGGGGCGGGCGCCAGAGACCCTTGGCACGGCCCTGCTGCTCTCTGCAGGTGAAGATCTGTTATTTACAAGGAATGCAGGAGGGACAGTTGTTGGGAGTTTTTGGCTGGTGGGGCATGGGAATCTCTGCGCTGCTACTGGGTTGGCCCGGGCCCACTCTTGGCTACGCCACTGTTTCCTTCTCTCTAAGAGGAACATAAAATTTAAGTATTCTACTTGTCTAGCAACATTTTCATATAGCTCTGTGTTAAAAGTGGGCCTGGCGCCCTAGGAGGTTTTGTTCTTCCCAATTCATTGCTCTCTCATGCGCTTTGAGAACACGGATTGGTGCTTCTCTCAATTTTGCATTCATCCCCTGATACCTGTGTTCTACTTATGTCTGTAGTGGGCTGTAGCAGTGGCGTAGCCAGACCTGACATTTTGGCTGGGCCCAGAGCTAAAATGGGTGGGCACTATATATATATATATAGGCATGAGTAGAGTGCCCTACTTCTAGCATTTTTCCTCTCTCTCCCTCCTTTCATCCAGCATTTCTCCTGTTTCTCTCTCCATCTGACCAACCAGGGTCTCCCCCTTGCTCCCCTTCCTTCTCCCCAACAGCTTGTCTCTCCCCTGCCCTTTTCCATGTCCCCTCTTTCTCCCACCATCTTTCTCTCTGTACCCCTCTTCTATCCAGCATCCCAACTCTTCTTTCTTTCCATCCAGCTTCTCCCCTCTCACCTCCATCCAACATGTCCCCTTTCTCTCTCTCTCCCTTCCACCAACATCTTCCCTTGCTCTCCACCTTCTGTCCAATGTCTCCCTCCTTTCATCCATCTCCTCTCTCTTCCTCCTTTCATCCAGTGTCTCCCCTTTTTCTGCCCCCATCCAACATCTTTGATCTCTCTCCCCCCCCCCCCCATGCAACATACACCCTGACACACTTTCTTCCTCTTCCCCTTCCAAACAAAATATTTTTTCTATGCTCCTCCACCCCAGCATTTGTTGGTTCCACGTACCTTAGTTCCCCAGGCACCCAAACGGCTGCTGAGATCAGCCACGGAGCTCAATTGCATCCCTTCTACATCCTGCCACTGTGAGCAGCCTCAACAAAAAGAAAATGAAGCGCGGGGCCGCCGCAGCCTTCAGGCATGTGCTGTTGGTCTGCCGGTCCTCAGCCCTCGGAACAGGAAATTGACGTCAGCGGGGGCAGAGGACAGCAGAGCCAACAGCGCATGCCTGAAGGCTGCTGCGGCATGTGGCACCGCGCTTCATTTTCTTCTTTTGCTGAGGGCGAGGCTGCTCACAGAGACGCGGCGGTAGCGGCGGAGGATCATCTCAGCAGGAGACTTTCCCGCTTTGGCGGGAGTGCGGGAGATGACCTGCCAAAGCGGGAGTCTCCCGCTGAATGTGGGAGACTTGGCAGGTGGGCGGGTCTGAGCCAAAATTGGGTGGGCCTGGGCGCCCCTGGGCTGTAGGTGTCTAGTTTCTACCCTTTCACAGCTTCTCTGTTTTTCTGCCTTCATCACTTGTATGGGTGTATTTTCTCTGGAGTGTGCACATTACAAGAGTTGAGAAAGACTTGGCTTCTCTTGGTGTGGGATTTTGTGTTTATGCCTTACTACGTAGAGGGGCATTTTCGAAAGAAAAGTCTAAGTCGGAATTTGGACGTCTTTGTACAACATCCAAATCCAGAGGCAGGGAAAACCGTATTTTTGAAAAAAAGATGGACGTCCATCTTTCGTTTTGAAAATACCGTCAAGGACGTCCCTAGATTTGGACGTCCTTGGATTTGGATGCCATAGTAACATAGTAGATGACGGCAGAAAAAGACCTGCACGGTCCATCCAGTCTGCCCAACAAGATAAACTCATGTGTGCTACTTTTTGTGTATACCTTACCTTGATTTGTACCTGTCCTTTTCAGGGCACAGACCGTGTAAGTCTGCCCAGCACTATCCCCGCCTCCCAACCACCAGTCCCGCCTCCCACCACCGGCTCTGGCACAGACCGTATAAGTCTGCCCAGCACCATCTCCGCCTCCCGCCACCGGCTCTGCCACCCAATCTCGGCTAAGCTCCTTAGGATCCCATTTTCGAACACAGACATCCAAATGCAAGACATCCAAAACAGAGGAGGAGTGGCTTAATGATTAGTGCAGCGGGCTTTGATCCTGGCAACATGGGTTCAATTCCCACTGCTGCTCCTTGAGACTTTGGGCAAGTCAAATACGGGAAGGGCATTTTTGGATATGACATCCAAGTCTGAAATTGGATGTTTTTTGTAAAACGTCCAAAATCAGAACAGGAAAGGTCATCTCTTCCTTTTGAAAGTGCTGTTTGGATTAATGTTTTGTGATTTGGAGGAGGAAGGGGAGGTGATCCCCAGAGTCCCTCCAGTGGTCGCCTGGTCATTTGGGGCACCTCTTGTGTGGAGTAGCCTAGTGGTTAGTGCAGCAGACTTTGATCCTGTGGTCTAGCTCAAAATGTCTAAGTTTGTCTTGGATGTCTTTGTTGTGTTCCATTATCGCTGAAAGACGTCCATGTCTTAGGAATGCCCAAGTCCCGCCTTGAACACACCCCTGGCATGGCCCTTTGAGATTTGGACATCCTTCTGACAGACTAGGAGACGTCCAAAATCGGGTTTTGATTATACCTATTTGGACGTCCCTGGGAGATGGGACGTCCATGTTCTGATTTATGTTGAAAGATGGACGTCCATCTCTTTCGAAAATGAGCCTGATAGTAACATAGTAGATGATGGCAGAGAAAGATCTGTACGGTCCATCCAGTCTGCCCAACAAGATACTCGCGTGCTACTTGATATGTATACCTTACCTTGATTTGTATCTGCCATTTTCAGGGCACAGACCGTAGAAGTCTGCCAAGTACTAGCCCCGTCTCCCAACCACTAGCCCCGCCTCCAACCACAGGCGCTGCCACCCAATCTCCGCTAAGCTTCTGAGGATCCATTCCTTCTGAACAGGATTCCTTTATGTTTATCCCACGCATTTTTGAATTCTGTTACTGTTTTCATCTCCACACCTCCCGCGGGAGGGCATTCCAAGTATCCACCACTCTCTCCGTGAAAAAGTACTTCCTGACATTTTTCTTGAGTCTCCTCCCCCCCCAACTTTATTTCATGTCCTCTAGTTCTACCGCCTTCCTGTCTCTGGAAAAGGTTTGTTTGCGGATTAATACCTTTCAAATATTTGAATGTCTGTATCATGTCACCCCTGTTTCTCCTTTCCTCCAGTGAACCCATCTGTTAGCAGATGAAGTGACTCTGCTTCTCTGGTCTCCTTGTTTTATAAAGGTGAATCCTGTATACGAGGGCACCTTCCTGTTTGAAAATGACTTCCCAGCCCTGCAGCCTGATTCTGTAGAACCTGGTAAGAAAACATTGGTTTCAGGAATGGGAACCCAGTGTGAGCAGGAAGTTGACTGGGGCTTGGGCCTTGGGTGGTTTTAGTCTGGACTTTGGAGCAGTGACCAAATGTTTTGGGGACAGTGGGGATAATTTGTTACTGAGCCCTGGTGTCAAGCTTTGCTTTGTCAGTTTGGCATGACCTGACCCTCCGCTGGTGTCCTGAGGTTGAGCCATTTAACTGACCCTATAGCTGGGGCAGATCATTACTGAAGGCCCTAAGAGGGGTCGGTCTCTCTTTGGGAACTTTTTCAGGAGCAGCTGAGGATTTGGGGCTTTTAATGGGGACGTTTGGCGGGCCTGTGGATAGGTTGGGGTTGTTTTGTTCGGCTGTGTGAATTGTTTAAGCAGCTAGATTGCCCCTTCCTAGAGTTATATCTTCCAGTGTTCTTCTCCCCAGAAACCTTTGCCAGTCAGTTGGTATGAAGGAGTAACCTGGTGGAGGCAGGGGAGTATTGCACAGTATTATAACATTTTCTGTTAAGTGAGCTGGGTGGTAAAATCAGCCAGGTGGTACACTCATTCAAAAGGTCCTGGGGAGAACGCTGTCTTCTGTAGTTTACAATTTAAAAAACAATAATCCATGAAGTCGGATCATTATTTTGATTATATCTTGGATACATTTTTATATATTGTAAATTGCTTTGGGTTGACCATTTTGTTTAGGAAGGTGATCTATAAGTGTAACAAAGACTTGGTTCTCCTGTTGAGCTGCCATTTCTCAGAGCGTGTTGATTAAAACACTGGGGATAACTGTAAAAACTTGATTCTGCATGTCAGAGCTGATTGTGGTAGGAAAAAAACCTTGAAAAACTGAGGTGTGCTCCCAGAAATGAGGTGAGAAATGCACCTCGTGAACATCTCCAGGGCTCCCATTCATTCTTATCTCACTGTGCTTGTTTTCTCAGGTCCCAGTGAGCATCCTTTGTTTAGAGCGGAATCTGCCAGAGGAGTTTGGTAAGTAACATAGTAGATGACGGCAGAAAAAGACCCGCACGGTCCATCCAGTCTGCCCAACAAGATAAACTCATGTGTATACCTTACCTTGATTTGTACCTGTCTTTTTCAGGGCACAGACCGTATAAGCCTGGCCAGCACTATCCTCTCCTCCCAACCACCAACCCCCTCTTCCCCCCACCGGCTCCACCACCCAATTTCGGCTAAGCTTCTGAGGATCCATTCCTTCTGCACAGGATTCCTTTATGTATATCAAAACATCAAATCTCCTGAAATTACCCAAACGTTTTCAGTCTCGGCTCCCTTGATGCCTGGTATAGCTGCACAATCTCTCTGAACATTAGTGTAAATGTTTAGTTTAGGAATGTGGTGGCAGTGCAAATGGCGGCCATTTTTTTTTAAACTTTCCATGTTTATTAAAATTTTATTTATGTTTCAACAATTTTTATTGATGACCTGTCAAACAGTAATAGATAACATATTCAATCCAACAATTTGCGATCCATTTTTTTCAAGTTACAACGTTAAAGATCAATGGAACAACAAAGTTTTTATGTTTTATTTAACTCCCCCCCCCCCCCCATCCCGCTCCATATCATTCCTTCTAAATCTATGTGTTACTAGGAGTGACTCTACTTTTCCCACAGCTATCCACCCTCACCCAGAACCCGATAGCTCCCCAAGCTGATTAAGAATAGCGCTGCGGGCCCTAGGTGCTAGGGTTTGGATATACCTTTCTCAAGTTAGATAGAGAGGTGTGGTAGCTGTGTTAGTCCACTCTTAAAGGTTATCAATAGAAATCATGTTTTATTTTGTTTGATTTCTATTGATAACCAAGTTAGATAGAACTTTCATTGCAGTTTAAATTTTAAGTGCGAATCTCGAAGTTCCATGTAGTCTATTGTGCCATTGCCAATACGAAGGGGCATCCGACTTTTTATTTATTAAAAAAAAAAATCCAAAGAATCATAACAGTACAACCAATACTGAGGAACAATAGTACAAACTAAAACCCCCAAATATATCCCCCCAGGCCCCTCCCTTCCTCATTACATGCTGCCCCAGCTGGTCCTAATGTTTCAGGATGACCGTTTTGAGAAGTTACATATCTAGGTGTTCTCCTTGCCACAGCCAGCCTACTGGCAGGGATTCTGTGACGTGACGGTTCCCAATTTGTCTCTGTTTGGGATCTTGGCCTATATGGTACATTTTCTGAATTTTCTCCTTCTGGTGAGAGACTACAAAATTGAGAGCATTTGCTCCTTTAGCTTTCACTGGTGAAGGGATAACAACTAAAGTATTTTCATCAACTATTTTCAAGCTCTCACTTGTTAGATATTGGGCTGGAAACTATGATTTTGTAAAAAGCATAAGTACATAAGCGTCTCCATGCTGGGACAGACTAAGGGTCCATCGAGCCCAGCACCCTGTCACAGACAGCGGCCAAAAGAACAAACCATTTGTCCCACCCATCCTAGAAATACTGTATTATTCCCCCGTCCATTCAATAACATTCTATGGCTTTTTCCTCCAGGAAGCCGTCCAACCCTTTTTTTGAAGGTCAACTGCCTTAACCACCTTTTCCGGTAGTGAATTCCACAGTTTAACTACGTGTTGAGTGAAGAAAAATTCTCTAACTTTTTTTATTTTCCCCCATAAATATTTGAAGGAGTAGATTTTCTAATAATGCTATACACCACCTTTTTTTAAACTTTTTTTTTTTTTTTTATATTTAAATCTGTTTATTGACTGAAAGATCAATATTAACAAAGCAGGAAACTTCAACATAAACACTGTCCCAGTACAAGAGATCATGCAGCATGCCCACAGTCAACAATGGATTTTCTTTACCCCCAGCCACCCCATCCCCAGCCCAATACCCCAGATTTGGCCCTCCCTTCACCTTACCCTTACCAATTCCTTGAGATTCACCAGTAGCACCTCTCCCTACCTCCACATATCCCACCCCTGCTCTCCTTTACAAGCCACTCTAGGAAATAATGCTTTCAATTGGTGCTTAATTATTCAGGATTTTCCTTCTTGCTGTGGGCTGCAACGTACACAGGAATCTCCCCCATGTCTGCCTCCATCGCCTTCCCCCCCATGGAATTAATGTCTCTGAACTCGCACCTCTCTAACTTCATCAGTTCAATCCAGTGGCGTAGCTACGTGGGGCCTGAGAGGGCCTGGGCCCCCGTAGATTTCAGTGGGGACCCACTCCCCGCCAGCCAACGTCCTCTCCGACCGTAGAACGCAGCGGCAGCCGGCAGAGAAAAGTCTTCTTCCTTGCATGCTGACGTCCTGCACGTTGTACGTGCAGGACGTCAGACTCAGAGAGCAGAACGTTCTGTTCTCTGAGTCTGACGTCCTGTACAGCATGCAAGGAAGAAGACTTTTCTCTGCCGGCTGCTGCTGTGTTCTACGGTTGGAGAGGACGTCGGCTGGCGGGGAGTGGGGTCCCCCGCCAGCAAAACGGAAGGTAGGCGGCGGCGGGGGAGGGTTCGCGGCGGGAGGGGGGTCGGCAGAGACGGGGGGGGGCAACAATGGCGGCGGTGGGGGGGGGGGGGCTGGGGGCTAAAATGTGCCCCCTCCCCTAGAGCTCTGGACCCCCCTCCCACAGAAGTCTGGCTACGCTCCTGGTTCAATCATAAACGATCTCCACTGACTTACAGCGGGACCCTCTGCCTCCCTCCAACACACCAATATAGTCTTTTTCCCAATTACCATCAGTCTCTTAAGATATGTTCTAGCTGCTATGATTTTGTAATACTTATTGAATCATGATGAGTAATTGTGAGAATGTTAAGTACGGGGCCATAACCACATCCTAGACACAACCATGGCACAGCATCCCTTCAAAATCCACAGTCAAACACAGGGTTTGATTCTGGTTCTGCATTGCATCTTTTTGAATTTTCTTTACCAAGGGCCTCTCATCTACCCTGCACGTCCGAGACTTGTGCCTCAGCCGAAGTTTAGTTTAGGCATCACTGAAACATTTTCCTTAAACCAGTGATTCCCAAAACTGGTCCTGGAGGCACCCCAGCCAGTCAGGGTTTTTGGGATATCCACAATAAATATCCATCCAAATAACTGCCTGCAATTAGTTTTATGCAATAATATTTATTCAAATTGTCATATACAAAATTACCCAATTCAGGTTTTTCACTTTTAACTTAACCTACTCTCACTCTGCCATACTCCATTCATACATCTAAAATAACAATATCACATATACATTTGTCAATTTGCATAAATATGCTGAACTTCAAGGAGGCTATGAGGCACCAGAGCAGAATTAATCCCTCTATCTTTTTATTTATTTATTTTTTTTGTTACATTTGTACCCCGCGCTTTCCCACTCATGGCAGGCTCAATGCGGCTTACATGGGGCAATGGAGGGTTAAGTGACTTGCCCAGAGTCACAAGGAGCTGCCTGTGCCAGGAATTGAACTCAGTTCCTCAGTTTCCCAGGACCAAAGTCCACCACCCTAACCACTAGGCCACTCCTCCTCCACTGTTGCTACTATTTGAGATTCTACATGGAATGTTGCTATTCCACTAGCAACATTCCATGTAGAAGTCGGCCCTTGCAGATCACCAATGTGGCCGCGCAGGCTTCTGCTTCTGTGAGTCTGACATCCTGCACGTACGTGCAGGACGTCAGACTCACAGAAACAGAAGCCTGCGCAGCCTTCTACATGGAATGTTGCTAGTGGAATAGCAACATTCCATGTAGAATCTCCAATAGTAGCAACATTCCATGTAGAATCTCCAATAGTAGCAACATTCCATGTAGAATCTCCAATAGTATCTATTTTTTTTTTGTTACATTTCCCACTCAGGCTCAATGCGGCTTACATGGGGCAATGGAGGGTTAAGTGACTTGCCCAGAGTCACAAGGAGCTGCCTGTGCTGGGAATTGAACTCAGTTCCTCAGTTTCCCAGGACCTAAGTCCACCACCCTAACCACTAGGCCACTATCCTTTTTCCTGCCACTGAATCTGGTGTCTCCTAAAATTCAGGTTATGTCAAAAGTTTAAAACTGAGACGATATGCTCCCAGATCAGACGCAGTATCCTTTGATGTCCCTGCCGTTACTTCTGGTGACCTTCGTACTCCCCTGGTGTCAAGCTGTTTCAAAATGCTCGTGATTTCTCTCCGATCAATAAATATCCATGAGAGATATTTGCAAACACTGCCTCCACTGCATGCAAATGTCTCTCTTCATTGTGGGTATCCCGAATACCTGACCGGCTGGGTGACTACAGGATCAGGTTTGGGAACCACTGCCTTAAACTATGTTTTTTTCCCCTTTTTCCTGGGCTTCCTCTTCACCTTTTGGTTTGAACTGTTCAATGATTCGTGCCCTTTTACTGGCAAAAAATTAAAACGAGGATCCACTTAGAAGGCAGACCTCTCTGTGCAGGCTGGCCTCGCCTTTTTAGGAAAACAACAAGGCAGATGATCTGCAAACTCCAAGATGGAAAGACAATAAAGCAGATCAGTAGAAGAAAACCATAAATTTATTGAACAAAAAAACCAAATATTCAAATCAGCCCGACACAGGCCCTGTTTCGCCCAGCAGGGCTGCGTCAGGGGCTACAAGATAAATGACATAACGTATAAAACTTTAAATATGGTAAACTAAAAATTAAAAAATGTATATAAATATACACACATAATTAAAATCCAAAAGTCAGAAAACATATAAATGAAAATATCATGTATGTATACTCAATACAAAAGCAGTTAAAAACATTTTATACAAAAACATATATAGAAAAATAATTATGTTTCAACAGTTTTATTGATTATAAACATAAATTATCACAACAATAGTCAGGGGTACACACAGTGTTACCTCAAGACTTCCAATCTTACAAAACAATGACAACATCCATCATCAAACTTTTTACAACATTTTCTCCCCTCCTCCCTCCCACCCATCCCATCTATCTCCTAGCCGAGCCTTGTGTTCTTATAGACTCGGTGGGATCCCTCCCTTCCCCCCCTCATAGTTACCTCTAATACTTCAACGCTGTTTCCCCAATGACATTACCAGATAGTTACCACATTCCATTTGAGGAAATACCTGTACTTGTCCATGTAGAAACAAATAGCTAACACATTTGGTTATCCTCTGTCATCAAACGGGTATTGTTTCCCCCCCCCCCCCTTCCTGGGTCCATCCACTCGTTATCTTTCTGCAATCAGTAATGCTCTGCCACTTTACATCATTTAAATTCCAGAGCTATTGCTCATACCATGGCACTTCTGATATATAACTATTCATTATCCGTTATATTGTCATTTTGGGCTTTCCTCTCTTTCCCCCTTTCCCCCTGAACCCCCATCCTTCCCCCCCCCCTTTCCTTATCCCTCCCCCCTCCCTTTAACCATTGTTGAAGGGTACATGTTTTGTCTCACAATTTAGAATAGTAATGGTATGAGCCGCAAATCATTTGTTTATGTTTACCCCCCTCCCCCTCTTTTACCAGGGAACTCGTCCACCCATTAGTGATATCTGACTTTCGATTTTATCTCATGTTTCTAGTTATATGCTTTCCATGTATACAGGCTAGCCCAATGTGTTCAGAACGTGGCTCCGTGCTCGTGGTGATATTTTGTGTAGGTATGCCCCCCAAATTTTTATAAATCGTTGACGCCTCTTTGGTGTATTACGGGCGTCCTGCATTTCCCATAACATAAGTTCATGGAGCCTATTTCTCCAATACCAGTATGAGGGTCCTCTATCTGTTGTCCAGCAATTTAGGATACATTTTTTCCCCAGAATACAAAGTTTACTAAGAAACATCTTTTCTTCTAACGTTCCTTTGTGCCATGTCGTCATAGAGCTCAGTATCACCCTTTCAAAGGACAGGTCCACCCGATATCCTAAAACCCAACCCAGAAACCTGGAGAGGGCTGTCCAGAACCCCCGTATCTCTCTACATTGCCACAAACCATGACTAAATGATGCGTTTACTTCTGCACATTTGGGACACTTATGTGTTTCTACCACTCCTGCATGCCATGCCTGTTTAACTGAAAAATATGCTCTATGTATGGTACGAAAATGGCACTCCTGCAACTCAGCACTATGCACCACCCTTATCCCTCCTTGGAGCGCCGCTAATATCTTCCCTTCTGTTATTTGGTCTTTCACCTCTCGACTCCATCTTTCCACTACCATCCTAACATCTCTTTTTGGTTGCTTCCCCTCCAGTACCTTGTGGAACCCTGACACCGAGATCTGTCCTACTGCATCCCCAGCTAGAAGCTCCCTAATGTCCTTCCCAAAGCCTGGTAGGAGACTTGCGGTGGGGAGCTCATGTATGTAGTGTGAAAGTTGGAAATAGGCTAATTTCGCCAACATTCCCCCGGCATAGTGCCTCTCAAACTCTGAATAAGCCATAACGGTCCCATCCGCTTGTAGAAAGTTTTCCAATAGTATGACACCCTGCTTCCCCAGATCTTGAAAAAATTTACTTTCTCTCCCAGGTGAGAACTCCGCATTACCCATAATTGGCAGCAGCACACTACTCTCTGAGCTGTGCTTCCAAAGTTTTGTTATCTCTTTCCATAGATATCTTAAAGGCTGTAAAAGTGGACTATGCTTTACGTGCTGTGGAAGATTTCTGACTTTTGCATGTAATAAGTAATTGAAATGCCAGGGGCTGAAATGCAGTCTCTCTAATTGTACATCTGTGTAATTGTTCGTGCCCATGACCCAATCTCCTAAATGCCTTAAGAGGCATGCTTGATTGTATATGCGCATATTAGGAATCCCCAGGCCCCCGTTCGCCTGGGCCCCATTAAGATACTCCCATTTGAGTTTTGGTTTCCTTCCAGCCCAACAAAATCGTGCCACCTGTCTCTGGTGTACCCGAAGATCTTTTTTCCATAGCCGTATTGGTAACACCTGCAGGACATATAACCATTTCGGGAACACCAGCATGCGATACAAATGGATCCGGCCCAAGAGTGTCAATGGCAGAGAGCTCCACCTGTTTAACTGCTCCCCCGTGTCTCGCAACAAGTGCGGAACATTGGCAGCGTATATCTGAGCCGGATCCAATGTCAATTGAATGCCTAAGTATCGGAATGACCCCGTCGCCCACCGTAATGGGAACTGCTCCCAATCTGCCTTCCTAACGTCTGAACTCACTAAGGCCTCCGATTTTATCAAATTTAAATGAAATCCAGAAAAGTCCCCATATTCCTTTATACTTTCCATTAGGTGCCCCAGAGAATTCATGGGATTTGTTATTAACACCAGTAAGTCATCTGCAAAAGCTGCTATTTTAAATTCCCGGTCTTGTATCTGTACACCTTTTATGTCTACGTTATTACATATCTCCCGTATCAACGGGTCAAGTGTTAGGACAAAAAGTAAAGGTGAGAGAGGACAACCCTGGCGTGTACCTCGAGCAATGGGGAACCAGTCCGAAGCTAAACCATTGACAAGGACTCTCGCTCTTGGATCGGTGTACAGGGTTCTAATCGCCTGCACGAAGAACCCAGCCATTCCATATGCTTTTAGTGTTTCTAGTAGGAATCCCCAATCCACCCGATCAAAAGCCTTTTCGGCATCAAAACTAATTAACATGGTTGACTGTCTTTCCCTGTGTGCTTTCTCTAACGCTACAAGTATTCTCCTCATATTCTTTGCTATTTTCCTACCCTGGACAAATCCTGCTTGTGGCTCTTCTACCAAAGAGGGGAGGTATCTGGCCAATCTATTAGCTAGCAATTTGGCCAAAAACTTGGTTTCTGAGTTTAAAAGTGAGATTGGTCGATATGACTCCGGGTGTAGAGCTGTTTTACCAGGTTTAAGCAGTACTGTTATATGGGCCTGGTTCATATATAGTGGTAAAGATCCTTGTTGAACAATTAAGTTAAATACCTCAGTCAGCACCGGGCAGATTTCTGCCTGCAATAACTTATAAAACTCATTCCTCATTCCATCAGGGCCCGGTGCCTTCCCCAAAGGACTTTGCTTGATCACCCACATAACTTCATCTACAGTGATATCTGCATTCAACACCCTTAACTCCTCCTCCTCTATTTGAGGTAAATCAACACTAGCCAAGTATGTCTCACCAGGCCTGACTAGATCCTCCTGCCATTTATACAACTGTTCAAAGAAGTCTTTAAATACTCCCGAGATTTCACTGTCCTTGTGCACTAGTGACCCCCGGTGGTCCCTTAGTGAGAGTATCTTTTGATTACCTACTTTTCTGCCCATGACCTTCGCCAGGAAGCCCCCTCCCTTGTTTGCAAATTTGTAAAGCTGGTATTTATAGTAAGCCTGGGATTTTTTAACTGTGCGGTGCAACAACTCGTTAAGGCTCTGTTGGGCCTCTAAAAACTGCACTCGGAGGCTCTGAGTATGTCCCGCGCCGTACTGACGTCTCAATTTGGTCACTCTCCTTTCTAATCTAAGAATTTCTTGTCGCCTCATTTTCCGCTTAAAGCTTACATAAGCTATAATCTCCCCTCTAAGCACTGCTTTAGCTGTTTCCCAATAAAGCACCGGGTCCGTCCTATGATTCTCATTATTAATGCCAAATTCTTCCCAGCACTTAGTCAAATGGGGTAAGAATTGCCCATCCCTATAAAGCCAGGTTGGGAATCTCCACATGTAATCCTCTCTTATCCCTTCGTCCAACTCCAACCTCACCATTACCCAGGCATGATCGGAAACCACTATTGGCCCTATTTTTGCTGTGTCCACCTGTGTGAAGATGTCTGTGGTTACAAATATATAGTCGATACGAGACAAAGTAGCATGGGCCCTCGATAAATGGGTATAGTCCCTCTCAAGAGGGTTAAAAGTTCTCCACACATCTACTACTGCAAAAGCTTCCTCCAGTGCTACTATTCCCTTCCCTGGCCTAGCTCTCCCTTTCCCACCTGAGCCAGACCTGTCCAGTGTCGGGTCCGCGACTTCATTAAAGTCACCCCCCATTATGATCGGGGCTCCTCCTAACCCTTGCATAGCACTAATGAGCTGTGTATAAAAGCGCTGGTCAAATGTATTTGGCGCATAAATATTGCAAAGCAAGATTGGTTGTCTGTCCAATACTACAGATGCAACGCGTATCTACCCCCAGCATCTCCTACCACCTGATTGACTTTCACATGTATACCTTTCCGTACTAGTGTAATCACTCCTCCTTTCCCCCCCACTGCTGGGGATTCAAAATGTCTCCCACCCACCATCGTTTCAATTTAGCATGTTCTATACCTGTCAAATGTGTCTCCTGCAAAAATGCAATTGATGTCTTTTGATCATTAAGGATTTTTAGAATTTTCTGCCGTTTAATGGGCGAGTGGATGCCCCCTACATTCCAAGTTACTACTTGTAATGGAGTCATGTAATCTCTACTCGTTCGTTAATACTGCCCTGCATTCTTCCCGCAATCTTTGCGGAGAGGTGTCCCAGCCACCACCCCTCCCGCTCCACTTTCCAATCTGTCATTACTCTTGCACCACACCATATGTCAATCATACCATCACTACATGTATACAAACACCATGTTCCCTTCCCAAATCTTGTCTCTCCCTCCCACCCAACCCCTCCCCTCCCTCTCCATCCCTCCCCTCCCCCCTTCCCCCCTCTACCCCTCCCCCCTCTACCCTCTTTGTCACTCTCCCAAGCCCCTTCCATGCCCTTGACTTCTCTCGCCCTTTGAAGCCCCTAAGTTATCTGTAACCATCTGGACCCTTAATCTACACCCCTTAAAGCAATCAACGGCATTGTAAGTCCGGGGTTCCTATGACCCCATCCCCCAACATGTACCGGAGTCCCTTGGACTCGTCCCATATTAACCTTAACTGCTGAACAACAATAACCTTTAGATCTGTAACTTGAACTTTCAGTACATCTCCCACCATATACCATAGCATGCGGGTATGATCCCCATGTCCTCTTTCACCAACGGGAAGACTCCCCTAGGTGTCTGTCTCGGCTCGGACTCTACTGCAAAGTCATGTGTCTGGTTCTTTCATTTCCACGTCTAGGAACTTTTGAGCTTCTTGAACAGTTTGGAAGGATCTCCACTGGTTTCCATGCTGAATCTTCAAAATAGCTGGGTAAAGTAACATAAATCTGGTGCTCTTGGCAACCAGTGTGGAGCATATGGGATGAAAACGGCGTCTTTGTTCCTGTACTCCTGCCGAGTAGTCCTGAAAGATCTTTATTGGGGAACCCTCATATTGAAGAGAGTCGCGCCTCGCCCGGAATCCTCGCAATATTTCTTCTTTATGCAGGTAGTTAAGCACTTTAATGATGACAATTCGCGGTCTCTGCAAATTTGGTTGCCAACGCCCTAGCCTATGGGCCCGCTCGATGCACAACTCCCCTCGGCTGTCTGATAGGGCTAACTCTTTTTTCAACCACTGTTCTAGTAACTGTCCAAGTAGCCTTTCTGGGACCTTTTCAGGAATGCCCACAATTCTCAAGTTGCATCTCCTGGCACGATTTTCCATGTCTTCCATTTTTTCTTGTTGCAACTTAAGTTGAGTCCTGAGCCTGGCAACCTCCTGTGTGTTCTGGGAGCTGGAGTCCTCCACTGCTGCTATCCGGTTCTCCGCCTCTCCTACTCTCTTCTCCGTTTCGGCCCCTGAGGATTCTAAGTTCTTTAATTGTCCGGCCAACAAGTCGAATCTTGGGTTGAGAGCTGCGCTCACCGCTGCTGTTATTTGCGCCAGTTGTTTATCAGTGAATTCTCCCTCAGCTGTACCTTTCAAATCCGCCATTTTATGGCTGGGCTTAGGAGATGAGGGTCTTTCTTTATCAAATTTTGTGCCTCTACGGGTGATTCCAGAAGGCCTGGGTTTCAAATATTGCTCCATACATTCAGCAGCACTGCTCTCGGACACTCTCCCAGCGCTTCGACAAACAGCTCGATTGCTATTTAACAATTGGCCTCTGCCCAAGCCTCGTTTATATTCGGGGCCTCAGGTGCCGTGGAACAGTTATACTGGGCCTTCAACCCACCACCTCGCGTTATCGTATCTGCATACGCAGAGTTGTCACTTTAATTAGCAGGCCAATTCAGGCGCATAAAAGCAGTGCAATAAGTCCACTCTGCTAAAATTTCTTCCCTCTAACCCGGGAATGTATCTGCCAGTTGTGCGAGTACAGCCGCTGAAAGAGCTTGCCCCTTAGCTGATGTTCCTCCACTCCTCCAGCTCCTGAGATGCCCTTTTCTACCACTTTTGCCACAGCTGGTCTGACGGCTCCTTGCCCCGATCCCAAGAGCAGGTACTCACTGTCTCTGTTCCTGCAGCAGCATCCGGCCTTCCCCCTTCCGTCGGGACTCCCGTCTCTCCTGTTAGCCACCTAGTATATTCTTTAAAAGCTCCGGGCACTCTCTGCCGCCGCCATCTTGGAACCGCTCGATTTCATTTCAAAGTTGTTTTTCTTTTATGTTAGAGATAGCGCCAGCAGTGCCGCTTCCGTGCTCGTCTGTGCCCCGGGCGTCCTCCTTGCTCACTGGGTCTTTTGAGAACGAGTCCGTTGATTTTAAAATCGGGGCTTCATTTGGGCGGAACGGAGCTCACAACGCGACGTCCATCTCGCTGCTCGTCTCCACTGGAAGTCTCATAGAAAAATAATTAAAAATTAATATGAAGCAATTATTATACTTAGAGATTACCAATACCAAAAGGTAAATATCCCACATTCATTAAAAATAATTGAAAAAATCAAATTAGTGAAATAATATTCCTCTGTTGTATTAAATAAATCATAAACGTCTAGTGGTTTGGTCTAAACATAGACATCAATTGTAATCAAGAATTGATTAAATAATTAAAAAATGTTAAATAAAACACCCACCTACACAGTTTTCTTTTATTGTCAGGGTTAATGAGATATGTGTACTGATGTAAAAACTGAAAAACAATCATAGGACAATCAAAAATATAGTTAAAAACATTATATATTGAATATGAATAAAAATATACATAAAACATAATGAAAAAAAATCAAAAAATGGCCTCACGTGTACAGAGGTCTTCTAAAATGTAATTAAAAAAACAGCCAAATAATCATTTTATTTATTTTTTGTTACATTTGTACCCCGTGCTTTCCCACTCATGGCAGGCTCTATGCGGCGGGCAATAGAGGGTTAAGTGACTTGTCCAGAGTCACAAGGTGCTGCCTGTGCCGGGAATCGAACTCAGTTCCCCAGGACCAAAGTCCACCATCCTAACCACTAGGCCACTCCTCCACTCATGTTTTCTGACTTTTGGATTTTAATTTTGTATGTATTTATATACATTTTTTAATTTTTAGTTTGCCATATTTAAAGTTTTATATGTTATGTCATTTATCTTGTAGCCCCTGACGCAGCCCTGTTGGGCAAAACACGGCCTGTGTCGGGCTGATTTTGAATATTTGTTTTTTTGTTCAATAAATTTGTGGTTTTCTTCTACTGATCTGCTTTGTTGTCTTTCCATCTCACCTTTTTAAGGCCAGAGAGTATCAGGCTGCCAGACTTGAGCATTCATCAGCTTGCTGGCACAGCTGCTTGGAGGGTGAGGCATGGGCATAGGACGTACCTTAGTAGTGGAAGTCTGCAGAATGCCCTGGGTACTGGCAAGCTGTGTAGGACTTGTGCTTGGGGGGGACAGAGGCTGGGAGATGTGGTATCTCTAGTTTCCTTCTTTTGTTTTACAGCAAGGTCATGTGTTTTCACCCATGGTCTGATGTGACGCTTCCCCTGATGTCGCTGGCAGAAATCCGAGTGGTCATTGACAAGTGGGCAGAGGTCCTGGAGGACCTGGGGAGCACTTACCCATGGGTGCAGGTACAGGATGTTTCTGGGTACTTGTGTACTATAGTTAGGGTTACCATATTTTGTCACCCAAAAAGGAGGACACATGCCCTGCTCCTGTCACATTTTCCCCTCCCTCCCCCGTCACCCCCCTCCCCTTACCTTACTACTGCCCTGGTGGTCTAGTGACCTCTTCGGGGCAGGAAAGAGCCCCCTCTTTCCTGCCCTGAGCGCTGCCCTGCATGCGTCCCTCCTGTTGCTGATCTCGGCGCCGATTCAAAATGGCCGCCGAGAGTTGAAGTCTCGCGAGGTCAATTCAACTCTCGGCAGCCATTTTGAGTCGGCGCCAAGAGAGCAGTGGTGTGCTGGAGTTGGCTTGCAAGAGCTGGTTGTTAGTTTTTAAAAGAATTTTTTGGAGCTGGTTGTTAAAGTAGCTACTTTAAACTGGCTCCCAAAATTTGGGATCTGGTCCTCTCCTGGTGGTGTCCTTCCCTGTGGCTTGGGCATCTTCTCTCACCACTGCCTCCCCCCTCCATGCAACACCTCTCTGCTCTTTCCCTCTTCGTTCCCCCCCCTCCCCCCCCCCCACAATCTGTACCTCTTCTGCCATGCCTTATTTATTTATTTTTTTTTTTAGGCAGTGCCGCCACCCGTCAGCAAGAGTAGGCTGCTTCAGCCAGTCTTGGGGGCCCTGTGGCTGAAGGAAGACAAACCCCCCCCCCCCAGATTGGTTGAAGCAGCCTGCTTTTGCTGATGGGTGTATCGCTCCATGGTGCGACTGCACCTCGAATATCGTGTCCAATTCTGGTCACCGCATCTCAAAAAAGATATAATGGAACTAGAAAAGGGTACAGAGAAGGGCGATGAAAATGATAAAGGGGATGGGACGATGTCCCTATCAGGAAAGGCTGAAGTGTCTACGTCTCTTCAGTGTGGAGAAAAGATGGCTGAGGGGAGATATGATAAGAGATCTATAAAGTAATGAGGAGTGGAACGGGTAGACGTAAATCGCTTGTTTGTTCTTTCCAAAAATACTAGGACTAGGGGACATGCGATGAAGCTATAAAGTAGTAAATTTAAAATGAATCAGAGAAAATATTTCTTCACTCAATGTGTAATTAAACTCTGGAATTCGTGTCAGAGAATGTAGTAAAAGCAGTTAGCTTAGCGGGGTTTAAAAAAGATTTGGATGGCTTCTTAAAAGAAAAGCCCATAGATCATTATTAAAATGTACTTAGGGAAAAAGCACTGCTTATTTCTAGGATAAGCAGCATAAAATGTATTGTACTGTTTCGGGATATTGCCAGGTACTTGTAACCTGGTTTGGGCACTGTTGGTAAACAGGATGCTGGGCTTCATGAACCTTCAGTATGTCCCAGTATGGCAATACTTATGTATTTATATAATTAAAAAAAAAAAAAACAGTGCCTGGTATGTAGGGCCTATCAGTCCACCTAGGTTCTCTAGTGGTGGCATAAATGCAAATTGGGGGAGATGAGATGAAGGAATTCCTTTAGGTGAATGACAGCTTTACATTCATCTGGGTTAGTTTCATTCTGTTCATATGCAGCCAGTTGGAGATGGTAGAAAGTTTATTGTTGATCATGAATAACCTGAAGATATGTTGGGATCTATGCAGGTGAGAATTTGAATTTGCATAGGAAGTTGAGATCAAACTGTTCAGAGGTGCTTTCAAAATATTGAGAAAGAACTGGCACCAGGACTGAACCCTGTGAGACTCGCGTATAAAGGTATATGAAGTGGATACCTCATCTTGCCAATGGACTAGGAATGTCCTGAGTGTAAGAACCAATTAAGCACTATATCTGAAGGTCCTATTTCTGATCTGCCTTTGAAAGCTAATCATAAAGTATTACTTTTATTGGACTGACATCTTATTTTCTTTGGTTGTTTTATTTCTATTACTAGTAAAAAAGGCCCGTTTCTGTTTTAAAGGAAACGGGCGCTAGCAAGGTTTTCCTCGGAGTGTGTATGTTTGAGAGAGCGTGTGTGAGAGTGACTGTGAGAGAGAGTGAATGTGCGAGTGTGTGTGTGTGACAGAGAGAGAGTGAGAGTGGGTGCGAGTGTGTGTGTGGGAATGAGAGTATGTGCCAGAGTGACTGTGAGAGAGAGTGACTGTGCGAGTGTGTGTGTGTGACAGAGTGAGAGTGGGTGCGAGTGTGTGTGTGAGAATGAGAGTATGTGCCAGGGTTCCCCCTCTCTGTATCCACCCCAGCGATGCTGTTCTCTCCCCTGCCCCCCTCCGGCCACCCAGGGAATCGCTCGGTGCCTGGAGGGGGGGGAGGGGTAGGACCAGCGCAGGACAACATCCCCCGGGGGGGGGGGGGGGGGGACTCACTGGACAGAACACGCGCTGCAGCTCATTCTCTTCTACCCAACAGCCCCCCTGATCCCGCCCCCTCAGCCACCCCTGCAGTGCAGACGGTACCCGGTACCTCACCTCCTGCTCCAGCGCCTCCGGACCGCTCCCTTTCAGCACCGCAACCCTTACCGGCCAGTGCGCTGCTCTTCACCTCCAGGACGACGACGGCTTAGTTCTCCCGTCCTCCTCCTCCCCATCCCGGCCGAAGCGCCGCTGGGCCGCCTCCTCCTCCTCCCGCCCTCTCTCGTGCGCTACAGTACCTACCGCCGCAGCCCCCAGCCACTGCGCATGCTCCCCGTGCACGCGCGCAACCGCTGCAGTACTCCGCGCGCCACCCGTCCGGGAGGGACGTGCAGGTTGCTTCCGGCTAGGGATTTGCAGTTGGCTCCTTGAATGTGCTCCGCCCTCAACATCATAACATTTGACGTGAGGGCGGGGCCCAGAGACTGTGTTTTTCGAGGCTTCAGAGCTTCGAACATATGAACCTTGGCTTCAGTGACGTCAGAAGCCAATAGGACGTTGAGGGTGAGTTTTATATATATAAAGATGTTCTTAATTAAAAGATAGTACTGAAGGGCTCTTGGCTCATTTAAAAAGGTCCCAAATGACCTCCTGGGCAGAGGCCTAGCAGGTGGCATGGAGGATATTTGTACTTTATGTCGGGCATTACAAAATCAATGTTTGGGCCAGGGGTGATAATACCTTTGGTAGAGTAGTGTTGGAGGGAGCTTTGTTTTGTAGGGAAAAAGCTTTTGTACTTTCCTTTGGCTGGATTTGTTTAGTAAGATGAAAAAGAAGGCAAAATTCAAAATGGGCAAGACCAACATTTCATTTGCTTGATTTGTGCTAGACCAGTCCAGGGCTCACCCAGGACGACTGGTATTCAGGAAATTTGTTGGGCAACATGTCTTGCTTTAAAAAAAAAAAATCTGCAAAAGGTTCCCTCCAGTGGGGACATTTCTTGGTGGGTTTTTTTTTCTCTCCTCTGTACATACTCGTCTTTGCATTCACATACTGACAAGTTCCAGGTTGCAACACTGTGATGTCACTAGAGTCTTCAGCTTCTCTTCATCAACTACTGTCTACTGATAAGGCGATATAACCTGTCCTGGACTAGTCTAGCAGGAATCAAGGAAAGAAAATGATCAGGTAAGGCTAAATGTCATCTTAACAAGCTGCCCTTCTAATTCATACTTTGTTCTCCATTTTGTTTCCTATAGATTTTTGAGAATAAAGGTACAATGATGGGCTGCTCAAACCCCCATCCACACTGTCAGGTAAGAAGAACTGATGGCAAAGGGACTTTGTTCCCCTCCTGGGTCTGGGTGCAGATGAAGGAATAGTTGGGGGCAGTTCAATCCTGGAAATTACTAAATTTGGATGATTGGAAGAATTTTTTTTAAGTCAGTATCTTTAATATTTTGATATGTTTAAATGCAGTTGGTGAATGGCCAGTAGGATGGCGCCTTGTAGACTGAGACCTTATATAGAATATTGTGTACAATTCTTGAGATCGCATCTTCAAAAAGATATAAACAGGATTGCGTCTGTCCAGAGGGTGGCCACTAAAATGGTCAGTGATGTTAAGTCATAAAGTATATGAGGACAGACTTTAAAGATCTCAAAATGTATACGTAGGTATTTAAATGTCTATGACTCTCCCAATCTACTATAATAATTTGCACCTCCAACATTCTGAAGCTGACTCCGTGGCAGACTGCAGTGAAGGGTTCGTAACTCTGTAACCATCTCTCTCTGTCCTGCCTTCACGTCAAAACGTGATGACATCGAGGGCGGAACAGTGAGAGGGAAGGGAACGCTGCAGAGTTGCTAGGCAAAGGAACACGACATCACCAGCATGAGGGCAGGGCTTTCAATAACGCGGCCACTTCGACGGAGGTAATCAGGGGAGCGAGGAGAATCGCTGGGTGGCTGGAGGGGGGGCAGGGCAGAGAGGAGAATCTCTGTGTGTGTCTCTCTCTCTGTGTGTGTGTCTCTCTCTCTCTGTCTCTGTCTGTCTGTCTCTCTGTCTGTCTCACAGTCACTCGCACCCAGTCTCACTCTCTGTCACACAGTCACTCTCACACACACACTCGCACCCAGTCTCACTCTCTGTCACACAGTCACTCTCACACACACTCTCTCAAACATACACACTCCAAGGAAAACCTTGTAGCGCCCGCTTCATTTGATTGAGAAACGGGCCTTTTTTACTAGTATGACATAATGCACTGGAGGCAACTCTCTTTCAGTTGAAAGGAAGCTCTGGAATGCGGGGGCCTAGGATGAAGGTGAAAGGGGATAGACCTGAGGAAATACTACTTCACAGAAAGGGTGACGAATTCATGGACTGGCCTCCCGGTGGAGGTGGTGGAGATAAACTGTATGTGAATTTTAACATGCAGGTGGTTCTGCACTACATGGGCTTTTGGCTGCATTTAGAAGCAGAGGCATTTTCAACTCTGCATGATATTTCATGCAAATGGTACCATGGAAAAGCAGATGCGAACGTCCGTGCTAAAAGTGTGCATCTATTTCACTTTGAAAAAAAATGCAGTTATCAGTGGTTGAAGTAAAATCAGACTTTTATCCTAGTGCAGATAATTTGAAAATTGGCCCTGCATCTTATCTGAGCCGGGCATCACTAGAAAGCGGTAGCCCATTCGTGTCCATCAGTCTGTGCTTTCAGCATGGCTACCCTGATTCTGTCAGTGGTGCTGCTCTTCATTTTGTCCAGAAGATGGCACTATGCCCTTGCAAATGCATTTAATTTACAGAACTGGGATGGGATTTGATGTACTGCCTTTCTGTGGTTACAATCAAAGTGGTTTGCATATTATTTACAGGTACACCTCATTAAGCAAAACCAGAAAAGACTTGTGAGCTAAAACTTTAGATTGCTTTTGTAGCTGGTTTCATGTAATATCAATACAAATCAAACAAAATAAAACATGGAAAAGAAAATAAGATGATACCTTTTTTATTGGACATAACTTAATACATTTCTTGATTAGCTTTCGAAGGTTGCCCTTCTCCGTCAGATCGGAAATAAGCAAATGTGGTAGCGTCCTGTCAAATGCTTTGATGTCCCCATGCATTCCTCCTACCCACCCCCATCCTCCCACCCTGTCAGACTGTCATAGTAATGCTTGAATGTTTTCACTTATATACACTGTCAGCTAGCACATTTGCTTATTTCCGATCTGAGGAAGAAGGGCAACCTTCGAAAGCTAATCAAGAAATGTATTAAGTTATGTCCAATAAAAAAGGTATCATCTTATTTTCTTTTCCATGTTTTATTTTGTTTGATTTCTATTGATAACCTTAAGAGTGGACTAACACGGCTACCACACTCCTCTACTTAAGATGTAATATCAAGAGTTTCAAGTCATTACACGCCACTTGCACGCCCATTCTCCCAGTCTCGCAAGGTCCTCCTGTAATCGTTCACATTCCTCCTGCGACTTGACGACCCTGAATAATTTTGTGTCATCGGCGAATTTATTCCCATCTCTAGGTCATTTATAAATACATTAAAAAGCAACGGACCCAGCACAGACCCCTGCGGGACCCCACTAACTACCCTCCTCCACTGAGAATACTGGCCACGCAATCCTACTCTCTGCTTCCTATCTTTCAACCAGTTCTTAATCCATAATAATACCCTACCTCCGATTCCATGACTGCAATTTCTTCAGGAGTCTTTCGTGCGGCACTTTGTCAAACGCCTTCTGAAAATCCAGATATACAATATCAACCGGCTCCCCATTGTCCACATGTTTGCTTACCCCCTCAAAAAAATGCATTAGATTGGTGAGGCAAGACTTCCCTTCACTAAATCCGTGCTGACTTTGTCTCATCAGTCCATGTTTTTGTATATGCTCTGCAATTTTATTCTTAATAATAGCCTCCACCATCTTGCCCGGCACCGACGTCAGACTCACCGGTCTATAATTTCCCGGATCTCCTCTGGAACCCTTCTTAAAAATCGGAGTAACATTGGCTACCCTCCAGTCTTCCGGTACTACACTCGATTTTAGGGACAGATTGCATATTTCTAACAGTAGCTCCGCAAGTTCATTTTTTAGTTCTATTAATACTCTGGGATGAATACCATCAGGTCCCGGTGATTTACTACTCTTCAGCTTGCTGAACTGACCCATTACATCCTCCAAGGTTACAGAGAATTTGTTTAGTTTCTCCGACTCCCCCGCTTCAAATATTCTTTCCGGCACCGGTGTCCCCCCCAAATCCTCCTCGGTGAAGACCGAAGCAAAGAATTCATTTAATTTCTCCGCTACGGCTTTGTCCTCCTTGATCGCCCCTTTAACACCATTTTCGTCCAGCGGCCCAACCGACTCTTTGGCCGGTTTCCTGCTTTTAATGTATCTAAAAAAGTTTTTACTATGTATTTTTGCTTCCAACGCTAATTTCTTCTCAAAGTCCTTTTTTGCCCTCCTTATCTCCGCTTTGCATTTGGCTTGGCATTCCTTATGATCTATCCTGTTACTTTCAGTTGGTTCTCTTCTCCACTTTCTGAAGGATTGTTTTTTGGCTCTAATGATTTCCTTTATCTTACTGTTTAGCCACGCCGGCTGACGTTTAGTCTTTTTTCCCTTTTTTCTAATACGTGGAATATATTTGTCCTGAACCTCCAGGATGGTGTTTTTAAACAGCATCCACGCCTGATGCAAGTTTTTTACTCTGCGAGCTGCTCCTTTCAGTCTTTTTTTCACCATTTTTCTCATTTTGTCGTAATCACCTTTTCTATAGTTAAACGCTAGCGTACTTGATTTCCTAGTTTCACTTCCTTCAATGCCAATATCAAAACCGATCATATTATGATCACTGTTATCAAGCGGCCCTCGTATCGTTACCCCCTGCACTAGATCATGAGCACCACTAAGGACTAAGTCTAGTATTTTTCCTTCTCTTGTCGGCTCCTGAACTAGCTGTTCCATGAAGCTGTCCTTGATTTAGAAATGCTAAATAGTAGTAGTAGTAGGGTTCTACATGGAATCTTGTTACTCTTTGAGATTCTGAATGGAATGTTGCCACGATTTGGGTTTCTGCCAGGTACTTGTGACCTGGCGTTGGCCACTGTTGGCAACAGAATACGGGGCTAGACGGACCATTGGTCTGACCCAGTATGGCTACTCTTATGTTGCCTTATTGGATATTGATGGTTTTTCTGCATGTATGATGGATCTGATTTTGCATCTTCTTGTGTTTTGTTTTGTTTTGTGTTTTTAAAGGCAGTTTATAGTTGATGTCTCATTTCTCCTTTCTTCCCTGCTTAGATTTGGGCCAGTAACTTCCTCCCAAATGAAGCCAAGACAGAGGATCAGACGCAGAAGCAGCACCAGCTGAAACATGGCGTGTCGATGCTAGTGGAGTACGGCCAGCAGGAGATTCTGCGAAAGGTGCGTTATCTATCTGAGGTGTTGTGCTGAGAGAAAATGTAACTGCCGTTCATGTTTCGTGTGATTTTTATGATGGAAGTTGGGCCTTCCTGACTGAACTGTGTTGGGGTGGCAGATATTCAGGTTGAACAGACTGTAATGAGAGGAGTGAGGATCAGTCCTTCCATTGGATTTGCTTCATTAGGGATTCAGAGAGATAGGAAAAGGAAATAAGCTTGAATCTAACCAGTTCCCCTCGTCTCTGTGGCTCCTGCACTCGCTCGACCCTAGAGTGCATAAGGGCAAAGTTGCCAACTCTTCCGCTTTAGGAGTGGGGGGGCACATGCTCACAATTTGTTCCATGGTCTTTATTTACCAGTTTTGTATCTGGGATATTTTATTTGGTGCATTTGTACCCCACATTTTCCCACATAAGCAAGCGCAATGTGGCTTACATTAAGTCAAGAGTATACAATTCAATATAGAGATGGCACAGAAACAGAATGTGACAGGAGGGGAAGGTACACGGGATGACACGGGCAAAGGACAGGGGTGAAGAGCCAACAAATGGTACAGGTTAAACAGAGGAGTAGCCAGGGGAATAAGCCTTGGCGAATAAGAAGGTCTTTAAGGACTTCTTTAACTGCTGATGGTCAACGAGCTCCTTAAGCTGTCGTGGCAGGACATTCCAGGATTTTGTGCTGATGAAGGGGAAGGACGAAGCATAAAGAGTCTTGTATTTTACATGTCTACAGGTGGGGTAATGAAGATGGAGGTAAGTCCTTGCAGAGCTCTGGGCATTCCTAGAGGGCAGATCGATTAGTATAAGCATGTATTCAGGGGCTTCTCCATATATTATCTTGTGTGTAAGTGAACATCTCTGCCCAAATATTACTCTATTTATTTTATTTAATATTTTTTTTTTTGGGGGGGGGGGCATGTAAAGGTCCAGGGGCACAGCAGTGGCGTAGCCAAGGGTGGGCATGGGTGGGCCCAGGCAAACCCAGTAGCTTTCATGTTTCTTTTCTCGAAGGTCTGTTCAGCACCAAGACGCTGCCGACTCAGAAGCCCCGTGCTGCTCTCTCTTGCCAATACGGCAGAAAAGAGGCAAAGATAATTTTTCCTGAAAAAAAACTTCAGTTTACTCTGTGATCTCCTTCCCCTGGCCAATTTCAGTGCAGCTACAAAAATCAATCCATTTATACTTCAGTGCAGATGCTGGGGCAAGCTGGTGTGTCACCCCAGACCATCAGCAAAGGAATGAACACTGAGGCTCACAGGGTACTTGCGTGACTGGGATCACAATTCTAAACTACATGATCAACAAGGATCTATATTTATTTTTTATTTTTGTTACATTTGTACCCCGCGCTTTCCCACTCATGGCAGGCTCAATGCGGCTTACATGGGGCAATGGAGGGTTAAGTGACTTGCCCAGAGTCACAAGGAGCTGCCTGTGCCTGAAGTGGGAATCGAACTCAGTTCCTCAGGACCAAAGTCCACCACCCTAACCACTAGGCCACTCCTCCACTGTTGCTACCATTTGAGATTCTACATGGAATATTGCTACTATTGGAGATTCTACATGGAATATTGCTATTCCACTAGCAACATTCCTTGTAGAAGTCAGCCCTTGCAGATCAGCAATGTGGCTGCGCAGGCTTCTGCTTCTGTGAGTCTGACGTGGAATAGCAACATTTCATGTAGAATCTCCAATAGTAGCAACATTCCATGTAGAATCTCAAAAGAGTAGCAACTCAGTTCCCCAGGACCAAAGTCCACCACCCTAACCACTAGACCACTCCTCCACTGTAATGTGGCTCTGTGCTCTCCACTCTGATTTGCACTATAATCTTGATTTCTTGTGTTGGTATTGGTGTTCATTAAGGTCAATTTTATACTATTCTATTTAAGTGTAGCAGATCTGCTTCAACAATAGTATACTGATAGCATCCAGGTCTGCACACACCTTTTTTCTGATTTTGCTGAATTGTCAGTGTTCTGTGCCTTCATCTGCTGGATATAACCCACTCATCTGGACTCATCTAGCATGATTCAAGCACAGGAAACTAGCAGGTAAAAACAAATTTGATCATTGCAGGCTTGTGATATGGTTTTAATTAAAGATAGGTTTGTGGATCGTTGTAGAACGGAGGCCTTTGAGAATTATGCTAGGTTTCTTAGTTTTTGATATTTTGTAAACTTTCCAGTGTCTTCCTGGAAGCTGAAATTCAGGCAGGCCAGATGTATGTAGGTTAGTCATTACCGAGGACACTTGGTTACATGTACTGTAGAACCAGATAGAATTTGGGCTATAACAATGTTCTGTTTTAAATATGTGGCGTTTACAGGCTGTAAAAATGTATTTTCCTTGTTCAGAAGCAACTCCAGAGAGCCACAAAGTCTTTTTAGTTAAAGCATGTGGCTGTGGTCTCAATTGGGGCCACCTTTTTACCTTTTGCTTTTTTGTGACATGTGTTTCAGCTTAAAAAACATGTTCCTTTTGACTGAACGCAAGCCAGCTGCAGGATTTCCTGGATAATCATGCACCTGTACTGAGATTGAAGGGGGGCAGACTCAGGAAAGATGTCAGGAAGTATTTTTTCACGGAGAGGGTGGTGGATGCTTGGAATGCCCTCCCGCAGGAGGTGGTGGAGATGAAAACGGTAACGGAATTCAAACATGCGTGGGATATGCATAAAGGAATCCTGTGCAGAAGGAATGGATCCTCAGAACCTTAGCTAAAATTGGGTTGCGGAGCAGGTGGGGGAAGAGGGGTTGGTGGTTGGGAGGCGAGGATAGTGGAGGGCAGACTTATACGGTCTGTGCCAGAGCCGGTGATGGGAGATGGGACTGGTGGTTGGGAGGCGGGGAATACTGCTGGGCAGACTTGTACGGTCTGTGCCAGAGCCAGTGATGGGAGGCGGGGAATACTGCTGGGCAGACTTATACGGTCTGTGCCAGAGCCGGTGATGGGAGGCGGGACTGGTGGTTGGGAGGCGGGGATAGTGCTGGGCAGACTTATACGGTCTGTGCCAGAGCCGGTGGTGGGAGGCGGGACTGGTGGTTGGGAGGCAGGGATAGTGCTGGGCAGACTTATACGGTCTGTGCCAGAGCCGGTAGTTTGGAGGTGGGGCTGGTGGTTGGGAGGCAGAGATAGTGCTGGGCAGACTTATACGGTCTGTGCCAGAGCCGGTGGTGGGAGGCGGGACTGGTGGTTGGGAGGCAGGGATAGTGCTGGGCAGACTTATACGGTCTGTGCCAGAGCCGGTAGTTGGGAGGTGGGGCTGGTGGTTGGGAGGCAGAGATACTGCTGGACAGACTTATACGGTCTGTGCCCTGAAAAAGACAGGTACAAATCAAGGTAAGGTATACACATATGAGTTTATCTTGGGCAGACTGGATGGACTGTGTAGGTCTTTTTCTGCCGTCATCTACTATGTTACTATGTTACTGGTGGTGACCCTGCAGGGTTGTGGTAATGGTGGGATTAGAGGCTTTAATATCCTTGACTGTTGCATTTTTAAAAAAAAATATTTCTTGTATAATGTTTCAAGTGATGGTTTATTCTCTCTCTCCCCCTCTCCCTTCCCCTTTTTTTGTGGTCTTTTTTTTTTTCTACAAAACTGGGAGTTTTTTGGTTTATGGTGATCTTTAGTTTTTATTTGGCATCTTTGTATCAAGCTTAGCTTGTTTTTCTTGTAAAGCTATGTTTCCCCCCCAACCCCTAGTTTAATACAGTAGGGTACAGCCAGTATGTTTTCAGGAGACTCGCAAGATATTTTGCGTACTTTTGAAGGAAGCGCATGAATTTTTGTTGTAGTTCATGTCGAAATGCTTGCATTTTGGTATCCCTGGTAAAATATCAAATTTTATTTATTTATTATTTTTGTACATTTATACCCCACGTTTTCCCCACAGTTTTTTGCAGGCTCAAAGTGGCTTACAATGCACTGATAGGCTATTGCCATATCAGAGGTGATACAGTTATATTAAATTAGATAGAATCAAAGAAACAGAGAAAATAGATAATAAGGAAAGGTGAAAAGAGTCTAAAAAAAATGGTCCTTAAATATGTTGGTAAGAAGGACTTCAGGTGATATGTTGAAGCCTTGGAGTAGGCTGAACCTCTTTTGGCTGCCTGTGCTAAACTCAATTTATTAGGGTGAGATAAGCAGTGAATACTACTACTACTACTATTTAGCATTTCTATAGCGCTACAAGGCATACGCAGCGCTGCACAAACATAGAAGAAAGACAGTCCCTGCTCAAAGAGCTTACAAGCTAATAGACAAAAAATAACGTAAGCAAATCAATTAATGTGTACAGGAATGAGGAGAGGAGGGTAGGTGGATGCGAGTGGTTACAAGTGGTTACGGGTCAAAAGCAATGTCAAAGAGGTGGGCTTTCAGTCTAGATTTAAAGGTGGCCAAGGATGGGGCAAGACGTAGGGGCTCAGGAAGTTTATTCCAGGCGTAGGGTGCAGCGAGACAGAATATAAGCGGATATTTCCATGCATGTTGATTTAGAGGGATTTAGGGGGCAGTCTTAGACCAGTTTGAGCCTCACTTGCTTACTCCAGTAATTTGTAGTTAAGTGGCGAGTAACTTCCTGCCACTGTTGAGCACCTGAGTTTAAGGAACTTTCAAGTTGGTCACTTGCTCACAATAAAAATGGTGAGCTGTTGATAAGGCTTTCGTGTATACATTAAACTGGAGTGAAAACATTGTTTTCTTAGGCATGGTAAGATTTGTGTAGTCACATGTGCGAATGAAGAAACAATCTGAAGAGCAAACTAAAAACACCTCTACCAAATCTGCTAATGGCACACCACTTTAATTCCTTGCTCAGACTGGTGCTAACTTACTAATGTGTACATTATTTTATTTGTTTGTTTTTTTTCTTACATTTGTACCCCGCGCTTTCCCACTCATGGCAGGCTCAATGCGGCTTACATGGGGCAATGGAGGGTTAAGTGACTTGCCCAGAGTCACAAGGAGCTGCCTGTGCCTGAAGTGGGAATTGAACTCAGTTCCTCAGGACCAAAGTCCACCACCCTAACCACTAGGCCACTCCTCCACTGTTGCTACTATTGGAGATTCTACATGGAATGTTGCTATTCCATTAGCAACATTCCATGTAGAAGTTGGACCTTGCAGATCACCAATGTGGCCGCACAGGCTTTTACATGGAATGTTGCTAGTGGAATAGCAACATTCCATGTAGAATCTCCAATAGTAGCAACATTCCATGTAGAATCTCCAATAGTATCTATTTTATTTTTGTTACATTTGTACCCCACGCTTTTCCACTCATGGCAGGCTCAATGCGGCTTACATGGGGCAATGGAGGGTTAAGTGACTTGCCCAGAGTCACAAGGAGCTGCCTGTGCCTGAAGTGGGAATTGAACTCAGTTCCTTAGGACCAAAGTCCACCACCCTAACCACTAGGCCACTCCTCCACTGTGTGCTTATGTATGAAAAGCTGGATGTATAAGTTGATTTATTAATCCTTATTTCTAGAGTGCTATATGAATCCAGTGGGTGGTGGCACTGTTGTACTTTAAAAGAACTTCCACTGTAAGTGATTAAGGGGCAATTCTAGAAAGTGTGCTAAAAGTTAGGTGCCAGTTCTCTGAAGGCATCTGGGTGCCCAGATTCTGTTACAGAATACCAGTGTAAGTCAGCATTCACATAATAACTTTTACGCCATTTGTTGATAGCGGATGTAAATGTGGCACCTTAGCGCAGTGGTCTTCACTATTGCTCGGCTAACAGTGAATACAGGGATAGAAAAATGGATAGGATGTACAGGAAAGGACATTTAAAAACTTTATCCACAGATCCTTGAGCGTGACCCTATATTTATAGGTCACAGTTGCACCTCACACTAACTTCTCAAGCTTTGCGCCACACTTAATAACGAACAAGGAATAGAGGCTTCATACTGGTGTATAAAAAAAGTATTGACGTGGAAGGGAGGGCGGGGGGAGGGGGTGTTCGGGGATAAAAGAAGAAAATGATTTGATGTATGTGGACGGATTGCAAGTTGTCTGTTGTATTAGGAAGGTTATTTGCTGGACATTATGTATATATGTTTTACGTCAATAAACAGATTTAAACATAAAAAAAGTATTGACGTTATTCTCTGGATCGTTGTTGTACTAAGTCTCGCTGCTGATCACTGCAAATAAATAAATATTGTCTACAACAGCTAAGGTGGACTGTAGCATCAGGTAACTATGATTTGTATTGCTTTGCATTTGTCCGCATTAAATTTCATCTGCCATTTGGATGCCCAGTCTTCCAGCTTCCTATGGTCTTCCTGGAATATTTGCAGTCTGCTTTGTGCTTTGACAACTTTGAATAGTTTTGTATCATCTACAAATTTAATCACCTTCGCCCATCGTTCCGATTTCCAGATCATAAGTGTTACATAGCACTGGTCCCAGTACAGAACTCTGTGGCGCTCCACTATTCACCCTCTTCCTTTGAGGAAATGAACCCTACCCTCTGTGTAGTGTTCAGTAACTAATTCCTAATCCACAGAAGGACATTGCTTCCTATACCATTCCTTTTTTTTTTTCGTTTGTTTCTCAGGGGTGTCTCATGAGGAACTGTCAAAAGCTTTCTGAAAATCTAGATCAGCCTTGCTCATGGTACCTGAAAAGCAGGGAGAGCACAGGCTGAGCATCATAATCCGCTTTCCATGAACAGGGAAAATGGGTGAAATGATTTTTGAGCATCTCGAGGCAATGTACAGAACAGACATGAATCCTACTAAATAACTAAAGAACTGACTAGTAACAAGGAGCATATACTGTAAACGGGTTTTAAAACCTAGAAACCTTGGTAAATGTGTTTTTGAAGAGCTTTTTTTACACCCTTAGGAGACTGCTGCTACTACTGGGTTATTCCTTTTGGCTTGCTGCCCAGATCCCACTTAGGGCCAGATGCACCAAACAATCGTTAGAGCCCTTCCCTTAGCGAATCGGTAAGGAAAGGGAATGCAAATGACTGCTCATTGTAGCTCACTTGCATTCTCTATTCCATCATTAAACAGTCGGCCAATCGGGCCGATCAAGCATGCGCAGAGCAGCCAAGCGTTATGCTGGCTGCTCTGCGTATGCCAAATATGCCTCCCTGTTCCGCCCGAAAAAAACCCGTCCATTTTGGCCGTCGTTCCCCCCCGAAGACGCCGCGCAGCTCACCCCCTCCGATGCGGCTCGATCCACAGGACATTGCAGTTGAGGCCGCCCATTTTGGCCGTCATTCCCCCCCTTGCAATAATAAAAATCTCTTTTTTTTTAAAAATTTTTTTTTGGGCAGTGCTTCACTCAGCTGAGAGACCAGGAAGTCTCTGAGCCAATCACAGCGCGTTTAGCTACTTGCTCGTTAATGGCTTGTTAAGTTTAGTTGCATCTGCCTTCTAACTCTTCCAGGATTTCTGTCCCCTTCTTATCTGTCCCAGCCATCATGTCTATATTGTTTGTGCTGTAAGCTGTATCGAGCAGGGACTGTCTCTCTGTGTCAGGTGTTCAGTGCTGCGTGTGTCTGGTAGCGCTATACAAATGTTAATAATAATAATAATGTTCTTCTGTTTTCTGTTATCCAGCTGTATTATCAATTTAGTAAATATGGTCTAGTTTAGGGATGATAAATATAGGCACCTGGATGGGTACTTTTCCTCCTTTCTCTGATCCTTTTACATATTCTTCCCCCCCCCCCCCCCCCCCCAATAACTGCCAGTCTATGGGGGATACACTGTTCGAGGAATGAGTGGAAGACATTAAGGAACAGGATTTATACAGCTCTGAAATTTTTATATCCATATAATGTTGCTCTGATCTGTTGCTGACAGGAGCGTTTGGTGGTTGAAAATGAAGACTGGCTGGTGGTGGTACCGTACTGGGCAGTTTGGCCTTATCAGACTCTCCTGATACCCCGACGGCATGTGCTGCGTCTTCAGGACCTCAGTGATCAGGAGAGAGACAGTAGGTAGCCCTTGGTTATAAATTAAGGGGAAGAGTAGCCTAATGGTTAATGCAGCGGACTTTGATCCTGGGGAACTGGGTTCCATTCCCTCTGCAGCTCCTTGTGACTCTGAGCAAGTCACTTAACCCTCCATTGCCCCTGGTACGAAATAAATACCTGAATCTATGTAAACCACCTTGAATGTAGTTGCAAAAACCTCAGAAAGGCAGTATATCAAGTCCCATTTCCCTTTCCCCCTTTCCCTTATGACATCACAATATCAGAAGGGAGCCAAGTATCGGGCAATCAAGCCATTGTGACATCATTGATGAGGTTGGCTCTTATTGGTGGAATGAGTGGAGGAGTAGCCTAGTGGTTAGTGCAGTGGACTTTGATGCTGGGGAACTGAGTTCGATTCCCACTGCAGCTCCTTGTGACTCTGGGCAAGTCACTTAACCCTCCATTGCCCCTGGTACAAAATAAATACCTGAATCTATGTAAACCACCTTGAATGTAGTTGCAAAAAACCACAGAAAGGCAGCATATCAAGTCCCCATTTCCCTATTTGAGATTCTACATGGAATGTTGCTAAGTAGCCTAGTGGTTAGTGCAGTGGACTTTGATCCTGGGGAACTGGGTTCGATTCCCACTGCAGCTCCTTATGACTCTGGGTAAGTCACTTAACCTTCCATTGCCCCAGGTACAAATAAGTACCTATATATACTATGTAAACTGCTTTGATTGTAACCACAGAAAGGTGGTTTATTAAGTCCCATGCCCTTCCCTTTAATATCTGTGTGTTAAAAAAATAGTTTAAAAAAAAAATCTAATAAAGCTTCTTTTGGCTGTACTCCATTTCAAGCTTTTGTTGATCCTTAAGTCTGAAAGCTGTTTTGTATGTAAAATAAGTTGTTCTCGGTTCACTTCCCAGTAGGCAATTGTCCACTAAAACCACAATTAGTTTGACAGTAGAAGTTAAAGACTGCCTGAAATTGGAGACTGAAGCAGGGCTGACACAGACTAATGTAGCAAGCAAGGAGGGATATTAGGACACCTATTCTCTGGTTAAATTGAGGTCTTCCCTGGCAACTTTCAGGAGTACTAAGTATAGTAGGAAAACGCTGTCCACATTTCTACATGGAAGTGTAGAGAATTGGGACAGCGGGCTTGGAACTAAAGAAAGCAGAATTCGTATCCTGCTTCTCCTACTGATTACAATTATGTCTCCTGTTGCCTCAGGTAATCAGATTGTAAGCTCTTTTTGGGCAGGGACTTATTATGATGGGGAGAGATCTTTGAATAAGATGAGCGAGGAACAACTCAGAAATAACTTCAGGTCTTAATACTGATTTTGTCACTTTCTCTCCTTTCAGGCCTGGCATCTATAATGAAAAGGCTGCTCACCAAATATGATAACCTGTTTGAGATTTCCTTTCCTTATTCCATGGGGTGGCATGGTAAGAAGGTCGGTGGGTGGGAGAGAAGGGTATCATCATGACTCCTCCTAATTTTACATCTTTCCTGAACTGAAACCAAAACGTTCCTTTTCCTCACACCTAAAGGCTTTACAAGGAATAGAAATTGCAGAGGCCTGGACAGGCTGTTTCTAGTGTTTTTCTGTATTATAAAAATGATGCTGTGAGACCTCACTGTCTGATTGTATCATGCAGCCTCCCTGGTGGCATTTTCACGCTCATATCCCCTACGCTAGCTAATGTTCTAGTTACTTTCTACACTTGAGCATCAAGGTTATTTGTGGAAGAAGTAACCCCCCCCCACCTCCCACAAGTGCAGTTGGCCCATGGTCTGTTGCATTGGAGCCGACTCTGTGGGTGCTGTGGGTTCTTGAGCACCCCCAATATTGAGAAAATTCCTTGTATGTGTCCAGGGAGGTGTAATTTCCATTGGGCTTAGCACCCCCAATAATTTTGAAAAGTTGGCTCCTATGGTCTGTTGCCTATGTGAGGCATTCTAGGAGAAATATAGTTTGACCTGGTCACTGCTGAGATTTCTGCTTCAAGCGTTTTGGTTTAAGTCGTTGCTTTTCGGACACGGTGTGGATGGAGTTTGAATGAATTCTAGGAAAAATCGGTTATTCTCGTGTGACAAAAGTGTACAACTGGACATTGACAGGGGTCGCGATGAAAGCACACCAGCTAAATAATACTTCGGTTACCTTTCCCAAACAATATGAGCTGGATTTAAAGTAATCGCTTCAAGCAGAAACTCCTTGGATTTCTAGCACTGTACCTTGGCAGGCTGTGAGTAGGTTTCTACTTCTCTTCTGCGTGAGGTCTGTCTTCTGGGTTTCCAGTGCCCTCATGGGTGCGTGGTTGCGTTACTGAAGATGGGGAAGATGCTTTTATTGCACTGTGTGAGCTCCCATGAAAGAGTAAAGCTATACAGTATATGGTGTTTGGTCTGCTCTGGTGCTGGGTGAAGCAGGGGCGTAGCCAGACTTTGGCGGGAGAGGGGGTCCAGAGCCCGAGGTAAGGGGGCACATTTTAGCCCCCCGCCGCCACCACCACCTTTGCCCCCCCCCCCCCGCCACCGTCGCCTACCTTTGCTGGCGGGGGACCCCAACCCCCGCCAGCCGAGGTCCTCTTCTTCCGGCAAGGCTTCGTTTTGTTTCTGACGTCCTGCGGTCCCCCGCCAGCAAAGGTCGGTGACGGCGGGTTGGCGGCGGGAGAGGGGGTCGAGAGGGTCGTCGGAAGGGGGGTCCAGGGCCAAATCTACGGGGGGCCCAGGCCCCGTGGCCCCACGTAGCTACGCCACTGGGGTGAAGTCTTTGCTGTGTAGATTTTCACTCTTGTATTGGTGAATTATGTAGCTCATACTTTATTGCAAGTGTGTTTTGCTCTGGTTCTGCAGGATTTTTGCTCTCTTAGGGGCCCTTTTACTAAGCCGCGTATGCGTGCCAAAATGGAGTTACCACCCGACTACCGCGTGGCTCCTGTGGTAATTTCATTTTTGGCGTGCGTCCGATACGCGCGTCTGAAAAATATTTTTTTATTTTCAGGCACGCGTAACGGACACGCGCCAAGTGACATATGACGCACATTGGTCATTACCACCTGGATTCTTTTACTGCTAGGTCAATGGCTGCCGGTAAAGTCTCGGACCAAAATGGACGTACGGCAATTTTGATTTAGCCGTGTGTCCATTTTTGGCAAAAAAAAAAAAAGGTCTTTTTTACAGGCATGCTAAAAAATGGATCAGCGCACACCTAAAACCCACGCCTACACTACTGCAAGCCATTTTTCAGCGCGCCTTTGTAAAATGACACTTTAAGGTGCCTAATCTAGAAACAACGTTTTTGTTTTAAACTATGCCAGCTGTCATTTCATACGTGCACTTTTTCTAAAAATGAAACTTGCAGCAGCACATGGTTTGGCACAGCGCTAAACATCTGTATGCTACTTGAAAATCTATTTGATTCGCACCGATGTGCGTCAACTGTTGCTTCTGCGTTGTTGCCTTGACACTCTCGTGATTCTTTTCCTCTGACAGGTGCTCCTACAGGCTCTCACCTGGGAGAAGACTGCAGCCACTGGCAACTCCATGCTCACTACTACCCACCCCTTCTCCGTTCTGCCACAGTTCGTAAGTTCTTCGTGGGCTATGAGATGTTGGCGCAGGCTCAGCGGGACCTGACCCCAGAACAGGTGGGGAGAGTCGGCTGTGAATTGGAGGGCATGCGGTTTTGTTGGTTTCTGGGAATACATGTTGGCCTTGTCAAGTTAACTAGTTGTTGCAATCATAGAAGCGGAATTTTATGATATGGTGTGTGGCCAAAATGATCACCAAGGGATGCTAATTGCTGACTTCTGTTTGGTTCAGGTGCCTTCTTTTAGACACAGTTCTCATCTGAATGAGCGTCACTGTTAGTACTAAAGCACCTGTACCATCAGGGGCATAGGCAGACTTCGGCAGGAGGGGGGTCCAGAGCCCGAGGTGAAGGGGCATATTTTAGTCCCCTGCCGAGAGTCTCGACCCCCCCCCCCCCTGCCAAACCTCCCCCGCCGTCACCTACCTTTGCTGGTGGGGTCAGCCGAGGTCCTCTTCTTCCGGCGCAAGGCTTCGTTCTGTCTCTGTGAGTCTGATGTCCTGTACGAAGCCTTGCGCCGGAAGAAGAGGACCTCGGCTGACCCCACCAGCAAAGGTAGGTGACGGCGGGGGGGGGGGGGGTCGAGACTCTTGGCAGGGTCGTCGGCAGGGGGGGGTCAAAGGTGGTGATGGTGGCAGTGGCGGGGGGTCAGCGGCACCGGGAAGGGGGCTAAAATGTGCCCCCTCACCTCGGGCTCTGGACTCCCCTCCTGCCGAAGTCTGGCTACGCCCCTGCTTCTCACCACACTGCATTCCAGCTTGCAGTTAAGAGGGTTAATGAGTGTGAGTGTCTATTTTCCAGAGTTTTTAAGCAGAGCACAAAAGAGGGGCATGAGGAGTAAGATCAAAAGAGGAAGGAATGGGAAGAAAAATTGGATAAACTCTTAAACTTCTTGTGGTCCACTAGGCAGCGGAGCGTCTGAGGAACCTGCCCGAGGAGCATTATAAGCTGAAGCAGACGGGGACCGCACAGTAGGAAAGACTTGGAGGAAGCAGTTCATCCTTGGCGGCAGACTGGCAAACGAAGCAAGAGCCTCAGTCGCTGGGCAGTGGGTCAAGTCTCATGATTTACTAAAATTTTATGTCTGCTGATGGCTTTCAGCCGGCAGCGCGAAAGCGGTTGGAGTATTGGTTTCCATACATTTCTTATTTGAGATCTGTTTTCAAGCTGTAACAAATCCAAAATGACTTTCAAAATCAGAATCGAAATGGGATTTTGCTGGGCTTTGCTGCTTGAAACGTGAGTGGGACTTGTACACGCCTGGCAAACTGCTGCCTCACAGTTCTGGGTCTTATTCTTAAGTCTCTGTGTGTGAGGTTCCAGGACCTTGTAGTGGACCCAGACAAGCCTCTATCGAGCAGCTTCTGACAAAGAACTCGTGGGAGGCAGTTTACATCCCATGTCCATGAGGGCTGTACCTTGAACAAAGTACTTAATCTCCCTGTACAACTGATTGTGAGATCTTAAATGACGCACTTAATCCGTCTGTGCTCAGCCAGTCTGGAAGCTCTTTAGGGGGGTGGACACAGGCACAATCATGGATTATACCGTGCTATGTACACTGATTACATAATTCAATTATAAAGAGTGAAAGTAACTTCCTTGTTTGTCGTCGTGGTAAGACACTCACACACTGAAATATCTTACACGTGGACGTTGAATTCAGCATTTGTGAGACCTGTGGGGGAAAGAAAAGCAGTGGAGTACTTGGATTGAGTGCTGCAGCCGTTTGGGGGGTGGGGGGTGGGGGGGGGGGAAGAACTAAAGAGATAGCATTGTGCATGCACACAGCCAGAGAAATTTTAGGGCGATTTTGTCTGCTGATATCAAGGTAGGGAAAGAATGACGTGGTCAGAGCCAGAGATATGCCCTATTTTGTATCAGGGTCTTAAATACGGTATCTTCAATAAAATGTTTTGGATAATATACTGATCTGTTTGCTCATTTTCCTATTTTGTATCAGGGACGGGTATAACAGAAAAAGAGAGTGAGTGTGCACTTTATTTCTTTAGCTGCATTTGTATCCCACATTTTCCCACCTATTTGCAGGCTCAATGTGGCTTACACTATGTTGCCATGGCATCATCATTAACAAAGTACCGTATTTTTCGGACTATAAGACGCACTTTTTTCCCCCAAAATTTGGGAGGAAAATGGGGGGTGTGTCTTATAGTCCGAAGGTAGCGATTTCCCTCCCTCCCTCCCTCCCCCCGAGTTCGGGATCACCCTCCCCCCGGCCCTGTCACCACTTCTCCCTACTCACGTCACGCGATCTTCCCTGGTGGTCTAGCGACGTCGGGGCAGGAAAGACTTCACTTCTCGGCGGCCATTTTGAATCTCGCCGAGACCGTCAGGCAGCATACAGGAGGACGGAGAGCAGCGCGCTGGGCAGGAAAGAGGGGGCTCTTTCCTGCCCCGACGTCACTAGACCACCAGGGAAGATCGCGTGACGTGAGTAGGGAGAAATGGTGACAGGGCCGGGGGGAGGGCGATCCCGAACTCGGACAAGACGCACCGGAGCACCTAGGTTTTAGAGGAGGGAAAAAGGAAAATTTTTTTTTTCCTATTTCCCTCCTCTAAAACCTAGGTGCATCTTATGGTCCGGTGCGTCTTATAGTCCGAAAAATACGGTAAGTGGTTCAGCATACTGTTACAATTAATGTTGTAGAGCAATTAATGCCCTACCTCCAGGCTGCTGCGAGAGCCTGGCGATAGTGTCAACTCCTGCCGTGTGGCGTTTCCAGCTTCAAAAAATAATTTTGAATATTTTTAGCGCCGAGGGCTTATCCAGCGATAAATGCTGCTCGGTTAGCGCAGGAGCCCTTACCGCCTCCTGTCAGGAAGCGGTAAGGGCTCCCCCTGGAAATGGCCACGCGGCAAGTGTTACACTTAACGCACTGCCCAGGGGCGTAGCCAGACCTCACGGTGGGAGGGGGCTAGAGCCTGAGGTTGGGGGCACATTTTGAATGCTGTCCCGCTGCCCCCCCCCCCCCACCGCCTCTCCCCCTCATTGCTGGCAGGGGTCCCCAACTCCCCCAAGCCGAAGCCTTCAGCGCAGTCTCCGGTACAGTGAACGCGAAGGAGACCGCTGAGCGTCAAGAGGAGCAAGAAGAAAGAAGAGCAGGGGGGGCAGGCAGCGAATGCGGCTGTGCCGGAGACCGCGCTGAAGAAGGCTTCTGCTGGCGGGGGTTGGGGACCCCCGCCAGCCAAACCAAGGACCCAGATGAAATTTGCAGGGGCCTAGGCTCCTGTGGCCCCTGGCACTGCCATTTCCATTAAAAAAAAAGTCCTTTTACCGGTGGCGGTAAAAGGAGGCCTTGGCAGGTGGCAAACCCGTGCGCTGACGCCACCGCAGGGGTCCTTTTTAATGCTGCTTGGTAAAAGGACCTCTTAACTTGCGCTACAGAAGGAAAATGAATAAAATGCTGATTATGAGAAAAAAAATGACCCATCCTGCCTCTTGCTAAGTTAATCAGAGTAGTTGGATATCATGAGGCAGAGCCATATAAAATTTTGAATAGGAAAACCTGCGGCTTAAATTGAACTCTAGTCTCAATAGGAACCCAGTGCAATTTTTGAAAGTAGGGAGAGATCTTATACCTAGAAATAGAAAAAAAAAATCAATCTCGCTGCTGTGTTCTATACTCTGCAGTCTTTTTACCAAATATTTAGAACATTCCAAATACACAATATTACATAGTAACATAGTAGATGACGGCAGAAAAAGACCTGCATGGTCCATCCAGTCTGCCCAAGACAAACTCATATGTGTATACCTTACCTTGAATTTGTACCTGTCCTTTTCAGGGCACAGACTGTATAAGTCTGCCCAGCAGTATTTCCCGCCTCCCAACCACCAGTCCCGCCTCCCATCACCGGCTCTGGTACAGACCGTATAAGTCTGCCCTCCCCTATCCTCGCCTCCCCCTCTTCCCCCCACCTGCTCCGCCACCCAATTTCAGCTAAGCTTCTGAGGATCCATTCCTTCTGCACAGGATTCCTCTATGCATGTCCCACGCATGTTTGAACTCCGTTACCGTTTTCATCTCCACCACCTCCCGCGGGAGGGCATTCCAAGCGTCCACCACCCTCTCCGTGAAGAAATACTTCCTGACATCTTTCCTGAGTCTGCCCCCCTTCAATCTCATTTCATGTCCTCTCGTTCTACCGCCTTCCCATCTCTGGAAAAGATTCGTTTGCGGATTAATACCTTTCAAATATTTGAACGTCTGTATCATATCACCCCTGTTCCTCCTTTCCTCCAGGGTGTACATGTTCAGGTCAGCAAATCTCTCTTCATACGTCTTGGAACGCAACTCCCATACCATCCTCGTAGCTTTTCTTTGCACCGCTTCCATTTTTTTAACATCCTTCGCAAGTTACCGAGGGTGGGGTAGTCCTTCTGCGATAGTATTAATACTTGTACTAATAAAGCAAAATCCTGTACTGCAAAATATTTACCAATTGCCCTTAGCTTACTCAGAAGACAAAAGGAGTTTTTAATCATTTTATTAATCTAGGATTCCATTGTCCATTGATTATCCAATTAGACTCCTAATGCGTGAGCTGATAGATCAAAAATGTAATTATCATTCCCTAGAGAAACACATAAATCCTTTTTGGTCTTATCTTTGTTCATTTTCAACTTGTGGGAAGCTACCAAAATACTCAACTCAGGGGCGTAGCTACGGGGTGGGGTGGGGGACAGGGGCCCGGACCCCCGCAAATTTCATCTGGGCCCCTGGTTTGGCTGGCGGAGGTCCGCAACCCCCGCCAGCCGGTCTTCAGTGCAGCCGCGTTTGCTGTCTGCCCCCCTGCTCTTCTTCTTGCTCATCTTGTGCATGCTGATGCTCAGCGGTCTCTGGTGCAGCCGCGTTTGCTGCCTGCCCCCTGCTCTTTTTTTCTTCTTGCTCCTTTTGTACACGCTGACGCTCAGCAGTCTCCGGCACAGCCCCGTTCGCTGCCTGCCCCAACTTTTTTCTTCTTGCTCCTCCTGTGCACGCTGATGCTCAGCGGTCTCTGGCGCAGCCGCGTTCGCTGTCTGCCCCCCTGCTCTTCTTCTTGCTCATCTTGTGCATGCTGATGCTCAGCGGTCTCTGGTGCAGCCGCGTTTGCTGCCTGCCCCCTGCTCTTTTTTTCTTCTTGCTCCTTTTGTACACGCTGACGCTCAGCAGTCTCCGGCACAGCCCCGTTCGCTGCCTGCCCCAACTTTTTTCTTCTTGCTCCTCCTGTGCACGCTGATGCTCAGCGGTCTCTGGCGCAGCCGCGTTCGCTGTCTGCCCCCCTGCTCTTCTTCTTGCTCATCTTGTGCATGCTGATGCTCAGCGGTCTCTGGTGCAGCCGCGTTTGCTGCCTGCCCCCTGCTCTTTTTTTCTTCTTGCTCCTTTTGTACACGCTGACGCTCAGCAGTCTCCGGCACAGCCCCGTTCGCTGCCTGCCCCAACTTTTTTCTTCTTGCTCCTCCTGTGCACGCTGATGCTCAGCGGTCTCTGGCGCAGCCGCGTTCGCTGTCTGCCCCCCTGCTCTTCTTCTTGCTCATCTTGTGCATGCTGATGCTCAGCGGTCTCTGGTGCAGCCGCGTTTGCTGTCTGCCCCCCTGCTCTTCTTCTTGCTCATCTTGTGCATGCTGATGCTCAGCGGTCTCTGGTGCAGCCGCGTTCGCTGTCTGCCCCCCTGCTCTTCTTCTTGCTCATCTTGTGCATGCTGATGCTCAGCGGTCTCTGGTGCAGCCGCGTTTGCTGTCTGCCCCCCTGCTCTTCTTCTTGCTCATCTTGTGCATGCTGATGCTCAGCGGTCTCTGGTGCAGCCGCGTTTGCTGCCTGCCCCCTGCTCTTTTTTTCTTCTTGCTCCTTTTGTACACGCTGACGCTCAGCAGTCTCCGGCACAGCCCCGTTCGCTGCCTGCCCCAACTTTTTTCTTCTTGCTCCTCCTGTGCACGCTGATGCTCAGCGGTCTCTGGCGCAGCCGCGTTCGCTGTCTGCCCCCCTGCTCTTCTTCTTGCTCATCTTGTGCATGCTGATGCTCAGCGGTCTCTGGTGCAGCCGCGTTTGCTGCCTGCCCCCTGCTCTTTTTTTCTTCTTGCTCCTTTTGTACACGCTGACGCTCAGCAATCTCCGGCACAGCCCCGTTCGCTGCCTGCCCCCTGCAGCGAACGCGGCTGCGCCAGAGACCGCGCTGAAGAAGGCTTCAGTTGGTGGGGGTTGGGGACCCCTGCCAGCAAAGGTATTTGTGGGGGGGGGCGAGGAGGTGAGGCGGCACTCAAAATATGACCCCACCCTCGGGCTCTGGCCCCCTCCCACCATGAGGTCTGGCTACGCCCCTGGCTCAACTGTATCTAAACACAGCCTTAAACTTTTCAAATCTTCATTGTCATTGGTCGATAAAGGGTACAGAATATTAATGTAGTCAGCATAGATATAACCATTTGCCTTAAGTTTCTCCCGTTCACTCCCTAAGGATTGCATTAAGATGTTGAACAATACAGGTGAAAAGGGTGACCCCTGAGGGCCACTACATTTTGGGGCCCTTTTACTAAGCCGCTTAAGTGTCTACTTGTGCCCAATGTGCTCCAAAATGGAGTTACTGCCCAGCTATCGCGTGGCTCTTGCGGTAATTTCAATTTTGGCGCGCATCCAAAAAATAATTTTTATTTTCAGATGCGCGTATCTGACGCGTGCCAAGTGGCATTTGATGCATGTAGGTCATTACCGTACAGTTACCACGTGAGACTTTACCGCTAGGTCAATGGCTGGCGGTAAGGTCTCAGACCCAAAATGGACGCGTGCCAATTTTGATTTTGCCGCATGTCCATTTTCGGCAAAAATTTTAATAAAGGCCTTTTTTTACAGGCGTGCTGAAAAATGGATCGGTGTGCACCCAAAACCCGCACCTACACTACTGCAAGCCATTTTCCAGCGCACCTTAGTGAAAGGACCCCTAAGTTTTACAGATAGTGGATAACAATCAATCTTTTTTTTTTTTTTTACTTTATACGATCGTTACATAAGTAATGCCACACTGGGAAAAGACCAAGGGTCCATCGAGCCCAGAATCCTGTCCACACCAGCGGCCAATCCAGGTCAAGGGCACCTGGCGAGCTTCCCAAATGTACAAACATTCTATACATGTTATTCCTGGAATTGTGGATTTTTCCCAAGTCCATTCAGTAGAGGTTTATGGACTTGTCCTTTAGGAAACCGTCTAACCCCTTTTTAAATTCTGCTAAGCTAACCGCCTTCACCACGTTCTCCGGCAACGAATTCCAGAGTTTAATTACGCGTTGGGTGAAGAAAACTTTTCTCCGATTTGTTTTAAATTTACAACACTGTAGTTTCATTGCATGCCCCCTAGTCCTAGTATTTTTGGAAAGCGTGAACAGACGCTTCACATCCACCTGTTCCACTCCACTCAATATTTTATATACCTCTATCTTTATCATGTCTCCCCTCAGCCGTCTCTTCTCCAAGCTGAAAAGTCCTAGCCTCCTTAGTCTTGTGTCAATAAAATCCCATCTATCTACTTAAGGGAAATGGGACTTGACATACAGCCTTTCTGAGGTTTTTCAACTACATTCAAAGCGGTTTACATATATTCAGGTAATTATTTTGTACCTGGGGCAATGGAGGGTTAAGTGATTTGCCCAGAGTCACAAGGAGCTGCAGTGGGAATTGAACTCAGTTCCCCAGGATCAAAGTCCACTGCACTAACCACTAGGCTACTCCTCCACTAGCAACATTTCATGTAGAAGCCTGCCCTTGCAGATCAGCAGTGTGGCTGCGCAGGCTTCTGTTTCTGTGAGTCTGTTGTCCTCACAGAAACAGAAGCCTGCGCGGCCGCGTTGCTGATCTGCAAGGGCAGGCTCCTACATGGAATGTTCCTAGTGGAATAGCAACATTCCATGTAGAATCTCCAATAGGGAAATGGGACTTGATATACCGCCTTTCTGAGGTTTTTGCAACTACATTCAAATCGGTTTACATATATTCAGGTACTTTATTTTGTACTAGGGGCAAGGGAGGGTTAAGTGACTTGCCCAGAGTCACAAGGAGCTGCAGTGGGAATTGAACTCAGTTCCCCAGGATCAAAGTCCACTGCACTAACCACTAGGCTGAATGGAAAAAGGCTTGTTGATGATTTAGCTTTCCTTCCATCAATCTACTCCAGGATCATTCTATGTCAAGTGGTCTGATTTCAGAGAAGTGCCCTGCTTGACCATCACGGATTTCGATGAAATTTTCTGTGAACATTCATACATGTCCCCAATGAACATTGGTAAAGTTTTACGTTCGCCAATACAATACTTGCTGAGATATATAGTAATCTGTGTGACCCCATACTGCAGCCTTCTATGGTATGACTCTGAGATTTCGGCAACTTTGAGACACTGTATTTTGTTGAGAGAAACAAAACTTGGCCATGTTGTACAACTTTTTGGGCTCTATTAAAATAATAAAAAAATCTTCATGAGCGATTTCCATGAAGAAAATTTGGAGCAACCTTAGTCTGAAAAATTTGCGGCTCGAAAAAATTGTAAAGTTTGGCATTTTATATCTCTGGAATTAAAGGTGTGATAAACATGAAACTTTGCACACAACAACTTATCAACACAAGGTTTTCGAATATAAAATTTCATTCTCCTAATATTTTCCATTAGTTCACAAATTGAGTGTAAAGTTGATGATTTTTGCAAAAACACCAAAAATAGGGTATTTTTTAGCCCACTTTTACAAAAAAAAAAAAAAAAAGACCTTCTGGAAACTCTTTTTAATCATTTTCATTAGAAAGAGCATGTTTCAAACCCCTTAAAAAAGTAGGGTTGGTTTTTTATCGCTGGCATATAAGGCCCTAGAAATAGGGACAAAGTTGAGGAGAATTCTAAAACCTTATCTATCCCACCATACATAAGGCTATTCTCATTGGTGTCACTCTCCCTGCTACCACCTACTCCTTAGAAAGTTCTGCTGGGTAATGCAAAAAATTACTTTGCCTCCCTTAGTGCAGTTTAACATAACTGTTCCGATGCAGCCAGCGTTTTGCAGCTCCCATGCTGCTGCATTAGGGAAGTCTTCAATTCTGCTGTCCGGCACAGTTTCTTCAACTCCGTGTGAAAGGGTTGTGCTGGATGAAATTCAAAGATAAGTACATGCCCCTGCTGTTTAACAGACCAGAATATTGAACTATATTTAGAGAATGCTGTGATAAGATTTTTCACATGTACAAACTGCTGGATTAACTGAATTGTATTTATGGATATTATGAGGTTTTGAAGCTGCAGGTTCCTGGCCAGATGAAACAAGGGGAGGTTTTTTTTAAGCTCGTGATTGAAAAGTAGGGAGCAGTAACAGTAGCTACCCCATCTTTATGAGGCTTTCTCCTACCCCTGAGCAGTATTGGTTGAGATACTGGAGGTATATGATCTTACGTGAACTGCCAGCACAGAGAGAAATTAGAAGTTACAGAATTACAGTAGGATTTTGATTGGAGAATCATTGTACATATGTTTTGCAGTTACTGGGTTGGCAGCAAGTTTTTAAAATTTATTAGCGTTATTGCTTATTGATGCAGACTCCTATCGCTCTATTATGTATATTCTATTTACATGCACTGCTGTGGTGCCAATCAGAAACAATTACTGAAAACCCTGCAAAAAGGCACTCATAAGAGTTGTACTAGGTCAGACCAAAGGTCTATCTAGCCCAATATCCTGCTTCCAACAGTGGCTAATCTAGGTTACAAGTACCTGGCAGAAACCCAAAGAGTAGCAAGATTATATGTTACTTAACCTCAGGAATAAGCAGTGGCTTTCCCCAGGTCTACCATAGTAATAATTGTACTAGGTCAGTGTCACGTCGGTGGCTGTGACCACCCTCAGACTTACCTCATTTCTGGGGGCCAGCGGCTGTGCTGGCTTCTCTCTATGTTTGTGTTAGTCTTGTCTCTGTCTTGGTGTGCTGGCTGCTTCCAGCATGAACCTGATTGCTTCACTAGACCTCACCTGTGTGGGCTATGCCTCTCTAGGGAGCCAGCATCTAAGATGGCTGCCACCGGCTCTATGCCAGCTTCCAAGATGGCTCCTGCTTGTCTTTCCTGTGGGCTCACTTCCTATGTGTGTCAAGCCTCTCTTTGGGGTCAAGGTACTTCCTGCTTCTGTCCTGCTGCTGGTGACCTCATCAGTGAGAGCCTTCATAAGGAAGTGCAGTGCTGGCATTCTGGGCCTTTGCATAAGTGTTATGCTTTTAGGCCAGGTCAGGTTAGTAAGTGTCTGCTACAATACTGCTTAGCCTCTCTCTGGGTTCCAGCCTAGCTTCTTTCTGTGTCTGTGTGTTTGTTGTCCTTCCGTGGGGGGTCTTCCTTGCCACTGTCTCTCTGTGGACTGCGGGTCCTTCCTGGCTTACCCTGAGTTGGGGTGAAGCCTCTGTCTGTGGACTGCGGGTCCTTCCTGGCTTACCCTGTGTTTGGGGTGAAGCCTCTGCTCCAGGCTTACCCTGTGTTGGGGTGAAGCCTCTGTTCCTGGCTTACCCTGGGTTGGGGTGAAGCCTTTGTCCGGGTTTGTTCTCCGTCTGTATGCGAAGCCTCAGCCTTTGTGAGTTCCCCAGTCAGTGTGTGGAACTACTGTGGCTTCAGACCCCTGGCCTGTATTCCTGGTTTACTCTGTTTGCTCTGCTGCCTGCCCAAGACCCTTGGCCTGTTCTTCCTGGTTACTCTGTTTGCTGTGCTGCCTGCCCAAGACCCTTGGCCTGTTATTCCTGGTTTGATCTCTTTACCCTAAGTCCTGCCTTGCCTAGCCTGTGTGCCTACCCTGCTTGTATATCCTGAATCCTGTATCTGTCTAGCTAGTGTGTATTTCCTGGGTGGCTATTCCTGTATCCTGTCTCCACCTAGCTAGAGGGTTTACCTTGTGGGTATTCCTGGATCCCCGTTCTGCCTAGTGTGCATGCTGCCCTAGTCCTTGCTCCTGCTAGCTTCTGTACGCCTTGTGTCCTTGGTCTGTCTTCTGGGTCTTGCTAGTGGCTGTGCAGCAGCACAATGTCTGTGTTTAGTTCCTAGTCTGGTCTCCCTCGTGTTTTCCCAGACCCAGGGTGGGTCCTCTGGATCTTCAGTTCCTGCAAGTCCTGCCGGCCACCTGCACTTCGGAGCTCAACTCCGGAGGAACGGTGGCTAAGTGCAGGTGAAGCTGTTCCTGTTTCGTCTGTTCTAGTTGCCTGCCTTGTACTACTCCAGTCCAGAGTTCCAGTACTGCTCTTCTGTATTTCCAGTCCCGAGGTGGTCTTGCCTGCTGCTGCCGCTCCTCGGCAGTGGCCCAAGGGCTCACGAACTCCAGTCCTGCCTCGAGGACCTGACAGAATGCCAAGGCCCTCAAGAACGCGACAGTCAGACCAAAGGTCTATCTAGCCCAATATCCTGCTTCCAACAGTGGCTAGTCTAGGTTACAAGTGCCTGGCAGAAACCCAAAGAGTAGCAAGATTATATGTTACTTAATCTCAGGAATAAGCAGTGGCTTTCCCTAGGTCTACCACAATAACAATTGATGGACTTTTCTTCCAGGAAAAGCATCTAGTTATTGAACCAGCCCTAGCAAAATGGCATTAATTACTTGTTACTCAAAGAGCAACAGCCCTACCAAGGGAAAGGTAGGACTGCAAGTATTACTACAGTTTCTGAATATCAATAGACTTCTTTTTTTGGAAAAAAGATAATCAATAGAAATAATACAAAATAAAACATGGTAAAGAAAATAAGATGATACCTTTTTTATTGGACAGAACTTAATACATTTCTTGATTAGCTTTTGAAGGTTGCCCTTCTTCATCAGATCGGAAATAAGCAAATGGGGTAGATGACAGTATATATAAGTGAAACATCAAAGCATTTCAGTGACAGTCTAACAGGATGGGGTGGATAGGTGAGAGACAGGAAGAGTCCGGTGGATGAGGGACAGGGAGATATGCATGGAGATAGGAGGGTGACAAAGCAGTACAATTTTATGGTTTATAATGGGCTAGAAAACCCAGATCTTTAAGTCCTGTCTGGTGGGTGTCAAAATATTTAATCATTCTGACTTTAAAGGTCTTACGTTCCTGTATTGTTTTAAAGTTCCCTTTTAAGATTCTTACCATGAAGTCACTGGTACAGTGTTCTGGTTTTGTAAAAAGGCAAACTGGACTGCTTCTATATAACCTCTACCGATCCTGACGGTCTCTCACACCCGGCCCTCCCGCTTCTATGTCAATTCTCCTAGTTCTGTTGATCTCAGACCTTGCCATTTAGCTGTATTTTTTTCCTTTCCCTTTCATGTGTATTCTTTGACACTTCGCTAGTAATAGATAAACGTTTTTCATCCCTGCCTGTCAAGACTCTTTAGCATCATGGGGTAACACTACAGTTGAGTACTTGCTGAGTGTTGCTTATTAGCTGTTGCAAATATGAAACATGTAACCAACGCCGTCGTGCAGGGTTGATAACCTGTAGTCTTGTGTGTCTGCTCCTTGTGATCTTGGGCAAGTTACTTAACTCTCCATTGCCTCAGGTACAAACTTAGATTGTGAGCCCTCCTGGGACAGAGAAATATCCAGAGTTAACTGAATGTAAGTCACCTTGGGCTACTACTGAAAAAGGTGTGAGCAAAATCTAAATAAATAAGATATGGAATGTTGCTACTCTTGAAGATTCTACATGGAATGTTGCCACTTTTTGAGATTCTGGAATGTTGGTACTATTTGAGATTCTAGATGGAATGTTGCTAATGGGTCTTGCAATCCATAGGTGGCCACTTCAAATCCCACTGCTGCTCCTTGTGATCTTAGGCAAGCCACTTAACCCTCCATTGCCTCAGGTACAAACGTAGATTGTGAGCCCTCCTGGGACAGATAAATATCCAGAGTACCTGAATGTAACTCACCTTGAGCTACTACTGAAAAAGGTGTGAGCAAAATCCAAATAAATGTATACAGATGTGGGTTTTTTTTAATTGTAGGGGAGCCTGGAAGCCAGCACCAGTGTCAGACGCTCTAGGAGATGACAGATTAATCCCTGCTGGGTAAGGACACGGTGAAGCTTCGCTCTGGTTTGACTCATCCATCACTGTCTGTGACAGAAGGGCTCCTTGATTACCAATGAACTGATAAACAATATCTCAAATCCTTTCCCCTCGGTCACGTCTTGGGGATTGGTGGTTATGAATTGATCCTATAAAGTGTGTTATGTAAGGCACGGTGCAGGAGCTGAAAGCAAACACACTTGATTTTTTTTAAAGAGCCATACACATGCAACTGGATGTGGAAAAGCACAGCCACCTCTGGAGTGGAAACCGGTTAGCACTTATTTACACACCAGTACCTTGCATCACAAGCGGAGGGGATGCAACCCTGCTGGGGAAAAATGGATTTATAATGTGGATTTTAGATTTGTTTATTCACCTCTTTAATCCAAACTGGAAGCGAGTCACAATTCGGCTGCACAAGTTGTTCCCTGATCACAATTTCTGTTACACACAAGGCTGTGGAGGGTGAAGGGAATGTTAGTGGCAAAAAGCAGGGCGTGAACTCTGGTTTCTGCGTTCCTGCTCTAACAGCTTGGCTACTCGTCTCTGTTTTGGAAGGCACCAAATGAGGGTTCCAGAAAACCCCAGAAACAGGTGGTCAAGAAAAAGGCAATTTACACAGCAGACTTCTTCAGCTGCTAAATTATATAAATGATTTTCAGCTATTGAATGTGTACAACACTGAAAAAAGTCATATGCAGAGTTAAGCAGCTAAAACTACCTCCGCAAGATTTCACTTCTTTGCCTTGAATCTGGCAAAAGTGCAAGCAAGCATCACTGTGTTTTAAATTGGGTTATATGGTGCTTGAAATATTATCCGTGTGAACTGGTGAATAATAATGAAATCGGGAAAGCTGAGGTTACTTTAGGAGCCTTTTTTACAGAACGGAGAGTGGGTGTGAGAGCAATCTCCTCTGGACTGAGTGGAGGCAAAAGCTGTGAAAGAATTTAAGGAAACCTGAGAGAGTAGCATAGCAACATAGTAGATGATGGCAGATAAAGATTGAAATGGCCTATCCCGTCTGCCCACAGGAGGTTAGGGTTGTAACTGCTGCTCCACGTAGAGAACTTCCCCAAGGGGTGTTGAGTATGATTAGGAAAGGGATGGAAAACAAACACGAGGACGTTATAATGCCGTTGTATCGCTCCATGGTGCGACCGCACCTCGAATATTGTGTCCAAGTCTGGTCGCCGCATCTCAAAAAAGATATAAAGGAATTGGAGAAGGTGCAGAGAAGGGCGACGAAAACGATAAAAGGGATGGAACGACTTCCCTATGAGGAAGGCTGAGAAGGTTAGGGCTCTTCAGCTTGGAGAAAAGGCGGCTGAGGGGTGATATGATAGAAGTCTACAAGATAATGAGCGGAGTAGAGCGGACAGATGTGAAGCGTTTGTTTACACTTTCAAACAATAATAGAACCAGGGGACACAAGATGAAGCTAGAATATGGTAGATTTAAAACAAATAGGAGAAAGTTTTTCTTTACTCAGCATGTATTTGGACTCTGGAACTCGTTGCCGGAGAATGTGGTGGCAGCGGCTGGCCTTACGGAGTTTAAGGGGGGGTTTGGACAGATTCCTGAAGGAAACGTCCAATGACATTATTAATTTTTTTTTTTTTTTTGGGGGGTGGGGGGGGGGGGGGTTGCCAGGTTCTTGAAGCCTGGATTGGCCGCTGTCGGAGATAGGATGCTGGGCTTGATGGACCCTTGGTCTTTTCCCAGTATGGCGGTGCTTATGTGCCGGAAATGGGTGTGCCCAACAGACCCTGACTCAGCCAAACTTTTTACCCTTAGAGAGGCAGTAGCTTGCTCCTTCCCCCCCCCCCCTCTCTGGTTATAAATAGAAATAAAACAAAACATAGAAAAGAAAATAAGATGATACCTTTTTATTGGACTAAGTGGCTCTTTTACTAAGCCGCGTAGGAACCTACGCGTGCCAATTCAGAATTAGCACTCGGCTACCACATGGCCTGGGTGGTAATTTCATTTTTACGCATGTCGCTAATCGGCATTGTATGAACACTGACGATTACCACTCAGTTAACACGAACCCTTAGCGCTAAGTGAATGGGTGGCGGTAAGGTCTCAGACCCAAAATGGACGTGCGGCAGTTTAAATTTTGCCGCACTCCATTTTTGGCAAAAAAGACCTTTTTTTGCAGGCGCGCTGAAAAATGGATCTGTGCACTTCCGAAACATGCGCTACACTAGCGTAGGCCATTTTTCAGCGCACCTTAGTAAAAGCACCCCTAACTGAATACTGCAGGTTACCTTCGAAAGCTAATCAAAAAATGTATTGTTGGACTGTTATTTTGTTTCTATTTATTATCTTTAAACCAACACAGTTACCACACCACTTCTCTCTATATGGTGTAAGAACATTTCAGACATGAAGGTAGACACCTTGTACTGGAGTGTACTCACTCGCAGGAGGCAGTGGACGGCTGATCAGAGTGTGGGGTGGGGGGGGGGGTGAAGGAACAAACTCCCATTGTACAGAGGTGCCGAGTGCATTTTGACTTAGTTGATAATACGATTCTTCTTAGGTGACTTCGAGGGGCATAAACATGTGGGTACAGTGGGTTTTGGGGGAGGTTTGGAGGGCTCCCATTTACCACCACAAGTGTAACAGGTAGGGGGGGATGGGCCTGGGTCCACCTGCCTGAAGTGCACTGCACCCACTAAAAACTGCTCCAGGGACCTGCATACTGCTGTCATGGAGCTGGCATAGAGGCTGGCAAAAAAATGATTTTTACTTTTTTTTGTTTTTGGGTGGGAGGGGGTTGGTGACCACTGGGGGAGTAAGGGGAGGTGATCCCTGATATCCTCCAGTGGTCATCTGGTCAGTTGGGGCACTTTTTGGAGGCTTGGTCTTAAAAATAAATGGACCAGGTGAAGCTGGCCAAGTGCTCGTCAGACCCGGCCTTTTTTCCATTATTGGCCGAAGCTGGCCATCTCGTAACCACGCCCCTGTCCAGCCTTCCATACCCTGCTGAAACGCCCCCTGTAACTTTGGCCGGCCCTGCGACGGAAAGCAGTTGGAGCCGGCCAAAATCGGCTTTCGATTTGTGTCGGAAGATGGCCGGCCATCTCCTTCGAAAATAAGCAGGTTCACTACCTAGGACTCGGGTACTGTAACTTGATGGTTTCAATCCTTTCTTTCTGATTGTATTTTCCTGGTAGATCATGGTGATTCTCAGACACGCATTCCTCACCCAGCGGTGTCCTACAGGGCTCAATCCTATCACCTATTCTCTCTGACTTCTTTATAGCCCTGTTTCTATTATCCAGTCCCAGGGTTGTTCATTTTATTAGGCTGATGACGTACAAATTTTGTAGACCCTGAATTTACTTTAATTGATTTCCGATAATCTTAACACTTGTTTAGACTTTGTCTTCACCTGGCTTCAAACTATTTGCTTTTTCTCAATATATTCATACAGTGGGGGAAATAAGTATTTGATCCCTTGCTGATTTTGTAAGTTTGCCCACTGACAAAGACATGAGCAGCCCATAATTGAAGGGTAGGTTATTGGTAACAGTGAGAGATAGCACATCACAAATTAAATCCGGAAAATCACATTGTGGAAAGTATATGAATTTATTTGCATTTTGCAGAGGGAAATAAGTATTTGATCCCTCTGGCAAACAAGACCTAATACTTGGTGGCAAAACCCTTGTTGGCAAGCACAGCGGTCAGACGTCTTCTGTAGTTGATGATGAGGTTTGCACACATGTCAGGAGGAATTTTGGTCCACTCCTCTTTGCAGATCATCTCTAAATCATTAAGAGTTCTGGGCTGTCGCTTGGCAACTCGCAGCTTCAGCTCCCTCCATAAGTTTTCAATGGGATTAAGGTCTGGTGACTGGCTAGGCCACTCCATGACCCTAATGTGCTTCTTCCTGAGCCACTCCTTTGTTGCCTTGGCTGTATGTTTTGGGTCATTGTCGTGCTGGAAGACCCAGCCACGACCCATTTTTAAGGCCCTGGCGGAGGGAAGGAGGTTGTCACTCAGAATTGTACGGTACATGGCCCCATCCATTCTCCCATTGATGCGGTGAAGTAGTCCTGTGCCCTTAGCAGAGAAACACCCCCAAAACATAACATTTCCACCTCCATGCTTGACAGTGGGGACGGTGTTCTTTGGGTCATAGGCAGCATTTCTCTTCCTCCAAACACGGCGAGTTGAGTTCATGCCAAAGAGCTCAATTTTTGTCTCATCTGACCACAGCACCTTCTCCCAATCACTCTCGGCATCATCCAGGTGTTCACTGGCAAACTTCAGACGGGCCGTCACATGTGCCTTCCGGAGCAGGGGGACCTTGCGGGCACTGCAGGATTGCAATCCGTTATGTCGTAATGTGTTACCAATGGTTTTCGTGGTGACAGTGGTCCCAGCTGCCTTGAGATCATTGACAAGTTCCCCCCTTGTAGTTGTAGGCTGATTTCTAACCTTCCTCATGATCAAGGATACCCCACGAGGTGAGATTTTGCGTGGAGCCCCAGATCTTTGTCGATTGACAGTCATTTTGTACTTCTTCCATTTTCTTACTATGGCACCAACAGTTGTCTCCTTCTCGCCCAGCGTCTTACTGATGGTTTTGTAGCCCATTCCAGCCTTGTGCAGGTGTATGATCTTGTCCCTGACATCCTTAGACAGCTCCTTGCTCTTGGCCATTTTGTAGAGGTTAGAGTCTGACTGATTCACTGAGTCTGTGGACAGGTGTCTTTCATACAGGTGACCATTGCCGACAGCTGTCTGTCATGCAGGTAACGAGTTGATTTGGAGCATCTACCTGGTCTGTAGGGGCCAGATCTCTTACTGGTTGGTGGGGGATCAAATACTTATTTCCCTCTGCAGAATGCAAATAAATTCATATACTTTCCACAATGTGATTTTCCGGATTTAATTTGTGATGTGCTATCTCTCACTGTTACCAATAACCTACCCTTCAATTATGGGCTGCTCATGTCTTTGTCAGTGGGCAAACTTACAAAATCAGCAAGGGATCAAATACTTATTTCCCCCACTGTATGTGAAGCCATCCATTTTCCAAGCCTATGCTTACCAACTCCCACGCTGCCCTCCATCTCAGGTCAGTTTATTGACTTTCAGGACTCAAGGCAGGGGCGTAGCCAGAAAACAGATTTTGGGTGGGCCTAAGCAAGAAGTGGGTAGGCATCAAGTGTTCTTCCCCCCCCCCCCCCCCCCCCCACTACGACCAGAAAAATATCTCAGCTGGTGGGAAAACACTTCTTTCCACCTTGGCAGTCTGCAGCGGGCATGCACTGAAAACTGAGTATGCGCAGGTGCCGGTATCGTGGAGAGTAGCGTTTTCATTACCATCAGGGGGAAGTCTTCAGCTGGCAGAGCTTGGGATCCCTACCAGCTACCGCTAAACATGTGCTACTGTTGGGTGGGCCTGACCCCTGAGTGGGTGGGCCCTGGCCCACCTGTGGCTACGCCACTGACTCAAGGTATTGGGGGTGATCTTTGATTTAAGGCTTTCCTTCAAGAATCAGGTAGAGAAAGGGATTATGCTCATCTTTCTTTGCCTTACATAGAATTTGTTCCACGAAAGCCTTCCTGCCTCTCTCCCTAATTTGTACCCTCATGCTACCTTTATTCATTCCTCACTTAGACTACTGTAATTCTGTATACTGCAACTTGCCTCTGTCAACGCTTTAGCAGCATCTTCAACCTGTCCAATCCACCACTTTGAAGTTCAACCACAATGCTTGTCAATTCGATTGTTTTGCACCTCATCTGATCTCTGACCACTGGCTTCTCATCTCAGCTTGGATCGGATCATCAACCTGGTATTTAAGGGTCTGACATCTTTGGCACCTGATCCTCTACACTCCATCACGGTCTTTGTGGCCATCACAGCAGGTCCTCCACTACCTTTCCCTCTCGCACTCCTCTGGCTGGATAGCACCTGCCACACTGCATTTGGTCATGTAGGACCCCAGCTTTGGAAAACTCTTCCTCTGGCCATCAGAACAGAATCCTTTCTCCAAACTCGAAAAGCAAATTAATTTCTTGTTACCCAACTATACTTATCTTCGCCACCTAACTCCCTCTCGTTCCACTGCATCAACTTCTGGTTAATCCTGATTGAGACTTTTATTTTTTCCTTTTGTAATGCTACTTGTTTTAATTGTCAACCACTTAGCAGCGCTATCATGGAATAGGTGGTATATCAAGTTTTATGGATGTACGTAACAGGATGCTGGGAGAGAAAGCAACTGGTGATGGAAGATGGGAGGGGTAGGAATAGGAGAACAGAGCTGATTCTGGAAGATATTGGGGGTGGGAAGGAGGAGGCAGATGCTAGAAGACAATAATGGTGGGGTGGCAAAGAATTTATAATTTGGAAGATGGTAGGTGTGAGGAAAAGGGATGAGGCTGACAGATGCTGGGGGAAGATGTGGAGGGGCATAATCAAATGGGGCCGGCCATCTATAAGGTCTGCCATCTTTAAGGCCGGCCCTGTAAAGCGGTGTCCCCGACCGTATTATCGAAACAAGATGACCGGCCATCTTTCGTTTCGATAATTATTCTCTGGTTTTTTCTTTGGACATTTGATGTTTTACCAGGGATCTAACATTGCTTTTGACTCGTAACCACTTGTAACCACTCGCCTCCACCTACCCTCCTCTCCTCCTTCCTGTACACATTAATTGATTTGATTTTCTTACTTTATTTTTTGTCTATTAGATTGTAAGCTCTTTGAGCAGGGACTGTCTTTCTTCTATGTTTGTGCAGCGCTGCGTACACCTTGTAGCGCTATAGAAATGCTAAATAGTAGTAGTAGTAGTGGGATCTATTTTTGATAAGCATGTGTTAATGTTAGCATTACTGTGCGGCCATTAAAAAAAATTAACATGGGAGCACTTACTGCCTTCTATTGACTTGGCACTAAGGGCTCCCACATTATGTGGAGTGGAGGAGTGGCCTAGTGGCTAGAGCACCAGTCTTGCAATCCAGAGGTGGCCAGTTCAAATCCTGATTGCTGCTCCTTGTGAGCTTGGGCAAGTCACTTAACCCTCCATTGCCTCAGGTACAAACTTAGATTGTGAGCCCTCCTGGGTCAGAGAAATATCCAGTGTACCTGAATGTAACTCACCTTGAGCTACCACTGGAAAGGTGTGAGCAAAATGGAAATAAATATGTATATGCTAACCAGTTAGCTTGCTGATAATGTCAGTGCACCACTCTACACCTGTTTCTGCCCCAACATACCCCTTCCCAAAAACAAATGGCAAAACTAATGCAGAATGCTTTAGGCAAAAGTACATAAGTATTGCCACACTGGGACAGACCAAAGGTCCATCAAGCCCAGCATCCTGTTTCCAACAGTGGCCAATCCCGGTCACAAATACCTGGAAAGATCCCAAAAAAGCTCAATACATTTTATGCTGCTTATCTCAGAAATAAGCAGTGGATTTTCCCCAAGTCCATTTTAATAATGGTCTATGGACTTTTCCTTTAGGAAGCCGTCCAAACCTTTTTTTAAACCCTGCTAAGCTACCCGCCTTTAGTACATAAGTACATAAGTACATAAGTAGTGCCATACTGGGAAAGACCAAAGGTCCATCTAGCCCAGCATCCTGTCACCGACAGTGGCCAATCCAGGTCAAGGGCACCTGGCACGCTCCCCAAACGTAAAAATATTCCAGACAAGTTATACCTAAAAATGAGGAATTTTTCCAGTCCATTTAATAGCGGTCTATGGACTTGTCCTTTAGGAATCTATCTAACCCCTTTTTAAACTCCGTCAAGCTAACCGCCCGTACCACGTTCTCCGGCAATGAATTCCAGAGTCTAATTACACGTTGGGTGAAGAAAAATTTTCTCCGATTCGTTTTAAATTTACCACACTGTAGCTTCAACTCATGCCCTCTAGTCCTAGTATTTTTGGATAGCGTGAACAGTCGCTTCACATCCACCCGATCCATTCCACTCATTATTTTATACACTTCTATCATATCTCCCCTCAGCCGTCTCTTCTCCAAGCTGAAAAGCCCTAGCCTTCTCAGCCTCTCTTCATAGGAAAGTCGTCCCATCCCCACTATCATTTTCGTCGCCCTTCGCTGTACCTTTTCCAATTCTACTATATCTTTTTTGAGATACGGAGACCAGTACTGAACACAATACTCCAGGTGCGGTCGCACCATGGAGCGATACAACGGCATTATAACATCCGCACACCTGGACTCCATACCCTTCCTAATAACACCCAACATTCTATTCGCTTTCCTAGCCGCAGCAGCACACTGAGCAGAAGGTTTCAGCGTATCATCGACGACGACACCCAGATCCCTTTCTTGATCCGTAACTCCTAACGCGGAACCTTGCAAGACGTAGCTATAATTCGGGTTCCTCTTACCCACATGCATCACTTTGCACTTGTCAACATTGAACTTCATCTGCCACTTGCACGCCCATTCTCCCAGTCTCGCAAGGTCCTCCTGTAATCGTTCACATTCCTCCTGCGACTTGACGACCCTGAATAATTTTGTGTCATCGGCGAATTTAATTACCTCACTAGTTATTCCCATCTCTAGGTCATTTATAAATACATTAAAAAGCAACGGACCCAGCACAGACCCCTGCGGGACCCCACTAACTACCCTCCTCCACTGAGAATACTGGCCACGCAATCCTACTCTCTGCTTCCTATCTTTCAACCAGTTCTTAATCCATAATAATACCCTACCTCCGATTCCATGACTCTGCAATTTCTTCAGGAGTCTTTCGTGCGGCACTTTGTCAAACGCCTTCTGAAAATCACATTCTCTGGCAACGAATTCCAGAGTTTAATTATATATTGAGTGAAGAAAACCTTTCTCTGATTCATTTTAAATTTACTACTTTGTAGCTTCATTGCATGCCCCCTGGTCCTAGTATTTTTGGAAAGAGCCTACTCAATCCACTTCACTCATTTTATAGACCTCTAACCTATCTCCCCTCGGCCATCTTTTCTCCAAGCTGAAGAGCCCTGGCCGTTTTAGCCTTTCCTCATCATTTTTTGTCACCCTTCTCTGTGCATCCTTCTTTAATTCATTTTTCCTGCATTAAGCATGTGCTAGCACTTAGTAAAAGGCCTCTAAGCGTAAAAATCGAGAGAATCTTTCAGCACTACTGGCCAATGTTTTTCTAGGAATACAATGTTCTTCCTGAGGATGGGGCACTGCTGCTTTTTGGGACCCTGGAAAGCACGCCAAGACCCTGTATGATTTTTTGTTTGTTTCAAAAGAATAAAACTTCACAGGCTTCTTTAAGCAGAGATGCATGGAGGAGAGAAGGAGACTCTCCCAGTATACTGGAATTCATTTTATGCAACGAACCTTGCTGGATTGCAGACTTCTAAAACAGAAAACTGGACACTGTCCATTGGAAACCAATGGTCCTCACAGACACTGTTAAAATATCTACTACGCCAGTTCTGTCCAACATAAACATTTGTTACTTGTGATTTTAAGAATTATATTCACAACATGTGGATTGGATTGTCAATATCAGACTTGCCCCCTGCGGCATTCCAGCAACAGGAAGGAGAAGGAGGAATACATCTTTGAGCCAAATGTTTGGCCATTAGCCAACAGGTAGAGAGCCTGGTGGCTCCGAGGACAATCAGAGGATACAAAATTGATAGAATTAGTTGACTCCTTTTACTATCTTGATTCCGTTTCCGCATCCAGTTCAAACTCCTCTTATTGACCTATAAGTGCATTCACTCTGCAGCTCCTCAGTACCTCTCCACTCTCATCTCTCCCTACATTCCTCCCCGGGAACTCCGTTCACTGGGTAAATCTCTCTTATCTGCACCCTTCTCCTCCACTGCTAACTCCAGACTCCGTTCCTTTTATCTTGCTGCACCATATGCCTGGAATAGACTTCCTGAGCCGGTACGTCAAGCTCCATCTCTGGCCGTCTTCAAATCTAAGCTAAAAGCCCACCTTTTTGATGCTGCTTTTAACTCCTAACCCTTATTCACTTGTTCAGAACCCTTATTTTATCATCCTCACTTTAATATTCCCTTATCTCTTGTTTGTCCTGTTTGTCTGTCCTAATTAGATTGTAAGCTCTGTGGAGCAGGGACTGTCTCTTCATGTTCAAGTGTACAGCGCTGCGTACGTCTAGTAGCGCTTTAGAAATAAGTAGTAGTGTTTGGGATTCCAGAATCTTGCTACTGTTGGGATTCTGCTCGGAATCTTGCTACTCTTTGAGATTCTGGAATCTTGCTACTCTTTGTATTCCGGAATCTTGCTACTCTTTGGGATTCCGATATCTTGCTAATCTTTATCCTTATCCCTTATTTGTCCTGTTTGTCTGTTCTAATTAGATTGTAAGCTCCGTGGAGCAGGGACTGTCTCTTCATGTTCAAGTGTACAGCGCTGCGTACGTCTAGTAGCGCTTTAGAAATAAGTAGTAGTGTTTGGGATTCCAGAATCTTGTTACTGTTGGGATTCTGCTCGGAATCTTGCTACTCTTTGAGATTCTGGAATCTTGCTACTCTTTGTATTCCGGAATCTTGCTACTCTTTGGGATTCCGATATCTTGCTAATCTTTATCCTTATCCCTTATTTGTCCTGTTTGTCTGTTCTAATTAGATTGTAAGCTCCGTGGAGCAGGGACTGTCTCTTCATGTTCAAGTGTACAGCGCTGCGTACGTCTAGTAGCGCTTTAGAAATAAGTAGTAGTGTTTGGGATTCCAGAATCTTGCTACTGTTGGGATTCTGCTCGGAATCTTGCTACTCTTTGAGATTCTGGAATCTTGCTACTCTTTGTATTCCGGAATCTTGCTACTCTTTGGGATTCCGATATCTTGCTAATCTTTATCCTTATCCCTTATTTGTCCTGTTTGTCTGTTCTAATTAGATTGTAAGCTCCGTGGAGCAGGGACTGTCTCTTCATGTTCAAGTGTACAGCGCTGCGTACGTCTAGTAGCGCTTTAGAAATAAGTAGTAGTGTTTGGGATTCCAGAATCTTGCTACTGTTGGGATTCTGCTCGGAATCTTGCTACTCTTTGAGATTCTGGAATCTTGCTACTCTTTGTATTCCGGAATCTTGCTACTCTTTGGGATTCCGATATCTTGCTAATCTTTATCCTTATCCCTTATTTGTCCTGTTTGTCTGTTCTAATTAGATTGTAAGCTCCGTGGAGCAGGGACTGTCTCTTCATGTTCAAGTGTACAGCGCTGCGTACGTCTAGTAGCGCTTTAGAAATAAGTAGTAGTGTTTGGGATTCCAGAATCTTGCTACTGTTGGGATTCTGCTCGGAATCTTGCTACTCTTTGAGATTCTGGAATCTTGCTACTCTTTGTATTCCGGAATCTTGCTACTCTTTGGGATTCCGATATCTTGCTAATCTTTATCCTTATCCCTTATTTGTCCTGTTTGTCTGTTCTAATTAGATTGTAAGCTCCGTGGAGCAGGGATTGTCTCTTCATGTTCAAGTGTACAGCGCTGCGTACGTCTAGTAGCGCTTTAGAAATAAGTAGTAGTGTTTGGGATTCCAGAATCTTGCTACTGTTGGGATTCTGCTCGGAATCTTGCTACTCTTTGAGATTCTGGAATCTTGCTACTCTTTGTATTCCGGAATCTTGCTACTCTTTGGGATTCCGATATCTTGCTAATCTTTATCCTTATCCCTTATTTGTCCTGTTTGTCTGTTCTAATTAGATTGTAAGCTCCGTGGAGCAGGGACTGTCTCTTCATGTTCAAGTGTACAGCGCTGCGTACGTCTAGTAGCGCTTTAGGAATAAGTAGTAGTGTTTGGGATTCCAGAATCTTGCTACTGTTGGGATTCTGCTCGGAATCTTGCTACTCTTTGAGATTCTGGAATCTTGCTACTCTTTGTATTCCGGAATCTTGCTACTCTTTGGGATTCCGATATCTTGCTAATCTTTATCCTTATCCCTTATTTGTCCTGTTTGTCTGTTCTAATTAGATTGTAAGCTCCGTGGAGCAGGGATTGTCTCTTCATGTTCAAGTGTACAGCGCTGCGTACGTCTAGTAGCGCTTTAGAAATAAGTAGTAGTGTTTGGGATTCCAGAATCTTGCTACTGTTGGGATTCTGCTCGGAATCTTGCTACTCTTTGAGATTCTGGAATCTTGCTACTCTTTGTATTCCGGAATCTTGCTACTCTTTGGGATTGCGATATCTTGCTAATCTTTATCCTTATCCCTTATTTGTCCTGTTTGTCTGTTCTAATTAGATTGTAAGCTCTGTGGAGCAGGGACTGTCTCTTCATGTTCAAGTGTACAGCGCTGCGTACGTCTAGTAGCGCTTTAGAAATAAGTAGTAGTGTTTGGGATTCCAGAATCTTGCTACTGTTGGGATTCTGCTCGGAATCTTGCTACTCTTTGACATTCTGGAATCTTGCTACTCTTTGTATTCCGGAATCTTGCTACTCTTTGGGATTCCGATATCGTGCTAATCTTTATCCTTATCCCTTATTTGTCCTGTTTGTCTGTTCTAATTAGATTGTAAGCTCTGTCGAGCAGGGACTGTCTCTTCATGTTCAAGTGTACAGCGCTGCGTACGTCTAGTAGCGCTTTAGAAATAAGTAGTAGTGTTTGGGATTCCAGAATCTTGCTACTGTTGGGATTCTGCTCGGAATCTTGCTACTCTTTGAGATTCTGGAATCTTGCTACTCTTTGTATTCCGGAATCTTGCTACTCTTTGGGATTCCGATATCGTGCTAATCTTTATCCCTATCCCTTATTTGTCCTGTTTGTCTGTTCTAATTAGATTGTAAGCTCCGTGGAGCAGGGACTGTCTCTTCATGTTCAAGTGTACAGCGCTGCGTACGTCTAGTAGCGCTTTAGAAATAAGTAGTAGTGTTTGGGATTCCAGAATCTTGCTACTGTTGGGATTCTGCTCGGAATCTTGCTACTCTTTGAGATTCTGGAATCTTGCTACTCTTTGTATTCCGGAATCTTGCTACTCTTTGGGATTCCGATATCGTGCTAATCTTTATCCTTATCCCTTATTTGTCCTGTTTGTCTGTTCTAATTAGATTGTAAGCTCCGTGGAGCAGGGACTGTCTATTCATGTTCAAGTGTACAGCGCTGCGTACGTCTAGTAGCGCTTTAGAAATAAGTAGTAGTGTTTGGGATTCCAGAATCTTGCTACTGTTGGGATTCTGCTCGGAATCTTGCTACTCTTTGAGATTCTGGAATCTTGCTACTCTTTGTATTCCGGAATCTTGCTACTCTTTGGGATTCCGATATCTTGCTAATCTTTATCCTTATCCCTTATTTGTCCTGTTTGTCTGTCCTAATTAGATTGTAAGCTCTGTCGAGCAGGGACTGTCTCTTCATGTTCAAGTGTACAGCGCTGCGTACGTCCAGTAGCGCTATAGAAATGATAAGTAGTAGTAGTAGTAGTTGGGTACGCTCTGTTTTCAACTGGATTGCCTGAAGGAGCTTTCCTTATATTTGCTGAGAATGAAGAGTTTATCGAAACAGGGAAGTATGACTGCAGTTAACAGTCACAATTAAGTCAGTTTTGTTTGCCTACTCCTCCTCCCTGCTGCAATACCACAGCCTCACTGCCCATCATCAGGGCCGCCGAGAGGGGGGGACAGGGGGGGACAAAATTCCCGGCTCCAGGGGGGCCCGGCGCCGCAGTCCCACCCGCCACCGGGCCCCTTCCACCCAAACCCCCGCCAGCAGAAGTGCTGTCTTCTGTTCTGACTCCGGCGTGCGTGGCCCACACAGACGCACTCCTCTCAGCTGATCTTCGCTGTACTCTGCAGGGCGTCTGTGCGTCTGACGTGCAGGATGTCAGACGCACAGAATCCCTGCAGAGTACAGCGAAGATCAGCTGAGAGGAGCGAGTTTGTGTGGGCTGCGCACGCCGGAGTCAGAAGACAGCACTTCTTCTGGCGGGGGTTTGGGTGGTGGAAGGGGTTCGGCCCGGTGGTGGAGGTGGGTGGGACTGTGGCGCCGGGGGCGGCCTTGTCCCGTGCCCGGCCCAGTCCCTCGGTGGCCCTGCCCATCATCACCCACCCCAAAGCCTGAAATAGCGCAGGATTGACATCCCAACCCATAAGAATCTGTTCAATGCATGCAGAAGGTTGACCTTTGACCAAGATAGGAATTTTATAATCTTATTTATAACATGCCATGATGAAATTCATTGAGCTGCAGAGTAAATTCACAGCTGCTATGGTCTAAAGCAGTGGCTCTCGTTGCATATGCATGAGACAGATTTGCATACGGTGGAGGTAATGTATGCAGATCCATCTCATGCATAGTTATTTTTGCTACAGTGAAAACCAGAGCATCCAGGCAGCTGCCATGGACTGGGTGGAGAACCACAGATATAAGGGAGAGCATCTTGTTCTGGTTCTGGAACCACAAAACTCTTTTTGCCCATATGGGAAAGACTTCTCATGCTGTAGGGGGCGCTGCTGTAAAAGCTACTGTATCACCCAAGATAGAAAACAATAATCAAAGCTGGCTGAGTTAGTGCAGACTGTGGATACAGCTGGATTCTAGTTTGCACTGGTAGTCAAAGCAAAAGTCTGCACAAGATTTTACTTAATTTTTGTTACATTTGTACCCTGCGCTTTCCCACTCATGGCAGGCTCAATGTGGCTTACATGGGGCAATAGAGGGTTAAGTGACTTGCCCAGAGTCACAAGGAGCTGCCTGTGCCTGAGTGGGAATTGAACTCAGTTCCTCAGGACCAAAGTCCACCACCCTAACCACTAGGCCACTCCTCCACTGTTGCTACTATTTGAGATTCTACATGGAATGTTGCTATTCCACTAGCAACATTCCATGTAGAAGTCAGCCCTTGCAGATCAGATCACCAATGTGGCCGCGCAGGCTTCTGCTTCTGTGAGTCTGACGTCCTGCACGTACGTGCAGGACGTCAGACTCACAGAAACAGAAGCCTGCACAGCCTTCTACATGGAATGTTGCTAGTGGAATAGCAACATTCCATGTAGAATCTCCAATAGTAGCAACAGAATCTCAATAGTAGCAACATTCCATGTAGAATCTCCAACAGTAGCAACATTCCATATAGAATCTCCAATAGTAGCAACATTCCATGTAGAATCTCCAATAGTATCTATTTGATTTTTGTTACATTTGTACCCTGCGCTTTCCCACTCATGGCAGGCTCAATGCGGCTTACATGGGGCAATGGAGGGTTAAGTGACTTGCCCAGAGTCACAAGGAGCTGCCTGTGCCTGAAGTGGGAATCGAACTCAGTTCCCCAGGACCAAAGTCCACCACCCTAACCACTAGGCCACTCCTCCACTTTGATTATTGCCCCTGGAAAAATGATATATATTGCACCTGCTTTTTCTGTGTCATTTTTCTGCTGGCTTCATCAGGGGAAACTGGGGTCGCGGTGAATGCTGAGAAATGCCAAGTGGATAATATGAGCAGCACTCACCACGACCCCAGTTTCCCCTGATAGGATATGCACATTCTCATTGTTGTTGTGTGGCTGCAAGAAAGTTGTTAGAAGTGAAGATACCGAGGAGACGTGAGGTCATTGAAGGTTTAATATAATCGAAAATCAAAAATTTAAAAATTCAAAAAAATTCAGGAGGTTTTTTTTTTTTTTGCTGAGGATTGGTGCCTCAGTCGATAGGGCGGCTGTGGTCCTCCTTAGGGAGTGCCTAAATGTTATATAAATACCACAGCTGGGAGCCTTTGACTGCTGAAGCTTTTTTTTCCATCCTGTGGGTACATTGTTGAAAAGTTAAAAAACAACAACATTTTGAAAGTTAAGAAATCGGTTTCGATTTATTATTTTGCAATAGTGGATTGACATTTTTGTTTGGAAGCTTAGTCTTACACATCATTTCCCTCCTGCTGAGAAATATGGTAGCAATTCTACAAGTGGGCACCTCATTGTAGCTGCCCTGGTGCCATACGGTGAGATCCTATTCTATAACTTCATCTGGGCACCTGCTCCAATGTGCCGGGACCGGTTTCCAATAGGAGCAGAGGAGTGTGGTAGCCGTGTTAGTCCACTCTTAAGGTTATCAATAGAAATCAAACAAAATAAAACATGGAAAAGAAAATAAGATGATACCTTTTTTATTGGACATAACTTAATACATTTCTTGATTAGCTTTCAAAGGTTGCCCTTCTTCGTCAGATCGGAAATAAGCAAATGGGCTAGCTGACAGTGTATATAAGTGAAAAAATTTAAGCATTACTATGACAGTCTGACAGGGTGGGAGGATGGGGGTGGGTAGGAGGTATGCATGGGGACATCAAACAGAAAGGACTTAACAAGGATCTGGGGTTCCTAGCCCATTATAAACCATAAAGCTGTATTTCTCTATTGATCACCCCACCCCTCACCTATCCACACCCATCCTGTTAGAATATCAATGATATGCATTGATGTCCCCATGCATACCTCCGACCCACCCCCATCCTCCCACCCTGTCAGACTGTCATAGTAATGCTTGAATGTTTTCACTTATATACACTGTCAGCTAGCACATTTGCTTATTTCCGATCTGACGAAGAAGGGCAACCTTCGAAAGCTAATCAAGAAATGTATTAAGTTATGTCCAATAAAAAAGGTATCATCTTATTTTCTTTTCCATGTTTTATTTTGTTTGATTTCTATTGCTAACAATAGGAGCAGGAGATGGACCCTGCCCCCCCCCCCCAACCGCTCCCCCTCTCAGCAGCCCTGCAACACACTGGCCCTTTTAGTTAATTTCACATCTGTGTTAGCTCTGCCTTCCGGGAGCAGTGCAGCTGTGATCATTGTGGTATTGCTTGTTTGATCTCAGCTCCCGGGGAAAGCTGCTCTGATGCTGTGGTCTACAGGCTGGTGCATTCAATATTCCCTCTAGCTTTGTTGGGAAAACTACAACAACCCTTAGGTGGAAATCTGCACTGGAACTGGAATTGTTCTTCTAAGCTTTGCTCCTTGGAAAGTTGCAGGAAGTTTTGAGGAGGTGGTTTTGTTTATCTGAAGTTACTCTGAATCAGTTCCTGGGAAAGCTGCAGAATGAGTGGTAGGGTTTGCCCACTGGATGCAGTTTGGTCCATTGAACGAAGCTGCGATCACTTAACTTTTGCACAGGCTCAGCTCTTGGGAAAGCTGCAGTGAAGTCTGAAGGATTGCAGTTTTGGATGTTTACTGCAAGTATAGGTCACTCCACTAAATAGTCTTGCTAGCTCAGATTTTTGGAGGCTCATTAAAAGAAGGCAGAATCCCTTCATCCTGTATCCAACAATGTATTATGCGATTTGCTTGTTTCTAAACCTACATGTATAGTAAGAATAGAATAAATATTACAGCACTGCACAAGATCCAAAGTCTTAAACTATAAATCATACAAGCCATAAGAAAAGAAGTGGAGGAGTGGCCTAGTGGTTAGGGTGGTGGACTTTGGTCCTGAGGATCTGAGTTCAATTCCCACTTCAGGCACAGGCAGCTCCTTGTGACTCTGGGCAAGTCACTTAACCCTCCATTGCCCCATGTAAGCCGCATTAAGCCTGCCATGAGTGGGAAAGCGCAGGGTACAAATGTAACAAAAATAAAATAGAGACTATTGGAGATTCTACATGGAATGTTGCTATTCCACTAGCAACATTCCATGTAGAAGCCTGCGTGGTCTACATGGAAGAATAGCAACATTCCATGTAGAATCTCAAATAGTAGCAACAGTGGAGGAGTGGTTAGGGTGGTGGATTTTGGTCCTGAGGAACTGAGTTTGAATCCCACTTCAGGCACAGGCAGCTCCTTGTGACTCTGGGCAAGTCATTTAACCCTCCATTGCCCCAGGTACAAATAAGTACCTGTTGTATATAATACTAGTAAAAAAAAGGCCCTTTTCTGGAGCCAATGAAATGGGCACTAGCAAGGCTTTCCTGTGCCCCCCCCACCGAATGCACCTTGGTTGTTAGTGAGGGTATTGTGCCGCCGTCGATGTGTGACTGTGGGCCCCCCACCTAACGCACCTTCGTCGTCAGTGGGTGGCCCATTGCGGCGCCCTGGCTGTCGTCGATGTGAGTGAATTGCTCTGCCTCTGCCCTCAACATCATAACGTTTGACGCGAGGGCGGGGCCCCGAGACTGTGATTTTGTTGGCTTCAGAGCTTCGAACTTACGAACCTTGGCTTCAGTGATGTCATCAGACAATAGAACGTTGAGGGTGAGTTTTATATATATAGATGTAAGCCGCATTGAGCCTGCCATGAGTGGGAAAGCACAGGGTACAAATGTAACAAAAAAAAAAGAAGATTTTAATTCATTCTGTTTTCATCAGTCTCCACAACGTGTTCTTTCATTCCCTCTTTTGGGTTGACATTGCTGACATGATTTTACTCATCTGATTCCTATTAGTCCATTTTCAAATGGAAATCTAGCTGCGATTTTGCTTTGCTGTATTCCCTCAGAGTTGTGCAGGCCTGTTCTCCCCCACTGCCTGTGCTGTTAACCTGGGCCAAAACACAATAGGCCCTGGAAAGTTGGGATATCTGGGAAACGGGAAATATCGCAGCACTGAGTGCAGTAAGCCTGCAAGAAAGGGCCTCAGTCTATGAACTGTTTGATCACCAGCCACCTGCTCAGCATGAAAGGCAAACCACTCCGAGCACCTCCAGTGCATTTCCATATCCCTTAAGTCAGAGAAATGGAACAACTCTCTGGCCTGGCACGGACACATGCTGCATTTCCATATTCATCTGGTTGAAATGTATTTGCCTTTTGTTTGGAACAGATGCCACGTTTCTGCTGGGAATATTGCAGGGCAGGGTCTAGCCGTTTGTGACAAAGCAGGTGTCTGTTTTCATTAGGCCTGCGTTTGCTATTTCATACCCAGGGCCACCGAGAGACTGAGCAAGGCCCCGCCACCCCTAGCCCTGTTGACAGCCCCCCTCCGTCCACCATTGGGCCCCTGCATTCAAATCGGCAGTGCCTCACCTCCGTGTGAAAGCGGCATATCGCCTCCCTCGGCCCCTCCAGTCCTGTGTCCCACCCTCGCGGAAACAGGAAGTTACATCAGACGAGGAGGGGGACATAGGGAGGGTAGGCCCGAAGGGAGGCGATCTGCCGCTTTCACACGGAGGTGAGGTGCTGCCAATTTGAATGCAGGGGGCTTTCTTAGCTGCAGCAGCACACTGAGCAGAAGGTTTCAGTGTGTTATCGACGACGACACCCAGATCCCTTTCTTGGTCCGTAACTCCTAACGTGGAACCTTGCATGACGTAGCTATAATTCGGGTTCTTTTTTCCCACATGCATCACCTTGCACTTGCTCACATTAAACATCATCTGCCATTTAGCCGCCCAGTCTCCCAGTCTCGTAAGGTCCTCTTGTAATTTTTCACAATCCTGTCGCGATTTAACGACTTTGAATAACTTTGTGTCATCAGCAAATTTAATTACCTCGCTAGTTACTCCCATCTCTAAATCATTTATAAATATATTAAAAAGCAGCGGTCCTAGCACGGACCCCTGAGGAACCCCACTAACTACCCTTCTCCATTGTGAATACTGCCCATTTAACCCCACTCTCTGTTTCCTATCCTTCAACCAGTTTTTAATCCACAATAGGACATTTCTTCCTATCCCATGACCCTCCAATTTCCTCTGTAGCCTTTCATGAGGTACCTTGTCAAACGCCTTTTGAAAATCCAGATACACAATATCAACCGACTCCCCTTTGTCCACATGTTTGTTCACTCCTTCAAAGAATTGAAGTAAATTGGTCAGGCAAGATTTCCCCACACAAAAGCCATGCTGACTTGGTCTCAGTAATCCATGTCCTCGGATGTGCTCTGTAATTTTGTTTTTAATAATAGCCTCTACCATTTTCCCTGGCACCGACGTCAGACTCACCGGTCTATAATTTCCCGGATCTCCCCTGGAGCCTTTTTTAAAAATGGGCGTTACATTGGCTACCTTCCAATCTTACGGTACCACGCTCGATTTTAAGGATAAGTTGCATATCACTAGCAGTAGCTCCGCAAGCTCGTTTTTCAGTTCTATCAGTACTCTAGGATGAATACCATCCGGTCCAGGAGATTTGCTACTCTTCAGTTTGCCGAACTGCCCCATTACGTCCTCCAGGTTTACCGTGAAGTCAGTAAGTTTCTCCGACTCCTCCGCTTGAAATACCATTTCCGACACCGGTATCCCACCCAAATCTTCCTCGGTGAAGACCGAAGCAAAGAATTCATTCAGTCTCTCCGCTACGTCTTTGTCTTCCTTGATCGCCCCTTTTACCCCTCGGTCATCCAGCGGCCCAACCGATTCTTTTGCCGGCTTCCTGCTTTTAATATACCGAAAAAATTTTTTACTATGTTTTTTTGCCTCTAATGCTATCTTTTTTTCATACTCCCTCTTGGCCTTCTTAATCTGCGCCTTGCATTTGCTTTTACACTCCTTATGCTGTTTCTTGTTATTTTCAGACGGTTGTTTATGTTCCCAAAGGACAGTAATCAGCTCTGTTTCCTCACAGGCTTGATATTTCTAATAAAGTTTCTTCAAGCACAGTCCCAGTTTCAGTAGCCTATCCCTGACATGACCACCCACTTCAATATGCAATAACTTCCATAATCACAGTTCTAATAGCCAAGGGATAAGTGGCCTTGGCCTACTTTGGCAGTCTTCAGTTACCCCTCCTTAGTGCTTTTTTTTGTAGAAAAAAAGGTGCTGGTACTCATTATGGGCAGGGTCACCACATGACTCCACCCTTATGATAGCCACACTCACATTAGCCACACCCCTTATACCAGCCATGGCGCATATAAACAGACATCATTGAAAATATTATACTAGTATAGGAGAAAAAAAATGTGATTTTTTTTCATTATAAATAATTTCTGTAAGCTGTTATAGCTCCAGTATATTCAGTGCAAAATAAGACAGCAGATCTAAATTCTCAAATTGGACATATTCCAAACATTAAAATGAAAATAAAATAATTTTTTCTGCCTTTGTTGTTTGGTGACTTTGTTTTTCTATCCATATTGGTCCCAGTCTCTGATTCTGCTGCTCTCTATCTGTTCTCTTAACTCCATTTCCAGGGCTTCCTTTCCATTTATTTCTTTACTTTCCTCCTTTCTTCTTCATTTCTTGCCCTACATCCATAAGGAAAAGCTGGGTCCTCCTCCATGGAATTGACTAGAGGAGGTATAATGTGGATCCAGCTTTTGCCTATTTTCTCCATCCATGTGCACTTTTTCTCCTCTCTTCCCTTTCCCTCAACTCCATCCATGTGCATCTTCTTTTTTTTTCTTTCCTCCCCTCCATCCATATCCAGCATTTCTCCTCTCTCTTCCCTCTCCTGTATCCTTATAAAGCAATAATTCTCTCCCCTCTCCTCCATCCAAGTGCAGCATTTCTCCTCTCTGCCCGCCACCCCTCCATCCATCCATGTCCAGCAATTCTCCTCTATCTCCTGCCCTCCCCTCCCATCCATGTGCATCTCCTTCCTGTCTTCCCTCCCCCATCCATGTCCAGCATGTCTCCTCTCTCCCCTGCCCTCCCCGCCCATGTCCAGCGATTCTCCTCTATCCCCTGTCCTCCCCTGCCATCCATGTCCAGCCATTCTCCTTTCTCCCCTTCCCTCCCTCTCATCCATGTCCAATGATTCTCCTCTTTCCCTTGCCTTCCCCTTCCATCCATGTCCAGCAAATCTCTCTTCGCTGACCTCCCCTCCCATCAATGTCCAGTATGTCTTCTCTCTCCCCTGTCCTCCCCTCTCATCCATGTCCAGCAATTCTCCTCTCTCCCCTGCCCTCCCCTCCCATCCATGTCCAGCATGTCTCCTCTCTCCCCTGCCCTCTCCTCCCATCCATGTCCAGCGATTCTCTTCTCTCCCATGCCCTCCCCTCCTATCCATGTCCAGCATGTCTCCTCTCTCCCCTGCCCTCCCCTCCTATCCATGTCCAGCGATTCTCTCTTCCCTGCCTTCCTGCTCCCTTCCATTCATGCACCCGTGCTCCCTGAGTTGAAATCTTTTGTTTACCTGAAGTTGTGGTGAACCGGCAGTGAAAGCAGCAGGCAGGCTCGTCTCCTCGTCACTTCCCTTCCCTCTCAGTGTGACCCGCCCTCGCAGAAAGGAAATTACATCAGAGGAAGGTGGGACGCACTGAGAGGGAAGCGAAGCGACGAGGAGACGAGCCTGCCTGCTGCTTTCACTGCTGGTTTGCCGCGACTTCGAATAAACAAAAGAATCCATGTTGCTGCTGTGGTGGTGTGGGGAGTATAAGCCTAAGCCAATGGCTCCAGAGCCCTCTGAGGTTGACAACCAAGAGAGTTCAGAAGGAGCAGAGGAGTCCGGAGAGGCGACAGCTCCCGAGATTGGAACCCAGACTGGTCTCGGATGACATTGAAGGGGAGCTGGTTTGGGGGATGCAGCAGTTGGGAGAAACCCAAACTGAGCAAGCTCAGCTACAGGGCAGCCCCTGAGAAAATGGTGGACCCCCCAAGGCCAGGGTTTGAGTGAAACAGAAGGCAGAGGGGCAGTACAGTTTGTGCCATTTCCCGTGAGTGCATCTGGAGGAATGCACGCTTGAGAAAGATGGATGGTAGGGGGGTGGGGAATGGCCGCTAGACCACAGGTGGGGGGGGGATTGACCTGCAGCCCACTGGGCCACCAAGGACATCTCAGAGATGCTAGGGGGGGGGGGGCTGGAGACCCACCGGATCTCCAGCCCCCCTGAATCTGTGTCGGGGAGGGAGTTGGGGGGATTGGAGGTCCACTGGACCTCCAGCCCCCTTTCACTGGGGGGGGGGGGGGCGGGTTGAGGTTCCTGCAGGGGGCTGCTGAATTGGGGGGGAATGGGAGCCTGCTAGCATGCAAATTCACACTGGACAGGGCTCATCGTTCCTCCCCAATGGTCTGCAAACCCTAACTCCAGCTCCAAGCTGGTGTAGGGATTGCCGTGGCCAGCGAGCTAATCTTTGGCACGCTGGTCGCTGATCATTGGGGATGAATAGGTTTAGCATGCATTTGAATGCTACTTGTGCTAAGAACCCTGTTTTGCACACGTTTGCATGCTAGTTGCGTTCAGAGCCCGCGAGCACGTTGTTTCACGCACTCGGGGGCTCTGATCATGGGGCGGTAGTAAAACGCAGGCGCTAGTATGGCGCTAACAGCCTGCAGCGCCTGCGTTTGCTTCTGATCATCAGCCCATGAAATCCTAAGAAGTGAGAATAGCATTAAACATATTTTAGAGCTGTAAACATATTTTAGGCATGTACACACTACCGAGGACAGAACAATAGTACATCTGCCATGCAAATCACATCTCCTAGTTTATCCTTATTCAGCAGCATCCTCATGTTAAAAGCAATTGCTTCGTGAACTTAGTTGCAGCTGCTCCGAGGCTTGTGCTGGAAGCCATTCTCTCTGAGTTAACTTGCCTTTGTTCTACCCACGGTGCCCTTGTGCTCTTCTCAGAGCTGCAGGGTGCCAGCTTCCCATGCTTGTATGGGCTCTCGGAGCTTGTAGCTCTAAGCATCTTTATGGATCAGGGCAGCCTGGGTTAAGAACCTCTTCTCACGGTCCACAGCCTTCTCTGAGCCTACAAAGCCTTTGTGATTGCAGCATTCCCTCCCCTTGAAGTGTCATAATCGGAGAGATGTGAAACAATAACAGACTCAGAAGTTTTCACTAGTTCCATTCAAGGATATACTTTACTGGTTAAAACTGAGCTAGGAAATATTAAATGTTCTAAGCACTGTTACAATGTATTGTGCGAAGACAGTGTGTCCTGGTAGAACCAGAGACCTTGCTACTATGAAAGGCAGATTACATTAGAAATAGAGAAACAGAGAAAAATGAAGGCAGATAAAGACCATCCAGCTGATTTTCGAAAGTGATCGCCGCCCATCTTCCGACACGAATCGGGAGATGGGCGGCGATCTCCTGAATCTGCCCAAATCGGCATAATCGAAAGCCGATTTTGGGTGGCTTCAACTGCGTTCCGTCGCGGGGCTGGCGAAAGTTGAAAGGGGGCGTGTCGACATGGTAGCGAAGACGTGGCGTGCTTTGAGATGGCTGGCTTCGCCCGATAATGGAAAAAAGAAAGCTGGCCGTCAGGAGAATTTGGCCCGTTTTATTTGGACTCTTTTTTTTTTTTAGGTCCAAGTCCCAAAAAAGTGCCCCAACTGACCAGATGACCACCGGAGGAAAGCGGGGATCACTTTCCCTTACTTCCCCAGTGGGTACCACCCCCCTCCCACACACACAAAAAAAACCCCAGACATTTTTTGCCAGCCTGTATGCCAGCCTCAAATGTCATAACCAGCTCCCTGACAGGTCCCTGGAGCAGTTTGTAGTGGGTGCAGTGCACTTCAGGCAGGTGGATCCAGGCCCATCCCCCCCTACCTGTTACACTTGTGCTGGTAAATGGGAGCCCCCCAAAACCCACTGTACCCACATGTAGGTGCCCCCTTCACCCCTTAGGGCTATGGTAATAGTGTAGAGTTGTGGGCAGTGGGTTTTGGGGGGGGATTTGGGGGGCTCAGCACACAAGGGAAGGGCGCTATGCACCTGGAAGCTAATTTTGATTTTTTAATTAATTTTTTTAAGTGCCCCCTAGGGTGCCCGGTTGGTGTCCTGGCATGTCAGGGGGGCCAGTGCACTAGAAATGCTGGCTCCTCCCACGCCCAAATGCCTTACATTTTGCCGGATTTGAGATGGCCGGCTCCGGTTTCCATTATGGCTGAAAATCGGAGTCGGCCATCTCATCTAACCCTGGCAAGCAATTTGGCCGGTGCCAAGCATATGTTGAAAATACGCTTGGCTCCGCCCCTTCACAGATCCGGGCCCCAATGATGGCCGCCCATCGATTTTGGCCGGCGCCGTTCAATTATGCCCCTCCATATGACCTATCCAGTCTGCCCATCCATGCCCTCTACTCTCCCTTAGAGATCCTATGTACTTGCCCAAGCTTTCTTGAATTCAGGCGCTGTTTTCGTCTCCACCACTTCCACTGGGAGGCTATTCCATGAATTCACCAGCCTTTCCAGGAAGAAGTATTTCCTTGGGTTGCTTCTGTGTCTGTCCCCTTTCACGTTCATCATATGCCCCCCTCATTCCAGAGCTTTCTTTTAATTGAAAGAGACTTCCCTCCTGTGCATTAATCCTATGTAGGTATTTATACGTGTCTGTTAAACAGTGTGTTTTTTCTAGCAAAAAAGTTGCCAGTACTCAAATGCTAGGCCACCCCTCAGGGGTGGGGTGATCACTGACAGACCCACCCCACAACAGCCAGACCCCCTGAAACCAGTCACAGAATCTATGATACGGAAGAATTGGTGTGTAGAGCCTTAGCTCTTTCATTAAAACTAGGGGTCCATAGGTCAATTTTAGCAGACCGTGAAAAGGTGCTGGTACTCAGTACCCCCAAGTACCCCCTCAAAAAAAGCCCTACTGTTAAATCTCCCCTCTCCTGCTTTTCTTCCAAAGGCTATATATTGAGATCTTTAAGTATGTCCCATATGCTTTATGACGAAGATCACTGGCCATTTTAGTAGCCACCCTCTGGACTGACTCCATCCTTTTTATATCTTTTTGAAGGTTCGGTCTCCAGAATTGTATACGATATTCTAAATGAGGTCTCACCAGGGTCTTATACAGGGGCATCATCACCTCCATTTTCTACTGGCCATTCCTCTTCCTATGCACCCATTGCCTTTTCTACCTGTTTGGCCATCTTAAGATGATGACGTATGATCATACCCAAGTCCCGCTCCTCTTTCATGCACAAAAATTCTTCACCCTGTAAACGGAATCGTTCCCTCGGGGTTTTGCCTCCCAAATTGTTAGCCCTGCTTTTCTTAGCATTAAATCTTAGCTACAAAATTCCAGACCAAGCTTCACTAGGTCTTTTCTCATCATCCACTCCATCAGCGGTGACTTCCCTATTGCAGATTTTGGTATCATCTGCAAAGAGACAAACCGTACCAGGCAGCTCTTCAGCAATATTGCTTCCAAAAATGTAAAAAAAAAAAAAAAAAAAGGCTTTTCTAAAATCTAAATACACCACATCTAGTGCTCTCCCTCAATCCAACTCTCTGGTCACCTGGAGGGGAATAATCGAACAGCACCGGCGAAATTGATGGCCGGCCATCTTCGGGGCCGGCGCCGTAAGCGGGCGGAGCCAAGCATATTTTTGAAATAAACTTGGCGCCTGCCAAATCGCTTGCCGGGTTTAGAATAGGATCGCCGGCGGATCGCCGGGTTTAGATGAGATGACCGGCTCTGATTTTTAGCCATAATGGAAACTGGACCCGGCCATCTCAAACCCGGTGAAATGCAAGGCATTTGGCCGTGGGAGGAGCCAGCATTTGTAGTGCACTGGCCCCCCTGACATGCGAGGACACCAACCGGGCACCCCAGGGGGCACTTAAAATACCTTTAAAAAAAAGAAAAACGAAATTAGCTTCCAGGTGCATAGCACCCTTCCCTTGTGTGCTGAGCCCCCCAATCCCCCCCCCAAACCCCCTGCCCACAAGTCTACACCATTACCATAGCCCTAAGGAGTGAAGGGGGGCACCTACATGTGGGTACAGTGGGTTTTGGGGTTTTTTGGAGGGCTCAACATTAACCACCACAAGTGTAACAGGTAGGGGGGGGGGGGGAATGGCCTGGGTCCACCTGCCTGAAGTGCAGTGCACCCACTAAAAACTGCTCCAGGGACCTGCATACTGCTGTCAGGGAGTTGGGTATGACAGTTGAGGCTGGCATACAGGCTGGCAAAAAATGTTTTATTTTTTTTTGTGTGTGGGAGGGGGTTGGTGACCACTTGGGGAGTAAGGGGAGGTCATCCCCGCTTCCCTCCAGTGGTCATCTGGTCAGTTGGGGCTCTTTTTTGGGACTTGGTCCTAAAACTACATGGACCAAGTCCACCTGGCGAAATACTCGTTCGTGCCAGCGTTATTTTTCATAATAAGGTGAAGCCGGCCATCTCGTAACCCTGCCCCACTCCGTCCCCCTTTCCGCCTTCGCTACCCTACCAACACGCCCCCTTGAAGGTTCGCCGGCGCCGCAACGAAAAAGCCATTGGGGCCAGCCAAAATCGGCTTTCGATAATACCGATTTGGCCGGGATTGAGAGATCGCCGGCGATCTCCCGATTTGCGTCGGAAGATCGCCGGCGATCCCTTTCAAAAATAAGCCTGCTGGTCAAAGAAATTCATCAAATTTGTCTGACAAGACCTACCTCTAGGGAAACCATGTTGCCTCAGGTCCTGTAATCTACCGGATTTCAAAGCCGTTACTATTTTTCTGTTTCAAAAGCGTTTCCATTAATTTACTTACCAAAGAAGTCATTCTTACCAAGCCTGAAGTTCCCAGCCTCTTCCTTACTTCCGCTTTTGTGGAGAGGGACCACATCTGCCTGTCTCCAGTCCTCTGGGACCACTTCCGACTCTAGAGAAGCATTGCAAAGGTCAGCTAGCAGAGCTGCCAGAACTTCGCTAAGTTCCTTCAGTACCGTTGGACGTATACCATCTGGCCCCATCGCTTTGTCCATCTTTAGTTTAGCTAGCTCCTCACAAACACAGTCCTCTGAAAATCATTCAGAGACTACCACACTTCTGTTCCTATTTATGTTTTTCTTCTGCAGTCCTGCTCCTGGTCCTTCAGCTGTGAAGTGGCCTTCAGCTGTGAAGTGGCCTAGTGGTTAGGGTGGTGGACTTTGGTCCCGGGGAATTGAGTTCAATTCCCACTTCAGGCACAAGCAGCTCCTTGTGACTCTGGGCAAAGTCACTTAACCCTCCATTGCCCCATGTAAGCTGCATTGAGCCTGCCGTGAGTGGGAAAGCGCAGGGTACAAATGTAACAAAAATAAAATAGATACTATTGGAGATTCTACATGGAATGTTGCTTTCTACATGGAATGTTGCTACTAATGGAGATTCTACATGGAATGTTGCTACTATTGGACATTCTACATGGAATGTTGCTTTCTACATGGAATGTTGCTTTCTACATGGAATGTTGCTACTAATGGAGATTCTACATGGAATGTTGCTACTATTGGAGATTCTACATGGAATGTTGCTTTCTACATGGAATGTTGCTACTAATGGAGATTCTACATGGAATGTTGCTACTATTGGACATTCTACATGGAATGTTGCTATTCCACTAGCAACATTCCATGTAGAAGTCGGCCCTTGCAGATCACCAATGTGGCTGCGCAGGCTTCTGCTTCTGTGAGTCTGACGTCCTGCAGCTCCTTGTGACTCTGGGCAAGTCACTTAACCCTCAATTGCCCCATGTAAGCCGCATTGAGGCTGCCACGAGTGGGAAAGCGCAGGGTACAAATGTAACAAAAATAAAATAGATACTATTGGAGATTCTACATGGAATGTTGCTTTCTACATGGAATGTTGCTACTATTGGACATTCTACATGGAATGTTGCTACTATTGGACATTCTACATGGAATATTGCTATTCCACTAGCAACATTCCATGTAGAAGTCGGCCCTTGCAGATCACCAATGTGGCCGCGCAGGCTTCTGCTTCTGTGAGTCTGACGTCCTGCAGCTCCTTGTGACTCTGGGCAAGTCACTTAACCCTCAATTGCCCCATGTAAGCCGCATTGAGGCTGCCACGAGTGGGAAAGCGCAGGATACAAATGTAACAAAAATAAAATAGAAGAGAAATATTTGTTAAGCAATTCCACCTTATCAAGCTTCAGCATGTGCCATGGGGAGGATGTGGATAGATACAATAACGGCTGGGGAGAGGAGGAGAAAGAATGAGAGGTAAGGTCTGCCGGAAGGGAGGACAAATGACAGGTAGGGGTGAGGGCCTGAGTCTGGGGGAGAAATAATGAGACGTGGGGAGGGTGTGTCTGGGGGTATGGAGAATAAGAGGTAGGGGTGTGCACCTGGGGGCAGTGGCGTAGACACAGGTGGGCCTAGGTGGGCCAGGGCCCACCCATTTAGGGCTCAGGCCCACCCAACAGTAGCACACGTTTAGCGGTAGCTGGTGGGGATCCCAAGCTCTGCCAGCTGAAGACCCCCCCTGATAGTAACGAAAATGCTACTCTCCATGATACTGGCACCTGAGCATGCTCATTTTTCAGCGCATGCCTGCTGCAGACTGTCAAGGTGGAAAGAAGTGTATTCCTGCCAGCTGAGATATTTTTTTGGTGGTGGTTGGGGGAGGGGGGGGGGAGAACACTTGGTGCCCACCCACTTCTTGCCTAGGCCCACCCAAAATCTGTTGTCTGGCTATGCCCCTGCCTGGGGGGGGGGGGGGGGAAGAATGAGGTAGAGGCGGGTGCCTGGGGGAAGGAAGAATGAAAGGTAGGGGTGTGTGCCTGGGAGGAAGGAGACTGAGATGTGGTGGTGTTGCATGTGTGAGAAATCTTTGGGGGCAGACAGAATTAGGGGTCCTGCTGGGAATGAGAGAGAGAGAGAATGGGGGAGGCTGGAGCCTGTGGAGGGAAAAGGCAGGAGGGAATTTCAGGCCTTAGGATGGAAATTCTGTGGAAAAACACTGCAAATAATCGAGGCAGAATTTTTACAGTCTCGATTATCCGACCTTCGCTAATCTGACCATCCGGAATATCCGACAGACTCCCCTCGGTGGCATCATCATGTTGCTGTTAAGAAGCGCGAGGCTTCTCTTCCTGTTTTCCAGCTTCACATGCTGCAAGGAAGCCATGTTTTTGATCTGAGATCGTCCTTCTCTGCAGGGGAACCTTGCGTGGCGGAGTGTGTAAGTTTGAGAGAGTGCGTGTGAGAGTCACTCTGTGAGAGAGAAAGAGAGTGAATGTGCAAGTGTGTGTGTGTGACAGAGAGTGAGACTGGGTGCGAGTGTGTCTGTGAGAGAGAGAGTGTGTGTGTGAGAATGAGAGTGTGTGCCATGGGCCCCCCTCCCTCCCTCCGAGTTCCAGGATCATCCCTTCCCTCCCTTTGAGTTCCAGGATAGTCCCCTTCCTCCCTCCTTCCGAGTTTCAGGGTCATCCCCTCCCTCCCTCCAAGTTTCAGGGTCCCCCCTCTCTCCCTCCCATGGGAGAGAGTGGGGCATGGCTCGGGCAAGCTCCCTCCTCCTTGCACCGCCCCAGCCGTTTCTGTTCCAGCACGGTAAATCCCAGGGCTCCCTCCAGCCACAAAGGAAGACCTCGAGCGGGAGGACGGTCTCTGGGTAGCAATCCAGGTGGGCTGATCAGTTTCCCCAAGCCCGACCCTTGCAAAGCACTGAGGGCAGCGGCCGCTGCAGAATGCGAGCTGACTGGCGCGTGCACGTCCCCTCGTAATCCGGGCCAATGTTCCATGGCTCATAATGGCTACGGTGACGTCAGCCTGTGCTACGGAGCCTAGCACACCAACTCCGAAGAAGTCACGAACACAGGCAGCAAGACCCATAGAACGTTGGAGGTGAGAATTATTATATAGGATATATATACATGGCTGAAATCTAAGTACATCACATCTAGTGCTCTCCATTGATCCAACTTTCTGGTCACCCAGTCAAAGAAATTAATCGGGTTTGTCTGACCAGACCTACTTTTAGTAAAGCGATGTAGCCTTGGATCCTGCAGTCTACTGGGTTCCAGAAACCCTATTATTCTCTATTTTAGCTTAGAGGATGGCCCTTCCAATATCCCATATAATCACATCCTTGTCTATTTCTTATGTTGCCTTGATAAAAGAAAGGACCAGTCTTCTCCAGGATCAACATGGTTATTTGAACCTTGTTCTACTTCTTCCATAAATCAACAAAAATTCAGCCAGAACTGGAAAGCGAATACTTTAAAAAATATTGCTCCACAGTTCAGGGCCAGTGCAGTATAGAAGGCACTCTAGGTTTAACCTTCAACCCTTCTGCCCTTTTCCCCCTGACTATCAGGGCTTGGAGATCGCTGGCAGTCACTCTGCTCTACCCCAGCCACTTCTGCTGTCTTTTGGCTGTTAGGATTTCAGGATCCTCTCTACACCTGTTTTGTGCCTGGCTGGCTCCATTCTCTCTTTTCAGGGTGGCATAAATATGTTGTTTCTGTGCTCTGCTCTCTCTTCATTGGTGGTATCCTGGTGATGCATATTTTTGCCACCTCTTCAAGTTCTGGCACTCACAGAGGAAACAGCAAAGGCGACTCAAAGAGGAGGATTGGGCAATACTCTTGAATCCAGCGTTTATTGATCAATCTACAGACTTAACACGGCTGTGTTTCGACCAAAAGGCCTGCCTCAGGAGTCTTTGATTGCTGCAATTATTTGGCTTATTTAAGTTGAAATCAGTCAATGGTAGTAGCAGGTCTTGGTGGGAGGATGTAAAACCGCCATTGCTATTAAGACTGGAATACTCAGAAGGGATGCATGATTGAATCGCTGGACTAACGCTGACCGCGTTTCTGGTCCGGAAAGGCTAAGTGTCAGGTTTTCAAGGCAGAAACTAGGTTCGTGAGCCCTTGGGCCACTGCCGAGGAGTGGCAGTGGCAGGCAAAACCACCCCACACCAGAGACAAGGCAGAACTCTGACAGAAACAGCTAGACTTCACCTGCACTTGACCTCCCTTCCCCAGGAGTTGAGCCCCTGGGTGCAGGCGGCCGGCAGGACTTATCGGACAGGGCAGGAAGTGACTACCAACTAGGCTGAACAGAGACTGAGTGTCAGAGGGGAAAGGAATATACATGGGCAGCAAGGCAGGAAACTGGGCTAGGACTCACAGACAGACAATACTACACAAAGCAGGAAATGGACAAGCTAAAGGATAGGAACTAAAAGCTGACAAGCAGCCATTGAAACAGAGTACAAACACTGACAGAAAAGAGTCAGGACTGAAAGCTGCCATGCAGCCACTAAGAAAGAGACAAAGACAAACAGAAACTAGACCAGGAATACAGGCCAGAAACAAGACTAGGAAATAAGCAATAAACCTAAGCAAAACTACACATAGACTAACTAGAACAGGACAAGTAACACAAACAAGAAACCAGACTAGGCAGAAGTGCAACAAAGCACCAACAAATCAGGGACCTTAGACGATGCAAAGGCAAACACAGAAGTTTCCAGGTGATTAATAAAGCCCATCAGCTGCTGAAGTTCAGCAGCAGGAATCACAAGGCAGCTACGGGTGCTGTTCAGGCACAAACAAGAGAAGCAAGTCTGGCAGCCCGGAAGATCCGGACCGGACTAGGCTGAAGTCTGGAATGGGTGACAATTCATAGCAGCCACCGGTTCTGGCCACCAGAGGGCGAGGCGAGCACAGACAAGGAAACAGTCACCATCGTGACACTAAGTCCATAGATTCAATCATGCATCCCTTCTGAGTATTCCAGTCTTAATAACAATGGCGTTTTCTCATCCTTCCACCAAGACCTGCTACTAGCATTGACTTATTCAACTCAATTATCCCTGAGTTGAGATACAGCCAATAATTGCAGCAACCAAAGAATCCTGAGGCAGGCCCTTCAGCCAAAACACGGCCGTGTCGAGTCTGTAGATTGATCAACAAACTCTGCATTCAAGAGCATTGCCCAATCCTCCCTCTTTGAGTCACCTTCGCTGTTTCCTGCAAGCCTGCGAAGCTTTTGTTCTGTACATACATCGACTCAGTGGCGTAGCCAAGGGTGGGCCTGGGTGGGCTTAGGCCCACCCACTAGCAGCACACCTATGAAGTGTCTGGCAGGGATCCCCAAGCCCCACCAGCCGAAAATTCCCAACAACTGTCCTTCCTGCATATCAGCCTTCCCTCTAATGTATTCCCGCCTATGCGAAAACAGGAAGTTGCATCAGAGGGAAGGCTGTGGGACCAACATAAGCAGTGTGTATTAGTTGCTGCTCGCTGCCAGTGAAAATCTGCTATTTAAAAGGTATGGGGGGAGGGGGATGTTTGAGAGACCATATGGCATGCAGGTGAGAGAGGGAGAGACCAAATCACTTGTGGGACAGGGTGGAGTTCTTCTGCCCACCCATCTTGGGCCCAGGCCCACCCAAAATTGGGTGTCTGGCTACGCCCCTGCATCGACTCTTAACAAATGCCCAGCTCAGCTACGGTAATAGTAAAACCAGGCCTGCTGCAGCTGTGCTCCTATCTCCATTTTACATTCGGAAATGTTACCCCTTTCACTTATGGATTTGTGACTGCGATTGACCCTTTGGGCTGACTGTTAGAATGGTCGACCGGCCCCCGGGCATCATTGTCGGCTGCAATAACTCAATCCCTCTTCTTCATGTATCACAGGGCCCTCGGGACACCTAGAAAGAGTAAACTGTCTGGGTCCTCTAGTTGTGATTTGTGTTGGTCCTGTAAAAACAAAACTGGAACCCTCACACACCTACTGTTGGAATGTCCACCTCTTGTAACATTTTGGTCAGATGTTTGGGAAAAATTGGAAAAGATTTTTGGTTTCCAAGAATCTTTTTTTACCTAAATATGTGATATGGAAATCTGTTTGTATCTCATTTCTCTACACGGACAATGATAAGTTATTGTATGACTTTTTGGTTTCAGTTGCGCTGAAACTGGTCATTTCGCACTGGAAGGATAATTCCCATGTGACTGTGGTGGTCTGGTGGAATTGGATTCTGCTTTATAAAAAATAGGAGCAATCTGCAGTACTCTCCCTGTCTGGACACAAATCAGCTATCCACAAATGGAAGTCTTTAGACCTTTTTCTATCCAATAAGGACTAATTTTAGGGTTAGAACTCAGCACTCTGTACCATATTGTGTGTTTTGTTCTGTTCTGTTGCATTTTCTGTGGTGTATTGTTATGATTTAATAAACTTATTATAAAAAAAAAAAGAAAAGAATGGTGATTAGTTCTGAGGATTCAGGAGATGTGTCCTCTCTGCAAGGTGACCCGCCTGTTGTTTGAGAGCTCAATTGTGTGCTGCTGTGACTGATCCTGCCACCTCATACGTCTCTTCGTCTTTTTAAAGTTTGCTGGATTGAATAGATGTTTCAACTGGAAAAAAAAAAAAAACACAGTAAAAGAACATTTTGTCCACTGCTTCTAGCCCTCTTCTGTGTCCATTTAATGCAAAGCCTTGCTGCCTACAAATATTAATGGCATAAAACTGCTTTTCAAATAACATAAAGCCTACCAAATCCCTCGAAAATCTGCCTTAGAAAAATACAGAAATGCAGTTTTATTTGCAAAAGTGAAATAAATGGTGAAAAAGCCAAGGGCAATGCACAGTGGCTCTCCAGATATAAAACCCGGGGGCGGGAGGGGTAAAAACCCAGCTGAGAGCAGACAAAACTATTACGAATCAGAGCAGGTGGCAGAGCAGGTGGGGGGAAGAGGGGTTGGTGGTTGGGAGGCAAGGATAGGGGAGGGCAGACTTATATGGTCTGTGCCAGAGCCGGTGATGGGAGGCGGGACAGGTGGTTGGGAGGCAGGAAAAACTGCTGGGCAGACTTATACGGTCTGTGCCCTGAGAAAGACAGGTACAAATCAAGGTAAGGTATACACATGAGTTTATCTTGGGCAGACTGGATGGACCGTGCAGGTCTTTTTCTGCCGTCATCTACTATGTTACTATGAATCCAGAAACACTTCTACAATTCATAAAAACAAGGGGAATATTCTTAGACAATTTGTCGCTAAACAAAGGACTCTGAGACAAAAAGGCACTTTTTATTTCCTATGCAAAACATAGTATCATTTATTTATTTATTTATTTATTGCATTTGTATCCCACATTTTCCCACCTCTTTGCGGGCTCAGTGTGGCTTACAATACGATATGAATAATAGAAATACATTTGTTACAACTTGGTTATGGATTACATTGTGCGGAGTTGTGCGAGACATTCGAATATCATTAGGAATATAACAATGGGACATCAACATAGAAACATTGGAAGGAGACAATGGGAAGCTAAAAGGGCAGTGTTAGACACAAAGACATATGGTGTACATAGTTCCGTGAATAAATGTATGATTGACTGGATTACGGGATGAGGGATCAGAAGTGGATGTACGTTGCATTGATGAACAGTGAGTATGGACTCTATGTGTTTTGGCTCTTTCCGTAAGTTTGTTCAAACAGGTGAGTCTTCAGTAGTTTACGGAAGGAAGCTTATTCGTTAATCACTCTTAGGTTGCGCGATAGTGTATTCCAAGCCTGCGTGCTCATGTGGGAAAAGGTTGACGCGTGTAGCGTCTTGTATTTCAGGCCCTTGCAAGTGGGGAAGTGGAGGTTGAGGTATGTTCGGGATGATCATAGTAAGTGATGGTAGGAAAGGACCTGTACGGTCCATCCAGTCTGCCCAACAAGATAAACTCATATGTGCTACTTTATGTGTATACCTGACCTTGATTTGTATCTGAAAATAAAAGAAGTGGGAATAAAAACCAGGCTTATCCAAAAAACTGGAACCAAACCAAATGTTAAAATTCCAACAAACAATATTTATTAATTTTCTTTAAGACAGAACTCAAAAATATATTCTTTAAAAATGACTCGACACAACATTGTGTTTCGGCCTAGCGGCCTACATCAGGAGTCTTGTGACCGTAGTCAAAAAAAACTCATGAATTGATGATATGAAAAATCTCAAGTTTCAAATGATAAATAAAAATCTTGAGACAAAAACATGAACCAGGTCTTGAAAAAGACCGTTGTAAATCAAGCTTCCTTATCATTTGAAACTTGAGATTTTTCATATCATCAATTCATGAGATTTTTTGACTACGGTCACAAGACTTCTGATGTAGGCCGCTAGGCCGAAACACAATGTTGTGTCGAGTCATTTTTAAAGAATATATTTTTGAGTTCTGTTTTAAAGAAAATTAATAAATATTGTTTGTTGGATTTTTAACATTTGGTTTGGTTCCAGCTTTTTGGATAAGCCTGGTTTTTATTCCCACTTCTTTTATTTTCATTATTTATCCCGTGGGATCTACTGAGTTCTCCGCGCACGTGGATTCTCTCTTGATTTGTATCTGCCATTTTCAGGGCACAGACCGTAGAAGTCTTGCCCAGCACTAGCCCCGCCTCCCAACCACCGGTGCTGCCTTTTGTCTCTTGAACACAATTACTATAGTCACAGAAATAGTGAGGGTGATGGTTATGTGGAATGTCCCTCCTGGGGAGGCAGTGGGACCAAAAACAGTAATGGAATTCAAGAAATAATAGAATGAAAACTAGGGGTGTTCGGGGAAACACTTTTCATTCTGTTTAATTTCCTGTGTCATTTTAAAGATCGGTTAGTTTTAAAAAACACATTTCATGCCAATAATAGTGCCCACTCTTCGCACCGAGTGTGCAATATTCACAAGTAGTGCACACTGGTTGCAAAGATTGTGCACTATTTCTGAAAACTGTGCATTATTTTTCAATGGGGTGCACATGCTCAAATAGTGATTATGTATGCACGGATGAAAAATAGTGTATGCACTTTGCTAAGATTGTGCACTATTCGTAACAAAGGACAAAATAAATTTCAGGGGTAATATTCAGTGGCTTGTAAGCTGTTCACAACCGTGGGCTGAACTAACCCTGGATATTCATACCCGGGCATGCGTGGTACCCCTAAGAGAAAAACTACACTGGCTCCCACTTAAAGAACGAATTACGTTCAAAATCTGCACACTGATTCACAAAATCATTTACGGAGAGGCCCCGGTCTACATGTCGGACCTCATAGACTTACCACCCAGGAACACTAAAAGATCAGCTCGCACGTTCCTGAACCTCCACTACCCCAGCTGTAAAGGACTAAAATACAAATTAACGAATGCATCCAGCTTCTCCTACATAAGCACGCAGCTTATGGAATGCATTACCACTCGCCATGAAAAAAATACCTGACCTAACTAACTTTAGACCAGCTTGTTCAACAAGGCATACCACAATGATTCATCCTAATTACCAGACAATGATACTCAAGCCTGAACTGGATAAAACCTAACTCTCTATACTTGAATACCAAGGTCCACTCACCACGGATGGACTTTAACGCAATACCACTCTGTTATTCCGAATATGAACTCCTTATACTTGATTGCTTAATCTACTATATTCAAGTTCTTTAATGTAATAATACTTGTATCTTCACTCCAGAAATGGCGATTGCCATGACGGAACACTTTCACTTCTCACATAAACTTCGTATTGAATGATTTGGTGTCCTTTTTAGATTTGTAGGATTGATATTACTGTGGCCTGCTCATCATAAATGTGTATATAAAGTATAATACATGCACACGCCTCTTTTGAAAACATATATACAGTAAATATTTGGATTCCTCTATACCCCATACACTTTTTTTTAATATCGTTTTATGTCTGTTTTTTTACCAATATTTGTTTTATTTTTTAACCATATTATGTGTATGTGTATGGTAGATAAACCTTTTTTGGGATCATGGATGTTGACAGTCTGTTAGATTTCACATTATGCATACCAGTTATGTTTTTTGCTTGAAGAAATTTGGTTACATTTTATTTGACCTCCATGATGTACATGTAACCTTCTGTTGGTCATATATACTCCTTCATATGTTTTTATACAATATGTTGTAACCTTGTTTGTTTTTCATATCTTGCTCCTCTTCATGTTGTTTTCATGTGGTATCATACTTATCTTTTTCCCCTCGTTACCCATCTTCAAAGCCTTGCTCAAAGCCCACCTCTTCAATGTCGCCTTCGGCACCTAACCACCATTCTATTCAGGAAATCTGGACTGCCCCTACTTGACATTTCACCCATTAGATTGTAAGCTCCTTGGAGCAGGGACTGTCCTTTTTGGTTAATCTGTACAGCGCTGCGTAACCCTAGTAGCGCTCTAGAAATGTTAAGTAGTAGTAGTAGGAGTAGTCATTTACTTTTGTATTTGTATTTAATTTTGTAGATTCCTGAAGAAGGCGCCTCGGCGCCGAAACACAGCTGTGTAGAGTCTTTTGATGTTTACCCAACAAACTCTTTTCTCATTTATACGTCTCTCTCACTGATTGGAAAGAGCCACCTTCCTTACTCCTTCTCCGCTTTGCTACTACTACTACTACTATTTAGCATTTCTATAGCGCTACAAGGCGTACGCAGCGCTGCACAAACATAGAAGAAAGACAGTCCCTGCTCAAAGAGCTTACAATCTAATAGACAAAAAATAAATAAAGTAAGCAAATCAAATCAATTAATGTGAACGGGAAGGAAGAGAGGAGGGTAGGTGGAGGCGAGTGGTTACAAGTGGTTACGAGTCAAAAGCAATGTTAAAGAGGTGGGCTTTCAGTCTAGATTTAAAGGTGGCCAAGGATGGGGCAAGACGTAGGGGCTCAGGAAGTTTATTCCAGGCGTAGGGTGCAGCGAGAGAGAAGGCGCGAAGTCTGGAGTTGGCAGTAGTGGAGAAGGGAACAGATAAGAAGGATTTATCCATGGAGCGGAGTGCACGGGAAGGGGTGTAGGGAAGGATGAGTGTGGAGAGATACTGGGGAGCAGCAGAGTGAGTACATTTATAGGTTAGTAGAAGAAGTTTGAACAGGACGCGAAAACGGATAGGGAGCCAATGAAGCGACTTGAGGAGAGGGGTAGTATGAGTAAAGCGACCCTGGCGGAAGACAAGACGGGCAGCAGAGTTTTGAACCGATTGGAGAGGGGAGAGGTGACTAAGTGGGAGGCCAGCAAGAAGCAGATTGCAGTAGTCTAAACGAGAGGTGACAAGGGTGTGGATGAGGGTTTTGGTAGAGTGCTCGGAAAGAAAGGGGCGGATTTTACGGATGTTGTAAAGAAAGAAACGACAGGTCTTGGCGATCTGCTGGATATGAGCAGAGAAGGAGAGAGAAGAGTCAAAGATGACCCCAAGGTTTCGAGCTGAGGAGACAGGGAGAATGAGAGAGAGCCATTAGATTGTAAGCTCTTTGAGCAGGGACTGTCTTTCTTCTATGTTTGTGCAGCGCTGCGTATGCCTTGTAGCGCTATAGAAATGCTAAATAGTAGTAGTAGTAGTAGCCATCAACAGAAATAGAAAACGGGGGGAGTGGGGAGGTGGGTTTGGGGGGGAAAATGAGAAGCTCGGTTTTGGTCATGTTTAATTTCAGGTGGCATTGAGACATCCAGACAGCAATGTCAGACAAGCACGCTGAAACTTCTCCTTCTCCGCTTTGCTATTGAGAAAGACACGGGGGGAGCAGTTGCTTGCCCTGGGATTGGTAGCATGGAATGTTGCTCCTAATTGGGTTTCTGCCAGGTACTTGTGATCTGGCTTGGCCGCTGTTTGGAGACAGGATACTGGGCTGGATGGACCTAGTGTGTCTGACCTAGTGTGTGGCTACTCTTATGTTCTTATGGAAAACCCAGATACGCTAACCGCTGTTACCACCTTCTCTGGCAAAGAGTTCCAGAGCTTAACTATTCGTTGAGTGAAAAAATATTTCCTCCTAGCCCACATCTCTCTTAGATGTCAGTCTGTCTATACATACAGAAACATAGTCAAGGACAAAAGGTCATGATATGGACCTCAAAGGAGAATGGCACAGAGGAATCTGAAGAAACATTTCTTTACTGAGAAGTTGACAGATGCCCGAAATCGCCTATAATCAAAAGTGATTGGAACCACAACCGTGACAGAATTCAAGCATATATGAGAGATACACGATTAATTTTGGTAAGGGCAAAGATGATTGATTGTAGGATAGTAGGTGTCAGTGATAAGGACCTCATGGGCCACCCACTCTGCCCAGCTGCCCTCCTTCCTTGAGGATTTATCTCTCTCAAGCATTTTCACCCTCTAAGCTTTGTGATCATTTATTACGCGGTTGTAACATTAATGAGAAACTGCTGAAGTCTCAGGTCCCAGGAGGAAATTTTCAAAGGTAGAAGATATCAGATGCAGAGCGAGCATGTGTTCTTTCCTCATGCCCAACTAACCCACAAATGCCAGTGGAATCGTGATTGCCAGCGCAGAATTCCCACGAAGCTGTACCAGGGGATCTGCAAGCCCACGGTACAGCAATAAGGGAATGTTGCTTCCCTGGCATGAATGAGAATTCCAGAGAAGAGAGGAAAACCTTTAAAAAAAAAAAAATCTTTCAGCTCGTGTGCCTTCTTTGAATGAACATCTGGTATCCATGTGATTTACAAGAAGGTTATTGAGACTGACTTCACTAACTGATCATAGACTGGGCACCTTCTGCAAATAGTCATTCAGCATAACTGGTTGCTTTTGGTTTTTCTTTTCTTTTGTTTTTCTTTGCACATGGTTGAACAATGCCAGACAGTTCAAATATCACTGATAAAAAAAGGTCGGTAAACAGTTTTTGTTCAAAGGAGGTTGGACGCATAACCTTAATTTTTCAAGATGTGCCTGGTTTTGTACATTTTTCCAATGTCTTGGTCTTCGGTGGACGGACTGGGTGGTCCTTTTGCTCTCATTTGTTGACATTTCCTGTGTTCCTATGATCTGTGGCAGATTAATCCAGAACCGTAGAATTTTGCAAACTCTATTTCAGGGTTATCTATCTACCTTGTGTCGTCAGCTTTTGATTCCATCCAAGGTTATGCCTTTCTTCGGAAACCCTTGAGAAAGGATGACATTGAGTTTGTTTGCTTTGGGAAGGTTAATGCCTCTCTTATGAACTGTTATTTACAATCTGCCGTTCCTTAAGATCAAGGCAACTTCTAAACTGAGCCATATGTGTAAAGTCTGTAAGTTTTTTTTTTTTTTTTTTAATTTTAAGACATAAGCATCGCCACACTGGGACAAACCAAAGGTCCATCTAGCCCAGCACCCTGTCTCCGACAGTGGCCAATCCAGGTCACAATCACCTGACAAGATCCACGGAGCAAAGCATTTTGTACTGCTTGTCCCAGGTGGATTTTTACTGCAAACGTTACATGAGTATTTAGAATATAGAGAAGATAGATGCCCAGGTGGCTACTGACTCCTGATGAAGAGACAGGTATATTCCTGTTCTAAGGGATCTGCATTGGCTGCCAGTGATTCAAGTTATTGAGACTGGAGTTTAAATCAATCCATGGGCTGGGTTTGGGGGTATCTAAAAACAGACATAAAGGCCATACATTCAAATTAGGTTGTTGAGGTCATGACAGGAAGCATCGCTTAAGGTTCTGTCCCCTTCAGAGGTTAGGGCTGTTTATATGTGTAAGGGCAGGATCCCTTCTATTTGCCCAGATACTGTGGGGGGGACAGGACACTTCCTTAACAAATTTATTGGTTTGGAACTAGGGGCAGGACCTACAAATGCTGAGGCTCCAAACCAGCTCTTTAAGCTTGGTCCTGGTTGGATGTGTGATGGTCCTCAGGGAACCTATAGCTGTAAGTGGTTCTTGTTTCTTCAACCTGGGGAGCTGTTCCGGGATCTGGAATAGAAATCCAAGCACCAAAGATCTCAAATGCAAATCAACGTATGCATCCAGCTTTTCCTATTTAAGCGCACAACTATGGAACGCTCTGCCAAAAATAGTAAAAACAACGTACGACCACCTCAATTTCCGGAAAGAACTAAAAACAAACCTGCTCAGAAAGGCACATCCCACCGACCCGACATAAAAGACCGAGTTCCTGCAACACAACAAAACCAAAGATTGTAATGAACACACCCAACTTCCCCCTTCCTCCCTAAGTTCTCCAACATGTCAACCATACATGAACCCTATTCTAATATAATAACACCACATTGAGCCTGCAAATTGGTGGGATAATGGAGTAGCCTAGTGGTTAGAGCACCGGTCTTGACATCCAGAGGTACTCAGTTCAAATCCCACGGCTGCTCCTTGTGATCTTGGGCAAGTCACTTAACCCTCCATTGCCTCAGGTGCAAACTTAGACTGTGAGCCCTCCAGGGACAGAGAAACACCCAGTGTACCTGAATGTAACTCAGTTACTACTGAAAAAGGTGTGAGCAAAGTCTCAAATACAAAAGGACTCAAATACAAATCAACGTATGCATCTAGCTTTTCCTACTTAAGCGCACAAAACAGTAAAAGCTACGTACGACCACCTGAATTTCCGGAAAGAACTAAAAACAATCCTGTTCAGGAAGGCATATCCCACTGACCCAACATAAAAACCTGAACACATGCAACACAACAAAACCATAGATCGCAATGGACACACCCCAACCTCCCACTTCCTCCCTAAATTTCCCCAGTGTATCTACCATACTTGAACCTTATTCTATCATAATAACACCTTGTATTTGTTCATACTGGAACTGGCGAACGCCATAACGGTCCTATGTAAGCCACATTGAGCCTGCAAATAGGTGGGAAAATGTGGGATACAAATGTAACAAATAAATATAATTAATTAATAAATGTACCGCACTGCATATGTCTAGTAGTGCTATAAAAATGATCATTAGTAGTTTCAGCTGGCTTAAGCCCTTGTGCCCAAAGCTGGGTGCAGGTCTTCTATAAAGAGTACTTGTCCTAGAGAGCCCTTTATAGAATAGCAATGAGCACTGATTTTTCCTGGTGCTTAATTTTCACCACCATTTACTGAATCTGGTCCACACTGTATATACCCCATGCAATTTTATAAAAGCTCTTTTTTGCATGTAAAACAGGCTTTATATGTGGGAGCAGCTCTTAAAATTACCTCCCCCCTGCTTTTACTCAATGTGTAATTAAACTCTGGAATTCGTTGGCAGAGAATGTGGTAAAGGTGGTTACCTTAGTGGAGTTTAAAAAAGGTTTGGATGGCTTCCTAAAGGAAAAGTCCATAGACCATTATTAAATGGACTTGGGGAAACTCCACTATTTCTGGGATAAGCAGACCCTGGAGTATATCCAGCAGATAGGATCTGGACCGAATTCGAGCCACTATCGGAAGATCTCATTAGATCTCATTAGCTCAAAAGATTCGCCAAATCTTACTGCAAACTAGACATTTGCCCAAATAACCTTATGAAATCGGCCCCTCAACACTTTATAACAGATCTAACGAAACATATGAATTTCATGCTACAAAATGGACTCTTCCCAAAGGAAAAAGGAAACATCCTACTCACCCTCATACCCAAAGATGCTAAGAAAAATGCGAGTGAATTAACCAACTATAGACCAGTAGCATCTATGCCCCTAATAACCAAAATAACAGAAGGGATGGTTACCAAACAACTCACAGAATATCTAAACAAGTTCTCAATACTACAAGAGTCCCAGTCAGGATTTCGCTCTAATCACAGCACCGAAACAGTACTAGTTACGCTCATGAATAAATTCAAACAAACGATTGCAACCGGTAAGAATATATTACTTCTATAATTCGACATGTCAAGTGCCTTTGACATGGTTGATCATGGAATCCTACTACACATCCTTGAATACTTCGGCATTGGAGGCAACGTTCTCAATTGGTTTAAAGGATTTCTAACTACACGCTCATACCAAGTGACATCAAATTCAACCACATCAGCAGCATGGACACCAGAATGTGGAGTTCCACAGGGATCCCCTCTCTCACCGACTATATTCAACCTAATGATGACACCATTGGCCAAACTATTATCAAAACAAAACCTCAACCCATACATATACGCTGATGATGTAACGATCTACATCCCATTCAAACAAGAACTAAAAGAAATTTCCAATGAAATCAACCGAAGTCTACATATCATGCACTCCTGGGCAGATGCCTTTCAGTTAAAACTTAATGCAGAAAAAACCCAATGCCTAGTACTCACCTCCCAACACAACACGAGCAAATTTACCACCATCAACACTCCAAAACTAAATCTACCAATCTCGGAAACCCTGAAAATTCTTGGAGTCACCATCGACCGACACCTAACACTTGAGAATCACGCGAAAATCACAACCAAAAAGATGTTCCACTCAATGTGGACATTAAAAAGAGTAAAACCATACTTCCCAAGAACTGTTTTCCGGAATTTGGTTCAATCATTAGTACTCAGTCACCTAGACTACTGTAACTCACTCTATGCTGGCTGCAAACAGCAAATACTCAAAAAACTCTAGACAGCCCAGAACACAGCAGCCAGACTCATATTTGGAAAACCAAAAAAGAAAGCGCAAAACCCCTACAAGAGAAACTACACTGGTTACCACTCAAAGAACGCATCACGTTCAAAGTAAGTACCCTAGTACATAAAATCATCCATGGCGAGGCCCCAGCCTACATGTCTGACCTGATAGACCTACCACCCAGGAATGCTAAAAGATCATCTCGCACATTCCTTAATCTTCATTTCCCCAACTGCAAAGGCCTAAAATATAAACAAATGCATGCATCAACCTTTTCCTATATGAGCACGCAATTCTGGAACGCTCTTGCCACGTAACCTAAAAGCGACCTATGAACTGACCAACTTCCGCAAACTGCTGAAGACCCATCTCTTCGACAAAATATACCACAAAGACTAATACATGTGAAACCCCCACACATATCTAGCCACGTTAAGAATGCCTACATCATATTACTATCATGATTTCCATTACCACGCAACTCAAAACATTTCTGTAACACTAAATGTCAATTCTCCTATCATTTCCACTACACATGATATATTGTAAGCCACATTGAGCCTGCAAAGAGGTGGGATAATGTGGGATACAAATGCAATAAATAAATAAAATATTATGTACTTTTTGGGGATCTTGCCAGGTATTTGTGACCTGGACTGGAAACTGTTGGAAACAGGATCCTGGGCTTGATGGACCTTTGGTCTTTCCCTGTATGGCAATACTTATGCACTTATGACATTGCACTATTAGGGGTTCTTTTAATAAGCCACGGCAAAAAGTGGCCTGCAGTAGTGAAGGTGCGTATATTGGGTGCGCACCGGGCCAGGTTTTACCGCATCTACAAAAAATGTTTTCTTTTTAATGGGACGGGAAAAGGGCCTGCGGTAAAAATGAAATCAGCGTGCGCCCAAAACCGGCCTGAGCCCTTAACGCCACCCATTGATCTAGCGTGCAGTGACCGGTTGGCACACGCCAAGTGCCAATTACCGCCAGAACCGGCGTGCGTAGGAGAAAAGAAATAAATAATTCATCCAGGCATTATGGGCACGCGCCAAATCTGAAATCACCACCAGGTCCTGGTGGTAGTTTCACGTTGGCACCCACTGCACGCACGTGGAGCCTACCACAGCTTAGTAAAAGGGCCCCTTAATCTTTCTTAGAAAGGTAACATATAATTCTAATCTAATTTAATCTGAAAATGATCAACCGCACTAGTCCCAGCATGAGGTGGTTCAAGGTGGTTTACAAAAGAAAACTCAAAGCAACATAATTAAAAATAAAGCAATCAAAATTTGTCAAATAAAAATGCCTTCAGTTTTTTTACGCAATTGAATATAATTAACTTCAGAACGACTACTAAGAGGAAGCACATTCCAAATCATAATAGCTCGAAAAGAAAACATAGCCTTGAAATGACATTTCCGTCGAACACCAGTAAAAGCAGGAAGTTTTAATATAAAATTATCCCTTAGCCGGGAAGAAAGCAAAGATAAAAGAGATGGAAATTAACAACTCCGAGGCACTACCCTTTAAAGTATGAAAAATCAAGCAAACAGATTTAAAAACAATACGAGCCCCAAAGGGAAGCAAGTGTAATTTTTTTTAGCATATTGAGATACACTATCATATTTTTTCAGCTGAAAAACCAAAGGCACAGCAGTATTTAGAAACATCTGCAATTTATATAACAGTTTGGAACTCAACCTAACATAAAGATGACATAAAAATGACACCTTAACTTTATGGTACCATTAATAAACGTACCTCAAAGAAATGGTAAATATGAGGCAAAAAACTAGGCGGGAGGAGTGGCCTAGTGGTTAGGGTGGTGGACCTTGGTCCTGAGGAACTGAGTTCGATTCCCACTTCAGGCACTATTCCAGTAGCAACATTCCATGTAGAAGTTGGGCCTTGCAGATCACCAATGTGGCCGCACAGGTTTCTGTTTCTGTGAGTCTGACGTCCTGCACATATGTGCAGGACGTCAGACTCGCAGAAGCCTGCGCGGCCACATGGGTGATCTGCAAGGGCCAACTTGTACATGGAATGTTGCTACTGGAATAGCAACATTCCATGTAGAATCTCAAATAGTGGCAACAGTGGAGGAGTGGCCTAGTGGTTAGGGTTGTGGACTCTGGTCCTGGGGAACTGAGGAACTGAGTTCAATTCCCACTTCAGGCACAGGCAGCTCCTTGTGACTCTGGGCAAGTCACTTAACCCTCCATTGCCCCATGTAAGCCGCATTGAGCCTGCCATGAGTGGGAAAAGCGCGGGGTACAAATGTAACAAAAAAAATCTCAGACTACATACACATTCCAAATTGCAAAAAAGTGATCTACAAAACTGCCCACTCTGCAGACTTCACTTCCCTGAGAACCGTAAGACATAAGCATCGCCACACTGGGACAGACCAAAGATAATCTAGCCCAGCACCCTGTCTCCGACAGTGGCCAATCCAGGTCACAATCACCCGACAAGATCCACGGAGCAAAGCATTTTGTACTGCTTGTCCCAGGAACAGTGGATTTTTCCCTACGTTCCTTTAATAACATTCTATGGCCTTTTCCTTCAGGAAGCCGTCCAAACCTTTCTTACCACCCAAAAGAAGAAATATACAGGAATATGCTAGATTCCGCAAAATCCTCAAATCGTTCCTATTCAAACAAACCCTCACAAAGAACAACCAGATCTCAAACAACTAATTAATACCTGAATTGGTTATTACTCTATTTACCTTCTCTTTGCTTCATGTACAATTTCTCATTCATAATAGATTTTCTAAATGTTAAACTTCCATAGTTATCCCAGTACGTTTATGAGACTGCATTGTAAAATTGGATTCTTACAACAAATTACTTTTGTTATGCATAAAGCTTTGTTATGTAGCCTATACTGTTTATTGTAAGACACATTGAACTCAAACTTGTTTGGGATAATGTGGGATATAAATGTCACAAATCAATCAATCAATCAATCAATCAATAAGTAAATAAATAAATAAATAAATAAAGGGAATTACAATAGTCTAAGTGAGACAATACCATCATCTGGACCAATACTGAAAAATGTGACTCAGAAAAATAGGGTCTAAGCAGTTGCAATTGTCTCATACGATAGAACATTCGCCACCGTAGATTTTTTTTTTTTTACTTACATAGTAACATAGTAGATGACGGCAGAAAAAGACCTGCATGGTCCATCCAGTCTGCCTAAGACAAACTCATATGTGTATACCTTACCTTGAATTTGTACCTGTCCTTTTCAGGGCACAGACCATATAAGTCTGCCCAGCAGTATTTCCTGCCTCCCAACCACCAGTCCCGCCTCTGATCATCGGCTCTGGTACAGACCGTATAAGTCTGCCCTCCCCTATCCTAGCCTCCCAACCACCACCCCCTCTTCCCCCCACCTGCTCCGCCACCCAATTTCAGCTAAGCTTCTGAGGATCCATTCCTTCTGCACAGGATTCCTTTATGCAAATCCCATGCATATTTGAATTCAGTTACTGTTTTCATCTCCACCACCTCCCGCGGGAGGGCATTCCAAGCGTCCACCACCCTCTCCGTGAAAAAATACTTCTTGACATCTTTCCTGAGTCTGCCCCCCTTCAATCTCATTTCATGTCCTCTCGTTCTACCACCTTCCCATCTCCGGAAAAGATTCGTTTGCGGATTAATACCTTTCAAATATTTGAACGTCTGTATCATATCACCCCTGTTCCTCCTTTCCTCCAGGGTATACATGTTCAGGTCAGCAAGTCTCTCTTCATACGTCTTGGAACGCAAATCCCGTACCATCCTCGTAGCTTTTCTTTGCACCGCTTGAGATTCACAAAGAAGCGAAGAATCTAGCATTACACCTAGAACCCTGGACTCTCTTTCCACCTTTCAGTAGCAGTAGCTGTTACAGAGGTGTACAGTCATGCAGGCTAATTCTATAACAGTGCACATATATTTAGGCGACTAGAGCAGCCATTCCCACGGGGCACACCTAGTCCCGTTGGGATTTCAGGATATCCACAATGAATACTCATGAGTTCGATTTGCATTCAATTGAGGCAGTGCATGTAAATATCTCTCATGCATATTCATTGTGGATATCCTGAAAAACCTGATGGGACTAGGTTTTCCTCGATGACTGGGTTGGGAAAGGCTGGCTTCTAGGGTTCCTAGGTGGCTAGTTTTCTTTATAGAATATTAGTGTAAGAGGTAAAATATGCACACATAATTTAAGCGTGAGCAATTTCACCACCCACAGAGCAGTAAATTACAGCATTCTATAATTAATTTGGCCATAGGTGTCAGCTCTGTGGGTGTTTGAGGATCCTCAGTATTGAACAAACTCCATTTCTATGACCAGGGAGCATGCACTTGTGTTGTGTTTAGCTCCACAAATCATTTTGAAAAGTTGGCGCCTATGAACTGCTCCACTCAGATGCTGCCCATGTGTATATCCATCTTCCAACTACATAAGAACATATGAGAAGCCATACTGGGTCAGACCAATGGTCCATCTAGCCCAGTATCCTGTTTCCCAAACAGTGGCCAAGCCAGGTCACAAGTACCTGGCAGAAACCCAAATCCTGGCAACATTCCATACTACAAATCCCAGGGCAAGCAGTTGCTTCCCACGTCTGTCTCAATAGCAGACTATGGACTTTTCCTCCAGGAATTTGTTCAAACCGTTTTTAAACCCAGATACACTAACCGCTGTTACCACCTCCTCCGGCAAAGAGTTCCAGAGCTTAACTATTCGTTGAGTGAAAAAATAATTTCTCCTATTTGTTTTGAAATATTTCCATGTAACTTCCTTGAATGTCCCTTAGTCTTTGTACTTTTGGAACGAGTAAAAAATCGATTTACTTCTACTCGTTCTACACCACTCAGGATTTTGTAGACCTCAATCTTATCTCCCCTCATCCATCTCTTTTCCAAGCTGAAGAGCCCTAACCTCTTTAGCCTTTCCTCATACGAGAGGAGTTCCATCCCCTTTATCATTTTAGTCGCTCTTCTTTGAACCTTTTCTAATTCTGCCATATCTTTTTTGAGCTATAGCGACCAGACCTGAACGCAATACTCAAGGCGCGGACGCACTACCTGCTCTTTTACAGAATATCTTTAAGGCAGATTTTTGACACATATGAGCATATATGCTAGTATTCTAATCATTTATACATGAACTAGCCGTTAAGCCCGCAAAAACGGGCGAGTATTGCAGCCCTCCTCTCTCCCCTGGCCTCACCCCGTCCACCAATCCTCCCCTCCATATCCAGTGATCCTCCTCTTTCCCTTGGCCTCTCCCCCCCCCCCATGTCCAACAACCCTCCTCTCTGCCCTGCTCTCACACCATGTCCAGCAACCATGCCCTCTCCCCCCTGCCCTCTCCCCATGTCCAGCTACCCTCCTCGCCGCCGCTCCCTCTCCCCTCCGTGCCGGGCCCCCTGCACTGACCTGACAGCACCTCTCACCTCCGTGTGAAAGCGCTGCAGGCAGCAGCAGATCGCTCTGCTGCTGCCTGCAGCGCTTCCACACAGAGGTGAGAGGCGCTGTCAGGTCAGTGCAGGGGGCCCGATACGGAGGGGGGCGGGAGCGGCAGCGGGGATGGGGGGGAGGGGGGAGGTTGGTTTGTGCGATGTTCGTTTCCAGGCGGCAGCGGCATCGGCGTCCGACTCCGTTTCCCTCTCTGTTCCGTTGCCGTTTATATGTTTGATTGGGATGTATATGTAAGTGGAAGAGACCACAGAGCCATGTTCCAACAGAGTCAAAATTTATTATTCAATATGCAGATTCATATATTGCGCTGTAATGATGGACCCGACATGGGCTGCGTTTTGGCATGCAGACCTTCGTCAGGAGTCCTACTAACCAACTGCACAATGTTCTGTCCCAACAACCGGGCCAATTGTAGTGAAAACAGCACAAACGTCTAACCAGCGGGATGCAGCCATATCTGGAGACACAAGCGGCGTCTAATGCAGACTAAGGCCCACAATTTATGATTCTGCATATTGACTAATTTGTTGACTCTCCTGGAACACATCTCTGTGGTCTCTTCTACCCCTTTGTTGTTTGTTTTGGTGTTACCTATGGAAGTAAATGATTTTCTTTTTGGGTTTTTTATGGACATATATGTTAGCACATATAGCGGAGATTGGGTGGCAACACCGGTAATTGGGAAGCAAAACCAGTGCTGGGCAGACTTCTACGGTCTGTGCCCTGAGATGCCAAGGACAAATCAAACTCGGGTATACATATAAAGTATCACATACCATGTAAAATGAGCTTATGTTGTCGGGCAGACTGGATGGACCGTACAGGTCTTTATCTGCCGTCATTTACTATGTTACTATCAGGCTTATTTTCGAAGGAGAAGGGCGCCCATCTTCCGACAAAAATCGGGAGATGGGCGCCCTTCTCTCAGGTGCAGCTAAATCGGCATAATCGAAAGCCGATTTTGGCCAGCTTCAACTGCAGTCCGTTGCGGGAGCGGCGAAAGTTTAAGGGGCGTGTTGGAGGCGTGGCAAAGGCGGGATGGAGCTTGGTTAACACATGGGCACCCTTGGCCGATAATGGAAAAAAGTAGGGCAGCCCTGACGAGCATTTGGCCGACTTCACTTGGACCATTTATTTTCAGGACCAAGCCTCAAAAAAAGTGTCCGAACTGACCAGATGACCACCGGAGGGAATCGGGGATGACTTCCCCGTACTACCCCAGTGGTCACCAACCCCCTCCCACCCAAAAAAAAAAATTTAACAACTTTTTTTTGCCAGCCTCTATGCCAGCCTGAAATGTCATACCCAGCTCCATCACAGCAGTATTCAGGACCCTGGAGCAGTTTTAGTGGGTGCAGTGCACTTCAGGTAGGCGGACCCAGGCCCATACCTGTTACACTTGTGGTAGTAAATGGGAGTCCTCCAAAACCCACCCGAAACCCACTGTACCCACATGTAGGTGCCCCCCTTCACCCATAAGGACTATGGTACTGGTGTACAGTTGTGGGGAGTGGGTTTTGGGGGGATTTGGGGGGCTCAGCACCCAAGGGAAGGGAGCTATGTACCTGGGAGCAATTAATGAAGTCCACTGCAGTGCCCCCTAGAGTGCCCGGTTGGTGTCCTGGCATGTGAGGGGGACCAGTGCACTAGAAATGCTGGTTCCACCCATGACCAAATGGCTTGGATTTGGCCGGATTTGAGATGGCCGGCCTCGGTTTCCATTATCGGCAAAAACCGAGGCCAGCCATCTCTAAGTCCGGCGATCTCAACATTTAGGTCGAACATCTCTAAGGTTGACCTAAATGTTGAGATTTGGCCGGCCCCGATCGTATTATCGAAACGAAAGATGGCCACCCATCTTGTTTGATAATACGGTTGGCTCCGCCCCTTCCTGGGGCCGTCCCCGGAGATGGCTGCCTTAGAGATGGATGCCCCCGTTCGATTATGCCCCTCCACGTTACTCTCTGGGGTTCTACATGGAATGTTGCTACTAATTGGGATTCCGGAATCTTGTACCTCTTTAGGATTCCAGAATCTTCAGAACTTTTAGTAAAAGAACAGTGTGGGGCAGACTTCTACGGTCTGTGCCCTGAGAATGGCAAGGACAAATCAAACTTGGGTATACATATAAAGTATCACATACCATGTAAAATGAGTTTATCTTGTCAGGCAGACTGGGGGTGCTGTGTTGCCCTGCAGCTGGGGGGGGGGGGGGTGCGCGCAGCAGCGATCCGTCCTGGGTGGCAGTGAACCACAGAACGCCTCTGCCTGGTCCAGCTTGTCTACAAGGGCTCAGAAATATTCAGTAAGCCTATCTCAAACTTCTTACATAAGTACATAAGTATTGCCATACTGGGAAAGACCAAAGGTCCATCGAGCCCAGCATCCTGTTTCCAACAGTGGCCAATCCAGGTCACAAATACCTGGCAACATCCCAAAAAAGTACAAAACATTTTATACTGCTTGACCCAGAAATAGTGGATTTTCCCCAAGCCCACTTAATAACGGTCTATGGACTTTTCCTTTAGGCAGCCGTCCAAACCTTTTTAAAACTCCGCTAAGCTAACTGCCTTTACCACATTCTCTGGCAACGAATTCCAGAGTTTAATTACACGTTGAGTGAAGAAAAAGTTTCTCCGATTCGTTTTAAATTTACTACATTGTAGCTTCATCGCATGCCCCTTAGTCCTAGTATTTTTGGAAAGCGTGAATAGACGCTTCACATTTTCCAAAAATACTAGGACTCCCAATAGCAGACATCCTGTCACAGCTTACCTATAGCTGGCATTACAACTTCTTGGTAACATTCATAAGCCTTGGAAAGCCAGAGGTTGCACTCTGAATATCAGTGATGAGTTGACATGAATGCAAGTCATTGCTTGAACAATTAGCTTATGAACCAGCCCGAACTAATGAAGACAGGCATTTCAGCTGCATACATAGTTAGGTTTGATTTAATACATCACAGGCTTTCATATCTGGCTGAAGTGTTACTGGGACAGAGCTTGTGAGGAGTCAAGCGATATTAAACTTTACAATGCCACCATTTGAAAAGAGGCTGGTTTTTTTTGCCCACTAAATCACAGCCAATGGGTATTTTTGTGTCTTAAGAATGGCAGTGAATCCATGTACTACTACTACTACTACTTAACATTTCTAGAGCGCTACTAGGGTTACGCAGCGCTGTACAAATTAACAAAGAAGGACGTTCCCCGCTCAAAGGAGCTTACAATCTAAATAACGAAATGTCAAATTGGGGCAGTCTAGATTTCCTGAGTAGAGGTATGGTGGTTAGGTGCTGAAGGCGACATTGAAGAGGTGGGCTTTAAGCAGTGATTTGAAGATGGGCAGGGAGGGGGCCTGGCGTATGGGCTCGGGGAGTTTGTTCCACGCATGGGGTGAGGCGAGGCAGAAAGGGCGGAGCCTGGAGTTGGCGGTGGTGGAGAAGGGTACTGAAAGGAGGGATTTGTCTTGAGAGCGGAGGTTACGGGTAGGAACGTAAGGGGAGATGAGGGTTGAGAGGTAAGGAGGGGCTGCAGATCGAGTGCATTTGTAGGTTAGTAGCAGAAGCTTGAACTGAATGCGGTACCTGATTGGAAGCCAATGAAGTGACTTGAGGAGAGGGGTGATATGAGTGTATCGGTTCAATATCCATGTCAGTTAATGAAATTATGGAGCTCAAGAACAGTACGCATATCGTGTTCTGATTTAAGGATAATTATTGTTATTATTATTAGCATTTGTATCCCACATTTTCCCACCAATTCGCAGGCTCAATGTGGCTTACATTTGCCATTAATGGCGATTGCCATTTCCGGGTCACAGAATACAAAAAAATAAGCTAGTGGCCGGACACCATCATGAACACTGACTGCTTTTGGGGGTCCTTTTACTAAGCGATGGTAAGCCCAATGCAGGCTTACTGCTCGCTAAACAGGAAATATCGCTGGGCTTTCCACCCCTAGCGCGCCATCATATCCAGCGGTTGCCGCCAGGTTAGAATGGGAGCCTTTACCACCACCCCTGCGGTAAAAAGTACTCAGCGCTGCGTGTGTCTGGTAGCCCTATACAAATTTTTTTTGTTTGTTACATTTGTACCCCGCACTTTCCCACTAATGGCAGGCTCAATGCGGCTTACATGGGGCAATGGAGGGTTAAGCGACTAGCAACATTCCATGTAGAAGTCGGCCCTTGCAGATCACCAATGTGGCCGCGCAGGTTGCCCTTCTTCGTCAGATCGGAAATAAGCAAATGTGCTAGCTGACAGTGTATATAAGTGAAAACATTCAAGCATTACTATGACAGTCTGACAGGGTGGGAGGATGGGGGTGGGTGGGAGGTATGCAAGGGGACATCAAAGCATATCATTGATATTCTAACAGGATGGGTGTGGACATTTGCTTATTTCCGATCTGACGGAGAAGGGCAACCTTCGAAAGCTAATCAAGAAATGTATTAAGTTATGTCCAATAAAAAAGGTATCATCTTATTTTCTTTTCCATGTTTTATTTTGTCCATCAGTAGAAACCAGAACACCTGGCAGCATCTGGTGACGGCAGCTTGTACTGGGACAGGGACAGCATTTAGTGCTACTACTACTACTATTTAGCATTTCTATAGCGCTACAAGGCATCCGCAGCGCTGCACAAACATAGAAGAAAGACAGTCCCTGCTCAAAGAGCTTACAATCTAATAGACAAAAATAAAGCAAGCAAATCAATTAATGTGTAGAGGAAAGAGGAGAGGTGGGTAGGTGGAGGCGAGTGGTTACAAGTGGTTACGAGTCAAAAGCAATGTTAAAGAGGTGGGCTTTCAATCTAGATTTAAAGATGGTCAAGGGTGGGGCAAGACGTAGGGGCTCTGGAAGTCTATTCCAGGCGTAGGGTGCAGCGAGACAGAAGGAGCGAATTCTGGAGTTGGTAGTAGTGGAGAAGGGAACAGATTTTGGAGCAGAATACGATGTCACTGCTTGAACAGCCAGTGAGGTCTTCCGCCAGGGTCGCTTTACTCATACTACCCCTCTCCTCAAGTCGCTTCACTGGCTCCCTATCCTTCGTATCCTGTTCAAACTTCTTCTACTAACCTATAAATGTACTCACTCTGCTGCTCCTCAGTATCTCTCCACACTCGTCCTTCCCTACACCCCTTCCCGTGCACTCCGCTTCATGGATAAATCCTTCATATCTGTTCCCTTCTCCACTACTGCCAACTCCAGACCGCTCCTTCTGTCTTGCTGCGCCCTACGCCTGGAATAGACTTCCTGAGCCCCTACGTCTTGCCCCGTCCTTGACCATCTTTAAATCTAGACTGAAAGCCCACCTCTTTAACATTGCTTTTGACTCGTAACCACTTGTAACCACTCGCCTCCACCTACCCTCCTCTCCTCCTTCCTGTACACATTAATTGATTTGATTTGCTTACTTTATTTTTTGTCTATTAGATTGTAAGCTCTTTGAGCAGGGACTGTCTTTCTTCTATGTTTGTGCAGTGCTGCGTACGCCTTGTAGCGCTATAGAAATGCTAAATAGTAGTAGTAGTAATAGAGGTCTGTATTGAGTGGGCTTCCATCAGGCTGCCTGTGTCCTCCTTTCTTCCTAAAAAAATATTTTCAAAGTGCAGGAAACATTGGTGTTTAGACAGCAGTCTTTGCATGGATGACTGATGCATCCTTCGAGGGGTGTTTGTGCTTTCTTTTCTGTGAAGCTACTACGCCTAGGATGGCAGTTTGCCTAACTGATGGAAACTCATCCCATCTGTCTGCCAGGCAGGGGTCTAATCCTCTGCGTCTTCTCGGTCATAATATGAATGGCTAAGAAGTGGGACCCAGCAGTCTGTTCTCCTAGAGCCGTGCGTGCGTTCACATGAATGCTAATCACGCAAGAATCTGAATGTGTGAGGTGCAGATATGCCCATGCAGTTGGGAAGAAGAGACAACTGTGTTGATGGAGGCTCACCTCCTTTCCACCACAGGCGCATTTCTCACTAATCCCTCCAAGGGCTAGAGAAAGTGACATCAATTTGCAATGGCAGCTGCTTCCCTAGCTATATAATCAGAGCAACTGGCTCAGTCCCCTTAAGGAAGGTTGGAAATCAAAACGATTGTGTGTTGGAGGGAGAAGGGCTTCAGCAGCGTTACAAAATTTCTCTGTCTGTCTACACACACACAAAAAAAGGCTTAAATGCATCTAGAATTTTAATGAAAAGATATAACTGCAGAAGTTCCTCATACGTCTGCTTTGTGCAGGCTACTTTCCTCACGCTGCTATTATTTTTGGGGGGGTTGTAGCATCACACAGTGTAGATTACTTTCCTCATGCCTGTATGACTTCCCTTCCCCCCGAAAAATGGATTCTGGCTTAAGCTTGGAGGTGGGAGGATTTTTCTGGGGGTCACTAAGGAAATGGGTTGGAATTGACGGCCCGGTGGGAAGTACTACTACTACTACTACTTAACATTTCTAGAGCGCTACTAGGGTTACGCAGCGCTGTACAGTTCAACAAAAAGGGACAGTCCCTGCTCAAAGGAGCTTACAATCTAAAGGACGAAATGACAAGTTGGGGAAGTCTAGATTTCCTGGGTAGAGGTGTAGTGGTTAGGTGCCGAAGGCGACATTGAAGAGGTGGGCTTTGAGCAAGGCTTTGAAGATGGGCAGGGAGGGGGCTTGGCGTATGGGCTCAGGGAGTTTATTCCAGATATGGGGTGAGGCGAGGCAGAAAGGGCGGAGCCTGGAGTTGGCGGTGGTGGAGAAGGGTACTGAAAGGAGGAGGAGTGGCCTAGTGGTTAGGGTGGTGGACTTTGGTCCTGGGGAACTGAGGAACTGAGTTCGATTCCCGGCACAGGCAGCTCCTTGTGACTCTGGGCAAGTCACTTAACCCTCCATTGCCCCATGTAAGCCGCATTGAGCCTGCCATGAGTGGGAAAGTGCAGGGTACAAATGTAACAAAATAAAGGAGGGATTTGTCTTGAGAGCGGAGGTTACGGGTAGCAACGTAAGGGGAGATGAGGGTAGAGAGGTAAGGAGGGGCTGCAGATCGAGTGCATTTGTAGGTTAATAGGAGAAGCTTGAACTGTATGCAGTACCTGATCGGAAGCCAGTGAAGTGGGTGGGGGAGAGAGGTTCTAAAAGTAACTGAATTAGTCGCAATGTGGTCTTTGGTTTCCCACGCCCGCCGAGAACCTAGCACCGAGGGGGAAGTCCCGGGAAACAAGGCAGGAGAAGTTTACATTGTGTGTTATCTGAAGCCCCTGCGGAGTGTTCCTGAGTTGGAAATGAGTAGGACTTCTTGGGGGAAAAAGACATCCCGGGTAGGAGAAGTGGGAATGGGACTGCCTCACTTCTGGCAGGACTTTAAATTGCATGTGTGAATAAAAGGGATGGGATAGACAGAACTGAGATATTCATGTGGAGATGACTGTGGACTGTAAGAAAATCAAGAGGGGATTACCAAGCACTATTTTCTAGTTTGCAAATAGAGGAGATTTGAGGTAGAACTGAAACATAGAAACATGACGTCAGATAAGGTGCCAAGTTGCCCATCCAGTCTGCCCATCCTCTCCTCGGTAACCACTAACTCCTCCTTTTCCTAAGAGATCCCACATGCCTGTCCCATATCTCCTCAAATTCAGACACAGCCCTTGTCTCCACGATCTCCACTGGGAGGCCAGTCCACACGTCCACTGCCTTGCAACGGTGAGATGTGTACCTGGGAGCATTTATTTGAAGTTCACTGCAGTGCCCCCTAGGGTGCCCCATTGTTCTCCTGGGATGTCTAGGGGACTGGTTTACTAAGAATGCTGGCTCCTCCTACATCCCAATGGCTTGTTTTTGTGTTTTTCATTTGGACGGTTTTTTTTTTCGAAAAGGGACCAACCCCCCACCCCCCCCCGAAAAACATCTAGCAAATAGCCATATTTGAAGAAAAAAAAAGATAGACGTGTTCCATTTTGAAAATGGCTACATTCCCTGGACTTAGATGTCATATCAAAAATGCCCCTCTATATGGTAAATTGGCTTTTAACGCACTGATGTGGCAACTGGTAAAGTGCAAAACTCTATTAATGTCAGTATGTTTTCTATAAATACCTGTCTCTATTTTCCCATTCCCATTTCTGATCAAAATATCCAGAGAGGGGATTTCTCTCATCATAACTGATCTTAAATTTCAAATTCAGATTTAATCCACAAATGAAACCATACGAGGTCCTGCTCACTCCCCTTCCACAGAAAAAAAATATGTCGTCAATATATCATTTCCAATTTGAAACGTTTTCCTTAAACTCGTGTTCTTGTAAAACCTTTTCTTCAAATTGTGCGACATATAGATTCGCAATGGATGGGGCAGTCGTGGTGGTGCCTTTATACTTCTTGTTAAGGATCGTCAGCAATTACAACTCGTTCAAAATACAGCGATCAAGATCATTAACGGACTAAAAAAATTTGACCATGTCACACCTTACTTGATAAATGCCCACCGATTACCAATTACACACCGTATAACTTACAAAAGTTTACTTCTAGTATTCAAAACCTGTACTTTCAATGAACTGTTATATCTAGCAGACTATTTACTTCCGTATGTTCCCTTGCGTCCCCTCAGATCAGCACATCATCACCTTAATGTACCCACGTACAGATATGAACATACTAGATTGAACCTGCTAATGAGTGGGAAAGCGTGGGGTATAAGTATTACAAATAAATAAATAGATACAGTATATTTTTGATGTAAGCTCCAGAATTCTGGAATTCATTACCAGCGTATTATTGGTACCAAAGGATTCAGAAACTTCAATGAATATTGATCATGGCTCTAAAACTGAACCAATAACCAAAAAAACTAGGGCTCCCAGGGGGACACTCCAAGGACTTGTGTATTTTGGGTAGTGTATAAACAACTGGTAGGTCAGGGTAATGTCCCTTCAAAAAAATCAAACTCCTTGTCTGTTAGAAAACCTTTCAGTTTCCCTATCTCCGAAAGGGAATCTCTGTTTTTCTTAATCCTCTGTGTAGGGTCATAAGGAAACATTTTGTAAAACTTCTTATCAGATATCTCATCTACATAGTCCTTCTGTTCACTATTACCATAGCACCACCCTTAGCTGCCTGTTTTATGACTATCCAGCTTATAATCGAAAGACAAAAACGCCTATATTGCGACCTAAATCGGGAGATAGGCGTTTATCTCCCAAAAACGAATAACGCGGTATAATCGAAAGCCGAACTTGGACGTTTTCAACTGCACTCCATCGCGGAAGCGTACAAAGTTGACGGGGGGGCGTGTCGAAGGCGTGGTGAAGGCGGAACTGGGGCGTGGTTATCGGCCGATCAGAGATGGGCGCCTTTCGCCGATAATGGAAAAAAAATATGCGTTTTTAGCGAGAATTTGGGGCACTTTTCCTGGACCCTGTTTTTCCACGAATAAGGCCCCAAAAAGTGCCCTAAATGACCAGATAACCACTGGAGGGAATCGGGGATGACCTCCCCTGACTCCCCCAGTGGTCACAAACCCCCTCCCACCACAAAATATGCCGTTTCACAACTGTTTATTTTCACCCTCAAATGTCATACCCACCTCCCTGGCAGCAGTATGCAGGTCACTGGAGCAGTTATTAGGGGGTGCAGTGGACTTCAGGCAGGTGGACCCAGGCCCATCCCTCCCCTACCTGTTACAATTGTGCTGCTTAATGCGTATTAGTCGTCCAACCCCCGAAACCCACTGTACCCACATGTAGGTGCCCCCCTTCACCCCTTAGGGCTATAGTAATGGTGTAGACTTGTGGGCAGTGGGTTTTGAGGGGGATTTGGGGGGCTCAACACCCAAGGGAAGGGTGCTATGCACCTGGGAGCTCTTTTACCTTTTTTTTGTTTTTGTAAAAGTGCCCCCTAGGGTGCCCGGTTGGTGTCCTGGCATGTGAGGGGGACCAGTGCACTACGAATCCTGGCCCCTCCCACGAACAAATGCCTTGGATTTATTCGTTTTTGAGCTGGGCGCTTTCATTTTCCATTATCGCTGAAAAACAAAAATGCCCAGCTCACAAATTGTCGAATAAAACATGGACGTCTATTTTTTTTGAAAATACGGTTCGGTCCGCCCCTTCACGGACCCGTTCTTGGAGATAAACGCCCATGGAGATAGACGTTTTTGTTCAATTATGCCCCTCCACGTGTTTATCATTTTGCACTCTCATAGGTCTGGATGGCAGGGTGTGTGTTACCTGGGCGAACCTATCTACCCTTCCTCTTAACAATAGACGTATCAATACCGCTTCCAGTATTCTTGGAGAAAAAAATCCATAATCTTCAGCTTCCTAGTTAGTTTAAATAGGTCCACCCTTGTATAGAAAGCGTTGTAATGAGAAGCAGGGGCAAACGTTGTCCCCTTAGCCAAAACTGGATATTCATCTTTAGATAGATACCTATTAGACAAATTATATATCCTATCTAATGGTTGTCTTCTGTAAGTGGTAGATAACTGTTACTCCAGTTGCCCTGATTCCTGTACTAATTGCTTTGATTATCTACGGTGAAACCCCAGGATACATGGTTGACTTGATAGATCTTCCGACCAGAAACAGAACCAGAGCGTCACGAACCTATTTGAACCTCCACTATCCAAGCTGCATTGGACTCAGATACAACTCAACCTATTCATCCAGTTTCTCCTACTTAGGTACACAAATGTGGAATGCACTACCAAAGAGTGTGAAAACGATCCATGACCATCTAAACTTCAGGCGACCATTAAAGACCTATCTGTTTTGCAAGGTCTACCCTACTGGCCCAACTTAAATGCCTCAACTCTGCAATGCATCAAAACCTTACATCGTATTGGACATTAAACATTCCTTATTTCCTTGACCCTTATTGTACTTGTATATCCTTACCTGACCCTTATTTTATACTGTATTTGTTTAACATCTACCGGACCTGGCGATCGCCTTTACGGTATTATGTAAGCCACATTGAGCCTGCTAATGGGTGGGAAAATGTGGGATACAAACGTTACAAATAAATAAATAAATATACTAACCGGTTAAGTGCTGCCAAAAATGAGCAGTTAGCCTCAGATAGGTGATTTAACTGGTCAGGAGCTGTTTTTGGTCAGTTAATTCACTTTGAATATCAATCCTAGGTGTTTTGCTGCCTCTTAAACTGTAAGGGGCCCTTTTACTAAGCCGCGCAGGTGCCTATGCATGTCCAACGTGCGTCAATTTGGAACTACCGCCTGGCTACCGCGTGGCCCAGGCAGTAATTCTATTTTTTACGCGCGTCTGATACGCGCGTCGGAAAATATGTTTTATTTTCTACCACAGGGTGCTAACCAGGCAGCAATTGGCAGTGTAAGCGAACTGACAATTACCACCCTGGTTAACATGTGAGACCTTACTGCTAAGTCAATGGGTGGTGGTAAGGTCTCAGACCCAAAGTAGATGCGTGCCAATTTTTATTTTGCCGCACGGCCATTTTCAGCCAAAAAAGGCCTTTTTTACAGGCGTGCGCTGAAAAATTAACCTATGAGCATCCAAAACACACAGCTGTACTAGCACAGGTCCTTTTTCCGCGCACCTTAGTAAAAGGACCCATAAATGTCCACTTGCCCGTAGAAGTGACAATATTCTGTACCCTTACGCAGTCGCATGCCCCCGGCTTCTATATAGCGTGACTAAAGTTGTGCAAGCAACTCCAGTCATATTCTGGATTTGCATGCACAACTTAATTAGTTATCGAGCCACTATGCGTCAATAATTGCCAATTAACAAGCAATTATTGACACCGATTGGCATTAATTTGAATTTACATGCACAACTATCTTAGAATATTCTGTAACGTGATGCAGGTCAATTCTAATGTGCATAGCTGAAAAGGGGGTGTGGCCATGGGCTGGTCGTGGGCATTTCTAAAATCTATGTGCGTTGTTATAGAATGCACCTGGTCTGTGTCTAATTTAGGCGTTGGCATTTACACCAGTTTTACTTGGCATAACTGCCCACAGCAAAATGTAGTTGTGCGGATGGGTGCTTGATATATGCTATAAACCATGCTGAAATGTAGGCGTATTCTATAAAGTACGCCTACTCTATAGAATATGTCTAGGTGTATTTTTTTTCGATGCTGAGTTTTTAGGCATCATATAGTTTCTAGCTCATGATGTGCATCCAGTAGCATCCATCCCGTTGTCAGTCAAACTGATGGAAAGCATGGTAGCCAAACAATTTACAGATTATATAAACAAATTCTCAATATTACACGAATCACAATCAGGTTTTCGGCTCCTCCACAGCACAGAAACAGTACTACTCACTCTTCTAGCTAAATTCAAGCAGGAAATAGCAATAGGCAAAAACATCCTTCTCCTCCAATTCGACATGTCTAGTGCATTCGACATGGTAAACCATAATATATTAATAAGATTACTAGATTAGTTCGGGGATTGGTGGAAACATACTTAGCTGGATCAAGGGTTTCCTAACCACAAGAACATATCAAGTAAAATCAAACTCAAACATATCATCACCGTGGAAAGCAGACTGTGGAGTACCACAAGGATCACCGCTATCACCGATCCTCTTCAACCTAATGATGACCCCACTAACCAAGTCCTTAAGCAACCAAGGCTTTAACACTTTCATCTATGCAGACGATGTCACAATATACATTCCTTACAAATCTAACCTGACAGAAATCACCAACGAAATCAAGAACAGCTTGAACATCATGGATTCTTGGGCTAATGCTTTCCAAATAAAACTCAACAAAGGAAAAACACACTGTCTCATCCTCTCGTTCCAACACAGCGCGGACAACCCCACAATCATCAACACCCCAGATTACACCCTCCCTATCTCAGACAGCCTGAAAATCCTCTGCGTTACAATGGACCACAACCTAACACTAGAGAGCCAAGTGACATCCACGATAAAGAAAATGTTCCACTCAATGTGGAAGCTCAAACGCGTGAAGCAATCCTTCCCAAGGGAAACATTTCGCAACCTGGTACAATCAATGGTACTAAGCCATGCAGACTACTGCAATGGAATCTATGCGGGATGTAAAGAACAAACCTTAAAGAAACTTCAGACCGCTCAAAACACGGCAGCTAGGCTTATCTTCGGAAAAACGTGATTTGAAAGCGCAAAACCCCTCCACGAAAAACTACACTGGCTCCCAATCGAAGAACGCATTGCTTTCAAAATCTGCACTCTGGTTCACAAAATTATCTATGGTGAAGCCCCAGGATACATGACAGACTTGATCGCCCTACCAACTAGAAACACATCCGAATCAACACGAACGTACCTAAATCTGCACTACCCAAGCTGCAAAGGACTCAAATACAAATCAACCTACGCATCCAGTTTTTCCTACATTAGCACACAACCGTGGAACGCATTACCAAAAGCCTTGAAAACTATGTACGATCACCTAAACTTCCGGAAAACACTAAAAACTAACCTGTTTAAAAAGGCAATCCCTACCAATCCAACATAAATGCCTAATCTCTGCAACACAACAAAACTAAAGTATGTAATGGACGTAACACAACTCTTCCGTTGTACGATTCCCTAATGTGACTGTGCCACATGAACTTTATCTTACCACAACATCACTTTGTATTTGTTCACACCGGAGTCTGCAAACGCCTCTCCGGTACTATGTAAGCCACATTGAGCCTACAAATAGGTGGGAAAATGTGGGATACAAATGTAACAAATAAATAAAAATAGATAAATAAATGAGGGCACCCTGTTATAGAATTGTCTTTCACATGACCACTGATTTCCCACCCCTATCATTATACCACAGGCCACCTGTCTCATCTCTCCCTACATTCCTCCCCGGGAACTCCGTTCACTGGGTAAATCTCTCTTATCTGCACCCTTCTCCTCCACCGCTAACTCCAGACTCCGTTCCTTTTATCTTGCTGCACCATATGCCTGGAATAGACTTCCTGAGCCGGTACGTCAAGCTCCATCTCTGACCGTCTTCAAATCTAAGGTAAAAGCCCACCTTTTTGATGCTGCTTTTAACTCCTAACCCTTGTTCACTTGTTCAGAACCCTTATTTTATCATCCTCACCTTAATATTCCCTTATCTCTTGTTTGTCCTGTTTGTCTGTCCTAATTAGATTGTAAGCTCTGTCAAGCAGGGACTGCCTCTTCATGTTCAAGTGTACAGCGCTGCGTACATCTAGTGGCGATATAGAAATGATAAGTAGTAGTAGTAGTCTTTGGGATTCCGGAACCTCGATACTCTTTAGGATTCCGCCCGAATTCTTGCTACTCTTTGGGATTCTGCCCGGAATCTTGCTACTCTTTGGAATTCCGGAATCTTGCCACTCTTTATCCTTATCCCTTATTTGTCCTGTTTTTCTGCCCTGATTAGATTGTAAGCTCTGTCGAGCAGGGACTGCCTCTTCATGTTCAAGTGTACAGCGCCGCGTACGTCTAGTAGCGCTGTAGAAATGATAAGTAGTAGTAGTAGTAGTAGTAGTACTGTCTGCATATTTAATATAGCTAGTCCTTAATGAAGGATCTGCTTTCCATATAATCAACCAGGGGTGGAGTAAACACACATAAAAAAAATATGTGCAGTTCAAAACAGCCTTTATTGAAAGGACCCGACCTGGTCACCATGTTTCGGCTACAAAGCCTGCATCAGGAGTTAAAGATGTCAGGCTGAGTGTAGGCATTTTTGCCGGTTCCAGTGGTTGTTCCGTTCATCTCCATAATTTGAAGTTTTTTTATTACATCAGCCTGAGTTTTTTGACTCCTGACACAGGCACGTCAGGTCCTTTCAATAAAGGCTGTTTTGAAATGCATATTTTTTAATGTGTCTTTACTCCACCTCCGATTGGCTGTTGCTGTTTACATAGTAACATAGTAACATAGTAGATGACGGCAGAAAAAGACCTGCACGGTCCATCTAGTCTGCCCACGATAAACTCATATGTGTATACCTTACCTTGATTTGTACCTGCCTTTTTCAGGGCACAGACCGTATAAGTCTGTCCAGCAGTATTTCCCGCCTCCCAACCACCAGTCCCGCCTCCCATCACCGGCTCCGGCACAGACCTCGTATAAGTCTGCCCTCCCCCATCCTAGCCTCTCAACCACCAACCCCTCTTCACCCCGCCACCCAATTTCAGCTAAGCTTCTGTGGAAGCTTCTGTTTTCCTGTGTTCTACTTTCTTGGAGAAGAGACGGCTGAGGGGAGACATGACATGTTCTCTACCACCATAAGACAGTCTTTACGTGTAAAAAAAAAAATGTTAAAAACCAGTTCTTACATCATTTTTATAAGCCTTTGTACAGATTGTAGAAGAGAACAGTATATTTGGAAAAGCTGCAGTTTTTAGTTTACATTGTGAGATGATAATTGTTAAGGGTAGCTAAATGAGATTTATAATTGTGATTTAGTCTAAACTGACTGATGGTTGAGTGTCTAAATTGAGACTTAATTAATGTAATTTATGGTTAAATGTTGTAATCTGTTTTGAGCTAGAAGTTAAGGTGGAACAGGAAAGCCCAAATTAAATTAAATACTCAAAAAACCCAGCTTGTAGTAAATCCATTAAAAATGGCAATAGCAAAGATTTCAAAACACAGTGAAACTTTAAAAAGGGAACTAACTACTTGAACATTTCCTGGCAAATATAAGTATAAGCTTTGCCATACTGGTGGGCCCATGTTCAAAATGTATCACCGAGCCAAAATCCAGGAGACAGCACTAAACATTAAGGGGTCATTTTACTAAGGTGCGCCAAAAAAATGGCCTGCGCTGGTGTAGACAGATATATTGGGCACGCGCAGGTCCACTTTTCAGCAAGCCTGCAAAAAAGGCCTTTTTTTTGCCGAAAATGGATGTGAGGCAAAATAAAAATTGACGCACGTTCATTTTGGGACTGAGACCTTACCGCCACCCATTGACCTAGTGGTGAAGTCTCACATGCTATCCGGGCGTTAATCGTCAGCACTGATTACTGCCCGGTTTGTGCCGCATGCCCCAAATTTTTCCAGGGCGTGTAGTGGGTGCGCGCAGAAACGTGTTTCAGTGCACCTGTAAAAATGCCTTTTTAAACTTTTTTGGCTGAAAATGGACGTGCGGCAAAATGAAAATTGCCACACGTCCATTTTGGGGTCTGAGACCTTACCGCCAGCCATTGGCTAGCGGTAAGGTCTCACACGGTAATCGGGTGGTAATGGTCTACACGTGTAAACTGCTGATTACCGCCCGATTACCACCCGCGCGCCAGAAAATAAAAATATTTTCTGGCGCACGTAAATAATGAAATTACCGCGTGGGCCATGTGTTAACCAGGTGGTAACTTGGAATTGCCGTGCGTTGGGCGCACATAGGTGCTTACGTGGCTTAATAGAAGTTTTGAATTATTCCTCGGATCTTATTCCTCCAATCAATCGAATATATTATATTCCTAATAAAAAGAAGTTAGAAGAAGGTTTGGATATGGAATCGTAACAATTGCAACAAAAAGATGAAGAAATATTGAGTTTGGACTTGACTGATATACTAGAATCATCCATATCAGAAGAGTCTGAAAGAATGACTTTATTAGTTTCTTTTATATTTGAACAGGACTTAGAAGCAGTAAAACCCTTGTTCTTCAGGAAATCATAATCTTTATTTTATGGGGAAAAGATATGGATGTTACTAGACAGACCCAGGAAAGGAGGAGAGCCTTTTTAGCCCTTAGGAAAGAGACCCTAGCAATAGGGGGCCTCTTTTTACCTAAATTACCCTTGTAAATGTGTAATAAAATATATAGGGCTTAAATATATCTTTCTCTAACCTGAACAATTAAGTGCTTTTGTTAATCAAAAAAGTTGGGGACAGCCTAATGTCCAATTTAAGTATGATTGAGGATTAGTAAGGGTTAGGTTAGGCTTAATGCTTGCAAAGCAATATTCATTTTTAGTACTTTAGTCTTTTTGTTATCTCCTGAATTTGGCACTCCTCTCTATACTTTTGTGGTCTAAAGAGGGCATAATATAGATGTTTTTATTTAACCTATGATTTCATTCAAAAGTAATATACCTAAGCCTGCATTGCCAATTCAAGTATTGACTTCTGATAGTCGCCTGCCGGAACCTGTAAGGCTGAACCTGACTCTGACTTCTGATAGTTGCCTGCCGGAACCTGTAAGGCTGAACCTGACTCTGACTTCTGATAGTCGCCTGCCGGAACCTGTAAGGCTGAACCTGACTCTGACTTCTGTTAGTCAACTGCCGGAACCTGTAAGGCTGAACCTGACTCTGACTTCTGATAGTCGCCTGCCGGAACCTGTAAGCCTGAACTTGACTCTGACTTCTGTTAGTCAACTGCCGGAACCTGTAAGCCTGAACTTGACTCTGACTTCTGATAGTCAACTGCCGGAATCTGTAAGCCTGAACCTCTGACTTCTGAAAGCTGCCTGCCGGAACCTGTAAGCCTGAACTTGACTCTGACTTCTGTTAGTCAACTGCCAGAACCTGTAAGCCTGAACCTGACTCTGACTTCTGATAGTCGCCTGCCGGAACCTGTAAGCCTGAACCTGACTCTGACTTCTGATACTCGCCTGCCGGAACCTGTAAGCCTGAACGTGACTCTGACTTCTGATAGTCGCCTGCCGGAACCTATAAGCCTGAACCTGACTCTGACTTCTGATAGTCGCCTGCCGGAACCTGTAAGCCTGAACCTGACTCTGACTTCTGATACTCGCCTGCCGGAACCTGTAAGCCTGAACGTGACTCTGACTTCTGATAGTCGCCTGCCGGAACCTATAAGCCTGAACCTGACTCTGACTTCTGATAGTCGTCTGCCGGAACCTGTAAGCCTGAACCTGACTCTGACTTCTGATAGTTGCCTGCCAGAACCTGTAAGCCTGAACTTGACTCTGACTTCTGTTAGTCAACTGCCGGAACCTGTAAGCCTGAACTTGACTCTGACTTCTGATAGTCAACTGCCGGAATCTGTAAGCCTGAACCTCTGACTTCTGAAAGCTGCCTGCCGGAACCTGTAAGCCTGAACTTGACTCTGACTTCTATTAGTCAACTGCCAGAACCTGTAAGCCTGAACCTGACTCTGACTTCTGATAGTCGTCTGCCAGAACCTGTAAGCCTGAACTTGACTCTGACTTCTGATAGTTGCCTGCCGGAACCTGTAAGCCTGAACCTGACTCTGACTTCTGATAGTTGCCTGCCGGAACCTGTAAGCCTGAACCTCTGATTTCTGATAGCCGCCTGCTGGAACCTGTAAGCCTGAACCTGACTCTGACTTCTGAAATCCGCCTGTTAATGACCTGGACTGTTAGTTATGTTTGAGTGATGCAGACAACGACATTTTGATGTTTTGGAAAAACAAGCAAACATGCTGGCCACAACTAGCAAAATTTGCATGGGGGATCCTGTACATCCTGCTACCAGCACATCTTCTAAGACATCTTCTACTGAAGGAAGGATTGTGGAAGACAGGAGAGCTAGACTGAATCCTGAGATTGTTGATGACTTCTTATTCATCCACAGATTAAAAAATCATAACAGTGCTTCATAGGGCATATTTCTCCCCTCTAGGGCATACAGAACGGGTTGTATTTTGTACCCCTGGATATTTTAACAGGGTGGATTAGGATTCCTTGGGGTAGTAGAAATCAGCCATTGTTGGGGTTGGAAGGGTAGAGGGTGGTGGTGAGGAGGGTTATTATAGCTTCTCGCTGTTATTATTGTTTTCTATTTGCAATTTATACACAAAAGTTGCACAGCATATTGTTCCTTTTTATACTTTAATAAAAAGATTTAAATATAAAATCATAATTTTTCGAGGCTTCTGCAGATGAGGACAGAGACCATGGGGACAGGGTGGGGATGGAGACAGGACCCATGGGGACGGGGCATGGATGGGGACAAACTTTTTCCCCGTGTCATTCTCTAAACTCTACACTTGCAATGAACACTCTTTGAGACACCAACAATATGTTTCTCAAAATCGAGGCCAGGTTCCAAAAACACCACTAGGCTCTGAACCTGTGGCTGGGATCTAGAGAACCAGAATCTAACATACGTGGAGGGGCAAAATCAAACGGAAACGCCTATCTCCATGGGCGTTTATCTCTGAGAACGGGTCCGTGAAGGGGCGGGCTGAACCAAATTTTGAAAAAATGGACGTTTTTGAGCTGGGCGTTTGTTTGTTTTTTAGCGATAATGGAAACTAAAAACGCCCAGCTCAAAAACGTCCTAATCCGAGCCATTTGGTTGTGGGAGGGGCCAGGATTGGTAGTACACTGGCCCCCCTGATATGCCAGGACACCAACTGGGCACCCTAGGTCAGTGCGGTGGACTTCAGAAAAAGCTCCAACATGCATAGCTCCCTTACCACAGGTGCTGAGCTCCCAACTCCCCTCCCCCAAAACCCACTACCCACAATGTACAACACTACCATAGCTCTTAGGGGTGAAGGGGGCACCTACATGTGGGTACAGTGGGTTTTGGAGGCCTCCCATTTACCAGCACAAGTGTTACAGGTGGGGGGGGGGATGGGTATGGGGCCACCTGGCTGAAGTGCACTGCGGTGCCCACTAAAAGTGCTCCAGGGACCTGCATACACGCAGGCCTCTAGGACTGGTTGCTGCTATATAACATTGACACACCAGTTGACACCTGAAGACTAATCTCTCCGAAAACGTCCTTTATTGGAATAACCGTGTTTACTCACAGTTAACTGCAGATCAGAGGTTGTGCCCCACTGGCAGCGAGTCTCCCTGGTACTGAGATGAGCAGTAGGTCAGAGCTGGCAGAATGCTGTACAATGCCCTCTTTCAGCCACATTCAAGGGAAGAACTAAGTTGTCTAACGTGGCTAACACAGGAAAGGGAACTAAAACTGGCTTACAAAAATGGCCACTACCGCATGGACTACAATAGGAAACACAACAGGGCACACTCTGACCCAGTAGGCAGGGGGAAAAGCACCATGGGAGAAGAGCCTACCAACTACCAACATCGTGAGACTGTAACACAAGCTAATGAAATCACGGAGCCAAATACCCTACACCCACCACAATGCAATGCTGATGTAACCCTGTAGTGCACCCGAGAGCCACATCTGACCCAGGGAAAGGCTGTGAGAGGATCGAACACATTCTGCTGTCATGGAGGTGGGTACGGCATTTAAGGCTGGCATAGAGGCTGGAAAAAATGTTTGTAAAGTGGGGTTTTTTTTGGTGGGAGGGGGTTAGTGACCACTGGGGGAGTCCGTGGAGGTCATCCCCGATTCCCTCCAGTGATCATCTGGGCAGTTGGAGCTCTTTTTTGGGACTTGTTCATGAAAAAAAAGGGTCCCAAAAAAGTGACCCTAAATCGCGGTAAAAACGCCTTTTTTTTTTATTATCAGCTAAAGACGCCCATTTCTCCTCGGCTGATAACCACGCCCCGTTCCACCTCCGCCACGCCTCCGACATGCCCCCGTCAACTTTATTCATTTACGCAATGGAGTGCAGTTGGAAACGCCCAAAATCGGCTTTCGATTATACTGATTTGGGCGCCTTTGTGAGACAAACATCTATCTCCTGATTTAGTTCGCACTATAGGCGTTTTTCTCTTTCGAAAATAAGCTGGATAGTAACATAGTAGATGACGGCAGAAAAAGACCTGCACGGTCCATCCAGTCTGCCCAACAAGATAAACTCACATGTGCCACTTTTTGTGTATACCCTACTTTGATTTGTACCTGTCTTTTTCAGGGCACAGACCGTATAAGTCTGCCCAGCACTATCCCCGCCCCCCAACCACCAGCCCCGCCTCCCACCACCGGCTCTGGCACAGACCGTATAAGTCTGCCCAGCACTATCCCCGCCTCCCAACCACCAGCCCTGCCTCCCACCACCGGCTCTGGCACAGACCATATAAGTCTGTCCAGCACTATCCCCACCTCCCAACCACCCGCCCCGCCTCCCACCACCGGCTCTGGCACAGACCGTATAAGTCTACCCAGCACTATCCCCGCCCCCCAACCACCCGCCCCGCCTCCCACCACCGGCTCTGGCACAGACCGTATAAGTCTGCCCAGCACTAAGGTGAGTGCGATATGTCAATGCAGGTAATCTCTGTTTCATCTGGATTTAGAGAAAATGTATTAGCTTTCATCCATACTGGGACTTCAGTCGAACATCTGTTAACTTTTAAAACTGAGCCAGCAAGATTATCGACTTGTGAGCAATAAACCTGAAGGTGATCAGCATAAGGATGTAGGCTGAAGCCAAAAGACCTGATCTGTTCCATGAAAGGACATAAGTATTAAACAAAATAGATGATAAAATGTACCTTTTGGCTAGAGGAATCTGAATAAGCAGGGGGACATGGTAATTCCTGACTTTTACTGATTAAGTCCTGTAGTATTACTACACAGATGGTAACATAATTTTAATGCTGAGACAAGGTTTTCAGAAATGTGTTCACTAGGCAGATGGACTCGTCTCACCCCAAATGATAGGTGTATGGTTGAAACCCTGGACAGCTGGGATTCAGGCAGGAAGAGAAAAGTCCAGGGCAGGAGGAGGCAGGGACAGACTCAGAGTGGTCTGGGTCCCTGCCAGGCCACTGCTCAAAACGCCCTACCGCCGCAGCCGACTCCTCACTGCCCTGGTCCTACCTGAAGGCCCCTGGTGGTCTAGTGATCTCTGGAGGAGGGGGAAGTATGTTTATTTATTTATTTGTTACATTTGTATCCCACATTTTCCCACCTATTTGCAGGCTCAATGTGGCTTACAATTCCCCCGCCTTTCAGCGCCACCTTGTTTTCAAAATGGCGGCCGAGACTTCCCGCGGGTGTCAACAGTCTTGTGAGACTTCTGCAGGGAGTCTCGGCCGCCATTTTTAAAGACCAGTGGGCAAGGCAGGGGGAATAGTGGCAGCAAAACAGGCAGGAAAGAACGTGTTCCCCTCCCCTGCAGAGGCCATTCGATCAGCTGTGGGGCGCCTGTAAAGGTAGGACCGGGGAGGGCTGTAGTATGCAGTGGGCATCCGGGCAGAGCCTCTGGGCTCCCTAGAGCCTCTGAGCCCTCGGGCACTGCCTGGTTGCCCGAATGGTCAGTGCGCTCCTGGGAGGAGGAGAGCCTGTACATTCTTGCTGCACCTTCCTGGCTGGCTCTGTCTTGCAACTGAGAAAGGAGAAATGGCTCTATCTGGGCAAGCTAACCTGCAAGCCTCTGCTTCCGCCCCTTCGTTTTCAGGATCAAGGGACCTCTGCTGCTCCTTCGTGTTTCAAGATTTTCATATCCTGCCTAAATCAGCTTGGAATCAAAGTGGGTTACATACAGATAAAACGGCAAACGTAGAGGCTGACAAATGTACAAACCAATAGGGAGATAATATCAAAAAAATGTTTATTCAGAGCAGGGGTGTGCTGGTAAATTTTTAACAACAGGCTCTTTCTCCGGACGTAGCCAGCTCTGCAGTTGGAAGGGCCAGGGGTGGCCGGGGTGGGGTGGGGGAGCAACACTTGCCTCTCTCTCTTCCCTCCCTTCGTGTAGGCACGCTAGGCATACCTTTGCTGGCAGCCAATAAATGGACTGCTACCACTCCCAACGTCTTGCTCTGAGCAGCATGCTGGAACTTCTCTCACATGCTCGAGAAGTCCCAGCCTGCTGCCCAGAGCTGGAAACAAGGAGCGGGGAGCAGCAGTAGTCTATTTACTTGGCTGGCAGGGCTCAGCATCCCCACCAGCAAAGTAAAAGAGAATTCAGCAGGGGGCCCAAGCCCACATTTTGGGAGCCAGTTGTTAAAGTAGCCATGGAGGGCCCTACTTTAACAACCGGCTCCCAAAATTCTTAAAAACTTAACAACCGGCTCTTGCAAGCCTGTGAGAGCCTGCTCCAGCACACCACTGATTCAGAGTATTCATATCAAGGACCCGACACGGTCCGTGTTTCGGCGCTAAAGCTCCTGCCTCAGGGGTCACAAACAACTTTCTCTGAAAAGTAGCTGATTGGCTTGGATAAATCCTTAATGTATGCACGTGGTTGTAAAACAAATTAATCCACGGAGAGAACAAAAGAACAGCAAACCGATCAGCAAACAACACCTTGTGACAGGAATATTCTGAATAAACTTATTTTGATATTATCTATCTCCCTATTGGTTTGTCCATTTGTCAGCCTCTACTTTTTGCTGTTTTGTTTTGATTCTCCATGGAGGCTATTCCTGTTCTCTTGGATTTACATACAGATAAGACAGCAACTAACACGGCATCATATTTGCTAAATAAGTAAGTTTTCAAACACCATATAATTAGGAATTGTTGCACTTTCCTTAACTGAGAGGAAGGGAACAACCAGCGGTCAGCCGCTGATGGCCAGCGTTTTGTCCCCTGAGCAGCAAGTGCGGGACCACTGCGCGTCGAACTGCCCACAGATGAAAGGATTAGCGAGTCCTTTGATTAGCGCCGGCAAAGGAGCGTCGATGGTCTTGGACCTGGAAAAACAACTCCATCGCTCCCGAATTATTCAACCACCATGTCCAAAGGAGTGGAGGAGTGAGTTAGAGGCATATGCTGAAACGGAGGACGTTTACAGCAGAACCCGAATCGGCGGAACCACTCCTAAACACCTAAGAGAAATCACCTTGGAGTTTTTGGCTTCTGTGGAGGTTACATTGAATACCATCTGGAAGGCGCTTCGGGACCTAACGGTGGCAGTAAATAACTTTGTTTCAGATATAATCTTATTGGAGAGTCACATGGACAATTTGACTGAACCATTTGAGAGTGAAAAAGTGATATAATAAATGAAGTTCTACACAAGCTAGAAGTGGTTATGATCCTGAAAATGATAATGGACCAGAAACTTTGAATGATAAGGTGGATGTTATTGTGGATGATTAATGTCGAGATTATTGTTTTTCCCAGAGTTCCAGGTATGACTCCTAAAGTTTTCCTCTGAAATATTTCCTTAATTATTACTTCGAAAGGAGTGAAGCCTGTGAAAACTGGGATTGCTTTAATCAGTGGGATTTGAATTAGAGACTTGAGTATATGTATTGTTAAATAATTTCTGGTTTTTGAAAGAGAGAGAATGTAATCAGATGTATTATTTCTAACTAAAATCTGGACAATAAGTATGTTCTCAATGAAATGAATTGACTATACGCCGTATTTGGTCTTGAAGAAGCCAACCAGATGATCAATGTGGAATAATGAATTAGATGAGTAATATCTGGGGATAATCAGGTTAATACATAGTAACATAGTAACATAGTAGATGACGGCAGAAAAATACCTGCACGGTCCATCCAGTCTGCCCAACAAGATAACTCATATTTGCTGCTTTTTGTGTATACCCTACTTTGATTTGTACCTGTGCTCTTCAGGGCACAGACCGTATAAGTCTGCCCAGCACTATCCCCGCCTCCCAACCACCAGCCCCTCCTCCCAACCACCGGCTCTGGCACAGACCGTATAAGACTGCCCAGCACTATCCTCACCTCCCAACCACCAGCCCTGCCTCCCAACCACCGGCTCTGGCACAGACCGTACAAGTCTGTCCAGCACTATCCCTGCCTCCCAACCACCAGTCCCACTGCCCACCACCGGCTCTGGCACAGACCGTATAAGTCTGCCCAGCACTATCCCCCGCCTCCCAACCACCAGCCCCGCCTCCCGATCTTGACTAAGCTCCTGAGGATCCATTCCTTCGGCACAGGATTCCTTTATGCTTATCCCACGCATGTTTGAATTCCGTTACCGTTTTCATTTCCACCACCTCCCGCGGGAGGGCATTCCAAGCATCCACTACTCTCTCCGTGAAAAAATACTTCCTGACATTTTTCTTGAGTCTGCCCCCCTTCAATCTCATTTCATGTCCTCTCGTTCTACCACCTTCCCATCTCCAGAAAAGGTTAGTTTGCGGATTAATACCTTTCAAATATTTGAACGTCTGTATCATATCACCCCTGTTTCTCCTTTCCTCCAGAGTACCATGTTTTCATTTTTCTGTTTACTGTTTAATTGATCTCCTTGTCTTATTTCACTCTCCCTATTTTTCTTCACTTTGTGGTCTAAGAAAGAGAAAGATTGTATATAATCCATATATCTAGTTGGGATTGTTTTCTTCTTATCTTGTATTAATGTGCAGTCATCTCTGTATTACCGTTTGCAAGTGACCCTTGTAAAATGAAAAATTATAAATAAATGATTTAAAATAATTAGGAAGTGTTAATATCTGAACTGGACTAGAATTCCAAATCCTTTTGGACTGAAAATTAAATGAACTTTCACGAATACGTTTACAGCAAACCTGATTTACAGAAGGATTAACCAGTCTTATTAATGATCCAAAGCGAGATGCAGAGCGGGCAACAGGGGAAGTAATTAAGTGAGCAAGGGCTTGAGGGCAGCAACCGTTAATTATTTAAAAAAAAAAAACCCAGCATGCCACCTTAAATTCAATACGAGCATCTATTGGCAGCCAGGGCAAATCCTTCTGTAGCGGGGTCACACGGTCAAATATTTTACATCAAAGATCATTCTCTTGGTTGTATTCTGCCACAGCTGAATCCTATCTCTAGTTTTGCCAGTAATACCCACATACAAAATGTTACAGTAGTCCATCTGGAACAAATATCGTGGCTTGAACTAACAGTCGAAAGGGCTCTGTTATTAAGATAGACGTGGAAAAGCCACGGCTTGCCCCTGGGGTTGGTAGCATGGAATGGTGCTGCTAATTGGGTTTCTGCCAGTTACTTGTGACCTGGATTGGCCACTGTTGGAAACAGGATATAACAAAAGAGAGGGAACGAAGTACAAACTAAAGTCCAAACAAAAAAAACAGCACCACGGGCCTTTAAAAATGGAACACAGTTCTTTAATGAATGAGCCTTGACAAAAAGACCCGACACGGGCCGTGTTTCGGTGACTAGCACCTGCGTCAGGGGTCCCCACGTCTCATATAGTAAAAGCTACAAAGCACCAAGGCACTTCCACTTTTTGTAGCTTTTACTATATGAGACGTGGGGACCCCTGACGCAGGTGCTAGTCACCGAAACACGGCCCGTGTTGGGTCTTTTTGTCAAGGCTCATTCATTAAAGAACTGTGTTCCATTTTTAAAGGCCCGTGGTGCTGTTTTTTTTGTTTGCACTGTTGGAAACAGGACACTGGTCGAAATATCTGATGCAGCAGGCATTATAATTAGAACTGAGTAGCAACGGAGGCTATAGCAGTAATTAGTAACTCGACAGTAAGATCAAAGGTGTTTTTTTTTGGCCAATAATGAACAGGGGACTATTTAAGATCCGTTTAAGCTCTGTTAGATTGTGTTGATCTAGGAGCTCTGCGAGGCCTTTTTTCCTTTGATAGATACACTAATTTATAAAAGAGAGTGTATTTGGCTGCATTTTCATTACGTGGAAGCAATTTTTAGATTAGATCTTACGACTGTGCACTTTCACAACCCGTACGTTCTTCGTCTTAACACAGTACGATCTATTTAACAGAAAACGTTCTATTCATTTATACCCGTATTCACTTAGGGGTCCTTTCACTAAGCTCTGGCAAAAAGGGCCTTGTGGTTAGCAGCGGGGCTGTTTTTCCCATGGGCCAGGGCCCTTTTTTACCGCGCCAGGTAAAATGCCCCACCCCCACCCCAAGAAATGGCCACGTGGTAAGATAACTCTTACCACGTGGCCAGGTGGCGGGGATCATTTACCGCCACCCATTGAGGTGGCGGTAAGGGCTCCCACCCGATTACCACCGGGTTAGCACCGCGCTAGGGGAAAAAAAGTTCCTGGAGCACTGGAAATAGCACACGCTCCAGCCGGAACGACCACTGAGGGCTGCGTTGGGCCAGTAGTAGTTCTGTTTCAGTGTGCAGCAGGCCTGCCGCTTTGTAAAAGGCCTCCTCGATTTGTGCATCGTGATATCATGGTCCACTGTGTCAAACGTCCCTCAACTCTGGAATTCTTTACCTCTGACTCTCAAACTCGATTCTTCGTATCCTGCCTTAAAAAAAAAACGTTTAAAATCCTGGCTGTTTAGTCAGGCTTTCTCGTTATGGTTTCTCCTCTATCCCTTTTCCCTCGTGTTCAGTGGCGTTCCTAGGGGCGCTGACACCCGGGGCGGATCGCCGATGCGCCCCGCCCCCCGGGTGCAGCGCCCCCTGTAACAGCGCGACCCCCCTGGTGAAATAACCCCCCGGGTGCAGTGCAACCCCCCTGGCAAAAGGACCCCCCCCGGGTGCACGCCGCTGGGGTGGGGGGGTGCCGCGCGCCTGTCGGCTCTTCATTTCCATACTCCCTCTGCCCTGGAACAGGAAGTAACCTGTTCCGGGGCAGAGGGAGTATGAAAACGAAGAGCCGATAGGCACGCGGCACCCCCCCCCAGCGGCGTGCACCCGGGGCGGACCGCCCCCCCCCCCCTTGGTATGCCACTGCTCGTGTTCTTTTTCTCCTTGTACTGTATGTACTTTTATTACATTTTTTCACTTTTGAGCTTTTATTGTAACTGCCCACACGCCATTTGGCAATCAGCAGTAGATAGAGGTATATAAAATACTGAGTGGAGTGGAAGGGGTAGGCATGAATCACTTGTTTACTCTTTCCAAAAATACCCAGGACTAGGGGGCATGTAATGAAGCAACAAAGTAGCAAATTTAAAATGAATCGGAGAAAATATTTCTTCAATCAACATGCAATTAAACTCTGGAATTCGTTGCCAGAGAATGTGGTAAAAGCAGTTAGCTTTGCAGGGTTTAAAAAAAACATTTGGCTAGCTTCCTAAAAGAAAAGTCCTTAAGTCATTAAAAAAATGAACTTGGGAAAATCCACTGCTTATTTCTTAGGATAAGCAACATAAAACTGTTTTGGGATCTTGCCGGGTACTTGTGACCTGGATTGGCCACTGTTGGAAACAGGATGCTGGGCTTGAGGGACCTTCGGTCTGTCCCAGTATGGCAATACTTATGTACTTATGGAAGTATATAAAATAAATAAATAAATAAATAAATATGGGTCCGTATTCTCTGACTGAGCAACCTCTAGAGTGTTACAGAGATAAATGCTCATCTGTGCTAAAGACGGGGGAGATTGATTCCCTACTCTTCCATGACTGATGACACCCTCTCTTAGGTAGGCCCCATTCCTCACTTCTAACTATTTTTTTTTCCCAGTTATGTCTGCAAATAAGTTGACACCTGTGCAAAGCTGAAAAGAAACTAGCTCTTCAATTATCATAGAGAACCCAGAAAAACCAATATAAACCTGATTTCAAAGTGCTCATGGAGAGAAAAAGTCAAACGTTCAAGTTGCTGTCAAAATTAGATAAGAACATACAGTAACGTTGCTATGGCACACTGTTATCCACATGAGATTAGCACGCTAATTCAAGAACAGTGTTAGACAGGCTATGGAAAAGATTTACTTTGATGCAGCTAGTCAGTGCCAAAGGGTTAGTACAGTGGATTCTAATTAACCGGGGGGGGGGGGGGGGGGGGGGGGGGGGCACGGTTGAAATATTCTTTAAAGTGGATTTTTCTACGACACGAAAGTGCTTAATAGACAGGAAAAAACTAAGGGCTGTGAACAGATGTTCTTTTAGGTAAAATGTGCTTACGAGTTCATTTGTGCTTTCGAATGAAAAATGAGCAGAATTTACATTCTAGTTCTTAAGCGAAACAGGGTTAAATATTCCTCTGTAGTTGTACGCCAGGGTGGTAACCACTGCCAAATCCGTGTGACTGTCACGAATGAGTGAGTATTCGTCACCGCCATTTTCAGATGCTAATTATTTCTGTCCTCCTTATGCAGTGAGCTTCAGTTCTGCTTCCCAGGGCAGCGAGAAGTTGGGAACGTTCTGGGATTCGGCATTATTGGGGGTGTCTGGGAAGCTGGGGTGGCGTTAAGACATACTGGAGCCTGGGCAATGCCGAGAGCCCTGTAGCTCTGTCTCTGTGACGTCACCCAGCGTCAATAAGGTGGCCTCTCGTGGTTCTGGGGGCCGAGGAAATTACCCAGCTTCCTTCCCTCCTCCCCCCACCCAACCAATGGCCAGCACTGCTGGGAAGTTAGTAACAGATGGTGCTGAGATTTCAATGGTGGAAGCGTTATTGTGTCAGGAGGATGCTTCTGGGTTTTACAGAGGGTGAGATCTATGTTTCAAATATGAAAAAAGGGCAAACATACAGCACCGCAGTTGGGTAGCACATTTTTCAGTTTGTGTATTTTACATAAGAATTTAAGAACATAAGAGTATCCACATTCAAATGGGTTCTCAAAATACAACTAGCAAACAGACTTGATAGTATTAGGAGGAAAAAAGACCTCGAGAAGCCCCCGGATGTACAACTCAGTCTATGGGGAGCTGGACTTCCTCATCATCGGCCAGAAAAACCTCTGTAGCTTCCGCCGGCAGTACTGAGCGATATTTTGTCCAGTGATCCAGAAGCAGAAAGTGTGAATTCGAAACGCTGGCCGCCGTTGATCACGGTCAATAGTTTGAGAGAAAGACGCAGAGATCTACTTAAAGAAGCTAAGTTGAATTACTTGTTTACATAAGTAATGCCACACTGGGAAAAGACCAAGGGTCCATCGAGCCCAGCATCCTGTCCACGACAGCGGCCAATCCAGTCTAAGGGCATCTGGTGAGCTTCCCAAACGTACAAACATTCTATACATGTTATTCCTGGAATTGTGGATTTTTCCCAAGTCCATTTAGTAGCGGTTTATGGACTTGTCCTTTAGGAAACTGTCTAACCCCTTTTTAAACTCTGCTAAGCTAACCGCCTTCACCACATTCTCCGGCAACAAATTCCAGAGTTTAATTACGCGTTGGGTGAAGAAAGTTTTTCTCCTATTTTTTTTAAATTTACTACACTGTAGTTTCATCGCATGCCCCCTAGTCCTAGTTTAAAGCTTAAGGCTAATTATTTACGGAGGTTTTTCTGGCCGATGATGAGGAAGTCCAGCTCCCCACAGACTGAGTTCTATGTCTGGGGGCTTCTCGAGGCCTTTTTCCTCCTAATACTAACAAGTCTGTTTGCTAGTTGTATTTTGAGAACCCATTTGATTGTGGATAGATTTCATTATAATAGGGATCTCTTCCTCAATAGTTAATTTAGAACATAAGAGTAGCCATAATGGGTCAGACCAATGGTCCATCTAGGCCAGTATCCTGTTTTCGAAATAGTGGCCAAGCCAGGTCACAAGTACCTGGCAGAAACCCAATTTTTTTTGCCCAATTAATTTTGTGTCCTGCAAATTCCGGAAAGGAAAAAAAAATGACCATACAAAAAATGGTGCAAATGAAGATTTGTACAAAAAGCCCCTGGGGGGGGGGGGGGTCTTCTGCTTGAATCTTTAATTAAATGTAGCGCTTTCAGACCCGGTTACCACTGGGTTAGTGCGGAAGCCTTTACAGCCACCTCAATGGGTGGTGGTTAAGGGCTCCCCCCCCTGAAATGGCCGCACGGCAAGTGCTTTACTTGCTATACAGCCATTCCTTAAAACAAAAAAGAAAGACCTACCTTTTACCCGCTGTGGTAAAAAGAGGGGTCTCGGCGCACATCAAAATCACACGCCAGCGCAGGCCCCTTTTTGCCACAGGTTGGTAAAAGGGGCCCTAATACTTTTGTGATTGTATTGATTTTGACTGGAGGCTTCTTGTTTGTAGTATTAATTATGGTGGGGTCACAAAAGGTTATGGGGTCCTTCTACTAAGTTGCGCTAACAGATTTAGTGCGCGCTAATGATTAGTGTGTGCTAAATGATAGGTCGCCCACAGGAATATAAAGGGCGTAAATTTAAAATGAATTAGGGAAGCATTTTCTTCACTCAACGTGTAATTAAACTCTGGAATTCATTTGCTAGATAATGTAGTAAATGCGGTTAGCTTAGCAGGGTTTACAAAACATTTGGATGGCTTCCTAAAGGAAAAGTCTATAGAGCATTATTAAAATGGACTTGGGGAAAATCCACTGCTTATTTCTGGGATAAGCAGCATAAAATGTATTGTAACTTTTGGGATCTTGCCAGGTATTTGTGACCTGGATTGGCCACTGTTCGAAACAGGATGCTGGGCTTGATGGACCTTCGGTCTGTCCCAGTATGGCAATACTTATGTACTTGGGATTCTGAATGGAATCTTGCTACTCTTTGGGGTTCTACATGGAATGTTGCTACACTTTGAAATCTGTATGGAATCTTGTTATTCTTTAGAATTCTAGAATCTTGCTACTCTTTGGGGGTTCTACATGGAATGTTGCTACTCTTTGGGTTTCTGCCAGGTACTTGTGACCTGAATTGGCCACTGTTGGAAACAGGATGCTGGACTTGATGGGCCTTCGGTCTGTCCCAGTATGGCAATACTTTTGTACTTGAATTATCAAAAAATTACAAAATCTGCTTAGAGCAATAAAATAAGAAACTATTACGTATATTTGCTCTAAAGAATTGGTATTGCTTGCACATATATTAAAGGTCACTTCTTGTGTGTTTCTAAATATAGGCTTCATAAGCCAAGGGTACCAACTCTGTGGACACACCTACATTGGCTTTCATCACAGGCCAACCACCACCTCCGAAAAACCTGCAAAGTGAAACAACTCTATATCTACAGAAAAAAACAGTCTGCAGTAAAAAAAACCAGAGGGTATAAAAGTGACAAATCAGTTATCCAAATGTACAAGCAATGCCTATAACATTTATTTATTTATTTATTTGCTGCACTTGTATCCCACATTTTCCCACCTATTGGCCCATTAGTATTTTTTTAGCGCACGCTAACCGTGTAGATGTCTATAATATTGATATGGGTGTCGACACGGTTAGCATGTGCTGATTTTTAGCGTGCACTAAAAACGGTAGCGCACCTTAATAAACAGGGTCCTATATTTGTGTAAGAAATATTTGATTTTGTAGTATCACCTATTTTGTGTTTACCCTTTTTAATCTTTTGGTTATCAATGGAAATCAAACAAAATAAAACATGGAAAAGAAAATAAGATGATACCTTTTTTATTGGACATAACTTAATACATTTCTTGATTAGCTTTCGAAGGTTGCCCTTCTTCCTCAGATCGGAAATAAGCAAATGTGCTAGCTGACAGTGTATATAAGTGAAAACATTCAAGCATTACTATGACAGTCTGACAGAGTGGGGGGATGGGGGTGGGTAGGAGGTATGCATGGGGACATCAAAGCATATCATTGATATTGTAACAGGGTGGGTGTGGATAGGTGAGGGGAGGGTGATCAACAGAGACATACAGCTTTATGGTTTATAATGGGCTAGGAACCCCAGGTCCTTGTTATGTCCTTTCTGTTGGGTGTTAAAATATTCAATCATTCTGACTTCAAAGGTCTTACGTTCTTGTATGGTTTTAAAGTTACCTTTCAGTATTCTCACTGTGAAATCACTGGTACAGTGTCCTGGTTCTGTGAAGTGCTGTCCCACCGGGGTGGGGGCCCTACTGGCTGTATTGTTCATGTGATGTCTATGTAAATTGAATCTTGTCTTAAGCATCTGGCCTGTTTCTCCAATATAGCATCCTTCGTTACATTTTTTACACTGAATGATATATACCACATTGGAAGATGAACAAGTGAAATCTTTTGGTCAAAGTTCAGTTTAGGCAACTAGCCAGATCTGTATTTAAGTACCACTATGAAATTAGCCAGGGCAGCTGAGAGGGGGGGGGGGGGGGGGAGCAAAATTCCCCGACTTTGGGACTCCAAGGAGGGCCCAGCACCAGGGTGTCTCACCCTCTCCTGCTCCCAGGCCGCCAGCACCGCAGTCCCCAATTTCCACCTGCTTACCCTCAGCTTCCTTCTGTCTGCCACCCGGTCCTCTGCGTTTTAAAAAAAATCTCAAAATCGGCAGCACAGCGTCTTCTGTGTGAAAGCGGCAGATCGCCTCGGGCGGGCCTTCCCTCACTGTGTCCCGCCCTCCTCTGATGTAACTTCCTATTTCCATGAGGGCGGGACACAGTGAGGGAAGGCCCGCCCGAGGCGATCTGCCACTTTGACATAGAAGGCGCTGCACTGCCGATTTCGAGATTTTTTTTTTTTAAATGAAGGGGGTCGGAGGACAGACAGAAGGGAGCTGAGGGAAGGTAGGTGGAGACTGGGGACTGCGGTGCCGGCGGCCTGGGAAGAGGACAGGGAGGTGACAGCAGTAGCGATTGGGGGGGCAGAAGTGGTGGGGGCATGGCGGACGCGGGGCAGCGGCGATCCAGGGGTTGGGGGGTTGGGGCTGCCTTGCTCCAGGCCTGGCTCAGTATCTCGGCGGCTCTGAAATTAGCTACCATAGCACTGAAGCAAAACTTTTTTTTTATATTTCAAAAACAGCTTTATTTACAGATCACAGTGACAGAAGCTTAATTTGCATCCACTCTAGCAAACCTCTACAGTGAGAAACCCTGGATTTGACACTCACCTTTTTCAGATTGTATAATATTGTAGCAATAATATACAGACAATATTTTTGGTCTTCAGTCGAGAGCAGCTTTTGCAGCTACAGAGTTTGATCAAATGATTAAATGGCTATGAAGTTCATGTTACACTTAATACAGAGTTTGATTTTCACTTGAAATTCATTTTTTTGACATTGAAGTTAGAAGAACAAAGGAAGGCTTTTCAGCTAGAGCCCTTTAAAAACCCACCGATAGAAACACATTTTTGAATTATGGAACTTTTCATCTATTTTATTTTAAATATAGTCTTTCATATTCTCAAATTCTTGTGTTACCACAGGTTACACACAAGGTAAAATCACGGTACAAGGTACAAAGGTTCATGATTTGCAAGCCCTGATGTTTGAGGCAGACATGGATATTGCTGCTATTCGAGAGACATGGTTCAATGATGTGACCATATCAGACCATAATCTTTTTAGGAAGGATAGGGAGGGCCGAAGAGCAGGGGCGTAGCCAGACTTCGGCGGGAGGGGGGTCCAGAGCCCGAGGTGAGGGGGCACATTTTAGGCCTCCCCCCGGCGCCGCCAACCCCTCCGCCATTGCCGACCCTGCCGCCGCTGCCACCAACTTTGTCCCCCCCTGCCACCGACCCTCTAGACCCCCCTCCCACCGCCAACCCGCCGTCGCCTACCTTTGCTGGCGGGGGACCCCAACCCCTGCCAGCCCAGGTCCTCTTCTTCTTGCAAAAGGCTTCCTTCTGTTTCTGACGTCCTGCACGGGAGGAGCAACACCAGCCAGGGACCCCTCATTGCCGTCATCATCATCCTCCTCAGACTCAGATGACATTTCTGCAGAGACAAATATCAGTTATCAGATAATACCCCGAGGACATTATCAAATCTCATGTGGCAGACTCAAGTGAAATCAATGAATACCTGGGCTGTTGTCAAGGTTAGACTTGACCTCTTGGAGCCATTCTGGGTGGTCCTTCCTTAAGGCCCGCACCTGTTTTTTCACCTCCTCAACCTGTTAAACAAGAAGAAGGGCGATCCGATGAAAAGAAATATATATAAAAAAGCAATGATGCACTGTCATGCACTGTCATACTACTACTACTACTATTTAGCATTTCTATAGCGCTACAAGGCGTACGCAGCGCTGCACAAACATAGAAGAAAGACAGTCCCTGCTCAAAGAGCTATGTAATAAAAGTGAGCCAAGTATAGGACAATCAAGCCATTGTGACATCACTGATGAGGTTGGCTCTTATTGGTGGCCTGAGGCATTATGACATCACAATATCACCTCTAATTACAAGAGACTACTACTACTACTACTATTTAGCATTTCTATAGAGCTGCACAAACATAGAAGAAAGACAGTCCCTGCTCAAAGAGCTTACAATCTAATAGACAAAAAAAAAAGCAAACAAATCAATTAATGTGTAGAGGAAGGAGGAGAGGAGGGTAGGTGGAGGCGAGTGGTTACAAGTGGTTATGAGTCAAAAGCAATGTTAAAGAGGTGGGCTTTCAATCTAGATTTAAAGATGGTCAAGGATGGGGCAAGACGTAGGGGCTCAGGAAGTCTATTCCAGGCATAGGGCGCAGCAAGACAGAAGGAGCGAAGTCTGGAGTTGGCAGTAGTGGAGAAGAGAAAAGATAAGAAGGATTTATCCATGGAGCGGAGTGCACGGGAAGGGGTGTAGGGAAGGACGAGTGTGGAGAGATACTGGGGAGCAGCAGAGTGAGTACATTTATAGGTTAGTAGAAGAAATTTGAACAGGATGCGAAAACGGATAGGGAGCCAGTGAAGCAACTTGAGGAGAGGGGTAGTATGAGTAAAGCGACCTTGGCGGAAGACGAGATGGGTAGCAGAATTTTGAACCGACTGGAGAGGGGAGAGGTGACTAAGTGGGAGGCCAGCAAGAAGTAGATTGCAGTAGTCCAAATGAGAAGTGACAAGGGTGTGGATGAGGGTCATGCTCATTAGCTCTACCCCACGTTCTAGAAAACACCTTTTTTGTACACGCACATAACGAATGTTCATATTTGCAGAGGCCGAGCACGCACCCCTGAATCCCAATGGTCATTAGCTCCACCCCACTGAAAACACCTAGCGTTCATATTTGCAGGAAAAATTAGGACGAACAGTACCGCCCATTCCACTAATGGTCATTAGACCAATACCTGTTTTTACACGCACATACAAACGTCCCTATATACTGCCAATACTTACGGATCTGGGGTATGAAGAACGCTTATTAAATAAGCGTTGTAGAACTTGCCACCCTCGTCCATCCGTGTAATATTGCGCCTTTTCCCCGGATGGGGGAAAAGACGCTTCTCATTTATAATGAACAGCTGGGCTAGCCACAGCACGTCCATGTCGGAGAAGTTGGGCTTTCTCCCTCGTGCAGCCATGACTTCTCCGACAAATGTGCACACGCGCGTAACCACGCATATATATCACGTTGATATGCACGCACTACATAGACGTGTTATGACGTGCTTATGACAGCTCTGGACTTTACCGGCAGCCTCTGACCACAAGTTCAATATATCACGGAAAAGGATTCGGATTCCTTTTGTGCATTCGTCGGTATCGGTAGTACATCGCGACACGACCACGTTGCTATAGTAGTTTGCTCGTTTGCATTCCATTTTCGTTAGCTGCTACCGTCATCGGAAAATGCCTCGGAGAAGCCTTTAGTGCATGTCAGGGTTTACTACTTGCTCGTTATTGGCTCGCTAATGGCTCGTTTATGGCTCATTAAGTTTAGTGCATCTGGCCCTCAGTGTATTATCAACGACGACACCCAGATCCCTTTCTTGGTCCGTAACTCCTAACGTGGAACCTTGCATGACGTAGCTATAATTCGGGTTCTTTTTTCCACATGCATCACCTTGCACTTGCTTACATTAAACATGATCTGCCATTTAGCCGCCCAGTCTCCCAGTCTCGTAAGGTCCTCTTGTAATTTTTCACAATCCTGTCGCGAGTTAACGACTTTGAATAACTTTGTGTCATCAGCAAATTTAATTACCTCGCTAGTTACTCCCATCTCTAAATCATTTATAAATATATTAAAAAGCAGCGGTCCTAGCACGGACCCCTGAGGAACCCCACTAACTACCCTTCTCCATTGTGAATACTGCCCATTTAACCCCACTCTCTGTTTCCTATCCTTCAACCAGTTTTCAATCCACAATAGGACATTTCCTCCTATCCCATGACCCTCCAATTTCCTCTGTAGCCTTTCATGAGGCACCTTGACAAACGCCTTTTGAAAATCCAGATCTCGTATCTTAGTTTTAATCCACTATGAACTATGTTATTGGTATTAGCGGGCTATAAATGAACTAACAGTTACTGTATTTTATTTGACTAAATACATTTTTCAATTAGCTTTCAGAGGACCAAAATCTTGTTTCTCAGGTAAGGATGGAGTCCTGTTCTGACCTGAGAGGAGGTTTTTGGTCTCTGAAAGTTAGTATAAAAAAGTATTTAAATTAGTCCAATAAAATGATACCATTTTATTTCCATTTCTCTGTTTATTTTTTAACATTTATTAACACAATTACCACACAACTTTATCTTAAGCTAAAAGTACAATTCTTTTTTTCTACTTGTGATGCACATTTGACAGAGCTAACATATTTCAGTTAATAGATACAAAATAAAACACTTTTTCTACCTTATTTTCTGGATGTTTTCTTTTTCCATTACATTTGTTCCAGTTTCTCTTATCTGCTTTTCTGTCTTTTCCTAATTCTGTTTCCAGTGGCTGCTGTCCATTTTTCATTTCTCCTCTCTCCTCCTCTCTTGTTCCCTCAATACATCTGTCTCTGACATGCCAATCTTTCCTTTTTAGCTCTTTCCTTCCTTTTTTTTTTCTGCCTCTGTCAACTAAACTTCACTCTACTCCTTCTTTCTACTTTTTACCTATCATCTCTCCGTCCCCTTCTCTCTCATTTCCATTCTTGCCCCTTCCCCAGCCTCCTTTTCCCCATTTATCTTTCATCTGTTCCCCATTACCACATTTCTATCCACTATTCATTAGTCATTATTCTCCTATCACTCATCTCCTTGACAATTCCCATGGCCTTCGTGGTTTTCACCATTCCTGGTATCTTCCAGCCCTATCCCTTGCTCCACCCTTTCAGTAACCCAGCATCTCCTCCTTCTCTCTCCTCCCGCCCTCCCCAAACCATTGAAGCTTGATATCTCCCTGTCCCATCTCTCTTCTCCAAATGAGATTGAAGGGGGGCAGACTCAAGAAAAATGTCAGGAAGTATTTTTTCACGGAGAGAGTAGTGGATGCTTGGAATGCCCTCCTGCGGGAGGTGGTGGAAATGAAAACGGTAACAGAATTCAAGCACGCGTGGGATAAACATAAAGGAATCCTGTTCAGAAGGAATAGATCCTAAGGAGCTTAGACGAGATTGGGTGGCAAAGCCGGTGGCGGGAGACGGAGATGGTGCTGGGCAGACTTATACGGTCTGTGCCAGAGCCGATGGTGGCAGGCAGGACTGGTGGTTTGGAGGCGGGGATAGTGCTGGGCAGACTTACACGGTCTGTGCCCTGAAAAGGACAGGTACAAATCAAGGTAAGGTATACACAAAAAGTAGCGCACATGAGTTTATCTTGTTGGGCAGACTGGATGGACCGTGCAGGTCTTTTTCTGCCATCATCTACTATGTTACTATGTAAATCGAAGAAACAGATTTCTACTGCTCAAGATGCCCTATGTGGCCATGTTTCACCTTCCAAGAGTCTGCGTCAGGAGCCACACTGTTCAATTAAAACATATATAACAGTTAAAATCATATAATATTTATTCTCCCTTTGAGATGTCTTATTATGTATAGTTTTATGTATACCCATGTTTTATTCATTATAGGATATTTTATGCATGTACTAACTCTTATTATTATTGGTTTTATTATTTCTTATGACTAACTATTTGCATGCTTGTTGAATGTTTGAATGTGCATGATTTTAATTTATTTATTTGGTTTGTGAGCTAAAGTATTTTCAACTGTTATATATGCTCTAACTGAACAGTGTAGCCCTGACACAGCCTCTAGGAAGGCGAAATGTGGCCACATCAGGCATCTTGAGCAATAAATATTTGTTTCCTCAATTTAGTGGTCTGCTCTGTACTATTTGTGGACTGTTTACTTGCAGATCATCGCCTCTTTCTTGTTGTACCATCTCTCTTCTCTCCTGTCCCCTCTCATGGTCCAGCATCTCTCTTTCTCTTTTTCTGTCATCCTCCCCTGTATTCCAGCATCTCTCCCTCTCTCTTCCCTCCCTTATCCAATACCTCTCCCTCTTTCTTTTCTCTTCCTTTTGTCTAGCATCTATTCTTCCCTCCCCTCCACCCCTAATTATAAGACATCTCTTTCTCTTCCCTTTCTCCCTCTTGTTGTCCAGCATCTCCCCATCCCTCCTCGCCAAATCCAACATCTCTCCCTCTCTCACATTATCCCTGATGGTCCAGCAGGGAAAGGGGATAAGAGCAAACCCCACAAGTACATAAGTGTTGCCATACTAGGACAGACTGAAGGTTCATCAAGCCCAGAATCCTGTTTCCAACAGTGGCCAATCCAGGAATGGGAAGATCCCAAAACAGTACGTTATATTTTATGCTGCTTTTCCTAGAAATAAGCAGTGGATTTTCCCCAAGACCATCTTCATAATGGCTTATTGACTTATCTCTTAGGAAGATATCCAAACCCTTTTAAAACCCTGCTACGCCAACTGCTTTTACCGCATTCTCTGGCAACAAATTCCAGAGTTTAATTACACGATTGAAGATATATTTTCTCTGATTTAAATTTACTACTTTGTAGTTTCATTGCGTGCCCCCTAGTCCTAGTATTTTGGATTAGATTCCAGCAGAGATAGGCAGGGACGGATTGGATTTCTGTCCCCGTACAACTCTCTAATATATGGTGCTCTTGTTCATGCCTATCCCTTCAGTAATGTTCTTCACCCTGGTTATTTTTCCTCCCTTTTATTTATGGACTTAAAACTCTGCAGGTTCGGACCCTCCTCTGGTCTGAGCCTCTGCCAGCAGTGACCCCTCTCTGGATCCACCCTGACCTTGGGACCGAGCTCTCCCTGGCTTCAATTCCCTGCTCCCGGGCTGAGTCTCTCCACTTCCCACCCATAGCACACACAATCTCCCAGTTGCCACTTTCAGGAGCCCCAACACTCCTGACTTAGGATTCCCCTTTTTTTCCTCCTGGTCTCTTGGCAGGAGACCATAAGGCAACCAAAGACCCCCTCTTATACGTATCATTCTAGCCTTTATCTCCTTTGTAACTCCTCCCCCTGGCCCTTGTCATCCTCTACAAGCTCAACTCTTTTCTCCTTCATTCTATTTCAAAACCCTCCCACCCAGGGACATCCTACCACTCCGGCCCTCTAGCAGGGACCTCCCAGGGCTCTGGAAAAAAAATCCATGACTCGCGGCACGTCTGCTCCCACTTTGCTACGCTCGCTAAATTCTCTCGTTTGCTGCAGCTCCCTCCTTCTGCCCCGGAACAGGTTACTTCCTGTTCCGGGGCAGAGGGAGGGAGCTGCAGCGAACGAGAGAATTTAGCGAGCGTAGCGAACTGGGAGCAGACAGGAGCACGCTGCGGCACCCCCCCAGCGGCGTGCACCCGGGGGGGGTGTCATTTCACGGGGGGGGGGGGGGGGGCATCGACGATCCGCTCTGGGTGCCGTCGAGGCTAGGAACGCAACTGGTTGATTATAAGGGTCTTCAGGGAGGGGTGGCATTGGGAGGGGGGTTTTATGGAGAGGACATCAACAGTTTGGCTGTCCCCTTTAAGAAATGGTCCATGTGCTTCTAGGCAGTGTCAATATCACTGTTTGAGAAGGTTGATAACAAGCAGCATTATTCATATAGGGGTCCTTTTACTAAGCTGCGTAAGCCTTTACGTGTGCCCAACGTGCGCCAAAATGGAGTTACCGCCCGACTACCACGTGGCTCTCACGGTAATTTCACTTTTGGTGCATGTCTGAAAAATATCTTTTTTTAATTTCGGGTGCGTGTAATGGACACGCCCCAAGTGGCATTTGACGCGCGTAGGTCATTACCGCCTGGATTCTTTACCACTAGCTCAATGGCTGGCGGTAAGGTCTCAGACCTAAAATGGACGCGTGGCAATACATAAATATTGCCATACTGGGACAGACCAAAATACCTGGCAAGATCCCAAAAAAGTACAAAACATTTTATGCAGCTTATCCCAGAAATATTTATTTTTTATTTATTTATTTATTTACGTCAATTTATATACCGTATCTTATTGCTACTGCAAGACAGAACGGTTTACAATTTATAAAAAGAAGCAATACAATAAGTACAAATTGGACAAACATTAGAACTCCAATCATTACAGGAAAGCACAGCAAACCCACAAACTAGCTACATAAGATGAAAACAGTATAACTCATGATTAGTACACAGGAGAACACCGCAAATACAAAAATTAAATACGTAATATAGTCTACACAGACAGATAATACAGTTTTGATTTAGTATATATTACAGATGCCCATTTATAACCTTTCTTCCATTATTCTAAATTCTGGTCTACATACTCGATAAAGTAGAAGGTTTTCAAAAGTTTCTGAAAATGAAAATAAGATTTCTCAAGTCTGATCTCTTTTGGAAGGCCATTCCAAAGAGAGGGAGACAAATAGAAAAAAGCCGAATTCCGTGTAGATTCCCATCTAGCCCTAGCGAGAGGAGGAATCACTAACCTGTTGTCTGTCAGGGATCTAAGGGTTCGTGTGGCAGTGTAAGTAATAGTTAGATTTGACAGGTAGTCAGGATTTAGTGTATAAAAAGCCTTATGGGTCAAAATAGTGGATTTTCCCCCAAATCCAATTTAATAATGGTCTATGGACCTTTCCTTTAGGAAGCCATCCAAACCTTTTTTAAATGCTGCTAAACTAACCACCTTTTCCACATTCTCTGCCAATGAATTCCAGAGTTTAATTACACTTTACCACATTCTCTGCCAATGAATTCCAGAGTTTAATTACACGTTGAATGAAGAAACATTTTCTCCGATTTGTTTTAAATTTACTAGTTTGTAGCTTCATTGCATGCCCCCTAGTCCTAGTATTTTTGGAAAGCGTAAACAGAAGCTTCATGTCAACCCGTTCCACTCCACTCATTATTTTATAGACCTCTATCATAGATCCCCTCAGCCTTCTTTTCTCTAAGCTGGGCTCTTCAGCCTTTCCTCATAGGGAAGGGAAAGGGGACTTGATATACCACTTTTTTGAGGTTTTTTTTGCAACTACATTCAAAACAGTTTACATAATTCAGGTACTTATTTTGTACCTGGGGCAATGGAGGGTTAAGTGACTTGCCCAGAGTCACAAGGCGCTGCAGTAGGAATCAAACTCAGTTCCCCAGGATCAAAGTCCACTGCATTAACCACTAGGCTACTCCTCCACTAGCAACATTCCATATAGAATCTGAAAGAGTATCAACATTCCATGTAGAATCTCAAATGAATCTGAAATAATAGCAACATTCCATATAGAATCTCAAATAGTAGCAACATTCCATAGTAACATAGTAGATGATGGCAGAAAAAGACCTGCACGGTCCACCCAGTCTGCCCAACAAGATATGTGCCATTTTTTGTGTATACCTTACCTTGATTTGTACCTGTCTTTTTCAGGGGACAGACCGTATAAGTCTGCCCAGCACTATCCCCGCCTCCCACCACCGGCTAAGCTTCTGGGGATTCCTTCCTTCTGAGCAGGATTCCTTTATGTTTATGTACAATCTCAAATAGGGAAAAGGAAATGGGACTTGATATACTGCCTTTCTGTGTTTTTTGCATCTACATTCAAAGTGGTTTACATAATATATACAGGTACTTATTTGTACCTGGGGCAATGGAGGGTTAAGTGACTTGCCCAGAGTCACAAGGAGCTGCAGTGGGAATCAAACTCAGTTCCCTAAGATCAAAGTTCACTGCACTAACCACTAGGCTACTTGGAAGTCGTCCCATCCCCTTTATCATTTTCGTCGCCCTTCTCTGCACCTTTTCTAATCCCACTATATCTTTTTTGAGATGTGGCAACCAGAATTGAACACAATATTCGAGGTGCGGTCGCACCATGGAGCGATACAAAGGCATTATAATGTCCTCAGTTCGTTTTTGCCGCACGTCCATTTTCAGCAAAAAAAAAAAAGGGGCCTTTTTACAGGCATACTAAAAAATGGATTGGCGCGCGCCATAACCTGCGCCTACACTACCGCAAGTCATTTTTCAGCGCGCCTTTGCAAAAGGACCCTTAAGTAATCTACACTCTCCTTCTTTCCCTTTCCTCCTCGTTATCATTCGAAATCTTGCTTAGGAGCGAGTGCAGATGTGTGGACCTCAGGGTCACCTTACAGAGCACTATCCTAGTAAAACCACTAGGTGGAGCCATGGCAGCACATGTAGCAAGAGTGGAGGAGAACCTGGTTGATGGTCATAAGGATGGGAGGAATGTTTTCAAGTCACTGACAGAATGTAGCAGGGTGCGGGGTGCAGTGGGAGGGGGGTGGGGGGGTGAGAAGAGTGATCCTGTGGGGTGTTATTGCCATGTGTCTGGTTTTGTAACTCTTATCCCAGTGGATTCTGAAAGGCCACCAAGAGCAGTCTGGACTTTAGTGGGCTTGAGAAAAGCAGGCTGGTAAATTGCCGTCTTTTGATGAGAGCGGATGCCAATATTGAGAACAGAAGAGGCACAGCAGAGACAAAACAAAGCCGCCCCCCAGGAGAGCGCTGCCTGCTCGGTTGTTTCCACGCTTACGATTAATTTGCGCAAAAAAAGTTGCTTCCTGTCATCTGTTGCAAATTTATTTCCCTTTGGTTACCGATTTTTTCACCCTTGTCCCATCATCGCATTCTTTACTGCTGGTGGCTGTGCCGCTCCGCTGTCCTGGTCTTGGCCCATCTGGTACCAATAATGTTTCTGCTCGGCTTCCTCTCTTTCTCTTCCTCTGCTGCTCCCAGTCGCACCACTTTTATGTGGGATAAAATTCTCTTTGTTTTTTTTTTTCTTTTCAGTACTTCTAATATGTTCATTGCAGGGGGCTCTGCGTTTACTTTAATTTCTGTGTTTCTTTGGTGAGACAAAGAATATAGGCCCCAATTAATCACTAATCAAAGTCAGCCTTATATAAATTGGATGATTTTTGGTGGTTAGGAAGGTGGAAACTGTGCTTAATGTATTCAGGTCATTCTCCAGGCTCCTCATCCTAATCTCTCAATGCACCTCAATCCTGTCCTGAACTACTCTCTGCAATTCCAGTACTAAGAATCTCCCCCCCCCCTCACACACAATTGTGTCAATGCACCTCACTCTTGCCCTTCAGCATCCCTTCCCCTCCAACAATTCTAGCGCTGAGCGTTCCCATAGCTCAGTCAATGCACCTCATTCCTGCCTTGCAACACCCTCGGTATTCCAATACTGAGATCCCCCACAGCTCTGTAAAAGCACTGCACTCCTGCCTTGCTCCCCCCAAGCTATTCAGAGGTGTGCCCACCTTGCAGCAGCCCCTGTTATTGCAGTACTGAGACCCCCACCAGCTCTGCCAATGCACCCAGTGGCGTACCAAGGGGGGGGGGGGGTGGTGGGGGCGGTCCGCCCCAGGTGCACGCCGCTAGGGGGGTGCCGCGCGCCTGTCAGCTCCGCTCGTTCCGTGCTCCCTCTGCCCCGGAACAGGTTACTTCCTGTTCTGGGGCAGAGGGAGCATGGAACGAGCGAAGCCGACAGGCACGCAGCACCCCCTCCCCAGCAGGTAAAAATGCACCCGGGGGGGGGGGGGGTGTCCTTTCGCCGGGGGGGTCACGCTGCACCCAGGGGGGGCTGCATCGGCGATCTGCCCCGGGTGTCAGCCACCCTAGGAACGCCACTGAATGCACCTCAGCTCTGCCCTGCACACCCCAAGCTACTTTATTACGAAGACACATTCATACACTACTCTGCCTCACAGCTCTCCCCTGTTATTCCACTAGTAAGGCACAAACAGAGCTTGGTCGATGCAACTCAGCCCTATACTCAGTATCCCATAAGTACATAAGCATTGCCATGCTGGGACAGACCAAGGGACCATCGAGCCCAGCACCCTGTCACCGACAGCGGCCAAAAGAACAAGCAATTTGTCCCGCCCATGCTAGAAATACTGTATTATTCCCTCATCCATTCAATAACATTCTATGGCTTTTTCCTCCAGGAAGCCGTCCAACCCTTTTTTTGAAGTCCGCTAAGTTAACCGCCTTAACCATCTTTTCCGGCAGCGAATTCCAGAGTTTAACTACGCGTTGAGTGAAGAAAACTTTCCTCCGATTCGTTTAAGTTTACCACACTGCAGCTTCATCGCATGCCCCCTTGTCCTAGTATTCTAGCCCAGGGGTGGGCAACCACGGTCTTCAAGGGCCAAAACCCCAGTAGGGTTTTCAAGATTTCCGCAATGAATATGCATGAGATCTAATCGCATTAAATGGAATCAATACATGCAAATTAATTTCATGCATATTCATTGTGGAAATCTTGAAAACTAGATTGGGCTGTGGCCTGCGAGGACCATGGTTGCCCACCCCTGTCTTAGCACCAAGAAACAGCACCACTTATCAGCGGCGTAGCGAGAGCGGCTGCCACCCGGGGCGGTTTGCCACTGCGCACCCCCTGGGTGCAGCATGACACCCTCCCTCGGCGCATCAACCCCCCCTTGGTGCATCAACCCCCCCCCCCAGTGCATTCTTGCCTGCCGTGTGTACACTGCTGGGGGGGGGGGGGGAACATAACCCCGGAAGTAACCTGTTCCGGGGCAGAGGGAGCAGGGAACCAGCGGAGCCGACATCCCCCCCCAGTGGCGTGCACACGGGGCTGACCGCCCCCACCGCCCCGCCCTTGCTACACCACTGCCACAATGTACATCAGCTCTATGGCATCGCTCTCTCTCCAGCCCTGAGCTCCTCATGAGTTTTTAGCTGAGCTCTCTAATAGAGATGCAGATGCTAACAGTAACTTGATTTCATCATCGCTCTTACTGCAAAATCTGTTCTGATACGGCCCCTGTTTATTTATCCCAGTTTACTCTACATTATCCATCTTGTTTTGAACTTTTTTTTTCTTTCAAAAGTGGTCACAAAAGTAAAACGCAGCGAGCACAAAACATCTAGGAAACGGGCATTTTCGAACCAAAAAGATAGACTTTTTCTGGTTTGAAAATTGCTATGGTCATCACTTGTTTTCTGGACATTTTCAGCAAAACGTCCTAAATTGGATCTAGATGTCATATCGAAAATGCCCCTTTACGTCTTATCTTGTACTTGTTTAATTTGGGTAAAACAGTCTTAACTCCTTCAGCATTATTAGCAAATAAATCCACCTTACTCACAAGAGCTGAGACTTTTCCCGTTGATTTAGCGACAGTAGTTTCCAGTCTCTGTAGAGCTATCCAAATAGTCTCCAAAGTCACCACCACAGGAAGGTCACTAGCACTACCTCCTTGGATCTCTTTCACAGTGGGTTCACTACCAAGTGCAACATCTTCAATGCAAGACTTCCGAACTGCTTCCGGTGCAGGGCTTGTGCATTCACGCCGCTGCTAGTGCTGCTGGGAAGTGAAAGCGATGCCTTGGGCCCCGTGATTTCAGACGCTCCTTCACCTGAAGTCATTAGCAGGACAAAACCGTTCAGATTTGTGCAGTGGGATTCTGGTGGTATACAGGTCCCTCTTTTGCTAGACAGGAGAAGATGTTCTGGCCAGCGAGGGAACTGACCGAACCCAACCCTTTCCATTTAGTATGTGGCATTGTTAAAAAGGTAAAAGGCTAAAATTTGCCAGCAAACCTTCAAAAGCAGCAACAATCACCAGCATCACACTGTTATCTTGACTACTCCCCAGGCAAACTGTTCTATGCTTCCTCTGATGCTAAAGCTTTTTTTTTTGTTACATTTGTACCCCACGCTTTCCCACTCATGGCAGGCTCAATGCAGCGGGCAATGGAGGGTTAAGTGACTTGCCCAGAGTCACAAGGAGCTGCTTGTGCCTGAAGTGGGAATTGAACTCAGTTCCCCAGAACCAAAGTCCACCACCCTAACCACTAGGCCACTCCTCCACTGTTGCTACTATTTGAGAAGTCAGCCCTTGCAGATCACCAATGTGGCCGTGCAGGCTTCTGCTTCTGTGAGTCTGACGTCCTGCACGTACGTGCAGGACGTCAGACTCACAGAAACAGAAGCCTGCGCAGCCTTCTACATGGAATGTTGCTAGTGGAATAGCAACATTCCATGTAGAATCTCAAATAGTACCAACATTCCATGTAGAATCTCCAATAGTATCTATTTTATTTTTGTTACATTTGTACCCCACGCTTTCCCACTCATGGCAGGCTCAATGCAGCGGGCAATGGAGGGTTAAGTGACTTGCCCAGAGTCACAAGGAGCTGCCTGTGCCTGAAGTGGGAATCGAACTCAGTTCCTCAGTTGGACCAAAGTCCACCACCCTAACCACTAGGCCACTCTTCCACCACTGTTGCTACTATTTGAGATTCTACATGGAATGTTGCTATTCCACTAGAAGTTGGCCCTTGCAGATCACCAATGTGGCCGCGCAGACTTCTGCAAGTCTGACGTCCTGCACGTGCACATACGTGCAGCAGGACGTCAGACTCACAGAAACAGAAGCCTGCGCAGCCTTCTTCATGGAGTGTTGCTAGTGGAATAGCAACATTCCACGTAGAATCTCCAATAGTATCTATTTTATTTTTGTTACATTTGTACCCCGCGCTTTCCCACTCATGGCAGGCTCAATGCAGCTTACATGGGGCAATGGAGGGTTAAGTGACTTGCCCAGAGTCACAAGGAGCTGCCTATGCCTGAAGTGGGAATTGAACTCAGTTCCTCAGGACCAAAGTCCACCACCCTAACCACTAGGCCACTCCGCTTCTGCCTTGTGCTCAGCCTTAAAGTCTACCACGCACTTCTCTGCATCAGGACCACATAGCTATTATCTTAATTAGTGTTCATTTTAATTTTCTGTATGCTGCACAGAGTGTTTTTTTATTCTGGTGGAGGGAAGAAGGGGTCATGCTGGCTGTGGGGGGGGGGGTGCTTGTATAGGAATCTTTTTTTTAAGGCAAGGGAGGCAAGAGTGGTTTGTCAGTGTGGGGGGAGGAGGTGCCACTAGACACCAGGGATATTGCAGAGCTGACAAGGGGGTCAGCCTCCCGAGCGGGAGATTTAGGGCCCGCCGACAGCTCCGCCCCAACCTGCCGATAGCTCCGCTCAGACCACCCCTAGCTCTGCCCAGAACTGAGCACAGCCCCGCCCACAACATAAGCACATATAAGCACATAAGCACCGCCATACTGGGAAAAGACCAAGGGTCCATCAAGCCCAGCATCCTGTCTCTGACAGTGGCCAATCCAGGCTTCAAGAACCCAGCAACCCCCCCCCCCCCCCCCAAAAGAACTTAATTCTTAATAATGTTCAATGGACTTTTCCACTCAGGAATCTGCCAAACACCCACTAAATTCCGTAAGGCCAGCTGCTGTCACTACATTTTCCGGCAACGAGTTCCAGAGTCCAACTACACGCTGAGTAAAGAAAAAACTTTCTCCTATTTCTTTTAAATCTACCATAGTCTAGCTTCATCTTGTGTCCCCTGGTTCTGTTGTTGTTTGAAAGTGTAAACAAACGCTTCACATCTGTCCGCTCTACTCCGCTCATTATCTTGAAGACTTCTATCTTATTACCCCTCAGCCGCCTTTTCTCCAAGCTGAAGAGCCCTAACCTTCTCAGCCTTTCCTCATAGGGGAGTCGTCCCATCCCTGTTATCATTTTCGTCGCCCTTCTCTGCACCTTCTCCAATTCTTTTATATCGTTTTTGAGATGCGGCGACCAGAATTGGACACAATACTCGAGGTGCGGTCGCAGTTCTGCCCCAGCACAGCCTCTCTTTCCAGCGGCAGCAGGAGATGATGTTTAATGAAGGCATTTCCTGCTGCCCCTGGAAAGCGGAAACGGAGCTGTTCAGTGGGAGATGCCGGCACTCCGGCGGGAGATGACTCGCAAAAGCGGGAGACTTGGCAGGTCTGATATTAGAGGGGGTCATGTCACTGGCAGGGTGCCCTAGACAACAGGGATTTTTTTGTAACAGTCAGGGGCAACACCATGCAGAAAGTTATTGGGGGTCAGGGGACTCACAGGTTAGGAAGAGAGAGAGAGGGGTGTTGCTAGACAGTCACCAACCTTTCTATGCTGACCCAGACCTGGCACAAACTTTCTTGCACTGTTTGTGGGTCTGAAGCCACTGTTACCTTCTGTGCATTGCAGTGTGATGCTTAATGGGCTTATTATAAGTTCATAAGTATGGCCACACTGGGACAGACCAAAGGTCCATCAAGCCCAGCATCCTGTTTCCAACAGTGGCCAATCCAGGTCACAAATACCTGTCAAGATCCTGAAAAAGTTCAATACATTTTATGCTGCTTATCCCAGAAATAGTGGATTTTCCCCAAGTCAATTTAATAATGGTCTTGGACTTTTCCTTTAGGAAGCCGTCCAGACCTTTTTTAAACCCCGCTAAGCTAACCGGCTATACCACATTCTCTGGCAACAAATTCCAGAGTTTAATTATACGCTGAGTGAAGAAAACATTTCTCCGATTCTTATTAAATTTACTACTTTGTAGCTTCATCTCAAGCCCCCCCTAGTCCTAGTATTTTTGGAAAGCGTGAACAGACGCTTCACATCTACCCGTTCAACTCCACTCATTATTTTATAGACCTCTATCATATATCCCCTCAGCCGTCTTTTCTCCAAGCTGAAGAGCCCTAGACGCTTCAGCCTTTCCTCATAGGGAAATCGTCCCATCCCCTTTATCATTTTCGTCGCCCTTCTCTGTACCTTTTCTACTTCCACTATACCTTTTTTGAGATGTGGCGACCAGAACTGAACACAGTATTCGAGGGGCGGTATTTTAATGGATTTTACAGCCATGTATTCTATGTGAGTTAACACCCGTGCTTAACCTCTCTGCATTGCTCAGGAGGTAACGCGGGTATAGCATGTGTGGGAAAGTGTGATTAGGCTTGCAGTAGCTTTCTGCATCGGCCCCTCTGCCTCTAACGGGAGGAGTCCTGAAAGACATCTCTTTTTGGTGGAAGCTGTCATGAGAAACTTTAACACTAGAGGGAGCTAGCATGACCCCCACAGACAGACACTCCTTGCCTCTCATTGAACAGATCAAGCAAAAAGGACCAATGGACAATGTTGAACTCTCCTAGATCCAACCCATAGATTTTGTATGTATTCTGATCCGTGATGTGACATTCACAGTCAGTATGGAGAGGTTCAGGGCCGATCAGGAGGCGGAGTGGGGGGGGGGGGGAGTGAGGAATGAACAAGGAAACCTTTTCTCAGTTCTCCATCAGTTGTTACATGAAGGAGTCTTTGGGATTTGAAAGGCGAGTTCATAGAAGCTGTCAGGGAAATGAGAAAAACCTGGGCTGGTGGTAATATCACTGACTGATAGCCGTTATGCAAACCATTAATGATCTCATATTTCAAAGGGACCAGAGGCGAAGAAAGAGACAGGGAACTTCATTTTACCCTAATGGAAAAATATGTACAATATTATTGAGAACAGATCTGAAGCTGTTTTAATATGTATAATATTACTGGGAAAAGATTTGAAACAGTTTTAAAAACATTGAAAGCGAGAGAGAGAGAGAGGGAGAGAGAGAGAGAGAGAGCGAGAGCTAAACCCGAGGGCTTTATCAGAATAAGAAAGTAAGAACATAAGTATTGCCATGCTCGGACAGACCAAAGGTCCATCAAGCCAAGCATCCTGTTTCCAACAGTGGCCAATCCAGGTTACAAATACCTGGCAAGATCCCAAAACAGTACAATATATTTTATGCTGCTTATCCTAGAAATAAGCAGTGGATTTCCCCTAGTCCATTTTAATGATGGCTTATGGACTTTTCTTTTAGGAAGCTATCCAAACCTTTTTTTAAAACCCCGCTAAGCTAACTGCTTTTACTACATTCTCTGGCTATGAATTCCAGAGTTTAATTACACATTGAGTAACGAAATATTTTCTACGATTCATTTTAAATTTACTACATTGTAGCTTCATCGCATGCCCCCTAGTCCTAGTATTTTTGGAAAGAGTAAACAAACGATTCATGTCTACCTGTTCCACTCCACTCATTATTTTATAGACCTCTATCATACCTCCCCTTAGCCATCTTTTCTCCAAGCTGAAGATCCCTAGACGCTTCAGCCTTTCCTCATAGGGAAGTCGTCCCATCCCCTTTATCATTTTCGTCACCCTTCTCTGCACCTTTTCTAATTCCACTATATCTTTTTTGAGATGCAGTGGTCAGAATTGCACACGATATTCGAGGTGCGGTCGCACCATGGAACGATACAAAGGCATTATAACGTCCTCCATTCCTTTCCTAAATATACCTAACATTCTATTTGCTTTCTTAGCCGCCGCCGCCACACATTGAGCAGAAGGTTTCAATGTATCATCAACGACGACACCTAGATCCCCTTTCTTGGTCTGTGACTCCTAACGCGGAACCTTGCATTTCGTAGCTATAGTTCGGGTTCCTCTTTCCCACATGCATCACTTTGCACTTGCTCATATTAAACGTCATCTGCCATTTAGACACCCCCAGTCTCCCAGTCTCGTAAGGGCCTCTTGTAATTTTTCACAATCTTCTTGCAATTTAACAACTTTGAATAATTTTGGGTCGTCAGCAAATTTAATTACCTCACTAGTTAATCCCATCTCTAGATCATTGCCCTTAGCCATAGTAATATTTTCCAGTGTTTTTCAAATCCTCTGTTCTTCCAAATCTGTCAGTCTGTCCATCTCAGTTCTTTCTTTCATTTATTCTGCCCATCCATTGAGACTCGGGGTGGTTATGTTCACATACGTTCCATTCAGTTAGTGGGACCAGTGCACTACGAATGCTGGCTCCTCCCACGACCAGATGGCTTGGATTTGGTCGCTTCTAAGATGGGCGTCCTCGGTTTCCATTATCGTCAAAAACCGGGGAGGACCATCTCTAAGGTCGACCTAAATTTCATGATTTGGGCGTCCCCGACCGTATTATCGAAACGAAAGGTGGACGTCCATCTTGTTTCGATAATATGGGTTGCCCCGCCCCTTTGCAGATCACCAATGTGGCCGCGCAGGCTTCTGCTTCTGTGAGTCTGACGTCCTGCACGTACGTGCAGGATGTCAGACTCACAGAAACAGAAGCCTGCGCAGCCTTCTACATGGAATGTTGCTAGTGGAATAGCAACATTCCATGTAGAATCTCCAATAGTAGCAACATTCCATGTAGAATCTCCAATAGTATCTATTTTATTTTTGTTACATTTGTACCCCGCGCTTTCCCACTCATGGCAGGATCAATGCGGCTTACATGGGGCAATGGAGGGTTAAGTGACTTGCCCAGAGTCACAAGGAGCTGCCTGTGCCTGAAGTGGGAATGGAACTCAGTTCCCCAGGACCAAAGTCCACCACCCTAACCACTAGGCCACTCCTCCACTGTTGCTACTATTTGAGATTCTACATGGAATGTTGCTATTCCACTAGAAGTCGGCCCTTGCAGATCACCAATGTGGCTGCGCAGACTTCTGCTTCTGTGAGTCTGACGTCCTGCACGTACGTGCAGGACGTCAGACTCACAGAAACAGAAGCCTGCGCAGCCTTCTACATGGAATGTTGCTAGTGGAATAGCAACATTCCATGTAGAATCTCCAATAGTAGCAACATTCCATGTAGAATCTCCAATAGTATCTATTTTATTTTTGTTACATTTGTACCCCGCGCTTTCCCACTCATGGCAGGATCAATGCGGCTTACATGGGGCAATGGAGGGTTAAGTGACTTGCCCAGAGTCACAAGGAGCTGCCTGTGCCTGAAGTGGGAATCGAACTCAGTTCCTCAGTTCCCCAGGACCAGTGAGGAGATGCAGTCAGTTTCTTAAACTAGGGAGTCTTTATTCCAACTAGCGTAAACCAGGGCTTTTTTTAAGGGGGTACTCGGGGGGTACTGAGTACCGGCACCTTTTCCACTGTCAGCTAAACCTGACCCATGGTTCTCGTATTTTAATGAAAGAGCTCAGGTTCTACATACAAATTCTGCCTTGTCATAGATTCTGTGACTGGTTGCAGGGGGCCTGGGTGTTGTGGGGTGAGTCCCTCAGTGATCACCCTACCCCTGAAGGGTGGCCTGGCATTTGAGTACCGGCACCTTTTTTGCTAGACAAAATGCACTGGTGTAAAATCACATGTGATGACCCCTGGGTGACTACCCCCACATGCCTACCTCTTCCTGAAGTCTCCCCCCCCAACACCCCTGTAGGCCCCCACTGTGGGTGATCACATGTGAGTTGTTTACATTGGTTGGAATAAAGACTCCCTGGTTTAAGAAGCTGACTGCATCTCCTCACTGTGTTTGCTCTTCCGGCACTTATCTGAGTAATGGTACTATATTATTACTGGGGTAACGTTTAAGGCCTGGTTTCGATGTTAACTAAACCTTGTAAAACAGAAACCGTTAATTTTTCTTCTTTTTCAGTATGCAATTGTAGTAAGTGAAACAATAAATATAAATATATAATATGTGAGTGCTCAGTAAAGTGCCAATTGCTGTGGACTATATCATACCATCATTGCACTCAGCCCTACCAACCATTCCCTGATCTCATTTGTTCTTATTCCATCATTAGCAAAAAATGCAATCTAAAACTACTACTACTACTTAACATTTCTAAAGCGCTACTAGGGTTACGCAGCGCTGTACAATTTAACATAGAAGGACAGTCCCTGCTCAAGGAGCTTACAATCTACAGGACAAATGTACAGTCAGTCAAATAGGGGCAGTCTAGATTTCCTGAAAGGTATAAAGGTTAGGTGCCAAAAGCAACATTGAAGAGGTGGGCTTGGAGCAAGGATTTGAAGATGGGCAGGGAGGGGGCTTGGCGTAAGGGCTCAGGAAGTTTATTCCAGGCATAGGGTGAGGCGAGGCAGAATGGGCGGAGCCTGGACTTGGCGGTGGTGGAGAAGGGTACTGAGAGGAGGGATTTGTCCTGTGAACGGAGGTTACGGGCGGGAATGTAAGGGGAAATGAGGGTAGAGAGGTAATGAGGGGCTGCAGATCGAGTGCATTTGTAGGTTAGTAGGAGAAGCTTGAACTGTATGCGGTACCTGATCGGAAGCCAGTGAAGTGACCTGAGAAGAGGGGTGATATGAGTATATCGGTTCAGGTGGAATATAAGATGTGCAGCAGAGTTCTGAACAGATTGAAATATGTGTGCTCGTGTCTAAAAATCACTATTCATCAATCCTCTTCATATGAAGAGAATGGAGGGAATGGTTGGTAGGGCTGAGTGCGATGATGGTATGATATAGTCCGTTGCTATTTTGAAAAAGAGAAAAATTAACGGTTTCTGTTTTACAAGACTTATCTGAGTAATGCCAAGATTCGGCCCTTAACCAGAGAAGAGAAACCAGAGAAAGATAGGACTGTGTTTTATGCGGTCTGATTTGTCCAGATACCTTATGTGGTTGTAACGCCCCTTTACTGGGCGCTCCTGAATTCAAGGTCCGACCTGGCTGGAGCCTCCCAAGGGCAGTCTCTGTCGAGCCCTTACTGTGGTGCTCGCTGCTTCCACCTGGGGGAGAAAAGTGTTAGTGGGTGGATTCATAAGTACATAAGTAATGCCATACTGGGAAAAGACCAAGGGTCCATCGAGCCCAGCATCTTGTCCACGACAGCGGCCAATCCAGGCCAAGGGCACCTGGCAAGCTTCCCAAACGTACAAACATTCTATACATGTTATTCCTGGAATTTTGGATTTTTCCAAGTCCGTTTAGTAGCGGTTTATGGACTTGTCCTTTAGGAAACCGTCCAAACCCTTTTTAAACTCTGCTAAGCTAACCACCTTCACCACATTTTCCGGCAATGAATTCCAGAGTTTAATTACACGTTGGGTGAACAAAACTGTTCTCCGATTTGTTTTAAATTTACTACACTGTAGTTTAATCGCATGCCCCCTAGTCCTAGTATTTTTGGAAAGCGTGAACAGACGCTTCACATCCACCTGTTCCACTCCACTCATTATTTTATATACCTCTATCATGTCTCCCCTCAGCCGTCTCTTCTCCAAGCTGAATAGCCCTAGCCTCCTTAGTCTTTCTTCATAGGGAAGTCGTCCCATCCCCGCTATCATTTTAGTCGCCCTTCGCTGCACCTTTTCCAATTCTACTATATCTTTCTTGAGATGCGGCGACCAGAATTGAACACAATACTCAAGGTGCGGTCGCACCATGGAGTGATACAATGGCATTATAACATCCTCACACCTGTTTTCCATACCTTTCCTAATAATACCCAACATTCTATTCGCTTTCCTAGCCGCAGCAGCACACTGAGCAGAAGGTTTCAGTGTATTATCGACGACAACACCCAGATCCCTTTCTTGGTCCGTAACTCCTAACGTGGAACCTTGCATGACGTAGCTATAATTCGGGTTCTTTTTTCCCACATGCATCACCTTGCACTTGCTCACATTAAACATCATCTGCCATTTAGCCGCCCAGTCTCCCAGTCTCGTAAGGTCCTCTTGTAAGTTTTCACAATCCTGTCGCAAATTTAATTACCTCGCTAGTTACTCCCATCTCTAGCGAGGTAATTTTTCCCTCTGGGAAAAAGAGAATTGCTGTGAACAGGGCTGGCTAATAAATTAAACAGGTTTTATTAAACTATTTATACAGATCTTTATATATTCAGCCAGTGGCGTAGGAAGGGGGGGGTGGTGGGGCGGTCCGCCACGGGTGCACGCGCTGGGGGGGGGGTGTCGGCTCGCTGGTTCCCTGCTTTTTCTGCCCCGGAACAGGTTACTTCCTGTTCCAGGGCAGAGAAAGCAGGGAAGCAGCAGAGCCGACGCAGCTCCCAGTGACGTGCACTGGGGGCGGATCGGCCCTCCCGCCTGCCCCCCGCTGAAAGGTAGGGTGCGTTTTGGGGGGGGGGGGTGCGCTCCGGAGGGGGGGGCGCCGTGCCCTGCACCCGGGGGGGGGGGGTGCGCAGCGGCGACCCGCCCTGGGTGTCAGGCACCCTCACTACGGCACTGTATTCAGCTATTACACACAAACACCAATAGCTTTGGGGCTTAACTTCTTAAACCAAAATCACTCTAGCATTAACAGTTAGTCTTTGACTCAGTTATTCAGAATCAGTGACTTAGGCCTTCACACGCTGCTCAGACCCTGTCGGTCTTGCTTGCCAATCTCTTCCCTACAGCTTAGTCAAATCAGTATATGAGTATGGCTCCTCTCCTTTCCTTGCAAGTCCACCCTCTTCCAGTCCCCTCAGATCTCACCCCTCCTGCTTAAGGCTTCTTGGGCTGGGCTTCCAAGCCTGTTGTGCCTGGCCCTGCTGCTAGCTTCCTGGAACCCCCCCCCCCCCAGGGCTCTGTGGATCCACTGTCCTTCCTCTCTGAGTCCCTAGTGCCGATTTCACCCCAGAGGCCTTCACCCTCACTGGTCCTCTCTTTAAGAGGAGCCTTGGGGTTTCTCTCTGCTAGGGTTCAGGATTACCAGGCCCTTAACAGGGCTCTGCAACCAACAGTCCCAGAGATCCCCACTAGAGTAAATAAGTGTTGCCAAACTGGGACAGATCAAAGGTCCATCAAGCCCAAAATCCTGTTTCCAACAGTGGCCAATCCAGGTCACAAATACCTGGCAAGATCCCAGAAAACTGCTGCTTATCCCACAAATAAGCAGTGGATTTCCCCCAAGTCAATTTAATAATGGTCTATGGACTTTTCCTTTAGGAAGCAGTCCAGACCCTTTTAAAACTCAACTAATGTCATGTCCCCTACCACAACGCAAGCGGCGTCCTCGAGCTGCGCGGGGTCCCATCGACACGCACACTTGACTGGCACTGCCTGAGCCATGTGTGTGTAGTCCTCTCTGGGTTTGTTCAGAGAGCAGTGGTTGCAGGCTCCTTAATTGCTTTGCTTCCATGCACCTGCTTCTGCTCTCTTCCTCTGCCTGGCTTCCCTTGCTTCTCTCCTATTGGTCTTCCGGTTCCTCCTTCCCATGCTCTTGTCCTATGGCTGTGCCCCTTCTCCCTGCTGATGTCAGACGCCAGCACTTTAACAGCTGAGCTCTCCCTGGACTCCATGCTTCAGCTTCTACTTTGGTAGGTGTTTCTAACTCTGTAGTCTGCTTCTTATCTACTTGTCCCTCGTTGCTGACTTTGCCTGTACTTGGATTACCCTTCTGCCTGCCACCTGCCTACTGACATTCGCCTGTACCTGGGTTACTCTCTTGCCTGCCTACTGACTTGCCTGTACCTGGATTACTCTCTTGCCTGCCTACTGACTGCTGCTTGTACCTGGATTACTCTCTTGACCTGCTGCCTGCCTGGCCAATACATTCATCACCCCGCTTCCAGCTCCGTCCCGTAAGTCCTGCAGGCCGCCCGCACCTATGGCTCAACCTCTGGGAAACGGCGGTCAGTGCAGGTGAAACCCGGAGTTGTCCAGCCGCCAAGCAGAACCTGGTCTGAATACCGGGCTCAGCAGCGCTCTACTTGGTACAAGAACTCACAAGTCTGACAGCTAAGCTAACCGCCTTTACCACATTCTCTGGCAACGAATTCCAGAGGACTAATGGTGCTCATGCAGGCCCTTTTCTTCTGCCCTGAGCTGGTCCCAAAAGCTTCTTTGCTTTGAGCCTGCTCACAAGGATTGCTGTTGCTACTGTTAATTCTTCTTTTGCCTCTTAGGGTACTCTTCCTGCTTAGGTTCAGAGTTTCTAGTTTTACTTGGATTTTATTTTTTATTTATTGCATTTGTATCCCACATTTTCCCACCTATTTGCAGGCTCAATGTGGCTTACATGGTTTTATTAACATTGTCATATCAGGGTATCAGATACATTTAGTATTGTGCCGAGATTAAGTAGAGAACAGAGAAGAGGAAGGGAGTGATTAGGGTAGTTATAGAGGGTAGGTCTTCATAACTGAATAAGTTGGTGTGGTAGATTAAAGAGGTTATTGGTTAAAGGTTCTCGTTGTAGGCTTTGTTGAAGAGGTATGTCTTCAGGGCTTTGCGAAAGATGGTTATTTCGTCGATTGTTTTCAGGTCTGTAGGTAGTGCATTCCATAACCGCGTGCTCAAGTAGGAGAAGGTAGTGGCATGCATCAGCTTGTATTTTAGTCCTTTACAGCTGGGGAAGTGCAGGTTGAGGAATTTGCGGGATGATCTTGTGGCGTTTCTGGGAGGTAGGTCCACGAGGTTTAGCATGAAGATTGGGGCATCTGCGTGAATGATTTTGTGTACAATCGTGCAGATCTTGAATGCAATTCATTCCTTAAGTGAGAGCCAGTGAAGCTTCTCTCCTAAGGGTTTTGCACTTTCATATTTGGTTTTTCCAAATATGAGTCTGGCGGCAGTATTCTGGGCAGTTTGGAGTTTTTTTGATAGTCTGTTCTTTACAGCCAGCATATAGTGCGTTGCAGTAGTCCAGATGACTTATTACCATTGACTGTACCAGGGTGCGGAAGATGTGTCTCGGGAAGAACGGTTTTACTCTTTTGAGTTTCCACATGGAGTAGAACATCTTTTTCGTCGTATTTTTCACGTGGGTATCCAGAGTGAGGTTTCGATCAATGGTGACTCCAAGAATTTTCAAGTTTTGTGAGACAGGCAGAGAACAGTATGGTGTGATTATGGTGGAGACCTTTTTTGTGTTATATTGTGAGGTGAGCACAAGGCATTGTGTTTTTTCTGCATTGAGTTTTAGTTGGAATATATCTGCCCATGTGTGCATTGTTTAGAGGCTTTGGTTGATCTCGTTGGTAATTTCATTTAGATCATGTTTGAACGGGATGTAGATTGTGACGTCATCTGCATATATGTAGGGACTGAGGTTTTGGTTGGCTAGAAGATTGGATTTAGCTCATACTTTTTTCAGTAGTAGCTCAAGGTGAGTTACATTCAGGTACACTGGCTATTTCCCTGGAGGGCTCACAATCTAAGTTTGTACCTGAGGCAATGGAGGGTTAAGTGACTTGCTCAACAGTGGGATTTGAACCAGCCGCCTCTGGATGTCAAGACTGGTGCTCTAACCACTAGGACAGTGGTTCCCAAACCTGGGGTGGAGGCAGTGCATGCAAATCTTTCTCATGAATATTCAATGTGGATATCCTGAAAATCTGACTGGCTGGGGTGCCTCCAGGACCAGGTTTGGGAAGCACTGCACTAGGCCACTCCTCCATTCCACCTCATCCACACCAGCTCTTAATAGGACTCCATAACCACCAATAGCAAGATTTCTCCACTAGAGAGCTAACTCTCATTCTCACCAAAACCATCATAAACAGTACAGCAAGAGGCATTAAACCCCCCCCTCCCCCCACTAACAACATGGGCTGAATATCAGATGGATAAATTACATTTTCCACCAAACAGACAACTATAAACCAGTGGTGTACCGAGGGTGGGGTGGTGGGGGCGGTCCGCCCCAGGTGCACGCTGCAGGACGGGTGTAGGGAGCAGCCCCACAGCTGTCGGCTCCGCCGGTTTCCTGCTCCCTCTGCTGTTACTTCCTGTTCCAGGGTGGAGGGAGCAGGGAACCTGCGGAGCTGACAGCCACACAGCTGCTCCCAGCACTCCAGCAGGTAAGAAGAATGCACCCGGTTGGGAGGGGGGCTTGGAGGTGATGTGCCAGGGGGGATGCTGCTGCACCCGGGGGGGTGTCATGCTGCACCCAGGACGGACGGATGACGTTGCACCCAGGGGAGGGGGGTGCGCAGCGGTGAACCGCCCCGGGTGGCAGCCAACCAAGGAACGCCACTGCTACAAACATGACACAATTAAAACACCCCCTTCTACCGAAGATACAATTCAGCAAAACATAATCATCCTTTCATGTTCTTCGTGGGGAAAAGTCTATTCAAAGAGCTACGCTTTACACTTGTTTTTTAAACTCTGATTTCCTAAGGTCTGATAGGAGTGAATTCCATAGAGGTAAGGCCTCACATGAAAATGCTTTTTTGAAACTGACACACAGGTGAACCTTCTTGAGCTACCAGGTACCTGACGTTGCCTACATTTGATAAAAAAAATAGATTGAAGTCAGATTAAAAAGGTGAGCACCTTTCATTCTGAGCACATTCACACATTGGTTTTTGGTCTGGCTGGTTTCTCCGTGGGCTCCCAACTCACTTGAAACCAGCCTCTGTTGGGTTACGGGCACCATGAACCGTAAATCACAACTACCTGGGTCCTGGATTTTTTCCCTCCGTTTTATATTTATTTCCAACTTGGCTCAGAGTTGGCAGACACAGTTCTGCAAATCAAACCCAGATTTTCCACATGGCAGGGTGAAACCAGTTTCAAAGCTTATATGTATAATGAAGTTAAAAGAGGGACGTAGTGTAAAAGCTCTCAAAAAAGCTGCATGTATCTAAGCAAATCTAAAGCATTTTGGGATTTAGTTTGAAGGAAAAGTGCTGTGGATATTAAACAGAGAGCTGATCACAACAGAAACTGGAAGTTATTACATACAGTAAATATAATACTTAATAATACTTGGGCTCAATGTTCAAAAGGGTTTAACTGGGCAGCAGAGGCACATTGCCCTTATATTGAAAGCTGACCCATAGTGGTAGTACCATGAGACTACCACTAGAGGTCACAACCACCATTTTGCATGCGGAGCCGCCTATCCCCCCCCCCCCCCAGACCACCAGGAACCCTAAAGTAGGTCAGGAGGGGCACTGCTACTTCCATAGGTGCCAGCACTGCATATCGGGGCCTAATTTAGCCTGTGGTTGTCAGTGTTAAAAAAAAATGATGACTGCCGTTAACTGTATATCATACCAAACAAAACTTAGAGAAAGCACTAAAATTTAAGGAGGCGTCTCCTCAGATACAATAACACATCCACGTGGTAGTCAAATTCAGTGACCACTAAAGGGTGAAGTATTGTACTACATTCATCGGGCAACTCACTCCAAGTGGTACTTTTTGTGCCATCATGTGCCCAACTTTGCTATCAAATAAATGTGCACAAGTATAATGAAACACCAACTTAAAGTAAATCAGCCAGCGAAGGAAAGTGAATGAAAAAGTACTTATCTTATGAGCCCGGCTTTAGCTAACATTGAATGACGCCTTGGGCTCCAATAGGTACAGAGCTTCCAAAATATATCAGAGATCACATCAAGCTCCCCTGGAATGAAACTCGCCTGACACAGCGGGGTTCAATAAGAAACTTTCTTCAGGGACTCGGTTGAGGGCCGTACCTTGAAGATAAAGTCGCTCTCCAAAACCCACCAAAAAACTACTGTACCCATATATAGGTGACTTCTGCAGCCTTAAGAGCTATTGCAGTGATGAACAGTTGGGTACAGAAGGTTTTTGATGGGTTTTGGAGGGCTCAGCATATAATATAAGGGGGTAACGATACCTCTCGTCTCATGATACCCTATTCACCATTCAATTAATGACCGTTGTTTGGTCCTACCTAGCCCCAAATTCACTCACTTAGAAACAACGAGACTTTGCACCTTCCTTTTCCTCTCCCCCTCACATTTGAAACAATCTACCCTTTCTCTTCGTAGTGACCCTTCGCTTAAGTCTTTCAAGGCCAATCTGAAGTCGTGGCTTTTTAGACAGGCTTTTGGAGAGTGAGTCCTGTTGGATTCCCTGGTGAGTGGAGGCTGAGACCAATAACTGCAACTTTGTTCTAGTGTCCTGCCCTCCTATTTTCTTACTTTAGCAGTGTCATTGTGTGCCTTTCCTGTAATTAATGGAGTTCCTTTAAAAAGTCTTTACATTTATTAGCAAAATAAAATACATTTTTATTATGATTACTTAATATGATTACTCATCCCCCATAATCCCACCTCACTCATACCTTTAATCACAGAAATATGTATACCATACATAATGCCCTTTTAGCTTCCCGCTGTCTCCTTCCAATGTTTCAAGGTTTTGTTCCAGTGTTTATATTCCTTAACAATACTTTGATTGTCTCGCATAACTCTTCACAATGTAATCCATAACCAAGTTGTAACAAATTGTATTTCCATCATTCATATCGTATTGTAAGCCACACTGAGCCCGCAAAAAGGTGGGAAAATGTGGGATACAAATGCAATACATAAATAAATAAATAAATGTTATTTAGCAAACAACTACTACTACTACTACTTAACATTTCTAGAGCGCTACTAGGGTTACGCAGCGCTGTACAAATTAACAAAGAAGGACGGTCCCTTCTCAAAGGAGCTTACAATCTAAAGGACGAAATGTCAAGTTGGGGCAGTCGAGATTTCCTGAGTAGAGGTGTAGTGGTTAGGTGCCGAAGGCGACATTGAAGAGGTGGGCTTTGAGTAAGGATTTGAAGATGGGCAGGGAGGGGGCCTGGCGTATGGGCTCAGAGAGTCCATTCCATGCATGGGGTGAGGCGAGGCAGAAAGGGCGGAGCCTGGAGTTGGCGGTGGTGGAGAAGGGTACAGAAAGGAGGGATTTGTCTTGAGAGAGGAGGTTACAGGTAGGAACGTAAGGGGAAATGAGGGTAGAGAGGTAAGGAGGGGCTGCAGATCGAGTGCATTTGAAGGTTAGTAGGAGAAGCTTGAACTGTATGCGGTATCTGATCAGAAGCCAGTGAAGTGACCTGAGGAGAGGGGTGATATGAGTATATCGGTCCAGGCGGAAGATAAGATATGCAGCAGAGTTCTGAACGGACTGAAGGGGGGATAGATGGCAACATTCAGGGAATAAAGAAAGATAAAGAAGGAAATCTGGATATATTAATGAACGTGGACCTTATTAACCCTGTTATGAGTTTACAGGTTTTACATTTTATACGGGTGGGTTGTACAGTTGACTTGTCTCTTTTAAATCATCCGTGTCGTCTATTTTAAGCATCTCGTTTCTACTGAGCTTAAAAAACGAAGATATCTAGAGAAACGTGAATATCAATAGAAGAATTCCTTGGTTTCAAAATAACAATTAACTCAATAACTGCCTTCAATATATTCTTTATTATTTCATCAAAGTATCGGAACGTTAATTTTCTTATCGCAATTGTTAGGTCAACTCTTTTCTGAAATTGTTCAGATTGTACAGTGCTCTGCTCTGCCAATCCACCTAGAGCAGTGTAGGAAGTTATAATAAACCATAAACCATGTGTACCTGGGACCTTTTAAGTGAAGTCCACTGCAGGGTTCCCTAGGGTATCCCATTGCTCTGCTGGGATGTTTGTGTGGCCAGTGTACTTACTAAGCCACGTAAGCATCTACGCATGCCCAACATGAGTGAAAATGGAGTTACCGCACGGCTCTTGTGGTAATTTAGTACATAAGTACATAAGCATCGCCATGCTGGGACAGACCAAGGGTCCATCGAGCCCAGCACCCTATCACCGACAGCGGCCAAAAGAACAAGCAATTTGTCCCGCCCATCCTAGAAATACCGCATTATTCCCTCGTCCATTCAATAACATTCTATGGCTTTTTCCTCCAGGAAGCCGTCCAACCCTTTTTTGAAGTCTGCTAAGTTAACCGCCTTAACCACCTTTTCCAGCAGCAAATTCCAGAGTCAGGCACAGGCAGCTCCTTGTGACTCTGGGCAAGTCACTTAACCCTCCATTGCCCCATGTAAGCCGCATTGAGCCTGCCATGAGTGGGAAAGAGCGGGGTACAAATGTAACAAAAAATAAAAAAAAAATAACTACGCGTTGAGTGAAGAAAATTTCCTCCAATTCATTTTAAATTTACCACACTGCAGCTTCATCGCATGCCCCCTTGTCCTAGTATTTTTGGAAAGCATAAACAGACGCTCCACATCGACCCGTTCCATTCCACTCATTATCTTATAGACCTCTATCATATCTCCCCTCAGCCGCCTTTTCTCCAAGCTGAAGAGCCCCAGCCTCTTCAGCCTATCCTGATAGGGAAGCCGCCCCATCCCCTGTATCATCTTTGTCGCCCTTCTCTGCCCTTGGCGCGCATCCAAAACACGTATCTGAAAAATATTTTTTCTTTTCAGGCGCGTGTAACGGACGCGTGCCAAGTGGCATTTGGCGTGCGTAGGTCATTACCACCCGGTTACCGCGTGCGTCTTTACCCGCTAGATCAATGGTTGGTGGTAAGGTCTCAGACCCAAAATGGACGCACGGCAATTTTCATTTTGCCGCACATCCATTTCGGCAAAAATAAAAGAAAGGACTTTTTTTACAGGCACTCTAAAAAAATGGACTGGTGCGAGCCCAAAACCCGCAGCTACACTACCGCAAGCCATTTTTCAGTGCGACTTTGTAAATGGACCCCTCAATGCTGTGCTGGGCTGTTTCTGGTGACCAGCATTGAATTTGATTTAGACTTAACCAGCTAAGTTAATATTAGGAGACAGCTGGTTAAGTTTAAACCAGCCAAAGATATTCTAGCTATTTACGAGGCCTGATGTGGCCGTTTACAATAGCCAGCTATGCGCTAAATGTCAAGGATAGCCGGCTATATAGCGAAATATAGTCAGTTATCTCCTAGCCACTCCTAAATTTATGCTCCTAAATTACAAGCATACTCTATGCTCCAAAATAGATTATGCTCATAAATTAGGAGCATAACTTTTAGGAGCATACATTTAGGAGCATAACCTTTATAAAATAAGGCCCTAAGCATGAATATTCAGCAGAGAATAGCTGGCTATCCCATCCTATATAATAATTTGCACTTCCAACGTTCCATGTCTGACTGCCTGGGTTCGTAACATCTCCTGATGTCAGCCAGCCTCCAGCGTTCCATTCCCCCTCACTGTCCCATCCTCGCATCAAGACGTAATGATGTCAGAGGGCGGAACAGTGAGAGGGAAGGGAACGCTGGAGGTGAGCTGACGTCAGGAGGGATGTTACGAACAGAATGGAAGCCAGTGACTGCCAGCCAAAGAACATTCAGGTACAAATCGAGGGGAGGAGAGAATCGTGGGACATCGAGGGGAGGGGAGGGAAGAATTGCTGGACATGGAGGGGAGGGCAGGGGAGAGAGAAGCTTACGTGACAGCCTTCCTAGGGCCCGTTTCATTGTTGAGGAAACTGGCATGGTTCCACTAGTAAGAACATGAGAGTAGCCATACTGGGTCAGACCAATGGTTCATTTAGCCCAGTATCCTGTTTTCCAAACAATGGCAAAGCCGCATGTCCATTTTGGGTCTGAGACCTTACTGCAAGTCATTGACCTAGCGGTAAGGTCTCATGGAACTGGGCGGTAATGGTCTACATTCATCAAATGCCACTTGACGTGCGTAGCTGCTGCAGCGCCAAAATTGAAATTACCACAAGGGCCACGCAGTAACCGGGCAGTAACTCCAATTTGGCATGTTGGGTGTGCGTAGGCACCTGCGCGGCTTAGTAATAGGGCCCCTAAATATTTTTGGATCCTCAGAGGAAAACGTCCACTTAAGCCGTCGGCTTTGGAGACAATGGAAGTAGGTGAAACACTTAAACTCATCATCAATCCAAAATAAGTACATAAGTACATAAGTAATGCCACACTGGGAAAAGACCAAGGGTCCATCGAGCCCAGCATCCTGCCTATGACAGCGGCCAATCCAGGCCAAGGGCACCTGGCGAGCTTCCCAAACGTACTAACATTCTATACATGTTATTCCTGGAATTGTGGATTTTTCCCAAGTCCATTTAGTAGTGGTTTATGGACTTGTCCTTTAGGAAACTGTCTGACCCCTTTTTAAACTCTGCTAAGCTAACCGCCTTCACCACGTTCTCCGGCAATGAATTCCAGAGTTTAATTATGCGTTGGGTGAAGAAAAATTTTCTCCGATTTGTTTTAAATTTACTACGCTGTAGTTTCATCGCATGCCCCCTAGTCCTAGTATTTTTGGAAAGCGTGAACAGACGCTTCACATCCACCTGTTCCACTCCACTCATTATTTTATATACCTCTATCATGTCTCCCCTCAGCCGTCTCTTCTCCAAGCTGAAAAGCCCTAGCCTCCTTAGTCTTTCTTCATAGGGAAGTCGTCCCATCCCCGCTATCATTTTAGTCGCCCTTCGCTGCACCTTTTCCAATTCTACTATATCTTTCTTGAGATGCAGCGACCAGAATTGAACACAATACTCAAGGTGCGGTCGCACCATGGAGCAATATAACGGCATTATAACATCCTCACACCTGTTTTCCATACCTTTCCTAATAATACCCAACATTCTATTCGCTATTTAAACAAAAACTTTTTTCAGTTTTTCCTTTTTCCCCCAGATATTTTTTTTTATCCGCAAAGATTACAAACAAATATAGTGATAATTCAATGCACTCTACTTATCTGAATTTAATACAGGGGTTATGTGTGCCGACACGTCTCTCGCCGAAGCAGGTTGAAAATAAGGGTCTCCAGCTGGGTCAATCGGTTAAAAGAGCTTCAGCTTTTTTTTTTCACTTACCATCTACCTCCCCCTTCGTTCATATCTCCGCCAGATGTCAACAGCAAAGGAAAAAAAAAAATCACCTGGGGACACTGTCTTCTCATGGCAATTGCTTTGCTTCAAAAGCACTCTAAAATTAGACAGCGGAAAAGGAATATGGCATCTTGGACTGACAAACTCAATTCTCTGGAGAAGTCGTAATTAATCCCAGAAATATTTGGTTGTTTCTTTCTGTCTTTGCCTTCCCCCCCCCCCCCCCCCGCATTGTTTCTGTTTATTTTCCTCAGAGCTACTGCAGAGCAAAAATAATTACAAGGCAAATTAGGACAGCGGTGGCAGTAGCCAAGATCTGACGATGTAAATTAAGGAATGGAACAGGCGTGCAATATAAACAAATTCAGATGATGTAGATGCAGCCTGTAGACCACCCCCCCCCCTTTCTTCTATCCCTCTCTCCGCAAGTCAATATCTGATTTCACATAATTGTGTTTCATAATAAGTTAAGGAAATATTAGTTTATTGGGGGCTGGATCGGAGGAGATAAAATTCCTTGAATGTACTCGTTGGCAGAATTAGAGACATGTTTCTACAATAAAAAGAGGATTTATGTTCCCCGCTTGGTGAGTGCTTAGTTAGCCGCAGATGTTTTTCCACAGCTGTAGCTTCTGTTCTCCTACAGGCTGTAGGATTCTCATTGCTACCATTCCCCAGCACCCGCCCTTTGTTCTAGTAACAAAAGGATGGTTCTGTTTGCGGCCTCAGTGGTGGAGGAACTGTAATCCCAATTACCGTACCTGGGAGATGGGAAAAGTTCCTTGTCCGCTTTATGGACTGAGCTAAGTTAGTCCAGATGTTCAGGCTTAAAGAGTTTGAGTTTGATGAATGGGTTGTTAATCCTGTGAATGGTCAAAACAAGATATTTTAAGGCACGTGGACTACCAAGCAAATCTCATTTCTTAGTCAAGATCAACATGTCTAAGTAATGATATAAGAACGTACGTACATAAGAATAGCCATACTGGGTCTGACCAAAGGTCCATCTAGTCCAGTATTCTGCTTCCAACATTGGCCATGTCAGGTCACAAGTATCTGGCAATAATCTCAAGAAGTAGCAAAACTCCATACTACCAACCCCTACTACTACTACTACTATTTGGCATTTCTATAGCGCTACAAGGCGTACGCAGCGCTGCACAAACATAGAAGAAAGACAGTCCCTGCTCAAAGAGCTTACAATCTAATAGACAAAAAATAAAGTAAGCAAATCAAATCAATTAATGTGTACAGGAAGGAGGAGAGGAGGGTAGGTGGAGGCGAGTGGTTACAAGTGGTTACGAGTCAAAAGCAATGTTAAAGAGGTGGGCTTTCAGTCTAGATTTAAAGGTGGCCAAGGATGGGGCAAGACGTAGGGGCTCAGGAAGTTTATTCCAGGCGTAGGGTGCAGCGAGACAGAAGGCGCGAAGTCTGGAGTTGGCAGTAGTGGAGAAGGGAACAGATAAGAAGGATTTAACCCAGGGACAAGTGGCCCTCTTTGGGTCCAGCTCAATAGCAATTTATAGGCTTAACCTCTAGACACTTATCCAAACCTTTTTTAAACCCAGCTACGCTAACTGCTGTTATAAAATCCTCTGGCAACGAGTTCCAGATCCTAAATACACATTAAGTGAAAAATATTTTTCTCCTATTTATTTTAAAAGTATTACCAAGAACATAAGAACATAAGCACGGTCATACTGGGACAGACTGAAGGTCCATCAAGCCCAGTATCCTGTTTCCAACAGTGGCCAATCCAGGTCACAAGAACAAATTTTATGCTGCTTAATAAGCTTTCTTTTTATGCTACTCTTTCTCCACAACTCATTCCTTCCACCAAGAATATATTCAGTTTTGTTGCAGTAAAATTCTGGAACTTACTTCCCATCAAGCTTTGTCAAGAACAGGATTATTTAAAATTCCACAAACAATTAAAAACATGACTGTTCAATTCATACCTAACATCCCTGTTTACTAAGCTGCGCTAATGCCAGGGGCGTAGCTAGGTGGGGCCATGGGGGTATGGGCCCCCACAGATTTAGCCCTGGCCCCCTCTACTTTCCACTCTCCTGCTGACGAACCCCGCCACTTTTGAATCCCTTTCCCGCTGCCGCTGAAGTCTTCTTCAGCGTTGATCTCCGGCACCTTCGCTGATCAATTTCTGTGAGTCCTGACTCCTGACATCAGAAACAGATCAGCGAAGGCGCCGGAGACTGGCACTGAAGAAGACTTTGGCTGGCGGGGGTTGGGGACCTCTGCCAGCAAAGGTATCAGGCAGCGGTGGCGGGGGAGGGTCGGCGGCAGGAGGGGGGTCGAAAGTGGCGGGGGTCAGTGGCGGCAGGTGGGGTCAAAAGTGGTGGGGGGGTCGGCGGCTGGGGGAGGCAGGCTAAAGTGTGCCCCCCCACCTCAGGTTCTGGATCCCCTTCCCACTGAGGTCTGGCTACGCCCCTGGCTAATGCTGACACAGCCCATTCACTTTGAATGGGTTGTGTTGGTATTGCCATGTGGCAGTCACTAGCACGGCTTAGTAAACAGGGGGGTAAATGTTAGATAGTTATTTTTGTTAGTTATAGGTTATTTCTAGTTTTATTGTATAAGCAACATTTAATATTGTTTTGATTTTGTAAACCATTCTGAGCTATATGGTTTGATATAGTATGGTTTGATATAGAATGGGATACAAGCATACCAGGCTATAATCTATTTAGGAAGGATAGAGAGGGTCGTAAAGGTGGAGGAGTAGCTCTGTATGTGAGGAATGATATCATGGCGACTGAAATGACAGGGACCTGGGGAAAAGAAGAAGCGATATGGATCACCTTAAAAAGAGAGGATAGAACCTCGGTCCAAGTGGGTGTTGTCTACAGACCCCCGACACAATTAGAGGAACTAGATAAAGATCTGATCGCGGATATTCAAAAATTAAGAAAGAAAAAAGAGGTTCTGTTGATGGGAGATTTCAATCTGCCGGATGTAGATTGGAAGGTTCCGTCTGCCAAATCGGAAAGAAGTAAAGAGATCGTGGATGCTTTCCAAAGTGCTCTGCTCAGACAGATGGTGACGGAACCCACGAGGGAGGGAGCGATGCTGGATCTGGTGCTCACAAATGGGGATAGTGTGTCAAATGTCCGAGTGGGTGCACACCTGGGAAGCAGTGACCATCAAACGGTTTGGTTTGATATAACAGCTGAAGTGGAGGGCGGCAACTCTAAACTCAAAGTCCTGGATTTCAAAGCGTGCTGACTTTAGTAAAATGGGGGAATACCTGAGGAAGGAGCTGATGGGCTGGGAGGACGAACAGGAAGTGGAAGGGCAGTGGTCCAGGCTGAAAGAAGCAATAAATAGGGCCACAGACCTTTATGTAAGGAGAGTAAATAAAAGCAAGAGAAAAAGGAAACCGATATGGTTCTCCAAGAAAGTGGCTGAGAAAATAAAGGCTAAAGAGTTAGCGTTCCAGAAATATAGAAAATCTCAAGAAGAGGAACACGGGGAGGAATACTGGGTGAAACTGAAAGAAGCCAAGAGAGAGGTACGTCTGGCGAAGGCGCAAGCGGAAGAACAAATGGCTAGAAATGTAAGGAGGGGCGACAAAAATTTCTTCAGATATATTAGTGAAAGAAGGACTAAAAAGGGAATTGTGAGACTAAAAGATACAGCGAACCGCTATGTAGATAACGATGAAGAAAAAGCCAATTTGCTAAATAGATACTTTTGTTCTGTTTTCACTGAAGAAAATCCTGGAAAAGGACCGCGAGGGACTGGCAAAAGTACACCTGAGAATGGAATGGATAGAGCACCGTTCATGGAAGAGAGTGTGTATCAACAACTTGGAAAGCTAAAGGTGGACAAAGCCATGGGACCGGACGGGATCCACCCCAGAATATTGAGGGAGCTCAGAGAGGTTCTGGCGGGTCCTCTTAAAGATTTGTTTAATAAATCCTTGGAGACGGGAGAGGTTCTGAGGGACTGGAGAACGGCGGAGGTGGTCCCTCTTCACAAAAGTGGTGATAGGGAAGAGGCTGGAAACTACAGGCCGGTAAGCCTCACTTCAGTTATTGGAAAAGTAATGGAAGCGATGCTGAAGGAAAGGATAGTGAAGTTCCTGGAAGCCAATAAGTTGCAAGATCCGAGACAACATGGTTTTACCAAAGGGAAATCATGCCAAACGAATCTCATTGAATTCTTTGATTGGGTAACTGGAGAACTGAATCATCGATGTGCTATAGACGTAATCTACTTAGATTTTAGCAAAGCTTTTGACACGGTTCCCCACAGGAGGCTCTTAAATAAACTAGATGGGCTGAAGATAGGTCCCAAAGTGGTGAACTGGATTAGGAACTGGTTGACGGACAGACGACAGAGGGTGGTGGTGAATGGAGTTCGCTCGGAGGAGGGAAAGGTGAGTAGTGGAGTGCCTCAGGGATCGGTGCTGGGGCCCATTCTGTTCAATATATTTGTGAGTGACATTGCCGAAGGGTTAGAAGGTAAAGTTTGCCTATTTGCGGATGATACTAAGATTTGCAACAGAGTGGACCCCCCGGAGGGAGTGGAAAGCATGAAAAGGGATCTGAGGAAGCTAGAAGAATGGTCTAAGGTTTGGCAATTAAAATTCAATGCGAAGAAATGCAAAGTGATGCATTTAGGGAGTAGAAACCCAAGAGAGACTTATGTGTTAGGCGGGGAGAGTCTGATAGGTACTGAGGGGGAGAGGGATCTTGGGGTGATAGTATCCGAGGATCTGAAGGCGACGAAACAGTGTGACAAGGTGGTGGCCGTAGCAAGAAGGTTGCTAGGCTGTATAGAGAGAGGTGTGATCAGCAGAAGAAAGGAAGTGTTGATGCCCCTGTACAAGTCGTTGGTGAGGCCCCACCTGGAGTAATGTGTTCAGTTTTGGAGGCCGTACCTTGCGAAGGATGTTAAAAAAAATGGAAGCGGTGCAAAGAAAAGCTACGAGAATGGTATGGGATTTGCGTTCCAAGACATATGAGCAGAGACTTGCTGACCTGAACATGTATACCCTGGAGGAAAGGAGGAACAGGGGTGATATGATACAAACGTTCAAATACTTGAAAGGTATTAATCAGCAAAAAAATCTTTTCCGGAGATGAGAAGGCGGTAGAACGAGAGGACATGAAATGAGATTGAAGGGGGGCAGACTCAAAAAAGATGTCAGGAAGTATTTCTTCACGGAGAGGGTGGTGGATGCTTGGAATGCCCTCCCGCGGGAGGTGGTGGAGATGAAAATGGTAACGGAATTCAAACATGCGTGGGATGTGCATAAAGGAATCCTGTGCAGTAGGAATGGATCCTCAGAAGCTTAGCCGAAATTGGGTGGCGGAGCAGGTGGAGGAAGAGAGGTTGGTGGTTGGGAGGTGAGGATAGTGGAGGGCAGACTTATATGGTCTGTGCCAGAGCCAGTGATGGGAGGCGGGACTGGTGGTTGGGAGGCGGGAAATACTGCTGGGCAGACTTGTACGGTCTGTGCCCTGAAAAAGGCAGGTACAAATCAAGGTAAGGTATACACATATCTTGTTGGGCAGACTGGATGGACCGTGCAGGTCTTTTTCTGCCATCATCTACTATGTTACTATGTTACCTGTTATGCTATGGATTTTCCCAAGATCATCTTAATAATGGCTTATGGACTTTTAGGAAATTATCCAAAGTTTTTAAAACCCTGCTAAGCTAACTGCTTTTATTACATTCTCTGGCAACAAATTCCAGAGTTTAATTACATGCCGAGTGAAGAAACATTTTCTCCGATTTGTTTTAAATGTACTACTTAGTAGCTTCATTGCATGCCCCCTAGTCCTAATATTTTTGGAAAGAGTAAACAAGTAATTCACATCTGTTTCCACTCCACTCAGCATTTTATAGACTTCTATCATATCTCCTGTCAGCTGTATCTTCTCCAAGCTGAAGAGCACTAGCTTCTTTAGCCTTTCCTCATAGGGAAGTCGTCCCATCTCCTTTATCATATTTGTCGGCCTTCTCTGTACCTTTTCTAATTCTGCTGTATCTTTTTTGAGTTGTGGTGACCAAAATAGCACACAATATTCGAGGTGCGGTCGCATCATGGAATGATACAAAGGCATTATAATAGTCTCCGTTTTGTGCTTCATTCCTTCCTAATAATTCCTAACATTTTATTTGCTTTCTCAGTCACTGCTGCACACCGAGCAGAAGGCTTCAACGTATCATTAACAGTGATACCTAAATCCTTTTCCTGGGCGGTGACCCCTAATGTAGAACCCTGCATCATGTAGCTTTAGTTCGGGTTCCTCTTCCCTCCATGCATCACTTTTCACTTGCTCACGTTAAATATCACCTGCCATTTGGATGACCAGTCTCCCAGTCTCATAAGGTCCTCTTGCAACTTGGAATATCTTTTGAGTTGTCAGCAAATTTAATCATCTTACTTGTTATGCCCATTTCTAGATCATTTAAAAATATGTTAAAAGGCAGTGGTGCCAGCACTGACCCCTGGGGAACCCCACTATTTACCCTTCACCATTGAGAATATTGACCATTTAACCCTACTCTCTGTTTTAACCAGTTCTTAATCCATAGTAGAATACTGCCTCCCATGACTTTCTAATTTCCTTAGGAGTGGTTCGTGAGGTACTTTGTCAAATTTCTTCTGAAAATCTAGATATACAGTAGTACCTCGGTTTTCGTTGACGTCGGTTTTCGTTGGTTTCGGATTTCATTGATTTTTTTCGACAAGAAATTTGTCTCGGTTTTTGTTGGTTGCCTCGGATTTCGTCAAAAAAGAAGGACGTCCATCTCCCAATTTGTATCGGAAGAGGGACGTCCTTCTCCCGATTTTGGGCGTCCTCGTTAATTGCCTCGGTTTTCATCGGTTTTGGATTTCGCCGATTGTTTTCGGACGGATTATCAACGAAAGCCGAGGTTTCACTGTACAATATCAACTGACTCACCTCTATCCACATGTTCATTCACTCCTTCAAAGAAATGTAGCAGATTGGTGAGGCAAGATTTCCTTTGGCTAAATCCATATTGCCCTTGCACCATTATTCCATGCCTATGTATATGCTCAGTAATGTTGTTCTTTATAATAGTCTCTACCATTTTGTCTGGCAACTGACATCATGCTCACTGGTCCATAATTTTCTGGGTCACCTCTGAAACCTTTTTAAAAATATTGGCATTACATTTGCCACCCTCCAATCTTCTGGTACCATGCTTGATTCTAAAGATAATGTTTATACAGTATTATTAATAATAACTCTGCAAGTTCATTTTATATTTCTATCAGTACTCTGGAATGTATACCATCTGGTCCAGGTGATTTCCTACTCTGTAATTTGTAAATTTGTTTCAGTTCCTCATTGGTGACGCTTCACTTGCAGTTCTGTCTTCAGTTTTGGAGGCCATTTCTCACTAAGGATATAAAAAGACTTGAAGTGGTCCAAATGAAGACAGGGTCTATTGCAGAAGACATATGAGAAGAAACTTAAAGGCCTAAATATGTATACCCCAAAGAAGAGGAAGGATGAGGAATATATGATACAGTTGTTTAAATACCTGAAAAGTACTAATGAACAAATTCATTTTTAAGAAGAGGAAACTGTAGAGCCAGAGGACATGAAATGAAGCTGAATGAAGGTAAACTAAGCAACACCAGGAAATATTTTTTCAGGAGAGGGTGGTAGATGCCTGGAATGCACTCCTGGTAGAGGTGATGGAGATAAAAACAGAGAAAGAATTCAAAAAGCTATGGAACCCCCCCCCCCCCCCCCCCCCACAGAAGATCCTTAAATGATCAAAGGACAGAATCCAAGCAAAAAGCAAGGGACATGCATGGAGTGACAGTTACAGCCCTTACTGCTGTACTTGGCAGACTGCTGTCATTTACTGTGTTACTATGGATAAACCCAAATGTCATGATCTCACAGTGGTAAGATCTCCCAATGTATTGGTTGCAGCTCATGATTGACTATGCTCTTTGGACTTAAAGGATGCATACATGCATATCCCGATGCTTCCAGGTCACTGGAGGCATCTCAGATTTCGACAGGGAATGCATCACTTTCAGTACTGTGTGTTGCCTTTTGACTTCTGGTCAGCTCCCTGGGTTTTCAACAAATGACTAGCGGTAGTTAGAGTGTCGCTACGCAGACAGGATTCCATTTGTTTCCCTACCTGGACGTTTGGCTAGTGAAGAGCACGTTGATGGAAAGTGCTCAGAAGGCCACGAGGAGAGCTTATTAGGGTGCTGGAGCTATTATAGGGTTTGTTTTAAACTATCCCAGGTTCCGTCTATTCCCAGTTCAGCAATTGGAATTCATTGGAGCCCTGCTGGATATGCATCAGGTGCGAGCTTTTCTCCCTGTGGTGAGGGTGGATGCTCTAGTCTTACTTGCCTGTCGAGTTCGAGCCAGCCAGCAGATCACAGTTCGGTAGATGTTGAGGTTGCTAGGCCACATGGCCTCCACTGTGCATGTCACACCCTTGATACGTCTCCACATGAGAACTGCCCAGTGGTGCCAAGCTTCCGGGAACCTAGCGGATGTCATCCGAGTGACACCTGAGTTGGTTCAATTCCTCCTCTGGTGGACAGTTCAATCCAATTTATATTTAAGTGTACTTCTACCCTTATCCTACTCTGTATTGCTCACTAGAAGCTGTAGTCCCATCCCATCCCATCCCATCCCATCCCATCCCCCATATCAACATATGCATCCAGCTTTTCCTACATTTGCACCCAGCTCTGGAACGCTTTACCTAGAAGCATTAGAACTGTGAACACCCATCTAAAATTTCGAAAAGACCTCAAGACTGACCTCTTCTGAAAAGCCTACCCAACAGACCCAAACTAATTCATGAACAATGCATCACATCTTTCGAGCTAAGAAATGAACAATACCCCTTCCACATAATCCTATTACTTCAAACTGTACAAATTTTACCACTGGAGTTATAATTAAATGTACTTCTACCCTTATCCTACTCTGTATTGCTCACTAGAAGCTGTAGTCCCATCCCCGGAGACTTATCAGCCTCATTGGGATTACTTCTCTCTATATGCTACTATATGAAGACCATGTTATTCAGAAGTGCTTATCTCACGGCCTCTTCCTGTGTCTCTACTGCTGGAAGCACATTGATCTAGAGACATTTGGACACATCCCCCTTCCCTCTTCCCTCAAAGTTTCCCTTCACCTTCTATCCATTCCTACTCTTCCCCATTATCTCTTGTAGGTTTTCTGCTGTATTCGCTTCATTTTACTGCATTGGCATCTACCTCTGTGGTGCATTGTAAGCCACATTGAGCCTACTGCTATGCGGGAAAATGTGGGATACAAATGTAATAAATAAATAAATAAATAAATACATGTATGGCCTTTATCAGCTCTGGTATATCATTGACTTGGTGGGGAATTTGTATTGCTTATGCCAGTCTTGTGTCCAAATTCACTATGCCTGATTGATGGGGTATTAGTAGTAGATATCAAGGTGGCAGAAGATCACTTTCAACGATAGAAACTAGGCCATCCCAAAGGTGTTACAAAAGAAGGGGAAAATTACTCAAAGCATCAACTTAACCTGGGTTTCATCTCTTCGTTCCAAAAAAGCTCAAGTCAGCACATTTTCAGCAGGCTGCTTCTGAGGGCATCAGGAAATGAAATGCCCAGGTTCTCCACGGTATAAGCACGATTTTGTTGCTATCTCCCTTTTTAACACAGAGAAGGGAGGCCGATCTACAATGAGCTGCATGCATTCAGAAGCAAAAGGTTCCAGTGGTGTGGAGCAAAGTAAGTCGAGGCTGAAATATTTTCCCTTTTCCTGACATCTTTTTGTATTGTATTGTAACATTTATACCCCGCGCCGCGCTTTCCCACTTAATAGCAGGTTCAATGCGGCTTAAAACAGGTTTACAAGATAACACAAAATGAATAAAACAGCTGAATATCCTATATAATAAAACTCACCCTCAACATTCTCAGGACACTGACGTCAGTGAAGCCAAGCCACTGACGTCACGTCCTTCAACACCGGTTCGAAGGGTTCGTGGTGGTGAAGCCACCGAAATCGCTATGTCTCTGGGCCCCGCCCTCGCTTCAAACATGATGACTTCGAGGGCGGAGCAATGGCGTCAGTGGGTCAGAACGAACAAGGAGATGAAAGTGGCGTGCATTGACGAGGTGCGGAGCTATGGCGTCAGAATGGCGAAGGGGTCGGTAGGTAGGTGGGGGGGGGGGGGGGTTGGGGAGGAAAACCTTTGCTCCAGAAACGGGCCTTTTTTACCAGTAGTATATAAAGAGGTGAACAATAAAAAGTGGGTAAGTAAGATGGGTAAGGGAGGAAGGTGGTAGAGGTAGGGAGTGGGAAGAGGCGCAGAAGGATCTTAATTTAAGTCAAGTCCTTTGTGTAGGCTTGCTTGAAGAGGTAAGTTTTTATTTATTTATTTTATTGCATTTGTATCCCACATTTTCCCACCTCTTTGCAGGCTCAATGTGGCTTACAACACATCACGAATGGTGGAAATATATAAGAAAATATACATTTAGTATTACATAAGGATGTTGGGTTACATGATAATCAGTGGCGTAGGAAGAGGGTGGTGGTGGGGCGGTCCGCCCCAGGTGCACGCCACTGAGAGGGTGTCAGCTCACTGGTTCCCTGCACTTTCTGCCCCGGAACAGGTTACTTCCTGTTCCGGGGCAGAGAAAGCAGGGAAGCAGCAGAGCCGACGCAGCTCCCAGTGACGTGCACTGGGGGCGGATCGGCCCTCCCGCCTGCCCCCCGCTGCAAGGTAAGGGTGCGTTTCGGGGGGGGGGGGGCGCTCCGGATGGGGGGTGCGCCGTGCCCGTGCTGCACCCGGGGGGGGGGGGGGGGGTGCGCAGCGGCGACCCGCCCCGGGTGTCAGGCACCCTCACTACGGCACTGATGATAATGATGAAACATGATAGTAGTGTAGCAAGCAAATATTATAAGACAATTCTGGATTTATGTGTAGGAGTTCACATTTGTTGATCTTTATGGTATGCCTTGTTGAAGAGATGGGTCTTCAGTAGTTTCCGGAAGTTAGTTAATTCGTAGGTCGTTTTCAGGCTGCGCGGCAGCGCGTTCCAGAATTGTGTGCTCAAGTAGGAAAAGGTTGACACATGCGTTAGTTTGTATTTTAGACCTTTACAGTTGGGGAAGTGAAGATTGAGGAATGTGCGGGATGATTTTTTTAGCATTCCTGGATGGTAAGTCAATCAGGTCTGACATGTAGGCTGGGGCATCTCCGTGAATGATTTTGTGAACAGCTTCTGGAAGGGTAAATGGTTATTGACTGTTCGAATCGATCTTGGTAAGGTGTTCCAGAGCTTGCTACCTATAACGGAGAAATTGGTTGCATAATATGTTTTGTACTTGATTCCTTTACAGTTGGGAAGATGTAAGTTTAGATACGTCCGAGAAGATCTAGAGCGATTCCTGGCCGGAAGGTCAATCAGATTATACATGTAGGCTGGGGATTCTTCGTAGATAATCTTAAGAATCATCGTGTGGACTTTGAAATGTATTCATTCCATAACAGGGAGCCAATGAAGTTTTAAACGGAGAGGTGTTGCGCTCTCAAACCGCGACTTACCAAAAATAAGTCTGGCTGCTGTGTTTTGGGCAGTTTGGAGTTTTTGACTACAGGGGTATCAATTTTGACACACAAGTCAAAGTGGGAGAAAATATTTTCTATTTTCTATCGTGTGGCACTTATCTGGCCGTAATCTGCAATTTACACGCGCTGACCGCTTACTACCTGATTAGCGTGTGAGACCTTATAGCTAAGTCAATGGGTGGCGTGGCGGTAAGGTCTCAGGCCAAAAGTTGACACGCAAAGGTTTTAATTTTGCCGCACGTCCATTTTTGGCAACAAAAAATTTGCCTTTTTTCCAGGCGTACTGAAAAATTGACCTGTTTGTGTCCAAAACATGCACCTACACCAGCGCAGGCTGCTTTTCAGCGAACCTTAGTAAGAGGGCCCCAAATTTGCTATTCAGCACTCCCACTGGTTTACCCTTGCACTGAAATCCCCTGTCCCAAATACTATTACTGAGCTCTCTCTGTAACTTTCCTCTTCAATGAGACCTTTCCCTCTTACATACAGTCGTCCTAAGCCTCTGATCTACCCCCGCAATGAGACTTCCCTTCTCACATCTTGCCATAAGTACATAAGTATTGCCATACTGGGAAAGACCAAAGGTCCATTGAGCACAGCATCCTGTTTCCAACAGTGGCCAATCCAGGTCACAAATACCCGGCAAGATCCCCAAAAATGTACAAAACATTTTATACTGCTTATCCCAGAAATAGTGGATTTTCCCCAAGTCCATTTAATAACGGTCTATGGACTTTTCCTTTAGGAAGCTGTCCAAACCTTTTAAAAACTCCACTAAGGTAACCGCCTTAACACATTCTCTGGCAACGAATTCCAGAGTTTAATTACACGTTGAGTGAAGAAAAGTTTCTCCGATTTGTTTTAAATTTACTACATTGTAGCTTTATCGCATGCCCCCTAGTCCTAGTATTTTTGGAAAGCGTGAACAGACGCTTCACATCCACTCATTATTTTACAGACCTCTATCATATCTCCCCTCAGCCACCTTTTCTCCAAGCTGAAGAGCCCTAGCCGCTTTAGCCTTTCCTCATAGGGAAGTCGTCCCATCCCCTTTATCATTTTTGTCGCCCTTCTCTGCACCTTTTCTAATTCCACTATATCTTTTTTGAGATGCGGCGACCAGAATTGAACACAATATTCGAGGTGCGTTCGCACCGTGGAGCGATACAAAGGCATTATAACGTCCTCATTTTTGTTTTCCATTCCTTTCCTAATAATACCTAACATTCTATTTGCTTTCTTAGCCACAGCAGCAGACTGAGCAGAAAGTTTCAACGTATCATCAACGACGACACCTAGATCCCTTTTTTGGTCCGTGACTCCTAACGTGGAACCTTGCATGATGTAGCTATAATTCAGGTTCCTCTTTCCCTTATGCATCACTTTGCACTTGCTCACATTAAACGTCATCTGCCATTTAGACGCCCAGTCTCCCAGTCTCGTAAGGTCCTCTTATAATATTTCACAATCCTCCCGCGATTTAATGACTTTGAATAACTTTGTGTCATCAGCAAATTTAATTACCTCACTAGTTACTCCCATTTCTAGGTCATTTATAAATATGTTAAAAAGCAGCAGTCCCAGCATAAACCCCTGGGGAACCTCACTAACTACCCTTCTCCATTGAGAATACTGACCATTTAACCCTACTCTCTGTTTTCTATCTTTTAACCAGTTTTTAATCCACAATAGAACACTGCCTCCTATCCCATGACTCCCCAATTCCTGGGTTCTTCCCATACAAATATACAGTAAGTTTGATCCTTAAAGTGGCCCTGCCTTATTTTCGATGCTGTAGTTCTCCTCCTGATGTTTCTATTTTTAATACAAATTATTTTCATGAATTCTTTATAAAGCAGATGAAAAAGTCAATATTAGAGCAGTAACTCAGTTCTCTCCTGGATAGAAAAACTACAGAAGCCACGTTTTCCAATTACATATCCTCAAAGTGCTACTTATAATGAGGATAGATTTCACCCAACCGTGATGGCTGTAGCAATAATAATTATGCATAATATTTATGTTTTTATATAGTGTTTCTTAGTCAAAGCACTTCACAGAAAAGTTGAACAGTTATTATCATTACCCAATTACAAGCGCTGCCTCTTCTCCCACAGAAAGATAAAAGACGTAATATTAAATGCCAGCTTTGTTGGGGTTTTTTACTGTTTCCAGCCATCACTTTAGCAATGAGGCCCGGAGAGTTTCCCCTCTGGAAAGTAGCGTTCATAAGTTCTTGCACCTGATTCATTTCCTCTGTGCCCACAGAACCAGACCACCAATGGGGCAATAAACCCAGTGGGTACTGTTTTCAGAAGCAAAACACACATAAGCAGCTAAAATTGCGTACATTATTCAGCAATCTGCACATAAGACCTCCCGTGTTGCAATTATTTTTCACTTACATGTGGGTCCCCTTTCATCATTACTGTGTCCCTGCACTAGTGAGGAGGTCACTTCATCATTATGAAGCTCCTGGGATCCAATACACCCTAGTAGAGCTTCTAGGTTCATTCCAATCCAGGAGAAGGGAGAGGAATTCTTTTCCAGGCAGTAGATTTTAGGATTGGCACCAGGCTTAAATAATCAATCTGTGCTTGGTGTTCAAACCAAAAAAATAAAATTTTACAGAAAAAAAAATTATTCATTGATACCAAGTTTACCTCCTGGGAAATTAATCCTTTTTAGAGTTAAAAGTGTGGCAACTATCCTTGCCAAGTGCAGGATTTAATAGAAAATACTTTCTGATGCCCAGATGATCAAAAACCCTGCACTGTTCCAAACAGCGCTCTAAAAAACAGCGCTGGAACAGCGCGGGGCTTTACCGCCCCTATGAAGAGAGATAATAGCGTGCAAATTTATGTGTGCTATTATCTCTGATCATAGGGTAAAGTGCGGGAGGATTGTGCCTGAGCATGCCCAGACCTGTCAAACACAGGGGCTGGAGGTCCGTGAGACTACCAGATCCCAAACAGCATAGCCCTGGTGGCCTAGTAGCCTCGCCCCCAGCCAGCGACATGGGGGCTGGAGGTCCAATGGACCTCCAGTCCCCCCGACCCCCGCTCGACAGAAGTTCAGGGGGGACTGGAGATCCAGTGGGTCTCCAACCCCCCCCCCCCCTAGCATCCCCCAAGTGAACTCTGGTGGCCCAGTGGGCCGCAAATCAAGTCTTCCCGACCTGGTGGTCTAGCGGCCCTCTTCCCCACCCCCTACCTTTGTTGGAGGAGGGAGGTAGACGCCCTCCTCTTCCAGCAGTGCCACCTCAAAAATGGTGGCACCCAGCCCCGCCCAGTGCATCCTAGGTGTGCTGGGTGGGGCTTCACAAAATATACGGGAGAAACTCCTAGAACATGACCTGAAACCATTCCTCAAGGGCAGGCCTCAGAAAAGGCAGATGCGTCGCCAGTGTGTGGGCAGCCTGCGAAGTCATCTGTGTCAGCTTCAGGGAGATTGGTGTGTTGGCACTGCTACAATGGAGGGGAGCAGTCCTCATGGCACTGATGTTTCTCGGGTGCTGGTGAGGCTATCGTCCTGGTGCTTCTGGTACCATGCATCGAGGAGGACCAATGTCAGCGCTTCTTTGCCTTCATTCTGCGCCTGGTATCGGAGTCTTTCAGTGCCAACAAGGACGTTGTGTGATCCACACATCTCCTCGGTACCGGCTCGGAAGATGCCTGGTCTGCAGGTCTGCTACCAACACTCGATGTTGAGGCAGGGAGAGACGTCCTCGATGTTTATTTATTTATTATATTTGTATCCCGCACTTTCCCACTAAAAGCAGGCTCAATGCGGCTTACATAGTAATCGGTAACACAGAATTTTGTTATGTAAAGTAGGAAATTAAGTATAAACATAGTAATAGGATGGATAGGTAGGTAGAGACAGGTGATAGAGAGGAAGGTAAGGTGGGAGATAGATTCTGGGTCAATGTCGTTTTCTCTTCAGTATATGTAAGGTAGATGGGTTCATGAGATTAATCTGGGTCTTTTGGGTAGGCTTGTTTGAATAGATGGGTTTTTAGTGCTTTTCTGAATGGTAGGTGGTCATGGATTGCTCGGATAGGTCTAGGGAGAGCGTTCCATAGACAGCTGCCCAGGAAGGAGAAATTGGATCCGTAATAAGTTTTGTACTTGAGACCCTTACAGCTGGGGTAGTGCAGGTTGAGGGAGCAATACTATCAATGCCGATGACAATGGATCAGATTTTTGGGTGCCAAAAAGCCTCTTACACACCAACTTCGGCAATGTCACTCACAAATATATTGAATAGAATCGGCCCCAGCACCGATCCTTGAGGCACTCCACTACTCACCTTTCGCTCCTCCGAGCGAATTCCATTCACCACCACCCTCTGGCGTCTGTCCGTCAACCAGTTCCTAATCCAGTTCACCACTTCGGGTCCTATCTTCAGCCCAGCCAGTTTATTTAAGAGCCTCCTGTGGGGAACTGTGTCAAAAGCTTTGCTGAAATCTAAGTAGATTACGTCCATAGCTCATCCCTGATTCAATTCTCCTGTCACCCAATCAAAGAATTCAATGAGGTTCGTTTGGCACGATTTCCCTTTGGTAAACCCATGTTGTCTCGGATCTTGCAACTTATTGGCTTCCAGGAAATTCACTATCCTTTCCTTCAGCATCGCTTCCATTACTTTTCCAATAACCGAAGTGAGGCTTATCGGCCTGTAGTTTCCAGCTTCTTCCCTATCACCACTTTTGTGAAGAGGGACCACATCCGCCATTCTCCAGTCCCTCTGAACCTCTCCCATCTCCAAGGATTTATTAAACAAATCTTTAAGAGGACCCGCCAGAACCTCTCTGAGCTCCCTCAATATCCTAGGGTGGATCCCATCCGGTCCCATGGCTTTGTCCACCTTTAGCTTTTCAAGTTGTTCATACACACTCTCTTCTGTGAACGGTGCTCTATCCACTTTAATCTCATTTGTACTTTTTGCAGTCCATCGCGGTCCTTCTCCAGGATTTTCTTCTGTGAAAACATTACAGAAGTATCTATTTAGCAAATTTGCTTTTTCTTCATCATTATCCTCATAGCGGTTCGCAGTATCTTTTAGTCTCACAATTCCCTTTTTAGTCATTCTCCTTTCATCAGCAGTCATGTGACAACCCCCCCCCCCCCCCATTTTAATATTATCATTCAGCACAAAAACATCTTTAAGTTTCTAAGTAGAATCAGTCGCTCCAACATGGGATGTCCAGGCTGTCACAAAAATCTAAAAAATGCAAATTTCATCTCTGTTTCCCAACATCAAGTCAATCCACTTTATATAGAGAAAAGGCAATTCAAGTTTATCCCGGGCCCTAACCTCTGTCCAGTGAAGCTTTGCTCTCTCTGCACTTCCTTTTCTGACATTTGTTAAGATTGGATTTCACTCTAGCAATGAACATTTCAGTGTTGTCTGAGACAGACGTATTATTTTTTTTAGTCCCTAGACAGTTTGCATTAGTATGAAGGATTAAGTTTTGGCATGCTAGAGGAAGATGATCCCTTCTGCCCTTTAAATCATAGGAAATTGGGTTTGAAAGTGGAGTCAGCCTTGTGCTCTGATAATACCGTGATGCAGTGTCTTTATGGGTTTGACATGCATGGGCTAGTGTGACCAGTTTCCACAGGGTACATTCTGTTAACCCTCATAAATAAATGTCTACAACTAGTTATGGCAGATGTACATTCCAAAAACTGACATATTCTAATCAAGAAATAAAAAGAAAATGGTTTTTTCTACCTTTGTTGTCTGGTCATTTTATTTTCTTATTGTGTTGGTCCCAGTTTCTTGTTTCTGCTTTCCTCTATCATCTCTTAACTGTCTTGCTAGAGTGTCCTTGTCCATTTTCACTTCTTATCTCTCCATGTTCACCATCCATCTTCTCTCTGCATCTCTATCTATCTGACCCAGCTTCACCCCTGTCTTCCCACCATGTTGAGCGTCTCCCATCTTTGTGTCTCTATTCTTGCCCTGTCCAATACAATTCTTCTGAGTCCCTATTCCTTCCCACCACATGTGCCAGCTTCTCTCTGTCCAGGCCAGCCTCTCTCCCTCTTTCTTCCCTCCCTTTGCCCCTCCCCCAGGAGTCCAGCAAGTGCTCCTCTCTCTTCGCTCACTCCTGTTCTGCCTCCCTTTTGCAGGACCGATACCTCTCCCTCTTTCTTCTCTCCCTGCAGGTCCTAGAACCCTCTGTCCTCACTTGTCTCCCCCCACCCCAGGCACTTCTTTCCCTCTCTGCACCCCCTCTCTTTCTCACTCTACCCATTGGATCTCTCTCTTCCTTAACTGACCTCCCTGTCCAGCACCTCTCTCCCTCCTTGCCCCCACCACTGATGCAGAACCTCTCTCCCTCCTTGCCCCTGATGCATGACCTGCCTCCCTCATTGCTCCTTCATGATGCAGCACCTGTCTCCCTCTTTGTCCTCCCCTGCCTCCCCAATGCAGCACCTGTCTTCCTTCATTGCCCCCCTCAATGATGCAGCACCTGTTTCCCTCTTTGTCTTCCCCCCCATCCCAACGATGCAGCACCTCTGTCCCTCTTTGTCCTCTCCCTCCCACAGTCCAGTATCTCTGTTCCTCTTGCTGCAATTAATCTGTGCAGTGCAGTGGCGTAGCCACAGGTGGGCCTGGGTGGGCCAGGGCCCACCCACTTAGAGCTCAGGCGGGGAGGGGGTCCAAAGTGGCGGGAGGGGGGGAGGCGGCGGGGGAGGCAGCTAAACAGTGCCCCCCACCTCGGGCTCTGGCCCCCCCCTCCCGCCGAGGTCTGGCTATGCCCGAGTCAGTGCATGGATTTGCCACGCACCGAGGTCCCTATTACCACAGTGGGTATAAAGCCAAAAAAGAAAATGGCTGTGCAGTAAGTAAAGAGAGGAAAAGGGGTTGAGGGGAAGCATTAAGAAGGGTGGAAGAGAGATAGAGAGTTTCCACAAAAAGGGAGCATTTGATACTGTACCTACTGAAAAAGGCTTTGATTAATCGAGCTGCTAATGATTATGTAACAGGGAAACTATACAGTATAAGGCTGTGTGTATTTTGTCCCTTGCTGTTTCTAAAGTGCAGAGGTATAGCCAGACCTTGGCGGGAGGGGGGTCCAGAGCCCGAGGTGGTGGTGGGGGGGAAGTTTAGCCCGCCTCCCCCAGCCGCCACCCCCCCGCCACCTTCGACCCCCCCGTCGCCGCCGCTGCCAGGTACCTTTGTAAGCAGGGGTCCCCAATCCCCGCTAGCTGAAGTCTTCTTCAGCGCCGGTCTCCGGCGCCTTTGCTGATCTGTTTCTGACTCCTGATGCCCTGCATGCATGTCCTGCATGGGGCTACATAGAGGTCTTGCATGCAGGACGACAGGACTGACAGAAACAGATCAGCGAAGGCGCCGGAGACCGGCACTGAAGAAGACGTCGGCTGGCGGAGGTTGGGGACCCCCGCCAGTAAAGGTACCTGGCGGCGGAAGGGGGGGGGGGGTCAAAAGTGGCGGGGGAGAGTCGGTGGTGGTGGTGGTGGGGGGGGGGGGGTCGAAAGTAGAGGAGGCCAGGGCTAAATCTGTGGGGGCCCGTGCCCCCACCTAGCTACGCCCCTGCTAAAGTGTATCAGTGTCTGGATCTAGCTGGTGGCTGGCAGCCTTCTTTTCTGTCAGCCAATAGGATTGAGTTGTTGGTGGATTTTGTATATCACAGAGGCCACGGCAAAGTGCAAACCATCTATATTTCTAGGTTTTATTTCAATATAGCTATTTTGCTTTTCTTGAGCTGGGAGCAGACCTGGAATTGCAAGACAGTTAGAAATGTATTTTTTTTTTTAAGGCTGTAGAAATTTGTGGTTTGACATTTGGCCTACGCTAATTTGTGATAAGTTGCTTGGCAGCAACTAAAAGCCAGAGACTCCAATGACTAAGGACACCTGCAGTATCTAGATAAACAATCAAAAGAAGAAGTAAGTGGGGTTGGGTAAAATTGTAGCTCCAGCAAGAGAGTGTGGACACTATTATGGTGAGACTAACCATTATCTAATGAAAACGTATGCTTGCATGACAGACCCTAACCGTCCATGCAATGAGGGAATAAATGACAGGAACTGGAAGATGGTAGAAAGTGCAGGAACAGGATTCACCATAAAAGGAAATAGAATATTCTGGAAAGATGCATATTCATTAGGTAGGAAGGGTAATTAATAAGCTCATTTTCGAAAGAGATCCCCGGCCATCTTCCGACACAAATCGGGAGATGGCTGGTGATCTCCTGAACCCAAATTGGTATAATCGAAAGCCGATTTTGGCAGGGTTCAACTGCTTTCCGTGGCGAAGCCTGCGAAACATCAAGGGGGCGTGTCGGTAGGGTAGTGAAGGCGGGACGGGGTGGGACATGGGCGTGCTCACGAGATGGCCAGCTTCGCTGATAATGGAAAAAAAAAAAGCCGGGTTTGACGAGCATTTCGCCGGTTTTACTTGGTCCCTTTTTTTTCATGACCAAGCTTCAAAAAGGAGCCCCAACTGACCAAATGACCACTGGAGGGAATTGGGGGTGACCTCCCCTTACTCCCCCAGTGGTCACCAACCCCCCCCCCCAAAAAAAAACTTTTTTGCCAGCCTCTATGCCAGCCTCAAATGTCATACCCAGCTCCCTGATAGCAGTATGCAAGTCCCTGGAGCAGTTTTTAGTGGGCGCAGTGCACTTCAGACAGATGGACCCAGGCCCATCCCCCCCTACCTGTTACACTTGTGGTGGTAAATGGGAGCCCTCCAAAACCACCCAAAACCCACTGTACCCACATCTAGGTGCCCCCCTTCACCCATAAGGGCTATGGTAATGGTGTAGAGTTGAGGGGAGTGGGTTTTGGGGGGGGGGATTTGGGGGGCTCAGCACCCAAGTTAAGGGAGCTATGCAGCTGGGAGCTATTTTTATTTTTTACATTTTATAAGTGCCCCCTAGGCTGCCCGGTTGGTGTCCTGGCATGTCAGGGGGACCAGTGCACTACGAATACTGGCTCCTCCCACGACCAAATGCCTTGGATTTCGCCGGGTTTGAGATGGCCGCTATTATTTTCCATTATGGCTGAAAACCGATTCCGGCCATCTTAAACCCGGCGATCTCTGACATTTGGCTGGGCCCAACCGTATTATGGAAGAAAAAGATGGCTGGCCATCTTTTTCAAAAATACGGTTGGCTCCGCCCACTTGCGGCGCAGGAGATGGCTGCCCATAGAGATTGCCGGCGTAACATTCGATTATGCCCCTTTAAGATACAAAAGAAAGGAAGGTATATAAGAGGAAAAAGAACTGAGGATGGCGAGCCTCAGTACGTCTACGTTAGCAGGTGGACATATTGACAGCTCCCAGGGAAAACACTGTTTTCATTTGCTACATATTATATCCTATTGGAATTTTATTTGTTGATATTTCAATAATTACTGATTGGCTTCTTTGACTATTTGAATAAACATTTATTATGTTTAATACTTATTTAGTAGCCAGAGTTTTTCTTGCCTGGGGGAGAAAAGATTACTACTACTACTACTACTTAACATTTCTAGAGCGCTACTAGGGTTACAAAGAGAGACAGTCCCTGCTTAAAGAGCTTACAATCTAATAGATAAGAGTGAGACAAATATAGGACAATCAAGCCATTGTGACATCACTGATGAGGTTGGCTCTTAGGCATTGGTGGAATGAGGCATTATGACATCACAATCTCAGCTCTGGTTAAATCACTGCTATATGTAATACTACTACTACTACTTAACATTTCTAGAGCGCTGCTAGGGTTACGCAGCGCTGTACAGTTTAACAAGAGAGACAGTCCCTGCTCAAAGAGCTTACAATCTAATAGATAAGAGTGAGACAAATATAGGACAATCAAGCCATTGTGACATCACTGATGAGGTTGGCTCTTAGGCATTGGTGGAATGAGGCATTATGACATCACAATCTCAGCTCTGGTTAAATCACTGCTATATGTAATAAAAGTAAGCCTATGTAGACAGTCAAGCCATTGTGACATCACTGATGAGGTTGGCTCTTAGGCATTGGTGGAATGAGTCATTATGACATCACAATCTCAGCTCTGGTTAAATCACTGCTATATGTAATACTACTACTACTGCTTAACATTTCTAGAGCGCTACTAGGGTTACGCAGCGCTGTACAGTTTAACACAGAAGGACAGTCCCTGCTCAAAGAGCTTACAATCTAATAGATAAGAGTGAGACAAATATAGGACAATCAAGCCATTGTGACATCACTGATGAGGTTGGCTCTTAGGCATTGGTGGAATGAGGCATTATGACATCACAATCTCAGCTCTGGTTAAATCACTGCTATATGTAATACTACTACTACTACTACTACTTAACATTTCTAAGCGCTACTAGGGTTACGCAGCGCTGTACAAATTAACAATTAAGGATGGTCCCTGCTCGGAAGAGCTTACAATCTAAAGGACGAAATGTCAAGTTGGGGTAGTTAAGATTTCCTGAGAAGAGGTGTAATGATTAGGTGCCGAAGGCGACATTGAAGAGGTGGGCTTTGAGCATTGATTTGAAGATGGGCAGGGAGGGGGCACGGCGTATGGGCTCAGGGAGTTTGTTCCAGGCATGGGGTGAGGCGAGACAGAAGGGGCGGAGCCTGGAGTTGGCGGTGGTGGAGAAGGGTACTGAAAGGAGGGATTTGTCTTGAGAGCGGAGGTTACGGGTAGGGACGTAAGGGGAGATGAGGGTAGAGAGGTAAGGAGGGGCCGCAGATCGAGTGCATTTGTAGGTGAGTAAGAGAAGCTTGAACTGATTACTCAAGGGTCCCCCTCCCCCAGGAGACCTCCAGAAGGCTACTCCTGCCTCTGAGGCAAAGACAGGAGTGCAATTTCTCCAGCAATCTAGCCCAGCACTTTGTTTCAAGCTATCTGCAGACCTAGGGTCTTTAGGCTGCACTTCCAACCTGTTGTGTTTTTCCTGTGCGCTTCCTGCACATGTTCAGGTGCGGGAAGTACTCAAATCTTCTGGCACCGGATCCTGCCAAAGAAGTAGAGCAGTTTCCGGAAGGCAGCCTTAGAAACAGAGAAAGGAGCTGCACCTTCTGAAGGGGTGTTGCTACTGGCATAATATACTCCCCCGAAGAAGATTTAAACTCTGATTTTACTGCCCAAACTTGCCTTTGGAACCTCTCCTGCCACTGATCATCAGTGGCGTAGCTATGTGGAGCCACGGAGGCCTGGCCCCCCCCCCCCAATTTCCTCTGGGCCCCTGGATTTGCTGGCAGGGGTCCCCAACCCCTGCCAGCTGAAGCCTTGTCCCGCGCCGGTCTCCGGCACCGCCACGTTGCCTGCCCTGCTCTCTCTTCCCCCTCGTGTCCTGCACGATCCTTTTAATTTCACTAGGGTAGGCAACGCAGCGGCTGGACAAAGCTTCAGCTGGCGGAGGTTCTGGACCCCCGCCAGCCAAGGCATTTGCTGCAGCAGTGGGTGGGGAGCGGCAGGGCGGTAGGGGGGGGGGGGCGGCAAGGTGGGCGGCGGCTGACCAAAATGTGTCCCCCACCTCGGGCTCTGGCTCCCTCCCACCACAAGGTCTGGCTACGCCCCTGCTGACCATACCTATCAAGTGAAAGCCCCATTTCTACCAATGCCTGCAGCTGGCTTCTGAGAGACAGAGAGAGAGAGAGAGAGAGAGAGAGAGAATCAGCCCGTTTATACCCAACCGGTTAGACATTTGCGGCACATGGAAGAGCAAGGATTCAGAGGCTGGGGCAAGTGACAGGTCCAAAACCCGGTGCTGGCTTGCTATGGTGAGAAGGTGTGGAGACCCTTCTCAACCCATAGTTTCTTTGGGAAGGAGTAAGGTGATTCTCGGGATGCATAGGGTTACCATATTTTGTCCCCCAAAAAGGAGGACACATGCCCTGCCCCACCACCCACCCACCCCCCCCCTTCACGCCCTCGCTCCGCCCCCTGTCACATTTCCCCCCCCCCCCGTCACACACCCTGTCACCCCTCCCCTTACCTTACTACTGCCCTGGTGGCCGTGACCTCTTCGGGGCAGGAAAGTGCCCCCTCTTTCCTGCCCGGAGCGCTGCCCTGCACGCATCCTTCCTGTTGGTGATCGCGGCGCCGATTCAAAATGGCCGCCGAGAGTTGAAGTCTCGTGAGGTCACTTCAACTCTCGGCGGCCATTTTGAATCGGCGCCGAGATCACCAACAGGAAGGATGCATGCAGGGCAGTGCTCCGGGCAGGAAAGAGGGAGCTCTTTCCTGCCCCGAAGGCGGAAGAGGTCACTAGACCACCAGGGCAGTAGTAACTAAGGGGAGGGGAGGCTAGCAATCTGCCCGTTTGTCCTATAGGATGGCCCACCCACCAGCCTGCCCGTTTGTCCAGAAATCCGGACAAACGGGCAGATTGGCAAAACCCGCCCGGTTGCCCAGACATACCCTCAAAAAGATGTCATGTCTGGGTAACTCTGGACATATGGTAACCCTAGGGATGCATAGCCTTACCATCCAGACAGCCCATATACCACTTCTATGGGACACTACATCTATGGCCGAGTGGAGGAAATTTTAGGAAAGAAAACGTCTTTAACTGTAATAGGCTATAGCAGCAGAAGGTATTTTGTTCTACACCATGTGACCATCAACTTGAATAAATGTAACATTTCACCGAATTATACTTAACAATTTACCGAGGAGTCCATTTACTAAGGTGTGCTGAAAAATGGCCTGCGGTAGTGTAGGCGCGTGTTTTGGACGCGCGCAGAATCATTTTTCAGTGCCCCAGTAAAAATGCCTGTTTAAAAATTTTGACCGAAAATGGACGTGCGGCAAAATGAAAATTGGTGCGCGTCTATTTTGGGTCTGAGACCTTACCGCCACCCATTGACTTAGCGGTAAGCTCTCACGCTTTTAACCGGGCAGTAAAGGTCTATGTGCATAGAATGCCTTTTACTGCCTGGTAGCGCCGTACACCAGAAAATAAAAAGTATTTTCTGGCACACATAGGGGATGCACATCAAAAATGAAATTACCATCCAGGCCTACTACTACTACTACTACTATTTAGCATTTCTATAGCGCTACAAAGCATACACAGCGCTGCACAAACATAGAAGAAAGACAGTCCCTGCTCAAAGAGCTTACAATCTAATAGACAAAAAATAAAGTAAGCAAATCAAATCAATTAATGTGAACAGGAAGGAAGAGAGGAGGGTAGGTGGAGACGAGTGGTTACGAGTCAAAAGCAATGTTAAAGAGGTGGGTTTTCAGTCTAGATTTAAAGGTGGCCAAGGATGGGGCAAGACGTAGGGGCTCAGGAAGTTTATTCCAGGCGTAGGGTGCAGCGAGACAGAAGGCGCGAAGTCTGGAGTTGGCAGTAGTGGAGAAGGGAACAGATAAGAAGGATTTATCCATGGAGCGGAGTGCACGGGAAGGGGTGTAGGGAAGGACGAGTGTGGAGAGATACTGGGGAGCAGCAGAGTGAGTACATTTATAGGTTAGTAGAAGAAGTTTGAACAGGATGCGAAAACGGATAGGGAGCCAGTGAAGGGTCTTGAGGAGAGGGGGTAGTATGAGTAAAGCGACCCTGGTGGAAGACGAGACGGGCAGCAGAGTTTTGAACCGACTGGAGAGGGGAGAGGTGACTAAGTGGGAGGCCAGCAAGAAGCAGATTGCAGTAGTCTAAACGAGAGGTGACAAGGGTGTGGATGAGGGTTTTGGTAGAGTGCTCGGAAAGAAAGGGGCGGATTTTACGGATGTTGTAAAGAAAGAAACGACAGGTCTTGGCAATCTGCTGGATATGAGCAGAGAAGGAGAGAGAAGAGTCAAAGATGACCCCAAGGTTTCGAGCTGAGGAGACAGGGAGAATGAGAGAGCCATCAACAGAAATAGAAAATGGGGGGAGCGGGGAGGTGGGTTTGAGGGGGAAAATGAGAAGCTCGGTTTTGGTCTTTTCCTACCATCTCTATGCTGATGACTCCCAAATCTACCTTTCTACCCCTGATATCTCACCTTGCATCCAAACCAAAGTTTCAGCGTGCTTGTCTGACATTGCTGTCTGGATGTCTCAACGCCACCTGAAATTAAATATGACCAATATGACCAGGCCATGCGGTAGCTGGGCAGTAATCCCAAATTGACATGCTTTGGGTGCGTGTAGGCGCCTACACAGCTTAGTAAAAGGGCCCCTGAATCAGCGGCGTTCCAAGGGCGGGGCGGTGGGGGCGGTCCTCCCCGGGTGCATGCCGCTGGAGGGGTGCAGAGAGCAGCTGCGTGCCTGTCGACTCCGCTGGTTCCCTGCTCCCTCTGCCCCGGAACAGGTTACTTCCTGTTCCGGGGCAGAGGGAGCCAGCGGAACCGAGAGCTGCGCGGCTGCTCCGAGCAGCCAAGAATGCACCCGGGGGGGGGGGGGGGGTGTCATTGCGCCAGGGGGTTGCGTATCAGCGATCCGCCCCGGGTGGCAGCCGACCTATGATCGTCACTGCCCTGAATCCTTTCAGCCTACCCTGAGCAGCCTTAAGAAGTGTGAGCAGGAGGAATGGAGAGTCAATGTATATAACTTGGTGTTTGACATGACTTTTGGCTTTCGTTTGTGCTTCCTCAATTGAGAGTGCAGTAAAGTTCCAGTTTTTTTTAAGTTACTTCATGCTATGGTCTGGATTTCTTGAGTGAGTGGACTGTCCGATGCCTTGCTTGCCTGGTCCTCCAGCCTTAAGGTCGGAACAGGCGTAGCCAGACCTCGACGGGAAAGGGGGCCAGAGTTCAAGGTGGGGGGCACATTTTGGCTTGCCTCCTCGCCACTGCTCTCCTGCTGCCGCTCCCCCCCACACACTATTGCGAAGGTACCTTGGCTGGTGGGGGCCAGGCAATGTGAGACCAGTGCGGGACAAACGCTTTAGCTGGCGGGGGTTGGGAACCCCCGCCAGCCAAACCGGGGTCCCCAGAGCCAATTTGGGAGGCCCAGGCCCCCATGGTTCCCTGTAGCTATACCACTGCTCACCAAACAAATTTTTTGTGTGCTCTTCTTCCCGCCATCCCAGACTCTGTCTAGGCACTTGCCTAGGCACCTTAAAAAGGGGGCTTACAATTAATCCAGCAGAAGCCCACTGAGCTAACAATATTTTGCAAATGTTTTACACTGGGATCGTACAATATGCTTTCAGTTGAAACTGAGAGGATGGATGTAGGAGTAAATTGTAATTAGGGTGTTGCTATGTGAACACCGAGGAGGCTCGTTCTGGAAATCAGACAGATCTGTAATGTTAGCTGAACTCAGCTTGCTTCATTTTACATATCCCTGCTTCTGTTTCAACATAAATTGTTAATTATATTTTTGGGCAACCATTTTGTTACCAATTGACGTATCCCTACTTCAGAAAAATTTGCATTCACAGGCCCTGTTGACCACAGAATAACATCAGCTGGAGAAACAAGCAAGCAGAGGGCCAGCTGCTGTCTGCCGCTAATTCTGATAAAATCATTGATTGGACAACAAAGTAAAAGTTCAAAAATAACCAAACCCAAGCTTTCGGCAGGGATAAGGCAAGGGAACAGTCCCGATTTCTTACAACAGACATCATCAGCATTGGAGGTGAAGGAAGCCTCCCTCCAGTATGTACATAAGTACATATTGCCACACTGGGACAGACCAAAGGTCCCTCAAGCCCAACATCCTGTTTCCAGCAGTGGCCAATCCAGGTCACAAATACCTGGCAAGATCCCCAAAAAGATCAATACATTTTATGCTGCTTATCCCAGAAATAAGCAGTGGATTTTCCCCAAGTCCATTTTAATAATGGTCTATGGACTTTTCCTTTAGGAAGCTGTCCAAACCTTTAACACATTCTCTGGCAACGAATTCCAGAATTTAATTACACGTTGAGTGAAGAAAACGTTTCTCCGATTAGTTTTAAATTTACTACTTTGCAGCTTCATCGCATGCCCCCTAGTCCTAGTATTTTTGGAAAGTGTAAACAGACGCTTTACGTCTACCCGTTCCACTCCACTCATTATTTTATAGACCTCTATCATGTAAGAAAGGCCTTTCTGAGTGCTTGCTGTATTCAAATGTTTGATGGTATGACAGCGTGGGCAGCGTGCATGTTTACACATAGAATAATTTACGCACATTCTGTAATTTAAGCTCTATGGCTGGGGTAAGTGCTTGAGCCTCCATTATAGACTCATATATTCCCGGTTACAGTAGAATTCTGTAACAGAATGAAGGCATCTGAACACAGGCACCTGTGAGGGAGTGAGTAGAACAAGGCAGGGTTTCCTTAAGAATACTCAGGGGCCTGATGCAGAAAGCTTCCCTTGGGCTTTACACAGTTTTACTGTGGGATAGCAACATAGAAAAGGTTTCAGCACGGCAAGGGTGAAAACTCGCATGAAACCCTGACCGCATTTGCATTCATTTCAGTGAGATAGGTGGTGCATTTTCTATCCCGCAGCATGCAAAATTAAAGAAAAAAAAAAAAGCTTTGGCCATGTGACTACTAGGGGAGAATTTACACCAGGGTCCAGGGCAGCGTTGAAGGGTTGGTTGAAAGCTGGAATTTGTTGCCAGAGAATGTGGTAAAGGCGGTTAGCTTAGCGGAGTTTTAAAAAGGTTTGGACGGCTTCCTAAAGGAAAAGTCCATAGACCGTTATTAAATGGACTTGGGGGAAAATCCACTATTTCTGGGATGAGCAGTATAAAATGTTTTGTACATTTTGGGGATCTTGCCGGGTATTTGTGACCTGGATTGGCCACTGTTGGAAACAGGATGCTGGGCTCGATGGGCCTTTGGTCTGTCCCAGTATGGCAACACTTATGTACTTGGGATTCTGAATGGAATCTTGCTACTCTTTGGGGCTCTAAATGGAATGTTGCTACACTTTGAAATTCTGCATGGAATCTTGTTATTCTTTAGAATTCTAGAATCTTGCTACTCTTTGGGGTTCTACATGGAATGTTGCTATTCTTTGTTTTTCTGCCAGGTACTTATGACCTGGATTGGCCACTGTTGGAAACAGGATGCTGGGCTCGATGGACCTTTGTTCTTTCCCAGTATGGCAATACTTACGTACTTACGTACTCTTCCTTGTTTAGGCGATACCAAATTTTAATCAAACTTGATAATGCTTACTTATGAAGAAAATGTATTTCTATGCACAATTTCAGTTATATCCAAGAAACATAGGGGACATAAGTAGCATTGGACTTTCTTCCAGCTGTACCAGAAGTGACCTCTGAGGAGCTAAGGTACCATGAACCTTCAATTGGTTCAACCCAGGGCTTTCTCTCTTATTTTTTAGTAGGGCTGCAGTTAACTCTGAGTTTCATGCATCGATTATTAATTGTGATTAAAAAAAAAAGAATCAGTCATGTTGCAGCATCTCCTGCCTCTTCCAAACATCTCTTTTGCTCTCTTCTAATCCCAACCCCTGTTACCCCCTCCGCCCTGGTCTTCCTTAGAGATGGTCTTCTGCTGGTTTCCGGCAGAGGCAGCTTCGCATATAGCAGCCTGGTCTGAAGCTTTCCCTCTGATCTATTCCACCCATGAAGAAATATGATGTCAAAGGAGGTGGGGTGGGCCAGATGGAAAGCTTTAGAGGGAGGGAGATTATCAGTCTTTTAGGGAAGGGACGAGGATTTGATATTTTTATTTATTTTATTTTTGTTACATTTCTACCCCGCGCTTTCCCACTCATGGCAGGCTCAATGCGGCTTACATGGGGCAATGGAGGGTTAAGTGACTTGCCCAGAGTCACAAGGAGCTGCCTGTGCCTGAAGTGGGAATTGAACTCAGTTCCCCAGGACCAAAGTCCACCACCCTAACCACTAGGCCACTCCTCCACTGTTGCTACTATTTGAGATTCTACATGGAATGTTGCTATTCCACTAGCAACATTCCATGTAGAAGTCCGCCCTTGCAGATCACCAATGTGGCCGCGCAGGCTTCTGCTTCTGTGAGTCTGACGTCCTGCACGTACGTGCAGGACGTCAGACTCACAGAAACAGAAGCCTGCGCAGCCTTCTACATGGAATGTTGCTAGTGGAATAGCAACATTCCATGTAGAATCTCCAATAGTAGCAACATTCCATGTAGAATCTCCAGTAGTAGCAACATTCCATGTAGAATCTCCAATAGTATCTATTTTATTTTTGTTACATTTGTACTCATGGCAGGCTCAATGCGGCTTACATGGGGCAATGGAGGGTTAAGTGACTTGCCCAGAGTCACAAGGAGCTGCCTGTGCCTGAAGTGGGAATCGAACTCAGTTCCCAGGACCAAAGTCCACCACCCTAACCACTAGGCCACTCCTCCACTGTTGCTACTATTTGAGATTCTACATGGAATGTTGCTATTCCACTAGCAACATTCCATGTAGAAGTCGGCCCTTGCAGATCACCAATGTGGCCGCGCAGGCTTCTGCTTCTGTGAGTCTGACGTCCTGCACGTACGTGCAGGACGTCAGACTCACAGAAACAGAAGCCTGCGCAGCCTTCTACATGGAATGTTGCTAGTGGAATAGCAACATTCCATGTAGAATCTCCAATAGTAGCAACATTCCATGTAGAATCTCCAGTAGTAGCAACATTCCATGTAGAATCTCCAATAGTATCTATTTTATTTTTGTTACATTTGTACTCATGGCAGGCTCAATGCGGCTTACATGGGGCAATGGAGGGTTAAGTGACTTGCCCAGAGTCACAAGGAGCTGCCTGTGCCTGAAGTGGGAATCGAACTCAGTTCCCCAGGACCAAAGTCCACCACCCTAACCACTAGGCCACTCCTCCACTGTTGCTACTATTTGAGATTCTACATGGAATGTTGCTATTCCACTAGCAACATTCCATGTAGAAGTCGGCCCTTGCAGATCACCAATGTGGCCGCGCAGGCTTCTGCTTCTGTGAGTCTGACGTCCTGCACGTACGTGCAGGACGTCAGACTCACAGAAACAGAAGCCTGCGCAGCCTTCTACATGGAATGTTGCTAGTGGAATAGCAACATTCCATGTAGAATCTCCAATACTAGCAACATTCCATGTAGAATCTCCAGTAGTAGCAACATTCCATGTAGAATCTCCAATAGTATCTATTTTATTTTTGTTACATTTGTATTCATGGCAGGCTCAATGCGGGTTACATGGGGCAATGGAGGGTTAAGTGACTTGCCCAGAGTCACAAGGAGCTGCCTGTGCCTGAAGTGGGAATCGAACTCAGTTCCCCAGGACCAAAGTCCACCACCCTAACCACTAGGCCACTCCTCCGCCATCTTGCTGTGGTTAAAATCAGTGGTTTCTATATTATACATTTTTTGCTGCATATGCTTATTTCTAGGATATATACAACAACACTTACTGTGAAGTATTACTGTTAGCTAGGGGACGTCTCATACATTCATCCTGGCACAAGGTATCACGCTATTAGCGAACTTCTGATTTAGTGCCGATTTTTATAATCATTGACTGCCTCCAGCCTCCGATGGTACACAGATCTTGCTGAGCATTCGTGTCTCTTAATGTCTCTTAGTGTATATACGTGTTAGTGCCACATTTTCATCTATATATATAAAACTCACCCTCGAGATTCAAGATGGCGATCTAGCAGGACGTGCGATTAAGACGCTCCCGAGGTTTACTTTGAATAGTACCTTTTTCCACAGGAATAATGCCGAAAAGGAAAGGGAAGCCGAGGGGACCACCCCTCCCAAAGCAGATCCCTTCCTTGCCTGGGCAGCAGTCTCTATCGGCATTTTTGGTTTCCACTCCAACTGCGGGTGTTTCTATTAGCGGGGAAAGGAAGAGCCCTGCTCAGGAGAGCGACCTTTCGCTCAGCCCGCTGGGACCGTTGACCCCGACGCCTCCGCATGCACCCGGAAGCGCTGTTCCGACTGCCGAATGTAGAGCGGAGTCGAAGGAGTGGTGCGCTCCCGAGGTAATTGCGATGCCCGATACACCCTTAGGGCTGGCTCAGGGAACCCAGCGAACGCCCGGAACTACAGAGGGGGAAACCGTGGAGGAACCATCTTTAACAACTACACAAGAAGAAATTACTTCTTGTGCTCTGGCGATGCAGCCCCTGGTTAAACCCCAAGAGGTTTCACTGGAGACGATATGGACGGCTCTGGAATCTCTTCACAAGGTTTGTACCTCATTTATTACAGTCTCCTTGAATAATGCAACGCAGATAAACTCTTTAAAAACTCAAACTGAAGGGCTGTTGAGAAAGCAAACTGGCCTGGAAGGACAAATAGGAAAAATTTCTCAACATCAAGCCTTAACCTCAGGGGATCGAATATTAATCCATAGGAAACTAGAGAATCTTGAAAATCAATCAAGAAACCTGAATGTAAGACTGCTAAATTTTCCGAAGTCTAAATTTGTCACTCCCAAGGATATGTTTGCAAAATTCTTGAAAGAGGTATTCAAATACCCAGAGCAATCTTTACCCCCATTACAAAAAATTCATTACCTGGAAGTAAAAACTTCCCCACAACAGGATATTTCTAAAGTTAATTCACCTGAGAAGCTGGATTTAACTAATCTATTGGAGCAATCAATGGATAATACAGAGACTAGAGCAACCTTGATAGTAACATTTGTTTTCCTACAAGATAAAGAATCTTTAATGAGACTTTACTTTAAAAACATCCATCCGGTTTTTAAAGGAAGCAAGGTCTCTATATTTCCAGATATTGCAAGATGGACGCAACAGAGACGAAAGAAATTCCTGGACATGAATCTCTTGCCAGTGGGGCGATTTTCCAGCTACGATTTCCGTGTAAATGCATGTTGATATTCAAGGAGGAAAAATATATATTCTTTGAACCTGAACAATTGTGGTCCTTCCTTGATAAGAAGATGAACCAGGCTTCAATCCAAACGTTGAATCCCGAGAATATTTAGGAACCGCTGCTAGTATTCCTTTAACCTACTTATTGTTTTGCTAACTTCCTTTGGCTTATAAACCATCTTGAATCTCCCATCCTTATTAGTGGACTATAATTCCATTTCTTAAGGTTAATATTATTGTAATAATGATTTCTTATGTGTTTCACTTTGATGTTTGAAATGGATGTATCAATTCAAAGAGAAGTATCTTTGTTTAAATATGAAATTAATAAAGAGATTTAAATATAAAACTCACCCTCAACGTTCTATTGGCTGCTGACATCACTGAAGCCAAGGTTCGTATGTTCGAAGCTCTGAAGCCTCGAAAATCACAGTCTCTGGGCCCCGCCCTCGCGTCAAACGTTATGACATTGAGGGCGGAGGCGGAGCAATTCACCGCCCTCGCGTCAAACGTTATGACGTTGAGGGCGGAGGCGAAGCAATTCACCCACATCGACGACGGGTGGGGGGGGGGCCTCAGGAAAGCCTTGCTAGCGCCCGTTTCATTGGCTCCAGAAATGGGCCTTTTTTTTTACTAGTATCTCCATAATTTCACTTTTTTTCTTAATTTTTCTCTGTGTACTATCCATATGATTCACATATATAATCTCTCTATAGTAATCTACACTTGAGCTTCAACCAGTGGAAAGAAAGTTTTTTTTTACGTATCTTCGCACTGCTGAAAGCCGCAGTTTGATCTGGTCATTGTGTGATTCAACACTATGTCCCTCAAAGATGTCTCTCGACTGCATTCAAGTACAACTTCGGTATACATGTGATCCCGACAGGAGCCTGTTTCACATCTGTTTGCTTTGTCAAGGGAAAGCTGTTGTATACTTCAACAACAGGCCCACTGGAATCTCAGACATGAACAAGGAATCCAAGTGTAACCCACTCCTCTCACTTAGCCGGTTTAGGCTCTCTGGTTATCTCCGCTGAGAGCTGACCTTGGGGTTCGGGAGACTGGGATGTACGAAGAAATGCAAAGTGATGCACTTAGGGAGTAGAAATCCAAGGGAGACGTATGTGTTAGGTGGGGAGAGCCTGATAGAAACGGATGGGGAGAGGGATCTTGGGGTGATAGTATCTGAGGACCTGAAGGCGACGAAACAGTGCGACAAGGCGGTGGCCGTAGCTAGAAGATTGCTAGGCTGTATAGAGAGAGGAGTGACCAGCAGAAGAAAGGAGGTTTTAATGCCCCTGTATAAGACGTTGGTGAGGCCCCACCTGGAGTATTGTGTTCAGTTTTGGAGGCCGTATCTTGTGAAGGATGTTAAAAAAATGGAAGCGGTGCAAAGAAAAGCTACGAGAATGGTATGGGATTTGCGTTCCAAGACGTATGAAGAGAGACTTGCTGACCTGAACATGTATACCCTGGAGGAAAGGAGGAACAGGGGTGATATGATACAGACGTTCAAATATTTGAAAGGTATTAATCCGCAAACGAATCTTTTCCGGAGATGGGAAGGCGGTAGAACGAGAGGACATGAAATGAGATTGAAGGGGGGCAGACTCAGGAAAGATGTCAGGAAGTATTTTTTCACGGAGAGGGTGGTGGATGCTTGGAATGCCCTCCCGCGGGAGGTGGTGGAGATGAAAACGGTAACGGAGTTCAAACATGCGTGGGATGTGCATAAAGGAACCCTGTGCATAAGGAATGGATCCTCAGAAGTTTAGCTGAAATTGGGTGGCGGAGCAGGTGAGGGGAAGAGGGGTTGGTGGTTGGGAGGCTAGGATAGGGGAGGGCAGACTTATACGGTCTGTACCATAGTCGATGATGGGAGGCGGGACTGGTGGTTGGGAGGCAGGGATAGTGCTGGGCAGACTTATACGGTCTGTGCCCTGAAAAGGACAGGTACAAATTCAAGGTAAGGTATACACATATGAGTTTGTCTGGGGCAGACTGAATGGACCATGCAGGTCTTTTTCTACCGTCATATACTATGTTACTATGCACTATTCACTTCAGGTTCCTTCCGATTCCAACCCAGGAACCACACGGTAGTCAGGAGAGCCAAAAAAATTAACTGAACTTTATTTAACAAATTAGAACTCAGTAACGGCTGTCGTGAAAGTCCTCAGCATACAGTTAAGATGCCATGGCACAGGCTTGATCTTACAAAGTCACAAGAGCAGATAACCTTTTCTTCTTTTGCCTAAGAGTAACACCCTTAAGCCTGACCTATAGCTAGATGACACCCCACAGTCAGTTTCTGCTATGTAACATCACTACCAATGGAGATTTGGATCCAGCATTACTGTCCCAGCCTTTCAGGGATCTACCCTAAAAGAAATCACCAGCTGTGAGCAGACCAGTGGCGTAGCTACGTGGGGCCACGGGGGCCTGGGCCCCTGTAGATTTGGCCCTGGACCCCCTGCCGATGACCCTCTCGACCCCCCCTCCCGCCGCCGCCGTCAGGACGTTAGACTCACAGAAACAGAACGAAGCCTTGCGCCGGAAGAAGAGGACCTCGGCTGGTGGGGGTTGGGGCCCCCCGCCAGCAAAGGTAGGTGACGGTGGCAGTGGGGGAGGGTTGGCAGCGGGAGGGGGGGTCAAAGTTGCTGGTGGTGGTGGCAGCGGTGGGGGGGGGAGGTCGGCAATGGCGGGGGGGGGGGGGGCTAAAATGTACCCCCTCACCTCGGGTTCTGGACCCCCCTCCCACCGAAGTCTGGATATGCCCCTGGGGCAGACAACTTGGTTTCTGCCAGGTACTTGTGACCTGGCTTGGCCACTGTTTGGAAAACAGGATACTGGGCTAGATGTTCTTATGTACCCTTGATCCTGGTTTGCAGTGAGACTCCCCAATCTTAGCCCACAGTTTGGCTCCTCTGTTGGCTAAGAAGATTAACAGCAATGACCCTGATCCTGCTCTTTTATCAGGGTTGGCTCAGCAGGTACCTCTCTCTCTTTTCACTTGGCGGGGGTACAGAATTTATTAAACACAGGTTACCAAAGACAAATCTTACAATACTGTCTTTCTTTATATAGTAATTATCAGCTCTACTCCACACAGATCCCATGAATCAGGGCACTCTCAAGTGTGAGATGGACTCGTGAATACTTCCATGCTGGGCTCATCCCAACCAGGGCTCCGATATAACAAAGGATTACACAAGCATGGATAAAACACAGATAATAAAGATAATACCCAACACTAGATCAACCCAGAAGCGGAGCACATAAACCCCCAGCTCTCTTGGCTGGGCCCATCGAACAGGGTGTAGGGGGCGACACTCCCAAAGGCAGGAGGCACACGTGTACATACTCCCAATTCAACAAAGTTAAGTTTGGCACTCATTACCATAGGATGTGGTAACAGTGCTTAGTGTATCTGAGTTTTAAAAAGTTTTGGACAAGTTCCTGGAGGAAAAGTGCACAGCTTGCTATTGAGATAGAAATGGGGAAAGACACTGCTGTTCCTGGGATCGGTAGCATGGGTTTTGAATTGGACCTGTTCAGGAAATTAGAGATTTATAAGAAAACTTTAAGTGAAGAAAAGTAAAAAAAAAACCCAATACTTAATAACCAACTAATATGGAGGTTTTTTTTTTTTTTTTTTAGAGCCAATGATAGAATGCAGCTGGTTGGAGAGCATTGTAATATGAAGTTCTCACCAATGCCATTGAAGCCCCAGTGATAAATGAGGCTCTTTTTCCTCTGTTAACAAAAATTAAAATAAAAACGAGTAAATAACTAATTATGGTCCTTGTTTACCAAGGGCGTAGCCAGACTTCGGCGGGAGGGGGGTCCAGAGCATGAGGTGAAGGGGCACATTTTAGCCCCCCTCCCGGCGGCGCAAACCCCCCGCCATTGCCGCCCTCCCACCTCCGCCGCCACCACCACCACCAACTTTGACCCCACCCCGCCGCCGACCCTCTCGCTCCCCTCCCGCCGCCAGTCCTCCCCCGCCGTCACCGTCGCCTACCTTTGCTGGCAGGGGACCCCAACCCCCGCCAGCCGAGGTCCTCTTCATCCTTCACTCTGTTTCTCTGACTCAGAAACAGAACGAAGGAAAAAGAGGACCTCGGCTGGCGGGGGTTGGGTCCCCCACCAGCAAAGGTAGGCGACGGCGGATTGGTAGCGGGAGGGGGGTCAAAAGGGTCGTCGGCAGGGGGGTCCAGGGCCAAATCTACGGGGGCCCAGGCCCCCGTGGCCCCACGTAGCTACGCCACTGCTGTTTACTAAGGTGCGTTAGCGTTTTTAACGCGCCTACAACTAGTGCACGTGCTAACTGTGTAGGCGCTTATAGGGATATTGTAGGCATGTACACGGTTAATCCCCGTACATGGTTAACACACATTAAAAACATTAACACACCTATAATGCGGCTTAGTAAACAGGGCCGATAAGTATTTCAAAAAATATGTAAAAAGGTACTGGACTTCTTATGGGTAACCTTAGGGGCGGGGTCACTACCTATGGCTCTGCCGTTATGGTAGCCACACCCCTTTTACCAGCCATGGCGCATGTAAAAAATAAAAAATAAAAAATATAGCATGAGTTTCCTAAGTAGCAAACTATGTGCCATACTTTGTATTGTTGTTTGAATATTTTTACTGCTGTAATTGTCTATTGCTTATGTTGGATTTATTCTTGCTGTACACCGCCTAGAGTGAATTCCGTAATGGCACCTGGGTGCCCAGAATGTAGCATAACCCGGTAAAGGTACATCTTACTTCTAGGAACCCATCGTTACACCAGGCCCACTGTAGACCTGGGGTAACTGCAGATGCCCAAATACAGCAAGGGTGCATGTAACGTACCGCATTCTGTACATAAGTACATAAGTAATGCCATACTGGGAAAAGACAAAGGGTCCATTGAGCCCAGCATCCTGTCCACGACAGTGGCCAATCCAGGCCAAGGGCACCTGGCGAGCTTCCCAAACGTACAAACATTCAATACATGTTATTCCTGGGATTTTGGATTTTTCCAAGTCCGTTTAGTAGCAGTTTATGGACTTGTCCTTTAGGAAACCGTCCAACCCCTTTTTAAACTCTGCTAAGCTAACCGCCTTCACCACGTTCACCGGCAACGAATTCCAGAGTTTAATTACGCGTTGGGTGAAGAAAAAGTTTCTCCGATTTGTTTTAAATTTACTACACTGTAGTTTCATCGCATGCCCCCCTAGTCCTAGTATTTTTGGAAAGCGTGAACAGACGCTTCATATCCACCTGTTCCACTCCACTCATTATTTTATATACCTCTATCATGTCTCCCCTCAGCCATCTCTTCTCCAAGCTGAATAGCCCTAGCCTCCTTAGTCTTTCTTCATAGGGAAGTCGTCCCATCCCCGCTATCATTTTAGTCGCCCTTCGCTGCACCTTTTCCAATTGTACTATATCTTTCTTGAGATTGCACGTACAAGTGGCAGCCCGACACTTGCCCCTCCCATACTCCACAAATGTGGATAGGCCATATGGTCTTTATTTGCTTTCATTTTGTTATGTTTCTATTTGGGACAAGTACATAGGATCTCTAAGAGAGAGAGGAAGGGATAGCAGATGGCATGGGTGCAGTGGCGTACCAAGGGCAGGGCGGTGGGGGCAGTCCGCCCCGGGTGCACGCTGCTGGAGGGTGCAGAGAGCAGCCGCGCACCTGCCGGCTCTGCTGGTTCCCTGCTCCCTCTGCCCTGGAACAGGTTACTTCCTGTTCCGGGGCAGAGGGAGCAGGGAGCCAGCGAAGCCGACAGGCGCGCGGCTGCTCAGTGCACCCTCCAGCAGCCAAGAATGCACCCGGGGGGGGGGGCTTGATGCTCTGGGGAGGGGGGTGTCATTGCGCCAGGGGGGTGACGTGCTGCACCCTGGGGGGGGGGACGCCGCTGCACCCGGGGGGGGGTGCAGCGGCGATCCGCCCCGGGTGGCAGCCGACCTAGGATCGCCACTGCATGGGTGGGCAGACTGGACAGGCCACATAGGGGGGGTCAATATTCAAAGTGATTTAACTGGCGAGAAATGGGTCCTGGCTGGTTAACTCGCCTGTTTGGGACTAACAGCTAATTTTCATCAGCACTTAACTGTCATAGAAGCGTTTTGCTGCCACAGCAAACGGCAGCACCAAGTTTTCTTAACTTACAGAAGCCAGACAGCTACATTCCTCTTTGTTAAGCTATCAGCCACAGCACAAGAGATTTAATAGACCCCTGATGCAGGCCTTAGAGTCGAAACACAGCCGTGTCGGGTCGTTTTTTTTAGCTATTAACATTAAAGTTCCAGTTCTTTCCGATCCTACCTAAATTTACACTATCCAGACTGCAACGGCCTCAAATACAAGTCTACCTACGCATCCAGCTTCTCCTTCATAGGAACACAGTTATGGAATGCACTACCTAAAATCTTAAAATTAACTCAGAACCACCTAAATTTCAGGAAATGACTGAAGACCACCCTGTTTACGAAGGCTTACCTTCATGACTCAACTTAATTTACCTCTTCCTGTTACAGCAAATTCCATGGACCCTTACCTTTATTATTCACTCTTATTATCTCTGTTGTTCTTTACGATATCTATACGTTTACTGTTTTTTTATTACATTGTTATGTTATTTAATTGAACTGTAGTTTGCCCTACGGTTTTGTAAGCCACATTGAGCCTACTATTGGTGGGGAAAATGTGGGGTATAAATGTGTTAAATAATTAAAGACATCCTGATATCCTACATAAGTACATAAGTATTGCCATACTGGGAAAGACCAAAGGTCCATCAAGCTCAGTATCCTGTTTCCAACAGTGGCCAATCCAGGTCACAAATACCCGGCAAGATCCTGAAAAAGTTCAATACATTTTATGCTGCTTATCCCAGAAATAGTGGATTTCCCCCAAATCCATTTAATAATGGTCTATGAACTTTTCCTTTAGGAACCGTCCAAACCTTTTTAAAACTCCGCTAAGCTAACCGCCTATACCACATTCTCTGGCAACAAATTCCAGAGTTTAATTGCACGCTGAGTGAAGAAAACTTTTCTCCGATTCATTTTAAATTTACTACATTGTAGCTTCATCGCAAGCCACCTAGTCCTAATATTTTTGGAAAGCGTGAACAGACGCTTCACATCTACCCGTTCAACTCCACTCATTATTTTATAGACCTCTATCATATCTCCCCTCAGCCGCCTTTTCTCCAAGCTGAAGAGCCCTAGCCACTTTAGCCTTTCCTCAGGCGGACCCAGGCCCATCCCCCCTACCTGTTACACTTGTGGTGGTAAATGGGAGCCCTCCAAAACCCACCCAAAACCCACTGTATCCACATGTAGGTGCCCCCCTTCACCCATAAGGGCTATGGTAGTGTTGTACAGTTGTGGGTAGTTGGTTTGGGTTTTTTTTGGGGGGGCTCAGCACCCAAGATAAGGGAACTATGCACCTGGGAGCAATTTGTGAAGTCCACTGCAGTGCCCCCTAGGTTGCCCATTTGATGTCCTGGCATTTCAGGGAGACCACTGTACTATAAATGCTGGCTCCTCCCATGACCAAATACATTGGATTTGGCCGGGTTTGAGATGGCCACCATTAGTTTCCATTATCGGCAAAAGCCAATGGCGGCGATCTCTAATGCCGGCCATCTCTAACGCCGGCCCAAATGTTGAGATTTGGCCGGCCCCGACCGTATTATCGAAACAAAAGATGGCAGGCCATCTTCTTTCAATAATACGGTTGGGTATGCCGCTTTCTGGGGCCAGCCTTAGAGATGGCCGCCCATATAAATTGCTGGCCCCGTTCGATTATGCCCCTCCACGTTACCTAAGCCATCCCTTATAGAATAATGCTTAGGTGTTTTGCTGTCACTTATGCTTGTAAATGTACACTGGCCTCAAGTAGCACGTAAATGCAAATACTCTTTTGTAGAATTGCCCTTTTCATAGACAGGATATTTCTGTAAGGCTATAAGACAGTGGAGATGAGTCTGGGAAATTAGCGGAAATCATTTAGGGCATCCCTGCTAGGCACCGAACAGAATTATTTAAAATCTTAAGGCCTCATCCTCTTGGAAATGAGAAAGAAGTATTACATAAAAGACTGATGCACAATATTTTTGAGATGAAAGAATGCGAAGAGCCTAGCTTTTAGATCAGCGGGATGTTAATATGAATGGGGTGATTGGCATGGACCGCTTTCAACAAGGCTAGTTAGGTATTCCATGCCTTGTGATTCAGAATGGAAAAGATGTATGATCCCACAACATTTCATATAAGACTTTCTTCTCAGATTACTATCAGTTTGATGGAGAGGTGTTGGATGAAATTCACAATTTATTTGGACAAGGGGAGATATCAATAATAAATCAGAGAACAATAAAATGAGCTAAGCTCACCTTTATCTTAAGCAGAGTTGCAGGAAGCAATCAAAAGCTCTCAGCCCTGGGAAATGTGCTAGATTCTATGGATATCCTGCTGTGTTTTCTACACATATGGTGAACTGATAAAGGCACATTTAGTGCCTCTGTGGAATAACTTCTAGCAGGATGGTCTGTTACTGACTTCCCCTGAGACATGCAAAGCTAATAAAGGTGGTCTGGATAATGTTACAGAGCTAGGGGCAGATGCAGAAATCTTCCTGCGTTGTTACCATGGGTTAAGCACGTTTGATCATGGAATAGCAATGCAGAAAGGGTTTCAGTGTAGGTGTTAACCTGTGCGGAATCCCTAACCACAATTGCATTGAAATGAATGCAAATGCGGGGCATTTGCTAACCTGCAGCATGCAAAAAAAAAAAAAAAGTTTTAGCAGTGCAGGAGTGGAGGAGTGGCCTAGTGGTTAGGGTGGTGGACTTTGGTCCTGGGGAACTGAGGAACTGAGTCCGATTCCCGGCACAGGCAGCTCCTTGTGACTCTGGGCAAGTCACTTAACCCTCCATTGCCCATTGCCCCATGTAAGCCGCATTGAGGCTGCCATGAGTGGGAAAGTGCAGGGTACAAATGTAACAAAAATAAAATAGATACTATTGGAGATTCTACATGGAATGTTGCTACTATTGGAGATTCTACATGGAATGTTGCTATTCCACTAGCAACATTCCATGTAGAAGGCTGCGCAGGCTTCTGTTTCTGTGAGTCTGACGTCCTGCACATACGTGCAGGACGTCAGACTCGCAGAAGCCTGCGTGGCCACATTGGTGATCTGTCTGCAAGGGCCGACTTCTACATGGAATGTTGCTAGTGGAATAGCAACATTCCATGTAGAATCTCAAATAGTAGCAACTGTGGAGGAGTGGCCTAGTGGTTAGGGTGGTGGACTTTGGTCCTGAGGAACTGAGTTTGATTCCCACTTCAGACACAGGCAGCTCCTTGTGACTCTGGGCAAGTCACTTAACCCTCCATTGCCCCATGTAAGCCGCATTGAGCCTGCCATGAGTGGGAAAGCGCGGGGTACAAATGTAAGAAAAAAAAAATTACCATGGGAAAATGTATGTCAGGGTCCGGGGCATCATAGAAGGGTTGGTTGAGAGGAGCCCCCCTGTCTCCCCAACCCAACCACCCTGCCCCGGATGCCTGTATCGGTCCATCTGGTGGTCTAGTGCCTCCCCCCCCCCCCATGACATGACCCGGCCCAAGCCCCCTCCCACAGTTCTAAAGTTTTCCTGGTGGTACAATGGCACACCCTCCATCCCCTGGACCCAAGCCCCTCCCTCCCCAGGCCCAAATTTGGGCATGTTTGCAATTCAATTGACTAACGATCTAACTAGTGTCAACAATTAGCTTAACAAGCAATTATTGACACTAATTCAATTTAATTGAAATGTATACACATGCATTTAGGTGCTGGATCTGGGCCTACATTTTACGTGTGAGTCCAAAAAGGGGGGCTTGATCATGGGAGGGTCATGAGTGGATTGGGGATGTTGCTAGAATTTACACATGTAATTATAGAATTATATGGGGACACATTCCTAACTTTAGGTGCAAGATTTATATCACACTTCAGTTGGTGCAATAGCTGCACCTAAATTTAGGTGCTATTTCTGGGTATAAGCAGGGGCGTAGCCAGACTTCGGTGAGAGGGGGGTCTAGAGCCCGAGGTGAGAGGGCACATTTTAGCCCCCCCCCCTGGTGCTGCCGACCCCCCCCCCCTCTGCCGATGACCCTCTCGACCCCTCCTCCTGCCGCCAACCCGCCGTCGCCTATCTTTGCTGGCGGGGGAACCCAACCCCTGCCAGCTGAGGTCCTCTTCTTCTCGCAAAAGGCTTCCTTCTGTTTCTGACGTCCTGCCAAACTATCAACTAAGAGTATTCTGGATTCTGTAATTAGCGTTTAGGTGCCAAACTATCAACTAAGCGTATTCTGTAATTGGCACCGATATAGAATACGCTTAGCTGGCACTGATTTCAGCACCGATCTTTTAGGCGACATATATAGAATCTCCTCCTATGAGGATTCTGGTGCTGATCTCTAGGCGTGCTATATAGAATCCGGGGCTATATACAGTGCAATCCACTTAAGTGCAAGGGACCAAAGAAATGCACGCAGTTAACCAGAGCGTGCACTTAACCGTTGTGACCCAAAGAAGCTTGACACCTGATAAACAGTACTGTTTATTATTATACGTACAGTATACAGTCTCCGTTAACTGACGTTAGGCTTACTTGAAGTAATCAGTTATAGTCCTCTGTACACCAGGGGCGTATCTGCTATGGGGCCACAGGGGCCTGGCCCCCGCAGATTTGCCCCTGGACCCCCTTACCAATGACACTCTCAACCCCCCTCCTCCTGCCGTCACTCCGCTGTTGCACCTCACCTCCCTTTGCTGGCGGGGGACCCCAACCCCCGCCAGCCGAAGTCTCCGTCCTTCCTTTGTTTGAGATTGGTGGTTTCTGACGTCCTGCACGCACGCACGTACAACGTGCAGCGTGCAGGACGTCAGAAACCACCAAACCCAAACGAACGAAGGACGGAGACTTCAGCTGGCGGGCCAGCCCCCGCCAGCAAAGGGAGGTGAGGCGCGACGGCGGGAGGAGGGGGGGTTCAAAGTAGTCGGAGCTGTCTTCCGCGAGAGGGGGGGGGTTTAAAGTAGTTGGGCGGGGGGGCAGTGGTGGCGTCGTCGTCTTCGTCTTCAGCGGGGGGGGGGGGGGGTCAGTGCCGCCGGGGGGGGGGGCTAAAATGTGCCCCCTCTCCTCGGCTCTGGCCCCCCCTACCATTGAAGTTCAGATACGCCCCTGCTGTACACTCTTGGATCTGTGAGTCCCATAGACTACGTCTGCCAGACGGTAAAAACTGTCATAGCACTGACGTCCAGTGGCCTCCAGATAGGCCTGCACGGTGTTGAGACTCTCCAGCGCTCTTGCAAAAGTGACAGGAGGTTATTGAATTTCATCAGCATGTGCCTCGCTGCTCATTTCATTATCTGTTTCATCATCAGCCGTTGTTGCCTGCGTGTAGGCGCATATCTCGACATCAGTGCTGTCTTCAGCTGTTTGTAGATCATAATCTAATGATTTAGAGATGGGAGTAACTAGCATTGTATATAAATTTGCTGATGACACAAAGTTATTCAAAGTCGTTAATTCGTGAGATGATTGTGAAAAATTACAGAAGGACCTTACGAGACTGGGAGACTGGGCGGCTAAATGGCAGATGACGTTTAATGTGAGCAAGTGCAAGGTGATGCATGTGGGAAAAAAGAACCCGAATTATAGCTACGTCATGCAAGGTTCCACGTTAGGAGTTACGGACCAAGAAAGGGATCTACTACTACTACTACTATTTAGCATTTCTATAGTGCTACAAGGCGTACGCAGCGCTGCACAAACATAGAAGAAAGACAGTCCCTGCTCAAAGAGCCTACAATCTAATAGACAAAAAATAAAGTAAGCAAATCAAATCAATTAATGTGTACAGGAAGGAGGAGAGGAGGGTAGGTGGAGGCGAGTGGTTACAAGTGGTTACGAGTCAAAAGCAATGTTAAAGAGGTGGGCTTTCAATCTAGATTTAAAGGTGGCCAAGGATGGGGCAAGACGTAGGGGCTCAGGAAGTTTATTCCAGGCGTAGGGTGCAGCGAGACAGAAGGCGCGAAGTCTGGAGTTGGCAGTAGTGGAGAAGGGAACAGATAAGAAGGATTTATCCATGGAGCGGAGTGCACGGGAAGGGGTGTAGGGAAGGACGAGTGTGGAGAGATACTGGGGAGCAGTAGAGTGAGTACATTTATAGGTTAGTAGAAGAAGTTTGAACAAGATGCGAAAATGGATAGGGAGCCAGTGAAGCGACTTGAGGAGAGGGGTAGTATGAGTAAAGCGACCCTGGCGGAAGACGAGACGGGCAGCAGAGTTTTGAACCGATTGGAGAGGGGAGAGGTGACTAAGTGGGAGGCCAGCAAGAAGCAGATTGCAGTAGTCCAAACGAGAGGTGACAAGGGTGTGGATGAGGGTTTTGGTAGAGTGCTCGGAAAGAAAGGGGCGGATTTTACGGATGCTGTAAAGAAAGAAACGACAGGTCTTGGCGATCTGCTGGATATGAGCAGAGAAGGAGAGAGAAGAGTCAAAGATGACCCCAAGGTTTCGAGCTGAGGAGACAGGGAGAATGAGAGAGCCATCAACAGATATAGAAAACGGGGGGAGTGGGGATCTGGGTGTCGTTGATAATACACTGAAACCTTCTGCTCAGTGTGCTGCTGCGGCTAGCAAAGTGAATAGAATGTTGGGTATCATTAGGAAAGGTATAGAAAACAGGTGTGAGGATGTTATAATGCCGTTGTATCATTCCATGGTGCGACCGCACCTTGAGTATTGTGTCCAATTCTGGTCACCGCATCTCAAGAAAGATATAGTGGAATTGGAAAAGGTGCAGTGAAGGGCGACGAAAATGATAGCGGGGACGTGACGACTTCCCTATGAAGAAAGACTAAGGAGGCTAGGGCTTTTCAGCTTGGAGAAGAGACGGCTAAGGGGAGACATGATAGAGGTATATAAAATAATGAGTGGAGTGGAACAGGTGGATGTGAAGCGTCTGTTCATTCTTTCCAAAAATACTGGGACTAGGGGGCATGCGATGAAACTACAGTGTAGTAAATTTAAAACAAATCGGAGAAAACATTTCTTCACCCAACGCGTAATTAAACTCTGGAATTCGTTGCCGGAGAACGTGGTGAAGGCGGTTAGCTTGGCAGAGTTTAAAAAGGGTTTGGACGGTTTCCTAAAGGACAAGTCCATAGACCGCTACTAAATGGACTTGGGAAAATCCACAATTCCAGGAATAACATGTATAGAATGTTTGTACATTTGGGAAGCTGCCAGGTGCCCTTGACCTGGACTGGCCACTCTCGGGGACAAGATGCTGGGCTTGATGGGCCTTTGGTCTTTTCCCAGTATGGCATTACTTATGTACTTATGTAGCGATGGAACTCCTCTTCAGTAAAACCGGCTGGGATGTCAATAACCTGTTCATCTGACGCGCTTGCAACAGCTGCACCTGTTTCGTCCCTCTCCACATCCTGAACAAAGCTTGCCCCCTTGTAGCAGTTCACAATGGTTGCCTGTGTAACATGATTCCAGGCTTCTTTCTGCATATGTAGGGAATCCAACAGTGATTTCCCGCAGAGGAGCGGTCTTAAACCATGCATGTAAGCGAATCTTGCACTTATCAGTGGTATGCTAAACCGAAGTTTGTCCCCATAGAAATTGATGGTGCCAAAAACGGGACTGAAGTACAGTATGTAGTTAAACAGAGCATGCGCTTATCCGACATGCACGTATATGGAGTGCACTCTATATGGAATCTAGCCCTATGTGATCACACTACAAAAGAACACAAAAGAGGGGCTTTTCAGGTCCACAGTAAATAGCAAGAAGTACTACTACTACTACTTATCATTTCTAAAGCGCTACTAGATGTACGCAGCGCTGTACACTTGAACATGAAGAGACAGTCCCTGCTCGACAGAGCGTACAATCTAATCAGGACAGAAAAACAGGACAAATAAGGGATAAGGACAAAGAGTAGCAAGATTCTGGAATCCCAAAGAGTAGCAAGATTCCATGCAGAATCCTAAAGAGTCTCAAGGTTCCGGAATCCCAAAGAGTAGCAAGATTCCGGAATCCCAAAGACTACTACTACTGTCCCGTCCCGGGCCCTTACCTGGACTCCCGCAGCGGGGAGCAAAGGTCGACGGAGGCCGCGGGATCCAGGGCGGCGAAGACGGGGCCGGCGCTGCCGCAGGTCGCTCCGAGGCCGGCGATCCGCTGGAGTGAGCGCCGGCCTCGGAAAAGGGGATACGCCGGCCAAGATGGCGGCGCCGGCGTCGTCGTCTCCCTGCGCTGGAGCGGACCAGCGAGCCAGCCCCGCCTACTCGCGCCGGATTGGCGCATTGATGAGGAGACTCCGCCTGCCAGGCAGGCTGGCCAATCCAGGCGTCCCTTGCCTGCCTAGGCCGGGGGGATTGGCTCCAGCTGATTGGAAGGGGATGGACTGGCGGGGGATTTAAACAACGGAACGGGAAGAGTCCAGTGCTTCCGTTTCGTATGTCAGAAGCCCACACAGTGGATCGGAAGTGTTGCCTTCAGAGACTGTGTTCCTCTTCAGGCTAGCCGTCCCTGCTAGCCACCTTCAGAGACTGTGTTCCTCTTCAGGCTAGCCGTCCCTGCTAGCCACCTTCAGAGACTGTGTTCCTCTTCAGGCTAGCCGTCCCTGCTAGCCACCTTCAGAGACTGTGTTCCTCTTCAGGCTAGCCGTCCCTGCTAGCCACCTTCAGAGACTGTGTTCCTCTTCAGGCTAGCCATCCCTGCTAGCCACCTTCAGAGACTGTGTTCCTCTTCAGGCTAGCCGTCCCTGCTAGCCACCTTCAGAGACTGTGTTCCTCTTCAGGCTAGCCGTCCCTGCTAGCCACCTTCAGAGACTGTGTTCCTCTTCATGCTATCCGTCCTTGCTAGCCACCTTCAGAGACTGTGTTCCTCTTCAAGCTAGCCGTCCTTGCTAGCCACCTTCAGAGACTGTGTTCCTCTTCAAGCTAGCCGTCCTTGCTAGCCTCAGGGAACCTAAGGGCTCACCAATAACCGCAACAGGACAACTACTACTACTTATCATTTCTATAGCGCTACTAGACGTATGCAGCACTGTACACTTGAACATGAAGAGACAGTCCCTGCTGGACAGAGCTTACAATCTAATTAGGACAGACAAACAGGACAAATAAGAGATAAGGGAATTACTAAGGTGGGGATGATAAAATAAGGGTTATGAACAAGTGAATAAGGGTTAGGAGTTAAAAGCAACATCAAAAAGGTGGGCTTGCAAGGGCGGGCAGGCTTCTGTTTCTGTGAGAAACAGAAGCCTGACCTTGCAGATCAGCAACGCGGCTGCGCAGGCTTCTGTTTCTAGATTTTATGCGGTCCAATACTACTACTACTTATCATTTCTATAGCGCTACTAGACGTATGCAGCGCTGTACACTTGAACATTACGAGACAGTCCCTGCTCGATAGAGCTTACAATCTAATTAGGACAGACAAACAGGACAAATAAGAGATAAGGGAATATTAAAGTAAGGATGATGAAATAAGGGTTTTGAACAAGTGAACAAGGGTTAGGAGTTAAAAGCAGCATCAAAAAGGTGGGTTTTTAGCTTAGGTTAGATTGTGAGCCCTCCTTGAGCTACTACTGAAAAGGTGTGAGCAAAATCTAAATAAATAAACAGTGCCCAGCTTACAAAGATCATGACTGAGGAACGTGCAGCCTGGGAATCACCGGCAAGCAAGACAGTGGCAGAACTGGGCATGTTCACAGTTTAAAAATACTTTAAAAGAACTTTACAAAACTTTAAAAAAATATGGTAAAAAAAACCATAATGTGAAGTTAATGAACCGCATAATGCAGAGAAAGGAAAGCAAAGAAGCTGTGACAATTTAACTAGCACAATAAAACCCTGAAAATGCCCATTAAGGTCTAATAGCACTGTATTTTTCTGTGTTTCTTTTCTTAATACATTTACAATTCCTCCACCCTCTCATCCACCGGTATTCTTCCTTTCAGAGCTCTGAAGAAATCTTCCAGTCTTCACTGGATCATGCCACTTAATAAGAATTTAAAACTCCTCAGCTCTATAATCCCATCCTCAAAGAGACAAGCGTTCCTTATGTGGCAGGTATGGGGTTTTTTTTTTTGACAGCTGGGACAAAGAAGCCGCCTTTTCAAGACAGCCCTGGCGCTGGAGAGTGCCATGTTTCTAAAATACTCTGGATGCCTTGTGTTTCCTATTTGTCATGCTTGGAAGAAGAGGGATTTCTAAGGAGACTCTTGTCACTCACTGTTAATGCCAGTACCAGAGAGACCTCAGAGCTGGTTTTCTTGCCTAATTGCAGCAAGAAAGAAAGGGTCATTATTAACTGCTCACCTTGCCACTCCCTCTTACTCAGAGGGCGCAGTACATTAATATTTATGAACAGGAGTACTACTACTACTATTTAGCATTTCTATAGCGCTACAAGGCGTATGCAGCGCTGCACAAACATAGAAGAAAGACAGTCCCTGCTCAAAGAGCTATGTAATAAAAGTGAGCCAAGTATAGGACAATCAAGCCATTGTGACATCACTGATGAGGTTGGCTCTTATTGGTGGCCTGAGGCATTATGACATCACAATATTAGCTCTGGTTACAAGAGACTACTACTACTACTATTTAGCATTTCTATAGCGCTACAAGGCGTACGCAGCGCTGCACAAACATAGAAGAAAGACAGTCCCTGCTCAAAGAGCTTACAATCTAATAGACAAAAAATAAAGTAAGCAAATCAAATCAATTAATGTGTACAGGAAGGAGGAGAGGAGGGCAGGTGGAGGCCAGTGGTTACGCGTCAAAAGTAGTGTTAAAGAGGTGGGCTTTCAGTCTAGATTTAAAGGTGGCCAAGGATGGGGCAAGACGTAGGGGCTCAGGAAGTTTATTCCAGGCGTAGGGTGCAGCGAGACAGAAGGCGCGAAGTCTGGAGTTGGCAGTAGTGGAGAAGGGAACAGATAAGAAGGATTTATCCATGGAGCGGAGTGCACGGAAAGGGGTGTAGGGAAGGACGAGTGTGGAGAGATACTGGGGAGCAGCAGAGTGAGTACATTTATGGGTTAGTAGAAGATGTTTGAACAGGATACGAACAGGAGCTCTCCTGAATTCCTTTCCAGGTTTCTTGGTTAATATGAGACCAACAAAGCTACCGTCTCAGACACCTCTGGGCCACGCGTTGTTCCCTGGCACTACAGCAGAAAGCAAAAGAAAAGTTCCAGCTATTTGACCAGCACATCTTTCTGCATCAAAGATTCATTTATTTGATACTAACAAGCATGTTTCAAGCGCACTAAGCAGTTAGGGCAGGGATGAGCAACCTGCGGCCCCTGGGCTGAATACAATCTGTCGTTGAATTACATGCGGTCCCCGAGACAACCTCATTAACCAGAATTTTGCTTATTTTAAATACTGTACTTTACAAATATTTGCAGAATAAGTCCCTCCAGCAGTTTTCTCTGATTATTTGTTGTTAATTTTTTTTTTTTACTTATTTCTTTGTCACAGAAAGTCTATTGAGCTCTGTGCATTTTCAGTTCTGACACTATGTAATGCTGCGGCCTTCTAGGGGTATTCAAACATGCGTGGGATAAACATAAAGGAATCCTGTGCAGAAGAAAGGGATCCTCAGGAGCTTAGCCTAGAATGGGTGGCAGAGCTGGTGGTTGGGAGGCGGGGCTAGTGCTGGGCAGACTTATACGGTCTGTGCCAGAGCTGGTGGTTGGGAGGCGGGGCTAGTGCTGGGCAGACTTATACGGTCTGTGCCGGGGCTGGTGGTTGGGAGGCGGGGCTAGTGCTGGGCAGACTTATATGGTCTGTGCCAGAGCCAGTGGTGGGTGGCAGGGATAGTGCTGGGCAGACTTATACGGTCTGTGCCAGAGCTGGTGGTTGGGAGGCGGGGTTGGTGGTTGGGAGGCGGGGATAGTGCGGTCTGTGCCAGAGCTGGTGGTTGGGAGGCGGGGTTGGTGGTTGGGAGGCGGGGATAGTGCGGTCTGTGCCAGAGCTGGTGGTTGGGAGGCGGGGTTGGTGGTTGGGAGGCGGGGATAGTGCGGTCTGTGCCAGAGCTGGTGGTTGGGAGGCGGGGATAGGGCTGGCCAGACTTATACGGTCTGTGCACTGAAGAGGACAGTACAAATAAAAAAAGTAGCACATATGAATTTATCTTCTTGGGCAGACTGGATGGACCGTGCAGATCTTTTTCTGCCGTCATCTACTATGTTACTATGTTACTGGGGCTCCCTCCAAAACCAGAAAAATACTTACTGTACCATGGGCGTAGTTTGGGGGGCTTGCCACCTCCTGCATCGCCAGACCTGCCAAGTCTTCTGCATTGAGTGGGAGGCTCCCGCTTTGGCGGGTCATCTCCTACGCTCCCGCCCAAGTGGAAAAGTCTCCCGCTGACAGGGGTGGTCCTGTGAGGCACTGAGTGTGTTGCACTCCTCCGGCTGGCATCTTTCCTTTTCCACCACTGCAACTCCTCCCCCCCCACCCCTGAACTGGCATCTCCTCTTTTCCTTCTTCCCTCCCTCAACCCTCTTCCCCTGAGTGTTTCAAAACTTGCTGGGTGGTGGCAGCGATTCACAGGCGCTGCCCTGCCGCCAGACTGACATTCTTTCTCTATTGCGGTGGCCTGCCCCCCCCCCCCCCGAGGTAACTTCCTTTAACTGCCAGACCCTCGACCATTCTTCTAACATTCGGAGATCCCTTCTCATCGTTTCTACTCCCTCCAGGGGTATCCACTCTATTGGCTATTTTCGTGTCATCCGCAAAAAGGCACACCTTTCCTTTCAACCCTTCAGCAATATCTCCCACAAATATATTAAACAGAATAGTAACATAGTAACATAGTAGATGACGGCAGAAAAAGACCTGCATGGTCCATCCAGTCTGCCCAACAAGATAACTCATATTTGCTGCTTTTTGTGTATACCCTACTTTGATTTGTACCTGTGCTCTTCAGGGCACAGACCGTATAAGTCTGCCCAGCACTATCCCCGCCTCCCAACCACCAGCCCCGCCTCTCACCACCGGCTCTGGCACAGACCATATAAGTCTGCCCAGCACTATCCCCGCCTCCCAACCACCAGCCCCGCCTCCCAACCACTGGCTCTGGCACAGACCGTATAAGTCTGCCCAGCACTATCCCCGCCTCCCAACCACCTGCCCCTCCTCCCAGCATCGACCCCTGAGGAACTCCACTGCTCACCTTCCTTTCCTCCGAGCGGATTCCATTTACCACCACCCTCTGCCACCTGTCGGTCAACCAGTTTCTTATCCAGTTCACCACTTTTGGTCCTAAGTTCAACCCTTTCAGCTTATTCATGAGTCGTCTGTGGGGGACCGTATCAAAGGCTTTGCTGAAGTCCAAGTAGATTACATCTAGCGCACGTCCCTCATCCAGTTCTGTGGTCACCCAGTCAAAAATGTTAATAAGATTAGTTTGGCAGGATTTTCCTTTCGTAAAGCCATGTTGCCTCGGGTCCTGTAATCCATTGGCTTCTAGAAAGTGGAGGAGTGGCCTAGTGGTTAGGGTGGTGGAGTTTGGTCCTGGGGAACTGAGTTCAATTCCCACTTCAGGCACAGGCAGCTCCTTGTGACTCTGGGCTAGTCACTTAACCCTCCATTGCCCCATGTAAGCCGCATTGAGCCTGCCATGAGTGGGAAAGCACAGGGTACAAATGTAACAAAAAAAAAAAACAGCTATCCTTTCTTTCAGCAGTGACTCCATTATTTTTCCTACCACCAATGTGAGACTTACCGGTCTGTAGTTTCCCACTTCTTCCCTGTCTCCACTTTTTTGAAGAGGGACCACATCCGCTCGTCTCCAATCTCGCGGAACCTCTCCCGTCTCTAATGATCTATTAAATAAATCTTTAAGAGGTCCCGCCAGGACCTCTCTGAGCTCCTTCAGTATCCTGGGATGTATCCCATCCGGCCCCATAGCTTTGTCCACCTTCAGATTCTCCAGCTGTTTATAAACTCTTTCTTCCGTAAACGGCGCAGTATCCACTCCATTCCCAGACGTTTCCTCAGCAGCCAATCGCGGTCCTTCTCCAGGATTTTCCTCCGTGAACACCGAAGAGAAATAATTGTTTAGCACGTTCGCTTTATCTTCATCACTCTCCACATAGCCATTCTCATTATCTTTCAGTCTCGCAATGGGGGAGTAAGGCGAGGTGATCCCCGATTCCCTCCGGTGGTCATCTGGTCAGTTGGGGCACTTTTTTGAGGCTTGGTCCTAAATGTAAATGGACCAAGTAAAGTTGGCCAAGTGCTCGTCAGAGCCGGCCTTCTTTTTTCCATTATTGGCCGAAGCCGGCCATCTCTTAACCACACCCCGTCCCGCCTTTGGTACCCTGCCGACATGCCCCCTTGAACTTTGGCCGGCCCTGCGACGGAAAGCAGTTGAACCTGGCCAAAATCGGCTTTCGATTATACCGATTTGGCCGGGTTTAGGAGATGGCCGTCCATCTCCCGATTTGTGTCGGAATATGGCCGGCCTTCTCCTTTGAAAATAAGCAGGATAGTAACATAGTAAATGATGGCAGATAAAGACCTGTATGGTCCATCCAGTCTGCCCAACATGATAAACTCATTTTACATGGCATGTGATACTTTATATCCGATTTTGATTTGTCCTTGTAATTCTCAGGGCACAGACTGTAGAAGTCTGCCCAGCACTGGTTTTACTCTCCAATTACCGGTGTCGCCACCCAATCTCTGCTAAGATTCCATAGATCCATTCCTTCTAAACAGGATTCCTTTGTGTTTATCCCACAAAGGTATACACTTAGGACCTGATTTACTAAGGTGCGTTAATGTATGTTCTCTGTTTAGGGACTTCTTTGCTAAAGGTTTGCCTTCTATTTTACGTCTATGGGGAAAATGTTTAGTAAACAGTCTGTCCAAAATTCTGTAGCACGACTTATTTTCCGCCAGAATCATTATACCCACACTAGCCCACTCCTCAAGTCACTTCACTGGCTCCCTGTCCGCTTCCGCATACAGTTCAAACTTCTCTTACTGACCTTTAAATGCATCCATTCTGCAGCCGGCCATTACCTCTCCACTCTCATCTCTCCCTACATTCCTCCCCGTAAACTCCACTCGCTGGACAAATCTCTCTTGTCATCCCCCTTCTCCTCCATTGCTAACTCCAGACTTTGTTCCTTTTCCCTCGCGGCACCTTATGCCTGGACTAGACTTCCTGAGCCTGTACGTCTAGCTCCATCTCTACCTGTTTTCAAATCTATGCTGAAAATCCACCTTTTCACCACTGCTTTTGGCTCCTAGCCACTACTCAATTGCCCTCCCCTTGTTCCTTCTCACCCAGTACTTCCCTCGCCCTTAATTGTCTTGTCTGTCTGTATTTTTTAGATTGTAAGCTCTATTGAGCAGGGACTGTTTCTCTGTGTCAGGTGTTCAGCGCTGTGTGTGTCTGGTAGCGCTATACAAATGCTAATAATAATAATAGACAGGTCCCTGGCCAAGCAGACAGTGTAATGGGTCGGGCTGAAGGGATTCCCCAATGAACGCTTTTGCTGGACATGGAGATATTTTTTCCTCTCTAGCTAAATGCAAACTTCTACACCCCCTCCCCCAACTTATTGGCTTTCTTCATGTCGGCAAGTAGCCCTCCTTCTCCATTGAACCCAAACCCTGGGCAATGAATTAAGTCCACAGAAGGGACTAACAGTTCAACCAATGCCACATGTATTGAACAGAAAACAGAGTGCTTCCAATACATTTCCATCCATAAGCTTCCACCTCAGAAGTTCAAACAGGCAGCAACATAACTTGTTTTTGCAGATAAAAAATTTGAACCCTCAGGATTCGTTTCTGGCAACATCCAGGACATCTACTCTGTTCAAAAGCTGGGATAAATTATGAAACATCAGCAAAGCTAGCTGCTCCTGTCTCTTTTGTCCTCATAATTCTTCCTAAGGGCTCTTCAGGAAAAAAAGAAAAGACCCTAGGAAATATGACTTTTGGTCTCTGCCTCTCTAGGAACTATGTATCACGCTGACTTCTGCACCATAAGGAACAGATCTTCCAATACTGAAAAGACCAGAGGAATAAAGAAGGAAAAACCCATTCGGAGTCATAACCTTTATGGCCACTAGATGTCACTGCTGCCATTGTCCAATCTTAAAGGCACAAACCACTGTTTAAAAAAATGTAAGTAGAGGTTAAAGTTATATGAGGTTAAGGATCTAACCATGGAATATGGGTGACACATAACTAGCTAGAAAAATAAATGGGAACCAAGAGGAACTGCAGGACCAACTGCAAGAGGATGTGCACAGAAAAGTCCTGGAGTTTCATTCCGCTCGGTCCTACAGGCATTAACATGACCCATTTGTGTGACTGACAAACTGCTGTCTTAAGACAACAGATAACTCCACACACAGCCTAGGTGTCGCAAATCCTGGTTCTTGGCTCCATTCAGAGCCAGCCAGTAGTTTTTAACAGAGTGACAGCTAGAACACTTTCCACACTAAAGGGTGCGATGCTTCCTCCACTGTATCTCTAGGCCATAACCATAAAAAAAATGTTATTTAAGAATTGAAAACGGGGGAATAGCGACAACCCAGCAGTCCGTTAAGTTCAGTTTTGCACATTACGTTGCAAGCAAACAGCAACCAGAAAAGTTCGATTGGACACAATTCAGCATAAGTACATAAGTAATGCCACACTGGGAAAAGACCAAGGGTCCATCGAGCCCAGCATCCTGTCCACGACAGCGGCCAATCCAGGCCAAGGGCACCTGGTGAGCTTCCCAAACATACAAACATTCTATACATGTTATTCCTTGAATTGTGGATTTTTCCCCAAGTCCATTTAGTAGCGGTTTATGGACTTGTCCTTTAGGAAACTGTCCAACCCCTTTTTAAACTCTGCTAAGCTAACCGCCTTCACCACGTTCTCCGGCAACGAATTCCAGAGTTTAATTACGCGTTGGGTGAAGAAAAATGTTCTCCGATTTGTTTTAAATTTACTACACTGTAGTTTCATCACATGCCCCCTAGTCCTAGTATTTTTGGAAAGCATGAACAGACGCTTCACATCCACCTGTTCCACTCCACTCATTATTTTATGTACCTCTATCATGTCTCCCCTCAGCCGTCTCTTCTCCAAGCTCATTGGGATTAACTGTTTAGGGGAAAATAGCCTTGTGATTCAGCATTATGGACATAATAGAGCACTTGGGCATAGGAAATACTTCAATGGACCCATTTCAGAAGTTTTGGATCAGCTCAGGTCTCCACATCTTTTGTGCCACAAACACACAGACATAAATCCCCACCTGCAATCATCTGCTCCTGTCTCTAATGTGACTTGGGAAGCCACCAGAGTTGCTCAGCGTTGTCAGGCACCGTGTGCTGCCTTTGCATGTGATGAAGCTACAAAGTAGTAAATCTAATATGAATTGGAGAAAATATTTCTTCAATCAAAGTGTAATTAAACTCTGGAATTCGTTGCCAGAGAATGTGGTAAAGGCGGTTAGCTTAGCGGGGTTTAAAGTCAATCATTTTTATTAAGAATAATCCAAGGTATACATTCAATCATCAGAATATAGAGTTTGAAATAAATGAGAACATTATGCATATCTCGGTCGATACAGCCGACCCAACATAAAAAATACCTGGACACCTGAGACACAATATAACCAAAGACCGTAATGGACATTACCTGACTTTTCCTCCCCCTCTCCCTCTCTAAGTTCCCCCAATTATCTACCATACATGTACCTTATCTACCATAATATCACCTTGTATTCACTCATACCTTGTATTTGTTCAGACTGGAACCGGCTAACGCCGTTAACGGTAATTATGTAAGCCACATTGAGCCTGCAAAAAGGTGGGAAAATGTGGGATACAAATTGTGATAAGTAAGAGGGTGTCCTATATGGGGTAGGCCACTAGAGGGCGCTAGAAGAAGTTGGAGGGCGCTAGGACCGGGGAGAGCCCTGGGAGGTCCACAGGTGCAGGCGGTTATGGGCTGGGTCCTGTGGAGCTAATTAACCACTTTATACCCCACCTGAGTTGTGAAAGGAAGGGAAGTGAGCTAGCAGCAGAAGAAGAGAGATTCCCCTGGAAGATACTGGCTAACCCTATGGACTTGTGGAGGACTGTGTGTCCAAAGGAGATCAGCAGGCTTAAAAATCCTGGGGTAAGAAGTCCCTAAAGCATTAGTGTTTGACTGTGTGTCCTCAGTACTTATAGGAACTGTGTGTTCAGTGGAGGGACTGTGTGTCCAAAGAAGAAAAGACTGTGTGTCTAGAACTGTGTGTTCAAAGAGGGGGGGGGGGGGGGGCTGTGTGTCCAGGATTGTGTGTCTAAAGAAGAAAGGACTGTGTGTCCAGAACTGTGTGTTCAAAGAGGGGACTGTGTGTCCAAAGAAGAAAGGACTGTGGGTCCAGAACTGTGTGTTCAAAGGGAGGACTGTGTGTCCAAAGTACTGAGAGAAGCAGGCTGCAGAGCCTGGGGTTGAGAGTCCCCAAAGTATTGGTATAGTACTGAGCCCATGTATCTGTGTGGGGAGGCTCAGTGTGAAGATCTATGAAAGCATAAAGTATTAAGCTAGAAGAAGTGTGCCCAGGGGCTGGAATAAAGAGTTGCCTGAGAACTATGCAGTTGGTGAGACCTGTTTAATGTGCTGAGTGGGAATCAGGTCACCCTGAGCGAGAAGGGGTAGCACACTAATCTGCATATGATTTGCATGTTGAGAACCAGGTCACCCTGAGTGAGGAGGGGGATATCACAAAATGTAACTAATAATAATAATAATAATATCTGTTACTAAGTCAAACTCCACATATAACTCAGCATAACAGAACCGACCCTTAACATGCAAAGTGTCAGACATTCCTAAGCATTAATCTTAATTCAAAGATCAGCTCTATCCAACCATAATGAACTCTTGAAGCCCTAAACTCGATCCCCTCACTTCTACCCAGACCACCCCCCATCTCCCCATCTCTAATCCAACCCCCAACCCCCTGCCCCCCTATTCTTCCCCCTCCCCCCCTAACCCCATACTTGAAGTTATAACGAAAGTTGGTTTAAAAGGAGACTATGGACTCTGGGAGATAATGTTAATATATACGGTTCCCATACAGACCAAAATCTTTTCTTTCGTTTCATGGTCACACCCGCATCCCTTGCTTCCATGAGCACCAGATTATGTAATGCATTTCTCCAAAGCAAAAAATTGGGCGCCGTGTTATGAGTCCAGCATTGGAGTATACATTTTTTGCCCACCACACTTGCTTTATATAAAAAACCCCCCGCTCTTTCAATACCAGCGATCCACAGTATCCCATCTGGTTCAATATGATATCAGCGGGGGAGGCCACAATATATTTATGAAGTAGATGTTCCCAATATTTAATCAATTGAGACCAATATTGGAAAATGGGTGGGGCAGGACCACAAAGCATGGTAAAACGTGGCATCTGGACTCCCACATTTAATACATCTCATAGCATCAATCCTTCCCATATAATATGTCTGTCTGGGGGAAACGTGGAGGGGCATAATCAAACGGGGCCGGCCATCTCTAATGATGGCCCCGTAAAGCGGCATACCCGACCATATTATCGAAACAAGATGGCCGGCCATCTTTCGTTTCGATAATACGGTCGGGGCCGGCCAAATCTCAACATTTGGGCTGGCCTTAGAGATTGGCGCCATTGGTTTTCGCCGATAATGGAAACTAATGGCGGCCATCTCAAACCTGGCCAAATCCAAGACATTTGGTCATGGGAGGAGCCAGCATTTGTAGTGCACTGGTCCCCCTGACATGCCAGGACACCAACCGGGCAACCTAGGGGGCACTGCAGTGGACTTCACAAATTGATCCCAGGTGCATACCTCCCTTACCGTTTGTGCTGAGCCCCTCACAAAAAAACCCCAAACCCACTACCCATAACTGTACACCACTACCATAGCCCTTAGGGATGAAGGGGGGCACCTAGATGTGGGTACAGTAGGTTTTGGGTGGGTTTTGGAGGACTCACATTTACCACCACAAGTGTAACAGGTGGGGGGGGGGGGGGGTTTGGCCTGGGTCCGCCTGCCTGAAGTGCACTGCACCTACTAAAACTGCTCCAGGGACCTGCATACTGCTGTCATGGAGCTGGGTATGACATTTGAGACTGGCATACAGGCTGGCAAAAAATGTTTTTACATTTTTTTTAGGGTGGGAGGGGGTTGGTGATCACTAGGGGAGTAATGGGAGGTCATCCCCGATTCCCTCCGGTGGTCATCTGGTCAGTTCGGGCACCTTTTCAAGGCTTGGTCATGAACAAAAAAAGGACCAAGTAAAGTCGGCCAAATGCTCGTCAGAGCCGGGCCTTCTTTTTTCCATTATCGCCCGAATCCGGCCATCTCGTAACCACGCCCGTCCCGCCTTTGGTACCCTGCCGACACGCCCCCTTTAACTTTGGCCGGCTCTGCGACAGAAAGCAGTTGAAGCCGGCCAAAATCGGCTTTCGATTATACCGATTTGGCTGGTTTTAGGAGAAGGCTGGCCATCTCCCAATTTGTATCGGAAGATGGCCGGCGATCTCTTTCGAAAATAAGAATAGGCTCTAGTCAGAACGCGAAATTGACATTCTCTATAAGTTGCGCTGTATAGATACTTCAGAATTGCCTGCAACAAGCGCTGTAATTCCCCCTCTCAAAGTCTAAAACCAGAGCCCTTCTGCCACCGCTGCTCTAACACCGCACAGTCTTTACCCGGAATCACCAAATGTAAAGCCCTATAAAGATTAGCAACCGACAATCGCAGATGATCCCTCGGCCGAAACAAATGTGCCAACATAGGAATCATCCCCCGGGAACACCCACCCCCAACAAAGACCTTACATAGTGCGCTACTTGGAGATATGCAAAATAGTTAGGTGGATGGGGTTGCAGAACTCGTATAAGCGTATTAAACGATTGCAATGTGCCATTGCCTTGCAACAGATCAGCTACATAGAACCCACCCCGCTTAGCGGGGTTTAAAAAGGGTCTGGGTGGCTTCCTAAAGGAAAAGTCCATAGACCATTATTAAATTGACTTGGGGAAAATCCACTGCTTATTTCTGGGATAAGCAGCATAAAATGTTTTGAGCTTTTCTGGGATCTCGGCAGGTATTTGTGACCTGGATTGGCTACTGTTGGAAACAGGATGCTGGGCTCGATGGACCTTCGGTCTGTCCCAGTGTGGCAATACTTATGTACTTGGGATTCTGAATGGAATCTTGCTACTCTTTGGGGTTCTACATGGAATGTTGCTACACTTTGAAATTCTGTATGGAATCTTGTTATTCTTTAGAATTCTAGAATCTTGCTTCTCTGGGTTTCTGCCAGGTATTTGTGACCTGGATTGGCCACTGTTGGAAACAAGATGCTGGGCTTGATGGACCTTCGGTCTGTCCCAGTGTGGCAATACTTATGTACTTATGTGCTGGCTGCCCTTCCTAACCACATGCAGGGCCTATACAGGAGAATGTAAGGGGGGAAGGGGTGGGGTCTGCATAGCTTGGTGGAAAACATCTTCCTCAGCCAAACCTCTGCTAATTACTAGCCTGGCAAGGACAGAAAATCTTTCCTCTGTGGTCTCATAAATGCTAATTAACAAATGAAAAACATGAACACTTGTCCCCTTAGCATCTAAGAAGTTTCCCAGGAACTGCAACCCCACCCTTCGCATAGTGACACCCTTCACATGTCATATTATTTGATTGGCTGTAGAGAGGCGTGGTGGCCGTGTTAGTCCACTTTTAAAGGTAATCAATATTTATTTATTTATTGCATTTGTACCCCACATTATCCCACCTTTTTGCAGGCTCAATGTGGCTTACAGAGTAAGGTTATGATAAAGTCAGTACATGGTTTAAATACAGTTGATCATAAGCTGAGGTAAAAGAGGATTTAGATAGGCGGATGTTGGGTGGATTGCGTGAGAAGTGTTTTAGGTGTGCTTGGGTGGTTTGGGGGACGGTTTGTATCATTGAGGGTGACTTTTGTAAGCTTTGTTAAAGAGGTGTGTTTTCAGAGCTTTGCGGAAGCTGGTTAGGTTGTTCATGGATTTCAGGGCCTTGGGTAACGCTGTGTGCTTTTGTATGCAAAGGTCGTAGCATAAGCCTGTTTGTATTTCATTCCTAGAAATAAAAGAAAATAACACAAAGAAAGGAAATAAGATGATACCTTTTTTTAATTGGACTAATGTCAAAAAATGTATTTATTTATTTATTGCATTTGTACCCCACATTTTCCCACCTATTTGCAGGCTCACCGTGACTTACATAGTACCGGAGAGGCATTTGCAGATTCCGGTGTGAACAAATACAAAGTGATGTGGTAAGATAAAGTTCATGTGTCACAGCCACACTAGGGAATCGTTCAACGGAAGAGTATTGTTAGTCCAATAAAAAAGGTATCATCTTATTTCCTTTCTATGTTTTATTTTCTTTTATTTCTATTGATTGGCTGTGAAACGGGACTGCGTGTCTAGATACCAAATCGCGTGCATTAGGTGTATGACACACACGTTCACCAATCTTGACACACTCATACGCTGAGCACCCCTTTCCTCACGCATCTAGGAGCCGGTCAAGTTGTAGACTTGGCAGCGTGTGATAAAGAAGTGCTCACAGCCACCAGCCTGGACTTCCCCTTCAGCCAGTCACCTGTTCCTACCTTCCTCAGCACAGCAGCCAACCATGACGATTATCCCAGACCTTTCCTGCCAGGGCCGGCCTTAGCAATTGCAGGGCCCTGTGCAGACCAGTTCAGTGGGCCCCCTTCCGCTTGCACCCATCCCCCCCGCCTGTGCCCGCCTGTCACCATAAGCCAAAATTTATCAGAGTGTAAAAGGAGATTTAGAGGTCTCGGAAACCCACCTCACGCCGTACCTTGGTTTGCGTCCACCACGTTTCAGTGGAGAGCGGCAGACAGCGGAAGTGGTTTCCATATCCCATCAGCTGCCAAGCCCAGAGCCTCCTCGATGCTGCATCTCACACTTGCGGAAGCAGGAAGTGATATTAAAAGGGGGCGGGACGCAGTAGCGAGGAGGCTCAGGGCTCGGCAGCGGACAAGGTATGAAAAATCGCTGCCTGATGCTGTCTACTGAAATGTGGACGCACGTTAAGGTACAGAGCAGGGAGGTGTTCCAAGACAGGAGGACAGACGTGCCAGAGATGCGGGGCCCCTAGGAGCACGGGGCCCTGTGCGACCTCCCCTGTCGCCCCTGCTTAAGACTAGCCCTGTTTCTTGCATTAGATTGCAGCCAGTTCACCTATGGGCACCCCCAAAATCCAATGCTGGCCCATGCCAGGGGTGTAGCCAGACTTCGACGGGAGGGGGGTCCAGAGCCCAAGATGAGGGGCACATTTTAGCCCCCCCAGGCACTGCTGCAACTCTCTCGACCCCCCTTCCCGCCACCAACCCTCTCCTGCCGCATACCTTTGCTGGCGGGGGACCCGAACCCCCGCCAGCCAAGGTCCTCTTCTCGACCGCGCGGTGTTGCTGACCCCCCTGCTGCAACCTTCTCGACCCCCCCTTCCCGCCGCCAACCCTCTCCCGCCGCATACCTGTTCTGGTGGGGGACCCCAACCCCGCCAGCCGAAGTCCTCTTCTTGGCCGCGGTGTTGCCAAATGATCTGATCAACTTTGAATCTGTTTCTGTGCGTGCGTCTGACGTCCTGCACGTACCATGTGCAGGACGTCAGACGCACGAACAGAAACTTGATCAGATCATTCAGCAAGCAACGCCGCGCGGCCGAGAAGAGGACTTCAGCTGGCGGGGATCCCCCGCCAGCAAAGGTACGCAACGGCAGTGGGAGAGGGTTGGCGGCGGGAAGGGGGGTCGAGAGGGTCGCGGTAGGGGGGTCCAGGGCCAAGTCTATGGGGGCCCATGCCCCCGTGGCCCCATGATAGCTACGCCCCTGCCGTGGACAGGAGCCTGTCGTGCCAATACATTTAGGAATCTTCAGGCTATTGACCCTTCTACTCTGTCCTCCAACGTTTCAAATCTCTTCTCTACCACTATGTTATCCAAGTCTGTCAATGAGGCTGTCTCTTCCTATAATACTATTCTCTCCTCTGCTCTGGATACTCTTGCTCCTCTCATTCTCCGTTCTTTAAAACGTACCAAACCCCGACCTTGGCTGACCTCTAGAATCCGCTACCTATGTTCCTGTGCCCGCTCTGCCGAACGCCTTTGGCTGAAATCCCGTGCCCATGCTGACTTCATACATTTCAAATTCTTGCTGACCTCCTTCCAGTCTGCTCTTTTACTTGCCAAACAGGAGTATTACATCCAGTTGACTAATTCTCTTGGCTCAAACCCTCATCATCTTTTTGCCATACTGAACTCTCTCCTCAAAGTGCCTTCACCTCCGACCCCCCCCCCCCCTTCACTTCCCTCCCAGACTCTGGCTGAGTTCTTTCATGATAAGGTTCACAAGATTAAACTTGAATTCTCAACCAGGTCACCTCCACATCTCCTTCCCTTAGTCCATTCTCTCAACCCTCCAACCCCTGCCTCCTTTTCTTCCTTTTCTGAAATCACTGAAGAGGAAACTACACATCTTCTTTCCTCCTCGAAACTAACTACCTGTTCCTCTGATCCTATTCCCACCCATCTACTTAACACTATCTCTCCTACTGTCATCCCGTTTATCTGTCATATCCTCAAGCTTTCACTGTCCACTGCAACTGTTTCTGATGCCTTCAAACATACCGTAGTCACACCACTCCTTAAAAAAACCTTCATTGGATCCTACCTGTCCTTCCAACTATCGCCCCATCTCCCTCCTCCCTTTCCTATCCAAGATACTTGAACGTGCTGTTCACCGCCGTTGCCTTGACTTTCTTTCATCTCAAGTTATTCTTGATCCACTTCAATCTGGCTTTCGCCCCCTTCATTCAACTGAAACAACGCTTGCTAAAGTCTCCAATGATCTGTTCCTAGCCAGATCCAAAGGTCTCTATTCTATCCTCATCCTTCTCGATCCATCTGCTGCTTTTGACACTGTTGATCACAGCCTACTCCTTGATACGCTGTCCTCACTTGGATTTCAGGGCTCTGTTCTTTCCTGGTTTTCTTCTTATCTCTCCTAGCGTACCTTTAGTGTATACTCTAGTGGATCCTCCTCTACTTCTATCCCACTGTCAGTTGGTGTACCTCAGGGATCTGTCCTGGGACCTCTTCTCTTCTCCATCTATACTTCTTCCCTTGGTACTCTGATCTCATCTCATGGTTTTCAGTATCATCTTTACGCTGATGACTCCCAGATCTACCTCTCCACACCAGAAATCTCAGCCGAAATCCAGGCCAAAGTATCAGCCTACCTGTCTGACGTTGCTGCCTGGATGTCTCAGCGCCATCTGAAAACTAAACATGACCAAGACTGAGCTTCTTATCTTTCCCCCTAAACCAACCTCTCCTCCTCCCCCATTCTCTATTTCTGTGGATAACACTCTCACCCTTCCTGTCTCATCAGCTTGTAACCTTGGGGTCATCTTCGACTCCTCCCTCTCCTTCTCTGCACATATTCAACAGACTGCTAAAACCTGTCGTTTCTTTCTCTATAATATCAGCAAAATTCGCCCTTTCCTTTCCTTTCTGAGCACACTACCCTCATCCACGCTCTTATTACTTCTCGCTTAGACTATTGCAACTTGCTTCTCACAGGTCTCCCACTTAGCCATCTCTCTCCTCTTCAATCTGTTCAAAATTCTGCTGCATGACTAATATTTCGCCAGGGTCGTTACGCTCATATTAGCCCTCTCCTCAAGTCACTTCACTGGCTTCCTATCCGTTTCCGCGTACAGTTCAAACTCCTCTTATTGACCTATAAGTATATTCACTCTGCAGCTCCTCAGTATCTCTCCACTCTCATCTCTCCCTACATTCCTCCCCGGGAACTCCGTTCACAGGGTAAATCTCTCTTATCTGCACCCTTCTCCTCCACTGCTAACTCCAGACGCCGTTCCTTTTATCTTGCTGCACCATATGCCTGGAATAGACTTCCTGAGCCGGTACGTCAAGCTCCATCTCTGACCGTCTTCAAATCTAAGCTGTTTTTAACTCCTAACTCTTGTTCACTTGTTCAGAACCCTTATTTTATCATCCTCACTTTAATATTCCCTTATCTCTTGTTTGTCCTGTTTGTCTGTCCTAATTAGATTGTAAGCTCTGTCGAGCAGGAACTGGCTCTTCATGTTCAAGTGTACAGCGCTGCGTACATCTAGTAGCCCTATAGAAATGATAAGTAGTAGTAGTAGTTATGGCGTTGGTATATTGACGACGTATTTATGCTGTGGCATGGCAGCTCCAGTGAGTTAGAAGACTTCGAGAAGTGGTTAAATCAATGTCATCCGAGGATACAATTTACCTTGTCTCACTCGAGTACTTCAATTCATTTTTTGGATGTAGAAGCTCTTCTGACTCACCGTTCTTTCGTTACGAAGGTGTTCACCAAAATGACAGATAGAAATGCTATTCTTGAATTTGGCAGCTGCCACTCCAGAGCGTTACGTGAAAGTCTCCCCTTTTCACAATTTCTCCGGTTTAAATGTATTTGTACAACAGATGAGGACTTCAAGATGCAAGCCAAGCGCTTCCATACTAACTTAAGACACTACTGCTTGATAACTCCCCCTATTGACCAGAGAATGATCTGCAGGCCAGTGTACAGAAGGAGGGTTGTAGAGCTGAGGTAGGGGGTGGGGGTGGGGAGAACTTGTGATGCATTGCCATAAGTCTCTGATCGGTCTTCGGAGACAATTCATTTACTGAAAGACGACCAATCAGGGACCAGTTTAGGAACAATTCCTGAACATTGGAGACATCTGGAGGGGAATAATCGAACGTCGCCGGCGAAATAGGTCGCTGGTGATCTATTTTGGCGGCGGTGCAACAGCTGGCCGGAACCGTATTTTCAAAAAAGATGGCTGGCGATAATGGAAAAAACTGCCGGCGATCTCAAACCCAGCGAAATCCAAGACATTTGGCCGTGGGAGGAGCCAGCATTTGTAGTGCAATGGTCCCTCTCACATGCCAGGACACCAACCGGGAACCCTAGGGGGCACTTCAAACATCTTTTATAAACAACCAAATTAGCTTCCAGGTGCATAGCACCCTTCCCCCCCCAAAACCCACTGCCCACAAGTGTGCACCATTACCCTAGCCCTAAGGGCTGAAGGGGGGCACCTACATGTGGGTACAGTGGGTTTTGGGGGGTTTGGGAGGGCTCAACATTACCCACCACAAGTGGAACAGGTAGGGGGGGGGATGGGCCTGGCTCTGCCTTTCTGCAGTCCACTGCAACCAACAACAACTGTTCCAGGGACCTGCATACTGCTGTCAGGGTGCTGGGTATGACATTTGAGGCTGGCAAAAAAGGTTTGCATTTTAATAATTTTAGTGTGGGAGGGGGTTGGCGACCACTGGGGGAGTAAGGGGAGGTCATCCCCCATTCCCTCCGGTGGTCATCTGGTCAGTTGGGGCACCTTTTTGAGGCTTGGTCGTGAAAATAAGAGGACCAAGTAAACCCGTCGAAATACTGCTTATCGCTGGGTTTTATTTTTCCATTATCCGCAAAAGCCGGCCATCTGGTAGCCACGCCCAAGCCTGCCCATGTCCCACCTTCGCTTCGCCGCCAACACGCCCCTTTGAACTTTCGCCGGCGAGGCGAAGGGAAAGCGGCGAAGCTATCACAAATGTAGCTTTCGATTATACGCTTTTCGCCGCATTTGCGAAATCGCCAGCCATATCCCGATTTGTGTTGGGAAATAGCCGGCGATTACTTTCGATTATAAGCTGGCTGGTAACCTTATTCCTCTGAGATGACTGGCCCATAGGACTATGTGTGAGTACTTTGGCTTTTAGGGTGAGCCTATATGAGAAAAATCCTCAGAAAATGTGTTATGAAAAGACTTGCTTTGAAAAGATGGATGCTAAGGAAATGGAATTGTACAGACCTTTTGTTAAATTGGCTCAGATGAATTTCATTTATGTGTTAACATCAATCCATTTCCTTTAGGGCTAGCTGTGAATTTTACCAGGGTTTTGTTGTTGCAATAAAAGAGGAGTTTGGACCTCATTACAGAGTGTGATATCTCTTTCGGAGTTCATTGCACAAACACTAAAGCACAGTGAAATGGGAAACAGAATAGCTGCAAGGTTTCAGGAACAAGTCATTTGAACTTAATTTAATAATAAACATATTCTGCCTTTTGGAAATTTGATGGAATATACAAGATGGATTACATCAATAACAGTATACAAACACTGAATTCATAATTAAGATACATCAAACAAGTAATTAAAAAGAAAATCACAACCTAAAAACATAAAATTAACAGTCCCAGTTATCTACACTCGTTTGCTGTCAGCATTTTTAAAAGCGCTGACCACTGAGGTCCGATTCGTGCTGGCCCTTATCCGAGTACCAGCAGTGCCGGAGGATGTGGTAACGACAGTTAGTGTATCTGGTTTTAAAAAAGGTTTGGACAAGTTCCTGGAGGAAAAGTCCATAGCCTGTTATTGAGACGGACATGGGGGAAGCCACTGCTTGCCCTTGGATTGGTAGCATGGAGTGAAGCTACTAATTGGGTTTCTGCCAGGTACTTGTGACCTGGATTGGTCACTGCTGGAAGCAAGATACTGGGCTGGATGGACCATTGGTCTGACCCAGTATGTCTGTTCTTATATCAAGGCCCTTGTGGCTTCTGGAAGTTATGGAGACATTACCACTGAATCTCAGTGGTGCTTGGATAGCTTTAAGGTCTCCTCTGGACTGCTTTTGCACCACCTCAGCACTAAAATGGCCAGGCAGAAACCTCCTTACTCATACATCCCTGCGATTTATTTATTTAGATTTTGCTCACACCTTTTTAAGTAGTAGCTCAAGGTGAGTTACATTCAGGTACTCTGGATATTTCTCTGTCCCAGGAGGGCTCACAATCTAAGTTTGTACTTGAGGCAATGGGGGGTTAAGTGACTTGCCCAAGATCACAAGGAGCAGCAGTGGGATTTGAACCGGCCACCTCTGGATTGCAAGACCAGTGCCCTAATCACTAGGCCACTCCTCCACTTTAAAGTCTTAATATCTTGAAGTATAACCTTGGCACACCAGCACACACCTGAAGTCTCTTTATTTTCTGAAGTTTCCTTTATTGAATAAATACAGATAATTTACTGTTCCGGAGATGGGAAGGTGGTAGAACTAGAGGACATGAAATGAGATTGAAGGGGGGCTGACTCAAGAAAAATGTCAGGAAGTATTTTTTCATGGAGAGAGTAGTGGATGCTTGGAATGCCCTCCCGCAGGAGGTGATGGAGATGAAAACGGTAGCGGAATTCAAAAATGCGTGGGATAAACATAAAGGAACCATGTTCAGAAGGAATGGATCCTCAGAAGCTTAGCGGAGATTGGGTGGCAGCGCTGGTGGTTGGGAGGCGGGGCTAGTAGTGGGCAGTCTTCTACAGTCTGTGCCCTGAAAATGGTAGATACAAATCAAGGTCAGGTATACATATAAAGTAGCGCATATGAGTTTATCTTGTTGGGCAGACTAGATGGACCGTACAGGTCTTTTTCTGCCGTCACCTACTATGTTACTATGTTACTCACAGTCAGATGTTCAGAAGTGTTGCCCCAGGGCACAGAGACTCCGTAATTCTGAGAGCTGTATCAGTGGTTGGAGGTAGAAATCTGAAGAGAGGCAGCTTTGTTGCAGAGGTGAGAAAATAGTTGAATAGGTAGAAGTAGCTCAGAGCTGGGTGACTGGACTGGATTGTAATATTCACCCTTTGAACCACAGGTCTCTGTATCTATGGAGCCCTACGTGGTTCAATTATCAGTGCTCAGAACCACATGAGCCTTAGTGGCTGAAACAGCTGATGTTTCAAGCATTTAGCCTCACAATTCAACAATGAATGTTGCAATCGCAGAGCTGGGAAGGGGGCATCAAGAGGAGTGGTCAGGGTGAGGCAGGGAGGGTGGAAATTGGTGGCCCTACACCACGCAGTGCTGGATAAAAGGACAAGCTCCAGTGTAGGGGCATCAGCGATGAGAAGCTCAGGTACCATAGTGCACTCGTGGGTCTGCAAGCTGGCAGTTAGCAGAGAATTGGCACATTGGCTGGCTTTTCTGTCCTGCCAGTCGCTGGCTTCCTTTTATGAAAACTAGCCACATACTGGCTGGTAGGCAACCTTTGTGACTTCAAAATTGCTGACTGTTCAAGCTTCTCTCTTAGATAACCAGACTAGGGGACACTCAAGGAAGTTACATGGAAATTCTTTTAAAACAAATAGGAGGAAATATTTTTTTTCACTCAATGAATAGTTAAGCTCTGGAACTCTTTGCTGGAGGATTTAGGTTTAAAAGAGGTTTGGACAAGTTCCTGGAGGAAAGGTCCATAGCTATTGAGATAGACATGGGGCAGCCACTGCTTGCCCTGGGATTGGTAGCATGGAATGTTGCTACACTTTGGGATTCTGGAATGTTGCTACACTTTGGGATTCTGCCAGGTACTTGTGACCTGGATTGGCCACTGTTGGAAACAGGATACTGGGCTAGACAGACCAATGGTCTGACCCAGTATAGCCATTCTTGTGTTCTTATGAACTTGAACTAGACAATTTTAAGAAATCAAGGTGGGAAGAGAAGGAGGGAAGGGTTAGATCAAGGTGATAATATATAAGTTTAGTTCATGTAATACTCATTGCTCTTGCCAACTGTGCAATGGAACCTGCTATTGTTATTTGATGAAAAGCCTCGTGTTTATTGTGGCTCATACAAGCTGATCAGAAGAATTCAAACAGGTTTATTCTTGCAAAACAAAGGGTGTTAAGAGGGTAATATAATAACAGGTTGCCTATCCAGCTTATAATCGAAAGAGAAAAACATCTATATTGCGACCCAAATCGGGAGATGGGTGTCTTTCTCCCGTGGGCGCCCAAATCGGTATAATCGAAAGCCGATTTTTGGGCGTTTCCAACTGCAATCCGTCGCGGAAACGGGTAAAGTTGACGGGGGCGTGTCAGAGGTGTGGTGAAGGTGGAACTGCGGCGTGGTTATCGGCCGAGGAGAGATGGGCGTCTTTAGTTGATAATCGAAAAAGAAAGGCGTTTTTACCGCGATTTTGGGTCACTTTTTTTGGACCCTTTTTTCTTACGAACAAGTCCCAAAAAAGTGCCCCAACTGCCCAGATGACCACTGGAGGGAATCGGGGATGACCTCCCCGGACTCCCCCAGTGGTCACTAACCCCCTCCCACCAAAAAACCCCCACTTTACAAACTTTTTTTCCAGCCTCTATGCCAGCCTCAAATGCCGTACCCACCTCCATGACAGCAGAATGTGTTCGATCCTGTCACAGCCTTTCCCTGGGTCAGATGTGGCTCTCGGGTGCAGTACACTGTCACATCAGCATTGCATTGTGGTGGGTGTAGGGTATTGGGTTCCGTGATTTCATTAGCTTGTGTTACAGTCTCACGATGTTGGTAGTTGGTAAGTTCTTCTCCCATGGTGCTTTTCCCCCTGCCTACTGGGTCAGAGTGTGCCCTGTTCTGTTTCCTGTTGTAGTCCATGCGGTAGTGGCCATTTTTGTAAGTTCCCTTTCCTGTGTTAGCCACGTTAGACAACTTAGTTCTTCCCTTGAATGTGGCTGAAAGAGGATATTGTACAGCATTCTGCCAGCTCTGACCAACTGCTCATCTCAGTACCAGGGAGACTCGTTGCCAGTGGGGCACAACCTCTGATCTGCAGTTAACTGTGAGTAAAGGCGGTTATTCCAATAAAGGACGTTTTCGGAGAGATTAGTCTTCAGGTGTCAACTGGTGTGCCAATGTTATACAGCAGCAACAAGTCCTAGAGGCCTGCATGTATGCAGATCCCTGGAGCACTTTTAGTGTGTACCGCAGTGCACTTCAGCCAGGTGGCCCCAGGCCCATCCACCGCACTGACCTCTAAGGTGCCCAGTTGGTGTCCTGGCATATCAGGGGGGCGAGTGTACTACGAATCGTGGCCCCTCCCATGACCAAATGGCTCGGATTAGGACGTTTTTGAGCTGGGCGTTTTATAGTTTCCATTATCGCTAAAAAAAACAAACGCCCAGCTCAAAAACATCCATTTTTTCGAAAATACGGTTCGGCCCGCCCCTTCACGGACCCGTTCTCGGAGATAAACGCCCATGGAGATAGGCGTTTCTGTTCGATTATGCCCCTCCACGTGTGCAGTCAGCATTTAAAAAAAAAAATGTTGACTGCTGTGGGACTTTTTTCTTTTAATCAGGTCACACACTATTGCTCTGGTCAGAGGTCGCTTTACTCATACTACCCCTCTCCTCAAGTCACTTCACTGGCTCCCTATCCGTTTTCACATCCTGTTCAAACTTCTTCTACTAATCTATAAATGTACTCACTCTGCTGCTCCCCAGTATCTCTCCACACTCGTCCTTCCCTACACCCCTTCCCGTGCACTCCGCTCCATGGATAAATCCTTCTTATCTGTTCCCTTCTCCACTATTGCCTCCAGACTTCGCGCCTTCTGTCTCGCTGCACCCTACGCCTGGAATAAACTTCCCGAGCCCCTACATCTTGCCCCATCCTTGGCCACCTTTAAATCTAGACTGAAAGCCCCCCTCTTTAACATTGCTTTTGACTCGTAACCACTTGTAACCACTCGCCTCCACCTATCATTATTCCTAATGATAATCGAATGTCTCACACAACTCTACACAATGTATTCCATATCCAAGTTGTAACAAATGTATTTCTATTATTCATATCTTATTGTAAGCCACACTGAGCCCGCAAAGAGGTGGGAAAATGTGGGATACAAATGCAATAAATAAATAAATAAATACCCTCCTCTCTTCGTTCCCGTCCACATTAATTGATTTGATTTGCTTACTTTATTTTTTGTCTATTAGATTGTAAGCTCTTTGAGCAGGGACTGTCTTTCTTCTATGTTTGTGCAGCGCTGCGTACGCCTATAGAAATGTTAAATAGTAGTAGTAGTAGTAGCACTGGCTCCCACGCAGTGCAAGAGCGAAATTCGAAATCTCGTGTCTGGTTTTTAAAAGTCGAAAGCCCCGTGACTCAGATTATTTGCTCTCCTCGCTCCTTACATCCCAACACACTCACTTTGCTCCTCACAAGCTTCCCTAATTGTCCTTCCTCCTCCCTTGCAGTTATGGTTGGATACAACTTAGACCACATTCTGCTACTTGGGTCTCATCTGTGGAATTCCCTCCCCGTTTCAATTCGCACAGAGCCTCATTTAAAAACTACAAGAGCCTCATTAAGACATGGTTATTCCAATCAGCTTTTGCTTTATCTCCATTCACCCCCCCCTCCCACAGCTACTACTACTACTACTACTTAGCATTTATATAGCGCTACAAAGCGTACGCAGCGCTGCACAAACATAGAAGAAAGACAGTCCCTGCTCAAAGAGCTTACAATCTAATAGACAAAAAATAAATAAAGTAAGCAAATCAAATCAATTAATGTGTAGAGGAAAGAGGAGAGGAGGGTAGGTAGAAGCGAGAGGTACAAGTGGTTACAAGTCAAAAGCAATGTTGAAGAGGTGGGCTTTCAATCTAGATTTAAAGGTGGTCAAGGATGGGGCAAGACGTAGGGGCTCAGGAAGTTTATTCCAGGCGTAGGGTGCAGCGAGACAGAAGGAGCGAAGTCTGGAGTTGGCAGTAGTGGAGAAGGGAACAGATTACTACTACTATTTAGCATTTCTATAGCACTACAAGGTGTACGCAGCGCTGCACAAACATAGAAGAAAGACAGTCCCTGCTCAAAGAACTATGTAATAAAAGTGAGCCAAGTATAGGACAATCAAGCCATTGTGACATCACTGATGAGGTTGGCTCTTATTGGTGGCCTGAGGCATTATGACATCACAATATTAGCTCTGGTTACAAGAGACTACTACTACTACTATTTAGCATTTCTATAGCGCTACAAGGCATACGCAGCGCTGCACAAACATAGAAGAAAGACAGTCCCTGCTCAAAGAGCTTACAATCTAATAGACAAAAAAAAAAGCAAACAAATCAATTAATGTGTAGAGGAAAGAGGAGAGGAGGGTAGGTAGAAGCGAGAGGTTACAAGTGGTTACAAGTCAAAAGCAATGTTGAAGAGGTGGGCTTTCAATCTAGATTTAAAGGTGGTCAAGGATGGGGCAAGACGTAGGGGCTCAGGAAGTTTATTCCAGGCGTAGGGTGCAGCGAGACAGAAGGAGCAGTTAAACAAATGTCAACCCTCTCTGTCATGACCCCCTTACCTTAGTTATTTTTTTCTTCTTTCCTATGCATTTGTAATTTCCTTTCACTTGTTTATTGTAAACCACCTGGAGGCACCTTCTGAAATTATGGCAGTATATCAGGTTCAATGGGAAAAACAAATGAATGTTTACCCTATTCTGGGAAAGGTAATGAGATTTGATTTACTGCCTTTCTGTGGTTATTTTGTAGCTGGGGCAAAGGAGGGGTAAATGACTTGTCCAGTCGTTTAAAATTTATATTTATACTAGCCGTTAAGCCCGTTAAAACGGGCAAGATTTGTGTTTTGCAAAATGTAATAATTCACACCTCCATCCATCCATGTCCAGCAACCCTCCTCTCCCCCCCCTGCCCTCCCCCCATGTCCAGCTACCCTCCTCGCCGCCACTCCCTCCCCCCTCCGTGCCGGGCCCCCTGCACTGACATGAGAGCGCCTCTCACCTCCGTATGAAAGCGCTGCAGGCAGCAGCAGATCGCTCTGCTGCTGCCTGCAGCGCTTCCACACGGAGGTGAGAGGCGCTGTCATGTCAGTGCAGGGGGCCCGATACGGAGATGGGCGGGAGCGGCGGCGGCGACGTCGGGGATGGGGGGGTGGAGGTTGGTGCGCCGTTGATGTTCCTTCGTCTCCAAGCGGCAGCAGCAGCATCCGTTTCCCTCTCTGTTCCGCCCTCTGATGTCATCACGTCTTGACACGAGGGGGCGGGACAGAGAGGGAAGTCTCTACTGCGCATTTGCGGGTGAGTCGGTCACTTGTCATTTATATGTTTGATATATATAAAAAAAGGAAGAAACAGATGTCATCAACCTGGTGCAGAAAACCCTACGATAACGTAATTCTTAAGTGTAAAGACCTGTTTTTATCTGCAACCAGTAAAAAGATAATCATAGGTCTAAAAAAAAATTCCAAAATCTTATTTATTACTTTAATCATATAAAAAAAAATTCACAGTCATGTGTTGAGAAAACAGAAACACAGCTTAGTAACAGTCCTGCTTATTTTCGAAAGAGAAGGGCGCCCATCTTCTGACACAAATCGGGAGATGGGCGCCCTTCTCTCAGGGTCGCCCAAATCGGCAAAATTGAAAGCTGATTTTGGGCGCCCTCAACTGCAGTCCGTCTCAGGAGCGGCAAATATTTAAGGGGGCGTGTCAGAGGCTTAGTGAAGGCGGGATGGGGGCGGGGTTAACACATGGGCGCCCTCGGCCGATAATGGAAAAAAGAAGGCCGGCCCCAACGAGCATTTGGCCGACTTTACTTGGTCCATTTATTTTCAGGACAAAGCCTCAAAAAGATGCCCAAACTGACCAGATGACCTCCCTGTACTCCCCCAGTGGTCACTAACCCCCTACCACCCTAAAAAAAAAATTTAAAAACATTTTTTGTCAGCCTCAAATGTCATACCCAGTGCCATCACAGCAGTATGCAAGTCCCTGGAGCAGTTTTAGTGGGTACAGTACACTTCAGGTAGGTGGACCCAGGCTCACCCCCCCCTACCTGTTACACTTGTGGTGGTAAATGGGAGCCCTCCAAACCCCACCCAAACCCCACTGTACCCACATGTAGGTGCCCCACTTCACCCATAAGGGCTATGGTAGTGGTGTACAGTTGTGGGTAGTGGGTTTGAGGAGCTTAGCACCCAAGGGAAGGGAGCTATGTACCTGGGAGCAATTAATAAAGTCCACTGCAGTGCCCCCTAGGGTGCCCGGTTGGTATCCTGGCATGTGAGGGGGACCAGTGCACTACAAATGCTGGCTCCTTCCACGACCAAATGGCTTGGATTTGGCTGGATTTGAGATGGCCGGCCTCGGTTTCCATTGTCGGTGAAAACCGAGACCGGCCATCTCTAAGTCTGGCGGTCTCAACATTTAGGTCAACCATCTCTAAGGTTGACCTAAATGTTGAGATTTGGCCGGTCCCGACCGTATTATCGAAACGAAAGATGGCTGCCCATCTTGTTCGATAATACGGTTGGCTCCGCCCCTTCCCGGGGCCGTCCCCGGAGATGGCCGCCCTTAGAGATGGGCGCCCCCGTTCGATTATGCCCCTTAGTGTTATCCATCACATGTTAAGGCATAAGAACATAAGAGTAGCCATACTGGGTCAGACCAATTAATGGTCCATCTAGCCCAGTATCCTGTTTTCCAAACAGTGGCCAAGCCAGGTCACAAGTACCTGGCAGAAACCCAAATTGTGGCAACACTCCATACTACAAATCCCAGGGCAAGCAGTTGCTTCTCATTTCTATCGCAATAGTAGACTATGGACTTTTCCTCCAGGAATTTGTCCAAACCTTTTTAAAACCCAGATAAACTAACCACTGTTACCACATCCTCCTGCAAAGAGTTCCAGAGCTTAACTATTTGTTGAGTGAAAAAATATTTCCTCCTATTTGTTTTAAAAGTATTTCCATGTAACTTCCTCGAGTGTCCCCTAGTCTTTGTACTTTTGGAATGAGTAAAAAATCATTTCACTTCTACGCCACTCAGGATTTTGTAGACCTCAATCATATCTCCCCTCATCCGTCTCCTTTCCAAGCTGAAAAGCCCTAACCGCTTTAGCCTTTCCTCATACGAGAGCTGTTCCATCCCCTTTATCATTTTGGTCGCTCTTCTTTGAATCTTTTCTAATTCCGCTATATCTTTTTTGAGATACGGTGACCAGGATTTCCCAGCGTTATGGCAGTCAAGTGGCTCTCACCACATCGTAATGACCTGAGTCTTTGGAGCGTTAGAGCAGTACTACAGTTCTCCTCGCAAAAAAGTCTGGACAAAAAGGTGATACTAAAAGGAAATACGTTTTTTCAATATTATCCTACATTGTTTTCTTGGGTGTTCACCATTGTTTTCTAAGTTGCCACTTGTACACTTTATGGTGAATCTGATCTGACTTTTGATATTTTGTCAAAGACAGTGGTGACCATCAACTGAAGAGATAAAGCAGCCAAGACGTCCAAATCTGTGCAATCACAATTTTATTGAGAAAAGAGCAGCTGGAATATTGCTGACCGACAAGGCCATGTTTCAGCATGTGCGGCAGGGGTCTGCTGTTTTCAGAAATAAAAAAAATGCAACCCCCCCCCCCCCACAGCTACAAACACAATTATTCATGATGTTTAGAACGTTATTATAATTGTGTTTATGGCTGTGGGTTTTTTTGCATTTTTCTTTTTCCCTCAGCAGTTTTTTAAAAATTATTATTTCCTTGTTTGTTCATCTTCAGAAATAGTACATATATGCCAGCATCAAATCCAGGTTACTTTGGAGCTTTCTTTCTCCAAATAAAGGATCTGCTACTACTGCCTGAACAATGGCGTATTTTTGAGTCACGAGGAGCTGCAATGGGAATCAAACCCAGCTCCACAGGTTCTTAGGGGCCCTTCACTAAGCCGTGTAGGCACCTTTGTGCACCCAGTGCAGGGGGTGGGGGATTGACACAAGATCAGAAATCAGCTTGCATCTTAGATACCACTGAGTAGAGAGGTGTGGTAGCCGTGTTAGTCCACTTTTAAAGGTAATCAATAGAAATAAAACAAAACAAAAACCATGGAAAAGAAAATAAGATGATACCTTTTTTATTGGACATAAGTAATGCCACACTGGGAAAAGACCAAGGGACCATCGAGCCCAGCATCCTGTCTACGACAGCGGCCAATCCAGGCCAAGGGCACCTGGTGAGCTTCCCAAACGTACAAACATTCTATACATGTTATTCCTGGAATTGTGGATTTTTCCCAAGTCCATTTAGTAGTGGTTTATGGACTTGTCCTTTAGGAAACCGTATAACCCCATTTTAAAACTCTGCCAAGCTAACTGCCTTCACCACGTTCTCCGGCAACGAATTCCAGAGTTTAATTATGCGTTGGGTGAAGAAAAATTTTCTACGATTTGTTTTAAATTTACTACACTGTAGTTTCATCGCATGCCCCCTAGTCCTAGTATTTTTGGAAGCGTGAACAGACGCTTCACATCCACCTGTTCCACTCCACTCGTTATTTTATATACCTCTATCATGTCTCCCCTCAGCCGTCTCTTCTCCAAGCTGAATAGCCCTAGCCTCCTTAATCTTTCTTCATAGGGAAGTCGTCCCATCCTTGCTATCATTTTAGTCGCCCTTCGCTGCACCTTTTCCAATTTTACTATATCTTTCTTGAGATGCGGCGACCAGAACTGAACAACTACTCAAGGTGCGGTCGCACCATGGAGCGATACAATGGCATTATAACATCCTCACACCTGTTTTCCTAACAATACCCAACATTCTATTCGCTTTCCTAGCCACAGCAGCACACTGAGCAGAAGGTTTCAGTGTATTATCGACGATGACACCCAGATCCCTTTCTTGGTCCATAACTCCTAACGTAGAACTTCGCATGACGTAGCTATAATTCGGGTTCTTTTTTCCCACATGCATCACCTTGCACTTGCTCACATTAAACGCCATCTGCCATTTAGCCGCCCAGTCTCCCAGTCTCGTAAGGTCCTTCTGTAATTTTTCACATAACTTAATACATTTCTGGATTAGCTTTTCTGTAGAAAGAAGATAGGATCAAAGGAAAATAAATGACGTGTGTGTATTTTCAAAGCACTTAGACGTACAAAATTACGTAGTAACCTATGGAACTTTGTAAGCCTAAGTGCTTTGAAAATGAGCCCCATAGAGGGGTGTGACCTGCACGGAGCAGCAGGTACGATCCTAAACAAAAGCTTAGAGGAGGTCACTTGCATATTTTGCACAGAGCATCCAAAAAAAGGGAAATGAAGATACTCCATAAAAGATACCATCAAAGCAAAAAAAAAGGGAAGTACTTCAACTGGGCAACCAAGACAAAATAGCTCATACAGGTCAATTAATTAAAGGCAACAAATATTTCTTCATTAATTTCTGTATTTATTTCATAAGAGATTAAAACTTTTTTTTGTATATTTAATATTTATCAATAGAACACCAAGGTTTGAACAGAGGCGTCATAGAAAAGTATTGCTTAGCCTTTGAGATCTGTTATGACTCAGAGTCATTCCAGGTCCCCAGCACTTTTGAATTTCTTTATCATCTGCCTCAGACACTAACACCTGTTATTATTTTAGTTACATTTGTACCCTGCACTTTCCCACTCACGGCAGGCTCAATGCGGCAGGCAATGGAGGGTTAAATGACTTGCCTAGAGTCACAAGGAGCTGCCTGCACCGGGAATTGAACTCAGTTCCTCAGGACCAAAGTCCACCACCCTAACCACTAGGCCACTCCTCCACTATTTGAGATTCTACATGGAATGTTGCTATTCTACTAGCAACATTCCATGTAGACGTCGGCCCTTGCAGATCACCAATGTGGCCGCGCAGGCTTCTGCTTCTGTGAGTCTGACGTCCTGCACGTACGTGCAGGACGTCAGACTCACAGAAACAGAAGCCTGCGCAGCCTTCTACATGGAATGTTGCTAGTGGAATAGCAACATTCCATGTAGAATCTCCAATAGTATCTATTTTATTTTTGTTATATTTGTACCCCGCGCTTTCCCACTCATGGCAGGCTCAATGCGGCTTACATGGGGCAATGGAGGGTTAAGTGACTTGCCAAGAGTCACAAGGAGCTGCCTGTGCTGGGAATTGAACTCAGTTCCTCAGTTCCCCAGGACCAAAGTCCACCACCCTAACCACTAGGCCACTCCTCCAAAAAGCCCCTGGGCTCGCTATTACTACTACTACTATTTAGCATTTCTATAGCGCTACAAGGCGTACGCAGCGCTGCACAAACATAGAAGAAAGACAGTCCCTGCTGAAAGAGCTTACAATCTAATAGACAAAAATAAAGCAAACAAATCAATTAATGTGTAGAGGAAGGAGGAGAGGAGGGTAGGTGGAGGCGAGTGGTTACAAGTCAAGAGCAATGTTAAAGAGGTGGGCTTTCAGTCTAGGTTTAAAGGTGGCCAAGGATGGGTCGCTGTTAGTTGATGGTGTTTTTAAAGAAAGTATAATAAAAGCTTTTTGGGATATAATGACAGGTGTTAGTGTCAGAGGCAGACGATTAAGAAATTCGAAAGTGCTGCGGATCTGGAATGGCCGTGAGTCATAACAGATCTCAAAACCTGTGCAATAGTTTCCTATGATGCCTCTGTTCTAAACTTGGTGTTCTATACATAAATATTAAATATACAAAAAAAAAAAAAGAAATAAAAATTTCTTGTGAAATAAATGAAGACATTAATGAAGAAATATTTGTTACCTTTAGTAATTGACCTGTATGAGATACTAGTAAAAGAGGCCCGTTTCCAACAGAAAGGAAACGGGCGCTAGCAAGGTTCCCGGGCCCCCTCCCTCCCTCCTACCCCTGTCCAGGCGGCGTCATTGGGGAACACGGAGCCTGGGCTGCCGTAGCCACGCAGCGCGCACCTCCGGCACACGCAGGCCGGGCTGTTTTGCTATTTTCTTTGGCACTCCGCGTCACAGCTCGCCTCACACTGGCTCGGCCCCGACTCGTCCAGATTCGCCGCTCCTGTCATCGCGGCTCCTCCCCTCTTCCCTCTGCTAGCCAACCTGGTCTCTCCTTTCCCTCTTCTCCTCCCTCTGGCCCTGATGCATCCGAATTCGCCACTCCTGTCTTCGCAGCTCCTCCCCTCTCCCCTCTGCTGGCCAATCTGGTGTCTCTTTTCCTTCATAGCCTCCCTCTGATCCTTTCTATTGGCTCAGATGAGTTCCTCTCCTTCCTATCGCTGTTCTTCCTTCAGCACTTTATCTACGGATCTCTCCTCCTGCACTCTGCTTCTACCTCGGTAGGTGTTTGTTTTGCCCTGCTATTTGCTTTCTATCTGCTTGATTCCTCGTTGCTGAACTCTGCCTGGCTCTCTGACTACTCTTTGTGCCTGCTGCCTGCCTGTTGACCCAGCATGTAGTCTGAGTACTGCGAACTCGTAGCGCCTGTGCTTGAGACGCGTCGCGGTTTCCCAGGCAACACGGTGACGTCACCGGAAGGCTTCAGACATTACGAACTGGGCTTCAACTTCCTGGCAGTCAGCTTCAGAACATTGGAGGTGCAAATTATTATAGTAGATGTGGAGGGGCATTTATGATATGACGTCTAAGTCTGACTTTAGACATTTTGCAAAACACATCCAAAATCTGAGTAGGAAAGGAGTTCATTTTCAAAAAAGAAAAACATCCATCTTTTGTTTTTGAAAATACTGTTTCTAACAAGGTTTTATGCTTTGGATGTTTTGTTTTTTGGTCCATTAAAAAGAAAAACCCCAAAACAAAAACCATCCAAGTGAAAAACACAGAAAATCAAGCCATTGGAATGTAGGAGGGGCCAGCATTTTTAGTAGACTGGTCTCCCAGACATCCCAGGATGTAAATGAGGCACCTTAGAAGGCACTGCGGTGGACTTCAAAAACATGCTCCCAAGTACTTATCTCACTATTCCTCCCTTATCTTGTCTGCTGAGACCCCCAAAACCCACTACCCACAACTGTACACCACTATAATGGCCATTATGGGTGAAGGGGGCACCTATATGTGGGTACAGTAGGTTTCTGGTGAGTTTTGGAGGCTCACAGTTTCCACCACAAATGTGACAAGTAGAGGGAGATAGGGACCAGAGTCCCCCACTCTGTGGTGCACTGCACTGACCACTCCACTACTCCAGGGACCTGCCTGCTGCTGTAATAGACCTGGCTGTAACATCTGAGACTGTCATAGAGGCTGCGAAATCATATCTGTATTCACATTTATAGGGATTGGGAGGGAGTCAGTGACCACCGGGAGGGTTTTGGGGGTGTCACCCCATGATTCACTCCAGTGGTCGTTATAAAAACAGGTCTAGCTCAAAACGTCTTAGTTTTAGACCTGGACGCTTTTGTTTTGTTCCATTGAGGCTGAAAAATGTCCAAGGGTTAGGAACGCTCAGATCCCGCCCTTAGCTTGCCCCTGACACGCCCCCTTGTGATTTGGGACCCTTAAGAGAGAAACTTCACTGGCTCCCACTTAGGGAACGGACCACGTTCAAGATCTGCACGATTGTGCACAAAATCATCCACGGAGACGCCCCAACCTACATGCTAAACCTTGTGGACCTACCTCCCAGAAATGCCAAAAGATCATCCCGAAAATTTCTTATTCTGCACTTCCCCAGCTGTAAAGGACTAAAATACAAGCTTATACATGCAACCTCCTTCTCACACATGAGTACGCATTTGTGGAACGCACTACCAACCGACCTGAAAACAATCGACGAAATATCCAACTTTCGCAAATCTCTGAAGATGTATCTCTTTAACAAAGCCTACAAAGAGAACCGTAGCTTAAACATACCAGCTCACCAACCCACTCCATTCTAAAAACATCTTTTTAGATCTACTCATTTAGAAATTCTTTCCCATCCTTAATCCCTTTGCATCACCAATTGTATCTGACACCCTGGAATGGCATGGCCATAACAGATTTCTGTAAGCCACATTGAGCCTGCAAATAGGTGGGAAAATGTGGGATACAAATGCAATAAATAAATAAACTTCACAGAAAAACGTCTTTTAAATTTGATTTTGAAAATATTTTTGTGAGAAAAACACGTCCAAATGCAGATTTATGCCACTTTTTGGACGTTTTTCTCTTTTGAAAATGAGCGTCTTGGTTGAAGTACTTCCCTTTTTTTTTTTTAAGTTCCACGCCGAGCAGCAAGTATGACGCCGCGTTACTGGGCAGAGTAGATAGACCATGCTGGTCTTTATCTGCCGTCTGTTACTATATTACTGTGTTATTAAATAAATACTGCTTTCTGTGACTGCTCCGTTTACCAACATGTAAGCCTCATATCACCATTATTGAGCGAGACAGCCAGCTTCCTTCAAAAATAACTCCTCTGTATAATTTCGAGGCACTCAAACCAAATTCAACAGCAACCTTTCCAGGACCTCGTGCGGAAAGCAGATGGCTGCGGAATCACAAAATGACTCTGTTAAGCTAGCAAGGCAGAGTTTTAATTTTGGCAGTAAAAATGTTCCTAATAATAATGGCCACCGAGACAGCTGCTAAAAAGGTCTGAGCTAGGAAGGAGGAGGGGGTGGGGGGGGGGGGGGGTGGAGAAAAAAAAAATCCGAGGAAGCTTCACCAGACTTCCGACATCAAGTAAATGGTACAAACTGTTAAGCAGCGTCTGCTCTATCTCCCCATAATAATGAGGATATTACAAGGAATAAAGGCCACAGCCGAACATTAGCGCCAGCCTGATTAACATGCCATGTTAATTTTTTAATGGATCTGCTGTCTGAAATATTGCTTTGCTACTTCACTTTTAACTGCTGGGCGCTTTGGCGAAAAAATGTAATAAAATAATCAGTCTATCTTTAACCCTGTCCGGTAAAGGTAATTATGGTTACGATTGCGATTTTTACTATTACTGACCAGCTATGTTTGATCCCCCCCTTCTCCCCAGTGACCTCCCTACAAGCTCTAAACCAAGTCCTGGAGGAGGAGGAGGAGGGAAGCATCTAATCAGGAGAAAAGGTCAGAATATGAATGGTTATATTGAGATTGCATAACCTCAGTCTGAGAAAATAGTGGTCGGTGCTCTGAATGATGTGCTTTATGGCATAAACAGTGTTACCTCTCTGCAGCTGAGCAAGGGAAGCTTGAGGGAGAAAGCTGGTACCTCTGACCTGCAAGATTCTGTGCAGAATCCTAAAGAGTAGTAAGATTCCGGAATCCCAAAGACTATTACTACTACTTATCATTTCTATAGCGCTACTAGACGTACGCAGCGCTGTACACTTGAACATGAAGAGACAGTCCCTGTTCGACAGAGCTTACAATCTAAGCAGGGCAGAAAAACAGGACAAATAAGGGATAAGGATAAAGAGTGGCAAGATTCCGGAATCCCAAAGAGTAGTAAGATTCTGTGCAGAATTCCAAAGAGTAGCAAGATTCCGGAATCTCAAAGAGTAGCAAGATTCCGGAATCCCAAAGACTGAGGGGAGGAGTGGCCTAGTGGTTAGAGCACCGATCTTGCAATCCACCCGGTTCAAATCCCACTGCTGCTCCTTGTGATCTTGGGCAAGTCACTTAACCCTCCATTGCTTCAGGTACAAACTTAGATTGTGAGCCCATATCCACTGCACCTGAATGTAACTCACCTTGAGCTACTACTGAAAAAGCTGTGAGCAAAATGGAAATAAATAAATACTACAACTTATCATTTCTATAGCACTACTAGACGTACGCAGCGCTTAGACGTACACAGCGCTGTACACTTGAACATGAAGAGACAGTCCCTGCTTGACAGAGCTTACAATCTAAACAGGACAAATAAGGGATAAGGATAAAGAGTAGCAAGATTCTGTGCAGAATCCCAAAGATTACTATTACTACTTATCATTTCCATAGCTCTACTAGACATACGCAGCGCTATACACTAAATATTTAAGAGCCAATCCCTGCTCGACTGAGCTTACAGTCTAATCAAGACCGACAAACAGGACATATGAGGGCAGGTTCTATATATGGTGCATGAAAAATCTGCGCGGTAAACATTTCCACCTAAGTGTATTCTGTAAGCGGCATCCAGTTTTAGGCCCGGTATATAGAATACGCCTGGTCAATATTGCAGCGCCTAAAACTACGAGCATCCATTTACACCAATGGAAATGTGGCGTAAATTGCAGCACATAGACTTAGGTGCACTGGGCCATGTAAATTTTGGAACGCCCACGGAATGCCTGTTTCTCCACCCATAACCATACCCCTTTTTGGCTGCAAGCATTAGAATTTAGGCGCAGTGCGTTACAGAATACGCTTAGGGAGTTATGCATGTAAATACTCATTATTGCTTAAGTGCTGTTAATAACACTGATTGGCTTGTTAAGCCAATTAAGTTACAGGCGTCGTTATAGAATATGCTTGGATTAGGTCTCAGAACACTAGGCGCGTTATATAGAATCTGGCAGATAAAAGATAAGAGAATTACATAAGTATTGCCATACTGGGAAAGACCAAAGGTCCATTGAGTCCAGCATCCTGTTTCCAACAGTGGCCAATCCAGATCACAAATACCTGGCAAGATCCCAAAAAAGTACAAAACATTTTATACTGCTTATCCCAGAAATAGTGGATTTTCCCCAAGTCCATTTAATAATGTCAATGGACTTTTCCTTTAGGAAGCCGTCCAAACCTTTTTTAAACTCCGCTAAGCTAACTGCCTTTACCACATTCTCTGGCAACAAATTCCAGAGTTTAATTACATGTTGAGTGAAGAAAAACTTTCTCCGATTCGTTTACTTAAGGTGGGAATGATAAAACAGACATGGGTACTGAACAAGTGTGAACAGGAGTTAGGAGTTAAAAGCAGCCTCAAAAAGGTGGGCTTTTAGCCTAGATTTGAAGATGGCCAGAGCTGGAGCTTGACGTACTGATTCAGGTAGTCTGTTCCAGGCGTAAGGTGCCGCAAGATGAAAGGTGCGGAGTTGGCAGTGGAGGAGAAGGGTACAGATCAGAGAGATTTACCTAATAAATGGAGTTCCCGGGGAGGAGTGTAGGGAGAGATAAGAGTGGAGAGGTACTGAGGAGCTGCAGAGTGAATGCATTTGCAGGTGAATAAGAGGAGTTTGAACTGTATAGTAGTAGTATGCGGAAACGGGATAGGGAACTAATGAAGTGACTTGAGGAGGGGGCTAATGTGAGCATAGAGACACCAGTGGAATATAAGTAGGTGTGTATTAGCACCTAATGCACTTTAGTGAAAGGGCTCATAAGTAATGAAAGGAAAGGCAATGATTGTGATCTCAACATTCTGTAATGCATTCTCTTTTTTTTTTGTTTTTTGGCAGCTGCAGTTCCATGATAAAAAAAAAATGTGACATATGTACAAGTAAGACTTGAGTGCACAGGACACACAGGAAGACAGACCACCATCCTGGCAGAGAGACGAAAGTCAATCAAAGCCAGAAATCACAGGAAGGGAAACTAAGGACTAATCGGATATCTGATAAGCATCTCACATAACCCACAGGGGATGAAGCACAAGATCAGAAATCAGCTTGGTAGCCGTGTTAGTCCACTTTTAAAGGTAATCAATAGAAATAAAACATGGAAAAGAAAATAAGATGATACCTTTTTTATTGGACATAACTTAATAAATTTCTTGATTAGCTTTCGAAGGCTGCCCTTCTTCGTCAGATCGGAAATAAGCAAATGTCGGTAGATGACAGTATATATAAGTGAAACATCAAATCATTTCAGTGACAGTCTAACAGGATGGGAGTGAGAGCAGTGGCGTTCCTGGGGGGGGGGGGGGGGGGGGCGGTGGGTGTGGTCCGACCCGGGTGCACGCCGCTGGGGGGGGGGGGGGGGGGGGGGTGCCGCGCGTCTGTCCGCTACGTTCATTCTGTGCTCCCTCTGCCCCGGAATAGGTTACTTCCTGTCCCGGGGCAGAGGGAGCATGGAAACGAACGAAGCGGACAGGCGCGCGGCACCCCCCCTCCAGTGGTGTGCACCTGGGGGGGGGGTTCATTCGCCGGGGAGGGGGGGTCGCGCTGCACCCGGGGGGGCGGGGCGCATCGCCGATCCGCCCCGGGTGTCAGCCCCCCTAGGAACACCACTGAGTGAGAGACAAGAAGAGTCGGGTGGATGAGGGACAGGGAGATATGCATGGAGATAGGAGGGTGACAAAGCAGTACAGAAAATACCGCTGAAAAGATTTCTTCTTTCTGTAATGTCGTCGCTAACAAGGAAACCCAAAGGCTACTGTACTGTTCCTGCATAATTATCATAGAATATGCATCCACATATTAGGGACACATGGCATGAGAATCTTGCAGTATAGGTGCCTGCCCGGATTCTCTGCTAGAAACAGTGGGACTTTGCCTCAGGCCTGACATCACTGGTTGCTAGGCAGAGTATTGTATGCCTGTTGGACAGTCCAGAAGGAGGGAGTTGCTAGTACTACCATATTACAATTAGACGGAGGAAACAGGTTAATAGCAGACTCCTTGAGTATAAATGGCTGGAGTCGATATTTAAAACAATTTAACTGCCCAGAAACAGAAGCTGACTGGCTAAATCGCTTGTTCTGGGTTGGTTGTGTGGAGAAACGCGCGGCGTTATTCTATATACCGCACAGAAATTTAAGCCTATTCTGTACAATTCAGGGGCGTAGCCAGACTTTGGCGGGAGGGGGGTCCAGAGCCCTAGGTGAGGGGGCACATCTTAGCCCCCCCCTGGTGCCGCCGACCCCCCCCCCCGAGGTCGACGAAACCTTGCACCGGAAGAGGACCTTGGCTGGCGGGGGTTGGGGTCCCCCGCCAGCAAAGGTGGCAGACAGCGACGGCGGCGGGGGAGGGTTGGCGGCAGGAGGGGGGGTCGAGAGGGTCATCGGCAGGGGGGTCCAGGGCCAAATCTATGGGGGCCCAGGCCCCCGTGTCCCCACATAGCTACACCACTGGTACAATTTAGGCGTGCTTTATAGAATATGCCTATGTGTATTTTTTTCCACGTGGAAATTTCAGCCACCATATATAGAATCTAGCCCTTAGTGCAACATCCTTAGTGCATAAGTGAAAACTCGCTATTTTGCGAGCATGCTGGGGGGGGGGGGGGGGGGGGCAGAGTCAGTACTTAACCGGCCAAAGTAACCGCATAAATGAGACCACGTAAAAGTCTGTCTTATCTTTATGTGGTCACCCATGGCCAGTTAAGTTCTGAATATCGCCTTTACGGTACTATGTAAGCCACATTGAGCCTGCAAATAGGTGGGAAAATGTGGGGTACAAATGTAACAAATAAATAAATAAATATCGACTTAAATGGCTGTTAGGTAGCTCTGGAAAAAAATGGATATTCACTCCTGAAGCCCGGACATCGTCCGGCATTGAGTATATGCAGGAATAACGCCAGTGGCAGTCAGCAAAATGCTCATCAACGCTGGTAGAAAATTGACCCTGGTGTCTTTAATCTGAATAATTGTCTTTGGGGTTTTTTCTGTCTTCCTAAGGAAGAGACCTTCAAGCTTCAAGTCTTAGCCATACAGACCTGTAAGTCTACAGACTATATACATGGTGCTATCCTAGCTGGAATACTAAAATCCAGGAGCACAAAGATGACAGAAGCCGCTTAAGCGTTTGCCCTCGCAGGGGCGTAGCCAGACAGCCAATTTTGGGTGGGCCTGAGTCCAAGGTGGGTGGGCACAGAATTCATGCCCCCTGTCCCTAGGCCCCTCTGCTGTGCTTTGCTCCGCTGTCTTCTCTTCATCCAGGGGTGTGCTGGTCAATTTTTAACAACAGGCTCTTTCTCCGGACATAGCCAGCTTTGCAGTTGGAAGGGCCAGGGGTGGCGGGGGGAGGGGAGCAACACTTGCCTCTCTCTCCTCCCTCCCTTCGTGCGGGCATGTTAGGCATACCTTTGCTGGCAGCCAATAAATGTACTGCTACCACTCCCAACGTCTTGCTCCGAGCAGCATGCTGGAACTTCTCTCACATGCTCGAGAAGTCCCAGCCTGCTGGTCAGAGCTGGAAACAAGGAGTGGGGAGCAGCAGCAGTCTATTTACTTGGCTGGCAGGGCTCAGCATCCCCACCAGCAAAGTAAAAGAGAATTCAGCAGGGGGCCCAAGCCCACATTTTGGGAGCCAGTTGTTAAAGTAGCCATGGAGGGCCCTACTTTAACAACCGGCTCCCAGAATTCTTAAAAACTTAACAACCGGCTCTTGCGAGCCTGTGAGAGCCTGCTCCAGCACACCACTGTCTTCATCCCTCCCTCCACCTGCAAGCCCACAATATTAAATACATGAGCAGGAGGGGATCTACAAACCCCGCCAGCTGAAGATTTCCTCCTGCTCAGGCAGTCAGCACTTTTCTAAATAGCAGCCAGCAGCACTTTCCTCGAGCTGATGCCATGGCCAGCAGGCTCTGCATGCATGAAAACAAACAGGGGCTGGTGTTAGTGTCAGCTCGAGGCAAGTTAAGCCAGCTGCCGTTTGAAAGAGCACCAGCTGCCTCAGGAGGAAGTCTTCAGCTGGTGGGGTTTGAGGATCTCTATCAGCCATAGCAAGAGTGCCACAATTTTGGGTGGGCCTAAGGCCCACCAAGGCCTACCCATGGCTACGCCACTGGATGTTGAGGAAACATGGAACCCTCTTCATCTCTTCGGAGACTTTAGGGTGAGAGAGTGGGCTATATGTGAATTCTCCAGCAAGGCGACCTAGATATTATCCCATTCGTTGGTGGTTCAGCAATATCTACCAGGCTGACAATTTGCAGTACTTTTACTTGTAACAAGGTATATATATATATATATATTGCTATACTTTTTACTTGTTACAAGTAAGCTGTACTTTTGTACCTCTACACGTCATTGGTGAAGCCTGGAGTATTGTGTTCAGTTTTGGAGGCCGTATCTTGCTAAAGACGTAAAAAGACTGGAAGCGGTGCAAAGAAAAGCTACAAAAATGGTATGGGATTTGCGTTGGAGAGACTTGCCGACCTGAACATGTATACCTTGGAGGAAAGGAGAAACAGGGGTGACACAATACAGATGTTCAAATATTTGAAAGGTATTAATCCGCAGACAAACCTTTTCCGGAGATGGGAAGGTGGTAGAACTAGAGGACATGAATTGAGGTTGAAGGGGGCAGACTCAGGAGTCATGTCAGGAAGTGGTAGATACGTGGAATACCCTCCCACAGGAGGTGGAATGGATCCATGGAATCTTAGCGAAGATTGGGTGGCAACACCGGTAATTGGGAAGCAAAACCAGTGCTGAGCAGACTTCTAAGGTCTACGTCCCGATAGTAACTGAATAGATATGGATGGGCTGGAGTGTAAGTTTTAAGGGGCTTCGACGTTAGCTTCAGAACTTTTAGTACAAGAACAGTGCTGGGCAGACTTCTACGGTCTGTGTCTTGAGAATGGCAAGGACAAATCAAACTCAGGTATACATATAAAGTATCGCATACCATGTAAAATGAGTTTATCTTGTTGGGCAGACTGGATGGACTGTTCAGGTCTTTATCTGCCGTCATTTACTATGTTACTATGTACTTTGTAATGAAGTACAAGTCAAGAAAGTATTTTTAAAAAAAAAAGTATTTTCCATGCCTCTACTTGCAGCTGATTAGGTCCTAACTCTCAGTCCCCAAAACAACTGAGCTGGGACCAGACGTTTGGGCCCAATCAGATGCAAACCAACATCTTAAAATCAGTAGTCATTGCACCTTGAAACAAACAGTTAATAAACTTCACCGAGTTTGCTTTGAAAATCTGGTGCCTTTCTTTGCATTGATTTCTGATTTAGCTCATATTTGAGAAGCTTCTTTCAGCAAACTAAATTGCCTCCACTTTAACGTTCGTCTGGGAAATAATTTAGCAAAAGTAGTATTATTGCACAGTTTGGTGTATATTTGTTTTTTAATCACTATCCAACATATTCAACATAAAGGACTATTTTACATGCTCATCTTCCAATGTGGTATATATCATTCAGTGTAAAAAATGTAACGAAGGATGCTATATTGGAGAAACAGGCCAGATGCTTAAGACAAGATTTAACCTGCACAGACATCTCATGAAGATAGCCGGTGACAGTCAGGTTCCCACCCCTGTGGGCCAACACTTTGCAAGACCAGAACACTGCACCAGTGATTTCACAGTAAGAATACTGAAAGGTAATTTTAAAACAATACAGGAACGTAAGACCTTTGAAATAAGAATGATTGAATATTTTGACACCCAGCAAACAGGACTTAATAAGGATCTGGGTTTTCTAACCCATTATAAACCATAAAGCTGTATTTCTCTGTTTATTTCTCTGTTTATTACCCTCCTCTCACCATCCTGTTAGAATATCAATGAAATGCTTTGATGTCCCCATGCATACCCCCACCCTCCCACTCTGTCAGACTGTCAAAGTAATGCTTTGATGTTTCTCTTATATATACTATCTGCTACCACATTTGCTTATTTCCGATCTGAGGAAGAAGGGCAACCTTCGAAAGCTAATCAAGAAATGTATTAAGTTATGTCCAATAAAAAAGGTATCATCTTATTTTCTTTTCCATGTTTTATTTTGTTTGATTTCTATTGATAACCTTTAAGAGTGGACTAACACGGCTACCACACCTCTCTACTTTTTTAATCACTAAAAGTATGATGTTGGAAAATATTGGGAACCATTATGATGTTTAGAGCAATTATCTGAGCCGAAATCTAGTGTTTTCTCACTAAAAATTTAGCTTGGTTGTAAGAAACAGCCGATACTGATAGTTTCTCATTCTTTCCTCACCGTAATAATGCATTAAAATTTGCTGTTACTATTCTGTCCTCTGACAGCCTTTCCTTGGTTGTGATGTGGCTCTTCTGGGGTGAGTGTGACACTTTTTCTGTTATGCTCACTGCAGAGTCACATCAGCAATGCATTATGGTGGGTGCAGTTATAGGGCAATGTGATTCCACTTGCCTGTCTGTTTAGAACTGTTAAATGATTGGTTAAGCTGTTGCCAGTTGGTAAACTCTGTTCCCATTGGTGGGTTTCCCCCCTGCTTACTGGGTCAGGACGTCCCCTGTTTTATTCCCTCTAGTCATGATGAGGCAGTTGCCATCTTGTTAGACAGTTCAGAACCCTTTCTTGTGTTTCCCTTGGGCCAGATGCACTAAACTTTACGAGCCAATAACGAGCCATTAATGAACAAGTAGTAAACCCTGGCATGCACTAAATACTTTTTTCTGACGACGGTAGCAGCTAACGCAAACGGAATGCAGATGAGCAAATTGTGTAGAAACCCTATTGAAATGAGATGCACTAAGTTTTTCCGCTTGCCCTAACGCTGGAAAACGCTGGGAAATCTAACAAGAGGTCTGTACCTCTCGTTGGGGCTGCGTGGGCTTGGAAAACGTATAAAATGTAAAAAAAAAATCAGGAGGGGGCAAAAATGATCAAGGCATAGTCCCCGCCCATTCCTTGCTCATCACACTTCCCCTCCTGCATTAGCTGTTCCATGCGGGAATTACCATGTTCTGTGGTAATATACATTGGCCCACACTGTTAGCTACTACTACTTATCACTACTATAGCGCTACAAGGCATCCGCAGCGCTGTACACCATACATGAAAAGACAGTCCCTGCTCAAAGAGCTCACAATCTAAATATGGAATGTTGCTAGTGGAATAGCAGCATTCCGTGTAGAATCTCAAATAGTAGCAACATTCCATGTAGAATCTCAAACAGTAGCAACAGAATCTCAAGTAATAGCAACATTCCAGAATCTCAAATAGTAACAACATCCCATGTTCCACTGCACTAACCACTAGGCTACTCCTCCACTAGCAACATTCCATCTAGAAGCCTGCTCTTGCAGATCAGCAATGCGGCCGCGCAGGCTTCTGTTTCTGTGAGTCTGACATACGTGCAGGACGTCAGACTCACAGAAACAGAAGCCTGTGCGGCCGCGTTGCTGATCTGCAAGGGCAGGCTTCTACATTATTACTACTACTACTTATCACTTCTATAGCGCTACAAGGCATCCGCAGCGCTGTACACCATACATGAAAAGACAGTCCCTGCTCAAAGAGCTCACAATCTAAATATGGAATGTTGCTAGTGGAATAGCAGCATTCCGTGTAGAATCTCAAATAGTAGCAACATTCCATGTAGAATCTCAAACAGTAGCAACAGAATCTCAAGTAATAGCAACATTCCAGAATCTCAAATAGTAACAATATCCCATGTTCCACTGCACTAACCACTAGGCTACTCCTCCACTAGCAACATTCCATCTAGAAGCCTGCTCTTGCAGATCAGCAATGCGGCCGCGCAGGCTTCTGTTTCTGTGAGTCTGACATACGTGCAGGACGTCAGACTCACAGAAACAGAAGCCTGTGCGGCCGCGTTGCTGATCTGCAAGGGCAGGCTTCTACATTATTACTACTACTACTTATCACTTCTATAGCGCTACAAGGCATACGCAGCTCTGTACACCATACATGAAAACACAGTCCCTGCTCAAAGAGCTCACAATCTAAATAGGACAGGCAAACAGACAGAACAACTAAGAGGTAAGGGAATTAAAGAGGTGGGGGGATAAAGGGGTACAGGGCAAGTGAGTAGTGGTTAAGAGTCAAAAGCAGCGTTAAAGAGGTGGGCTTTTAGCCTGGATTTGAAAAATCTAACTGCAATTTCTGGTTTAAATAGCTAATGCAACCTAGTAAATAGTGCCCTTGAGTTTTATTGGAACACATGTGGTGCATAATTACGAACAGGCTAGAAAGAAGTTTTCTCAAATAAACAACAACAACAGGAAAAAATGAATGCCTTCATTTCTTGTCTTGTCTCTTTTCTAAAATCAAATTCAAACATATCACCACCGTGGAAAGCAGTCTGCGGAGTACCCCAGGGTTCACCATTATCACCAGTACTCTTCAACATGATGATGATTCCACTGGCACAGTCCTTATCCAATCGAGGCCTCAACCCATTCATTTACGCAGATGATGTCACAATCTACATCCCCTTCAGACATGATCTGACAGAAATAACCAATGAAATCAACGATGGCCGGAACATCACGGACTCCTGGGCAAACTCATTCCAACTGAAACTGAACACTGAAAAAACACATTGCCTCATCCTCTCTTCTCAACATAACAAGTATAAACCCACAACCATAAATACTCCAGGACACACCCTCCTCACCTCAGACAGCTTGAAAATACTCGGCGTCCCACTCGACCGCAACCTTACTCTCGAGAGTCAAATAAACTCTGTAACAAAGCAAATGTTCTATTCAATGTGGAAGCTCAAACGATTAAAACCTTTCTTCCCAAGAGCAACCTTTCGATACCTAATACAATCAATGGTTCTAAGCCATGCAGATTACTGCAACGGAATCTACGCGGGTTGCAAAGAACAACTCATGAAAAAACTCCAGACCGCCCAAAATACAGCAGCCAGGCTGATATTCAGCAAAACACACTTCGAAAGCACCAAACCTCTTCGTGAAAAGTTGCATTGGCTCCCAATCAAAGAACGGATCATCTTCAAAATTTCCACCTTAGTCCACAAAATCATGTACGGCGTTGTCCCAGGATACATGATAGCCCTTATTGATCTACCAATAAGAAACAAAGTCTGACTGTCAAGATACTACTTAAACCTACACTACCCAAATTGCAAAGGACTGAAATACAAAACAACCTACGCATCCGGCTTCTCCTACATAAGCGCACAACTATGGAATGGCCTCCCAAAAGCCCTGAAAACAATCCACGACCACCTGAACTTCAGGAAATCACTAAAAACCTACCTCTTCAAAAAGGCCTACCCCAACGACCCCACGTAAACCTCGTCAGCCAGCAACACAGCATATCTTTGACCGTACTGGACAACATGCAATCTTCTTCCCTCCCGACCCTCTACATATACCTCATATGATCACTTTTCAACCTTGTACTTGTTATCAACCGACTGGGCAAACGCCTTTGATGGTACTATGTACTATTTGAGCCTGCAAATAGGTGGGAAAATGTGGGGTACAAATGCAATAAATAAATAAATAAATAAATAAATAATGGCTGCTGCAAAACTGGCTGTGACACAGTGGCGTTCCGAGGGGCGCTGACACCCGGGGCGGATCGCCGATGTGCCCCGCCCCCCGAGTGCAGCGCCCCCCGTGCAGCGCGACCCCCCCCGGCGAAGGGACACCCCCACCCCACCCCGGCAAAAGAACCCCCCCTGGGTGCACGCCGCTGGGGGGGGGTGCCGCGCGCCGGTCAGCGTCGTTTGTTTCCATGCTCCCTCTGCCCCGGAACAGGTTACTTCCTGTTGCGGGGCAGAGGGAGCATGTAAACGAACAACACTGACCAGCGCACGGCACCCCCCCAGCGGCGGGCACCCGGGGCGGACCGCCCCCCCCCCCCCCTTGGTACACCACTGCTGTGACAAACAAACAAAAAAATAAAGATTTTACTTTCTGGTGCTACATCAGTCAATTTCCAGAAATCTGCTGTGGAAAATAGAGGAGACAGATGGAACTGATCTTCTCCCATCAAGCAGGATTTCCTGGGAATATGTTTTGTAACTGATTGTGGTGTTATATTAAATACAAAATTATCCAGGAAAACTGCACCTCGTATAAACTGCACAGCAATTGTGGCTGGGCAAAGCAGCTGATCGGTTATCTCTTACTGTCACACTGATGTCTAACAAATGCACAGGGTGTAATAAAAAGGATTTTAGAGATTACTTTTCAACTCTATCTGCCTTGACCAACAAGTGCACTCGGGGTCTGTATTTGTGATTAGAAGTAATTCTGTTTAAAAATGATTGTTTAACTTTGATTGTGTGAAAATAAGTTGGAATGTAGAAGATAAGACACAGCTCTAATTAATTTGTTATGTTAAGGGAGAGGTGGAGCCTGTTTCGAGTTCAGACTGGCCACCTGAACTTGGAAACATGTGACCACATTCCCACAGTACGGCTTGTTTACCTAAACAGAGAAATTCTCAAGCATTCTGAAATTTTCCTTAGCTCTGAACATGAGTTCTAAGCCTAATAAAAAGGGGAGTTTCAGTGAAATGGGAAGCTCATCTATGGGTGAACGCACTGTGTAGAACCAAAACTCCTGGTCAAAGAAGCTTCTGGCTTTCGCAGTGAACAGGCCCCCCCCCCAGCTGATGATAAGAGCCTGAATGATGTAAGGACCAGTGATGATTGATTTATTGCTTTTCTTGGTCTAGGAACTCCTAGCATTGCTTAGATGTAGGGACCAGTGATGTAATGATTGTTTATAGATAGGTTTTCTTTAAAGCTAATCATTGTATATATGTATATATGTATGTATGAATATATGTACATTGTATGTATGTATATATATATATATATATATATATATATATATATATATATATATACATACATACAATGTACATATATACATACATCTATAAATCATTATAGATTTTAGCACCTCTAATAGGAGTCTCATTTACCTAATACGAATCCAAAAGAATCCACAGTAATTACTGAGTAGTCTGTGTCAGTGAAGCAGGCTGTAAATCCATAGCAGTACACAGGGCTGTTGGTAAGTGAGGTTAAAGCAGCGGAGTAGCCACAGGTGGGCCTGGGTGTAACAGTAGCACACATTTAGCGGTAGCTGGTGGGGATCCCAAACTCAGCCAGCTGAAGACTTCCCCCTGAAGGTAACAAAAATGCTACTCTCCTCAATACTGGCACCTGCGCATGCTCAGTTTTCAGCGCATGCCTGCTGCAGACTGCCAAAGGTGGAAAGAAACATTTTCCTGCCAGCTGAGATATTTTTTTGGTTGGGGTGGTGGGGCGGTGGTGGTGGTGGAGAGAACTCTTGGTGCCCACCAACGTCTTGCCTAGTCCCACCCAAAATCTGTAGTCTGGCTACGCCCCTGGGTTAAGGCTTTCTGTTTAGTTAGACTTCTGGAGAGGTGATTATGCCTGGCTTCAGCTAAAACAGTGGAGCTCACCTTAGACCCGCCCAATGCACATAACCTCATGTATTTATTTTATTTTTATTTATTTGTTACATTTGTATACCACATTTTCCCACCTACAGGTATTTGCAGGCTCAATGTGGCTTACATAGTACTGTAGAGGCGTTCGCAATCTCTGGTAGAGAGACAGATACAAAGAGTTGTTGTGGTTGATTAAGGTTCATGTGTTGTAGACACATTAAGAATCGTAGAGAGGAAGAGTTATGCAGAGTCTGTAACAACCTTTGATTTCGTTGTATATTTTCTTAAACCTTTAGAATGGCCCCAATGTAGGAAGGGGGTTGTTTTTGTTGGTGTTCCCAAGATGTTTGGGGAAAGGCACAAGGGAGGAACATCTTTCCTCATCTATTGTTAACAGCCTGGGGTAAGACACAAGTCTTAAGTTTTAGCACTCACTGGTTGTGAAGAATACTGAAGGCAAATTGTCTGTAATCCTGTTGCACACCTGTGTTCTGCTTCTAGATCTTCACCATGTCTCTTGGCAGGGTTCTGTATTGTCTCCTGCAGCTTATGATAACAATCAATGACACTTACATAAATCGCAAAGGAGAGACAATCTAACTTCAATGTCAAAAAAGTATTTTTATTTATTTATTGCATTTGTATCCCACATTTTCCCACCTATTTGCAGGCTCAATGTGGCTTACAATATATCGTTATGACATTCGCCATTTCAAAATAGAAGATGGCATTTGCTATTACATGCAGAACATGGATGTCATGGTAAAAATTAAGTAACAGAATTAGAAGAACATGGTTTCAATATAGGTTAAGTGGGGATGTGTTACATTTACAGTTGTTGATCAATATGGTATGCTTTGTTGAAGAGGTAGGTCTTCAGGTAGGTATTGATAGTTTTCGGCAACTTATCCCATGGATGTACCAGCGTGGCAACCCACTTTATGCTACTCTTCTGCTGCTGCTGCCGATGTCTGCCTCCCATTACTAGTCCTCACAATTTACGCTCATGATACCTCCATCCTTCTCACAAGGACAAAAATACCTTACATACTACTACTACTACTACTACTACTGCCGTTGTATCGCTCCATGGTGCGACCGCACCTGGAGTATTGTGTTCAGTACTGGTCTCCGTATCTCAAAAAAGATATAGTAGAATTGGAAAAGGTACAGCGAAGGGCGACGAAAATGATAGTGGGGATGGGACGACTTTCCTATGAAGAGAGGCTGAGAAGGCTAGGGCTTTTCAGCTTGGAGAAGAGACGGCTGAGGGGAGATATGATAGAAGTGTATAAAATAATGAGTGGAATGGATCGGGTGGATGTGAAGCGACTGTTCACGCTATCCAAAAATACTAGGACTAGAGGGCATGAGTTGAAGCTACAGTGTGGTAAATTTAAAACGAATCGGAGAAAATGTTTCTTCACCCAACGTGTAATTAGACTCTGGAATTCGTTGCCGGAGAACGTGGTACGGGCGGTTAGCTTGACGGAGTTTAAAAAGGGGTTAGATAGATTCCTAAAGGACAAGTCCATAGACCGCTATTAAATGGACTTGGAAAAATTCCGCATTTTTAGGTATAACTTGTCTGGAATGTTTTTACGTTTGGGGAGCGTGCCAGGTGCCCTTGACCTGGATTGGCCACTGTCGGTGACAGGATGCTGGGCTAGATGGACCTTTGGTCTTTCCCAGTATGGCACTACTTATGTACTTATCACTTCTATAGCGCTACAACGCATACGCAGCGCTGTACACCATACATGAAAAGACAGTCCCTGCTCAAAGTGCTCACAATCTAAATATGGAATGTTGCTAGTGGAATAGCAACATTCCATCTAGAATCTCAAATAGTAGCAACAGAATCTCAATAGTAGCAACATTCCTTGTAGAATCTCAAGTAATAGCAACATTCCAGAATCTCAAATAGTAACAACATCCTATGTTCCACTGCAGTAACTACTAGGCTACTCCTCCACTAGCAACATTCCCTGTAGAAGCCTCCCCTTGCAGATCAGCAATGCGTCCATGCAGGCTTCTGTTTCTGTGAGTCTGACGTCCTGCACGTATGTGCAGGACGTCAGACTCACAGAAACAGAAGCCTGCGCGGCCGTGTTGCTGATCTGCAAGGGCAGGCTTCTACATTACTACTACTACTTATCACTTCTATAGCGCTACAAGGCATACGCAGCGCTGTACACCATACATGAAAAGACAGTCCCTGCTCAAAGAGCTCACAAACTAAATAGGACAGACAAACAGACAGAACAACTAAGAGGTAAGGGAATTAAAGAGGTGGGGATAAAAGGGTACAGGGCAAGTGAGTAGTGGTTAGGAGTCAAAAGCAGCGTTAAAGAGGTGGGTTTTTAGCCTGGATTTGAAAACGGCCAAAGACGGGGCTAAACGTACAAGCTCGGGAAGTCTATTCCAGGCGTAAGGTGCAGCGAGATAAAAAGAACGGAGTCTGGAATTAGCAGAAGAGGAGAAGGGGACAGACAAGAGAGATTTATCCACAGAATGGAGTACCCGAGGGGGGGGGGGGCGTAAGGAGAGACAAGAGTGAAGAGGTACTGGGGAGCGGTAGAGTGAATGCACTTATAGGTCAGTAAGAGAAGTTTGAATTGAATGCGGAAACGGATAGGGAGCCAGTGAAGTGACTTGAGGAGAGGGCTAATGTGAGCATAGCGACTCTGGCGGAAAATGAGTCGCGCGGCAGAGTTTTGGACTGATTGAAGAGGAGAGAGATGGCTAAGTGGGAGGCGGGTGAGAAGCCTCCCACTTATATACCCTGGTTTAGGAGTGAGGTTCATTACTGTCATGGTATGCAGAAAACTAACCCATCGCAAAAATGTATTTCAAGGTTCTATGGTACCAGGAGACCACCAAAAAGCATAAAACATATCAAATTATTGCAGTGTGAGTTTAAATTCTTAAGGTAATGAATCAAGCTTTTACGTTTGCTGTCTCATAATTGAATAAGCTACTTCGAGAAAGCCATGGACCAGAAATGCGGATGGAATTTAAAAGCTCTGTAAAAAGTTAGCTGTTTTAGGAGCCTGGGGTGCAGTTACTTATGCTTAGTGGGTTTTATAATTAAAGGCAGATGAGGAATTGGTTTGGGGTTAGCTGGAAACCAATAGATTTGGTTGACAGGTTTATGGGATTTAAAGCTCTGGCCCTGAGCCACAAAGCACAGTTCACATTCAGGGCCACTCTCACCTCACTCATCCATTCCAGTCGGTCTGCAGTCGAGTTTGGGAGTGGGTCTGTGGTCCAGAATAGTGAACCAGGGGTTTGGGAGGTCAGATTCTCTCACCAGTTCTGGGTTCCGCTCAGCTCTTCAGTCCAGGAACCACACAGCACTCCAAAGGTTTAATAACAAAACGTAACTTTCATTTGCAAACCGTCGGACTATGCAGACTTTTACCTCCTTTCTAGTACAGTCACTTGATAAACTCCAAAACAACCTTAACTTCCGCCTTCTGTTATTCCCAGAGGGAACACCTTTGCCAGGACCCTCCTCAGGTGTATCTACAGGGGAATCCTCATTCAGGGCTATTTACATATATACAGTTTCTCCTGTCCATGTCCATCCTGTAGAGAGATTTTTATCCCCAAAGGCTGTACTCCTTAACACTGATTCACTTTTGCCGACTCAGACCCCCTTCGATCTGACCCTCCTCCAGTGGTGACCCCACCTTTGGTACACCATGGTTCTGGGATGAGCTCTTTCTGGATCCGGTCCCCTGCTCCTGGGCTGAGCCCTCTTCTACACACCTGTAGCACACTGCAGGGCCGCCGAGAGACTAGGCCGGGCCCGGGGCAAGGCTGCCCCACCTCCGCCCCCGCCACTGCTGCCCCCCGTCGCTCCCCTGTCGCTCCCCCCGCTGCTTCCCCCACTGCTGCCACCCCCGCCGCTGCAGTCCACGGTCTCACCTGCCTGCCTTCACGGCTCCGGGCCCCCTGCATTAAATGCGGCAGTCGCAGATCGCCTCTCTTCTGGCCTTCCCTCCCTGTGTCCCGCTCTCGTCTGATGTAACTTCCGGTTTCCGCAAGGGCGGGACACAGGGAGGGAAGGCCCGAAGGAAGGAGATCTGTGACTGCCGCTTTGAATACAGGGTGCCCGGAGCCGAGGAGGCAGGCAGGTGAGACCGGGGACTGCAGCGCCGGTGGCCTGACCCCGGTGCCGGGCCCCCCTTGGAGGTCCAGGCCCAGGGAATTTTGCCCCCCCGCCCCCCCTCTCGGCGGCCCTGGCACACTGTCTTCAAGTTGCCACTTATTGGAGCTGCAACCTGCCTCTCAAAGCCAGTGGATCTCTGTAATACTCATGATTCTCCTCTCTCTCCTCCCGGTCAATGGCAGGGGATGTTCAGGCAACCAAAGACCCCCCCCTAAAGGGCATAACTCTAGCTTCATATCCTTCGTAACTCCTCCCCCTGTCGCTCTTCCATACCAGGGCACTATCTCTCTGCATTATATTTCAAAACTACTCTCCATGGGCTGGGCTTCTTCCCACCCAGGGACATCCTTACCACTCCAGCCCTCTGGCAGGGGTCACCCTCCCTCCCAGGGCTCTGGAAAAATCTATCACTTTAGTTGTACCCATATATTGGGGGATTACACTAAGATGGGATTTGAATTGTGTGGGAGTGTTATGGGCTTTTATTATAAGGTGTTACTTTTATTGGTGAGATATGTAATGTTTACATTGTTATACGTATAATGTTAATATGTAACCCCGTGAGTCGCTTTGGTTGGCCACTGAAAGAATGCATTTAAATTTCTATAAATATAAAAATACACTAGAGGGCCCAATAATCAGCCTGTGAGTGTGCCACTCATAGTCGCAGATTGAATTAACCCCTGATATTCAGTGTTAGTGCATAAAAGTCAGGACAACCTTTTTGCCACTGCACTGTAACTCCGTCTCTAGCCAGCCCTTAAGCTAACCGGTTAGGTGATGGATGGTTAGTGGCAATATTCAGAGGCACTAACCAGATAGATGCCGCAGAATATCAGCAACTGGCTAATTTAGTGCATAAGTACATAAGTATTGCCATACTGAAACAGACTGAAGGTCCATCAAGCCCAGCATCCTGTTTCCAACCGTGGCTAATCCAGGTCACAAGTACCTGGCAAGATCCCAAAACAGTACAACACATTTTATGCTGCTTATCCTAGAAATAAGCAGTGAATTTTGCCCAAGTCATTTCAATAATGGTCTATGGTCTTTTCCTTTAGGAAGTCATCCAAACCTTTTTAAAATCCTGCTAAACTACCTGCTTTTACTACATTTTCTAGCAACGAATTCCAGAGCTTAATTACATGTTGAGTGAAGAAATATTTTCTACGATTTGTTTTAAATTTACTTCTTTGTAGCTTTATTGCGTGCCCCCTAGTCCTAGTATTTTTGGAAAGAGTAAACAAACGATTCACATCTACCCGTTCCACTCCACTCATTATTTTACAGACTTCTATCATATCTCCCCTCAGCCGTCTTTTTTCCGAGGCTGTAGCTCTTTTAGCCTTTCCTCATAGGGAAGTCGTCCCATCCCCTTTATCATTTTCGTCGCCCTTCTCTGTAACTTTTCTAATTCCACTATATCTTTTTGAGATGCGGTGACCAGAATTGAACACAATATTCGAGGTGCGGTCGCACCATGGAGTGATACAAAGACATTATAATGTCCTCATTTTTGTTACATTGGCCACCCTCCAATCTTCCGGTACATTGCTCGATTTTAAAGATAAATTACATATTACTAACAATAGTTCTGCAAGTTCATTTTTCACTTCTATCAGTCCTCTCCATTCCATCTTTAAAGTACTACTACTACTACTTAACATTTCTAAAGCGCTACTAGGCTTACGCAGCGCTGTACAATTTAACATAGAGGGACAGTCCCTGCTCAAGGAGCTTACAATCTAAAAGACAAGTGAACAGTCAATCCGAAAGGGGCAGACAAATTGGATTACTGAACGGTAAGAGTTAGGTGACGAACGCAGCATTGAAGAGGTGGGCTTTAAGCAACGACTTGAAGATGGGCAGGGAGGGGGCTTGGCATAAGGGCTCAGGAAGGTTGTTCCAAGCATGGGGTGAGGCGAGGCAGAATGAGCGGAGCCTGGAGTTGGCAGTGGTGGAGAAGGGTACTGAGAGGAGGGATTTGTCCTGTGAACGGAGGTTTCGGGTGGGAACGTAAGGGGAGATGAGGGTAGAAAGATAGTGAGGGGCAGCAGACTGAGTGCATTTGTAGGTAAGAAGGAGAAGCTTGAATTGAATGCGGTATCTGATCGGAAGCCAGTGAAGTGACCTGAGGAGAGGGGTGATATGAGTATATCGGTTCTGGCGGAATATGAGACGTGCAGCAGAGTTCTGAACAGATTGAAGGGGGGATAGATGGCTAAGTGGGAGGCCGGTGAGGAGTAAGTTGCAGTAGTCAAGGCGAGAGGTAATGAGAGCGTGGACGAGAGTTCGGGTGGTGTGTTCAGAGAGGAAAGGGCGAATTTTGCTGATGTTAAAGAGGAAGAAGCGACAGGTCTTGGCTATCTGCTGGATATGTGCAGAGAAGGAGAGGGAGGAGTCAAAGATGACTTCGAGGTTGCGGGCAGATGAGACGGGGAGGATGAGGGTGTTATCAACTGAGATAGAAAGTGGAGGAAGAGGAGAAGTGGGTTTTGGTGGAAAGACGATGAGCTCGGTCTTGGACATGTTCAGTTTCAGATGGCGGTTGGACATCCAGGCAGCAATGTCGGCTAGGCAGGCTGATACCTTTGCCTGGGTCTCAGCGGTGATGTCTGGTGTGGAGAGATACAGCTGGGTGTCATCAGCATAGAGATGATACTGGAAACCATGAGATGAGATCAGGGAGCCCAGGGAAGAGGTATAGATTGAAAAGAGAAGGGGTCCAAGGACAGATCCCTGGGGAACGCCAACAGATAGCGGGATGGGGGTGGAGGAAGATCCATGAGAGTGAACTCTGAAGGTGCGTTGGGAGAGATAGGAGGAGAACCAGGAGAGGACAGAGCCCTGGAACCCAAATGAGGACAGTGTGGCAAGAAGTAAGTCATGATTGACTGTGTCAAAAGCGGCGGATAGATCGAGGAGAATGAGGATGGAGTAGTGGCCTCTGGATTTGGCAAGGAACAGGTCATTACAGACTTTAGAGAGTGCTGTTTCTGTCGAGTGTAGAGGGCGAAAACCGGATCGAAGTGGATCGAGGATGGCATGAGAGGAGAGAAAATCAAGGCAGCGGCTGTGAACAGCACGCTCAAGTATTTTGGAGAGGAAGGGTAGGAGGGAGATGGGGCGGTAGTTGGAGGGACAGGTAGGTAAATGGGAAATTAATACTTTTTAATGTAGCATGAAGGTTATTTGTTGAATCTTTTTTTTTCCCCAAAATTGACAACTGTGAGCCTTCACTCAGAAAGAAGAAAGCCTTGAGTGCATTTCTCTGATAATGTTGCAGCTCTTGTGGCAGATTATTGAGAAGACCACCTTACCGCTGACCTACAATAGAACGAGCTCCTTGAGCAGCTTGAAAAACTGTTAAGAAAGACAACACACACCACTGCCCCAGCTTTTATCAAAAGCCATAATTTCTAGTGTGCTTTGAAGTCAGTGGCAGTGAAGCTGGTTGCCAGCATCTTTTAAAAACTGGCACGGAATACCTAGCCGTCTGTCAGTCTACAGAAACTATCTCCCCTATGCATGCACATGTTTATTTATTGAGAAAGCTTTTGGACTGGCTATCCAAAAATTTCAAGCAGTTTGCAATATCCTCAAGAAATAGTAAGCATAGAACTCTCATAAAATAAAATATAAAATGCATTCATAAAAATGTAACCTGGGTCACACCGACCGGCTCTGTTTCCTGTCTGACCTGGGCCACAGAAAGAAAGAGAAAGACGAAACCAGGGGTGTGCTGGTAAATTTTTAACAACAGGCTCTTTCTCCGGACGTAGCCAGCTCTGCAGTTGGAAGGGCTAGGGGTGGGGGGGAGGGGGAGCAACACTTGCCTCTCTCTCCTCCCTCCCTTTGTGCGGGCACACTAGGCATACCTTTGCTGGCAACCAATAAATGGACTGTCACCACTCCCAACGTCTTGCTCTGAGCAGCATGCTGAAACTTCTCACACATGCTGGAGAAGTCCCAGCCTGCTGCTCAGAGCTGGAAACAAGGAGCGGGGAGCAGCAGCAGTCTATTTACTTGGCTGGCAGGGCTCAGCATCCCCACCAGCAAAGTAAAAGAGAATTCAGCAGGGGGCCCAAGCCCACATTTTGGGAGCCAGTTGTTAAAGTAGCCATGGAGGGCCCTACTTTAACAACCGGCTCCCAAAATTCTTAAAAACTTAACAACCGGCTCTTGTGAGCCTGTGAGAGCCTGCTCCAGCACACCACTGGACGAAACCCTGTTTTTTCATCCACCACTCGCTATACACAGTTCAGGTTTTCTCACTCAAGCTTGAGTGCAGGCCGGGGCCGGATAAAAATCTGGAAGGCCGTAGGATGTTAAGCTCGGCTTTACCCTGAGTATCCTCAACAGTCTGTTTCCTATCCGCTTCCTCATTCAATTCAAACTTCTCTTACTGACCTATAAGTGCATTCACTCTGCCGCTCCCCAGTACCTCTCCACTCTTGTCTCTCCCTACGCCCCCTCTCGGGTACTCCGTTCTGTGGATAAATCTCTCTTGTCTGTCCCCTTCTCCTCTACTGCTAATTCCAGACTCCGTTCCCTTTATCTCGCTGCACCTCATGCCTGGAATAGATGTCCCGAGCCTATACGTCTAGCCCCGTCTTTGGCTGTTTTCAAATCCAGGCTAAAAACCCACCTCTTTAACGCTGCTTTTGACTCCTAACCACTAGCCCTGTACCCTTTTATCCCCACCTCTTTAATTCCCTTACCTCTTAGTTGTTCTGTCTGTTTGCCTGTCCTATTTAGATTGTGAGCTCTTTGAGCAGGGACTGTCTTTTCATGTATGGTGTACAGCGCTGCGTATGCCTTGTAGTGCTATAGAAATGATAAGTAGTAGTAGTAGTAGCAATGTAGAAACCTGCCCTTGCAGATCAGCAACACGGCTGTGCAGGCTTCTGTTTCTGTGAGTCTGCAGGACGTCAGACTCACAGAAACAGAAACCTGCGCGGCCGCGTTGCTGATCTGCAAGGGTAGGCTTGTAGATGGAATGTTGCTAGTGGAGGAGTAGCCTAGTGGTTACTGCAGTGGAACATAGGATGTTGTTACTATATGAGATTCTGGAATGTTGCTATTACTTGAGATTCTACATGGAATGTTGCTACTATTTGAGATTCTACATGGAATGTTGCTATTCCACTAGCAACATTCCATATTTAGATCGTGAGCTCTTTGAGCAGGGACTGTCTTTTCATGTATGATGTACAGCGCTGTGTATGCCTTGTAGCACCTTAGAAGTGATAAGTAGTAGTAGTAATAATGTAGAAGCCTGCTCTTGCAGATCAGCAACACGGCCGCGCAGGCTTCTGTTACTGTGAGTCTGACGTCCTGCAGACTCACAGAAACAGAAGCCTGCACGGCCGCGTTGCTGACCTGCAAGAGCAGGCTTCTAGATGGAATGTTGCTAGTGGAGGAGTAGCCTAGTGGTTAGTGCAGTGGAACATGGAATGTTGTTACTATTTGAGATTCTGGAATGTTGCTATTACTTGAGATTCTACATGGAATGTTGCTACTATTGAGATTCTGTTGCTACTATTTGAGATTCTAGATGGAATGTTGCTATTCCACTAGCCAAAATATAGAACAGGAAAAGTTCTCTACGATGACGAATCACAGAAGGCAAAAGTAGAGACTAATAGACGATTCACCACTGGAGACGTCTCCAGTGGTGAATCGTCTATTAGTCTCTACTTTTGCCTTCTGCTATTCCACTAGCAACATTCCATATTTAGATTGTGAGCTCTTTGAGCAGGGACTGTCTTTTTTTGTGTATGGTGTACAGCGCTGCGTATGCCTTGAAGCGCTATAGAAATGATAAGTAGTAGTAGTAGTAATGTAGAAGCCTGCCCTTGCAGATCAGCAACGCAGCCACGCAGGCTTCTGTTTCTGTGAGTACGTGCAGGACGTCAGACTCACAGAAACAGAAGCCTGCGCGGCTACATTGCTAATCTGCAAGGGCAGGCTTCTAGATGGAATGTTGCTAGTGGAGGAGTAGTCTAGTGGTTAGTGCAGTGGAACATGGAATGTTGTTACTATTTGAGATTCTGGAATGTTGCTATTACTTGAGATTCTACATGGAATGTTGCTACTATTGGAGATTCTGTTGCTACTATTTGAGATTCTAGATGGAATGTTGCTAGTCCACTAGCAACATTCCATATTTAGATTGTGAGCTCTTTGAGCAGGGACTGTCGTTTTTGTGTATGGTGTACAGCGCTGCGTATGCCTTGTAGTGCTATAGAAATGATAAGTAGTAGTAGTAGTAGTCCAGCAGCAGCTCTTTACTCTTACTTCCAATGAATACTCTCCACACCAAGGATTTGTATTTTATGCCAAACAAACTTTACTAGACTTCTGCAGTGGCAGCAAAATCTAACTTTAAAAACTTCATATTTACAGGTAGTATTGGTCAGTGGTGTACCGAGGTCAGGGCGGTGGGGGTGGTCCACCCCGGGTGCACGCTGAAGGGGGGCGCAGGGAGCAGCCATGTGGGTCTGCTGGTTCCCTGCTCCCTCTGATGTTACTTCCTGTTCTGGGGCAGAGGGAGCAGGGAACCGGAGGAGCGGACAGCCGTGTGGCTGCTCCCAGCACCCCAGGAGGTAAGAGCAATGCGGGGGGGAGGGGGTGTGTTTGGAGGTCATACACCGGTGGGGTGGGGATGATGCTGTACCCGGGTGGGGTGGGGGGGGGGGGGGGTGCACAGCAGCGATGCGCCCCGGGTGGCAGCCGACCAACACACACACTACTGCATTTGGTTTAAGAGGTTTTCTGTCCATCCAAAACTCATTTAGAATGGTCTTATCTGCTTGCTGAAGAATTTCTTTTAATAGTCCTAAATAACTCCTCCAGTCCATCACCCATCCCTTTGGGCTGTATAATCCAAAGCTGTGCTAGGAACATTGATGGTCACCAGCAGACTCCTTCTAGGATCAGACCTCCCACCAGAGTTCAGTTTCACTGAGCTGCTCCCTCTGGCCTTGAACAGCTCTTCCCCTGATCCCGCTCGTGAGCTGGTCTCCCCTTTCCCACCCAGAGCACTCTTCCACTTTCCCTTAAGAACACTCCCTCATAGTGTCAGGGCCACCTTAAAACCCTAGACCTGCCCAAAGGGGAAATGACACGGGAGGGGTGGAGCCAAGTGGGCATGGTCCAGGAAGTATAAAAGACTGGGTCAGAGCTAGGTTAAGGAGGCCCAGAGGGAAGCAGCGATGTCCCTTGCAGATGCCTCCATTCTGAAGCTGAGAACCTGCAACCACTACAACCAGGTATGCCAAGTTCAACTTGGAACCTTGAAGAGTTTGCGCTTTTGACCTGGCTAGGGTTACCATATTTTGTCCCCCAAAAAGTAGGATACATGCCCCACCCCCCTGTCACACCCTCGCTCCGCTCCCTGTCACATTTTCCCCTCCTTCCTGCCACATACCCCATCGCCCCCCCCTCCCCTTACCTTACTACTGCCCTGGTGGTCTAGTGACCTCTTCGGGGCAGGAAAGAGTCCTCTCTTTCCTGCCCGGAGCACTGCCCTGCATGCATCCTTCCTGTTGCTGATCCTCGGCGCCGATACAAAATGGCTGTCGAGAGTTGAAGTCTCACGAAGTCACTTCAACTTTCGGCGGCCATTTTGAATCGGCGCCGAGGATCACCAACAGGAAGGATGCATGCAAGGCAGTGCTCCGGGCAGGAAAGAGGAGGCTCTTTCCTGTCCCGAAGGCGGAAGAGGTCACTAGACCACCAGGGCACTAGTAAGTAAGGGGAGTGGAGGCCTGCCCACCAGCCTGCCCGTTTGTCCAGAAATCCGGACAAACGGGCAGATTGGCAAAACCCGCCCGGTTGCCCGGACATGCCCTCAAAAAGAGGACATGTCTGGGTAAATCCGGACATATGGTAACCCTAGACTTGGCCAGCTGCAGGCCAGGCTTATGTACCTGCTAGAGACTGTGCAGGTAACTCTGGATCCAGGGACCAGGCCAGAGACCAGTAAAAATTGCTGCTGAGCCAAGAGACATTCATGTGTACTGTGGCCCTGCAGAAGCAGGCCACCTGAAGAAATAGTTTTGAGCATTACATCCTTCCTTCCTGCGAAGTGAACAGGATCCCTTTAATTAGGGTTACCATATGTTGGGATTTACCCGGACATGTCCAGGCAACCGGGCGGGTTTCCGTTTGTCCAGAAATCCGGACAAACAGGCAGATTGCTAGGCTCCCCTCCTCTTACTTACTACTGCCCTGGTGGTCTAGTGACCTCTTCCGCCTTCGGGGCAGGAAAGAGCCCCCTCTTTCCTGCCTGGAGCGCTGCCCTGCATGCATCCTTCCTGTTGGTGATCCTCGGCGCCGATTCAAAATGGCCGCCGAGAGTTGAAGTGACCTCGCGAGACTTCAACTCTCGGCGGCCATTTTGAATCGGCGCCAAGATCACGAACAGGAGGGACGCATGCAGGGCAGCGCTCCGGGCAGGAAAGAGGGGGCTCTTTCCTGCCCCGAAGAGGTCACTAGACCACCAGGGCAGTAGTAAGGTAAGGGGAGGGGGGTGACGAGGTGTGTGACAGGGGGGAGGGAAAAATGTGACAGGGGGTGGAGCGAGGTTGTGAAAGGGGGCAGGGCGTGAAAGGAGGTGGGATGGGAAAGGGGTGGGGCATGTGTCCTCCATTTTGGGGGACAAAATATGGTAACTCTGCCTTTAATCATTATTATTTGTTTCCACCACAACTTGCTGAGCGTGGCTTGGTTTACCTGGCTCCACGGCCCACCCTGGCTCACATTACCACAGTTTAAAACCCAAATTACATGACCATCAGTACAAAGAGGGTCTGCTTCAACAAATTGCAGGTAACAACACAGTTTTTGAGTGCGTATCATGCCTATTAAATAATTTTGGCTACAGGTTTTGAAAGTGTTAGAGGCTTTTGGTGCTTGCAATGATGAGCTGATAGTAACTTATGATACTGGAGCACGTTATTATTTTGAATTCATGGTTTTATCTCTTTCCAATACGTAATGAGACAGTATATTAACAGCTTCTAAAAAAAAGGTTAGAAATGATGTCTTAAGTCTGATGATGATATCTTAATTAATCTTGACTGTAGGATAAAATTATTCACTGTTTGATAAGTACTGTTCCTCTAAAGTACTGTCTGGATACCTCCACTGAATATCTCCAGAGAGCCATGGCTAAGGAAGTATGCAGATAACTGTGGCAATTATCCAGATATATTCCTTTGAAGTTTGAGCCCATAAAATATAAATTGACACATCTATCCCTTGCGGGCTTTGAATGCAAGTAGCATGCAAATACGTGCCTAACAGAGCATTTACTGTGCCTCCCCAAAGGTCAGTGGGCAGCGTACAAAACATTGGCGCTATTCACGTGGCAAACCCTATATCATCTTGGAGCCGGCACTGGAGAGGAATGGGGAGCCCTGTCCAGCATGCCTCCGCCCCCCCCCCCCCCGCATGCAAGGGGCTGGAGGTCCACCAGACCCCCTAACCCCCTGAACAAGTAAAGTTTTCCTGGTGGCCCAATGGCCTTCTCCCCCCAACCCTCCCGACACAAAAAAACCCCTCCTTGATGGCCCAGTGGGCAACCCTACACCCATACCACCAGCCCCAAACCAGAACTGAACCTGTCCATGGCTTGTTCTCTCTGGCCCTAAGCTTGTCCACTATGAATCTTCTAGGCGTTGTGCCTTTTGCTTTTTGTCTTCTCACGCTTGGAACAATCTTCCCTGCTCCCTCCACGCAGAATCCTCCCATAAGGTTTTCAAAGCTGAACTAAAAGCATGGTTGTTTAGACAAGTGTTTGAAGTGTCTGATTGAGTGGTTTTTCACCAACTGGAGGTCCTCAAAAGTACATAAGTATTGCCATACTGGGACAGACCAAAGGTCCATCAAGCCCAGCATCCTGTTTCCAACAGTGGCCAATCCTGGTCACAAATACCTGGCAAGATTCCCAAAAAAGTACAAAACATTTTATGCTGCTTATCTTAGAAATAGTGGATTTTCCTCAAGTCCAATTTAATAATGGTCTATGGACTTTTCCTTTAGGAAGCTGTCCAAACCTTTTTTAAACTCTGCTAAGCTAACCACCTTTACCACATTTTCTGGCAACGAATTCCAGAGTTGAATTACACGTTCAGTGAAGAAAAACTTTCTCTGATTCGTTTTAAATTTATTACTTTGTAGCTTCATCGCATGCCACCTAGTCCTAGTATTTTTGGAAAGCGTAAACAGACGCTTCACATCTACCTGTTCAACTCCACTCATTATTTTATAGACCTCTATCATATCTCCCCTCAGCCGCCTTTTCTCCCTAGCCGCCTTAGCCTTTCCTCATAGGGAAGTCGTCTCATCCTCTTTATCATTTTCGTCGCCCTTCTCTCACCTTTTCTAATTCCACTATACCTTTTTTCAGATGCAGCGACCAGAATTGAACACATTATTCGAGGTGTGGCCGCACCATGGAGCGATACAAAGGTATTATAACGTCCTCATTTTTGTTTTCCATTCCTTTCCTAATAATACCCAACATTCTATTTGCTTTCTTAGCAACTGCAGCACCCTGAGCAGAAGGTTTCAATGTATCATCAACGACGACACCTAGATCCTTTCTTGGTCAGTGAGTCCTAACGTGGAACCTTGCATGACGTAGCTATAATTCGGGTTCCTCTTTCCCACATGCATCACTTTGCACTTTCTCACATTAAACGTCATCTGCCATTTAGACGCCCAGTCTCGTAAGGTCCTCTTGTAATTTTTCACAATCCTCCCGCGATTTAACGACTTTGAATAACTTTGTGTCATCAGCAAATTTAATTACCTCACTAGTTACTCCCATCTCTAGGTCATTTATAAATATGTTAAAAAGCAGCAGTCCCAGCACAGACCCCTGGGGAACTCCCACTAACTACCCTTCTCTATTGAGAATACTGACCATTTAACCCTACTCTCTGTTTTCCATCCTTTACCAGTTTTTAATCCACAATAGGACACTACCTCCTATCCCATGACTCTCCAATTTCCTCTGGAGTCTTTGATGAGGTACTTTGTCAAACGCCTTCTGAAAATCCAGATACACAATATCAACCAGCTCCCCTTTATCCACATGTTTGTTCACCCCTTCAAAGAAATATAGTAGATTGGTGAGGCAAGATTTCCCTTCACTAAATCCATGTTGGCTTTTTCTCATTAATCCATGCTTTTGCATATGCTCTGTAATTTTGTTCTTTATAATAGTCTCTACCATTTTGCTATCTGTCTCTGATTTCCTCCTGCGTGTTTTCTCCATCCTTTTCTTTGTAAGAATTTTATTTATTCATTTATTTGTTACATTTGTATCCCACATTTTCCTACCTATTTGCAGGCTCAATGTGGCTTACATAGAACCGTGAAGGCGATCGCCTAGACCGGTAGAAACAAATACAGGTGATATAGTGGTTGAATAATGGTACAATTGTTTTAGCTACAATGGGGATCGAGGGGAGGAAGGTAATATATTGACCATTACGAGCTTTGGTTTTGCTGTGTTGCAGGATGTAGGTCTTTATGTTGGATCGGTGAGTACAAGTGTTTTAGGAACGTTTATTTTTCCTATTATTAATGGCGTTCCTTTCCTACTGCTTATTTTATTAGCCTGTACACCGCTTAGCTCTGCCTCGGCTGCTTGAGCGGTCTATAAAGTTCAAATTAACCATAACCAGGGCTTTTTTTGAGGGGGTACTTGGGGGTACCTGAGTACCGGCACCTTTTCCATTGTCTGCTAAAATTGACCCATAGTCCCATCCTATATAATAATTCTCACCTCCAACGTTCTGTCTTGCTGCCTAGGACCGTGGCTCCTTCCAAGTTGGTCTGCCAGGCTCCGTAGATCAGGCTGACATCACCGTAGCCATTATGATGTCAACTTCAGAACCCGGGAAAAAAAACATGCCTCACAGCTGATCCATGTCCAGAGGAGGGTCGCTGGACATGGGTGGCTGGAGGGGGGCAGGGGAGAGAGGAGGGTTGCTGGACAAGGGTGGCTGGAGGGGGGCAGGGGAGAGAGGAGGGTTGCTGGACATGGATGGCTGCAGGGGGTCGCTGGACATGGGTGGATGGAGGGGGGGCAGGGAAGAGAGGAGGGTCGCTGGAAATCTGTGGCAGGAGGGGGGCAGGGGAGAGAGGAGGTTCGCTGGACATGGGTGGCTGCAGGGGAGCCGAAGAAAACCTTGCTAGCGCCCGTTTCATTTGTGTCAGAAACGGGCCTTTTTTTACTAGTGTTTTAATAAAAGAGCTCAGGCCCTGCACACAAATTCTGCCTTGCCATAGATTCTGTGACTGGGGGCCTGGCTATTGTGGGGTGGGTCCCTCAGTGATCACCCCACCCCTGAAGGGTGAGCTGGCATTTGAGTACCAGCACCTTTTTCACTAGAAAAATTGCACTGACCGTAACCAACCATAACCATGAAGACTTAGCTATATCACTACATCAGAGGACTGGAGGTCAGAAAATGCCAGGGTTTCCGACCTCTCACTGTCTGTGTGTCCTGAGAAATCTGCCATGCCCTGTTATAACCTCAGGAACGCAGAGACTAGGAGTTCTTTTCCAAACATTGCTTTTCCTACCACAAGCTCTGGCAAACTGTCATTTTAATCTTGAGTCCTTTGATTCTATTAATCTCCTTCTCTTAGCCCTCTCGACTCACTCAGCGGGACATCACTTAGTTAAAGCTTTTATTTTAATAGAATTTGTTCTTTTTCTGCTGATTATTTTGGATGTTTTAAAGACCTTTATATTGCCTATTTTTTATTGTATTCCTTTGAGATTCGAATTTAATTTAAGCATTTGATATCTGCTTTACTAACACAAGTGCAAGGCAGTAATAAAATACAAAACAATAAAAAAGTAAAAGAAACATAAAGATTAACTATAAAGAATAAAAAATACATATAAAAGACAAATTAGCAATAATAGCTATAATAAAAAAAAAAATCTACAGTTCATAAGTGTTTTAGAATAACTGTGTCTTTAATGGCTTTCCTTCTCTCCAGGCATGACAGGCATGGCTCTCGCATTGGGAATCTATCTCCTGGTCACTTTCATAGGAGTGGGACTTGCCCAGCGGACAGGAAATACTTAGGGAAACTGATGGCCACAGACACAGTTGCTCTGTTCAGCATGGCATAGATCACAAGGCAGGAGAAGCCCTAAACGTGTCTCTCCCTGTGTGCTCCCCTCCTCCCAATCTGCATGCTTCCCGTTCAAAGCAGAAGAGAGAAGGCAAGCTGCAAGGGACAGGCAATGCTACCTCACAGCTCAAGAGAGCTTTGGCATTACAGGCCAGAACAGTGAGGGCCCTTGAGGGGAGGAAAACGGGAAGGCTTGAAAGGTTGGGAGAGGGGTGAGATACAGGTCAAAGTGATGAGGAAAGGAAAGAAAAGGAGGGATAACACTGTGGAATGCATTGCCAGGTCAGCTTCGGCATTGCAGTAGTGTAAAACAGTTTAGGAAATTGTTGAAGACAAAAATTGTTTGTCTCGGTGTTTTTTAAAAAAATTTTGAAGATTGAATTGTTATTATGGCCTGTTTTCTTTTATGTTTTGTGATATGAATAATGTGAACGTTCTTTCGTAAACCATCTAGTTATAGGCAGTATAGACATTTTTTAAAACAAATAAATAAATAAATAAAATAATTAAATAAATAGATAGATGATGGGGAATGAAGAAAGCACAGAAGGATAAAAAAGAGGGGAAAAGGGAATGAACAGAGAAAGGATGGAAAAGTAGGAAAGCATTAAGGATGCAGACCTGCAAATTCTCCTGCTTTCAGCGGGAGACTCCTGCTTTCGTTGGCCATTTCCTGCTGAGAAATTGGGATCTCCCACTGAGTGGCTTCCACTCCAGTGACGGCAGGAAGCACCTTCATAAAGCACCGTCTCCTGCTACTGCTCCACCCACAACTCCGCCCATTTCTCTGCCCCCAGCACAGCTGATTCACAGCCAGCGGCTACAGGAGTGGTCTCCCCATCCAGCAGCAGCCTACCTTTAGGATGAAATTTTTACGGGTGGTCAGGAGCTGTCGGTACTGCTGTTTCCTTCTCATTACCGCTGAACAGCAGCTGCCTGATGGCTGAGGACAGCTGCGGCATCTCTAGATCCCCCCCTCCCCCCCCACTTGTGAAGTACGCAGGCACTGCCTTTCTCTCTGTCCTTAGCCTCGCTGTCCCTTGCTTCCCTCCCTGCCTGCTTGCAGAGTCGACACTGGCTCACTGGCTGTACTGCTGCCAAGGGTCAGATCGGATAGGCCAAGTCTGGCTGCAGGAAAGTGAGTGCTGCAGAGGAGACAGCTGGTGGTGATAAAAATAAAAGTTTGAAAACAAAACAAAACAAAAAGCTACATACTACTTTCATACACGCAGCTTGTACGTTAAGGGCCCCTTACCGCTTGCTAAAAAGGAAGGTACCGCGGGCTACCACAGCAGCCTGGTGGGTAGTTCCCATCCCCAGCATGCTGTCATAGCCAGTGCTACAAAAATATATTTAGTTTTGTAGCGCCGGTGTGTACCCAGCGATAATTGGGCAGTGCCCATTAGGGACAGAGAAAATACCGGCATATAATGTATACACAAGCACTGCTCAGTGGCATACCAAGGGGGGGGGGGGTCGGTAACCTGTTCTGGGGCAGAGGGAGCATGAAAACGAACGAAGCTGACCGGCGCGCAGCACCCCCCCCAGCGGCATGCACCCGGGGGACGGGGTTCTTTCGCTGGGGTGGGGTGGGGCGCTGCACCTGGGGGGTGGGGCGCATCAGCGATCCGCCCCGAGTGTCACCCCCCTAGGAATGCCACTGGCACTACTTATATCTAGTAGCGCTATAGAAATGATTAGTAGTAGGAAGTGTTAAAGTAGCCTCTCTCCCAGTTTCATTTCCAAAGGATTGCGTTGCCTAACTAGCTCCAGTAGCCTCTGTAATTTATACACAATTCAAAACAGGGCTTGTGGTTGATTGCCTGAGTTATCCTAGATACAAAACAGCCCTTTTTGGTTTTTTTTTTTTACTTCTCATATCTGATGATATGCAAACTCATCTGCCTTAAGCGTGGAGTGGCTTTTATCCATTTCCTGTCCTCCTGCCAACCCTTAAGCGTCATCTCGTAAAGATGATCTGTGTAGCATGGGGATGTCGTATTCCATCTGATCCATCTGTCTCATAAATAGGGGTAAAACATTGCAGTTCTCCAGCAAACTCTCATTCCAGATGGTAACAGACTGCTCCATTGTACCTCCTTATTCTGGCATTGAATGCGCTGATAAGGCCAATACATTCTTCTTATCCCTAAACTGCAGTCCGTTCCTTGTTCCCTGGCCTATAGGGGCCTGTAATGCCACTAAACCTGCCCAAGCAATCTGAGTCACTGGCTCTAAGCTGTAATTCTCTGCAGATCTAGGGGTATGATTGTTAGAACGTGTTGGACCTCTCACTACCTGTGAGTACCTCTGCAATTTAAGCATTGTAAACATATAGTAAATGACGGCAGATAAAGACCTGTACGGTCCATCCAGTCTGCCCAACAAGATATTTACATGGTATGCATGCGATACTTTATATGTATACCCGAGTTTGATTTGTCCTTGCCATTCTCAGGGCACAGACTGTAGAAGTCAACCCGGCGCTGTTCTTGTACTAAAAGTGCTGAAGATTCTGGAATCCTAAAGAGTTACAAGATTCCCAATTGGTAGCAACATTCCATGTAGAACCCCAGAGAGTAACATAGTAAAAAAGGCCCATTTCTGACACAATGAAACGGGCGCGGTTTTCCTCGGAGTGTGTATGTTTGAGAGAGTGTGTGTGAGAGCAACTGTGTGTGAGAGAGAGAGAGAGTGAATGTGCGAGTGTGTCTGTGCATGACAGAGAGAGAGTATGACTGGGTGCAAGTGTGTCTGTGAGAGAGAGAGTGTGTGTGTGAGCATGAGAGTGTGTACCAGGGTCCCCCTCCCTCCCAGTTCCAGGGTCCCCCCTCCCTCCCGCCCTCCCAGTTCCAGGGTCGCTCCCTCCCCCTCCCTCCCTCCCTCCCTCCGAGTTCCAGGGTTGTTGTCCCCCTCCCCCCCTCCGAGTTCCAGGGTCGTCCCTCCCTCCGAGTTCCAGGGTCGTCCCCTCCCTGCCTCCCTCTGAGTTTCAGGGTCCCCTCCCTCCCCTGCATTATGCTCTCTCCCCTGCATTCATCCATATGCAGGCAACATCCTCTGTGCCCTGTCCCCTCCTTCCATCCATATGCAGCATCTCTCCCCTGCCCTCTCCCCCCCTCCGAGTTCCAGTGTCCCCCTCCCTCCCTTCCATTTCCAGGGTCCCCCCTCCCTCTGTCCCTCCATCCCTCCCTCCCAGTTCCAGGGTCCCAGGGAACTGGGAGGGAGGGGGGATGGAGAATGTTGGAGGAGTGACGTCAGCAGGTGGTTACGATCTCAGTGAGACACATTGGAATGTTGGAGGAGCAAATTATTATATTAGATAGTAAATGACGACAGATAAAGACCTGTACGGTCCATCCAGTCTGCCCAACAAGATATTTACATGGTATGCATGCAATACTTTATATGTATAGCAGAGTTTGATTTGTCCTTGCCATTCTCAGTGCATAGACTGTAGAAGTCTGCCCAGCACTCTTCTTGTACTAAAAGTTCTGAAGATTCTGGAATCCTAAAGAGTTACAAGATTCCGGAATCCCAATTGGTAGCAACATTCCATGTAGAACCCCAGAGAGTAACATATAGTAACACTAGTAAAAAAGGCCCATTTCTGACACAAATGAAATGGGTGCTAGCAAGATTTTCCTCGGAGTGTATATGTTTGAGAGAGTGTGTGTGAGAGTGACTGTGTGAGAGAGAGAGTGAATGTGCGAGTGTGTGTGTGCGTGACAGAAAGAGAGTATGACTGGGTGCGAGTGTGTCTGTGAGAGAGAGAAGTGTGTGTGTGAGCATGAGAGTGTGTACCAGGGTCCCCCACCCTCCGAGTTCCAGGGTCGCTCCCCCTCCCTCCGAGTTCCAGGGTTGTTGTCCCCCTCCCTCCCTCTGAGTTCCAGGGTCGTCCCTCCCTCCGAGTTCCAGTCGTCCCCTCCCTGCCTCTGAGTTTCAGGGTCGTCCCCTCCCTGCCTCCCTCTGAGTTTCAGGGTCCCCTCCCTCCCCTGCATTATGCTCTCTCCCCTGCATTCATCCATATGCAGGCAACATCCTCTGTGCCCTGTCCCCTCCATCCATCCATATGCAGCATCTCTCCCCTGCCCTCCCCCCCTCTCCGAGTTCCAGTGTCCCCCTCCCTCCCTTCCATTTCCAGGGTCCCCCCTCCCTCTGTCCCTCCTTCCCAGTTCCAGGGTCCCAGGGAACTGGGAGGGAGGGGGGATGGAGAATGTTGGAGGAGTGACGTCAGCAGGTGGTTACAATCTCAGTGAGACACATTGGAATGTTGGAGGAGCAAATTATTATATTAGATAGTAAATGACGACAGATAAAGACCTGTACGGTCCATCCAGTCTGCCCAACAAGATATTTACATGGTATGCATGCAATACTTTATTTGTATAGCAGAGTTTGATTTGTCCTTGCCATTCTCAGTGCATAGACTGTAGAAGTCTGCCCAGCACTCTTCTTGTACTAAAAGTTCTGAAGATTCTGGAATCCTAAAGAGTTACAAGATTCCGGAATCCCAATTGGTAGCAACATTCCATGTAGAACCCCAGAGAGTAACATATAGTAACACTAGTAAAAAAGGCCCATTTCTGAAACAAATGAAACGGGTGCTAGCAAGATTTTCCTCGGAGTGTATATGTTTGAGAGAGTGTGTGTGAGAGTGACTGTGTGAGAGAGTGAATGTGCGAGTGTGTGTGTGCGTGACAGAAAGAGAGTATGACTGGGTGCGAGTGTGTCTGTGAGAGAGAGAAGTGTGTGTGTGAGCATGAGAGTGTGTACCAGGGTCCCCCTCCCTCCCAGTTCCAGGTTCCCCCCTCCCTCCCACCCTCCGAGTTCCAGGGTCGCTCCCCCTCCCTCCCTCCCTCCGAGTTCCAGGGTTGTTGTCCCCCTCCCTCCCTCTGAGTTCCAGGGTCGTCCCTCCCTCCGAGTTCCAGAGTCGTCCCCTCCCTGCCTCTGAGTTCCAGGGTCGTCCTCTCCCTGCCTCCCTCTGAGTTTCAGGGTCCCCTCCCTCCCCTGCATTATGCTCTCTCCCCTGCATTCATCCATATGCAGGCAACATCCTCTGTGCCCTGTCCCCTCCATCCATCCATATGCAGCATCTCTCCCCTGCCCTCCCCCCCCTCCGAGTTCCAGTGTCCCCCTCCCTCCCTTCCATTTCCAGGGTCCCCCCTCCCTCTGTCCCTCCTTCCCAGTTCCAGGGTCCCAGGGAACTGGGAGGGAGGGGGGATGGAGAATGTTGGAAGAGTGACGTCAGCAGGTGGTTACGATCTCAGTGAGACACATTGGAATGTTGGAGGAGCAAATTATTATATTAGATAGTAAATGACGACAGATAAAGACCTGTACAGTCCATCCAGTCTGCCCAACAAGATATTTACATGGTATGCATGCAATACTTTATATGTATACCCGAGTTTGATTTGTCCTTGCCATTCTCAGTGCATAGACTGTAGAAGTCTGCCCAGCACTCTTCTTGTACTAAAAGTTCTGAAGATTCTGGAATCCTAAAGAGTTACAAGATTCCGGAATCCCAATTGGTAGCAACATTCCATGTAGAACCCCAGAGAGTAACATATAGTAACACTAGTAAAAAAGGCCCATTTCTGACACAAATGAAACGGGTGCTAGCAAGATTTTCCTCGGAGTGTATATGTTTGAGAGAGCGTGTGTGAGAGTGACTGTGTGAGAGAGAGTGAATGTGCGAGTGTGTGTGTGCGTGACAGAAAGAGAGTATGACTGGGTGCGAGTGTGTCTGTGAGAGAGAGAGTGTGTGTGTGAGCATGAGAGTGTGTACCAGGGTCCCCCTCCCTCCTAGTTCCAGGGTCGTTCCCCTCCCTCCCGCCTTCCGAGTTCCAGGGTCATCCCCCCCCTCCCTCCCTCCCTCCGAGTTCCAGGGTTGTTGTCCCCCTCCCTCCCTCTGAGTTCCAGGGTCGTCCCTCCCTCCGAGTTCCAGAGTCGTCCCCTCCCTGCCTCTGAGTTCCAGGGTCGTCCCCTCCCTGCCTCCCTCTGAGTTTCAGGGTCCCCTCCCTCCCCTGCATTATGCTCTCTCTCCTGCATTCATCCATATGCAGGCAACATCCTCTGTGCCCTGTCCCCTCCATCCATCCATATGCAGCATCTCTCCCCTGCCCTCTCCCCCCCTCCGAGTTCCAGTGTCCCCCTCCCTCCCTTCCATTTCCAGGGTCCCTCCTCCCTCTGTCCCTCCTTCCCAGTTCCAGGGTCCCAGGGAACTGGGAGGGAGGGGGGACGGAGAATGTTGGAGGAGTGACGTCAGCAGGTGGTTACGATCTCAGTGAGACACATTGGAATGTTGGAGGAGCAAATTATTATATTAGATAGTAAATGACGACAGATAAAGACCTGTACGGTCCATCCAGTCTGCCCAACAAGATAAACTCATTTACATGGTATGTGATACTTTATATGTATACCTGAGTTTGATTTGTCCTTGCCATTCTCAGTGCATAGACTGTATAAGTCTGCCCAGCACTCTTCTTGTACTAAAAGTTCTGAATATTCTGGAATCCTAAAGTGTTACAAGATTCCCAATTGGTAGCAACATTCCATGTAGAACCCCAGAGAGTAACATAGTAAAAAAGGCCCATTTCTGACACAAATGAAACGGGCGCTACAAGGTTTTCCTCGGAGTGTGTATGTTTGAGAGAGTGTGTGTGAGAGTGACTGTGTGAGAGAGAGAGTGAATGTGCGAGTGTGTGTGTGCATGACAGAAAGAGAGTATGACTGGGTGCGAGTCAGTGGCGTAGGCAAGGGTGGGCCCAGGTGGGCCCAGACCCACCCAATTTGAGCTCAGGCCCACCTAGTAGCAGCACACCTATGATGTGGCTGGCAGGGATCCCCAAGCCCCACCAGCCGAAAACTCCCAACAATTGTCCCTCCTGAATACCTTGTAAATAGAAGATCTTGGCCTGCAGCGAGCAGTGACTGACACATACTGTTCACACCAGCCCCACAGCCTCCCCTTTGATGTATTCCTGCCTATGTGGAAACAGGAAGTTGCATCAGAGAGAAGGCTGTGGAGCCAACATGAGCAGTGCGCATTAGTTGCTGTTCACTGTCGGTGAAAATCTGCTATTTAAAAGGTATACAGGGAAGGGGGGATGTTGAGAGACCATATCACATGCAGGCGAGAGAGGGAGAGACCAAATCACTCGTGGGACAGGGTGGAGTTCTGCCCACCTATCTTGGGCCCAGGCCCACCCAAAATTGGGTGTCTGGCTACGCCCCTGGTGCGAGTGTGTCTGTGAGAGAGAGAGAGTGTGTGTGTGAGCATGAGAGTGTGTACCAGGGTCCCCTTCCCTCCCAGTTCCAGGGTCCCCCCTCCCTCCCGCCCTCCGAGTTCCAGGGTCGCTCCCCCTCCCTCTCTCCCTTCCTCTGAGTTCCAGGGTTGTTGTCCCCCTCCCTCCCTCCGAGTTCCAGGGTCGTCCCTCCCTCCGAGTTCCAGAGTCGTCCCCTCCCTGCCTCTGAGTTCCAGGGTCGTCCCCTCCCTGCCTCCCTCTGAGTTTCAGGGTCCCCTCCCTCCCCTGCATTATGCTCTCTCCCCCGCCCTCTCCCCCCCTCCGAGTTCCAGTGTCCCCCTCCCTCCCTTCCATTTCCAGGGTTCCCCCTCCCTCTGTCCCTCCGTCCCTCCCTCCCAGTTTCAGGGTCCCAGGGAACTGGGAGGGAGGGGGGACGGAGAATGTTGGAGGAGTTACGTCAGCAGGTGGTTACGATCCCAGTGAGACACATTGGAATGTTGGAGGAGTAAATTATTATATTAGATAGTAAATGACGACAGATAAAGACCTGTATGGTCCATCCAGTCTGCCCAACAAGATAAATTCATTTACATGGTATGTGATACTTTATATGTATACCCGAGTTTGATTTGTCCTTGCCTTTCTCAGGGCACAGACTGTAGACGTCTGCCCAGTACTGTTCTTGTACTAAAAGTTCCTAAGCTAACGTCGAAGCCCCTTATAATTTAAACTCCAGCCCATCCATATCATAGTCCCTTCTAGAACCCCTCAACAGCTCATAGTGTACGTTGAAATCTCCTACAATCATCACATTCTGGACCTCCAAAACTGTTTTCTGATTAATTGCAACAGCAAAGAAAGGGAATTCAGAGGCACCTGAGTGGACCAATAAATTAGAAGCATCCCCAGTTTGGTGGGTCTAAACAATTTTTGCAACAAGCACTCATGTTCTCCTACGTTTTTCACTGTGTGACTCCATGACCCCCATGACCTCTTCCCCCTATTTTCTTTCTTCCCACCCTATGATCTTGCAGATGAATCAGATAGGTCTGGTGGTTACAGCTGAGCTGGAGTCCATTAGCCAAGTTTCAGTTAAACAACCTCTTTGAAAATGGTGAGAACTGCGAAGATAAAAGATTGAACGTTTTCTAGATCAGAACCAATTTGGTGAAATGAATTCCTGAATGATTTATGTAAAATGAAAAGTATTTTGTTGTTTAGTAAAAGGGCAAAGGCATAGGTGTTCCAACAAGCTTTTGCATTATCTGAAATCAATAAGGTACGTTGAGATATAAAGATGTTTTTCGATGCTTCGAGTAAAACACCTCTGGATGTATTCTAAGGTTTGTAATAAAAGCCAATGATGGCTTTTTTGTATTTTTTTTTTTTGCTTTTAGTTATGTATGTTTTACTGTAAACAAAGAAAAAAACGCAAACGCGGAGAGCTCAAAGGTCCCACGGGAAGTACACAAGCTGGAGAGAGAGAGAGAGGTGCGAGAAAGACCATGGACTCCAGAGATGGAAAGGACAGTCTTGCACTCAAGAAAATGTATTGTTCAAGGACTCGACACAGTGCTGTATTTCGACCCAAAAGGCCTGCATCAGGACGTCATATCACAAAGGATCAAAGGATGTCTAAATCTTCAGAATTGAGAAAGACCTTTATAATAGACCAAGCGAAACAACATATCTGATGTTTTGTTAACCAGATACATTGTTTTGCATTGTCCATTATAATGGTCTTTCTCAAGACCATCTGATTGAAATATATCACTTCACCAAGACTTGGCCAACTGCAAAATCACTAGGGGGGTCCTTTTACAAAGGCACATAAGGGCCTATGCACATGCAGCGTGCGTCGAATCGGCATTACACCTCATGGTAATTCTGAGTTTGGCGCGCATCAAAACCCGCGGTTACCGCATGGGTAATGCATGAGCCCTTGCTGCTAAGTCAACGGGTGACGTTAAGGGCTCAGGCCATAAATAGACACGCTCTGGTTTTAATTTTGCCGCACGTCTATTTCCTGGCCCAACCCACTCCCTTGTTTTTTCCAGACGCAGTGGAGAAATGGTCGTGTGCATTCAATACACGCGCCCACACTACTTCAGGCCACGTTTTGGCAGGCCTTTGTAAAAGGGCCCCGAGGTTCGCCGGTTTTTGAAAACCATTTGGTCAGGCAGCTGGACTTAACCATGCAATGGCTAATAACAGGAAGAATGTTTCTCTTGCCAAAGAGAGATTCAACTAACGTTCCTAAAAAGAACAGACCAATAACTTGTCTACCTACAATTTTTAGCAGTTCCCTGCAGTAGCTGCTGACAGAATACGAGCAAATCAATTCTAATGATATCATGACAATGGAACAGAAGGCTCTAAACAAGGAAACCCAATCTGTAATTCAGCCAAATTATAAAAATATACTGTTGCTTGATATCCTCTAAACAGATTTGTCTTTATTGATAATGGAGAAAAAGACCTCAGTGAATACTTTACATTAGGGAAACAATCCCTTCAAAAGAAAAATCACCGTCACTGGGCAAAAACTCCAAATTAGTGCAAAAAATGTATAATAATGGCTGAAATGCACACAATTACTTTTACAATATTCATTCTTTAAAGCCTATAGTTTCTAATCAACGGCTGCAAAAGACAGCCGCTTCAGACAATAGTTTCTAGAGGAAGGAAAATAAGGAGCCCTTTCACTAAAGCCGTGTAGGCGCCTGCACATGCCCAATGCGTGCCAAATTGGAGTTACCGCCCGGTTACCGCGTGGCCATTGCTGTAATTTCAATTTTGGCGTGAGTCCGCTACACACATCCAGAAAAACATTTTAAAATTTCTGGCATGCGTCAGCGACGCGCATCAAGTAGCATTTGACGCGCGTAGGTCATTACCGCCCGGTTACCGCGTGGCCATTGCTGTAATTTCAATTTTGGCGTGCGTCCGCTACACACATCCAGAAAAACATTTTAAAATTTCTGGCATGCGTCAGTAACGCGCATCAAGTAGCATTTGACGCGTGTAGGTCATTACCGCCCGGTTACCGCGTGGCCATTGCTGTAATTTCAATTTTGGCGTGCGTCCGCTACACACATCCAGAAAAACATTTTAAAATTTCTGGCATGCGTCAGCAATGCGCATCAAGTAGCATTTGACGCGCGTAGGTCATTACCGCCCGGTTACCGCGTGGCCATTGCTGTAATTTCAATTTTGGCGTGCGTCCGCTACACACATCCAGAAAAACATTTTAAAATTTCTGGCATGCGTCAGTAACGCGCATCAAGTAGCATTGACGCGTGTAGGTCATTACCGCCCGGTTACCGCGTGGCCATTGCTGTAATTTCAATTTTGGCGTGCGTCCGCTACACACATCCAGAAAAACATTTTAAAATTTCTGGCATGCGTCAGCAATGCGCATCAAGTAGCATTTGACGCGCGTAGGTCATTACCGCCCGGTTACCGCGTGGCCATTGCTGTAATTTCAATTTTGGCGTGCGTCCGCTACACATATCTGGAAAACATTTTAAAATTTCTGGCATGCGGCAGCGACGCGCATCAAGTAGCATTTGATGCGCCTAGGTCATTACCGCCCGGTTACAGCTTGAGACCTTACCACTAAGTCAATGGCTGGCGGTAAGGTCTCAGGCCCAAAATGGACGCGCGGCAATTTTCATTTTGCTGCACGTCCATTTTCGGCAAAATTAAAAAAAACAAACGCATTTTTTGTAGGCGCGCTGAAAAATAATTCTGTGTGCGCCCAAAACACATGTCTACACTACCACAGGCCATTTTTCAGTGCACCTTAGTAAAAAGACCCCTAAATGCTAAAGGCAACCTCACATAACTTAAGCAAATTCCTGACAGGGGTCCCTGTTTCGCAAACGCTGCATCAGGGGAATATGCAAATCACTAATTCAAAAAGCCTTTCAGCACTTCTGCATTTTTGTGTGCTATAACCATTATTATGTATTTTTTAGCACTGATTTGAAGTTTTTTTTTTTTTTTTTTTTTACCATTGATGGTGAGTTCTCTTTTGAAGGGATTCTTTCCCTTATGTAAAGTATTCACTGATGTCTTTTCCTTCAATATCATTAAAAAAATTAATCTGTTTAGAGGCTATCAAGCAAAAGTATTTTTATAATTTGGCTACATTGCAGATTGGGTTTCCTTGTTTAGAGAAATTTAGCCCTTCTGCACCCAAGTTTGATTTATATAAGGGGACAGAAAGGCAATAACAGAGAAGCATATGGAAGCAAAGACCAGCTAGCACTGGTGGACTCTATGAAATCACTTTGATAAAGTGATTTGAAATGTACAAAAAAAACCTCTGGATTGATCGAGTACATCAAGTTTTACCATGTATATGTGGCAGACCACACACACTCCAGCAGAAGTATGAAGATGGACAGTTTGTTATTCCTAGTGGCCTAGTGGTTAGGGTGGGGGACTCTGGCCCTGGGGAACTGGGGAACTGAGCTCAGTTCCCACTTCAGGCACAGGCAGCTCCTTGTGACTCTCGGCAACTCACTTAACCCTCCATTGCCCTATGTAAGCCGCATTGAGCCTGCCATGAGTGGGAAAGTGCAGGGTACGAATGTAACAAAAATAAAATAGATACTATTGGAGATTCTATATGGAATGTTGCTTCTATTGGAGATTCTACATGGAATGTTGCTATTCCACTAGCAACATTCCATGTAGAAGGCTGCACAGGCTTCTGTTTCTGTGAGTCTGACGTCCTGTACGTACAGGACGTCAGACTCGCAGAAGCCTGCGCGGCCACATTGGTGATCTGCAAGGACCGACTGCTACATGGAATGTTGCTGCTAGTGGAATAGCAACATTCCATGTAGAATCTCAAATAGTTGCAACAGTGGAGGAGTGGCCTAGTGGTTAGGGTGGTGGACTTTGGTCCTGAGGAACTGAGTTGGATTCCCACTTCAGGCACAGGCAGCTCCTTGTGACTCTGGGCAAGTCACTTAACCCTCCATTGCCCTATGTAAGCCGCATTGAGCCTGCCATGAGTGGGAAAGTGCAGGGTACGAATGTAACAAAAATAAAATAGATACTATTGGAGATTCTATATGGAATGTTGCTTCTATTGGAGATTCTACATGGAATGTTGCTATTCCACTAGCAACATTCCATGTAGAAGGCTGCACAGGCTTCTGTTTCTGTGAGTCTGACGTCCTGTACGTACAGGACGTCAGACTCGCAGAAGCCTGCGCGGCCACATTGGTGATCTGCAAGGACCGACTGCTACATGGAATGTTGCTGCTAGTGGAATAGCAACATTCCATGTAGAATCTCAAATAGTTGCAACAGTGGAGGAGTGGCCTAGTGGTTAGGGTGGTGGACTTTGGTCCTGGGGAACTGAGTTCAATTCCCACTTCAGGCACAGGCAGCTCCTTGTGACTCTGGGCAAGTCACTTAACTGTCCATTGCCCCATGTAAGCCACATTGAGCCTGCCATGAGTGGGAAAGCATGGGGTACAAATGTAACAAAAAAAAAAAAAAGATCCAGTGTGGAATATTTCAGGAAGACTCCCTGTCACCACTTTTCTTTGTATGGTATCTAATCCTCCGCAGATAAACAGTGATTTGCCCAAGCAATCTGTCACATGTTCATCCCTATGCTGTAAGCAGTAATTCTCCATGTTTAGTATAAATAACGAGATCTATGGTATTGGTTCCTTAGGTTATGGATTTAGCCTTAATCCTAAAAATGCTAGTGATCCAGAGATAACATCAAACTTCCTGTTTGTAGATGACTTGAAGTTCTACAGTTCCATTGATCAACGAATTAGTGGAAAACTTCTCAGATAATATTTCTCAGATAATAATAATAATAATAATAGTTTTTATATGCCATCACAACCAATAGCTTCACAACAAGAGAAGATCTTAGTCTTATTAGAAAATACAATTAAACTCAATACGTCAAAGAAACTGCTTAGAAGGAACCAGTTCACATTTAACCCAGGTATTACTGAATAACCATGTTTTCAGTAATCTGGGGAACTTCATATACTGAATCACTTTCTCAAAGATCTGGGTTACCAAAAATATCAATATTTCTTCATACAGATGATATCAAATGTCTTTTCAAACAAACTCACAATTTTATTTCAAGTTTTATGTAAAAATGGGGGAAAGAACCTCAGCAACCTTTTTCAATGCAGACTATATACATTCTTGTCTGCTCAAACCTTGGTGGAGTGGAGTGGAACAGGTGGATGTGAAGCGTCTGTTCACGCTTTCCAAAAATAGTAGGACTAGGGGGCATGCAATGAAACTACAGTGTAGTACATTTAAAACAAATTGGAGAAAAATGTTCTTCACCCAACGCGTAATTAAACTCTGGAATTCGTTGCCGGAGAACATGGTGAAGGCGGTTAGCTTGGCAGAGTTTAAAAAGGGTTTGGACAGTTTCCTAAAGGACAAGTCCGTAGACTGCTACTAAATGGACGGGAAAAATCCACAATTTCGGGAATAACTTGTATAAAATGTTTGTACGTTTGGGTAGCTTGTCAGGTGCCCTTGGCCTGGTTTGGCCGCATTACTTATGTACTTATCATTAATGCACCTAAAAACAAAGACAATTTTTAAAAACATTTTAATGCACTGTACTCAAAACTACCATATCCAAAAAGTGCTTGACTTACTTCAATATTCATTGTACTGGCTTAACTTATCAAAGCTCCAGCACAGACTGCTCAAACGTCTATTATAAAATGGTGCCCTAAATTTAAACAAGACACCCACGAATGCGCAATTCAAAATTGTGACATCATATACTATGATATCAAAGGAGCTAATCATGTTATTGTCTATTCATCAATAAAACATACTCCAGTATATGCTATTATTATTTAAACCATCTGGTTCTAAAGTTCCTAGTGCTCTGTTTACTAAGGTGTGTTAGTGTTTTCATTACTACTACTACTTATGATTTCTAAAGTGCTACTAGACGTACGCAGTGCTCTACACTTGAACATGAAGAGACAGTCCCTGCTCGACAGAGCTTACAATCTAATTAGGACAGACAAACAGGACAAATAAGGGATAAGGACAAAGAGTAGCAAGATTCCATGCGGAATCCCAAAGAGTAGCAAGATTCTGGAATGCTAAAGAGTAGTAAGATTCCGGAATCCCAAAGAGTTGCAAGATTCCATGCAGAATCCCAAAGAGTAGCAAGATTCCGGAATCCCGATGACTACTACTACTACTACTTATCATTTCTATAGCGCTACTAAACGTATGCAGTGCTGTACACTTGAACATGAAGAGACAGTCGTACAATCTAATTAGGACAGATAAACAGGACAAACAAGAGATAAGGGAATATTAAAGTGAGGATGATAAAATAAGGGTTCTGAACAAGTGAATAAGGGTTAGGAGTTAAAAGCAGCATCAAAAAGGTGGGCTTTTAGCTTAGATTTGAAGACGGCCAGAGATGGAGCTTGACATACCAGCTCAGGAAGTCTATTCCAGGCATATGGTGCAGCAAGATAAAAGGAACGGAGTCTGGAGTTAGCAGTGGAGGAGAAGGATACAGATAAGAGAGATTTACCCAGTGAACGGAGTTCCCGGGGAGGAATGTAGGGAGAGATGAGACTGGAGAGGTACTGAGGAGCTGCAGAGTGAATGCACTTATAGGTCAATAAGAGGAGTTTGAACTGTATGCGGAAACGGATACATGGTTAGCACGCCTGCACTTAGCGTGCGTGCTAACCATGTAGGCGCCTTTAGGGATATTGTAGGCACATACAGGGTTAACATGCGTACATGGTTATTCACATTAAAAATGTTAACGTGCCTATAACACTGCTTAGTAAACAGGGCCTCTAATTTGAAAAGCCATGCTGTCGTAAATATTTCAATCTGTTGCCTCCTCGTAGATGTGCCGATTCAACATCTATCACCAAGCAGTGCAGCGATTCAAAATTATGACCCCATTCATTGCAATGCATTATCATTGGTTCCTTCATACATCCCCCTTTCAGATTAGATTTATGCTCAATCAGCCTCGTTTTGAAACTTCTTGATGTAAGAGCGATGTACACTTTGGAGCATGGACAAATGACAGCCTAGATAACAAAATCTGTATTGCGTGTTGAAAAATGATTCAAAACATATTTCTTATTGTCTATAGGATTAATGAATTCTTTAGTTTGAATTGTGATATCACAAACCACACAGCTCCCAGATTTAAAATGTCCTCTGCTGGCAGGATCTTTTGGGAAAAATTATTGTTGCACAAAGAATCTCCTTAATATTTTTCCCTCTGGGGAAGGCAATTATAATGTAATTTATCAATTTTTTAGTGCAAACGATTGAAAAGCTATGTAATACACAGAAAAATGACAATTTTTTAGTCATAAAAAACTCAACGGGACTCATTGCACCATCGTCAACGGCATCCTCAGGGGTTATTTATCAGCATAGCAAAATAGTGTAATTTCACACATCATTAATGCACCTAAAAAGATAGACAGAAATATTATTATTATTTTTTATTTTAAGGCACTGAACTCCAAACCACAGGATAAGAGCTATACAATATGTTAAACAGGAAGTTAATGTAAGGATTTCAATAATGAAGTCACCGTGTTAAATTCTGACTGATGTGAAACCATCTTGGCCATTGTAGCTATTACATTACGATAGTCCAATCAAGATGAAATAATGGCACGAATTACCTCTTGCAAATCATCCCATGAAAATAGGAACAAATTTGGTGCAGGAAATGCAATTTAACCAATGTTGAGGTCACAACATGTCGAATTTGTAGTTCACAGTTCAAAGCTGAGTCAATCAACACTCTCAGGCTTTGAACTGAGATTTGTAAAAGGATAATATTACCATCTAGCTCAGGTCTAGGGTAAACAGTATAAAATCTGTTTTTTACTGTTCTGGGATCTTGCCAGGTACTTGTGACCTGGACTGGCCACTGTTGGAAACGTATAGTTAAGACTTCAAACGAGTCCGACTTTATTTTTAAAATAGCAAGCCAGTTCATCAGCCATAGGTGTATGCAGGCTAGCAACCATAGTTAAATCATCTGTTTCAATGATTTCTTGATGATTAATTTTGCTTTTAAGGTACTTTGATTTTAATTTTGTATTACTTGTTTGTATTTTCCCGGGAGTCTACGTGGCTGATCTTATTGTAAATCGTATTGAACTATTTCCTGACTTTTTGCAGAATATAAACTATTGTATTGTATCGTCTAATCCCTGAGGAAATACATGCCCCCCACACCCCCTTACCCTAACTAGCTTTACAAGTACTATCCCTATCCATTCCTCAATCAGCTACATTGTTAAAGTTACCTGAATATCCTTCATAACCCACCTTTTCTTTCATAGTCCTATAGCTTACTGCTAGCTGTACCATTGCCTGGGGACGAATTCCTCAAGCTCCCAGTTCACCTTTGAGCTCAGAGACAATAAAACTAATGGAGGAGTAGCCTAGTGGTTAGTGCAGTGGACTTTGATCCTGGGAAACTGAGTTCAATTCCCACTGCAGCTCCTTGTGACTCTGGGCAAGTCACTTAACCCTCCATTGCCCCAGGTACAAAATAAAGTACCTGACTATATGTAAACCGCTTTGAATGTAGTTGTAAAAAACCCTCAGAAAAGGTGGTATATCAAGTCCCATTTCCCTTTCCCTATTTGAGATTCTAAATGGAATGTTGAGATTCTGTTGCTACTATTGGAGATTCTAGATAGAATGTTGCTACTATTGAGATTCTGTTGCTACTATTTGAGATTCTACATGGAATGTTAATGTTGCTATTCCACTAGCAACATTCCATGTAGAAACCTACCCTTGCAGATCAGCAACGCGGCCGCGTAGGCTTCTGTTTCTGTGAGTCTGATCCTGCACAGGACGTCAGACTCACAGAAGCAGAAGCCTGCGCGGCCACATTGGTGATCTGCAAGGGCCGACTTCTACATGGAATGTTGCTAGTGGAATAGCAAACTTCCATGTAGAATCTCAAATAGTAGCAACAGTGGAGGAGTGGCCTAGTGGTTAGGGTAGTGGACTTTGGTCCTGAGGAACTGAGTTCAATTCCCACTTCAGGCATGGGCAGCTCCTTGTGACTCTGGGCAAGTCACTTAACTCTCCATTGCTTCATATAAGCCGCATTGAGCCTGCCATGAGTGGGAAAGCACGGGGTACAAATGTAATAAAAAAAATAAAATAAGCTATGAATTCCCATTGTAGGCCTTGTTGAAGAGATACGTTTTCAGTGATTTACGAAAGTTAAATACATACACCTGATCTGTCTTTTGTCATTTTTGGTCATAAACTTCAACGCTGAACACTCCTCAGCTGCAAATATTATGAACCTCAGCAGTGACTGATTTCACATCGCCTAGCGAAACATAGTCCGTGTAGATAGCGGATCTACATAAAACAAGCTCGTTTCATCTGAATTCATTTTATGAATAATGTCTAACGTGGAAAATAATATTTATAATAAGATCTTGTAGAGTGAATAAAGCATTTGGACCGATGAAGAGGCAGGTGAATTATGGGTAGTTTGCCCATTTGAAACCAGTCGCTGCTGAGGTCCATGATATTTGCAGCTGAGGAGTGTTGAGCATTGAAGATTACGGACATTTGTGATTCCCGCTCTTTTGAGCTTTGTTCTGACTGATCAAGTGGGTTTGTCATGTTTGGGACTCAGATCTTAGAAGTCCACTAGCACTGGCCATACTTTCCAACTACTGACAGTGATTTAAGTATAATTTACATGTGTACTTAAAAAATCTAGGCGTGGACATTTACACCTGCAAGCAGGGGCGTAGCCAGACTTCGGCGGGAGGGGGGTCCAGGGCCCGAGGTGAAGGGGCACATTTTAGCCCCCCCCCCGGCGCCACCAACCCCCCCGCCATTGCCGACCCCCCGCCGCCGCCACCACCACCACCAACTTTGACCCCCCCCTTGCCGTCAACCCTCTCGACCCTCCTCCCGCCGCCAACCCTCTCCCACCGTCGCCTACCTTTGCTGGCGGGGGACCCCAACCCCCGCTAGCCGAGGTCCTCTTCTTCCCGCGCAAGGCTTCGTTCAGTTTCTGAGTCTGGCATCCTTCACCAGGACGTCAGACTCAGAAACTGAACAAAGCCTTGTGCGGGAAGAAGAGGACCTCGGCTGGCGGGGGTCGGGGTCCCCTGCTAGCAAAGGTAGACGGTGGGTTGAAGGCGGGTTGGCGGCGGGAGGGGGGTCAAGAGGGTCATCGGCAGGGGGGTCCAGGGCCAAATCTACGGGGGCTCAGGCCCCCGTGGTCCCAGGTAGCTATGCCCCTGCCTGCAAGGTGATTCCTGCTGCTTAGGCTAGTATTTTATAAAGACACACATGAGCCCATTTAAACTAGCCCCCACCCCTTTATAAAATTGCCTTCTAAAAGTACATAACTGCAGTGGAACAAAACCAGGCCTGTCCCTGCCAGCTTGCGATGACCTGCAGCTGACCTGTTGGCTCCTTTTCCCACCATCTTGCAGCATCAGCAGAGGTGCGAGACGCAGAAAGCAGTGACATTAATAAAACCCATAAGGTGATTACCTCCGAGTGCTAAAGATGATTTCGTTTTTACGATGTACTGAAAGTCAGCTCTTAAATTCTCTCACATGTTCTCCCCCGGGTGCCCTTGTCTTTAAATGTTCGCTTGATTTATTTGCTCCCAGCAAAATTTTTTAATTACAGCCCCTCTCGTCGCCCATAAAAACTGGTTGAGAAAAGGATGCTGGAGCAGGCAGGGCTGCAGAGAAACTCGGTTTCTAAAACCAAGAGGGGCGGCCGCAGAAACTCCGATGCTTAAGCGGGTTGATCTGTAATCAAGATGTTACCCCTAAGGACTCTTTTCTATGCTGGCAGCTTTCTCCTGCCTCTGCTTTTGTCTTTGTCTTCACCACAGCTCTCCTGTGAGAAAGACAGTGAAGCCTGGAATCAAAAATCATGTTACAAATCAGGAGTGCAGCCAGACCTCGAGGTGGGAGGGGGCCAGAGCCCAAGGTGGGGGGAGGCAATTTAGTCACCGCCCCACCCCCCTCTGCCGCCCACTGCCACCGCTGTAATATCTTGGCTGGCGGGGGTCCCCAACCCCCTCCAGCTGAAGACTTTGTCCAGCGCCGGTCTCCAGCGCTGCCGCATTGCCTGCGTCCAGCACGCTCCTTTTAGTGAAACTGAAATTTCACTAAAAGCAGCATGGTCGATGTGAGGGGAAAAGAGAGCAGGGCAGCTGAAGTCTTCAGCTGGCGGGGATTGGGGACCCCCTGACAGCCAACCAGGGGCCCAGAGCAAATTTGGAGAGGCCTAGGCCCCCGTGGCCCCAGCTAGCTACGCCACTGTTACAAATAAAGGCACAGTTCTCATTTCCCTGCATGCTTACGATGTATTACAGCACAAAAATAAAGACTGTTCTGTACACCTAAAATCTTTCATTTGTCTAACTGGATTGTTGCATTTTTACCTTTGTGACAATGGCTTAGACAGACATCCAGTTTTGTGTAGGTCTGAGTCCAAAGTGGGTGAGCATCTTTCAGCCCCTTCCCAAGGGAAACTGGCATCTCTCAAACCCCTCCCCCCAGCACAGATTTTAAATGCTTCAGTTCTTCACTGGCACTCTCTGATGCAACTTCCTGTTTCCGCATAGGAGGGACCTCATCAGAGGGACGGTTCTGGGGCTGGCTAGAGCATCACACATGAATTGCTGTTCGCTGCCAAAGCATTTAAAAGGTACCCAGGAGGAGGAAGGTGTTACATAACGTGAAGGGGCATAATCGAACGGAAACATCTATCTCCATGGGCGTTTATCTCCGAGAATGGGTCCGTGAAGGGGCGGACCGAACTGTATTTTCGCAAAAAATAGACGTCCATGTTTTATTCGACAATTTGTGAGCTGGGCATTTTTGTTTTTCAGCGATAACGGAAAATGAAAGCGCCCAGCTCAAAAACGAATAACTCCAAGACATTTATTCGTGGGAGGGGCCAGGATTCGTAGTGCACTGGTCCCCCTCACATGCCAGGACACCAACCGGGCACCCTAGGGGGCACTTTTACAAAAACAAAAAAAAAAGGTAAAAGAGCTCTCAGGTGCATAGCACCCTTCCCTTGGGTGTTGAGCCCCCCAAATCCCCCTCAAAACCCACTGCCCACAAGTCTACACCATTACTATAGCCCTAAGGGGTGAAGGGGGCACCTACATGTGGGTACAGTGGGTTTGGGGGGGCGGTTTGGAGGGCTCCCATTTACCAGCACAAGTGTAACAGGTGGGGGGGGATGGGCCTGGGTCCACCTGCCTGAAGTCCACTGCACCCCCTAATAACTGCTCCAGTGACCTGCATACTGCTGCCAGGGAGGTGGGTATGACATTTGAGGGTGAAAATAAAAAGTTGTGAAACGGCATATTTTGAGGTGGGAGGGGGTTTGTGACCACTGGGGGAGTCAGGGGAGGTCATCCCCGATTCCCTCCAGTGGTCATTTGGTCATTTAGGGCACTTATTGGGGCCTTATTCGTGGAAAAACAGGGTCCAGGAAAAGTGCCCTAAATTCTCGCTACAAACGCATATTTTTTTTCCATTATCGGCGAAAGGCGCCCATCTCTGATCGGCCGATAACCACGCCCCAGTTCCGGCTTCACCACGCCTTTGACAAGCCCCCGTCAACTTTGTCCGCATCCGCGACGGAGTGCAGTTGAAAACGTCCAAATTCGGCTTTCGATTATACCGCTTTATTCGTTTTTGTGAGATAAACGTCTATCTCCCGATTTGGGTCACAATATAGGCGTTTTTCTATTTCGATTATAAGCAGGATAGTAACATAGTAACATAGTAGATGACGGCAGAAAAAAGACCTGCACGGTCCATCCAGTCTGCCCAACAAGATAACTCATATGTGCTACTTTTTGTGTATACCCTACTTTGATTTGTACCTGTGCTCTTCAGGGCACAGACCGTATAAGTCTGCCCAGCACTATCCCCGCCTCCCAACCACCAGCCCCGCCTCCCAACCACCGGCTCTGGCACAGACCGTACAAGTCTGTCCAGCACTATCCCCGCCTCCCAACCACCAGTCCCGCTGCCCACCACCGGCTCTGGCACAGACCGTACAAGTCTGTCCAGCACTATCCCTGCCTCCCAACCACCAGCCCCGCCTCCTGATCTTGACTAAGCTCCTGAGGATCCATTCCTTCGGCACAGGATTCCTTTATACTTATCCCACGCATGTTTGAATTCCGTTACCGTTTTCATTTCCACCACCTCTCGCGGGAGGGCATTCCAAGCATCCACTACTCTCTCCATGAAAAAATACTTCCTGACATTTTTCTTGAGTCTGCCCCCCTTCAATCTCATTTCATGTCCTCTCGTTCTACCGCCTTTGCATCTGCGGAAAAGGTTCGTTTGCGGATTAATACCTTTCAAATATTTGAACGTCTGTATCATATCACCCCTGTTTCTCCTTTCCTCCAGAATATACATGTTTAGTTCAGCAAGTCTCTCCTTATACGTCTTGTATCGCAAATCCCATACCATTCTCGTAGCTTTTCTTTGCACCGCTTCAATTCTTTTTACATCCTTAACAAGACACGGCCTCCAAAACTGAACACAATACTCCAGGTGGGGCCTCACCAACGACTTATACAGGGGCATCAACACCCCCTTTCTTCTGCTGGACAGATGCCCGATCACCTGCGGGGGAGGGGATACACCAGAAGTCTTAGCTGGTGTGGCTTGGTGACTCCAGGCTTTGAAGAATGGTTTTGTCAATACTGCTATTAGTACTTTTCACTTCTGTAGTGCTACTTGATATATGTAGTACTATTACTTGTGTAATCCCTCATTATATTGAGGATTACTAAACCACTGAGAGCCCCCTCCCTAGAGTTACTCAGGGAAGGGAAGTGGGTTGGAAAGGGAGAGTGTGAAGCCCAGCCCAAGGGGAGTGCTTATAGGAAAGTGCTGAGGGAAATGTTTCTGGTTATTGATTGAGCGTAGGGGTGACGTTTGGAGTTAATAAAAGTTGTGCAGAGCTGAGGTCTTTGGTTGGCTCTACCTCTGCGGGGACCCTTGAGGAGAGGGGGTGTCCTGGATGGGCTCAATAAACTAAGGCTGGACTAAGTGGAGGGATGGGCAATGGACTAGAGGAGTTCTAAATATGTGGGGCCACGGGGGCATGGGACCCCACAGATTATGCCCTGGCCCCCTCTACATTTGACCCCCCCGCCGCCCCCACCCCACATCAGGTTCCTTGTTTGCTGGCGGGGGTCCCCAAACCCCGCCAGCCGGAGTCTTCTTCAACGCCGGTCGACTCCGGCGCCTTCGTTGTGTGATCATCTGTTTCTGACGCCTTACGTCCTGCACCGTGCATGTAGCCCCGTGCAGGACGTAAGGCGTCAGAAATAGATGATCACACAACGAAGGCGCTGAAGAAGACTCTTCGGCTGGTGGGGATTGGGGACCCCTGCCAGCAAACAAGGTACCTGATGCGGCGGCGCGGCACGGCGGGAGGTTTGCGGTTGCGGCGGGGGGGGGGGGGGGGGTCGGCGGCAGGGGGAGGTGGCTAAACAATGCCCCCCCCCACCTCGGGCTCTGGCCTTCCCCCTCCCACCGAGGTCTGGCTACGCCCCTGGTACATACTTTAGGATTTACAAATGGACTACTAGATCGCACCAAAAGTCTTGAACCGGCACATAACCTCATTTTGAATACGTTTTCTAGTTGGATGCAAATGGACTTGTTGGATACCTAAAGAACTATTTGCCTGCAGAGTGTATATGAAGTCGGGATGAACTGCCTGAGTTGTGGAGTTTAAGCAAAGATTATGTTTAGTTTATAAAAAACCTGGACTGGAGTATTTCTTTGAGTGAGAGTAAAATTTATTTGATCCCGGACTACCAAAGCAAGGTAAAAGAGTAAAAGCCTGGCTTAACACCTTACGGCCTACTGGATTTTCTCTGGCCCTAGCCTGTGCCCTGCTCAGTGAATAAGAAACTAAGGCCCTCATGATCAAAAGCAAACTCTAGCGCTAGAGGCTGTTAACGCCATACTAGCACCAGATTTTGCAGCCGACCCATGATCAGAGCCCTCGAGCGCCTGAAACAGCGCACTCGAGGGCTCTCAGCGCAAGTAGCATGCAAATGCATACTAAACAGGGCTTCTAGCGCAATTAGCTTGCAAATGCATGCTAATTGGCGCTTAATGCATTCATCCCCAATGATCAGCAACCAGCGCGCCAAAGATTGGGTCGCTGCCCGCAGCAAAATCAACGCCAGCTCCGAGCTGGCGTTAGATTTTGCGGATCATTGGGGAGGAATGGTGAGCCCTGTCCAGCATGCAGTTGCATGCTGGCAGGCCCCCTTTCCCCCCCCAAGGCAAACGCGAACGGGGTGTTGAGAATTGGGGGGTCCCGAGCCCCCCCCAAGAAGGCTGGAGTGACCTTAAATCTGACTCCATCTCTAAATAGCACTAGTACTGGGGTAATCAAGGAGTTATTGCCTCTAAGGGAGACGTTAGATCTAAGGAAAGGATACCCGCCTTATGACAAACTGGATTTAGACTACAGGTTATACAATGCAGCGAATGATAGCCTGATGTAGCAAAAGCATTTATACTTACAGCCTTTCATCATTAAGTGAAGCCCACAAATCATCATTTGGAATGAAGAGTTTATTTGCAAATCAGACTTTAATCAGATACATTCATCAGACAAATTCTGGATTCAGCTGACCGGAGCTCTGCGTCCTAGATGCATTGGGGAGAACCTCCAACGATCTATCTGATGCCCTTCCTTATATAGTATCTGGTCCTTTTTTTCTCTAATATTGCTTAATCTATGAATCATACTTTGCTTTCCGGCCAGGTGTCCATCTGTACCATCTCCTTTCCTGTTCTAGCTATTTTGAGAGATTGAGACATTTCCCTTTTTGTAAACATTTCCTTAGATACGGGTATCCAAACATCCAAACAAGAACAAAACAACTCTTGTTATGAAGATATCTAAATTTGGATATATCAGGTTCATATCATCTTGTGATCTGGGTGCCAACTTATTAAAGACAGACTCCGTGTTATGAACCAAACTTCTTATCATTTCTGTCTTTAATTTCTACATCATGTGTGTTACACTCAATTTGGAAGTTGCACCAGGTTTCATTAGAACTCACCAAGCAGTCCTTGCTCTTGCAGGCTCTCTGCTATAAGGCCATCATCTTGTTATCAGGCCTACTCAGTGCTTTTCAGCTGTTTAAAGCTATGTAGCTTGGCCCACCACTATTCCAGTGGATAGGTCTTAAGCTAGAACACATATTAACTTGCAGGAAAAGCAAGTCCTTCCTCAGCCAGTCATAGATTTTTAAACCTAGCTGGTATTTTTACAGCCTGAGTCCTAAAATCTGGCCTTCCACCCTTCCGGTGGGCATCCAGTGAGGGCCTCTTGCTGTACTATAATTATACAGGGGGCTGGAGGTCCGGTGGGTCTCCAGCCCCCGAAACCCCCAGAAATCGCTGGTCCATCGACGGGGGGGGGGGGGGGGGGGTGCTGGAGGTCCGGTGGACCTCCAGCCCACCCCAAATCCTCCCCCCAGCGTTCTCCTTAAATTCCCTGGTGGTCCGTGGTGTCGTGACACCCCCCCTGGCCCCGTCCCGGCCCCCTCCCGGCCCCCCAACCTTGTGTTGGAGGAGGGACGCAGCCTGCCTGCCTCCCTCCTCTTCCTGTCAGTCGAAGCCCAAAATGGCGGCGCCCAGCACCGCCCACTGCATCCTGGGATGCACTGGGCGGGGCTACAGACCATGTAAGGGAATCTTTGATCATCGATGCAGAAAAGCCCTGCGCTGTCCAGGCGCTATTTTTAGGGCGGTTTGGAACAGCGCGGGGCTTTTGATCATGAGGGCCTAAGAGCTTTGTTTTGTGGCCCTGGTCTCCGGTGCTGACCTGGGAAGAGCTAGCTGGTGCCCAAGCTGTATGATGAGACCAGGGCTAGACTTGTGACAAGTACAAATAGAACCCTGTCACTTAGGTGCCACAAGGAGGAGCATTTCCCCTTTAAGGGAATGACAAGTACAAGCAGTGGTGTGCTGGAGCAGGCTCTCACAGGCTCGCAAGAGCCGGTTGTTAAGTTTTTAAGAATTTTGGGAGCCGGTTGTTAAAGTAGGGCCCTCCATGTCTACTTTAACAACTGGCTCCCAAAATGTGGGCTTGGGCTCCCTGCTGAATTCTCTTTTACTTTGCTGGTGGGGATGCTGAACCCTGCCAGTCAAGTAAATAGACTACTGCTGCTCCCCGCTCCTTGTTTCCAGCTCTGGGCAGCAGGCTGGGACTTCTCCAGCATGTGAGAGAAGTTCCAGCATGCTGCTCACAGCAAGACGTGGTGGCAGTCCATTTATTGGCTGCCAGCAAAGGTATGCCTAGCGTGCCCGCAGGAAGGGAGGGAGGAGAGAGAATCAAGTGTTGTTCCCCTACCCCCGGCCACCCCTGGCCCTTCCAACTGCAGAGCTGGCTACGTCCAGAGAAAGAGCCTGTTAAAAATTTACCAGCACACCCCTGAGTACAAGGCATGTCATGGGGAGGAACAGTCAGAAGAGAAGAGGGCCAGTTAGGAAAGCTCTGGCTCCAGCTGTGTGAGTCTGGGAGGAGTAAGGCCCATATCCTCAGGGGGAGGGGACAGACTCAGCTATAGGTGGGGACTTAATTATCTGGGGGGTATAAAGCAAAAAAACAACCAAACTCATAAAAGAGCTCCCTGGAATGCTAGATGTTTCTCCTTTGATAATTCAGGAGTCGAATTATGCACTTTTTGGATGATTGCTTAAGACTTATTTATTTAGGATACATGGAAGAAGGTGAAGGTGAATGTTTTAGGCTTGCTGGTTAATTTCGTGTTGCTGTATTTCCTGGAAAATCCAGTTCTCTTTGTATGTAATCCACATTGAACTGGAAGGTATTGGGGCTATAAGAACAAAGTGATATGTTATGTTAACACTTTAAACTTTATACTTCACGTGTCCAGCTTCTTAAGATATAAACAATTCAAAGACAAACAATTCTTCTCATCTCCAAAGTTTTTCACGATTATTCATTTGACCTCAGTGATGTTCATTGCCACCCAAAAACTTTTTTTATGGCAATGCTAGCAACATCCATCATCTTCATAGGTCAGCTTTTTTTTTATTCATTAAAGCTTTCAAATATCTTAGTTTATAAACTTTAAAAATTTTCCACTTATCTTATTCTCCATCAGTGCCATAGCGAGGGCGGCTGACACCCGGGGCGGGTCGCCGCTGCGCACCCCCCCCGGGTGCAGCACGGCGCCCCCCCCTCCGGCGCACACCCTCCCCCGGAGCGCGATCTTACCTAGTTTAGAAGCGAGGGGCTGCGTTCGGCACCTAACTCTTACCGTTCAGTGAATCCAGACTGCCCCTATCGGACCGACCGTTCACTTGTCTATTAGATTGTAAGCTCTTTGAGCAGGGACTGTCTCTCTTTGTTAGATTGTACAGCGCTGCGTAACCCTGGTGGCGCTCTAGAAATGTTAAGTAGTAGTAGTAGAGGGGTGGGCGGGAGGGCCGATCCGCCCCCGAGTCCACGTCGCTGGGAGCTGCGTCGGCTCCGTTGGTTCCTTGCTCTCTCTGCCCCGGAACAGGAAGTAACCTGTTCCGGGGCAGAGGGAGCAAGGAACCAACGGAGACGACACCCCCCCCAGCGGCGTGCACCCGGGGCGGACCGCCCCACCGCCCCCGCTTCCTACGCCACTGTTCTCCGTTTAACATCGGACCCAGGGGTTACAGTTGTCCGACATATGTTTCGCTCTAGTCTGAGCTGCCTCAAGGACAGTCCCCCCGAGCATTTATTGCTGCGCCAGCTTTGTCCAAACCTTCATATACATGTTATGTTAACAGGCAGAAGGAGAAATGAGGAAGATGCTTCTGGTGAAGAGCCTAAACCTGAGAACATGGGATTGCTACCAGGAACTACGAACATGGGCAAGGCACTTATCTTAAAGCCTTAGCCATAGATTATAAAGCTTGCCATTGAACTGGACTAACAGCCAGGGGTTGAGGACAGGACAGGTCAAAGTTGAGTGTTGTCCTGTCCAAGACATGGTGGCTACTCAGTCAAAAGGGCTCAGTATCCATGTTTTACCATTTGGAAAAGAAGCTGTTTGAAGAGAGAAACTCCCACAGAGCTGGTTAGAGAGGAGGCCAAGGGAAGGCTAATGTGCATAAGGTTTGGATAAGTTCCTGGAGAAAAAGTCCATAGTCTGCTATTGAGACAGACATGGGAAGCAACTGCTTGCCCTGGGATTGGTAGCATGGAATGTTGCTACGCTTTGATTCTGAATGGAATCTTGTTACCCTTTAGGATTCCACAATCTTGCTATTCTTTGGGGTTCTACGTGGAATCTTGTTACTCTTTGAGATTCTGAATGGAATGTTGCCACAATTTAGGTTTCTGCCAGGTACTTGTGACCTGACCTGGCCACTGTTAGAAAACAGGATATTGGGCTAGAATGTTAGGTATTATTAGGAAAGGAATGGAAAACAAAAATGAGGATGTTATAATGCCTTTGTATTGCTCCATGGTGCAACCACACCTCAAATATTGTGTTCAATTCTGGTCGCCACATCTCAAAAAAGAAATAGTGGAATTAGAAAAGGTGCAGAGAAGGGCGACGAAAATGATAAAGAGGATGGGACAACTTCCCTATGAGGAAAGGCTAAAGCGGCTAGGGCTCTTCAGCTTGGAGAAAAGGTGGCTCAGGGGAGGTTAGGGTGGTGGACTTTGGTCCTGGGGAACTAAGGAACTGAGTTCGATTCCCACTTCAGGCACAGGCAGCTCCTTGTGACTCTGGGCAAGTCACTTAACCCTCCATTGCCCCATGTAAGCCGCATTGAGCCTGCCATGAGTGGGAAAGCGTGGAGTACAAATGTAACAAAAAAAAAAAAGATATGATAGAGGTCTATAAAATAATGAGTGGAGTTGAAAGGGTAGATGTGAAGCGTCTGTTCACGCTTTCCAAAAATACTAGGACTAGGGGGCATGCGATGAAGCTACAATGTAGTAAATTTAAAACAAATTGGAGAAACTTTTTCTTCACTCAACGTGTAATTAAACTCTGGAATTCATTGCCAGAGAATGTGGTAAAGGCGGTTAGCTTAGCGGAGTTTAAAAAAGGTTTAGATGGCTTCCTAAAGGAAAAGTCCATAGACCGTTATTAAATGGACTTGGGGAAAATCCACTATTTCTGGGATAAGCAGTGTAGAAAGTTTTGTACATTTTTGGGATCTTGCCAGGTATTTGTGACCTGGATTGGCCACTGTTGGAAACAGGATGCTGGGCTCGATGGACCTTTGGTCTTTCCCAGTATGGGCAATACTTAAATAAGTAGAAGCCTACATTCCTTTACAGAATACCAGTGTAACGAATAACATAACAAATTTTATATACTGTATCACACCAAAAGGCTCCTATCTGTACCCTTCTCCACCACCGCTAACTCCAGACTCCGCCCCTTATGCCTGGAACAGACTTCCCGAGCCCATATGCCATGCGCCCTCCCTGCCCATTTTCAAGTCCTTACTCAAAGCCCATCTCTTCTCCCTTGCTTTTGGCGCCTAACCACCTTCCCCATTCATGATACCTACACTGACTACATAGCTTGTTACTTTTAGATTGTAAGCTCTCTCGAGCAGGGACTGTCCTTCCCCATGTTTAAACTTGTACAGCGCTGCGTAACCCTGGCAGCGCTATAGAAATGCTAAGTAGTAGTAGTAGTAGAATGGTTTATCCATAGTTCAAATAAAGGCAAAATACAATATGATGAACAAAATGCAGTTTAAGAATAACATTTGGTGCAAAACCAAAATCTGAGTAATTTCCGAAACTGTAAATAATTTGTTTTCAATCCGAATTTCCGTAGGAAGAGCTTTCCAAAATAGAAACCATAGCGAATGCAAATAGTTTCTTAGAAGCAGAAGCTAATTGTGGTTTAAAGAAAAAAAAAGGAAACAATTTATTAACATGTATAAGACTGGTTGTACTTTTCCAAGGTTCAACAGTTATTAAAGTAGAAAAATATTCTGGACAGAACCCATTTATGCTTGAACAGGCAGCTTAATGAGGGATCCAAAGCAAGGGAGTGATGTGATCATATTTAGTTTTTAAAACGATGTAAGTGAGCTGCAGTATTCTGAAGCAGTTGACATTTGGTCAAAGATCTAGAAGTCAGACCCAGGAAAAGAGAATTACAATAACCTATTCTGGAGAAAATCAAAGCTTGTACTACCTTTTGCAAATCATCCACTGATAAAATAAGAACATACCTGACACAAGTGTCTAAGGTTAAAATAAGTAGCAGTAATTAATTTCTTGATACAAGTGTCACCATTCAAGTCAAAATCAATTCAAACACCCAAACGTTTAATTGTTTTCTGAAGAGAAATAATTTTGCCCCCTAAAATAGGACTTACAAATGGAAAAGATCATTTTTTTACCATTAACCCATAACATAACCGTTCCTTTCTGCATTTAACTTGTTGATTGTCACACTTCCACCTAGAAATTCTGGAGAAACAGTATTGAATATGTTCAAATAAATCAGAGACAGTAGAGATAGCTGGAAAGCTAATCTGAACACATCTGCATAAATGTACATAAGTACATAAGTAATGCCACACTGGGAAAAGACCAAGGGTCCATCGAACCCAGCATCCTGTCTACGACAGCGGCCAAACCAGGCCAAGGGCACCTGGCAAGCTTCCCAAACAAACAAACATTCTATACATGTTATTCCTGGAATTGTGGATTTTTTCCCAAGTCCATTTAGTAGTGGTTTATGGACTTGTCCTTTAGGAAACCGTCTAACCCCTTTTTAAACTCTGCTAAGCTAACCGCCTTCACCACGTTCTCCAGCAACGAATTCCAGAGTTTAATTACGCGTTGGGTGAAGAAAACGTTTCTCCGATTTGTTTTAAATTTACTACACTGTAGTTTCATCGCATGCCCCCTAGTCCTAGTATTTTTGGAAAGTGTGAACAGACGCTTCACATCCACCTGTTCCACTCCACTCATTATTTTATATACCTCTATCATGTCTCCCCTCAGCCATCTCTTCTCCAAGCTGAAAAGCCCTAGCCTCCTTAGTCTTTCTTCATAGGGAAGTCGTCCCATCCCCGCTATCATTTTAGTCGCCCTTCGCTGTAAGATAAATTCGTAGATTTGAGCAGGTTTCCCAGAGGACTACAGTAGACGTTAAACAAGATTGGAGAAAGTGAGAAGCCTTGTAGAACCCCACAGCCAGGTGTCCAAGGGGAAGAACTTAGTTTATAATTTCGATTTTTCAAAAAAAAAAAAAAAAAAATGAGAACCAATCATACGCCCTTCCAGAAAGTCCATGTTCACTTAATCTAGATAACAGAAAATCGTGGTCAAACACATCGAAGGTGGCTGATAGAGGTATTGCTTCTACTACAAATCATTTCTACAGCGCTACCAGTCGTACGCAGCGTTTCACAATTAAACATGAAGAAAAGACAGTCCCTGCCCAAAAGAGCTTACAATCTAAATCAGGACAGACAGACAGGACAAAAAAGGGATAAAGGTAGGACAGACAGATAGGACATATGGGGAAAGGGGACGATTGAAGAGAGGAAGACAAGATAAAAGTTATGAGCAGGTGACAAGTTAGGAATTAAAAGCAGCATCAAACAGGTAGGCCTTTAGCCTGGATTTGAAGGTGGCCAGGGATGGAGCTTGACGTAATGGCTCAGGAAGTCTATTCCAGGCATAAGGTGCGGCGACATAAAAGGAACGGAGTCTGGAGTTAGCGATGGAGGAGAAGGGTGCAATTAGAAGAGATTTGCCTAGTGAACGGAGTTCCTGGGAAGGAGTGTAGGGAGAGATGAGGGTGGAGAGGTACTGAGGAGCTGCAGAGTGAATGCACTTATAGGTCAATAAGAGGAGCTTGAATTGTATACAAAAACGGATAGGGAGCCAGTGAAGTGACTTCAGAAGAGGGCTGATATGGGCATAGCGACTTTGGCGAAATATTAATCGTGCAGCAGAATTGTGAACAGATTGAAGAGGAGAGAGATGGCTGAGTGGAAGACCTGTCAGAAGCAAGTTGCAATAGTCTATGGGAGAGGTGATGAGAGTGTGGATGAGGGTTCTGGTAGCGTGCTCAGAAAGGAAAGGGCGAATTCTATATAAATATTTGCATCCTATATTCATAAGTGTATGCACAAATTGTTTCTAGTTTATTATTTCATTCACTGTTTGGTACATTTTCCTGTAATCATAAAATTCTGAATAAAGATTTTAATCTGGAAAAAAAACCAATCACATGCTGGTTTTAAGATTTAAAAAAAATCCCCTTTAATGGGCACTCCAGAATCTAGGTAAACAAGCACGGCGGGGGTGACATGAAGGATGATGCAGGGCAGAAACTTCCAATGGACTAAAAAAGTTCACAATAGTTTTATTCACAATAACATGGACGTGACACAAAATCGTGTTTCGGCCCCCAAAGACCTGCTTCAGAAGTCTCTGTCTATTGAAACAAAGTAGCTGTATAACACTCTGCACACTATTTATATATTTATTTATTGCATTTGTATCCCACCTTATCCCACCTATTTGCAGGCTCAAAGTGGCTTACGTGGAGGGGCATAATCTAACAGAAACGCCTATCTCCATGGGCGTTTATCTCCGAGAACGGGTCCGTGAAGGGGCGGACCCAAGCGTATTTTCGAAAAAATTAGACGTCCATGTTTTATTCGCCAAGTTATGAGCTGGGCGTTTTTGCTTTTCAGCGATAATGGACAATGAAATCGCCCAGCTCAAAAACGAATAAATCCAAGGCATTTGTTCGTGGGAGGGGCCAGGAGTCGTAGTGCACTGGTCCCCCTAACATGCCAGGACACCAACCGGGCACCCTAGGGGGCACTTTTACAAAAACAGAACAAAAGGTAAAAGAGCTCCCAGGTGCATAGCACCCTTCCCTTGTGTGTAGAGCCCCCCAAATCCCCCTCAAAACCCACTGCCCACAAGTCTACACCATTACTATAGCCCTAAGGAGTGAAGGGGGGCACCTACATGTGGGTACAGTGGGTTCGGGGGGGGGGTTGGACGACTAAGCATTAAGCAGCACAATTGTAACAGGTAGGGGGGGGATGGGCCTGGGTCCACCTGCCTGAAGTCCACTGCACCCCCTAACAACTGCTCCAGGGACCTGCATACTGCTGCCAGGGAGGTGGGTATGACATTTGAGGGTCAAAATAAAAAGTTGTGAAACATCATTTTTTGAGGTGGGAGGGGGTTTATGACCACTGGGGGAGTCAGGGGAGGTCATCCCCGATTCCCTCCAGTGGTCATCTGGTCATTTAGGGCACTTTTTGGGGCCTTATTCGTGAAAAAACAGGGTCCAGGAAAAGTGCCCTAAATTCTAGCTAAAAACGCATACTTTTCTCCCATTATCTGTGAAATGCGCCCATCTCTGTTCGGCAGATAACCACGCCCCAGTTCCGCCTTCGCCACACCTCTGACACGCCCCCATAAACTTTGTCCGCATCCGCGACGGAGTGCAGTTGAAAACGCCCAAAAATCGGCTTTCGATTATACCGCTTTATTCGTTTTTGTGAGATAAACGTCCATCTCCCGATTTAGGTCGGAACTTGGGCGTTTTTCTCGTTCGATTATAAGCTGGATAGTATTGTTAACATAGTTATTCCAGTATATCAGGTATAGTTAGTATTGTGTAGAGATTAATTAAGGGAAGAAAGAAGGAGGAAGGGATTTATTAGGGTATTTATAGAAGGTGGGCTTTCATAACTGAATGGGTTAGTGAAGTGGATTAGTGGGGCTGTAGGTTCTCGTTGTAGGCCTTGTTGAAGAACTATGTCTTCAGAGATTTGCGAAAGATAGTTGTTTCGTCGATTGTTTTCAGGTCTGTAGGTAGTGCATTCCATAACTGCGTGCTCATGTAAGAGAAGGTGGTGGCGTGCATCAGCTTGTATTTTAGTCCTTTACAGCTGGGGAAGTGTAGGTTGAGAAATTTGCGAGATGATCTCGTGGCGTTTCTGGGAGGTAGGTCCACGAGGTTTAGCATGTAGGTTGGGCCGTCTGCGTGAATGATTTTGTGTACAATCGTGCAGATCTTGAATGCAATGCGTTCCTTAAGTGGGAGCCAATGGAGTTTCTCTCTTAAGGGTTTTGCGCTTTCATATTTAGTTTTTCCATATATCAGTCTGGCGGCCGTATTCTGGGCAGTCTGGAGTTTTTTAATAGTCTGTTCTTTGCAGCCAGCGTACAGTGCGTTGCAGTAGTCCAGATGGCTTATTACCATTGACTGTACCAATGTACGGAAGATGTATCTCGGGAAGTAAGGTTTTACTCTTTTGAGTTTCCACATGGAGTAGAACATCTTTTTCTTCGTGTTTTTCACGTGGGCATCAAGTGTGAGGTTTCGATCAATGGTGACTCCAAGAATTTTCAGGTTTTGTGAGACAGGAAGAGAACAATATGGTGTGGTTATGGTGGAGAAGTTTTTTGTGTTATATTGTGAGGTAAGTACAAGACATTGTGTTTTTTCTGCATTATTTGGAGGCTTTGGTTGATCTCGTTGGTGATTTCATTTAGATCATGTTTGAACGGGATGTAAATTGTGACGTCATCTGCATATATGAAGGGGTTGAGGTTTTGATTGGCTAGAACTTTGGCTAAAGGTATCATCATTAGGTTGAATAAAGTTGGTGAGAGGGGGGATCCTTGGGGTACTCCACATTCAGGTGTCCATGGGAGTGATCTGTCCGCGTTCGTTGTTACTTGGTATGATTGTGTGGTCAGGAATCCTTTGAACCATTTGAGAACTGTGCCTCCTACTCCGAAGTATTCTAGTATATGTAAAAGTATTTCATGATTAGCCATGTCAAAGGCGCTGGACATGTCAAATTGTAGGAGGAGTATGTTGTTACCAGTTGCAATTGCTTGTTTGAATGAGTTCATTGTGGACACTAGTACTGTTTCGGTGCTGTGATTTGACCGAAATCCTGATTGAGACTCGTGCAGGTTTGAGTGTTTATTTAGGTATTAGGTAAAGCATCTAATGATGATTTGCTGCTTGTTAGCCGTGATACTGTTCAATAGCGCTTCGGCGTATTTTACGTTTATTAGTTTTTTTAGGTGCTTTACCCCCTCTGTGTTTGTTTACCCGGGTTATCTGTGTGGCGGACTCCTGTTCTTCTGTGTTTTTCGATCACTCCAGTATCTAACAAGTATGTAAAGCATAATAATGAACAGTAATAGACAGAGTTAGATGGTAGTATTTTAAAAATGAAAAGGAGGAAATATTTTTTTCACTCAACAAATAGTTAAGCTTTGGAACTTATTACCAGAGAATGTAGTACCAGCTTATCTGGGTTTTAAAAAGGTTTGAGAAGTTCCTGGAGGCAAAGTCCATAGTCTGCTATTGAGATAGACATTGGGAAAGCCACTGCTTGTCCCTGGTATTTGGTAGCATGGAATGTTACTACTATTTGGGATTCTGGAATTTTGCTACTTTTTAAGATTCTGGAATGTTTTTTTTTATTTGTACCCACACTTTCCCACTCATGGCAGGCTCAATGTGGCTTAGGTACTTATTTGTACTTGGGGCAATGGAGGGTTAAGTGACTTGCCCAGAGTCACAAGGAGCTGCCTGTGCCTGTAGTGGGAATTGAACCCAGTTCCCCAGGACCAAAGTCCACCACTCTAACCACTAGGCCACTCCTCTCTTTGAGAGTCTGCCAGGTTCTTGTGACCTGGACTGGCCACTGATAGAAGCAAGCTACTAGGCTATTCTTATGTTCTTTTGGCCCTAGGATTAAGGTAAATTGGATGCAACATTGATCATAACTAGGGATGTACATTCATTTGAAATGGGGAATGTCAACATTTCCACTGTGATTTCTTGCCATTTTCAGATGAAAATGACAGGGAAAAAAATGAATGTTTTTTGTGTGTCATTAATAGTGCATCCTCTTGTGAAACAGTGCATGCTTTTTGCAAAGAGCGTGAATAATTCATGAAGCGTGCATGCTCTTTCCAAAGAACACACAGTCTTAATGACGTTGCTACTGTAAGGAGAAATGCCAAAACCCCTCAAAACACGAACATCCCCGTAAACAACGAAATCACACAACAAAAAAATCTGTGGGCTGCACTCCCCTAATCATAACACTTCATTAAAGAAACATTGAAAGGTCTCCTTTGTGTAACTGCACTCCCTTCACAGTCGCTTCTGCCTACACTGGCTCCAATCTCAAAATGGCTGCCATGACCCTCAGTAGCAGTCTTGTAAGGGTGCTTCTGCCTCGGTTAGACCACCAGGGCTTCTAAGGTAGGCCTAGGGAGGGCCTAGGGGTGATAGGAAGGTGGCGGTTTTGGTCGGGGGTGGGGGCCAGAGAGGGGGTGGCCTCTAGCTCTCTGAACAGTTCACTGCAGATGGGAAACACTTGGCTCTGCTCCTTTTGACTCCACAGATAGCTGGTTAACAGACTGGCAGCCTTTGTACTGTTGCTTCTCTTTAGTTTTTTTTTTTTTTTTTTGGGGGGGGGGGGGGGAGTTGGTGGTCTGGGTAATATGCAACTTTTCTGTGGTACAACCAAAGCAGTTTACCAGTGCATTTTTTCTAGCGAAAAAGGTGCCGGTACTCACATGCCTGGCCACCCTTCAGAGGTGGGGTGATCACTGAGGGACCCACCCCACAATAGCCAGGCCCCTGCAACCAGTCACAGAATCTATGACAAGGCAGAATTTTTAATATATTTATAAATGATTTAGAGATGGGAGTAACTAGTGAGGTAATTAAATTTGCTGATGACACAAAGTTATTCAAACTTGTTAACTCGCGACAGGATTGTGAAAAATTACAGAAGGACCTTACGAGACTGGGAGACTGGGCGGCTAGATGGCAGATGACGTTTAATGTGAGCAAGTGCAAGGTGATGCATGTGGGAAAAAAGAACCCCGAATTATAGCTACGTCATGCAAGGTTCCACGTTAGGAGTTACGGACCAAGAAAGGGATCTGGGTGTCGTCATCGATAATACGCTGAAACCTTCTGCTCAGTGTGCCGCTGCGGGTCGGAAATCGAATAGAATGTTGGGTATTATTAGGAAAGGTATGGAAAAGAGGTGTGAGGATGTTATAATGCCGTTATATCGCTCCATGGTGCGACTGCACCTTGAGTATTGTGTTCAATTCTGGTCGCCGCATCTCAAGAAAGATATAGTGGAATTGGAAAAGGTGCAGCGAAGGGCGACTAAAATGATAGCAGGGATGGGACGACTTCCCTATGAAGAAAGACTAAGGAGGCTAGGGCTATACAGCTTGGAGAAGCGATGGCTGAGGGGAGACATGATAGAGGTATATAAAATAATGAGTGGAGTGGAACAGGTGGATGTGAAGCATCTGTTCACGGTTTCCAAAAATATTAGGACTAGGGGGCACGCGATGAAACTACAGTGTAGTAAATTTAAAACAAATCGGAGAAATTGTTTCTTCACCCAACGCATAATTAAACTCTGGAATTTGTTGCCGGAGAACGTGGTGAAGGCGGTTAGCTTGGCAGAGTTTAAAAAGGGGTTAGACGGTTTCCTAAAGGACAAGTCCATAAACCGCTACTAAATGGACTTGGGGAAAAATCCACAATTCCAGGAATAACGTGTATAGAATGTTTGTACGTTTGGGAAGCTTGCCAGGTGCCCTTGGCCTGGATTGGCCGCTGTCGTGGACAGGATGCTGGGCTCGATGGACCCTTGGTCTTTTCCCAGTGTGGCATTACTTATGTACTTATGTCCTCTACTTGGCTCACTTTTATTACATAGAGCAGTGATTTAACCTATTGTGATGTCATAGTGGCTCATTCCACCAATAAGAGCCAACCTCATTAGTGATGTCACAATGGCTTGATTGTATAGAATGTTTGTACGTTTGGGAAGCTCGCAGGTGCCCTTGGCCTGGATTGGCCGCTGTCGTGGACAGGATGCTGGGCTCGATGGACCCTTGGTCTTTTCTCAGTGTGGCATTACTTATGTACTTATATGTAGTACTTTCTAGAATTCTGGTTCACATTCGATGGGCTTTTGACCATTGCTGTCTTATCCTTTTCTTCAGAATATGACTGAAGTTATAACCCTAGTCATTTTTCTTTCCAGAATTCTGGTTCAGTCACATTTGTTGGGCCTTTGGCCATTTCTGTGTTATCTTTTCCCTTAGAATTTGTCTGATAACTATAGGCTATACACAGCGGCGTAGCAAGGGCGGGGCGGTGGGGGCGGTCCGCCCCGGATGCACGCCGCTGAAGGTGTGCAGGGAGCCAGCGGAGCTGAGAGCCATGCGGCAGCTCCCAGCAGCCAAGAATGCACCGGGGTGTGTGTGTCATTGCGCCAGGGAGGGTTGTCATTGCGCCGGGGGTGTGTATCGTGCTGCACCCGGGGGTGGGGGTGCACATCGGCGATCCGCCCTGGGTGGCAGCCGACCTAGGAACGTCACTGACTATACAGCATTATCACCCTTTGGTCAAAAGAGCAGATGCTGTAGTCAGCTATTACCATCATGATTATTATTGAGCCTAGTATTGTAATTCTACGTGTAGCACTGTACTACTTAACTTATATTTGGACTGTATTTCTCGAAGAAGTATTTATTTTCTGTTATCCTACACTAATTTTGCTTTTGCATTTGTAAAGCGTTACTGAATTTGGAACAACAAACCAGGGGCGTAGCCAGACACCTAAGTTTGGGTGGGCCTGGACCCAAGGTGGGTGGGCTGCACTCCACCTTGTCCTAAAAGTGATTTGGTTTCTCCCTCTCTCGCCTGTATGCCATATGGTCTTTCAAACATCCCCTCTCCCCCGTATACCTTTTAAATAGCAGATTTTCACTGGCAGCAAAAAGTTGTTGGAAGTTTTTGGCTGGTGGGGCTTGGGGTCCCTGCCAGCCACATTATAGGTGTGCTGCTACTTGGTGGGCCTGGGCCCACCCCAGCCCACCCTTGGCAACGCCACTGCAACAAAGTAGTGTGTATTTTCTTTCTTAGATTGCCTATTGAGCATTCATGGGGCTTAGCAGTGCCCGGAAGTGTTCAAGTTTATCCACTGAAGACCTCCAAACCAGGATTACTCTGCCAACTTACTTGCTTTGTTCTCTTCTCCATTTAGAATATTATGTACACTTCTGGAAACGGCACCTTCAAAAAGAATATTACCACTACTACTTATTATTTCTATAGCGCTACTAGACGTACGCAGTGCTGTACACTTGAACATGAAGAGACAGTCCCTGCTCGACAGAGCTTACAATCTAATTAGGACAGACAAACAGGACAAATAAGGGATAAGGACAAAGAGCAGCAAGATTCTGGAATCCCAAAGAGTAGCAAGATTCCGGAATCCCAAAGAGTAGCAAGATTCTGCGCAGAATCCTAAAGAGTATCGAGGTTCCGGAATCCCAAAGACTACTACTACTACTACTTATCATTTCTATAGCGCTACTAGACGTAAGCAGCGCTGTGCACTTGAACATAAAGAGACGGTCCCTGCTCGACAGAGCTTACAATCTAATCAGGACAGACAAACAGGACAAATAAGGGATAAAGGAGGTGGGAATGACTAAACAGATATGGGTACTGAACAAGTAGAGTTAAGAGTTAAAAAGCAACTTCAAAAAGGTGGGCTTTTAGCCTAGTTTTGAAGACGGCCAGAGATGGAGCTTGACGTACCGGCTCAGGAAATCTATTCCAGGCATATGGTGCAGCAAGATAAAAGAAACGGAGTCTGGAGTTGGCAGTGGAGGATAAGGGTACATAAGAGGGTTTTACCTGATCTGAGTTCCCGGGGAGGAGTGTAGGGAGAGATAAGAGTGTACATTTTTGGGATCTTGCCGGGTTACTGTGACCTGGATTGGCCACTTTTAGAAACAGGATGCTGGGCTTGATGGACCTTTTGGTCTTTCCCAGTAAGGCAATACTTATGTACTTATGAGAGGTACTGAGGAGCTGCAGAATGAATGCACTTGTAAGTTAATAAGAGGAGTTTGAACTGTATGCGGAAACGGATAGGGAGCCAATGAAGTGACTTGAGGAGAGGGCTAATGTGAGCATAGTGACACTGGCAGAATATAAGTTGTGCAGCAGAATTTTGAACAGATTGAAGAGGAGAGAGATGGCTAAGTGGGAGACCAGTGAGAAGCAAGTTGTAGTAGTCTAAGCGAGAGGTGATAAGAGTGTGGATGAGGGTTCTGGTAGTGTGCTCAGAAAGGAAAGGGCAAATTTTGGTGATATTATAGAGAAAGAAATGACAGGTTTTAGTAGTCTGTTGGATATGTGCAGAGGAAGAGAGAGCGGAGTCGAAAAGGACCCCAGGGTTACGAGCTGATGAGACAGGGAGGATGAGAATGTTATCCACAGAGAATGGGGGGAGAGGTGGGCTTAGGGGGAAAAGAAGCTCGGTCTTGGTCATAGCCTATACGGGATAGATTCGGTGAACAGGGTAGCTACAAAATTGATCACTGGTCTCTGTCGTAAAGTCTATGGATACTTCCTCTAGTGCCAGGCACTGCGGTACTTCCAGTAGAAATTGTAACAGCCGTTTTAAACTACAGGCCAACATCAGGCAGGAGTGAGTGCCCAATTTTCCCCTAGACCACCAGAGACTTCTCCAGTTAGCCCGGGGGGGGGGGGGGGGGGGGGGAGGCTACTGTGGTGAACGGGAGGGGGGCTGTGGCAGTTTTATATTTTTTTTGGAGGGGGGAGGAAGGAGGGACCCTATTCCCGTTTAACCTGGCACCGGCTCATGTTCAGACGGGTGCCCGGTTGAACTTGGCGCATAAAGCTAGGATAGCTTTTTTTCTGTCCTAACTTTAGGCGCTTACCTAGTCGTGCTCTGCCCCTGGCCTGCCCTAAGGGTTGACCATTTAGCAGCAATATTCAGCAGTACTGTTCGGCTACCTGCTGCTTAACATTGCCAGTGAGCCCTCTTCTGACCATTTTGAATATCGGGCCCTGTACCTGAATTTTAAAAAGTGTGAGAAAAGCACATAGGATCTCTTAGGGGAAAGGAGGAGATAGTGGATGGGCAGACTGGATAAGCCATTTGGCCTTTTATCTGCCATCAGTTTTCTCTGTTTCTATTTTCAACACCGTTCTGAGGACACTGAGGAGCCCGATGCGTATTCTGTGACCCTCTGCCATGCCAGGTGGCCTGATGCTTTGGTTTGAGCCAGTGTTGCCAGGTGGAAAATTTTTTTCCCACCCAAACGAGCCCAAATCCAGCCCAAAACCCGCCCAAACTCAAACCCCGCCCCTGACACCCCCACCCCCGCGTCATCACCCCTGCCCCCGCCGTCATCACCCCCGCCCCCGCCGTCACCGGCCCCGCCTCCCCATCACCGGCCCCGCCTCCCCCGTCACCGGCCCCGCCCAACACGTCACTAACCCTGCCCAAAACGTCACTAACCCCGCCCCCCGTGGCCGAAAAAACCGCCCGAAAAACCGTGGAAAAGAAAAAAAAGAAGCCCAAAAAACCGCGACCCGCCGCGGGCAAAAATTTCCCGCGGCAGGTCGTGGAAAACCGCCCAATTGGGCGGTAAAACCGCCCACCTGGCAACACTGGTTTGAGCCTCTTCTGCGGACTCAGAACCTCTCCCTTCCTCCTCCTCCTCCTCCTCCCATTCTCTGTCCACTTTTTACTTCTTTGCATAGCTTTACAACTGCTGTCATCCCTGGACTGCGCAGGGACAGGCACCAACCCAAGTATTTTTCACTTTATCACCCCGGCAGACATGACAGCAGCTGTTCAATTAGTGGGCTTCAGGGTGCAGCAGCAGGTGTATGAGTGCAAGAAGCCCTGAGTCTTCACCTTCCCTGGGCTGAATCCGTCTCTCTTTGCGTTCTGCCCTTCTCAAACACTCTCCTCACGGCACTGTCTGTGGGCTGTGTGCATATGAGCATCTGGGATGTGCTTGAAAAGAAAATGCCACATTAAAGAAGGCACACAAGACATTTTCCATTGCAGACTTAGGATTAAATTTAACAAAGAAAAAAAATAAAGCAAGCCAACAAACAACAAAAGAGAAATGTTTGAAATATTAAAGCTGCTCCGTTCAAAACAGCTTCTTAAGTAAAAGATGTGGAAAGTCGATTTCTGAGAAGGCTGTAGAAATAAACAGCAGAAGCAAGTGTTACCCCCCCCCCCCCCCCCACACACACCTTGAAAAATGGGTTCTGACACAAGGCAGGAGGAGGGAGGATTTTCTGGGAGTCACTAAGGAGACAGTGCTGGGATTGACAGCTTGGTGAGAGAATAACAGTAAAGCCCAGCCCTTGGGGGCAGGGCCAAGTGGAGGAGTGGCCTAGTGGTTAGGGTGGTGGACTTTGGTCCTGGGGAACTGAGGAACTGAGTTGGATTCCCACTTCAGGCACAGGCAGCTCCTTGTGACTCTGGGCAAGTCACTTAACCCTCCATTGCCCCATGTAAGCCGCATTGAGCCTGCCATGAGTGGGAAAGCGCAGGGTACAAATGTAAGAAAAATAAAATAGATACTATTGGAGATTCTACATGGAATGTTGCTACTATTGGAGATTCTACCATGGAATGTTGCTATTCCACTAGCAACATTCCATGTAGAAGGCTGCGCAGGCTTCTGTTTCTGTGAGTCTGACATCCTGCACGTACATGCAGGATGTCAGACTCACAGAAGCAGAAGCCTGCGCGGCCACATTGGTGATCTGCAAGGGCCGGTGGTGGACTTTGGTCCTGAGGAACTGAGTTGGATTCCCACTTCAGGCACAGGCAGCTCCTTGTGACTCTGGGCAAGTCACTTAACCCTCCATTGCCCCATGTAAGCCGCATTGAGCCTGCCATGAGTGGGAAAGCGCAGGGTACAAATGTAAGAAAAATAAAATAGATACTATTGGAGATTCTACATGGAATGTTGCTACTATTGGAGATTCTACCATGGAATGTTGCTATTCCACTAGCAACATTCCATGTAGAAGGCTGCGCAGGCTTCTGTTTCTGTGAGTCTGACATCCTGCACGTACGTGCAGGATGTCAGACTCACAGAAGCAGAAGCCTGCGCGGCCACATTGGTGATCTGCAAGGGCCGGTGGTGGACTTTGGTCCTGAGGAACTGAGTTCGATTCCCACTTCAGGCACAGGCAGCTCCTTGTGACTCTAGGCAAGTCACTTAACCCTCCATTGCCCTATGTAAGCCGCATTGAGCCTGCCATGAGTGGGAAAGCGCGGGGTACAAATGTAACAAAAATAAAATAGATACTATTGGAGATTCTACATGGAATGTTGCTACTATTGGAGATTCTACCATGGAATGTTGCTATTCCACTAGCAACATTCCATGTAGAAGGCTGCGCAGGCTTCTGTTTCTGTGAGTCTGACGTCCTGCACGTACGTGCAGGATGTCAGACTCACAGAAGCAGAAGCCTGCGCGGCCACATTGGTGATCTGCAAGGGCCGGTGGTGGACTTTGGTCCTGAGGAACTGAGTTTGATTCCCACTTCAGGCACAGGCAGCTCCTTGTGACTCTGGGCAAGTCACTTGACCCTCCATTGCCCCATGTAAGCCGCATTGAGCCTGCCATGAGTGAGAAAGCGCAGGGTACAAATGTAACAAAAATAAAATAGATACTATTGGAGATTCTACATGGAATGTTGCTACTATTGGAGATTCTACCATGGAATGTTGCTATTCCATGTAGAAGGCTGCGCAGGCTTCTGTTTCTGAGTCTGACGTCCTGCACGTACGTGCAGGATGTCAGACTCACAGAAGCAGAAGCCTGCGCGGCCACATTGGTGATCTGCAAGGGCCGGTGGTGGACTTTGGTCCTGAGGAACTGAGTTCGATTCCCACTTCAGGCACAGGCAGCTCCTTGTGACTCTAGGCAAGTCACTTAACCCTCCATTGCCCTATGTAAGCCGCATTGAGCCTGCCATGAGTGGGAAAGCGTGGGGTACAAATGTAACAAAAATAAAATAGATACTATTGGAGATTCTACATGGAATGTTGCTACTATTGGAGATTCTACATGGAATGTTGCTATTCCACTAGCAACATTCCAAGTAGAAGCCTGCGTGGCGACATTGGTGATCTGCAAGGGCCAACTTCTACATGGAATGTTGCTAGTGGAATAGCAACATTCCATGTAGAATCTCAAATAGTAGCAACAGTGGAGGAGTGGCCTAGTGGTTAGGGTGGTGGACTTTGGTCCTGGGGAACTGAGGAACTGAGTTTGATTCTCACTTCAGGCACAGGCCGCTCCTTGTGACTCTTAACCCTCCATTGCCCCATGTAAGCCGCATTGAGCCTGCCATGAGTGGGAAAGCGCGGGGTACAAATGTAACAAAAACAATAAAAGGCATTGTTTGGAGAAAATTCTGGTCTTTGGTAGCCCCCCCCCCCCCGCCAAGACCTGTAGCACCAAGGGGGAACTACTGGCAGTGGCTTAGCCAGACCCAGTATTTTGGATGGGCCCAGAGTTAGGGTTACCATATTTTGTCCTCCCAAAAGGAGTACACATGCCCTGCCCCTTTCACGCCCTCGCTCCGCCCCCTGTCACATTTTCCCCTCCCCCCTGTCACACACCCCGTCACTCCCCCTCCCCATCACCCCCCTCCCCTTACCTTACTACTGGCCTGGTGGTCTAGTGACCTTTTCGGGGCAGGAAAGAGCCCCCCTCTTTCCTGCCTGGAGCGCTGCCCTGCATGCATCCTTCCTGTTGCTGATCTCGGCGCCGATTCAAAATGGTAAGTATCTGGTCCCGCCCTTGCGGAAACAGGAAATGAGGGCGGGACCAGAGCTGAGAGAGAAGGGAAGGCTGAAGCGCCGAGCCTGCTCGCCTTTCACTGCTGCCGCCGGGATCCCGAGGTAAGATGAGTTTTAAATTCTGGGCGGCACGCAGGAAGGCGAGGGCGGAGGACTGTTGAGGGAGAAGAGGGTGGGCACCGGGCAGGTTGGGCTGGCTGGGAAGGGAACTTCCGGCGAGTCAAAATATTGGGGGTGCTCGAGCAGCCACAGCACCCACGGAGTCGGCGCCTATGACCTCAGTTGAGTATAACAGCAAAAAAGGAAAAATAATAAAGGAGACAACTCCAAAGAGAGGTGGGAGGGATTGTGAGAATATAAAGCCTGCTGTCCTCAGTGAATACCTGCTACAGGTAAGTATCTTCAAGCAGGCCTATCCTCACAAGTGGGGAATCCGTAGCATCCATAAGTACATAAGTATTGCCATACTGGGAAAGACCAAAGGTCCATCGAGCCCAGCATCCTGTTTCCAACAGTAGCCAATCCAGGTCACAAATACCTGGCAATATCCCAAAAAAGTACAAAACATTTTATACTGCTTATCCCAGAAATTGTGGATTTTCTCCATTTAATAATGGTCTATGGACTTTTCCTTTAGGAAGCCGTCCAAACCTTTTTTAAACTCCACTAAGCTAACTGCCTTTACCACATTCTCTGGCAACGAATTCCAGAGTTTAATTACACATTGAGTGAAGAAATATTTTCTCCAATTCGTTTTAAATTTACTACATTGTAGCTTCATCGCATGCCCCCTAGTCCTAGTATTTTTGGAAAGTGTGAACAGACGCTTCACATCTACCCGTTCAACTCCACTCATTATTTTATAGACCTCTATCATATCTCCCCTCAGCCGCCTTTTCTCCAACCTGAAGAGCCCTAGCCGCTTTAGCCTTTCCTCATAGGGAAGTCGTCCCATCCCCTTTATCATTTTCGTCGCCCTTCTCTGCACGTTTTCTGATTCCACTATAGTAACAAACGGACAATTGGGCCTCACAACGGCAAGGACATAACTCATTACCCTAAAACTATATACAAACTGAATGCGAGTGCAGCTTGGAACACAATAAAATGGGCATAGGAGGGTGGAGTTGCAACACTGTCTGCCTGAACCGACTGTTGCGCCAGGTGTCCTGATCAAGACAGACGTGTGATGTGATTGTGTGGACTGAAGACCACGTTGCAGCCTTGCAAATTTCTTCATTGGAGGCTGACCTCAAGTGGGTTACCGATGCAGCCATAGCCCAGCCTGGGAATAAGTGAAGGAAATGCAATCTGCTAGCCAATTAGAAATGGTGTGTTTCCTGATGGCGACCCCTATCCTGTTGGGATCAAAAGAAATAAAAAGTTGGGCAGACTGTCTTTGGGGTCTGGTCCGCTCCATGCGGTAGGCCAATGCTCTCATGCAATCCAAGGTGTGCAAGGTGCTTTCGCCAGGATGGGTTGGGGAAAGAATGTTGGCAAGACAATTGACTGGTTCAGATGGAACTCCGACACCACTTTCGGCAAGAAATTAGGTGACAGGAAATTAGGGTGTGTGTGGAGGTCTACTCTGTTGTGATGAAACTTAGTATAAGGTTCATCCACCACTAAGGCCTGAAGGTCACTTACCCTACGAGCTGAAGTAACAGCCCCCAAGAAAATGAGCTTCCATGTTAAGTACTTCCGATGGCAGGAATTCAGTGGCTCGAAAGGAGCTTTTATCAACTAGGTAAGAACGACGTTGAGGTCCTATGACACAGGCAGAGATTTGACAGGGGGATTTGACAGAAGCAAACCTCTCATGAAGTGAACAACTAGAGGCTGTGCAGAGATGGCCTTACCTTCTACACGGCCATGATAAGCACTAATTGCACTAAGGTGAACCCTTACGGAGCTGGTCTTGAAACCAGAGGTGTAGAAGGTATTCAAGCAGGGTCTGTGTAGGGCAAGGAAGGGCAAGGGGATCTCACACCAAATGGCAAACCTCCTCCGTTTGAAACAATAGTACCTTTTAGTGGGAGGGAGGTTCTGGAAGCCAAAATTAGGCTCCTAGGTAGAAAGCTGAAATCCATATCCTCCAGGGTAGCATTTTCAGAAATGCTCCCTGTTCCATGCGCAGATCCCATGAGACAGGCATGGATGAGACGATGGTGCAGGGAGGACGGTTTTAGATTTGTTAGGAACTGGGCAACAGTTTGGGAAGGGGGAGCCTATTCCGGAATGATGGGCTCCACCTTAACCAGGGTGGGACCAGGCTGCTGGCGTCGGCATTTAAAAAGGAGATAGAAACTGGGGGAAGGCCGACAATCGCTCAAAAGTGCATGGTTCGGAATTAGGTATCTTTCAAACATATCATCAAAACAGGGAAGATAGGGCATCCCGACAGCAAGGCAGGGGCGTAGCCAGATAACAGAATTTGGGTGGGCCAGGGCAAGAAGTGGCTTGGCACCAAGTGTTCTCCTCCCCCCCCCCACAAAAAAAAATATTTCAGCTGGTGGGAAAACACTTCTTTCTACCTTGGCAATTTGCAGCAGGCATGCGCTGAAAACAGAGCATGCGCAGGTGCTGGTATCGCGAGGAACAGCATTTTCATTACCATCAGGGGGGAGTCTTCAGCTGGTGAGCTTGGGATCCTCACCAGCTACTGCTAAACGTGTGCTACTGTTGGGTGGGTCTGAGCCCTAAGTGGGTGGGCCCAAGCCCACCCGTGGCTACGCCACTGCAGCAAGGTTGCAATAGAGAGCATAGTAGACCAGGAGGGGCATTATTGATATGACTTCTAAGTCCGACTTGAGACGTTTTGCAAAAAACATCCAAAATCTGAATAAGAAAGAAGTTCATTTTCCAAAAAGAAAAACGTCTATCTTTTGTTTTAGAAAATACTGTTTCTAACAAGGTTTTGTGCTTTGGACGTTTTGTTGTTTGGTCCATTTTCAAAACAAAAACGTCCAAGTAAAAAACGTAGAAAATCAAGCCATTGGGATGTAGGAGGGGCCAGCATTTTTAGTAGACTAGTCTCCCAGATATCCCAGATGATAAATGGGGCACCCTAGTGGCTTTCAAAAACATGCTCCCAGGAGTGGAGCTAAGACAGTTTCGGTTTTGGCTTTGGCTGCAGCTGAAACTAGTAGTGATTTTCAGACACAGGTTTGGTTTTGGCCGAAACTGGTTTTAATCCGCCTCGAGAGCACAGTCTTAAAGCATGTGGGATCAGGCTCCTGTTTAGTCCCAGGGTTTTTGTGCCTTCAAAATCTGGCACCTTAGGCCATTGTCTATGTTGTCTATGACTAAATCCAGGCTTGAGACTAAAAGATAGCAATTGAAAACCCTGTCCAAAATGTATACATATTTTTCCCAGTAGAGAATCCACAGACGTGGAGAACTCAAAGAAGTCCCACGGATAATCACAAAACAACAAAGAAGTGGGTAAAAAACCAGGAGTCCCAGAGACTGGATCACAGTGAAGATGAACCAAATTTTATTAAACAGTATATTGACTCGACACAACGTTGTGTTTCGGCCAAGAGGCCTATATCAGGAGTCTACAAATAAAAACTATATATATATAATGATAACATAAGCAAAATAATACATATATGATTTGAATACTGTACAAATGTAATTTGATATGAAATTAAAAAATAAATAAAAAAACTGAATAATGTGAAGTACAAACAGCAAAACCATTATAATAATTTATGAATCTCTAAAACATGTATATGACAGTTTTAATAAAAAGACAATAATATAATATTATGAATAAACACTGGCATTTTCTGAAAAAATAAGCATGCACAAATCAAAACTATCCAGAGACAACGTTTAAAGTTAAAAAATGGAACAAACCTAAATACTTGAGTAGAGAACAATGACGATGATCCAGAGTTAGCAATGCTGGAAAATGCAGTCTGTACTGTAATGGTCTGTAAAAATGGTAGAATACAATTGCTATTGTATCTCGAAAGTAAGAGAAACAAAAGGAAAATACACAAAAGGAAGATACCACTAAAATGTGGGGCACAACCTAATGCATAACGGAGTGCTTGATATGACTGTACGGCCATAGAGAGAAATATAGAATTTAGATTGAACACTGAGATATCCCTCTATATAAAACGCACCTCCACCATTCTATGAAGCCTCCACAAGACCCAACGTTCTAAATGCATGGTGGTGAAACCCAGAATTCGCCCATGAGTGTCTGCCCCACCCCCGCGTCAAACGTCATGACGTCGAGGGCGGAGCAATGGCACTCAACCAATCACATCGCTCCGCCCACGACGTCATCACATTTGACGCGAAGGCGGGGCATCTACAACACTACAAGCCAGGCAGGGGGAGGAGTAGGGAAACACGCTCTCTCCCTGCCTACGAATCACCTCACAGAGCCCCCCCCCTCGGCGCAACAGCAAAGCCCCTCCCCCCCCCCGGCGCATCAACCAAGCACCTCCCCACGGCGCAACAACCAAGCCCCTACCCCCCCCCCCACCCTCGGCCACATCAAACCCCTCGCCACCCGCAGCCACCAATACTAACGCTGACCGGCCGCTGCTGCTTCTCCTGTTGAGCAGCAGCGGCCTGTACAAAAAGGCAAAAACAAAATAAAATGATAAAACCTGAAACACGGCTCCGTAGACAGCCAGCTGGCATTGGCTGTTGTCTCTGCAGCCGCTCCTCCTCTCCCCTGCACGTCACTGCCCCTGCAGGAAAACCCCGGAGGAGTGGCTGCAGAGACAACAGCCAAAGCCAGCTGGCTGTCTAGGGAGCCGTGTTTCAGGTTTCAGGCACTGGATGGGCTGAAGATAGGACCCAAAGTGGTGAACTGGATTAGGAACTGGTTGACGGACAGGCGCCAGAGGGTGGTAGTGAATGGAGTTCGCTCGGAGGAGGGAAAGGTGAGTAGTGGAGTGCCTCAGGGATCTGTGCTGGGGCCAATTCTGTTCAATATATTTGTGAGTGACATTGCCGAAGGGTTAGAAGGTAAAGTTTGCCTATTTGCGGATGATACTAAGATTTGTAACACAGTGGACACCCCGGAGGGAGTGGAAAACATGAAAAAGGATCTGAAAAAGCTAGAAGAATGGTCTAAGGTTTGGCAATTAAAATTCAATGCGAAGAAATGCAAAGTGATGCACTTAGGGAGTAGAAATCCAAGAGAGGCGTATGTGTTAGGTGGTGAGAGTCTGCTAGGTACGGATGGGGAGAGGGATCTTGGGGTGATAGTATCTGAGGATCTGAAGGCGATGAAACAGTGTGACAAGGCGGTGGCTGTAGCTAGAAGGTTACTAGGCTGTATAGAGAGAGGTGTGACCAGCAGAAGAAAAGAGGTGTTGATGCCCCTGTATAAGTCGTTGGTGAGGCCCCACCTGGAGTATTGTGTTCAGTTTTGGAGGCCGTATCTTGCTAAGGATGTAAAAAGAATTGAAGCGGTGCAAAGAAAAGCTACGAGGATGGTATGGGATTTGCGTTACAAGACGTACGAGGAGAGACTTGCGGACCTGAACATGTATACCCTGGAGGAAAGGAGGAACAGGGGTGATATGATACAGACGTTCAAATATTTGAAAGGTATTAATCCGCAAACGAACCTTTTCCGGAGATGGGAAGGTGGTAGAACGAGAGGGCATGAAATGAGATTGAAGGGGGGCAGACTCAAGAAGAATGTCAGGAAGTATTTTTTCACGGAGAGGGTGGTGGATGCTTGGAATGCCCTCCCGCGGGAGGTGGTGGAGATGAAAACGGTAACGGAATTCAAACATGCGTGGGATAAACATAAAGGAATCCTGTACAGAAGAAAGGGATCCTCAGGAGCTTAGCCTAGAATGGGTGGCAGAGCTGGTGGTTGGGAGGCGGAGCTAGTGCTGGGCAGACTTATACGGTCTGTGCTGGGGCTGGTGGTTGGGAGGGGGGACTAGTGCTTGGCAGACTTATACGGTCTGTGCCGGGGCTGGTGGTTGGGCGGCAGGGATAGTGCTGGGCAGACTTATACGGTCTGTGCCAGAGCCGGTGGTGGGAGACAGGGATAGTGCTGGGCAGACTTATAGGGTCTGTGCCAGAGCTGGTGGTTGGGAGGCGGGGTTGGTGGTTGGGAGGCAGGGATAGTGCTGGGCAGACTTATACGGTCTGTGTCAGAGCTGGTGGTGGGAGGCGGGGTTGGTGGTTGGGAGGCGGGGATAGGGCTGGCCAGACTTATACGGTCTGTGCACTGAAGAGGACAGTACAAATAAAAAAAGTAGCACATATGAATTTATCTTCTTGGGCAGACTGGATGGACCGTGCAGGTCTTTTTCTGCCGTCATCTACTATGTTACTATGTTACTTCGTCACCAATTAGCCACGGACCTTAGCAACCGCTTCACCAAGAGCTCATGTGGAACAGCAGGTAATCTGTCTTAACCCGTCTCCCTCAAAACGAAACAACGAAAGCTAACGAATTGCTGCGCTGTCACGCTGTCTACAAATGATTGAACTCGGCTTCGGGGGCGGGGCCTGCAACACAGACGTATGGAGAGCAAGGGAAGGAGAGGAGCAGGGACTGTCCTTTGTTAAACTGTACAGCGCTGCGTAACCCGAGTAGCGCTCCAGAAATGTTAAGTAGTAGTAGTAGTAGGGTCATGGAAATCGGGGGCGGGGCCAGCAACACAGACATACGGACTGAGCAAGGGAAGGAGAGGGTCATGGAAATCACTTCACCACACACACTCTCTGTATAGACACACAAACACACATGCTCCATCAGACACACACAGACACACTCTTCAAATCCCTCTGTCTCACTCTCACACACACACACACAATATCGTGAAAACCTTGCTAGCGCCCGTTTCATTGCCTACCGAAACGGGCCTTCTATACTAGTACTAAAATAAACAATAATATGTTTGGTAGAATAATCTAGTGGAAAATAAAAAAAATGATAAATAATGAGCAGGGATTTGTTGGCTGATGAGGTACATTCGCAGACATTTGTCAAATTTCCTGAGGTGGAAAAATCTGCAGGGTTCCAAATACGCAATAACTGATGCGTGCACCAACACCTGCGACCTTAATTTGACATTCAGAATTAAAATACATTTTATTTGCCGGACTCCCCTGAATATCTTGGTGGAACAAGATTTGAGGACTTGAGACTATACATTTCCTGGCCTATCGAGCAAACCCTTAGTGCCTGTTCCCCTGGCAGTTGCTAGTTGGTTAAAGATTTGTAGGCAGATGCACTAAAGCAATTATTCCAGCATCAAAAAGTAAAAGGATCAGCTAAATGTGAAGGTTTTATTTTCCTCTGTCAAACAGCTGCTAATGACCTCTAAGTGTCCTGGAGATTAAAAGGTTAACTAATGGAAAGTGTAACACAGCAACAACTGAGTGTCACATCAATGTCCAAACGAAATAAGAAATAGCCAAAGCCAACGGGATTTGCACTTGCCAGCAGGAAGTGTTATTTACCTGACTGCATCCTTAAGAAGTCAGGGTCGATATTACTTGACACATTTTGAAAGAGAAAAACCCATCACCTTCCACTGCCCATTGCCCCTCTCTCTGTCCGCCCTCCAACAATAAGTCCATAAGTCCATAACTACATACGTACATAAGTATTGCCGTACTGGGACAGAGCAAAGGTCCATCAAGCTCAGTATCCTGTTTCCAACAGTGGCCAATCTAGGTCACAAATACCTGGCAGAAACTCGTATAGTAGCAACATTCCATGTAGAACCCCAAAGAATAGCAAGATTCCATTCAGAATCCCAAGTACATAAGTATTGCCATACTGGGACAGACCAAAGGTCCATCAAGCTCAGCATCCTGTTTCCAACAGTGGCCAATCTAGGTCACAAGTACCCAGCAAGATCCTAAAAGAGTACAATACATTTTATGCTGCTTATCCCAGATATAAGCAGTGGATTTTCCCCAAGTCCAATTTAATAATGGTCTATGGATTTTCCTTTAGGAAGACGTCCAAACCTTTTTTAAACTCTAAGCTAACCGTCTTTACCACATTTTCTGGCAACAAATTCCAGAGTTGAATTACACGTTGAGTGAAGAAAACTTTTCTCTGAGTCGTTTTAAATTTCCTTTGTACCTTCATCGCATGCCCCCTAGTCCTAGTAGTTTTGGAAAGCGTAAACAGATGCTTCATGTCTACCCATTCCACTTCACTCATTATTTTATAGACCTCTATCATATCTCCCCTCAGCCACCTTTTCTCCAAGATGAAGAACCCCAGCCGCTTTAGCCTTTCCTCATCAGGAAGTCGTCCCATCCCCTTTATCATTTTTGTCACCCTTCTCTGCACCTTTTCTAATTCCACTATATCTTTTTTGAGATGCGGCCACCAGAATTGAACACAATAGTCAAGGTGCGGTCGTACCATGGAGCGATACAAAGGCATTATAACGTCCTCATTTTTGTTTTCCATTCCTTTCCTAATAATATCTAACATTCGATTTGCTTTCTTAGCCGCAGCAGCACACTGAGCAGAAGGTTTCAACGTATCATCGACGACAACTAGATCCCTTTTTTGGTCGGTGACTCCTAACATGGAACCTTGCATGACGTAGCTATAATTCGGGTTCCTCTTTCCCACATGCATCACTTTGCACTTGCTCACATTAAACGTCATCTGCCATTTAGACGCCCAGTCTCCCAGTCTCGTGAGGTCCTCTTGTAATTTTTCACAATCCTCTTGTGATTTAACAACTTTGAATAACTTTGTGTCATCAGCAAATGTTATTACCTCACTAGTAACTCCCATCTCTAGGTCATTTATAAATATGTTAAAAAGCAGCGGTCCCAGCACAGACCCCTGTGGAACCCCAGTAACTGCCCTTCTCCATTGAGAATACTGACCATTTAACCCTACTCTTTGTTTTCTATATTTTAACCAGTTTTTAATCCACAACAGGACACTACCTCCTATCCTATGACTCTCCAATTTCCTCTGGAGTCTTTCATGAGGTACTTTGTCAAATGCCTTCTGAAAATCCAGATACACAATATCAACCTGCTCGCCTTTATCCACATGTTTGTTCACCCCTTCAAAGAAATGTAGTAGATTGTTGAGGTAAGATTTCCCTTCACTAAATCCATGTTGACTTTGTCTCATTAATCCATGCTTTTGAATATGTTCTGTAATTTTGTTCTTTATAATAGTCTCTACTATTTTGCCCGGTACCGACGTCAGACTCATCGGTCTATAATTTCCCGGATCTCCCTTGGAACCTTTTTAAAACATCGGCGTTACATTGGCCACCCTCCAATCTTCGGGTACCATGCTCGATTTTAAGGATGGGGTGGGACCAGAAAGGCCTTTGTGAGCAGATTGGCTTGAAGGCTCCCCTACGCTTATCATAGTTGCTACATAAGAACATAACATAAGCATTGTTATACTGGGACAGACTGAAGGTCCATCAAGCCCAGTATCCTGTTTGCAACAATGGCCAATCCAGACCACAAGTACCTGGCAAGATCCCAAAACAGTAAAACAGATTTTATTCTGCTTTTCCTAGAAATAAATGCCTAATCTAAATTTTCAAATAATCACCATTATCACTAAACTAGTAAAAAAGGCCCATTTCTGATGCAAAAAAAACGGGCGCTAGCAAGGTTTTTATCAGAGTGTGCACGTTTGAGAGAGAGTGAATGTGCGAGTGTGTGTGTGACAGAGAGAGAGTGAGAGTCTCCCCCCTCACTTCCCTCCCCTCTGCTGTCCATCCCCTCTGCCCTCTCTCCCCTTCCTCCTCCCTCCCAGTTTCGGAGAGCAGTGTTTGGTAATTATACAGGATTCCTGCTGTGTTTTTCACTGTTTGTATTTCGTGCTATGTTACAGAGAGAGCGAGGCTCCAAGTTTCGGAGAGCAGTGTTTGGTAATTATACAGGATTCCTGCTGTGTTTTCCTTCACTGTTTATATTTGTCAGGACTCAGGAGCTGTGTTACAGAGAGAGCGAGGGTGGGGCAGACACTCATGGGGAAACCGGATATCTACACCACTTCACACTTCCGGCTGGAGACTTCATTTAGAATGTTGGTGGTGCCTTTTATATAGAGAGGTATTATACAGGAAGGATTTAATATATATGTGCTGGGGAATAGGCACTAACCTTCATTGAAAACATGTATTGCAAAATATTCATGAATAAAATATACTCAAATTAAGGCAGCACTAGATTCTTATTCTCAAGTTGCAAAGCAGTTTTATTTAGAGATAATTTTCATGCTAGGCATTCATTACAGCACTCAACTATATACATATATTTTCTTTTGGTATCTTATACAAGGAGAATGTGCATCAAGGAATATTTATTTCAATCCTGGATTATTAGTTATTCAGGATCAGTGTGAACCAGTGTGGCCAGTTTTTCAAGTGGGAGCTGATGACCATTAGGACAAGAAACCAGTCAATATAAGTGCCAGTTTTCTGCTGATCACTCTCAAAAAGTACTGTACATAAGTACATAAGTATTGCCATACTGGGACAGACCAAAGGTCCATCAATCCCATCATCCTGTTTCCAACAGTGGCCAATCCAGGTCACAAGTACCTGGCAAGATCCTAGAAATAAGAAGTGGATTTTCCCCAAGTCCATTTTAATAATGGTCTATGGACTTTTCCTTTAGGAAGCCGTCCAAACCTTTTTAAAACCCTGCTAAGCTAACTGCTTTTACTACATTCTCTGGCAACAAATTCCAGAGTTTAATTACACGTTGAGTGAAGAAAACTTTTCTCCAATTTGTTTTAAATTTACTACTTTGTAGCTTCATTGAGTGCCCCCTAGTCCTAGTATTTTTGGAAAGAGTAAACAAGTGATTTACATCTACCAGTTCCAGTTCATTCATTATTTTATAGACCTGGATCATATCTCCCGTCAGCCGTCTTTTCTCCAAGCTGAAGAGCCCTAGCTGCTTTAGCCTTTCCTCATAGGGAAGTTGTCCCACTCTCTTTATCATTTTCGCCGCCCTTCTCTGTACCATTTCTAATTCCACTATATCCTTTTTGAGATGCGGTGACCAGAATTGAGCACAATATTTGAGCTGTGGTCGCACCATGGAGCGATACAAAGGCATTATAACGTCCTCATTTTTGTTTTCCATTCCTTTCCTAATAATTCCTAACATTCTATTTGCTTTCTTAGCGGCCGCCGCTCACTGAGCAGAGGCTTTCAACGTATCATCAACGATAACGCCTGGATCCCTTTCCCAAGTTCCATCTCCTCCAGGTGCCACCTCTGCCACTGTCACACCTCTGAGGGACCTGTCACCTATGCCAGTGGTGCCAGCCCATGAAAGGGAAGGGAAGTGTCGCCTCACCCCATGCCTGGAACAAACTCCCTGAGCCCATACGCCGTGCCCCCTCCCTACCCATCTTCAAATCAATGCTCAAAGCCCACCTCTTCAATGTCGCCTTCGGCACCTAATCACTACACCTCTTCTCAGAAAACTTATCTACCCCAACTTGACATTTCGTCCTTTAGATTGTAAGCTCTTCCGAGCAGGGACCGTCCTTAATTGTTAATTTGTACAGCGCTGCGTAACCCTAGTAGCGCTCTAGAAATGTTAAGTAGTAGTAGTAGTAGTAGTAAGTGCAGGGCCTGCCTGCCCTGAGCCCATACACGTGCACTAAGGCACCTCTGCCGCATCCTGGTTCCCCTGGTTCTCAGTCCACTTCAATAACCATTAGGCTACTCCTGAACCGAGCTCCTTTATGCATCATCATATTTACTTTACAGCCCAACCATTTACTCTGTTCTTCTTGTCCTTTGATCTTTTCCTTTTTATGGTAATTTAAAATGTTATCTTTCACCAGCTCTGCCACCCTAGAATGGGTGGCAGAGCTGGTGGTTGGGAGGCGGGGCTAGTGTGGGCAGACATATACGGTCTGTGCTGGGGCTGGTGGTTGGGAGGCGGGACTAGTGCTGGGCAGACTTATACGGTCTGTGCCGGGGCTGGTGGTTGGGCGGCGGGGATAGTGCTGGGCAGACTTATACGGTCTGTGCCAGAGCCGGTGGTGGGAGGCGGAGATAGTGCTGGGCAGACTTATAGGGTCTGTGCCACAGCTGGTGGTTGGGAGGCGGGGTTGGTGGTTGGGAGGCGGGGATAGGGCTGGCCAGACTTATACGGTCTGTGCACTGAAGAGGACAGTACAAATAAAAAAAGTAGCACATATGAATTTATCTTCTTGGGCAGACTGGATGGACCGTGCAGGTCTTTTTCTGCCGTCATCTACTATGTTATTATGTTACTAAGTACACTTTCCAAGCTATTTTCATAATAGAATTGGTTAGCTGCAGTGCATCTTGTCAGCATATTTAGTGACATCTCACTGAGCTTAGGTAAATCATATAAATTCTCAATCTAAATTTAAAGCGGGCCTCCCCCACCTATTCCTGTTCCTTTTCTGCCTCGGTGCATTTTAACCAGAGCGTGATCTGAAATGAATGCCAAAAGTGTCTAAAAACAATGCCCTCCGCTCCAGGGACAAAAATGGCCTGCTGTTACCAACACTACATACTTTCAAGCTGCCTGTATACATCTTCTGTAGATTTCTTTTTTTTTAATTGCAGCTGTTGTTTTACTCTGTGCTTAAAGTATTTTATACAATTGACTGCAGAACAACTGAAACACCAATATCATATGGGCAAAGGAGGCTCCGTAGTCAGGCACAGAGGTAGGGTTGCTCCCTCTGGGCCTACCACCACCATGGTGTGAAGCCTTCCTTCACAGGCCCACATTCCAGTGTTGATGCATCTGGTCCCCTCTGACAACTTCCTGTCATAAGGGGTGGGATGTGTAGTGCTGTAGTATAGGCCTGGCATTGCTATAAGCAAAACTATAACGAAGAGGTAATCTCCCTAATCAATTGAATATTTATCTAGAAAGCAAGGAGATATTTTATTACATTTGTACCCCACACTTTCCCACTCATGGCAGGCTCAATGCAGCTTACATGGGGCAATGGAGGGTTAAGTGACTTGCCCAGAGTCACAAGGAGCTGCCTGTGCCTGAAGTGGGAATCAAACTCAGTTCTTCAGTTCCCCAGGACCAAAGTCCACCACCCTAACCACTAGGCCACTCCTCCACAAAGACAAGCATCAAAATATCTGACTGAAAAAACAATCGCTGAAAATAGTCAGGATGTTTTACAGAGGAAAGGCCTCGAGAAGCCCCCAGCGTAACTAAAAGCTTTGGGGGGCTGGGCTTCGTCATCATCGGCCAGAAAACCTCCGTGAATATGTGTGTTTTTCAATTTTTACTAAATCGCTTAGCGCATTTGAGTCCACACAGAGGTTTTCTGGCCGATGATGAAGAAGCCCAGCCCCCCGAAGCTTTTAGTTACGCTGGGGGCTTCTCGAGGCCTTTCCTCTGTAAAACATCCTGACTATTTTCAGCGATTGTTTTTTTTCATTCAGATATTTTGATGCTGGTTTTTGTGATATCTCCTTACTTTCTAGATAAATTGCTATAAGGAAAGTCAGCGTGAGGCCTCCACAAATGTCAGTGCCCCCCCCCCCCCCCGCCACTTAATGTGTTCCAACAGCCCTGTCTATAGTAGTTATTGACAAAGAAAAATATATAGAAAAGGGATCTAAATAAAAACTATTACGAGGCACTAGACAAAGACCCAAGAGAAGAATTTACAAAATGGCTGACAAATTTAGGTAAAGTAGGGATTTTCTGGAAGACTCAAAATTATTTAAAAAAAGAGTTGAAGTGGGATTGAACCTGGTCCTCTTGGATCATAGTCCACTGCACTAACCAAATACGATGAAAGTCTAAAGAGATTAAGGCTCTTCAGCTTGGAAAAGAGACGGATGAGGGGAGATGTGATTGAGGTCTACAAAATCCTGAGTGGTGTAGAACGAGTAGAAGTGAATCGATTTTTTTTATTCTTTCAAAAAGTACAAAGACTAGGGGACGTTCTATGAAGTTACATGGAATTACTTTTAAAACAAATAGGAGGAAATATTTTTTCACTCGGTGAATACTTAAGCTCTGGAACTCTGCCATAAGATGTAGTAACACCAATTGGAGTGTCTAAGTTTAAAAAAGGTTTAGACCAGGGGCGTAGCCAGATACCCAATTTTGGGTGGGCCTTGGTCTAAGATGGGTGGGCAGAAGAACTCTGCCTTGTCCCACAAGTGATTTGGTCTCTCCCTCTCTCGCCTGCATGCCATATGGTCTATCAAACATCCCCTCCTCTCCTGCATACTTTTTAAATAGCAGAGTTTCACCGGCAGCGAGCAGCAACTAATACACACTGCTCATGTTGGCCCCACAGCCTTCTCACTGATGCAACTTCCTGTTTCCACATAGGCAGGAATACATCAGAGGGAAGGCTGTGGGGCCAAAGTAAGCAGTATCAGTTGCGTCTCACTGCAGGCGAAGATCTGCTGTTTACAAGGTATGCAGGAGGGACGGGAGTTTTCGGCTGGTGGGGCTTGGGGATCCCTGCCAGTCACATCATAGGTGTGCTGCTACTGGGTGGGCCTGAGCCCAAAGTGGGTGGGCCTGAGCCCACCCTTGGCTACGCCACTGGTTTAGACAACTTTCTGGAGGAAAAGTCCATAGTCTGATATTGAGACAGACATAGGGAAGCCACTGCTTGCCCTGGGATTGGTAGCTACTATTTGGGTTTCTGCCAGGTACTTGTGACCTGGGTTGGCCTCTGTTGGAAACAGGTTGGACCATTGATCTGACCCGGTATGGCTGTTCTTATGTTGACAACACATCACCAAAGGAGATAGTCTCAGGTAGAAAACCTGAAATCTATCTGATACCTAAATAGACACATCTGGGAAGCTTTGTAGGTAAATTATATCTGGTATTTAGGGCAGGATTAGCTCTTTGATGTCCGCCATCATAATACAAATACATTTTGACATCTCTATGAACAGAGAGCCCTGTGAGATTCTGACTGCAGATGAAAACCAGTAAAGGAAGAAGCAAAAGGTATGAAACTTTTGTTCATCCATATTCCCTGACGGAGAGGAGAAACCGCAAAAGCGGAAGACAGAGGTCCACTACGTATAGAGGTATAGAGAGAGAGAGAGGAGTAGTGTGACCAGCAAGGCTGTTCCAAAAAAACACCAGGATGGCTGCCAGTAAGTGCTGCTCACCGCATGACCACATGGTAAGAGTTATCTTACCGCATGGACATTTTGGGGGGGCTTTTTACCCACTGTGGTGAAAAAGTCTCCCCCCCACCTCGCCACTACCGCAGGGCCCTTTTCCTTGCAGCTTAGTGAAAGGGATGGATCCACAGAACCTTAGCGGAGATTGGGCGGCAGAACCGGTGGTGGGAGGCAGGGCTGGTGGTTGGGAGGCGGGGCTAGTGCTGGGAAGACTTCTACGGTCTGTGCCCTGAAAATGGCAGATACAAATCAAGGCAAGCTATACACAAAAAGTAGCACATATGAGTTTATCTTGTTGGGCTGACTGGATGGACCTTGCAGGTCTTTCTCTGCCATCATCTACTATGCAGCCCTGTATATTTACACCTGCTTGAGAACTCGTGTAAATGACTGCAGCTGAAGTCTGCATACAGATGCTGAGCTCCTAAGTTGTGCCCTATTTTCAGAGAATATTTTCTGCTGAAAATGCGTCTTAATTTAGTAGCTGAAAAGTTATGCTTGTAAATTTAGACCTGAACAACAAAAAGCACCAAGGGCTTTTGGAGCTGGGATAGCAAAAGTTCTGTATTAAAAGACCCAACACGGGCCGTGTTTCAGCAACAATGCCAGCATCAGGGGTCTGATAAGAAGGGTTGGTTTTCAGTACTTTGGATTCCCTCTCCTTTTCCTTGTAAGTTTAGACCTGCCATTCATTTGCTTATAGTATCATATACATATAACCCAGCTCTTACAAATATCATTAAATTCCATTTTAGTCAAAGGCATTTAGAGATATTATTATCAAATATAGGATCTTTCAGAATTCATCCAGTGACACCACACAGGCTTATTTAATGTGAGCCAGGCACTTTTATGGTGAACTGGTATTCCTCATTTGATCCATCAATTTAATCAAAGCACCAAAATACTTTTTTTCTTTTTTTCTTATATAACTTAAAACATAGGCACTTAGCTCTATTTGTAGCATAGCTCAAAAAACTTTCTTCTTTGAAAAACTTTAAAGAAGTATATTATTCATCCCGGAGATCCTCATACCGACATGAATTCACGTTTCGCACAACAGTGCTGTATCAAGGTATATCTCCTGAAAATATATAATCCATTGTCAGCCAGCATATCTTTTTTCTCATAAACACTTCTTATATATAACCAATCTCCACATACCTCTGATTTTCACGGAGAAAATCCCACATTCTTTCATCAATCCTATTTTCTCAAAGATGGCCGCGGCTTTATTGTTGCTTAAATAGGGGAGTTCCCAGTTTCTTACATCACTGTTTTTTTAAACCAATCCCAGAGCCCATCCACCAAAACTCCTCCTCCTCAATTCAAACTACTGACATCCATTCTATCTCACGATTTAAGCCATTAGGCTGTACTGAATTTAAGGAAAAAATCCAAGATTGTTCTTTATAATTTAACAGATTTTCCATATTACCACCCTCCCACCCTACTTTAATATGCTTATAACACAGCACAACAACAACAAAGATTGTCGTGTGCTACTGGGCAAAAACCATTTGTCCTATACTAAATTCAGTGTGCGCGTTCCAAATCCGAAGTCAGAATTGTTGTAACACGTCAGGAAATTTTGTTATGCACAAGTTTGCCCAAATGAATTAAGCACTTGGAAAGCATTGAATAATTTTTTACAGAACAAGTTTTACTCCAACAATTGCCTGATCTACATCAAAGTTTTCGTAGTAAACAGCATATGAAAATATAATGGAATAACAAAATTTCAAAAAAAGTCTCGCATTCCAGTTTAAAAGTCTTACTTCAGCAAGGCCCAGTACTGTTAAAAGTGCTTCAGGCATCTGCTTTTGCATTTGTGACCGGTCATATTTTCCCGTTGCAAAGACCAGCAGTAGGTCCCCCATCATGTTGGGATTCCAGCGGCCTTGATATCTGTTCTCCATTGTAGAAATATCTTTATGGAACCTCTCTCCATGTTCGTCACTTACGTGTCCCAAATTGGGTGGGAAAAAGTCAAGATGGGAAATGTAAGAAATGCATTTTCAATGACATTCGGCAGCCAAGTTGTTCATATGCTTTAAGCATGTTGTCTACTAGTTCAGCATAGTTTTCAGCTCGTCCGTTCCCAAGGAAGCTCTGCACTACTAGCACAAATGCATCCCAAGCATTAATATTATAAGTGAATAGGCTTTGCAAGTATAACTTAAAATCTAGACGTGCCAGGCAAATTCGGAGTTCATATTTGAAATCGGCGGGTTCGATTTAGTATAAATCACATGTTTTTCTCTCAGTAGCAAAATCATTGTTGCGTTGTGTAATCATTCTTCCCTGTTCGAAGTCTGCCTTTGTTGCCACCTACTTTTCATGCTCCAAAATGTAAAAGTTTCATGAAATTTTGGGGCTCTTTTACAACGCAGCCAGTGTGAGTTTTACCATTCTGTAGTCATTGGCACTCATTTGCAGTAAAATCTACCTCATGTTCAAACCAGCAGCATGGTAACAAAACCTGTGCTAGCTGCCTAATATGGATAGGAGTGGAAGCTTGGTGCAGGGATGCCGAGAGGGGGATTGGGGGGGGGGGGGGGGGGAGATTCCATGGGTCTGGCCTCCAAGGGGTGGCTGGCACTGGTAAGGCTTCTGGAGGCAGGCATAAGGTTTTGCTCCCTTGGTCTGTCTCTCTTCTGTTCCTGTGTGTCAGGACCCAGGTGATTGCGTTAGGGTGATTGAGGGAGGAAGAGGATGATGGAGATATGCTGGACAATGGAGATGGAATTGTGCTAAACCCAGGGGGTCTAGAGAGAAATAGAGATGTGCTGGACTTGGGGGGGGGGAGCTGGAGATGTGCCGGGCTAGGAGAGGGTTTGAGGGAGATTGAGGTGTGCTGGGAAGAGGAGTTGGAAGGAGATTGAGATGTGCTGGATTGGGGGGGGGGGGTTGCAGAGAGATGAAGATGAGCTGGATGGGGGGATGGGGTTGGAGGGAGCTGGAGATATTCTGGACCTGGGGAGGGAGAGCTGGAGGGAGCTGGAGATGTTCTGGACCTGCTGGGGAGCACAAGAGGGGAGAGAGAAAGACCAGACTGGGGGAGGGGAGAAAGAGAGACCGGATTGGAGAATGGGGATTGGAACAGAGGAGGAGAGATGCTGGCCCCACAGACGGAGAGAAAGAGTTATGCCAGACAATGGGGGGGAGGGGATAGAGATGGAGAAGTGCTGGACCTGGGGTGTGGAAGGAAGGGCTCCATCTTAACCAGAGTGGGACCAGGCTGCTGGCATCGGCGTTTAAGAAGGAGATAGAGCAGCTTTTAAACTAGAAATGGGGGGAAGGCCGACAGTCGCTCAGAAGAGCATGGTTCGGGATAAGGTATCTTTCAAAGATATCACCATAACAGGGAAGATAGAGTATCCTGATAGTGAGGTTGCAAAAGAGATTGTAGTAGATCGGGTATCTTTAAATAACAATAAAAATCAGACAAAAGATTGCCAATTAATACTGTCAAGTACTAAGCATGATGTACTTAGGAACAACAAACATAGTTTGAAATGTCTATATGCGAATGCCAGGAGCCTAAGAAATAAGATGGGGGAGTTGGAATATATTGCACTAAATGAAAAATTAGATATAATAGGCATCTCTGAGACCTGGTGGAAGGAGGATAACCAGTGGGACACTGTCATACCGGGGTACAAATTATATCGTAGTGATAGGGTGAATCGGATTGGTGGAGGGGTAGCATTGTATACTAACGAGAGCCTTGAATCAAATAGATTGAAAATTCTGCAGGAAACAAAACACTCCTTGGAATCACTGTGGATTGAAATTCCATGTGCAAAGGGGAAAAGGATAGTGATAGGAGTGTACTACCGTCCGCCTGGCCAGGACGAACAGACGGATGCGGAAATGTTAAAGGAAATCAGGGACGCAAACAAACTGGGCAACACAATAATAATGGGGGATTTCAATTACCCGCATATAGACTGGGTTAATGTAACATCTGTACACGCAAGGGACATAAGATTTCTTGATGAAATCAAGGACAGCTTCATGGAACAGCTAGTTCAGGAGCCGACAAGAGAAGGAAAAATACTAGACTTAGTCCTTAGTGGTGCTCATGATCTAGTGCAGGGGGTAACGATACGAGGGCCGCTTGATAACAGTGATCATAATATGATCGGTTTTGATATTGGCATTGAAGGAAGTGAAACTAGGAAATCAAGTACGCTAGCGTTTAACTATAGAAAAGGTGATTACGACAAAATGAGAAAAATGGTGAAAAAAAGACTGAAAGGAGCAGCTCGCAGAGTAAAAAACTTGCAACAGGCGTGGATGCTGTTTAAAAACACCATCCTGGAGGTTCAGGACAAATATATTCCACGTATTAGAAAAAAGGGAAAAAAGACTAAACGTCAGCCGGCGTGGCTAAACAGTAAGATAAAGGAAATCATTAGAGCCAAAAAACAATCCTTCAGAAAGTGGAGAAGAGAACCAACTGAAAGTAACAGGATAGATCATAAGGAATGCCAAGCCAAATGCAAAGCGGAGATAAGGAGGGCAAAAAAGGACTTTGAGAAGAAATTAGCGTTGGAAGCAAAAATACATAGTAAAAATTTTTTTAGATACATTAAAAGCAGGAAACCGGCCAAAGAGTCGGTTGGGCCGCTGGACGAAAATGGTGTTAAAGGGGCGATCAAGGAGGACAAAGCCGTAGCGGAGAAATTAAATGAATTCTTTGCTTCGGTCTTCACCGAGGAGGATTTGGGGGGGACACCGGTGCCGGAAAGAATATTTGAAGCGGGGGAGTCGGAGAAACTAAACAAATTCTCTGTAACCTTGGAGGATGTAATGGGTCAGTTCAGCAAGCTGAAGAGTAGTAAATCACCGGGACCTGATGGTATTCATCCCAGAGTATTAATAGAACTAAAAAATGAACTTGCGGAGCTACTGTTAGAAATATGCAATCTGTCCCTAAAATCGAGTGTAGTACCGGAAGACTGGAGGGTAGCCAATGTTACTCCGATTTTAAGAAGGGTTCCAGAGGAGATCCGGGAAATTATAGACCGGTGAGTCTGACGTCGGTGCCGGGCAAGATGGTGGAGGCTATTATTAAGAATAAAATTGCAGAGCATATACAAAAACATGGACTGATGAGACAAAGTCAGCACGGATTTAGTGAAGGGAAGTCTTGCCTCACCAATCTAATGCATTTTTTTGAGGGGGTAAGCAAACATGTGGACAATGGGGAGCCGGTTGATATTGTATATCTGGATTTTCAGAAGGCGTTTGACAAAGTGCCGCACGAAAGACTCCTGAAGAAATTGCAGAGTCATGGAATCGGAGGTAGGGTATTATTATGGATTAAGAACTGGTTGAAAGATAGGAAGCAGAGAGTAGGATTGCGTGGCCAGTATTCTCAGTGGAGGAGGGTAGTTAGTGGGGTCCCGCAGGGGTCTGTGCTGGGTCCGTTGCTTTTTAATGTATTTATAAATGACCTAGAGATGGGAATAACTAGTGAGGTAATTAAATTCGCCGATGACACAAAATTATTCAGGGTCGTCAAGTCGCAGGAGGAATGTGAACGATTACAGGAGGACCTTGCGAGACTGGGAGAATGGGCGTGCAAGTGGCAGATGAAGTTCAATGTTGACAAGTGCAAAGTGATGCATGTGGGTAAGAGGAACCCGAATTATAGCTACGTCTTGCAAGGTTCCGCGTTAGGAGTTACGGATCAAGAAAGGGATCTGGGTGTCGTCGTCGATGATACGCTGAAACCTTCTGCTCAGTGTGCTGCTGCGGCTAGGAAAGCGAATAGAATGTTGGGTGTTATTAGGAAGGGTATGGAGTCCAGGTGTGCGGATGTTATAATGCCGTTGTATCGCTCCATGGTGCGACCGCACCTGGAGTATTGTGTTCAGTACTGGTCTCCGTATCTCAAAAAAGATATAGTAGAATTGGAAAAGGTACAGCGAAGGGCGACGAAAATGATAGTGGGGATGGGACGACTTTCCTATGAAGAGAGGCTGAGAAGGCTAGGGCTTTTCAGCTTGGAGAAGAGACGGCTGAGGGGAGATATGATAGAAGTGTATAAAATAATGAGTGGAATGGATCGGGTGGATGTGAAGCGACTGTTCACGCTATCCAAAATACTAGGACTAGAGGGCATGAGTTGAAGCTACAGTGTGGTAAATTTAAAACGAATCGGAGAAAATTTTTCTTCACCCAACGTGTAATTAGACTCTGGAATTCGTTGCCGGAGAACGTGGTACGGGCGGTTAGCTTGACGGAGTTTAAAAAGGGGTTAGATAGATTCCTAAAGGACAAGTCCATAGACCGCTATTAAATGGTCTTGAAAAAATTCCGCATTTTTAGGTATAACTTGTCTGGAATGTTTTTACGTTTGGGGAGCGTGCCAGGTGCCCTTGACCTGGATTGGCCACTGTCGGTGACAGGATGCTGGGCTAGATGGACCTTTGGTCTTTCCCAGTATGGCACTACTTATGTACTTATGTACTTATGTAAGAGAGAGGGGAGAGGCAAGGCACAGATCAGAGATGCTGGGCATGGAGTAAGATTAGAGACTGGGACCCAGGGCAATGCTAGGAAAGGGGTGGATAGGGACACTAAGAGGGCAGATGCTGAACAGGGACACAGAGGAGAGATACTGGACATGGAGAGAGAAGAAATGTTAAATGGATAGGAGACCCAGGAAAAGCAGCAGAGACACGGACCAAATTGAATGGAAAAATAAAATGCTCAGACTACAAAGGTAGAAAAAAATGTATTTTGAATTTATCAGTTGGAACATGTCAGCTTTAGGAAATATGCATTTCTCATATCTTGCTTTCTCTAGTATTGTTGTATATGCAGAGTCTGTTTCCTTGAAGTTTCCAGTTCCGATTTTTACCTTCATATCTCTATTACTTGTCTGTGATTCCTTGTTTCATATTTGTGGATGGTCTGTCTGTGTTTAGCACATGTGAGCAAGTTGTGTTATTCTGCTAACACGTAGTGATCAGCAGCAGTCATCTGTGTTCTGTTTTCTCACTAGTGTACTGGGGTTTTAAGGTCTGGTGCAATATTTACAGTTTCACACATAAGGTTGTTTCTCCTGGGAGTTAGTGCTGATAAAGTACAGTAAGTTCTGGTGTGTTTTGCAGTGGAGGGATTGTGTGTTGACCTTACTGAGGTGACTTTGAAACTTTAATTTAATTTTAGCTCAACATCAGACAGGGTTTGTGAAATAACCATTGAATGTACATACATGTGTCAATTTTTTCTTCTGAGATGGCAACCCTATTTATTTAATTAGATTTTGCTCACACCTTTTTCAGTAGTAGCTCAAGGTGAGTTACATTCAGGTACTCTGGATATGTCTCTGTCCCAGGAGGGCTCACAATCTAAGTTTGTACCTCAGGCAATAGAGGGTTAAGTGACTTGCCCAAGATCACAAGGAGCAGCAGTGGGATTTGAACCGGCCACCTCTGGATTGAAAAACTTGTGCTCTAACCACTAGGCCACTCCTCCTCTCCAGAATCTTGCTATTCTTTGGAGTTCTACATGGAATGTTGCTACTCTTTGAGATTCTGCATGGAATCTTGTCACTCTTTAAGATTCCAGAATCTATTTAGATTTTGCTCATACCTTTTCAGTAGTAGCTTGCCCAAGATCACAAGGAGCAGCAGTGGGATTTGAACCGGCCACCTCTGGATTGCAAGACTGCTGTTCTAACCCCTAGGTCACTCCTCTCCTCCTCTTTGGGGGGGTTCTACATGGAATGTTGCTACTCTGAGATTCTGCATGGAATCTTGTTACTCTTTAGGATTCTAGAATCTTGCTATTTATTTATTTAGATTTTGCTCACACCAGTAGTAGCAGCTCAAGGTGAGTTACATTGAGGTGCACTGGATAGGGCTCACAATCTAAGTTTGTACCTGAGGCAATGGAGGGTTAAGTGACTTACCAAAGATCAGCAGTGGGATTTGAACCGGCCACCTCTGGATTGCAAGACCGGTGCTCTAACCACTAGGCCACTCCTCTACCCTAGTGTGGGCATTTGGTTGTAGAAGAAGCAACAGTAGGTATGGCAAGGGACTTGGAGCAGGGCACGGATGGAGCAATGGAGGGGGATGGAGAAGGGCAGGTGTTGGGTTTTTCTCTGTCAAAATGTTGGCAACCCTATTTGCCGAGGCTTTCTTAGATACTCTTTGGCTTGCTATAGCTGATTTAGGGAAAATTGTGCTACCGGTAAATGTGTTGTGATTTTGTCTTTAGTGAAATATTTCTCTTTGGGAAGTTATGTACTTGACATGCTATGTTCAATTCTGGTCGCCGCATCTCAAAAAGATATAGTGGAATTAGAAAAGGTGCAGAGAAGGGCGACAAAAATGATAAAGGGGATGGGACGACTTCCCTATGAGGAAAGGCTAAAGCGGCTAGGGCTCTTCAGCTTGGAGAAAAGACAGCTGAGGGGAGATATGATAGAGGTCTATAAAATAATGAGTGGAGTGAAATGGGTAGACGTGAAGCGTCTGTTTACGCTTTCCAAAAGTACTAGGACTAGGGGGCGTGCGATGAAGCTACAATGTAGTAAATTTAAAACGAATCAGAGAAAATATTTCTTCACTCAGCGTATAATTCAACTCTGGAATTCGTTGCCAGAGAATGTGGTAAAGGCGGTTAGCTTAGCGGAGTTTAAAAAAGGTTTGGACGGCTTCCTAAAGGAAAAGTCCATAGACCATTTTTAAATGGACTTGGGGAAAATCCACTATTTCTGCAATAAGCAGTATAAAATGTTTTGTACTTTTTTGGGATATTGCCAGGTATTTGTGACCTGGATTGGCCACTGTTGGAAACAGGATGCTGGGCTTGATGGACCTTTGGTCTGTCCCAGTATGGCAATACTTACAGTGGGGGAAATAAGTATTTGATCCCTTGCTGATTTTGTAAGTTTGCCCACTGACAAAGACATGAGCAGCCCATAATTGAAGGGTAGGTTATTGGTAACAGTGAGAGATAGCACATCACAAATTAAATCCGGAAAATCACATTGTGGAAAGTATATGAATTTATTTGCATTCTGCAGAGGGAAATAAGTATTTGATCCCCCACCAACCAGTAAGAGATCTGGCCCCTACAGACCAGGTAGATGCTCCAAATCAACTCGTTACCTGCATGACAGACAGCTGTCGGCAATGGTCACCTGTATGAAAGACACCTGTCCACAGACTCAGTGAATCAGTCAGACTCTAACCTCTACAAAATGGCCAAGAGCAAGGAGCTGTCTAAGGATGTCAGGGACAAGATCATACACCTGCACAAGGCTGGAATGGGCTACAAAACCATCAGTAAGACGCTGGGCGAGAAGGAGACAACTGTTGGTGCCATAGTAAGAAAATGGAAGAAGTACAAAATGACTGTCAATCGACAAAGATCTGGGGCTCCATGCAAAATCTCACCTCGTGGGGTATCCTTGATCATGAGGAAGGTTAGAAATCAGCCTACAACTACAAGGGGGGAACTTGTCAATGATCTCAAGGCAGCTGGGACCACTGTCACCACGAAAACCATTGGTAACACATTACGACATAACGGATTGCAATCCTGCAGTGCCCGCAAGGTCCCCCTGCTCCGGAAGGCACATGTGACGGCCCGTCTGAAGTTTGCCAGTGAACACCTGGATGATGCCGAGAGTGATTGGGAGAAGGTGCTGTGGTCAGATGAGACAAAAATTGAGCTCTTTGGCATGAACTCAACTCGCCGTGTTTGGAGGAAGAGAAATGCTGCCTATGACCCAAAGAACACCGTCCCCACTGTCAAGCATGGAGGTGGAAATGTTATGTTTTGGGGGTGTTTCTCTGCTAAGGGCACAGGACTACTTCACCGCATCAATGGGAGAATGGATGGGGCCATGTACCGTACAATTCTGAGTGACAACCTCCTTCCCTCCGCCAGGGCCTTAAAAATGGGTCGTGGCTGGGTCTTCCAGCACGACAATGACCCAAAACATACAGCCAAGGCAACAAAGGAGTGGCTCAGGAAGAAGCACATTAGGGTCATGGAGTGGCCTAGCCAGTCACCAGACCTTAATCCCATTGAAAACTTATGGAGGGAGCTGAAGCTGCGAGTTGCCAAGCGACAGCCCAGAACTCTTAATGATTTAGAGATGATCTGCAAAGAGGAGTGGACCAAAATTCCTCCTGACATGTGTGCAAACCTCATCATCAACTACAGAAGACGTCTGACCGCTGTGCTTGCCAACAAGGGTTTTGCCACCAAGTATTAGGTCTTGTTTGCCAGAGGGATTAAATACTTATTTCTCTCTGCAGAATGCAAATAAATTCATATACTTTCCACAATGTGATTTTCCGGATTTAATTTGTGATGTGCTATCTCTCACTGTTACCAATAACCTACCCTTCAATTATGGGCTGCTCATGTCTTTGTCAGTGGGCAAACTTACAAAATCAGCAAGGGATCAAATACTTATTTCCCCCACTGTATGTACTTCCTTTGGCCAGGTCCCACCCTCGCTTTCATCATTTCCTGTCTGGCGGGACCTGGACAATGGAAGTCTGCAGGGCTGGCACAGGCAGCAATAATTGAATCACTGCAGACACCGGGGACGCCTGTAAGGTACACCAGGGAGGGATGGGGCTCAGCGACGGGTGGGCAGATGCTGGGATGCTGCGGAGGAAGAGAGATAATGTTTATGTGGGGTAGGTAAAAAAATCTATAATTTTTTTATATCTCCAGAGGGGGGGATGGGGGGAGCTGTGGAGTTCTGTGCCAGAAAAGGGCCCATCTAAGGGGTCCTTTTACAAAGGCGTGCTGAAAAATGGCTTGCGGTAATGTAGGCGCGGGTTTTGGGCACGCGCTGATCCATTTTTCAGCGTGCCTGTAAAAAAAAGGCCTTTTTTTGTTTTATGCCGAAAATGGATGAGCGACAAAATCAAAATTGCCGTGCGTCCATTTTGGGTCTGAGACCTTACCGCCAGCCATTGACCTAGCGGTAATGTCTCACGCGGTAACCGGGTGGTAATGACCTATGCACATCATACGCCACTTGGCCCGCGGCCGAAAATAAAAAAATAATTTTCAGACGCTCATATCGGACGCTTGCCAAAAATGAAATTACCACAAGAGCAACGCGGTAGCCGGGCGGCAACTCCATTTTGGTGCGCGTCGGGCGTGCATAGACGCTTAGGCGGCTTAGTAAAAGGATCCCTAAGTTAGCTCTGGGTCCATCCAAAGTACTGGGTCTGGCTACGCCACTGTTCCCCACCATAACCCACTGATTTTATAGCACACAAAATCTTGTTCCCAATAATCATGCTGTTAAGGTTTTGCCTTCTGTTATGACCCTATAAAATTTTGTGAGCTGCTGTAGATTCCAAAGGCTTGACATAAGAAAAAAATGTTCTTTCAATTCAGACCATACAGCTAACTCTAAATTGTCACAGTGGTTACACGCATTTTAAAAGCCTGCATTCTGAGTGTCCTTTCCTAAGCAGGACCAGCTGCTGGAGAAACCCTGCTGACAGACGCAGACTTGACACTTCAGTTTGAATTCTCCATTTCTATTACGGTGAGTTGAAGCTTTTTGAGCAGTTGATTTCAAAGCTGCAAAGGAGAGAAAAATTATATCTCTTGAGTCCACGTCTTAGATGAAGATAGAAAGGTAAAACTTTAGCAGCGCAAAAATGGTTCAATGAAAACGGAAGGTTTAGTGAACGCTTGATATTTCCAGAGGTACATAAGAATAGTTCAAGAATGGGATAAATTATTAGGTAACAGCGTAGCCTGATACTGAGGTTCTGGTCCCATTCTGGTTTTCTCATCCTAATCTCCATTCGTTCTGGCCTTAATAGGAGACAGGCCACACCGGAATGTCTTCTCAGGATATAGGCGAATGTTAGGTAAGTGAGAACTTGCCAAAGAGCAAATTAACCTGGTGATGTGTAAGGCTGAACTTGTACTGCTGTTAAATCAGATACACAGTGCACTTTCTTTTAAAATATTTACGATGTCACTCATACTGTACATCTAACATGGTTCTATGCCAGTGGTTCCCAAACCTGGTCCTGGAGGCAGCCCAGACAGTCAGGTTTTCATGATATCCACAATGAATATTAACGAGAGAGATTTGCGTGCAGTGGAGGCAGTGCATGCAAATCTCTCTCGTGAATATTCATTGTGGATAACCTGTCTTGTTATTCTTTAGAATTCTAGAATCTTGCCACTCTTTGGGGGTTCTACATGGAATGTTGCTACTCTTTGGGTTTCTGCCAGGTACTTGTGACCTGGATTGGCCACTGTTGGAAACAGGATGCTGGGCTTGATGGACCTTTGGCCTCTCCCAGTATGGCAGCGTTTATGTTCTTAATTCTGCCCATGGTGGTCAGTGTTCAAAAAAAACGCTGACTGATGCGGGCTGAATATTGACTGGGATATGTTTTTCTTAGTAAGACTACAGAAAAAACAACAAAATATGCCTTGAAAATAATTCTCCTGAAAATGTGTCCTCACCAATGTCAAATTTCCACCTGTGGTCCCTCAAATGTCCAGGTCTCAGAACCCAGAACTTGCCTGTGACATCTTGCCGCTGGGTCTTTTTCAGATAATTAGTCCATCGGCCTCTTTACGTCCCCGCTTCCAGTTCCTTTGTTCTTCTACAGTTTTATACCAGATGTTTCAGTCTTTAATTAGAGATATGAAATTCACTGATGCCCTAATTTTCATTATCTGTGCATTTTATTGGAGTGCCTTTGTGCCTTAGATGCGTCTGTGAACTGTGTATCGCCAGCTTCTTTCTCCTTCACAAGGTCAATGGTGTTCTTCAGGTATGGGATGGAAATGTATTATCTTCTCATGCCTTAGATGCCAGGCCACTGGGATTCATGTAGCAGTTTCTTTGCATTCAGCACTTTTTCCGAAGAAGCTTTAGTTTTCCCAGATGCCTTTGCTACATCATAGATTGGTTTCATAAAATGATGCCATTAGCTGCAAGCTGTTAAGTTATTAGAGGATTTGGTCAACGGTTCTGGTTTGCAGAATCAGAAACTTGCACCGTGTAATTGTATCCACTGAGTTTTCGGGGATATGTTTTGGCTGGGCAGACTGAATAGACCACACTGGTCTTTATCTGCCATCATTTACTAGCCGTTAAGCCCGTTAAAACAGGCGAGCTTTTTGTTTTTAAAAATGTAATGAAAGAGCGACAGGAAGAAATGAAAGTTGAGGGGCGAGGTGTTTGTTGTGGTAAATTTAATAATTCTCACCTCCATCCATCCATGTCCAGCAACCTTCCTCTCTCCCCTGCCCTCCCCCCATGTCCAGCAGCACTCCTCTCTCCCCTGGCCTCCCCCCGTCCAACAACCCTCCTTTCTCCCCTGCCCTCCCCCCATATCCAGCAAACCTCTTCTCTCCCCTGCCCTCCCCCCCAACAACCCTCCTTTCTCCCCTGCCCTCCCCCCATATCCAGCAAACCTCTTCTCTCCCCTGCCCTCCCCCATGTTCAGCAACCCTCCTCTCTCCCCTGCCCTCCCCCATGTTCAGCAACCCTCCTCTCTCCCCTGCCCTCCCCCATGTCCAGCAACCCTCCTCTTTCCCTTGGCCTCCCCCCGTCCACCAACCCTCCTTTCTCCCCTGCCCTCCCCCCATATCCAGCAAACCTCTTCTCTCCCCTGCCCTCCCCCCATATCCAGCAAACCTCCTCTCTCCCCTGCCCTCCCCCCCCATGTTCAGCAACCCTCCTCTCTCCCCTGCCCTCCCCCATGTCCAGCAACCGTCCTCTTTCCCCTGGCCTCCCCCCCCGTCCACCAACCCTCCTCTCGCCCCTGCCCTCCCCCCATATTCAGCAACCCTCCTCTCTCCTCTCCCCCCATGTCCAGCAACCTACCTCTTTCCCTTGGCCTCCCCACGCCCACCAACCCTGCTCTCTCCCCTGCCCTCCCCCCATGTCCAGCTACCCTCCTCGCTGCCGCTCCCTCCCTCCTCTGTGCTGGACCCCCTGCACTGACATGACAGCGCCTCTCACCTCCGTGTGAAAGCACTGCAGGCAGCAGAAGATTGATCTTCTGCAGCCTGCAGTGCTTTCACACGGAGGAGGCGAGAGGCACTGTCATATCAGTGCAGGAGGCCCGGCATGGAAGGTGGTGGGAGTGGCAGCGGCAAAGTCAGGGAGGGGTTGGAGGTTGGTGCTTCGGCGACCTTGGGGAGGGTGGTGAGGGGGTAGCGGTGGCGGTGGCGACCTCATGGGGGTGGGAGGGGTGGGAGCGGCGGCGTAGTTAGGGGGCCTGGCACAGAGGGGGGGGGGGCGGGAGCGGTGGCGGTGATGATGTCGGGGAGGGGGGTGGACGTTGGTGCACCATCGGTGGAAAGGGCGGGACAGCGACGCCGGCCATAGATCACTGTGACCTGCTACGCATGCGCGGAACGTTGATGACAGCTGCTCTCTACTGCGCATTTGCGGGTGAGTCGGTCACATCTCATTTATATAGTAGGATTAGCCTTGTGCCTCCTGACAACTGACTGACTTAGGAGTTCGTACAATATTGGGAAGTTTTTTTGCCATAAACTTCAATTTTCAAAGCTTTGTACATTAGCAAAAATAGCAAATGATGGCAGAAAAAAAGCAAGATTGTCCATTCAGTTTGCCCAGCAGCCATTTGTCCACTGAGATGCTTGAGTGCATAAAGAGAGGCATGACCAGCAGGAAAAAGGAGGTGATAGTGCCGTTGTATAAGTCTCTGATGAGGTCCCATTTGGAGTACTGCGTGCAGTTCTGGAGACAGCACCTACGGAAAGATATAAACAGGATGGAGACGGTCCAGAGGGCAGCTACGAAATTAGTAAGCAGTCTTGAATGCAAAAATTATAGGGACAGGCTTATGAACCTCAACATGTATACGCTGGAAGAGAGGAGGGAGAGAGGAGACATGATAGAAACGTTTAAATATCTCAAGGGCATTTATGTACAGGAAGAGAGGCTTTTTCAACTGAAGGAGAGCTCTGGAATGAGGGAGCATACGACAAAGTTAAGAGGGAATAGGCTTAGGAGTAACCTAAGGAAGTACTATTTCACAGAAAGGGTGGTGGAAGCGTGGAATGGCCTCCCGGCAGAGGTCATGGAGACAAGGACTGTGTCAGAATTTAAGAAGGGATGGGATAAGCACGTGGGATCGCTTAGCAAAAGGAAGAGTTAGGGGTTACAGAGAATGGGCAGACTGGATGGGCCATTTGGCCTTTATCTGCCGTCATGTTTCCATGAGTCCCTCGCCGAATCTATTAAAATAATACCATTGTCTTTTTGGGTTGTAACTACTCCTCTGTGCAAGGTTCTCCCTCCTGTTCCCCCCTGTACTTTCTCTTAGATTCGATGGAATCCATAACTGCAGTTTAGGGTTTGTCCACGACTCTGCAGCCATCCCTATGTCCTCATATCACTGCTGTTCTGGGTTCTCATGGTTGCTCCATACACACTGCCCCACTTTTAAAAAATTGTGTAAAAGGCCCCGAGGAAAATTGTACACCCCCTTCTCTCAAGTAAACGTTAAGCATGCTGTTTACAGTATGAATAGTTAATACCTACTGGGGAAAAGGAGCAGCAATGGGGCTGTTGAGAGGTTGGAGGAGGAAAATTCCATCTGAGGTTCTCATTCTGAAATTCCTACGTGCACTTTCTACGAACATATTTGCAATGCAGGTGTAACTATATGCAGGTAATTTGTACTTGCTGTCCAGGGCCACTGAAATTTTCAAAAGGAAACCCAACAAGTTTTCCCTTTGAAAATTAGCTTCCCATCCTGCAGATACTGCAAACAGCAATACCCAAGGAGTCAAAGAACAAAACAAGTGATGTGGAGGGGCATAATCGAATGTCGCCGGCGAAATAGGTCGCCGGTGATCTATTTTGTTGGCGGCGCAACAGCTGGCCGGAACCGTATTTTCGAAAAAGATGGCCGGCCATCTTTTTTTCGATAATACGGTTTAGCCCGGCCAAATGCCAGAATTCGCCGGGTTTGAGATCGCTAGTTTTGTTTTTCAGCGATAATGGAAAAAAATGGCGGCCATCTTAAACCCGGCGAAATCCAAGGCATTTGGTCATGGGAGGAGCCAGCATTTGTAGTGCACTGGTCCCCCTGACATGGCAGGACACCAACCGGGCACCCTAGGGGCACTTCTCAAAATGTTAAAAAAAATACACAAATAGCTCGCAGGTGCATAGCTCCCTTACTTTGTGTGCTCAGCCCCCCAAATCCCCCCAAACCCACTCCCCACAACTCTACACCATTACCATAGCTCTTATGGGTGAAGGGGGGCACCTACCTTGTGGGTACAGTGGGTTTTTTTTGGGGGGGGGGTTGGAGGGCTCAACACTTCGCACCACATGTGTAACAGGTAGGGGGGGGATGGGCCTGGGTCTGCCTGCCTGAAGTGCACTGCACCCATTAAAAACTGCTCCAGGACTTGCATACCGCTGTCAGGGAGCTGGGTATGACATTTGAGGCTGGCATACAGACTGGTAAAAAAAAGGTTTTTATTTTTATTTTTTTAGTGTGGGAGGGGGTTGGTGACCACTGGGGAGTATGGGGAGGTCATCCCCCATTCCCTCCGGTGGTCATCTGGTCAATGGGGCACCTTTTTGAGGCTTGGTCGTGAAAATTAAAGGACCAAGTAAACCCGGTGAAATACTGCTTAACGCTGCTTTTTTTCCCCCATTATCCGCAAAAGCCGGCCATCTGGTAGCCACGCCCATGCCCGCCCAGTCCCGCCTTTGCTTCGCCGCCGACATGCCCCCTTGAACTTTCGCCGGTGCGGCGAAAGGGAAAGCAGTGATGGTGTCAAAAACGCCACTTTCGATTATACCGATTTTGCCGCTTTTGCAAGATCGCCGGCCATCTCCCGATTTATGTCGGAAGATCGCCGGTGATCACTTTCGAAAATAAGCCTGATAACCAGTTACCGCCCAGTAGCACCTATCTCTCTGGTAACCAAACGAATGGAAAGTATGGTAACCAAGCAGCTTACCGACTACCTAAACAAATTCTCAATTGTACACGAATCTCAATCAGGATTTCGATCCAACCACAGCACCGAAACAATACTAATCACTCTTCTAACTAAATTTAAACAAGCAATTGCAACTGGGAACAGTATACTTCTCCTACAATTTGACATGTCCAGCGCATTCGACATGGTAAGTCATAAAATACTATTAAACATCCTAGAATACTTTGGAGTTGGAGGAAACGTTCTTGGCTGGTTCATAGGCTTCCTAACTGCAAGAACATACCAAGTGAAATCTAATTCGAATACATCAGCTCCATGGAAACCTGAATGCGGAGTTCCCCAAGGATCACCACTCTCGCCGACCCTCTTCAACCTAATGACACCTCTGGCCAAATCGTTATCCAACGAAGGCCTCAATCCTTACATATACGCAGACGACGTCATGATCTACATCCCGTTCAAACATGATCTAAAAGAAATCACTAATGAAATCAACCACAGCTTCCAAATCATGAACTCATGGGTGGATGCATTTCAATTAAAACTTAATGCAGAAAAAACACAATGTCTTATCCTCTCTTCACAACATAACACGAGTAAACCTACCACTATAATCACACCAAACTATACCCTTCCCATCTCAGACAGCCTTAAAATTCTTGGAGTCACAATTGACCGAAATCTCGCACTTGAAAGCCATGTGAAGAATACAACAAAGAAAATGTTCCAATCAATGTGGAAACTCAAAAGAGTAAAACCTTTCTTCCCAGGGGAAATTTTCTGAAGTCTGGTTCAATCAATGGTGTTAAGTCATTAGACTACTGCAATGCGCTCTATGCTGGATGTGAAGAACAAATAATCAAGAAGCTCCAAACAGCCCAAAACACTGCAGCCAGACTCATATTTGGTAAACAAAATACGAAAGTGCCGTCCCCCTAAGAGAGAAACTACACTGGCTTCTACTCAAAGAACGTATTACGTTCAAAGTCTGCACTCTGGTTCATAAAATCATTTACGGAGAGGCCCCGGTCTACATGTCAGACCTCATAGACTTACCACCCAGGAACACTAAAAGATCGGCACGCACATTCCTGAATCTCCATTTCCCAGCTGCAAAGGACTAAAATACAAATTAACACACGCATCCAGCTTTCCTACATAAGCACGCAGCCATGGAATGCACTACCACTTGACATGAGAAAAATGCGTGACAACCAACTTTCGGAATCACTGAAGACCTACCTCTTCAACAAGGCATACGCAACGACCCATCACATGAACTTTAACGCAATACTACTTTCTCTTATCCCGAATTGTGATCTCTTTATACTTGTTCGATTAATCTACTATGTTACTATGTTAAATGCATCCTGTGCCACTCGCTTCCAAGCGCTCCCACCCACCACGTCCTGGCTGAGCAAGGGAGGCCAATGGATGGGGTGCAATTTTGCTGCCCCTGCCTAGGGCCAGCCCAAGGCAAGATGCCGCCTGAGGCGGAGCTTGCATGCTGCCCCCTCGGGCTGAGATGCCGCCCCCCTTTGGGGGTTTTACCTTGTCACGGTGAAGTTCCAAATCCGACAGCGGCAGCGATTCCCATATGCTGCCCTGCTGCTGCTGGCACCCGCCTCTTCCCTTTACTGTGGCTGCCTGAGCGAAACAGGAAGTCACTTATGAGAATCGCTGCCGGGTTTGGAAAGTCACCGTGATGAGGTAAAACACTGCAAAGCTGCCTCCCGAGATGCTGCTTCTGAAGAGTGCCCCTGAGGTCCCCGCCTCAGGTGGCCTAATGGTTGGGCCCGCCCTGCCCCTGCTTCCCTTACACCCTGTGTGGCTGCACCTGCTATGCATAGCTAGCTACAGCCCTTCTCACCACATTACTTCCCTCACCCGTAACTGTCTTGTCTGTCTGTATTATTTAGATTGTAAGCTCTTTTGAGCAGGGACTGTCTCTTTGTATCAGGTGTTCAGTGCTGCGTGCGTCTGGTAGCGCTATACAAATGCTAATAATAGTAACATGGTAACATAGTAGATGACGGCAGAAAAAGACCTGCACGGTCCATCTAGTCTGCCCAACAAGATAAACTCATATGTGCTACTTCTTGTGTATACCTTACCTTGATTGTATCTGCCATTTTCAGGACACAGACCGTAGAAGTCTTGCCCAGAACTAGCCCCACCACCCAAACACCAGCCCTGCCTCCCATCTCGGCTAAGCTTCTGAGGATCCTCCTCTCAGTACCCTTCTCCACCACCGCCAATTCCAGACTCCGCCCATTCTGCCTCGCCTCACCCTATGCCTGGAATAGACTTCCTGAGCCCCTGCGCCAAGCCCCCTCCCTACCCATCTTCAAAGCCTTACTCAAAGCCCACCTCTTCAATGTTGCTTTCGACACCTAACCTCTATACCTTCAAGTAACCTAGACTACCCCAATTTAATGACCCCTACTTAACTAACTGTATATTTGTCCTTTAGATTGTAAGCTCATTGAGCAGGGACTGTCTTTCTATGTAAATTGTACAGCGCTGCGTAACCCTAGTAGCGCTTTAGAAATGTTAATAGTAGTAGGATCCATTCCTTCTGCACAGGATTCCTTTATGTTTATCCCACGCATGCTTGAATTCCGCTACCGTTTTCATCTCCACCACCTCCCGCGGGAGGGTGTTCCATAATAAAAACAGAAACAAGGCAGTGGAATGAAATGATAATTAGTGGTATGCTGTTATTTCCTAGTAGCGGATGGCCCTATATCCCCCAAATGATAGAAATACTCAAGGGTTAATGGTCTAACATACTAGCCCAATGATTCAGAGGATTTGTAACATCTGATAACGTCATCCTTTGTATACCGACATATCTGATGCATTATTCATGGCAGATATCATGCAAACCTGACTTGTTATAGGGTCACCAGGAGAGGTTGGGCCCATCGCCCGAGCTAATATGGAAGAAATCTTAGAAGGGCTGGCAAAGGGAGGAAAAGGAGGGGGGAAAGAGTGCATCACCTAGGCACAATCTAATCACTCTAATGGAATCAATATCCCTTTCTCGCGTTTGGCTGAGAGAATGCACTTTTCCAAAGTCCTGCTTTGTCATCACACTCAGGGACCTCAGCAAGAGCCAAAACCAGGCAATTTAAACTTAAATGCACAGCTACTAGCAGCCTGTTTTGGCAAGCTCTGTGATGGAGAACAATCACCCCCCCCCTCCCCCGGGCTGGAGAGAATATGAATTATGGTCCCGGATTTTTCAATTAAATGTTCAAACTGATTCTGGATGAGCTATGAACATTAAAAGAACTTGTCTCAGGAGGAAACAAAGGGCTGAAACAGAACAGCTGTGTTATCACTGTAGTGTGCACTTTTTCAATGTCACCAGGGCTGTGTGCATTCAACCAGTTTCATTTTTACCACGTTTCACACATGCTAACCAACATATGTTCAGTGTTATCGGTGCAGTGTGCAGTTCTTTAGTAAATCATCCCCTTCTCTGTGTTATTGGCGCAGTGTTCACTCATTTGGTAAATCATCCCCTTCTCAGTGTCATCGGTGCAGTGTGTGTTCATTTGGTAAATCATATCCTGTACTCTGTTATCTGTGCAGTGTGTGTTCATTTAGTAAATCATCCCCTTCTCTGTGTTATTGGCGCAGTGTTCACTCATTTGGTAAATCATCCCCTTCTCAGTGTCATCGGTGCAGTGTGTGTTCATTTGGTAAATTACTACTACTACTACTATTTAGCATTTCTATAGCGCTACAAGGCATACACAGCGCTGCACAAACATAGAAGAAGACAGTCCCTGCTCAAAGAGCTTACAATCTAATAGACAAAAAAATAAAGTAAGCAAATCAAATCAATTATTGTGTACAGGAAGGAGGAGGGTAGGTGGAGGCAGGTGGTTACAAGTGGTTACGAGTCAAAAGCAATGTTAAAGAGGTGGGCTTTCAGTCTAGATTTAAAGGTGGCCAAGGAAGGGGCAAGACGTAGGGGCTCAGGAAGTTTTATTCCAGGCGTAGGGTGCAGCGAGACAGAAGGCGCGAGTCTGGAGTTGGCAGTAGTGGAAGAAGGGAACAGATAAGAAGGCTTATCCATGGAGCGGAGTGCACGGGAAGGGGTGTAGGGAAGGACGAGTGTGGAGAGATACTGGGGAGCAGCAGAGTGAGTACATTTATAGGTTAGTGAGGCTATAGGTTCTCTTTGTAGGCCTTGTTGAAGAAATATGTCTTCAGAGATTTGCGAAAGTTAGTTATTTCGTCATTGATTTCAGGTCTGTAGGTAATGCATTCCATAGCTGCAGGCATCGGTGCAGTGTGTGTTCATTTGGTAAATCATATCCTGTGCTCTGTTATCTGTGCAGTGTGTGTTCATTTGGTAATGCATCCCCTTCTGAGTGTATCAGTGCAGTATGCACTCATTTGGTAAATCATCCTCCTTCATGCCTCCGCAATATGTCATCCTGGTATTCTGGGGCATAGGTCTGTTCATATGACATATCCTTCTCCCCTGGGTAGGAACCGTAATTTCTATTCCTACTATCTCCTATTCTACTGCCCCAAATATTACAATCCCTTCTCCTTCCTCTTCTCAGCTTTCACTACATATTGGATGCTAGACCAGTGCTCCAAGCATCTTATTTACTAAGAGAAGGGCTTGGACTAGAACTGTCTTAAATCCTCCAAGGTATTAGGAGGGAATTCAGCCTCAGAGCCTATAAAGCTGCTGGCTGTTTCAGGGGTACAGGTATAGGGACCCCATCTTCCACACACCGCCTGCGTGAAGCAGAAAGGGAGCAGGGAGAAGAAATTCTTGGAGTTACCATTGATCGAAACCTCACTCTCAATGCCCACGTGAAGAACACGACAAAAAAAGATGTTCCATGCCATGTGGAAACTCAAACGAGTAAAACCCTTCTTCCTGAGATACATCTTCCGTACCCTGGTACAGTCGATGGTAAATAAGCCATCTGGACTATTGCAACGCACTGTACGCTGGCTGCAAAGACAGACTATCAAAAACTCCAAACAGCCCAGAATACGCCGCCAGACTCATATTTGGAAACGAATATGAAATGCAAAACCCCTAAGAGAGAAACTTCACTGGCTCCCACTTAAGGAACGCATTGCGTCAAGATCTGCACGATTGTACACAAATCATTCACGCAGACGCCCCAATCTACATGTTAAACCTCGTGGAACCTCCCTTCCAGAAACCCCCACAAGACCTTCCCGCAAATTTCTCAATCTGCACTTCCCCAGCTGTAAAGGTCTAAATACAGCTGATGCACGCCAACCACCTTCTCTTACACTAGCACGCAGCTATGGAATGCATTACCTACAGACCTGAAATTCAATTGACGAAATAACTAACCTTCGCAAATCTCTGAAGACATATTTCTTCAACAAGGCCTACAAAGAGAACCTATAGCCTCACTAATCCACTTCACCAACCCACCCAGTTATGAAAGTCCACCTTCTACACTTAACCCCTAATCACTTCCTTCTTTCTGTCTTCCCTTACTTAATCTTCTGCACATCACTAATTGCATCTGAAATCCTGGAACGACAATGTCATAATAAACTATGTAAACCACATTGAGCCTGCAAATAGGTGGGAAAATGTGGGATACAAATGCAATAAATAATAAATGCTACACAGTCCAGCTTGAACTGCATTACAACCAAGGTAAATCCCTCCGTCCCAGATTCCCCTCTGGGGAGAGTAACGCATTGCTTTGCTTTAAGAAGTGCTGCTTAGTAAGGAGAACTAAGAAGAAGACTATTGTGGAGTCGCAATTGTTATTTCTATCTTGACTAGCCGTTAAGCCCGTAACAACGGGCTAGTCTTTTGTTTTCCTATGCCCCTCCCCCCGGGGTCCACCAACCCTGCTCTCATCCCCTGCCTCCCCCCAGCGTGGTTTCCCTCAGTTCCGCCCCCTCCTGCCCTCCCTGCTCCCTCCTCCTCCGATTTCCACGCCCATGTCAAGCCCTCCTCCTATTGGGCTGTACTGCTGGTGGAGGCGGGGCTTGGACTTCTACACTCTTAGCGTTCTGAGTGGACTCTACTCGGCGCATTTCTGCAGGGAGTCGGTCACTTGCCGTTTATATGTTCGATTAACTTACTGGAATATGTAGGAAGTGTACATAATTGTTGAAGTGGAGGAGTGGCCTAGTGGTTAGGGTGGTGGACTTTGGTCCTGGGGAACTGAGTTCGATTCCACCTCAGGCACAGGCAGCTGCTTGTGACTCTGGGCAAGTCACTAACCCCCATTGCCCCATGAATCCGCATTGAGCCTGCATGAGTGGGAAAGCGCAGGGTACAAATGTAACAAAAATAAATAGATACTATTGGAGATTCTACATGGAATTTGCTACTGTTGGAGATTCTACATGGAATGTTGCTATTCCACTAGCAACATTCCAGTAGAAGGCGCGCAGGCTTCTGTTTCTGTGAGTCTGACGTCCTGCACGTGCAGACGCCAGACTCACAGAAGCGAAGCCTGCGCGGCCACATTGGTGATCTGCAAGGGCCGACTTCTAGGGAATAGCAACATTCCATGTAGAAATCTCAATAGTAGCAACAGTGGAGGAGTGGCCTAGTGGTTAGGGTGGTGGAACTGAGTTGGATTCCCACTTCAGGCACAGGCAAGCTCCTGTGACTCTGGCAAGTCACTTAACCCTCCATTGCCCCATGTAGCCGCATTGAGCCTGCCATGAGTGGGAAAGCGCGGGGTATCAAATGTAACAAAAATAAATAAATAAGATAGCCAAACTGAAGGAAACCATTCCCAGTTTGGAATAATCTGTATGGACTACTTTATTGACTGAGAGAGGTGTTGAAGAGTGAGTGGATTCTGTGCCACCAGTCCGTTAGCTTTACTAGCTCTGGCTCTGCCCTCAACCAGTCCAAATAAAAATATATTTGTGTAGCTCATCTGAATCTCACCTAACGCAGGGTTGCATTTACACTGGGACCCAGTGAAACAAAGGTCTGACTTCAAACCCTTATTTTTGGTTTACAAGATTTTGCAGGATCTAGCATCACCCCTTCGGTTGGTGCAGCCAAACGGCAAATGCCTGGGTATGCTTATCCCCAGGTGGGTATGCAATTCTCCCTTCCCCCACCCCATGACCCCCATCTCTGCCCTCACTCCTAGCTGGTGGCCGGGATGCAGCGGCGTAGGAAGGGCGGGGCTCTGGGGTGGTCCGCCCCCGGGTGCAACGCTGCTGGAGGGTGCATAGCGCAGCCGCACACCTGTCGGCTCTGCTGTTTCCCTGCTCCCTCTGCCCCGGAACAGGTTACTTCCTGTTCCGGGCAGAGGGAGCAGGGAGCCAAGCGGAGCTGAGAGCCGCGCGGCTGCTCCCAGCAGCCAAGAATGCACCCGGGGGGGGGGGGGGGGGGGTCATGCACCGGGGGGGTGTGCATAGCACCAGGGGGGTATCGTGCTGCACCCGAGGGGTGGTGCGGCATTGGTGATCCGCCCCTGGTGGCAGCCCGACCTAGGATCGCCGCTGTCGGGATGCCAAGCTCCGCCAGGTCTCTCTCCTGCATGAGGTTGCTCCATTAGCAGCACTTATTCAGCAGGCACGCTTCGCTGCTAATGCCGGCTGTCCTGCGTATGCTCGGTTAGACCTGAACTGAGCATGTACGAGTAGGGTTACCATATGTCCTCTTTAAGATCGATTCAGTGAAGGGAAATCTCCCTCACCAATCTATTACATTTCTTGAAGGGGTGACAAACATGTGGATAAAGGTGAGCCGGTTGATATTGTGTATCTGGATTTCAGAAGGCGTTTGACAAACTATCTCATGAAAGACTCCAGAGGAAATTGGAGAGTCATGGGATAGGAGGTTGTGTTCTATTGTGGATTAAAAACTGGTTAAAGGATAGAAAACAGAGAGTAGGGTTAAATGGTCTGTATTCTCAATGGAGAAGGGTAGTTAGTGGAGTTCCCCATGGGTCTGTGCGGGACCACTACTTTTTAACATATATAAATGACCTATAGATGGCAGTCAACTAGTGAAGTAATTAAATTTGCAGATGACACAAAGTTGTTCAAAGTAGTTAAATTGCTGGGAGGATTGTGAAAAATTACAAGAGGACCTTAGAGACTGGGAGACTGGGGTCTAAATGGCGATGACGTTTAATGTGAGAAAGTGCAACGTGATGCATGTGGGAAAGAGGAACCGATTATAGCTACGTCATGCAAGGTTCCATGTTAGCCGTCACCGACCAAGAAGGGATCTAGGTGTCGTCGTTGATGATATGTTGAAACCTTCTGATCAGTGTGCTGCCTGCGGCTAAGAAAGCAAACAGAATGTAGGTATTATTAGGAAAGGAATGGAAAACAAAAATGAAGATGTTATAATGCCTTGTATCGCTCCATGGTGCGAATGCACCTCAAATATTGTGTTCAATTCTGGTTGCCGCATCTAAAAAAAGATATAGTGGAATTAGAAAAGGTGTAGAGAAGGGCGACAAAAATGATAAAGGGGATGGGACGACTTTCCCTATGAGGAAAGGCTAAAGCGGCTAGGGCTCTTCAGCTTGGAGAAAAGGCGGCTGAGGGGAGATATGATAGAGGTCTATAAAATAATGAATGGAGTTGAATGGGTAAATGTGAAGTGTCTGTTTACGCTTTCAAAAAATACTAGGACAGGAGGCATGCGATGCAGCTACAAAGTAGTACATTTAAATCGAATTGGAGAAAATATTTCTTCACTCACGAGTAATTAAACTCGGGAATTCGTTGCCAGAGAAGTGTGGTATAGTCAGTTAGCTTAACAGAGTTTTAAAAAGGGGTTGGACGGCTTCCTAAAGGAAAGTCCATAGACCATTATTAAATTGGACTTGGGAAAATCCACTATTTCTGGGATAAGCAGCATAAATGTTTTGTACTTTTTCGGGATCTTGCCAGGAATTTATGACCTGGATTGGCCAACTGTTGGAAATAGGATGCTGGGTTTGAATGGACCTTTGATCTGTCCCCAGTATGCAATACTTACGTACTTATGTCCTCTTTTTGGGTGTCTCTAGATATGTCCGTCAGGATTTTTAATTCTTAGGGAAATGTCCTCTTTTCTTTTATGTGCCTACCCACTTAATGAGACCACTCTCTGGCCTATTAGTCAGTCTGGACACATGGGGCGCTAAAGAGAGAGAGAAGCCATCGCTGATACCCCTCTCTGTTCCCCTGGTGGTTGAATCCGTCAAAGGAATTTTGTTCGTGCAGCACAACTTTAAGCATACGTCACGCAAAGACTTTCAATGTATCTCAGAAGCCAGCCAAAGTCGTTGAAGGACATGCGCTCTTCTGGTAAGTACGGTTCGGCTCAGACTCCGTCAAACATCAATCCAGAAGTACTTGAAAAGTAGATTTTCTACTAGCTGTACTGTAAGTAAGTCAGTGTCTGATGTGTGTTCATAAACTACGCTTAACTATTCTTTAGCAAAGTAGCAAACCATTTTTACTTTCCTGGCCTCTTTTTTGTCTCCGCAATATATGGTGACCTATGCATGAGAGAACGCCTAAGTGCGGTGAAGCAATAAACGCTGCTGTAGGCACCACAGCAGCAGGACATGTCTTCAACTGACGGTACTATGGCCAGCCCTGCTGGCCAGGAAAGCAGAGGGGTCCCGAGCCCGAAAGTGAGGGGGCGCAGGCCCCTGAGCCCACCCCATGGCTACGCCGCTGTTGGTGTGGCTTTGTAATCATACTCAAGGGCCTACGCCACTAAGCTGAGAATCTAGAGCTGCGTTGCTGCTCCGGTTACCCTAAGAAGGTTTCGCCAAGATCGCGGAACGTTTCGCAGACCATCTTCCGCTGCTTGTGCTATAACAAATTATGAAGCTCACGTTTTTTCATGAACACTGTCATGCCTGCTTATAACTAAGGCCTTTTCTGTATTTTATTGTACATTTGTACCCCACGCTTTCCCCACTCATGTAGCCATGCGGCTTACTTATTGTATACAGGTGCTATTTGTACTTGGGCAATGGAGGGTTAATGACTTGCCCAGAGTCACAAGGAGCCTAAAGGTGGGATTTGAACTCAGTTCCTCAGGACCAAGTCCACCACCCCTAGGCCACTCCTCCACTGTTGCGACTATTTGAGATTCTACATGGAATGTTGCTATTCCACTAGAAGTCGGCCCTTGCAGATCACCAATGTGGCTGCGCAGGCTTCTGTTTCTGTGAGTCTGACGTCCTGCCAGACTCACAGAAGCAGAAGCCTGCGCAGCCTTCTACATGGAATGTTGCTAGTGGAATAGCAACATTCCATGTAGAATCTCCAACAGTAGCAACATTCCATGTAGAATCTCCAATAGTATCTATTTTATTTGGTTACATTTGTACCCTGCGCTTTCCCACTCATGGCAGGCTCAATGCGGCTTACATGGGGCAATGGAGGTTAAGTGACTTGCCCAGAGTCACAAGGAGCTGCCTGTGCCTGAAGTGGGAATCAAAACTCAGTTCCTCAGTTCCCCAGGACCAAAGTCCACCACCCTAACCACTAGGCCACTCCTCCACTGTTGCTACTATTTGAGATTCTACATGGAATGTTGCTATTCCACTAGCAACATTCCATGTAGAAGTTGGCCCTTGCAGATCACCCAATGTGGGCCGCGCAGGCTTCTGCTTCTGTGAGGCTGACGTCCTGCAAGACGTCAGACTCACACCTGTGCAGCCTTCTAGTGGAATAGCAACATTCCATGTAGAATCTCCAATAGTATCTATTTAATTTTTGTTACATTTGACCCTGCGCTTTCCCACTCATGGCAGGCTCAATGCGGCTTACATATTGTATACAGGTACTTATTGTACCTGGGGCAATGGAGGGTTAACTGACTTGCCAGAGTCATCAGGAGCTGCCTGTGCCTGAAGTGGGAATTGAACTCAGTTCTCGGACCAAAGTCCCACCCCCTAGGCCACTCCTCCACTGTTGCTACTATTGGAGACTACATGCTCCCCCGACTGTAGGCCTGGCGACTGCCGTTACGACCAGAATAACCCTTTTGCCAGCAGAGGCGAGCCATAATGGATGAAGTGCCCAATGTATGGGCAAGAAATAAACCCCGGAGGACTGGCCGTTAACGCTGTCCCCATCTGGATTGAGCTCAAACCAAATGCTCAAGTTGTCAACCAAGGACAATACCACATTCCCTATGCAGCCCGGCATAGTATGCACACACATCTACAGAAACTCCTTCAACAGGGAGTCCTTAAACCAATCAGGTCCGCATGGAACACCCATTGTTGCCCGTTAAGAAGCCAGGAACATCCGAGTACAGACCGTCCAGGACCTGAGGAAAGTCAACAACCAGGTAGCCGACATAGTTGCTCTCGTACCAAACCCATACTCCATCCTAGCCCAAGTGCCATCCCAGACCAAGTGGTACAGTGTCATTGATTTGAAGGACGCCTTCTTTTCCATTCCTCTTGCTGTCGACAGCCAAAAGTTGTTTGCCTTCACGTGGGAAGACTTGCAGACGGGAACCAAGCAGCAATATACATGGACCCGTCTTCCCCAGGGGTTCAAGAACTCCCCCACCCTCTTCGGCGACCAACTCGCCCAGGACCTGAAGACGTACCAGGACGAATATGGGCCGGTCGTTCAATACGTGGACGACCTGTTGGTGGGCCGTGAAACGTACACGGACTGTGCTGAAGCTACTCTTACCTCTTGAAAACCCCTGGAAGCCCAGGGGTACCGGGCCAGTCGCAAGAAGGCCCAGATATGCGAGATCGAAGTCGAGTATCTGGGGTTTCGCCTCGAGAAGGAACCCGGAGGCTCGGTACCCCCCCGCACCCAGCTATCCGCAACCAACCCACTCCTGCAAATAAGAAGGAATTGCGAGCACTCCTCGGAGCCGCTGGATATTGCCGGATATGGATCATCAACTTCGCTGTTCTGACCCATGATCTGTACGCCAAGCTAAAAGGACCTGAACTCGAGGGCCAAACCCTCCAGTGGGAGAAACCCGAACTGAAAGCCCTTCAGGACCTCAAGGATGCCCTTGCGGCCCCACCAGCGCTCGGACTGCCAGACGTGACTAAGCCGTTCCACTTGTTCATCGACGAAAAGAAGGGACTGGCACTTGGAGTCCTCACCCAACTGGTCGGCACCTGGCAACGCCCTGTAGCATACCTCTCCAAGAGCATGGACAATGTGGCACGAGGATGGCCGGGCTGCCTACGAAGCATTGCGGCTGCCTGTTTGCTGATACACGAGGCCAATAAGCTCACCTTCGGCCAAACACTTTTTGTGACCACACCCCACACCATCCGCGGCCTGCTCGAGAGCCACGGACCCAGATGGATGACCAACTCCCGATTGGTTAAATACCAAGCCCTCCTGTGCGAAAATCCGGAGGTACGGATCCTGGACACAACTAACCTTAATCCTGCTACTCTCCTTCCGGCCCCTGAACCACCACTCCACGACTGTGAAGAGGTGATGGCCACTGTGCACTCGAGCAGACCTGACCTGAAGGACCAACCCTGGCAAGGGGGCATCACCCTTTTTACCGATGGAAGCAGCCAGGTGATAGAGGGAATTCGAAGAGCTGGCTATGCTGTTGTGTCTGAAGACCATGTGATCGAGGCTATGGCCCTGCCGCCCGGAACATCAGCCCAGAAGGCAGAGCTGATTGCCCTCACAAAAGCCCTCTTGTGGGCTGAAGGGAAAGTTGTTAACATCTACACCGACTCCAAATACGCCTTCCTCACCCTTCAAGTGCACGGAGCCTTGTACAAGGAAAGGGGATTTCTGACTGCTGAAGGGAAAGGACTTGCAAATGCCACGGAGATCTGCCAATTACTTGAGTCAGTATGGAAACCGAAGAAGGTAGCTGTGATGCACTGTAGGGCCCACACCGGCCGGACGGATCCCATTGCCCGCGGTAACCAACGGGCGGATGATGCTGCAAAAGGGCAAGTCAGCTCCCTCACTCTACTCATTCTTCTGACCCTGTGCTCGTTGTTCACCTCCCTGCAGAGATCCCCATCTACACCCCCCAAGAAACGGAATGGGCCCGACAAGAGGGCCTGGAATCACGCAACGGTTGGTGGATACTACAGGATGGGCGCATATGGATACCCGAAGCCTTGGCCTGGACGGTGGCCAAGGAGGCTCATGACCGCACCCACCTGGGCCGGGACGCTCTGGGGCGCCTACTCGACAAGACCTACTACATCAACAAACTGTCCCTGTGGACCAAAAATGCTTCCAGCCGATGCGCAACTTGTGCCCGGAACAACCCTCGAACGGGGCCCAGTCCTATGCCAGGACATGTCCTCCGAGGCACAAGCCCCTTCCAAGTCTGCCAGATTGACTTTACACACATGCCCCCGGCCCGGGGCTATAAAGCTATCCTCGTCGTCGTGTGTACCTACACCGGATGGATTGAAGCCCAGCCTACCAGAACGGAAATGGCTAAAGAAGTCACCTCCCTACTACTTCATCAAATCTTACCCAGATACGGTCTCCCCAAACAAATAAATTCTGACAACGGGCCCGCCTTCGCCAGCGAAGTAACACAACAGCTCAGTACCAGACTGGGCCTCGATTGGAAGTTACATTGTGCCTGGAGACCCCAAAGCAGTGGAGTGGTGGAGAGGGCTAACCGATCCCTGAAGAACCAGCTAGCCAAGCTATGCCAAGAAACAAAAGCCAAATGGCCCGACCTGCTTCCACTGGCCTTGCTACATCTTAGGTGTACCCCCAAGGCTACCGGCCTTACTCCTTACGAGATGATGTATGCTAGGCCACCACCCCTACCCTCTTTTCCCGACTCCTTGCAGATACAGGGCGAGAGTTCCATAGTGAGACAGATGAAAGCATTACACGAGGTAGTGCAAGACATCCAGCAATACACTGAAAGAGTAGCTCCCTTGGTTCTCACCAGTCCCACCCATCGGTTCAGGGTGGGAGATGAGGTCTGGGTAAAGGAGTGGGATGAATCGGACTGTCTGAAACCCAAATGGAAAGGGCCCTCCCTTGTTCTCCTAACGACTCCAACCGCTGTTAAAATTGCAGGAAGCCCAGTGTGGATACATTGGACCCGACTGAAGCCTGCCGCTCCTACTAGCAGCGCCCCGAAGCGTTGGACCACGCATCAACATCCTGACGCCCCACTACGGCTGACCCTCAGAAAGACGTGAACCGGCAGATCCATGCCTGCCCAGCAACAAAATCCCAGCTTTTGGACCCACTGCATCTTTGGCTCGGCGTTCATTGCAGCCATCATCGTGGGCCTTATAATCTTCTTGCTGCAAAGACTCGGATACCTCCCACCAAATATATAATGCTGAGTCTACTCATCCTCCTTTGCTCAGTCCCGAGCTATCCCATCGCCCTGAGCAAGAATTGCACTGAATGTTTGCGCCTGGTGCGCCATCGTATAGAGGGAGGATATCATCTAGTTACCACCCTCATTCACCAGACACAGCCCCCGGAAGGCGATTGCCGGCTTCTCCCGACCTGTGCCCTCATCACTCCGAATGGCCTCCAACAGTTCCATAGATGCCTTCAGGGAAATCTCACTATCTGCCATAGCCCTACCCAGCCAAGATACTACAATGTCACCCTCAGCGTAGGACTCCTTGCGTATGTGGCCGGGCCTCCGGGAGTTGAAGGAGATGGCATTCTGTATTACGTAAATTCCACTCGCATCCTTGTTGGGGGCATACAAACTGTAGCAACCCTAACCTTCGACGTCTGCGCCGCCATGGACAAACACCCTTGGTCTCGCAAATGTGGTAGCCAGAGTTGGCGTCAGGCATATGTGAACGATCACAAGTATGTCTGCCCCTTCAGCCCTGACATGAGATGTTGTTCCCCGTGGGTCTGGCTCCCATGTGCCGGTGACACGCGAGCCTCGGGCTGGGACCGAGTATGTGCCTATACGGGAGGAGGATATGCTGGATGCACCGGCCTGGGCGAGTTTCGTCGAGGTTCTGGCAACTATGTGTCCCTGGACTGGCCCATCCGAAGCCACGACCGGCCATGGCGAGGAACGTGGGGCCTTGGCATTGACGGTGGAGGGATGGATCCGCTGACGTATATTACCATATACCAGAGCATTGAGGAGAAGGCTCCCACACATTACCAGACCACGGTTGTCGGGTACCAAGATGTATTCGATGAAATCGCTCGTGCAGAACAAACGGAGACTAAATTCCCCATTTCCCCAGAAGCCCGGAATATGTTCCTCAACTTGGCCGAAAACATTGCCCTCTCCCTGGGCATTGCCAACTGTTTCGTCTGTGGAGGCACCGACATGGGTGAACAATGGCCCTGGGAAGCGAGAGAGATCCGGCAGCAAACATGGGATGCCCTCAACACCACTAACATTACCTTTCCCCAACGGCCGAAGCCGTACGAATGGGCCCTCAGAACAAATATCATAGGTACCCTCTGCGCTAGTCGAGCGCCATCGAAGCGGTACTCTGTACCAGTGGGAGATTCTGCTTGTACAGGGGTCCTTCAATATAATGGAAGCCGGACGACCTGGTGGCAAACGGATAACCTGCCCGCCCCGGAGCCCATCTGGACAGAACCCACCTTGAACACGACCTGGACATACGGAGGAAACGCCTCCCTCAAGTGGGTAGCCCCGGAGGGCTACTACTACATCTGCGGACGTAGGGCCTACGAACAGCTCCCGGCCCGCTGGTACGGCACCTGTCTCTTGGGCACTGTCCGACCTAGCTTTTTCCTTCTGCCCCTGCGAGTCGGCGAGACTTTGGGTATTCCCCTATACGTGGAAAAGGGGCCAGATAACCCTGCCAGACGTAAACGGTCTTTCCTAAACACCAAGCCAAAAGTCCAAATTGGAGATTGGAAAGACAATGAGTGGCCTCCAGAACGCATTATTCATTACTATGGACCGGCCACATGGGCTGAAGATGGTACATACGGGTACCGAACCCCTATCTATATGCTGAATCGCATTATTCGCCTACAGGCTGTGCTCGAAATCCTTACTAACGATTCGGCCCTTGCCCTCAATATCTTAGCCCGACAAAACACTAAGCTCATTACCGCAGTTTACCAAAATCGCTTGGCTCTTGACTACCTCCTAGCCCAGGAGGGCGGGGTGTGTGGCAAGTTTAACCTCAGTAATTGCTGCTTACAGATTGATGACCAGAGCCAGGTCATCAAAGAGATAACTGACCGGATGGTCAAATTGGCCCATGTCCCCGTCCAGACCTGGAACAGCGCGTGGGATTGGACTTCCTCCCTAACCAGCTGGTTGCCAACCTCCGGGAGCCTGCAAGGCCTCCTCATCATGGGTGGCCTGTTCTTGTTGTCCTGCTTATTAATACCCTTATCTCTTCCCTTAGTTTTCAGGTGTCTCCGCTCCACCATGGAAAGCATCGCTGACCGCCGTGCTGCTGCCCAACTTATGGCTCTCCAGATGTACTCCCCCATTCCCCAGTCTGATGAAGCTTACGACGAAGCACCTTGTGGCTGATGTGCACTTTGGACCCCCTGAGTCACTTAATGGGCCAGTACCCTTGTGCCAGCAAAAGACCGGCTACAAAGGGGGGGGGATTCCTCTAGGGACCCTCCGTCTCAACCCCGGCGAAGCAACCGACGGCTGCGCAAGGGCTTAGGGCTCGCTTGATGCCTCTTTCGCTAACTATTCTTGTCCTTTCTTTCCTTTTCAGGGTCCATGGAGGTGATACTCTCCACCAGAATGGATGTTCAAGTATCAAAAGGGGGGAATGAAGGAGTGGAACGCCGGATACTACTCGAATACTATGAGTACTACCCGAATACTACTGAACAACAGGACAACCTCATGTTTTGTGCCTACTGATGGACTTATACTTATGCACTCTACCTCTGCTTTTGGCTATTCAGCCATACTTCATTACTGCACTGGACATTTGTGCCTTATCCAGTTTTACTGTTTACTAACGAAAGAAGTTGCTGTTTACTAATGTAAGGACAGAATGCAGGATTATTAGACTTATAGCTTGTAACAGTAGTTTGCAAGGCATATACCAGACCAGCTTGCATGTAGCAACGCGACCTTGGAGGGTGCTGACACCCCCTGCATTCCTGAGCCGAACCTTATCTCCTGTGCTAGAAAGGAGCATTGTGTGTGTGTGAAGAATAAGCTGCTAAGTTTCGTTTTTCTTGCCAGTATCATTTCAGTGTTATGACGTGAGTGCGTACTGGGACTACAATTTTGTACTGTAAGAACTACAAATGTTTACTGCGCATGCCAGTTGTGACGTGTAAGGGGCCAAATGCGCAGGCCCAGTAGGGAAGTATAAATGTAAGTGTCAGATGATTTATGACACACAGTGTCCCGAGACTACTCGGTGCTGTTCACTTGCTAGCAATAAAGTTGCCTTGTTTGGAACCAAATTTTGCCTTTCGTCTCCTGATTTCCCACCTGTTTCAATTCCACTAGCAACATTCCATGTAGAAGTCGGCCCTTGCAGATCACCAATGTGGCCGCGCAGGCTTCTGCTTCTGTGAGTCTGACGGCCTGCACGTATGTGCAGGACGTCAGACTCACAGAAACAGAAGACTGCGCAGCCTTCTACATGGAATGTTTCTAGTGGAATAGCAACATTCCATGTAGAATCTCCAATAGTAGCAACAGAATCTCAGTAGTAGCAACATTCCATGTTGAATCTCCAATAGTAGAACATTCCATGTAGAATCTCCAATAGTATCTATTTTATTTTGCTTACATTTGTACCCTGCGCTTTCCTACTCATGGCAGGCTCAATGCGGCTTACATGGGGCAATGGAGGGTTAAGTGACTTGCCCAGAGTCACAAGGAGCTGCCTGTGCCTGAAGTGGGAATCAAACTGTTCCTCAGTTCCCCAGGACCAAAGTCCACCACCCTAACCACTAGGCCACTCCTCCACTGTTGCTACTATTTGAGATTCTACATGGAATGTTGCTATTCCACTAGCAACATTCCATGTAGAAGTCGGCCCTTGCAGATCACCAATGTGGCCGCGCAGGCTTCTGCTTCTGTGAGTCTGACGGCCTGCACGTATGTGCAGGACGTCAGACTCACAGAAACAGAAGACTGCGCAGCCTTCTACATGGAATGTTCCTAGTGGAATAGCAACATTCCATGTAGAATCTCCAACAGTAGCAACATTCCATGTAGAATCTCCAATAGTATCTATTTTATTTTGGTTACATTTGTACCCTGCGCTTTCCCACTCATGGCAGGCTCAATGCGGCTTACATGGGGCAATGGAGGGTTAAGTGACTTGCCCAGAGTCACAAGGAGCTGCCTGTGCCTGAAGTGGGAATCAAACTCAGTTCCTCAGTTCCCCAGGACCAAAGTCCACCACCCTAACCACTAGGCCACTCCTCCACTGTTGCTACTATTTGAGATTCTACATGGAATGTTGCTATTCCACTAGCAACATTCCATGTAGAAGTCGGCCCTTGCAGATCACCAATGTGGCCGCGCAGGCTTCTGCTTCTGTGAGTCTGACGGCCTGCACGTATGTGCAGGACGTCAGACTCACAGAAACAGAAGACTGCGCAGCCTTCTACATGGAATGTTCCTAGTGGAATAGCAACATTCCATGTAGAATCTCCAATAGTAGCAACAGAATCTCAGTAGTAGCAACATTCCATGTTGAATCTCCAATAGTAGAACATTCCATGTAGAATCTCCAATAGTATCTATTTTATTTTGCTTACATTTGTACCCTGCGCTTTCCTACTCATGGCAGGCTCAATGCGGCTTACATGGGGCAATGGAGGGTTAAGTGACTTGCCCGGAGTCACAAGGAGCTGCCTGTGCCTGAAGTGGGAATCAAACTCAGTTCCCCAGGACCAAAGTCCACCACCCTAACCACTAGGCCACTCCTCCACATGTTCTATTTTCAAATTTTGATTTGAATTTACCTCTCCGCTCTCATCTCTCCCTACATTCCTCCCCGTGAACTCCGCTCACTGGACAAATCTCTCTTGTAGTTCCCCTTCTCCTCCACTGCTAACTCCAGGCTTCACTCCTTTTCTCTCGCGGCATCTTATGCCTGGAATAGACTTCCTGGACCTATACGTCTAGCTCCATCTCTACCTATTTTCAAATCTATGCTGAAACCCCACCTGTTCACTGCTGCTTTTTAGCTCCTAGCTACTACTCAATTGCCCTCCCCTTGTCCCTTCCTTCCTTCTCACCATTACTTCTTCACTCATAACTGTCTTGTCTGTCTGTATTATTTAGATGTAAGCTCTTTTGATCAGGGACTGCCTCTTTGTATCAGGTGTTCAGCGCTGCGTGCGTCTGGTAGCGCTATACAAATGCTAATAATAATAATTATAATTATATCTTTATGTTCAATGCTTTTCGTGTATTGCAGTCTACGCTGCGAATCGCTTTGAAGCTGTTTTTCGGGGACCTGAGATCTATGAGGAAGTCAGATAAATAAATGAATGTCTGGTTGTTCTGAAGCAGAAATGAGCTGCAGGAAGATGGATTCCAGTTCTGATATCCGGTCCGTGCCTGGACTGCCGACGGATGCAAAGTGCCGGGCTGCCGGGACAATGACAGATGCCAAGGTGGTTGAAAGGAGGAGAGAGAGATTATTCACTCAGCGTAGCGCGCTGGATCGATAAGACATTGTCAGTCATCTGAGTGGTGGCGAGAAACTGATGAGCAGATGAACTGAAAAGCTCTACTTGCTAGAATTAAAAAAAGAAAAAAAAGCGGAGGCGAGCACCTCTTAATGCTTTCACTTTATTGACCGACCATACATTAGAGCTGTAGGCTCTCTTCTTGATTAGTAAATTACTACTTAAGCGTCGTCTTCGTTTCCCCTTTTCTTCTGCCTGCAGTTGTCTATTACTTATCTAACCTGAACAGAACCTATTGACCTGAACATCTGTCCCACTTATTTTATTCTGTTTAATGCCTCTGTGCTAATCCGTAGATTAAAGAGCAGGCCTGATGCAAATGGGCAGGGGGGTGTGGAGGGGACGATTGCACCTTTGCTGCCTACACTGTAGCAGTTCTGCGGTGGGGTAGTGAGTATGTGTTGTGTGTCTGTGCATGCATGCATGTGTGTTTTCTGCATCTGTTCAGTGGTACTAAGCACCCGCCACGCTGGGAAAAGACCAAAGGTCCATCAAGCCCAGCACTCTGTCTCCAACAGCGGCCAATCCAGGCCCCAAGAACCTGGCAAAAAACCCAAAATTTAATTAACGATCAGTGGACTTTTCCTTCAGAAATCTGTCCGGACCCCTTTAAACTCAGCAAGGCAGTTGCCGTCACTACCTTCTCCGGCAATGAGTTCCAGAGTCCTAACCACACGCTGAGTAAAGAAAAACTTTCTCCAATTTGTTTTAAACCTACCACATTCTAATTTCATCTTGTGTCCCCTGGTTCTATTATTGTTAGAAAGCGTAAACAAACGCTTCACATCTGTCTGCTCTACCCCACTCATTATTTTGTAGACCTCTATCATATCACCCCTCAGCCGCCTTTTCTCCAGGCTAAAGAGTCCTAGCCTTCTTAACCTCTCCTCATAGGGTAGTCGACCCATCCCTTTTATCATTTTTGTCGCCCTTCTCTGCACCTTCTCCAATTCCTTTATATCTTTTTTGAGATGAGGCGACCAGAACTGGTAGGGGTCATGTCTTGTGTATTGCAGCATCTGTTTGGTGATGGGGCTGTGCGTGTGGGGGTGGGGGTGTGCGGCTGCATCTGTTCTGTGGTGGGATTGTCTGTGTATCAGGGGCATGGCAAGAAGTCCGTTTTTGGGGTTGCTCAAAGGTGGACTGAGGGGGTCTGATATTCTCTTCGCCTTCCCCTCCCCCGCAGCCGTCACCACCGCATTAAAATATTAACCTTTGCTGCCGGGATGCCAAGCCCCACCGTCCAAGACGTCTCCTGCCCGAGTCACGCTTCTGCTGAACTAGCAACGTTAATATCAGCAGGCGCACTTTGATAGTTTTAATGAACTGGTGAGCAGTATATAAACATTTTTTTTAACAGAATAATAATACCGCTGTAGCCTGTGCCACACCTGTTCTAGGGTGGGGCAGTATAGCCGTATGCTGGGGGGGGGGGGGGGGTTTGCATTCCTGCTGTTTGTGTATTTGTTCTGTGATAGTGCAATGCACTTTCCTTCTTGTCTAAGTTTAGTTTTAAAATTTGAATGAACCATTTTTGTTTAATATGTTACCACGTTAATGGACTTAAAAAACACATGGGGTCGATATTCAAAGCAATATTCTTTAGATTAAGAATTTTATGCAGATTTTGACCGTTTCTTTTGTATACCCTAGAGGAGAGGAGGGACGGGGGATATATGGTGCGGACGTTTAAATACTTAAATAGTATTAATATAGAAACAAATATTTTCCAGAGAAGGGAAAATGGTAAAACTAGAGGTCATGAATTGAGGTTGCGGGGTGGTAGACTTAGGAGTATGTGGTAACAATGATTAGCATATCTGTATTTAAAAAAAGGTTTGGACATGTTCCTGGAGGAAAAGTCTATAGTCTGCTATTGAGACAGACATGGGAAGCAACTGCTTGCCCTGGGATTGGTAGCATGGAATGTTGCTACTCTTTGAGATTCTGAATGGAATCTTGTCACTCTTATAATTCCAGAATCTTGCTATTCTTTGGTTTTTTGTTTTTTTTTGTTACATTTGTCCCCACACTTTCCCACTCATGGCAGGCTCAATGTGGCGGGCAATGGAGGGTTAAGTGACTTGCCCAGAGTCACAAGGAGCTGCCTGTGCCGGGAATCAAACTCAGTTTCCGCAGGACCAAAGTCCACCACCCTAACCACTAGGCACGCCTCCTGTTGATACTGTTTGATAAAGGGGATAGGAGACTTTCCTTTGAGGAAAAGCTAAAGCGGCTAGGGCTCTTCAGCTTGGAGAAAAGGCGGTTGAGGGGAGATATGATAGAAGTCTATAAATAATGAGTGGAGTGGAACGGGTAGACGTGAATCGCTTGATTACTCTTTCCAAAATAGTAGGACTAGGGGTCATGCGATGAAGCTACCAGTAGTAAATTTAATACGAATTGGAGAAAATCTTTCTTCACTCAACGTGTTATTAAACTCTGGAATTCGTTGCCAGAGAATGTGGTAAAGACAGTTAGCTTAGCGGGGTTTAAAAAGGGTCTGGACAGCTTCCTAAAGGAAAAGTCCATAGACCATTATTAAATTGACTTTGTAAAATCCACTGCTTATTTCTGGGATAAGCAGCATAAAATGTATTTGTGACCTGGATAGACCACTGTTGAAAATAGGATGCTGGTCTTGATGGACCTCATTGACTTTATCCCTTCTTTTGTATACATTTGTATGTTGTTGGAGAGCCCAATAAATGAGAATTTTATTCTAAGAACAGCCTCCCTGCTACATTTTCTTTTCTGTGAATTTGTTGTACCTGTCTAATGTTACCTTTTACTGTTGAAGCCTATCTTTAGGGTACCCATCATGAGTCTATGTGGGTTGGGAGAGTTCAAAGGTACATTTATTTGATCAACCACCTAAGGACATACCATCAAAGTGGTGTACATATAAAATCAATATAATAATACAATTAAAATACAGTTATAAAAATATGCTAATAGAAAAGCACATAAACATAACAAATACAGTTCACAAAAATACTAACACATTTTATCAAATACTAGCCATCAAGCCCGTAAAAAGGGCACGTATTAGTGCAGACCAATTTGATGGGGCCCCATCTTAGCCACGCCCCACCCTAGCTCCATCCACCGAGCTCCTTCTGAGCTCCAGGGCCAGCCACCCCTCCCTCCGAGCTCCAGGGCCATCCCCTCCGAGTTCCAGGACCATCACCCTCCCTCCGAGGCCTCCCTCTCGAGCTCCAAGGCCCCCTCCCTCCCCTCTCTCCCAGCTCCAAGGCCCCCTCCCTCCCTCCCCCCTGTCTCCCAGCTCCAAGGCCCCCTCCTTCCCTCTCTCCCAGCTCCAAGGCCCCCCTCCCTCCCTCTCTTCCAGCTCCAAGGCCCCCCTCCCTCCCCCTCTCTCTCCCAGCTCCATCCCTCTCTCCCAGCTCCATCCCTCTGTCCCAGCTCCAAGGTCCCCCTCCCTCCCCCTCTCTCCCAGCTCCAAGGCCCCCCTCCTTCCAAGCTCCAGTCCCCCTCCCTCCATATTGTAAACGTCATTCTTACCTCGTCAGGTTACAGCAGCAGGCAGCAGCAGTGAAACGCATGCGAGCTGTGTGCTTCAGGAGCCTTCCTTTCTCTCTCTCTGCTCTGGTCCCGCCCTCATTTCCTGTTTGCAGGAGGGCGGGACCACAGCTGAGAGAGGGACGGGAAGGCTCTTGAAACGCCGAGCAGCTCGCAGCTCGCACGCTTTTCACTGCTGCCGCCTGCCGCCATAACCCCGACAACGTAATTTTGATGACGTTATAATTCTGAGGGAGGGGCGGTCGGGGTGGAGTCGCCCTGCCTCTGGACGACGTAACGACGTGTAAACGCCAGAGGGAGGGGGAGTGGAACTCGACGGCTGTTCGTGGCGGAGTCGCCCCGCCTCTAGACTGTTGCTCTTTCAACGTTCGGACTCTACTGCGCATTTGCAGGTGAGTCGGTCACGTCTCATTTATATGTTTGATAACATGTTTGCTGAGCCCCAGTACCACACTGGAAACTAAGAGCCCCTTGTATGTTTTTCATGCGCGCTGAGGCCCCCTTTTACCACAGCGGGTAAAAGGGAAGTCTCTCTTTCCAGCAGGAAATGGCCATGCGGCAAGTAAAGCACTTGCCCCACGGCTATTTCGGGAGGGAGCCCTTACCGCCACCCATTGAGGTGATGGTAGGGGCTCCCATGCTAACCCAGCGGTAACCGATTACCGCCAGGTACACTCCGGCGCTACAAAAATAAATATATTTTTGTAGCGCTGGATATGAGAGCATGCTAGAGATGAGGGTAACGTTGGGCTGCTGCAGTAGCCTGGCGGTACTTCCTGTTTAGCGAGCGGTAAGCCCATGTTGGGTGGGGGGGGGGGGGGGAGCAAATTCCCAGGGCCTTTGGCCTCCAAGGGGGACACGGCGCCAGGGTCTCTCTCTTTCTCATGCTCCTGACGGGACCCGAGTGATCGCTTCCCGACAGGAGCAGGAGAGGGAAAACTCCGCTGGAGCTTGGAGGATTTCTCTGATTACTAGAAATCCCATTACTTAAGCCAAAGCATAAATATATTACCCAAAAAACCTTCTATATAGACTGGACTTGGGAAAATCCACTGCTTATTTCTGGGATAAGCAGCATAAAAGGTATTGTACTGTTTTGGGATCTTGCCAGGCACTTGTGACCTGGATTGGCCACTGTTGGAAACAGGATACTAGGCTTGATGGATGGACCTTCGCTCTGTCCCAGTATGGCAACACATACTTAAGGTACCTCTCATATTAGCCAGTTGTAACAGAAATGACTATATTTGCTGTATTTTTAATATGACTGGATTTAATCATAGAACTGACTTTATTCAACGTGATTTTAGTGCAACTCCCAAGTGTGAAATTCAATATTTCAAAAACAACTAAGAAATAAGATCCAGTGCCTCGTGAATACAACACAATATGATTAAAACAATCATTTAAGCTACAAACGCATCTTTTTGATTTCTATCGAGTCTACATGCTGTGTGCTAAACGCTGAGAATTTCATGGTCTCCCTAGAGCCTGACTTGACAAGTTTCATCGAAATGACTCTTTGGGGGCTGAAGACTGACTGCAGCCTGCTAGAATTATCAGCATTTCTCTGTGAGTTTTACACAAAAATTAACTAGAAAGGCAGGGATGTAATTCTCAGCAATAACTTTACTGAAGAGAACTGGGTTTAACGAGAAAAAACAGGAAAAACAAAGCAATGGGCATTTGTACTACCCTCTCGTCCCAACACAGCACGGTACAACCCCACAATTATCAACACCCCAGATTACACCCTCCCTATCTCAGACAGCCTGAACATCCTCGGCGTCACATTGGACCGCAACCTAACACTAGAGAGCCAAGTGACATCCACAACAAAGAAAATGTTCCATTCAATGTGGAAACTGAAAGGCGTGAAACAATTCTTCACGAGGGAAACATTTCGCAACCTGAGACGATCAATGGTACTAAGCCAGGTAGACTACTGCAATGGAATTTATGCGGGATGCAAAGAACAAACCTTAAAGAAACTTCAGACCGCTCAAAACATGGCAGCATTGGAGCCGACTCTGTGGGTGCTGTGGGTGCTTGAGCACCCGCAATCAAGGGCATATCTGCGTGGGGCCACAGGGGCCTGGGCCCCCGCAGATTTCGCCCTGGCCCCCCCTCCCGCCGCCAGCCCTCCCCCGCTGCCGTTTCTTACTTTTGCGCCGAGGTCCGCTTCCTCCTGCGCCTTTAAAAATATTTCTTCAGCTGGCGGGGGACCCTAACCCCGCCCGCCAGCCAACCCGAGGTGACGCCTTTCAAGTTCTTCATCCGCCGTGGCCGACGTGCTGGAGTTGAGCGGCTGAATCCAGTTCGGAGTCTGACGTCTACCCCTTCTGACTTCTCTAAACTGACTGCAACTTCGAGCAGATGCACCCCGTTTAAAGCATGTAGCCCTTCCCTTGGAGAAAGCTGCAAACGTCCAAGTGCTCGTCAGGGATATCCTTTTTTGTTTTAGTGAAGGACGTCCATGTTAGGCACTTTAGAAGGACGTCCCTGACGAGCACAGGACATTTTATTTTCCAGATTGTCGTCCGTTTTTGGAGCTTGTTCAGCTCTGCAAGAATTCTTTTTACCTTCCGAATCCATCACAGCAGCCCCAACGAGAGGGACAGATATACTCATATCACTCCTCTCCTCAAGTCACTTCACTGGCTTCCGATCAGATACCGCATTCAGTTCAAGCTTCTCCTACTCACCTACAAATGCACTCGATCCGCAGCCCCTCATTACTTCTCTACCCTCATCTCCCCCTACGTTCCTACCCATAACCTCTGCTCTCAAGACAAATTCCTCCTTTCAGTACCCTTCTCCACCATCGCCAACTCCAGGCTCCACCCTTTCTGCCTCGCCTCACCCCATGCGTGGATCAAACTCCCTGAGCCCATACGACAGGCCCCCTCCCTGCCCATCTTCAAATCATTGCTCAAAACCCACCTCTTCAATGTCGCCTTCGGCACCTAACCACCACACCTCTACTCAGGAAATCTAGACTGCATCAACTTGACATTTTGTCCTTTAGATTGTAAGCTCTTTTGAGCAGGGACCGTCCTTCTTTGTTGATTTGTACAGCGCTGCGTAACCCTAGTAGCGCTCTAGAAATGTTAAGTAGTAGTAGTAGTAGTAGTAGGGGATCGGAAAACAGTAGTGCATCTCATTACAATACGAATTTTACTCATCATAATACTAATTTGCTCATCCGCATTCCGTTTTCGTTAGCTGCTACCGTGACAGGGCAATGCCCTTTAGTGAATGTCCTGGTTTACTACTTGCACGTTAAACTGGCTAGAACCAGTTTAAAACCCACGTCGCTGGCTCGTTAACTTTAGTGCACCTGGCCCTAGAGGCTCATTATCTGTCTTCTGATTGTTTATTCTCTAGCCCTCCTGCTGCTTTAAGGCTTTTGCAGTGTCTTTGTGACTTGGTTGGTGGAGGATGTCGTCTCTGGAGTTTCCAGTGCCATGCCTGCGCTTTGATGTGCTGATCAAAAAGCAGAAAATGAAATTTTAATAATAAGCAAATAAAAACATGTCTTTGCTGATTAAGTTTTGCAAGTTTGAAGCTGTTTACCAGCGCTGCGATGACACCATAGCAGAACGAGAAAGTATTTCCTGAGCACTGGGGCGTTAGGTTTGGCCAGCTATACAGGAGAGGAATGGCTTGGTGATTAGCATAACGGGCGAGAGTACAAATCCTGTTACTGCTTGTGACCTTGGGCAAATCATTACCTCCGGTTTCCTCATGTAAGCTCTTTTTGGTAGGGACCTGTTGAGCACTTATCACCGCTGTACAGCACTGCAAACATCCAGTAGTGCTATAAAAATATGTATATTACAGATCCCTTGCCTCCTTCTTCATTACCACTCAGTTTTCTGATCTCCATTTGAAGGACTGAAAAAGGAGTAATTCTACCACAAATGATTAGTGCATGTAAATTCCATTCAGTAGGTGTTGGGTACAATAAGAGTAATCCGCCCCTTTCTTTCCGAGCACTCTACCAAAACCCTCATCCACACCCTTGTCACCTCTCGTTTAGACTACTGCAATCTGCTTCTTGCTGGCCTCCCACTTAGTCACCTCTCCCCTCTCCAGTCGGTTCAAAACTCTGCTGCCCGTCTCGTCTTCCGCCAGGGTCGCTTTACTCATACTTCCCCTCTCCTCAAGACCCTTCACTGGCTCCCTATCCGTTTTCACATCCTGTTCAAACTTCTTCTACTAACCTATAAATGTATTCACTCTGCTGCTCCCCAGTATCTCTCCACACTCATCCTTCCCTACACCCCTTCCCGTGCACTCCGCTCCATGGATAAATCCTTCTTATCTGTTCCCTTCTCCACTACTGCCAACTCCAGACTTCGCGCCTTCTGTCTCGCTGCACCCTACGCCTGAAATAAACTTCCTGAGCCCCTACGTCTTGCCCCATCCTTGGCCACCTTTAAATCTAGACTGAAAGCCCACCTCTTTAACATTGCTTTTGACTGGTAACCACTTGTAACCACTCGCCTCCACCTACCCTCCTCTCTTCCTTCCCGTTCACATTAATTGATTTGATTTGCTTACTTTATTTACTTTTTTGTCTATTAGATTGTAAACTCTTTGAGCAGGGACTGTCTTTCTTCTATGTTTGTGCAGCGCTGCGTACGCCTTGTAGCGCTATAGAAATGCTAAATAGTAGTAGTAGTAGTAATTCTTTAACAGGGATATACAATTAGATGCTGTATAATTTTTAGGGTGTATTTACCCCTCCCATATAGTGGACCACCCACTAATACTTAGGAAGAAATAAACCACCCAAGGCTGCATCAGTTTGCTCTTTATTAGATACTAGTAAAAAAGGCCAGTTTCTGACACAAATGAAACGGGCGCTAGCAAGGTTTTCCTCGGAGTGTGTATGTTTGGGAGAGTGTATGTGAGAGTGAGTGTTTGAGAGTCAGAGTGAAAGTGTGAGTCCAATCCATGCTCCTCTGTCACCTGGCCCCTCCATTCATCCCTATCCAGCAATTCCGCTGTCTCCCTGAGGCCTGCCCTGCAATCCATATCCATCCATGGCCATCTGTCCCCTCCATTCATCCCTATCCAGCAATTCCCCTCTCCCTGAGTCCTGCCCTTCCAATCCATGCACCTCTGTCACCTGGCTTCTCCATTCATCCCTATCCACAATTCCCCTGTCTGCCTGAGGCCTGCCCTGCAATCCATATGCATCCATGCCCATCTGTGCCCTCCATTCATCCCTATCCAGCAATTCCCCTCTCCCTGAGTCCTGCCCTTCCAATCCATGCCCATCCATGCTCATCTGTCACCTGGCCCCTCCATTTTTTCCTATCCAGCATTTTCCCTCTCTGCCTGAGGCCTGCCCTGCAATCCATATCCATCCATGCCCATCTGTCCCCTCCATTCATCCCTATCCAGCAATTCCCCTCTCCCTGAGTCCTGCCCTTCCAATCCATGCCCATCCATGCTCATCTGTCACCTGGCCCCTCCATTTTTCCCTATCCAGCATTTCCCCTCTCTGCCTGAGGCCTGGCCTGCAATCCATATCCATCCATGGCCATCTGTCCCCTCCATTCATCCCTATCCAGCAATTCCCCTCTCCCTGAGTCCTGCCCTTCCAATCCATGCCCATCCATGCTCATCTGTCACCTGGCCCCTCCATTTTTTCCTATCCAGCATTTTCCCTCTCTGCCTGAGGCCTGTCCTGCAATCCATATCCATCCATGCCCATCTGTCCCCTCCATTCATCCCTATCCAGCAATTCCCCTCTCCCTGAGTCCTGCCCTTCCAATCCATGCCCATCCATGCTCATCTGTCACCTGGCCCCTCCATTTTTCCCTATCCAGCAATTGCCCTCTCTCCCTGAGGCCTGCCCTGCAATCCATATCCATCCATGCCCATCTGTCCCCTCTATTCATCCCTATCCAGCAATTTCCCTCTCTCTCTGAGTCCTGCCCTCCCAATCCATGCCCATCCATGCTCCTCTGTCCCCTGCCCCCTCCATTTATCCCTTTCCAGCAATTGCCCTCTCTCCCTGAGCCCTGCCCTCCCAATCCATGCCCATCCATGCTCCTCTGTCCCCTGCCGCCTTCATTCATCCTTTTCCAGCAAGTCCCCTGTCTCCCTTCCATGACCCCCCTTCGCATCCATGCTCCTCTCTCTCCCATGTCCCAGCCTGGGCCGCCCTCTTCTCCCCCCCCCCCTTCGCATCCATGCTGTCGTTCCTCCCTTGCCCTCCCGCTCCCATTGTTGTACTTTAGTGGCCACCCTCTTCTCTCCCCCCAACATGGGTTTTTTTTTTTTTCTTGTTTTTAAATTTACCTCCGTGGCGCTTCCGGCAGCGAAACGTCAGGGAAGGAGGCGGTGCTCCCGACGTCTAGGTTTCCCTTCGCTGTGTTCCGCCTTCTTTTGACGTCATCCTTGACGTCAGAAGAAGGCGGAACACAGCGAAGGGAAGGCTAGACGTCGAGAGCGCCGCCTCCTTCTCTGACGCTTTGCTGCTGAGCGTTGCGATTGGTTGAAAGTCATTGCTCTGCCCTCGACGTCATCACGTTTGACGCGTGGGCGGGGCAGACACAATGCGATCTCACCCCCTTCACTTAGAATGTTGGCTAACAGAGGCTTCAGAACGTTGGAGGTGCGTTTTATATAGAGAGATCTTATCAAGTACTTGTACAATTAGCAGGTCAGAGATATCTCACGGAGAGTACAGAATATTACTACATAAAATTACCTCTATATCTGAGACTCCAAAGAATATACAAGTAACATGTACAATCAATTGGTTATGGGAATATATTACCCCAGCTACACATAGGTGTTCTCTGGGTATGAGTCTTTAATATTTTGTTTTACTACTCAATAGCCAATTAGTAGATATAAAAGACTCAAAGCTACCTATGAGAAAGCAATTGGATTACTTGCCAATTCAGATACAATTCATTGGTTTCTACTACTACTACTACTACTACTACTACTACTACTTAACATTTCTAGAGCGCTACTAGGGTTACGCAGCGCTGTACAGTTTAACAAAGAAGGACAGTCCCTGCTCAAAGGAGCTTACAATCTAAAGGACAGCTCTGTGGCTGTCTCTCTGGCTTGAAGTAGGAAGTACACTCATTTTTATATGTCCACTCAGGATCCGGATAATATGACAGTGCGCACACCTTATTGGATCTATGCTAATATAATGGTTAACACTGATTGGTTATGGTAATAAGTTGGTTAATATTTACTTGGAAAAGTCAATAATAGACTTGCTTTTATTGGAAATCTAAGTCATCTTCCTGAGAAGCCATCTTTGTTCTGTTTTTCAAGAACATTTGTGACCACACTGTTGCTAAACGATGCCACTCTGTTCTTTCCCACTCACGCCCGTTCCTCATTCTGCTGCATGAGAGTGTCACAACAGATCATGAGTTCTGCAGTCACACTGGAATTCAGGTTAGAGTCATAGGCCTATAAGGTTTTCTCTCATTTTAGATCCTGAACCAAAGTCAGGCCTTGGATCAAGGCTCATAGCTGTAGTACTAATATACAATGCTTAGAGAGCATCTAGCTTAGAAGCCTATCCTATAAAGGAAAGTATTCTATATTTATATCCCACCTTTGTCCAAGGTGGGTAACAATATTCACATACGTAGTCTTGAACACATAACAATCGCTAAGCATGTTAAGCTAAAACATGATTACTAGACTAGTCCTAACCAAGAAAAAAAAAATAACACAGAGAAAGAGAAAGAAGGGCCAATCAGCTAAGCCTTCATGTGCCAATAAGGCTTTCACAGACAGATGCGTTTTTAGCAGTCGCTTGAATTGTTGGATGTCTTCACATGAACTCAGGTATCCTGGTAGAGTATTCCACGTGGATGGGGCAGTGATAGAGAAGGCCCACAGTTTTGTCTCAACGTAAACAGAGTTGATGGGATGTCTCAAGATCTTAGTGCTCGTTTTGGTTTATAATGGTTACAGAATATTTCGAAAATAGGCTGGAACGTTCCCAAATATACGTTGATGAGTCTATACAAGAGTGTTGAATTGAAGAAGCTCCTACTTTGGCATCAGTGTCCCCCCCCCACACACAAAAATTGCAGCATTCTCTGCTGCAATGGCTGGCAGAGTCCCTCAAGTCCCACCAGCCAAAGAGATCCTCGACTGGTGGCCGGACACTTTGCAGCTGGTGGCACTTTCCAAAGCAACCACTGTGAGATGACTACCCCCTTCCCCTCCCCTCCACATGTTCAGTTTTCAAGGTGACTACTCTGGAAGGTGCCACTGGCAACTCTTCTGCTAATGAGATGGGGGTTCACTGCCAGATCAAGAATTTGGGGGTCGTTGGGGGGGGGGCATGCAGAGCAGGATGAGCACAAGGGTGGTGGAGAGTGGAAGAGAGGGCAAAATTTTGTGCCCTTGCTTTGGGCTTAGCCCCCCCCCCCCCCCTTTAATGAAAGTCTGTTACAGAATACTGGCATAACTGGGTATATATGCACAAAGAATTTAGGTGAAAGCATTTATAGCAACATAGTAACGTGGTAACATAGTAGATGACGGCAGAAAAAAGACCTGCACAGTCCATCCAGTCTGCCCAACAAGATAAACTCATATGTGCTACTTTTTGTGTATACCTTACCTTGATTTGTACCTGTCCTTTTCAGGGCACAGACCGTATAAGTCTGCCCAGCACTAGCCCCGCCTCCCAACCACCAGCCCCGCCTCCCACCATCGGCTCTGCCACCCAATCCCAGTTAAGCTTCTGAGGATCCATTCCGTCTCAACAGGATTCCTTTATGTTTATCCCCCGCATGTTTGAATTCCGTTACCATTTTCCTCTCCACCACCTCCCGCGGGAGGGCATTCCAAGCATCCACCACTCTCTCCGTGAAAAAATACTTCCTGACATTTTTTTTGAGTCTGCCCCCCTTCAATCTCATATCATGTCCTCTAGTTCTACTGCCTTCCCATCTACGGAAAAGGTTCGTTTGCGGATTAATACCTTTCAAATATTTGAACGTCTGTATCATATCACCCCTGTTTCTCCTTTCCTCCAGGATATACATGATCAGGTCAGCAAGTCTCTCCTCATACGTCTTGTAACGCAAATCCCATACCATTCTCATAGCTTTTCTTTGCACCGCTTCAATTTTATGCCAGCCCTACTAGTGTAACTGAGTGTGCCTAATTGCTGAAGATTTCCACATATTTTATTCTATAAGATACATGTGTAAGTGTACATCCCGCCCACACCCCATCCAGGCCCTGCCCACACCCCCTTGCACATAAGCAATATGCAAATACGTGCATATTTACAGAACAGCGCTTAGGTGGGAACTTGGCATGTTCACTCATGTGTACACATATGTGAGTCAATGTTAGTATCCTCTAGAAGACTACGGCACTGAAACAGGTTATACATTGGGCAGACTAGAGGGTCATTGTCACATCCACGTTCAACGTTACGGGCTTTGCAGGTTGCACAGAACTCTGCAGTATGGATTATTTGGGGTTTGAGCCAGGAGGTGCGTATTACACTTCAGTTGAAGATGTTGCATTGGTTACTGTGGTGCAACGTATTGAGTTTAACCTTTTGTTATTGGTGTTTCAGGCGTGTCAGGGTGTTGCTCTCTTGGCTTTGGTGCACCATTTGCAGTCCGATTGGCCTCCTAGGGTGTTGCGGTCTCATGACTTGAATTTGCTGGTCCGTCATTCCATCAGATGCATTTGGAAGAAACTGGTACATAAGTATTGCCACACTGGGAAAGACCAAAGGTCCATCGAGCCCAGCATCCTGTTTCCAACAGTGGCCAATCCAGGTCACAAATACCCGGCAAGATCCCCAAAATGTACAAAACATTTTATACTGCTTATCCCAGAAATAGTGGATTTTCCCCAAGTCCATTTAATAACAGTCTATGGACTTTTCCTTTAGGAAGCCGTCCAAACCTTTTTTAAACTCTGCTAAGCTAACCGCTGTTACCACATTCTCTGGCAATGAATTCCAGAGTTTAATTACACGTTGAGTGAAGAAAAAGTTTCTCCGATTCGTTTTAAATTTACTACATTGTAGCTTCATCGCATGCCCCCTAGTCCTAGTATTTTTGGAAAGCGTAAACAGACGCTTCACATCTACCCGTTCAACTCCACTCGTTATTTTATAGACCTCTATCATATCTCCCCTCAGTCACTGGGTTTTTGTTATTGCAGGCTCCCAAAAGCATTACCAAAAGCCGTGAAAACAACTTATGATCACCTAAACTTCTGGAAATCATTCAAAACTAACCTGTTCAAAAAGGCATACCCTACCGACCCAACTTAAATGCCTGAACCCTGCAACACAACAAAACCAAAGCTCGCAATGGACATATAATAACTCTTCCTCTCTATGATTCCCTAATGTGTCTGTACACACGAACCTTATTCTACCACAACATTACTGTATTTGTTCATACCGGAATTGGCGAACGCCTTTACGGTACTATGTAAGCCACATACAGGGGTGGTGGGGGGAAAAGGGGTTGGTGGTTGAGAGGCTAGGATAGGGGAGGGCAGAGTTATACGGGGTCTGTGCCAGAGCCGGTGATGGGAGGCGGGACTGGTGGTTGGGAGGCGGGAAATACTGCTGGACAGACTTATACGGTCTGTGCCCTGAAAAAGACAGGTACAAATTCAAGGTAAGGTATACACATATGAGTTTGTCTTGGGCAGACTGGATGGACCATGCAGGTCTTTTTCTGCCGTCATCTACTATGTTACTATGTTACATTGAGCCTGCAAATAGGTGGGAAAATGTGGGATACAAATGTAACAAATAAATAAATCTACTTTTAGGATTCTACAAATTGTGCTTGCAGAATCCATAGCATGCTACTACTGCAAGAGGGTGTGGGGCTGGGAGAGACATGAGTGGGTCAGGGGTATGCCCAGCACTTACAGATGCGGGTTATAGAATATTCTCAATTATGCGCCTAACTGACAGCAGTTAGGAGCAAACATCTACACCAGCCTTTGAGTTTAAGTTTGAGACTTACACTAGTATTCCATAATAGCAATTATTATAATTGCTGACGTAGAATTTACACTTATCCCTGGATTCTAAATATGGCGCCAGATTTGTGTGCCAAAATTTGGGCACGCTCCCAAGATGTGTATGTAAATTAATTGGCTAATAAGCCAATTTAATGTCAATAATTGCTAACAACCAATTCTTGACATTAATTGGCACTCATTAAAATTTATATGCATATCTGGCTGCATGCTATTCTATAAAGCGTGGTACCAGAAGCGTAGCCAGGTTAAGGGCGCGGGGGGGGGGGAGTGGAGAGCAGACTGTTGACCGTTTGGGGGAGAAGCCGTTCCCCTGGTGACCTGAGCTACGCCTCTGCGTGGCGTCTAACTGTACTAGCATGTAACTCAAAAGAGGGCATGTCAAGCGCATTCCGAAAAGTTGCACGCGTAGTTACAGAATAGTGCGCCCAGCAATTACATCAGGTTTCAGTAGGCATAAGCAAAGTTAAGCACGGGAAGTAGCACTAAACACCCTTTATAGAATCACATAGTGCGGATTTTTTTCTGGCGCTGAATTTTGGGCGCTCTTTATAGAATTTCCCCTTCCATTCCCCGGATTCTATATAGTGCGCCTAGAGATCCGTGCCGAAATCCAGGTGTATTCTATAGCAATGCCTGTGACTTAATAAGCTAATTAGCATCACTTAACAAGCAATAACGAGCGCTAATTGGCAATAATTAGAATTTACGCGCACAACTCGCTAAGCGTATTCTGTAATGCAGTGCGACTAACTTCTAACGCGTGAAGGCAAGAAGGGGGCGTGGTTATAGGTGGAGAAATGGACATTTTGAGGGCGTTCCAAAATTTACACCGGTTGTTATAGAATATTGCCCTCTGCGCCTAAATCCACGTGCTCGGATTTACGCCACATTTTCGTTGGTGTAACTGGTTGTGCGTAGTTTTAGGCGCTGGGATATCAACTAAGCATATTCTATATACCGCGCCTAAATCTAGGTGCCGCTTATAGAATACGCTTCGGCGGAAATATATTCCACGTGGAGTTTTCAGGCGCCTTATATAGAATGTGGCCATCAGTGTACGTCATCCCAGCACCTAACTTTAGTTGACGCTTTATTTATTTGTCACATTTGTACCCCCACATTATCCCACCTATTTGCAGGCTCAATCAATGCCAAACCTGATCCTGGAGTCACCCTAGTCAGTCAGGGTTTTAGGATATCCACCATGAATATTCATGAGAGAGATTTGCATGCAGTGGAGGCAGGATGCCTCCAGGACCAGGTTTGGGGGCCACTGTTATAAGCAATATGTTTGATCCCTTGAAGAGCCCAGCAAAATTAGTTAGTACATAAGTACATAAGTAGTGCTATACTGGGAAAGACCAAAGGTCCATCTAGCCCAGCATCCTGTCACCGACAGTGGCCAATCCAGGTCAAGGGCACCTGGCACGCTCCCCAAACGTAAAAACATTCCAGACAAGTTATACCTAAAAATGCGGAATTTTTCCAAGTCCATTTAATAGCGGTCTATGGACTTGTCCTTTAGGAATCTATCTAACCCCTTTTTAAACTCCGTCAAGCTAACCGCCCGTACCACGTTCTCCGGCAACGAATTCCAGAGTCTAATTACACGTTGGGTGAAGAAAAATTTTCTCCGATTCGTTTTAAATTTACCACACTGTAGCTTCAACTCATGCCCTCTAGTCCTAGTATTTTTGGATAGCGTGAACAGTCGCTTCACATCCACCCGATCCATTCCACTCATTATTTGATACACTTCTATCATATCTCCCCTCAGCCGTCTCTTCTCCAAGCTGAAAAGCCCTAGCCCTAGTTTCCATGTGTACATCACTCTCGAAGAAGCAAATCCTTTAAAAATGACTCAGCAAACAGAAAACATAACAGTTGCCCTTGCGGTTCATAATGATTTCATTAAGTATCCTGAAATAGACTGGCCTGTTACAGATGTCTAATTATATAAAATTAAGATGAAGGATTTCTTTTATCCACCAGTCAAAGATATGGAATTAAATCCATCTCTGCTCCATCATGGGATATTTAACATGAAAATCCCAAATAATTCTCTCATTAGTAACTGCTTAACCTTATCTCCCCCTCTAGGGAAGCCAGATATCTTGTCTAGGGCTGAGGGATATCCCGTAGGCCGCTGTGCAAACAATTTAGGTAGAATCTGCGACTAAAACAATTCCAGTCTCCCAAAAGAATATCTCTCAATGCACATAGGTTATTAAAAGGTCCTTTAACGGCAAACTTAAAAGTTAATCGTTAGTATACGTACAGTACGTCAAAGAGAAGAAAGTCACTGGGAGACTGTTTATGTTCATTTCATACTTGATGTACTGCTTTTCTGTAGATACAGTCAAAGCGGTTTACAATTTTTGCAGGTACTTTTCTGTCCCTAATCGGCTCACAATCTTTCATGCAGCATCTGGGATTGTTTCAGCTGCTCCTCAAAGTGCTTTTTCGACTTGTTTCCTGGACTTCTGCAGCTCCCACAAAATTGCGCCCCTCGCCTCCTGGACCTACTAACTTCTGCTGATCTCCCCTTACGTTCCTGCCCGTAACCTCCGCTCACATGACAAATCCCTCCTCTCAGTACCCTTCTCCACCACCGCCAACTCCAGGCTCCGCTCATTGTGCCTCGCCTCACCCTATGCCTGGAACAATCTTCCTGAACCCCTACGCCAAACCCCCTCCCTACCCATCTTCAAATCCTTGCTTAAAGCTCACCTCTTCAATGCTGCTTTCGGAACCTAACCTTTCGAACATATAGACTGCCCCAATCTGCCTGACCCATTAGATTGACTGTACATTTGTCTCTTAGATTGTAAGCTCCTTTGAGCAGGGACTGTCCTTCCATGTTAAATTGTACAGCGCTGCGTAACCCTAGTAGCGCTTTAGAAATGTTAAGTAGTAGTAGTAGTAGTAGTAGTAGTGATTGCACTTCGCATGACAGGCAAGCCACGTCGGCTCACATGTCGCCTCTGTTGGATGCTGTACCCGATCGACAACCTGTGCCAGCGGGCTGTGGATGCTAGCATTTCATTCCGCCTACTTCTCCCATATCTGGCGCAGTTCAGGCCGTGGCTCTCTGGCCCCGTTCATGCCCCACTCCTTTCGCAAAGCCCCACCCTAACCCCACCTTATTTGCATAGCCCACACCTTTTTTTTGCATAGACCTGCTCCAACCCCCACCCCTTTCAGTGACATCACAGGAACTGACATCTGCCAGGGTCATGCCCCTTTTTCAAGATGGCGGCGAGTAGTGGACACCAGTGGCGTAGCCACAGGTGGGCTTGGGTGGGCCAGGGCCCACCCATTTATGGCTCAGGCCCACCCAACAGTAACAGATGTTTAGTGGTAACTGGTGGGAATCCCAAGCTCCGCTAGCTGAAGATTTTCCCCTGATGGTAACGAAAACGCTACTCTCCATGACACCGGCACCTGCGCATGCTCAGTTTTCAGTGCATGCCTGCTGCCAAGGTGGAAAGAAGTGTTTTCCCACCAGCTGAGATAATTATTTTTGGGGGGAGGGTAGAACACTTGGTGCCCACCCAATTCTTGCCTAGGCCCACCCAAAATCTGTTGTCTGGCTACGCCCCTGGTGGACACCCCATGGCACTTCCTGTTTCACACTACTACTCGCTGTTATCTCTGCTCTATATCTACTGATCTGCTAGACTAAGCAACCCTTGTGTAAAGAATTGCGCTGTAACTATTTTGTCATTTTAAAAAGAAAAAAAATGTTGGTTTGGTTACCTGTAACTCTTTTTTATGTCAATAAAAAACGTTCAGTAGAGATGAAATGTGGAAGGTGCCATATTTCCTACTTCCATTCCTACGTTGGCAGAGTGGAGCTGCAGCGGTGGGTCATTATGGTAACCGGTCGTTGGAAGGAAGGAGCGGGTTGGCTTGCCAGGACATGTCTTGAATGAGCTGCGAGAGAGGGTAGTGGGAGGGGCTGCCTGCGATTCAAAATTTTCATTCTGAAACGGATATAACGCTAGTGCTTCTCGCTTTCTTTTAAAACCCTTTTAAAATCCAAAAACTACTACTACTACTATTTAGCATTTCTATAGCGCTACAAGGCGTACGCAGCGCTGCACAAACATAGAAGAAAGACAGTCCCTGCTCAAAGAGCTTACAATCTAATAGACAAAAAATAAAGTAAGCAAATCAAATCAATTAATGTGTACTGGAAGGAGGAGAGGAGGGTAGGTGGAGGCGAGTGGTTACAAGTCAAAAGCAATGTTAAAGAGGTGGGCTTTCAGTCTAGATTTAAAGGTGGCCAAGGATGGGGCAAGACGTAGGGGCTCAGGAAGTTTATTCCAGGCGTAGGGTGCAGCGAGACAGAAGGCGCGAAGTCTGGAGTTGGCAGTAGTGGAGAAGGGAACAGATAAGAAGGATTTATCCATGGGGCGGAGTGCACGGGAAGGGGTGTAGGGAAGGACGAGTGTGGAGAGATACTGGGGAGCAGCAGAGTGAATACATTTATAGGTTAGTAGAAGAAGTTTGAACAGGATGCGAAAACGGATAGGGAGCCAGTGAAGGGTCTTGAGGAGAGGGGTAGTATGAGTAAAGTGACCCTGGCGGAAGATGAGACGGGCAGCAGAGTTTTGAACCGACTGGAGAGGGGAGAGGTGACTAAGTGGGAGGCCAGCAAGAAGCAGATTGCAGTAGTCTAAACGAGAGGTAACAAGGGTGTGGATGAGGGTTTTGGTAGAGTGCTCGGAAAGAAAGGGGCGGATTTTACGGATGTTGTAAAGAAAGAAACGAAAGGTCTTGGCAATCTGCTGGATATGAGCAGAGAAGGAGAGAGAAGAGTCAAAGATGACCCCAAGGTTTCGAGCTGAGGAGACAGGGAGAATGAGAGAGCCATCAACAGAAATAGAAAACGGGGGGAGCGGGGAGGTGGGTTTGGGGGGGAAAATGAGAAGCTCGGTTTTGGTCATATTTAATTTCAGGTGGCGTTGAGACATCCAGGCAGCAATGTCAGACAAGCACGCTGAAACTTTGGTTTGGATGCAAGGTGAGATATCAGGGGTAGAAAGGTAGATTTGGGAGTCATCAGCATAGAGATGGTAGGAAAAGCCATGGGATGAGATTAATGAACCAAGGGAAGAAGTGTAGATAGAAAAGAGGAGGGGACCAAGAACAGAACCCTGAGGTACGCCGAAAGGCAGAGGGATAGAAGTAGAAGAGGATCCACCAGAGTGAACACTGAAGGTGCGGAGGGAGAGGTAGGAAGAGAACCAGGAAAGGACAGAGCCCTGGAATCCAAGTGAGGACAGGATATCGAGGAGTATGCTGTGATCGACAGTGTCAAAAGCAGCGGAAAGATCAAGAAGAATGAGGATGGAATATTGACCTCTGGATTTAGCCAGTAATAGGTCATTGGAGACTTTAGAGAAAGCAGTACGAAACCTGTCTGTGCTGTAATGAGGGGTTCTTAGACTTAAGTGTAAAATGTTTTTTTTTTGTTTGTTTCAGGAAACAGGAGGGGGAAATGGGCAAGACTTCAATTCTACCATCTACTGGATTTCTGAACTCTGTTGCTTCATGTGTGATGTTACATGTTTTACATTGTTGACATTTCTTATGTCTCCCCAATGTAATGTGTTGAGTTAGAGTCGGTAAATTAGTTGGACTTATAATTTCCTTAAGATTGCGGGTCCTGGAGAAGGCGATTCTGATTTGTTGGTTATGTAGAATTGGATGTGATTGCATCATCGACCAGTTGTGTTTAATGATGTTCCTCATTGCATCACCTCCTTTAAAGAATTGAATAACAAAGGTGTTTATATCTTTGCTATTTATCTGTGTTCGTGATGAATTACGCAATAGTAGCTCTCTATTGTTGTGTTTGGCCCTTTTATATGCAGTTTTAATCACTTGTGCAGGGTATCCCCGTTGATTTAAATCTTTTTGAAAATTCTTAGCACATCTTTTGAAGTCATCCTGGTTTTCACAGACTCTCTTAAATCTCAAAAATTGCGAAAAAGGTAAACTATTTTTTAGTTTTGTGGGATGGCAACTTTGATATTGGAGAAATGTGTTTCTATCCGTTGGTTTTTTGAAGATTTTCGTGTTGAATTTATAATTCACTATAGTTACATCGATGTCCAAAAAATGCACATTCTCTGTCGATTGCTCAAATGTGAATTTAATATTTCGGTGACACGAATTCAGCCATGTGATAAATTGAGATAGCATAATCTGATCTCCATACCATATTAAAAAAATGTCATCGATATAACGTTTCCACATGGCTATGTGTTGTTGAAAAGGTGAATTATTAAGCCATGTTTTTTCATATCTTGCCATAAACAGGTTAGCTATTGAGGGGGCAAATGTTGCCCCCATCGCTATTCCCAATGTTTGTAAATACATTTCTCCATCAAATAAAAAATAGTTTTTAGTGAGTGCCAATTCTGCCAGCTGTAGTATGAAATCAGTGGGGATTCTATGTGGTCTTGCTCTTTTATCTAAGACCTCTAGAATAGTTTCTAATGCTTCTGTTTGAGGAATCGATGTATATAATGATGTTATGTCTAGTGTTGTTAGAAGCATATTTTCCTTGATCAAATGGTTATGGTCTTCTAATATGTTTAAAAAATGAGTGCTATCTTTCACATAGGATGAACATTCCTTTACGTAAGGTTTGAGGATGACGTCAATAAATGATGATAATGCTTCTAATACTGACCCTCTTGCTGAAATGATCGGACGTCCAGGTGGTGCTTGTAAATTTTTATGTATTTTAGGTAATGCATAAAACACTGGTGTCATTGGATGTTCCCGGTTCAAAAACTTGAACTCTTTCTTTGTTAAGAATCCTTGTTGTAATGCTGATTCTGTTAACCAACAAATCAGAATCGCCTTCTCCAGGACCCGCAATCTTAAGGAAATTATAAGTCCAACCAATTTACCGACTCTAACTCAACACATCACATCGGGGAGACATAAGAAATGTCAACAATGTAAAACATGTAACATCACACATGAAGCAACAGAGTTCAGAAATCCAGTAGATGGTAGAATATATCAATTACAGTTTCAGACTGATTGTCAATCAACATTTGTTGTATATATTTTGATTTGTCCTTGTCAAAAAATATATGTAGGAAAGACTAAACGTCGACTACATCAACGGATGACAGAACACCGTTCATGTATTAAATTGAACAAGATAGGAGCCCCGATAGTAGCACATTGCCAGGAGCTAGGACATACATTTGATTCATTTAAATGTTTGGCGATAGATCAAATCCCTAACAACATTCGAGGGGGTGATAGAGATAGAATGCTAATTAGAAGAGAACAGAAGTGGATCTATATACTACAATCTTTAGAACCTAGAGGGCTTAATTCATTAATTGAATGGGCAGCCTTTTTTTGAAATAAGTTTTTTGAAATAAGTTTTTTGTATTTCTTGAATGCATTTTTTGTATTCCCTTGATTGAATTTAATGCAGTTGTCTGCATATGACCAAGAGTATAAATAAGGATGACTCCTTCCGGTGAGTGCTTTTCACTACCGGAGTCATAGGAGCAGAAACGCCATGTTATAAGGTTAGCGGTTCAACGGCTTGATTTTATAAACATTTATATTGAAGAATGAATACTTATATCAAGGTTTACATGGTATCATTATGTTTATTTGTAGATATCGTGACTAGCCGAATAAGTTGCTTGGCCCCCTGAGGAAGCTTAATATATATAGCGAAACGGAGAGCCCCGTAGGGCAAGATTAAAAAGCTAAGTAACAATAAATACTGTTTCCAATGTCCGATATTGAAAAATAGATGTCTGATATTGAATAACAAATGAGCAGAGTTTTTCAAGACCAAGGATTAAAACGGAGTCCAAAAAACGCTGGCGTTAAAGCACATGATACATAGCAACGCCTAGCTAGGACTTATGAGGTCTTTTCTCTGCTTGAAAGAAAAAGTAAAATAAATAATAAAAAAATAAAAAATAAAAAGATACCATTTTATAAAAAAAGATAGATACCATTTAATAGTTTGATTAGTAATCTAAGAAATGTTCGAAAATTAAAATAACCTTTCAGCCAGAATTGAAACCAGGCAGATAAAGTATTTTAGGCTGGTTTCGGCACCAGAGCCCAAACCGAAATTTGGTCAGCCTCTAAGTTAAAACCGGTCTGCATCGTCTCCGATGAGCCACACATGAAGAGGTAATACATAGTAACATAGTAGATGACGGCAGAAAAAGACCTGCACGGTCCATCCAGTCTGCCCAACAAGATAAACTCACATGTGCTACTTTTTGTGTATACCTTACCTTGATTTGTACCTGTCCTTTTCAGGGCACAGACCGTGTAAGTCTGCCCAGCACTATCCCCGCCTCCCAACCACCAGCCCCTCCTCCCAACACCAGCTCTGGCACAGACCGTAGAAGTCTGCCCAGTACTATCCCCGCCTCCCGCCACCGGCTCTGCCACCCAATCTCGGCTAAGCTCCTTAGGATCCATTCCTTCTGAACAGGATTCCTTTATGTTTATCCCATGCATGTTTGAATAATCCTTGTCATTTTGACATGCACTAGAATTAGGGCAGCAGACCTGAGATGGATCATGTTTGACTGTTGAATTTCTGCTCAGGAGAAACATGCCTTATCAATATAGATTACCAGTGTAAGGATTGTTCTCGTTCGTAATGGCTGTACATTTTTAGAACATTCATAACATCATTGAACATTTGATAAAATAAGCAGGACATACATTTGCTTTCATTTCTTCCGAGCAATATGTACTCTTCGATTCTTCACAGATTAATAGCTGGATGAGAGATGTCAAGGTGCCCAATCATTGGCTTTTTGAACATGATGGATATACAGGAGTTTAATAAGAAATCAATTAACAAGTTTGCTAATATGACTATTATTCCTTTCTTGTAGTCAGCTAATTTTGCCACAGGCTGTCTTGGTAACTATGCCCACTCAAACGTCGTTTGCAGATTTTCAGAAGAATGCAACTATTATTGTTGTTTTTAAAACAGTGGCTTTCTTAGCTTGTTGGCCACCCGGGGCGTGTCGCTGCTGTGCACCCCCCCCCCCCCCCCCCCCCGAAGTGCATCACATCCCAGATCTTTTCTCCTAGCAAGGGGATGTGCGGAGCAGGTGCACGGCTGTTGGCTCTGCCGATCCCCTGCCCCGGAACAGGAAGTAACGGGGCAGGGGGTCAGCAGAGCTGACAGCTGCGCCTGCTCCACACACCCCCTTGTTGTCTGCGCCCAAGACGGACCGCCCCCACTGCCCTGCCCTTGGTATACTATTGTTTTTAAATTATTGGAGTTGCTGTTTGGCTCCATTTGTGCAGACCAGTGGCATACCGAGGGCGGGGCGGGGGGGGGGGTCCACCCTGGGTGCATGCTGCAGGAGGGGTGCAGGGAGCAGCCGTGCAGCTGTTCCCTGCTCCCTCTGATGTTACTTCCTATTCTGGGGCAGAGGGAGCAGGGCCGCTGAGAGACTGGGCCAGGCCCGGGACAAGACCGCCCCGGCCCCCCCACCCGAGGTCACCGGGCCCCCCCCTCCACCCGCCACCGGGCCCTCTGCACTGACCTTAAGCACCTCACCTTCGAAAGCGCAGCAACAAGCAGCGGCAGACCACTCCTTCCTTCCGTGTCCCGCCCTCGCGGAAGTTAAGTCAGGCGAGGGTGGGACATGGAAGGAAGGAGTGGTCTGCCGCTGCTTGCTGCGCTTTCGAAGGTGAGGCGCTTAAGGTCAATGCCAGGGAGCAACGGAGGACGGCGGTGGCGCCGGACCCCCCCAGAGGCCCAGACCCGGGGAATTTTGTCCCCCCTGTCTCCCCTCTCGGCGGCCCTGAGAGGGAGCAGGAAACCGGAGGAGCCGACAGCCACCCGGCTGCTCCCAGCACCCCAGGAAATAAGAGTAATGCTGGGGGGGGGGGGGGGAGGTTGGAGGTTATGCATTGGGGTGGACGATATTGCACCTGGGAGTGGACGATCTGCCCAGGGTGGCAGCCGACCAAGGAACACCAGTGGTGCAGGCCAGACTGTTGCAGTCCTGATTCTATGCCATGGCATGTAGTACGAATATCTTGTTTTGATGCTTGAAAGTGTAGCCGGTCCCCAAATACGTTGAAGCTAAGAGTGACCCCTGGGGTGGATACAAACGGAGTAGATTTTTAAAGGCACTTACCTGATTAGCAGGTGCTGGTAACCAGATAAGTGCTGGTGAGAGGGATATTTGCTGACACTAACCAGATAATGCCACTACATATTTCCTCTGACCGCCTCAAAACTCTATTCGTCTGAAGTAACTTGTGCGAGGGCGGGACACAGGGAGGGAAGGCCCGAAGGGATGCGATCTGCAGACTGCCGCTGCTGCGCTTCTTTTACACGGAGCGAGGTCAAGGTGAGGCGCTATGATTTGAATTCAGGGGGGCCCAGCTCGGTGGTGGATGGAGGGGGGCGGGTGCAGGGGACTCGGAGGCCCGGGCCCGGAGAATTTTGTCCCCCCTACCTCCCCTCTCAGCGGCCCTGGAAGTACCACCCGGCTACCACAGCAGCCCGGCGGTACTTCCCACCCCTAGCGTGCTGCCATATCCATCATGTGTTTATTTACGCAGCGCTGGAGTATACCCGGCGGTAATTGGGCAGTGCCGTGCTGCCTGGTTACTGCTGGGTTAGCGTGGGAGACCTTACCGCCACCTCAATGGGTGGCGGTAAGGGCTACCCCCCCCCCCCCGAAATTGCCACTCGGCAAGTGCTTTACTTGCCGCACAGCCATTTCCTGCAGGAAAGAGACACTTCCCTTTTACCGAGATCCGGCGCACGTGAAAAACAGCCCCCTTTTGCCGCAGTTTGGTAAAAGGGGCCCACAGTGAAATTACAATAATCCAATAGTGGCTGAAGGACAGTCTGAGCAACAGATCTGAAATCTTCTTTCAACAATGAAGATACATAGTAACATAGTAACATAGTAGATGACGGCAGAAAAAGACCTGCACGGTCCATCCAGTCTGCCCAAGAAATGTGCCACTTTTTTGTGTATACCATACCTTGATTTGTACCTGCCTTTTTCAGGGCACAGACCGTACAAGTCTGCCCAGCAGTATTTCCCGCCTCCCAGCCACCAGTCCCGCCTCGCATCACCGGCTCTGGCACAGACCGTATAAGTCTGCCCTCCACTATCCTCGCCTCCCAACTACCAACCCCTCTTCCCCCCACCTGCTCCGCCACCCAATTTCGGCTAGGCTTCTGAGGATCCATTCCTTCTGCACAGAATTCCTTTATGCATATCCCACGCATGTTTGAATTCCGTTACCGTTTTCATCTCCACCACCTCCCGCGGGAGTGTCCCCAAACTAGACGTGTATCTGGAAAGAGACAACATAGTAACATAGTAGATGACGGCAGAAAAAGACCTGCACGGTCCATCCAGTCTGCCCAAGAAATGTGCCACTTTTTTGTGTATACCATACCTTGATTTGTACCTGCCTTTTTCAGGGCACAGACCGTACAAGTCTGCCCAGCAGTACTTCCCGCCTCCCAGCCACCAGTCCCGCCTCGCATCACCGGCTCTGGCACAGACCGTATAAGTCTGCCCTCCACTATCCTCGCCTCCCAACTACCAACCCCTCTTCCCCCCACCTGCTCCGCCACCCAATTTCGGCTAGGCTTCTGAGGATCCATTCCTTCTGCACAGAATTCCTTTATGCATATCCCACGCATGTTTGAATTCCGTTACCGTTTTCATCTCCACCACCTCCCGCGGGAGTGTCCCCAAACTAGACGTGTATCTGGAAAGAGACAACATAGTAACATAGTAGATGACGGCAGAAAAAGACCTGCACGGTCCATCCAGCCTGCCCAACAAGATAAACTCATATGTGCTACTTTTTGTGTATACCTTACCTTGATTTTTATCTGTCATTTTCAGGGCACAGACCGTACAAGTCTGCCCAGCACTATCCAAATCTTATTGCCCGAAGCTGTTGAAGCTTGAAAAAAACATTTTCTACTCAGATCATTAATCTGTTTTTCGAAAGTCAAGGTCAAGCCCAGAATCAAACCTTGCGCTCTGGAATGCTCTTCAATATTCAACTTCTCCCCCGAAAATAACGTTAACAAATTGTGTTTGGCAACTTAGCTATTTCTCCAAACTGAAGTATTTTTATCTTCTGTTTGTTGAATTTTAAAAAATGACTCGTAGTCCAATTATCAATCAAAGAAATGTAATGTTTGATAGAATCTAAAGTACTATCCCAACTAGAACAAGCAGTACCCAGAAGAAATATATCATCTACATAAGATAATATAGAAATTTCATCACCCAGGGGTCCTTTTACCAGGGGCGTATCTGCGTGGGGCCACAGAGGCCTGGGCCCCCGCAGATTTCGCCCTGGCCCCCCTCCCGCCGTCAACCCTCCCCCACTGCTTACCTTTGCTGGCGGGGGGCCCCAACCCCCGCCAGCCGAGGTCCGCTTCCTCCTGCCTTTAAAAATATTTCTTCCGATGGCGGGGGACCCCAACCCCCGCTAGCTGACCTGAAGTCTTCATGTTTCTTCTTCATCCGACTCCTCCGTGGCCATGCTGTAAGTAACGCTGTTGATTGAATCCAGTTCGGAGTCTGACGTCGCAGCACGTTGTACAACGTTCAAGGGACTAGCCAGCTGGACAAAGAACTCCACTTATAGGCTGCTGCAAAATAAGAAGATTCATTGGCACAGGCAACCGGAATCAAGTCTTTGGAAGGTAAACTATGGAGAGGTGGGGGGAGGGGAGGGAGGACTCTAAGACCACAGAGAGGGAGGGAAGGGGGGTCCTCAGACCACAGAGAGGGGGGGGGGGAAGGGGGGTCCTCCGACCACAGGGGAGGGGGTCCTGAGACCGGAGAGGGGGGAGAGGGGAGGACACTCACTGTCTCACATACGCACTCGCACACACTCTCTCACAGACTCGCACACACTCTCACTCTGTCACACACACACACTTGCACATTCACTCTCTCTCACACAGTCACTCTCACAGACACTCTCTCAAACATACACACTCCGCGGAAAACCTTGCTAGCGCCCGTTTCATTTGTGCCAGAAACGGGCCTTTTTTTTACTAGTAATAACAATAACAGAAGATTACAGGGTTCAGAAAAGAAAATAACAGACATTTTCCAGGTTCTACAACTTTTTTGTTGCTATGGCTTCTGTCTTCCTCGTTTTCCTGGTCATTATCTTCTGGGAAACCATTGATTTTTAACTCTTGCTTGGGGAAATGCGTGTTCTCTCTTGTTGGGGAAACACAGGTGTGTTTCTCTAGTAATGCAGTATTTCTGTGTCTCCTTTTGTTTGTTATTGAAGATTTTATGGAATAATAATTGATTTTAATAATAATTGACATTAATATTATTCTCATCAGTTGTAACTTAGGCTCCCTTTTGTGGTTTCCTATATGTCTTCCCTCCCCTTGTTTTTGATTTCTAATTGTGAACTGCTTAGATTTACTGAGATGAATGATTTATCTATCTATTTATCTATTTCTCAAATAAAAGTGAAATGTGAAACCTGGTTTCTTATTTTTTTATTTGTTGCATTTGTACCCCACATTTTCCCACCTATTTGCAGGCTCAATGTGGCTTACATAGTACCGTCAAAGGCGTTTGCCCAGTCGGTGGATAACAAATACAAAGTTGTATAGTGATCGTATGAGGTATAAGTGGAGGGTCAGAACGGATGAAGATTGCGTGTTGTCCTGTTCGATCATAGTCATGCTGTGTTGGTAGGTGAAGAGGGTTACGTGGGGTCGTTAGGGTAGGCCGTTTTGAAGAGGTTGGTTTTTAGTGATTTCCTGAAGTTCAAGTGGTCGTGGATTGTTTTCACAGCTTTTGGGAGCCCATTCCATAGTCGTGCGCTTATGTAGGAGAAGTTGGATGCGTAAGTTGTTTTGTATTTCAATCCTTTGCAATTTGGTTAGTGTAGGTTTAGACAGGGTCTTGATGATCTGACTTTGTTTCTTATTGGTAAGTCTATGAGGTCTGTCTTGTATCCTGGGACTACGCCGTATATGATTTTGTGGACTAAGGTGCAGATTTTGAAGATGATCCGTTCTTTGATTGGGAGCCAATGCAACTTTTCTCAGAGGGGGTTGGCACTTTCGAAGCGTGTTTTGCTGAATATCAGCCTGGCTGCTGTATTTTGGGCGGTCTGGAGTTTTTTTTCTATGAGTTGTTCTTTGCAGCCCGTGTAGATTCTGTTGCAATAATCTGCAAGGCTTAGGACCATTGATTGTATTAGGTATTGAAAAGTTGCTCTTGGTAAGAAAGGTTTTAATCATTTGAGCTTCCACATTGAATAGAACATTTTCTTTGTTACAGAGTTTACTTGACTGTCGAGGGTAAGGTTGTGCTCGAGTGTGACACCGAGCAGTGGCGTTCCTAGGGGGGCGGACACCTGGGGCGGTGCCCCGCCCCCCCGGGTGCAGCGCCCTCCCCCCCCCGCGATGCAGCGCGGACCTCCCCTCTGGCGAAAGACCCCCCCGTGAAAGAGCCCCCCCAGGTGCATGCCGCTGGGGGGGGGGGGGGGGGGTGCTGCAGCGCCCGCCCGCTGGGAGTTTACTAACTTTGCTCGTTCGCTGCAGCTCCCTCTGCCCTGGAACAGGAAGTAACCTGTTCCGGGGCAGAGGGAGCTGCAGTGAACGAGAGAAGTTAGTGAACTCTCGCAGCAGGCTTGCGCCGTGGCACCCCCCAGCGGCGTGCACCCGGGGCGGACCGCCCCCCGCCCCCCCTTGGTACACCACCGACACCGAGTATTTTCAAACTGTCTAAGAAATTTCTAGTTCAGTTTTTGTCTGCATAATTCTATTTCTTGTTTGTGGTCACCTGTTCTGTATTTGGTAAGGGTCTGTTTATGCTTTGAATGTGTGACCAAGGTATACTGTTAACTGGAGTTTTGAGCATTGGGGCATCTGTTTTAAAAGAAAACGTTATTTTCTGTTCTTTGTCTGGAGGACAGTTAGCAATGCTACTGACCTGCATTAGGTGTTAAATAAGGTATTGTGGGGAAGGTAGAATAGCTGCAAAGGTCACTAGGGAAATCTGATTACTGTGTTAATTTTCAAAGGGTCCTTTTGAAGCAGTCCCCTTAGAATCAAAACTTTATAGAGAGGAAAGGTCCCAGGCAACCTTCTTTCTGAGAAGTTATGAGAGAAGAGGACATTTCTCTGGGTAAGTGAACATTATTTTGCTCTGTGCGTTGGTGATTTAAAGATTGGGGATACAAGAAGAATTGTAGGTTTATTGATAAAGATATTTTGAATATAAAAAAAGCAAACTTTATTTTTTTTTATTCCAAAAAACTTATTGAAATTTTGGTTTCCAAACTATAGTGTGATCAATGCATAAAGTTAAGATAAAATATAAAAGCATAATATCAAGGATACTATCCTGCTTATAATCGAACGAGAAAAACGCCCAAGTTCCGACCTAAATCGGGAGATGGGCGTTCTTCTCACAAAAACAAATAAAGCGGCATAATCGAAAGCCGAACTTTGGACGCTTTCAACTGCACTCCGTCGCGGATGCGGACAAAGTTGACGGGGGAGTGTCGGAGGCGTGGTGAAGGCGGAACTGGGGCGTGGTTATCACCCGAACAGAGATGGGCGCCCTTCGCCGATAATGGATGCGTTTGTAGCTAGAATTTAGGGCACTTTTCCTGGACCCTGTTTTTTGACGAATAAGGCCCCAAAAAGTGCCCTAAATGACCAGATGACCCCCAGAGGGAGTCGGGGATGACCTCCCCTGACTCCCCCAGTGGTCACTAACCCCCTCCCACCACAACAAATGATGTTTCACAACTTTTTACTTTCACCCTCAAATGTCATACCCTCCTCCCAAGCAGCAGTATGCAGGTCCCTGGAGCAGTTGTTAGGGGGTGCAGTGGACGTCAGGCAGGTGGACCCAGGCCCATCCCCCCCCTACCTGTTACAATTGTGCTGCTTAATGCTACTAGTCGTCCAACCCCCCCAAACCCCCTGTACCCACATGTAGGTGCCCCCCTTCACCGCTTAGGGCTATAGTACTGGTGTAGACTTGTGGGCAGTGGGTTTTGAGGGGGATTTGGGGGGCTCAACACCCAAGGGAAGGGTGCTGTGCACCTGGGAGCTCTTTTACCTTTTTTTTTGTTTTTGTAAAAGTGCCCCCTAGGGTGCCCGGTTGGTGTCCTGGCATGTGAGGGGGACCAGTGCACTATGAATCCTGGCCCCTCCCATGAACAAATGCCTTGGATGTATTCGTTTTTGAGCTGGGCGATTTCATTTTCCATTATCGGTGAAAAGCAAAAACGCCCAGCTCACACCTTGGCGAATAAACCATGGGCGTCTATTTTGTTTTGGAACATACGGTTCACTCCGCCCCTTCACGGACCCGTTCTCGGAGATTAACGCCCATGGAGATAGGCGTTTCTGTTCGATTATGCCCCTCTAAAATAATAGCATAATATTAGTACTAGACATGTATTTATCCAAAATTGGCATGTGCCTTTTGGGTCTGAGACCTTACTGCCAGCCATTGACCTAGTGGTAAAGTCTCATGCAGTAACCAGGCGGTAATGACCTGCGCGCATCTGATATGTGCATCCGAAAATAAAAAATTATTCTTCGGACGCACACCAATAATGAAATTACCACAAGAGCCACGCGGTAGCTGGATGGTAACTCCATTTTGGCACGCATTGGGCATGTTAGACGCTTACGCGGCTTAGTAGAAGGGCCCCTCAGAGAGTATTGGATGAGGTTGCTCCTCTGGTTACTGAATGGTTGGGGATAGGTCAGGGGCATAGCCAGACTTCGGCGGGAGGGGGTCCAGAGCCCGAGGTGAGGGGGCACATTTTAGCCCCCCCCGGCGCCGCCGACCCGCCTGCCATTGCTGACCCCCACGGCCACCGCCACCAACTTTGACCCCCCCTGCCGCCGCCGCCGCCATCGCCTACCTTTTCTGGCGGGAGACCCCAACCCCCGCCAGCCGAGGTCCTCTTCTTCTGGCACAAGGCTTCATTCAGTTTCTGAGTCTGACGTCCTGCACAACGTCAGAATCAGAAACTGAACGAAGTCTTGCGCCAGAAGAAGAGGACCTCGGCTGGCGGGGGTTGGGGTCCCCCGCCAGCAAAGGTAGGCGACGGCAGGTTGGCAGTGGGAGGGGGGTTGAGAGGGTCGCCAGCAGGGGGATCCAGGGCCAAATCTACAGGGGCCCAGGCCCCTGTGGTCCCACATAGCTACAACACTGGAGAGTCCAACATTCCCCTTGGTATTCAGATTGAGGTTTAGAGAGATAGATTGAGGTTCAGATTGAGGTTTAGAGAGACAGTGGTGTAAGACTAAAGATCCAGACATTAAAATTTCCTGGAGATGCAATTTAATTGCTATAAAGGCAAACGGATGAAGCCAGGAAACAATATTATAGTAAACTGGTTGGTTCTGATTTTTTGGTACCAGAAGATTGTTTCAAATTGTGAAAAACGACTGTAAAGCCTTCTCTGGAAAAGTCCCATTTGTTGCAGCTTTCAGTTCAGGAAGTAGCTAACTACTTTTTCATCTAAAGTGGATCAGATTTGTGCTGATTTGAAACATATGAGTTATGTGTGAAATGTAATAAACACTAGTAACAGAGTAGATGATGGCAGATAAAGACCTGTACGATCCATCCACCCAACAAGATAAACTCATAGAATAAGGTATGATAGAATAATATATATGTATACTTGATCTTGATTTGTGGAGGAGTAGCCTAGTGGTTAGTGTAGCGGATTTTGATCCTGGGAAACTGGGCTTGATTCTCACTGTAGCTCCTTGCGACTCTGAGCAAGTCACTTAACCTGCCATTGTCCCAGGTACAAATAAGTACCTGTATATACTATGTAAACTTCTTTGAATGTAGTTGCAAAAACCACAGAAAGGCAGTATATCAAGTCCCATTTCCCTTTCCCCATTTGAGATTCTACATGGAATATTGCTACTATTTCAGATTCTTTTGAGATTCTACATGGAATGTTGCTACTCTTTGAGATTCTTTTGAGATTCTACATGGAATGTTGCTACTATTTGAGATTCTACAGGGAATGTCACTAGTGGAGAAGTAGCCTAGTGGTTAGTGTAGCAGACTTTGATCCTGGGGAACTGGGCTTGGTTCCCACTGCAGCTCCTTGTGACTCTGAGCAAATCATTTAACCCTCCATTGCCCCAGGTATAAATAAGTACCTGTATATACTATGTAAACCGCTTTGAACGTAGTTGCAAAAACCACAGAAAGGCAGTATATCAAGTCCCATTTCTTTTCCCCCATTTGAGATTCTACATGGAATGTTGCTACTATTTCAGATTCTTTTGAGATTCTACATGGAATGTTGCTACTATTTGAGATTCTACATGGAATGTTGCTACTATTTGAGATTCTACAGGGAATGTCACTAGTGGAGAAGTAGCCTAGTGGTTAGTGTAGCAGACTTTGGTCCTGGGGAACTGGGCTTGGTTCCCACTGCAACTCCTTGTGACTCTGAGCAAATCATTTAACCCTCCATTGCCCCAGGTATAAATAAGTACCTGTATATACTATCGTAAACCGCTTTGAATGTAGTTGCAAAAAACACAGAAAGGCAGTATATCAAGTCCCATTTCCCTTTCCCCATTTGAGATTCTACATGGAATGTTGCCACTATTTCAGATTCTACATGGAATATTGCTACTATTTGAGATTCTTTTGAGATTCTACATGGAATGTTGATACTATTTGAGATTCTACATGGCTGTATATCAAGTCCCATTTCCCTTTCCCTTGCCATTTTCAGAGCACAGACAATAGAAGTCTGCCCAGCACTGGCCTTGTTCTGCGATTACTGAAGCTGGATCTTTCCAGCCAGGATAAGGGCATAGACCATAGAAGTCTACCTGGCACTGGCTTCACTTCCCAATTCCCAGTGTTGCCATCTAATCACCGCTAAGATTACTTGATTCTACTCCTTCTATACAGGATTTCTTTGTGTTTATCCCACAGATTTTTGAATTCAGTTACCATTTTCATCTCCACCACCTCCTGCAGGAGGGTATTCCAGGTATCTACTACCCTCTCCATGAAAAAGTACTTCCTGATATTATTCCTGAGTCCCACCTCCCCCCCCCCCCCCCCGCAACCTCAATTCATGTCCTCTAGTTCTACCATCTTCCTGCCTCTGAAAAAGTTTGTTTGTAAATTAATACCTTTCAAATATTTGAACATCTGTATCATATCACCCCGTCCCTCCTTTCCTCCAGGGTATACATGTTCAGGTTCTCAAGTCTCTCCTCATACACCTTATGACAAAACCTCCATACCATTTTGGTCACTTTTCTCTGTACTGCTTCAAGTCTTTTTACATCCTTAGCAAGATAGGGCCTCCAAAACTGATTCAGATGCTAAGGGGCTGTATAGACCAGATCTGGAACAAATTTTGTCTTATTTCTGTAGCTGAGGTTGAGAGGTGTGGTAGCCATGTTAGTCCACTTTTAAAGGTAATCAATAGAAATAAAATTAAACATGGAAAAGAAAATAAGATGATATCTTTTTTATTGGACATAGCTTAATACATTTTTTGATTAGCGTTCGAAGGTTGCCCTTCTTCGTCAGACCAGAAATAAGCAAATGTGGTAGATGACAGTATATATAAGTGAGGAGAAAGTCACAGCGAAGATGACACGATGGATGATGTCAATGAAACTACTACTGGACTCAGAAAAAGTTCACAGCAAGAGTTTATTGATAAAGACTGGACTCAACACAAGTCGTGTTTCGGCCGCTCTGGCCTGCCTCAGGAGTCCCTGTGTGTTGATGTTCAGTTGATTCCTGAAGAAAGAATCCGAAGTTTGCTCTGGTGAAGTAACTTCACTGCAGCACGTAAGTACGAGCGACACCGCTCAAACAGTATCTGCCAGATGACAGTATATATAAGTGAAACATCAAAGCATTTCAGTGACAGTCTAACAGGGTGGGGGTGGATAGGAGATATGCATGTGAACATCAAAGCATTTCAGTGATAGTCTAACAGGATGGGGGTGGATAGGTGAGAGGAGGGTGACAAACAGAGCAATACAACTTTATAGTTTGTCACCCTCCTTTCACCTATCCACCCCCATCCTGTTAGACTATCACTGAAATGCTTTGATGTTCCCATGCATATCTCTTATCCACCCCCACCCTGTTAGACTGTCACTGAAATGCTTTGATGTTTCACTTATATATACTGTCATCTACCACTTTTGCTTATTTCTGATCTGACGAAGAAGGGCAACCTTCGAAAGCTAATCAAGAAATGTATTAAGTTATGTCCAATAAAAAAGGTATCATCATGTTTTATTTTATTTCTATTGATTATCTGTAGATGAGGTTAAAATCCTTTTCAAGAAAGTTTCTCACTTTCAAATTCATCTAGATATTTGTGCTGCATGTTTGTTTTGGATGCCCACTGGCTTTTATACATTGGTTTTCCAGGGATCCCTACTGACAGATATGGGACAAATAATCTTGACACCATTACCAAAGGGTAATACATAGTAACATGCTCTCTTAGGACAAAGGAGTGAAGGAGAAGCTTGTCTCAGTATTTCCAGCAGGGTGACCAGGAAAGGACCTCATATCATCTACACCAGGTCCTGGATCAGCTCCAGAGGCTGAGTTTTAGAGCATCACATCTCCTAGCCATCTTCACACCTCCAACCAGGATCAAGTCACCTAACACTTTGCTCAAGATTCCCAGAATCTATATTATTTGTTACACTGTTACTAAGAAGTAATAAGGAGAGGATATTAACATATTCTTAGAAAGAGGAAAGGATATAAAGGAGGACTTTGTAAACGTTTAAAAAAGGTTTGAACAAGTTCCTGGAAGAAAAGTCCATAAACTGTTATTAAGATGGACTTGGAAAAATCTACGGCTTATTCCTGGGATAATCAACATAAAATCTGTTTTACTCTTTTGGGATCTTTCCACATACATGTGACCTGGATGACCACTGTTGGAAGCAGGATATTAGACCTCATGAACCCTTGGTCTGTCCCAGTATGGCAATACTTATTACTTATGTGACCCCCCCCCCCCCCCGAAAATGCTGTTGTTTGGAGGGTGGGAGGAAGGATTTTCAGGGTGGTCATGAGAAGACAGAGCTGGTATTGACAGCCTGGTGGGACAATCAGAGTAAAGCCCAGCCCATGGAGGCAGGGCCAGGGACTTAATAAAAGAGTTTTGCTTGGAGAAACTTCTGATCTTTGGTAGCTCACCCCTGCTGAGACCCGTTGCGCCAAGGGGGAGGTCCTGGGTGCCAGGGTAGGAGAAGTTTGCAAGTGTGGTGTTTAGAAGCCCCTGCACAAGGTAGAGGTGCCTGCAGCAGTGTTCCCACCTTGGGAACAAAGTAGGGGAACCTGGGGTTAACTGCCCCACGTGGGAGAAGTGGGAGCGGGTGTGTCTCATTTCCGGCAGGACTTGCATTGCATCTGTGAATGGATCCTGTCCCAGGATGGGACAGGGAGTGAAGAGAACATTGAGTGTTTATTATTATTATTATTTATTGCACTTGTATCCCACATTTTCCCACTTATTTGCAGGCTCAATGTGGCTTACAAAGACCTGTTATGGCATCGCCATCCCAGGGTAGAGAATACAATTGGTGTTACAAAGAAATCAAGGAAACAGGAGGATTTGGTTAGATAGTTATAGAAAGATACATTCTGAGTAAGTGAGTAGATGTTGCATAATAGTTGGTTATGGGTTTTCATGGTAGGCTCTGTTAAAGAGATGAGTTTGCAGAGATTTGCGGAAATGACTTAATTTGGTGATCGTTCTTAAGTGGGTTGGAAGTGTATTCCACAGCTGCGTACTTATGTAAGAAAAACTGGTCGCATGTGCTAATTTGTATTTTAATCCCTTACAGCTTGGGAAGTGCAGGTTGAGAAAGGTGCGGGAAGATCTTTTAGCATTTCTGGGTGGTAGGTCCATGAGGTCTAGCATGTAGGTCGAAGCATCTCCGTAAATGATTTTATGAACAATCGTGCATATCTTGAATGCAAAACTTTCTTTCAGAGGGAGCCAGTGTAGTTTCTTTCTTAGGGGTTTTGAACTTTCATATTTTGCTTTACCAAATATGAGTCTTACTGCGGTGTTCTGGGCTGTTTGAAGTTTCTTGATGACTTGTTCTTTACAGCCAACGTACAGTGCATTGCAATAGTCCAGGTGACTTAATACCATTGACTGTACTAGGTTCCGAAAGATGGCTCTTGGAAAGAAAGGTTTTACTCTTTTGAGTTTCCACATGGCGTGGAACATTTTCTTGGTTGTATTCTTCGCGTGATTTTCAAGTGTAAGATTTCGGTCAATAGTAACTCCCAGAATTTTCAGATTGTTTGAGATGGGGAGGGAAAAGTTTGGGGTGGTTAAGGTGGTGAATTTGTTTGTGTTGTGTTGTGAGGTGAGTATAAGACATTGTGTTTTTTCTGCGTTGAGAGTATAGAGAGTAAAAATGTTGGATTATTTGTAGTAAATAATTAGCAGATTTTAGTACACACAGCTTCAGCTTTAGAAATGTTAATTTCTTTCTTCATCTCTCTCTCATTCACCCCTGAATAATTCACTGCTGAGTCACTTTAAAGTTGAAGTAACAAAACATCTGTTTACTCACAGTTTGCAGTTAGATTATAATCAGACAGGCTTATATATACATATTACTATACATTTGTATTATCAGCTCCTTCCATGTGCTTAGATGGTAATGGATGCTCACACCACCATAGATCCTCTCAGGTTAGGAGAGATCATGAGCTCCATGTGCTCCATGTGCTGCATGTGCTGCATCTGCTGTATCTAACCCCCACAGGAAGTTACATAGCTGTGTGACCTCTCTAAGTAATTCACATCAGAGGTCACAGAGTAATCACAGAGAAATAATAGGTGACAGGCAATGCATGCAAAATACAATTACATTCCAACAAACCCCTTCTCATGCATAACTGTCATGCAATTATTTATTCATACAAAGTCCAAGCTTTATACGCAGATTCACAAAACGTTCTCTGGGTAACGGTTTGGTCATGATGTCAGCTGTCATCTCACTGGTGTGACAATAGTGTAGACTGATGACCCCTTCTTTCGCCAACTCTCGCACGTTGTGGTATTTCGTTGCGATGTGCTTGGTGCGTGACTGAACCTTGTCATTCTGTGACAGTCGGATGCAGCTCTGATTATCTTCCATTATCTGGATTGGTCTCTGTTCAGCTATACCAAAATCCAGCATAAGTTTTTCAATCCACATCAGTTCTCTGCACGCTTCCGATACAGCCACGTATTCAGCTTCTGTAGAAGACAAACTCACAATACTTTGTTTATGACTGGCCCATGAAATTTGTACATTTCCATACATAAACACATATCCACTTGTGGATTTATAATCAGAATGATCCCCTGCCCAATCTGAATCACAGTAACATATTAGTTTTGGATTACTATTGGCTGAAATCTTTAATTTACAATCAATGGTACCCTTTAAATACCTTACCATCCTTTTAACTGCAGTCCAATCTGATTTGGTAGGTGAGCTGACCCTTCTGCTCAAAATTCCTACTGCATTTGCTATATCAGCCCTGTATGTGGTAGCTAGATATAAAAGCTTACCTATGGCTGATCTATATTGGATGTTATCTGGTAAAGGTTCTCTTACTGTTTCATCCTTCAGAAAATCAGTGATCATGGGAGTGCTTACAACTTGGGCATCTTGCATACCTAAACTTTCAATAAGCTCATTTATTTTCTGCTTCTGGCTTAGAAGATAAGAACCATCATTTTGTTTCTCAATTTCTATACCAAGATAGTATGACACATTACCCAGTTCTTTTATCTCAACATTGAGGTTTAAACACTTTACAATGTCCTTGTACTCTTGCTCACTTTCGCTTGCAATGAGCAGATCATCAACAAAAGCTAAAATGTATGCATATTGTCCATTTGTGCACCTAGTGTACAAACATTTATCTGCTTCACCTTGCTTAAATCCTAAATTTGTCAATATTTCATGCAATTTTTCATTCCAACATTCTGCACTTTGCTTTAATCCACAAAGACCTTTGTTTAATTTACACACTAGCTGTCTTTGTTTTGTATTTATGAAACCTGTTGGCTGTTCCATGTACAAGTCTTCAGTTATATCTCCGTGAAGAAACGCTGTTTTCACATCAATGTGGTTGACTTGCATGCCTTTTGAGACTGCAATGCTCAGAAGTGTTCTGATTGTCGTGTGTTTCACTACAGGTGCAAACACTTCATCAAAATCTTCTCCATATTTTTGAAGATATCCCTTTGCCACTAATCTGGCTTTATACCTTTCCACTTTTCCTTGTGCATTCCTTTTTAACTTGAATACCCATTTGCATCCTATAGCTTTCTTGCCAGGAGGTAATTTTGTAAGAATCCAAGTATTATTTTTATCCAATGCATCAATTTCTTCTTGTGCAGCTTTACGCCATTCAGCAGCTTCTTCTGCTGGCATTTTCTCAATCTCATCCCATGTTAAGGGCTCTTGAGCTTCTGCTGACTTTGTTAGGTAAGACAGTCTTGGGGGTGGAACACCTTTGTTTTCCCTGGATGAGCGTCTGACAACAGGTTGGTCTGACCTTTCCGCATCCTCTAAATCTGAGAGTCCTTCTCCAATTGATTCCCCTTCTCCAACTGTACTGTCTTCTTCAATGATCCTTTCTGTGTCTGCTTCCTCTGCCTGTTCCTCGTTAGATACAGATGAGTTGCTTTCAGACATCTGCCTTGGTATGGCATTTATATACACTGGCATGTCTATTATGGTTCTAGTTTCATATTCTGGATGATAAGGCTCATCTGGGATAATCCAGCCTTTATCAACCCTTTTGTTTTCATCAAAATATGTAACATGTCTTATGCCAACAATGCCAGTTTTCAGATTCAAAATTCTATATCCTTTGTGTCCTGGAGCATAGCCAACTAAAATGCCCCTTTCTGTTGTGGAATCCAGCTTATGCCTTCTTTGCTTTGGTATATGAGCATATGCTGTACTTCCAAATGTTCTTATGTGTGACAGGTTTGGCTTCCTACCATGCCATGTCTCATGTGGTGTGCGCTCAGCGCCTTTAGTTGGCATTCTGTTTTGTAGGTACACTGCTGTGAGAATGGCTTCCCCCCATAGTCTTTTAGGGAGATTGCTATCTGACAGCATACATCTGGTCATTTCCACAAGTGACCTAAATTTTCTCTCTGCAACAGAATTTTGCTCTGGTGTATAAGCTACTGTTGTGATATGTTGAATGCCTTCTTGTTCTAGAAATGTGCGCATGCTTTGTGAAATGAACTCACCACCATTGTCGGTCTGAAGAACCTTTGGTTTTCTTTCAAATTTATTGCTCACCATGGCTACGTATTTCTTCAGCATGTCTGTGACTTGACTTTTCTCTTTCAGCAAATAGGCCACACAATATCTAGAGAAATCATCCAAGAATATTAGCACAAATCTGTTATTTCCCAATGATGGGATATTAAACGGTCCACATAAGTCACTGTGTATTAAGTCCAGCACTTTATTACTCCTATTTCCTGTGTATGCAGGAAATGAGGGTCTCACACCTTTTTGAGTAACACAGTCTATGCATTTCTCCATTTTACCAGCATCTGCACTTATCTGAATGCCAGTGGCCAGTTGCTTACTGTAAAGATCCTGGATCACCTTAGAATCACGATGTCCCAGGCGGCTGTGCCAGATTTCCAGACTACATTTACCATCATTCTTCCTTACTTGCGCCATATGTGAGGCTTCACCTGAAATGTTCAGCTTATAAACATCATTATGCATAAAAGCTTCAGCATACACTTCATCATTTTTAGAGATTGTGCACTTACTATTTTCAAAATGAATCGCAAATCCCTTCTTATCTAATGTAGATACACTAAGCATATTGCAAACTGCTTGGGGAATATACAAGACATCACTTACAGGAATTTCTTTAACTTCATTAGACACTTTGCATTTTAAGAATCCAATACCTTTTGCTTGGATCTTAGCAGTCCCTGCGTTTGCAGTTTTAAGAATACCTTCCTCTGGACACATTTCCTGAAAGAAATTCTTACAATTGGTTAAATGGCATGTGCTCCCTGAATCCAAAATCCAAGTACTTTCATTTGAATTATTATTTACCATAGTCAAAGATTTTTCTGCCATTAGAAAGCCCTTGTGTTTATCTTTGTCCTTCATACATTTCCTGGTTTGAAAATTCTTTAGTTCCATTGGCTTAGGTGAGCTAGAGGGAGTGTTTTGTGTTTCCTTACACCATTTAGATACATGTCCCTCCTTTCCACATGAGTAGCAAATCAGCTTGCCCTTGGGTGGAGTTTTCCCATAGCTCCGCCTTCCTCTGTTCTTTGCCAAGAAATTTGTTTCATTTCTCTCTGACTGACTTTGAGAACACATCTCCTCAGAATCATTTACTATGCATTCCTGCCTTAGTTTTGATGTTGCCTGTTCAAAAGATTGCCCTTCAATGGCCTCATTTACAGACCTAAAAACATCAAACTTCTTTGATAGTGAGGTAAAAAGAAATGCTCTTTTCAATGCATCACACATGGGAATTCCAGAAAGTTCTAGCTTTTGAAATGAAGACATAAGATACATAATGTGATCATTACATTTACTTTTATCCCTTAATTTGGTTTCATTCAACTCTGCCAGCCAAATTGGTTGCTGCTTTGCATATGTAGTTGCATACATAGTTCTCAGCTTATATAAAATGTCCTTTGGTGTATCTTTTCCCTCCACTAATATGGCTTGTTTCTCTGAGAGAGCTTCCAAAAGCATGCACTTCACATAATAGTTTGCATTGTCCCATTCAGCCATATTTTCATCTGTTCTGTCTTGGTCTAAGCATATATTTAATCTTTTTGCTCGAAGGAGACATATGAATCTTAATTCCCACAGCTGATAATTAAACTCAGTTAATCTAGGCACCTTGAGAGAATAGAACAATGGTGAATTTCTTCCCTCAGCCATTTTCTTAGCCTTCTGTCTGCTGTGTGGGGGGGAGAGAGAGACAGACTGAATCTTTCCTTTAAAACTTAAGAGAAAAATGTGGCCTTTTTTTCTGCCTGGTAATATTTCTCTTCTTTTTCAATTCCTGAGCCCTGGGGCCCATAACCCTTTTGTTGGATTATTTGTAGTAAATAATTAGCAGATTTTAGTACACACAGCTTCAGCTTTAGAAATGTTAATTTCTTTCTTCATCTCTCTCTCATTCACCCCTGAATAATTCACTGCTGAGTCACTTTAAAGTTGAAGTAACAAAACATCTGTTTACTCACAGTTTGCAGTTAGATTATAATCAGACAGGCTTATATATACATATTACTATACATTTGTATTATCAGCTCCTTCCATGTGCTTAGATGGTAATGGATGCTCACACCACCATAGATCCTCTCAGGTTAGGAGAGATCATGAGCTCCATGTGCTCCATGTGCTGCATGTGCTGCATCTGCTGTATCTAACCCCCACAGGAAGTTACATAGCTGTGTGACCTCTCTAAGTAATTCACATCAGAGGTCACAGAGTAATCACAGAGAAATAATAGGTGACAGGCAATGCATGCAAAATACAATTACATTCCAACAAAAAAGACTTGAGAAGAGTGGCCTAGTGGTTAGGGTGGTGTACTTTGGTCCTGGGGAACTGAGGAACTGAGTTCGATTCCCACTTCAGGCACAGGCAGCTCCTTGTGACTCTGGGCAAGTCACTTAACCCTCCATTGCCCCATGTAAGCCGCATTGAGCCTGCCATGAGTGGGAAAGCGCAGGGTACAAATGTAATAAAAATAAAATAGATACTATTGGAGATTCTACATGGAATGTTGCTATTCCACTAGCAACATTCCATGTAGAAGGCTGCGCTGTTTCTGTGAGTCTAACGTCCTGCACATATGTGCAGGACGTTAGACTTGCAGAAGCAGCGCTCACAGAAGCCTGCGCGACCACATTGGTGATCTGCAAGGGCTGACTTCTACATGGAATGTTGCTAGTAGCAACATTCCATGTAGAATCTCAAATAGTAGCAACAGTGGAGGAGTGGGCTAGTGGTTAGGGTGGTGGACTTTGGTCCTGAGGAACTGAGTTCGATTCCCACTTCAGGCACAGGCAGCTCCTTGTGACTCTGGGCAAGTCACTTAACCCTCCATTGCCCCATGTAAGCCGCATTGAGCCTGCCATGAGTGGGAAAGCATGGGGTGCAAATGTAACAAACAAAACAGTTGTGTGTCTGTGTGTGAAGACTATTGTGGATTGAAAGTTTAATCATGAGTATCCTGTTCTGGTTGCAAATAGAGGAGATTTTGAGAGAGGACTGAACTGTGATCTTTATTTTTGTTGCCTGCCCTGATATCATTGGAGAACTTATTTGTACTGTGCTGACCATCTGAAGCCAAAACACCCTGGAATTGTACAGACCAAGTTGATCGTTTAGTAAAGCAAATTGAAGTTTTCTGCAACTGAGAATGTTATTTATTTATTTAACACATTTATATACCCCACATGTTCCCACCAATAGTAGGCTCAATGTGGCTTACAAGACCGTAGGGTTATCAATAGAAATCAAACAAAATAAAATATGGAAAAGAAAATAAGATGATACCTTTTTTATTGGACATAACTTAATACATTTCTTGATTAGCTTTCGAAGGTTGCCCTTCTTCCTCAGATCGGAAATAAGCAAATGTGCTAGCTGACAGTGTATATAAGTGAAAACATTGAAGCATTACTTTGACAGTCTGACAGTGGGGGCATGCATGGGGACATCAAAGCATTTCATTGATATTCTAACAGGGTGGGTGTGGATAGGTGAGGGGAGGGTGATCAACAGAGACATACAGCTTTATGGTTTATAATGGGCTAGGAACCCCAGATCCTTGTTAAGTCCTTTCTGTTGGATGTTAAAATATTCAATCATTCTGACTTCAAAGGTCTTACGTTCTTGTATGGTTTTAAAGTTACCTTTCAGGATTCTCACTGTGAAGTCACTGGTACAGTGTCCTGGTCCTGTAAAATGTTGACCAACAGGCGTGGGAACCCTGCTGGCACCAGTATTGTTCATATGATGTCTATGTAAATTGAATCTTGTCTTAAGCATCTGGCCTGTTTCTCCAATATAGCATCCTTCGTTACATTTTTTACACTGAATAATCTTATTTTCTTTTCCATGTTTTATTTTGTTTGATTTCTATTGATAACCTTAAGAGTGGACTAACACGGCTACCACACTCCTCTACTTAAGACCGTAGGGCAAACTACAGTTCAATTAAATAACATAACAATGTAATATAGTTCAGTAAAATAACATAATAATGTAATAAAAAAATAGTAAATGTATAGATATCGTAAAGCACAAAAGAAAGTGGAAAAGAAACCGACTTCAACTTCAAGAGATCAGTCCAAACCAAGGGTAAGATGCTCCAATAGACAATTTTATTTGGACCCAAATAAAATTGTCTATTGGAGCATCTTACCCTTGGTTTGGACTGATCTCTTGAAGTTGAAGTCGGTTTCTTTTCCACTTTGCTGTTGAACTTTTGTGGATGTTTTGAACCCCTCTTGGTTTTTGTAGGTATCGTAAAGAACAACAGAGATAATAAAAGTGAATAATAAAGGTAAGGGTCCATGGAATTTGCTGTAACAGGAAGAGGTAAATTAAGTTGAGTCATGAAGGTAAGCCTTCGTAAACAGGGTGGTCTTCAGTCATTTCCTGAAATTTAGATGGTTCTGAGTTAATTTTAAGATTTTAGGTAGTGCATTCCATAACTGTGTTCCTATGAAGGAGAAGCTGGATGCGTAGGTAGACTTGTAGTTGAGGCCGTTGCAGACTGGGTAATGTAAATTTAGGTAGGTTCGGGAAGAACTGGAACTGTTTCTGGGTGGAAGGTCAATTAGATTAAGCATGCATCCAGGACCTTCTCCGTAAATAATCCTGTGAATCAAGGAGTGAATTTATTGAGTGAGTGCCCAGAAAAAGAGTACCCCGTGCCTACTGGAGTAAGTTTAGCCCGGCCTACGACCAACTCAAGTGATCCTGTCAGTGGGAACTCTATGTGTGTTGTAGAAGTGAAACCGTTTGTGTGACCCAGGTCCCGGGACCGAGTGAGAGAACCCCCGGGGGGAGCTGAGCCGGAGGAGTGTGCCCAGGGTTACACTTAATTAAAGAGAGCATATTCACATATTTTCACAAAGAGGAAAGGATACATACCATTTGTTTAATGCCTCTTCCAAAGTGACTTCCTCTGCTGTTGGTATTGTCCAAGTTTTTTTTTTTAATCAAACAGAGACTTTTAAGTAAACCTGTTGGTTCAGAATGCTAATACAAGAGTATCCTGAATTATTGACTGTGGAAACAGTGCTACGTGTGTAGGCTAACTGCCTACAGCCTCCCGGTAAGTGTCAGTTCCGATCCTGGTCCCCAACCAAATAATTCTTAATGTAAGTAGTTACACTTTATAGTCTTCTGGCATACACTGGGATCCCAAATTATATTTATTCATTAGGATTTATTTACCGCCTTTTTGAAGGAATTCACTCAAGGTGTACAGCAAGAATAAATCAAACATAAGCAATAGACAATTACAGCAGTATAAAATATTCAAACAACAATACAAAGTATGGTATAGTATACTATTTACAATGTTAACACAAGACGTAATAGAACATTTTAATTGATAGTGAAAGGTAAAGCAAAGATGGAACGTATAGATAAGTAAGAGAGTAAGAAGAGTTAGGGCCCCTTTTACTAAGCCGCGTTAGGCTCTATGCGCGCCCAACATGCGCCAAAATGAACGTACCGCCCGACTACCGCGCGCCCCTTGCGGTAATTTCATTTTTGGCACACATCCGCTACGCGCATCTGGAAAATAGTTTTTATTTTCGGACGCGCACCAAGCGGCATCTGACGCGCGTAGGTCCTTACCGTGCAGATTCCTTACCGCTAGGTCTATGGCTGGCGGTAAAGGTCAGACACCCAAAATGGACGCGCGGCAATTTTGATTTTGCCACACGTCCATTTCTGGGTGGAAGGGGGGGAGGCATTTTTGATATGGGCCCCAAACCCGCGCCTATAATATCGCAACACATTTGTTTACCGCAGCTTAATAAAAGGACTCCTTAGAGAGTAAGGTGACTCATTTAAAGAGATGCTTAAATATTATCTCAGCTAGGGTATCCTTTAAAGGTCTCTTCAATCTGTAAACTGAGCTACTGGAAGAAAGACGGTCATATGTAGGAACAAAACTGTAGGATACAGCCAGATCCTAAACACATATTCATTCAATTAGAATGCATTCTCCTATAGCAAACTGAGGTATGCCTTAACACATGGTTCTATCTCAGCATCTCCCCTGATCATATGCCGTTGACCTACTTTCCGAAAGAACACCCTGGAAAAAGGCATGCTCTGTGATCAAGATGGAAAAATTCTTAGCTTTGGGTTGAATGACCCATCTATTCTTTCTAAATGGTTCCTTTATCCGCGGTGTTTTTCAGATACCGGGCCAACTGGCTACGGACCAGAAAAGTTGTTGAAATCAGCAGAAAGAAATGCTAGTTTGTGGATCTGGAGGAGTGAAAAGCTGTCTTACAGATACAGTGGGGGAAATAAGTATTTGATCCCTTGCTGATTTTGTAAGTTTGCCCACTGACAAAGACATGAGCAGCCCATAATTGAAGGGTAGGTTATTGGTAACAGTGAGAGATAGCACATCACAAATTAAATCCGGAAAATCACATTGTGGAAAGTATATGAATTTATTTGCATTCTGCAGAGGGAAATAAGTATTTGATCCCTCTGGCAAACAAGACCTAATACTTGGTGGCAAAACCCTTGTTGGCAAGCACAGCGGTCAGACGTCTTCTGTAGTTGATGATGAGGTTTGCACACATGTCAGGAGGAATTTTGGTCCACTCCTCTTTGCAGATCATCTCTAAATCATTAAGAGTTCTGGGCTGTCGCTTGGCAACTCGCAGCTTCAGCTCCCTCCATAAGTTTTCAATGGGATTAAGGTCTGGTGACTGGCTAGGCCACTCCATGACCCTAATGTGCTTCTTCCTGAGCCACTCCTTTGTTGCCTTGGCTGTATGTTTTGGGTCATTGTCGTGCTGGAAGACCCAGCCACGACCCATTTTTAAGGCCCTGGCGGAGGGAAGGAGGTTGTCACTCAGAATTGTACGGTACATGGCCCCATCCATTCTCCCATTGATGCGGTGAAGTAGTCCTGTGCCCTTAGCAGAGAAACACCCCCAAAACATAACATTTCCACCTCCATGCTTGACAGTGGGGACGGTGTTCTTTGGGTCATAGGCAGCATTTCTCTTCCTCCAAACACGGCGAGTTGAGTTCATGCCAAAGAGCTCAATTTTTGTCTCATCTGACCACAGCACCTTCTCCCAATCACTCTCGGCATCATCCAGGTGTTCACTGGCAAACTTCAGACGGGCCGTCACATGTGCCTTCCGGAGCAGGGGGACCTTGCGGGCACTGCAGGATTGCAATCCGTTATGTCGTAATGTGTTACCAATGGTTTTCGTGGTGACAGTGGTCCCAGCTGCCTTGAGATCATTGACAAGTTCCCCCCTTGTAGTTGTAGGCTGATTTCTAACCTTCCTCATGATCAAGGATACCCCACGAGGTGAGATTTTGCGTGGAGCCCCAGATCTTTGTCGATTGACAGTCATTTTGTACTTCTTCCATTTTCTTACTATGGCACCAACAGTTGTCTCCTTCTCGCCCAGCGTCTTACTGATGGTTTTGTAGCCCATTCCAGCCTTGTGCAGGTGTATGAACTTGTCCCTGACATCCTTAGACAGCTCCTTGCTCTTGGCCATTTTGTAGAGGTTAGAGTCTGACTGATTCACTGAGTCTGTGGACAGGTGTCTTTCATACAGGTGACCATTGCCGACAGCTGTCTGTCATGCAGGTAACGAGTTGATTTGGAGCATCTACCTGGTCTGTAGGGGCCAGATCTCTTACTGGTTGGTGGGGGATCAAATACTTATTTCCCTCTGCAGAATGCAAATAAATTCATATACTTTCCACAATGTGATTTTCCGGATTTAATTTGTGATGTGCTATCTCTCACTGTTACCAATAACCTACCCTTCAATTATGGGCTGCTCATGTCTTTGTCAGTGGGCAAACTTACAAAATCAGCAAGGGATCAAATACTTATTTCCCCCACTGTATATATTTCATTAGAATGTGTGATTGGGATTATGCATTGCAGATGTCAACATGAATACTTCCAGAGGACGCCATCAAAGAAGCCTGAGGAGAGCTGTGCGGTTTGTTAATGTCGGCTGTGTGCCTGTAAGAACAGCTGTCGTTCAGGCCTATAACAGAGTTTACATCCCTAAGTACATTATTATGAGAGGCATCTCACTGAGTTTAAAGCAGCATCATCACGCCTTATGGATATTGTAATGGATATCTATTTATTTATTTAGTTGCATTTGTATCCCACATTTTCCCACCTATTTGCGGGCTCAGTGTGGCTTACAATACATTGTAAATAATGGAAATACAGTTTGTTACATTACGATTATGGTTACATTGTGAATAGTTAAGGAAGACAGAGTTATATCGGCCACCTTTGGGGCGTAGAAACTATGGGATATGTCGTTGGGGAATTACTGCGGTGATCGAATAGTAACAAGAGAGTGATGGGTAGAGAGTTTTTATCTGTGGGTAGATTGTTGAGTGGGAGAGAGTACGGGGAAGTGGAGTACGTGAGGTAATGTCTTGAGGCATTATTATGATGTATATGGGATTTATATGTCTTAATCCTTGCGGTATGTTTTTTCAAAGAGATAGGTCTTTAATCGTTTGCGGAAGTCTGTCAACTCATAGACCGCTCTCAGGCCGCGTGGCAGTGCGTTCCAAAGTTGCGTGCTCTTGTAGGTGAAGGTTGATGCATGTAGTGCTTTATACTTTATGCCTTTGCATTTTGGGAAGTGGAGGTTGAGGAAGGTTCTGGATGATTTTTTGGCATTTCTGGGTGGCAAGTCTACCAAGTCAGACATGTATGCAGGGGCTTCACTGTGAATGATTTTGTGCACTAACGTGCATACTTTAAAGGTGACACGTTCCCTGAGTGGGAGCCAGTGTAGTTTCTCACGTAATGGTGCTGCGCTTTCGTATTTTGGTTTTCCGAAGATGAGTCTGGCTGCTGTATTCTGGGCTGTCTGAAGTTTTCTCTTTATTTGTTCTTTGCAGCCTGCGTATAATGAGTTGCAGTAATCCAGATGGCTTAGTACGAGTGATTGTACCAGGTTGCGGAAGACAGATCTTGGAAAGAATGGTTTTATTCTTTTCAGCTTCCACATGGAGAAGAACATCTTTTTTGTTGTGTTGTTCGCGTGAGTCTCAAGTGTAAGGTGGCGGTCGATTGTGACTCCAAGGATTTTTAAATTTTCAGAAATTGGCAAGTTTAGTTTAGGTGTGTTGATGGCGGTAAATTTTGTTGTGTTGTATTTGGAGGTTAGTATGAGGCATTGAGTTTTTTCTGCGTTCAATTTCAGTCGGAATGCATCTGCCCAGGTGTTCATGATGTGTAGACTTTGGTTGATTTCGTTGGAGATTTCGTTGATGTTATGTTTAAAAGGAATATATATCGTTATTTATACTCTTTCGCTGTTTTGCCTTGAGATAGATTGCTATGGTCGAAACACGTATTAATGCTAGGGATCAGGCTTTCTTATATCACAGACTGGATTGTCGTAAAAGCTCTATACTCCCTCTTATAGTGCTTTCATGCGTCACGTGTCTGGGTTTGCCGTATTTTCAGTTTTTATTCCTGCATTTTTGATGAAGCACACGATTACTGTCCAACATAATGCAGTGATGGCTTTGCGGGTTAAGGGGGTCCATTTACAAAGGCGCACTGAAAAATGTCTCGCGGTAGTGTAGGCGTGAGTTTTGGGCGCGCGCCGATCCATTTCTTAGCGTGCCTGTAAAAAAAAAGGCCTTTTTGAAACTCTTGCCGAAAATGGATGTGCGGCGAAATGAAAATTGCCGCGTGTCCATTTTGGGGTCTGAGACCTTACTGCCAGCCATTAACTTCACGGTAAAGACTCACGCGGTAACGGGGCGGTAATGACCTATGTGTGCCAAATGCCACTTTGCGCTCATCTGTTATGCGCGCCCGAAAATAAAAAAAATATTTTTCAGATGTGCGTATCGGACGCGCGCCAAAAATAAAATTACCGCAAGATCCATGTGGTAGTCAGGTGGTAACTCCATTTTGGCGTGCATTGGGCGCACATTGGGTGCATGTAGATGCTTACGCGGCTTAGTAACAGGACCCCTCAATGTGCACTTTGGTAGGCTTTCTCCATATTTTAAATTTAATCTGTAAATAATGGGGTCCTTTTACTAAGCTGCGGCAAAAAGTGGCCTGTGGAAGCGTAGGCGCATGTATTGGGCACGTGCCGGGCCAGTTTTTACTACATCTACAAAAAATGGCTTTTTTAAAAAACAAATGTGACGGGAAAAGGGCCTGTGGTAAAAATGAAACCAGCACGTGCCCAAAACAGGCCTGATCCCTTAACACCATCCACTGACCTAGGGGTAAAGGCTCACGTGCTACATGCAGAGTGACCAGTCAGTGCACGCCAAGTGCCAAAGGAGGAACTAAATAAATAATTCATCCACACATTATGGGTGCCAAATCTGAAATTACCAGCAGGAGGGTGTGCCGACCTGGTGGTAGTCTCATTTTGGCGCATGCTGCATGCGTGTGGAGCCTACCGCGGCTTAGTAAAAGGGCCCCAATGTCTTTTGGCTGCGCACTTTTTATCTCATAACGTGATTCAACTCCTTTCTTTTACTTGAATGTTTTTTCTTCACTCAACGTGTAATTAAATTCTGGAAATCGTTGCCAGAGAATGTGGTAAAGGCAGTTAGCTTAGCAGAGTTTTAAAAAAAGTTTGGATGCCTTCCTAAAGGAAAAGTCTATAGACCATTATTAAATGGACTTGGGGAAAATCCATTGCTTATTTCTAGGATAAGCAGCATAAAATGTATTGAACTTTTTTGGGATCTTGCCAGGTATTTGTGACCTAGATTGGCCACTGTTGGAAACAGGATACTGGGCTTCATGGACCTTTGGTCTGTCCCAGTGTGGCAATTCTTATGTACTTACTAGGAAAGGAATGGAAAACAAAAATGAGGATGATATAATGCCTTTGTATCGCACCATGGTGCGACCGCACCTTGAATACTGTGTTCAATTCTGGTCGCCGTATCTCATAAAAGATATAGTGGAATTAGAAATGGTGCCAAGAACATAGTAACATAGTAGATGACGGCAGAAAAAGACCTGCACGGTCCGTCCAGTCTGCCCAACAAGATAACTCATATGTGCTACTTTTTGTGAATACCTTACCTTGATTTGTATCTGTCTTTTTCAGGGCACAGACCATATAAGTCTGCCCAGCACTAGCCCCGTCTCCCAACTACCAGCCCCTTGATTTGTATCTGTCAAGAAGGGCGACAAAAATGATAAAGGGGATGGGACGACTTCCCTATGAGGAAAGGCTAAAGTGGCTACGGCTCTTCAGCTTGGAGAAGACGGTTCAGGGGAGATATGATGGAGGTCTATAAAATAATGAGTGGAGTTGAACGGGTAGATGTGAAGCGTCTGTTCACGCTTTCCAAAAATACTAGGACTAGGGGGCATGCGATGAAGCTACAATGTAGTAAATTTAAAACGAATCGGAGAAATGTTTACTCACTCAACATGTAATTTAAAAAACATGGAGTTTAAAAAAGGTTTGGACAGCTTCCTAAAGAAAAAGTCCATAGCGGGGGCGTGTCAAGATGGCGCCGAGAGCGGGGGTTTGGTGAGCAGCTCCAGCCTAGCCTCAGAAACTTTTTCCTTTTTCTTTACCGATAATGCCTCACTCGAAGCGGAAAGGGGTCGTCCGGATAGTTCCCACACCTACCGGTACGTCCACGCCGACGAGGCCAGGATTGGAGCGCTTCTTCCCTGCTCTCTCTCGAGGAATTAGCGGGCCGGAGTCCATTGCGGGAGGAGCCGGTGAAGCGGCTACCTCGCTGGAAACAGAAACATCTTTATCCCCCCCGCCGAACTCTATGATTCCTCCGTGCCCTGCGCACACAGCGAGTCGAGAGGGAAACCCATCGTATGCCGGAAAGGCCGATGCTGAAGGACCTAGTGGGACATCCGACCCTGTGGGACTAATAGCTGTAGCGGGGAAAGAACCGGAGGTTAGCCTAGGTCAGATTTGGCTGAAGTTGTTGGATATGGACAAAACCTTGCAGCAGTCCTCCATAGAGGTAAAAACTTTGAATGTTACTGTACAAGAATTGAAGGACTCCATAGAATGTTGTAAAACAAGATTTTTCCTCTAAGATAGAGACTTTACAGAAAGAGATGATTCAAATTACTGAATTTAAAATGGCTGCAATAAAAGATAATTAGAAGAAAATTAGAGCAAATGGAGAACTTTAATAGAAGACTAAATCTTCGTCTACTTAATTTTCCTAAATTAGTAGGGATTCCCCCATTAGAAATTTTTACAAGATTCTTGAGAGAAAACTTAAATTTTCCACATGAGGCAATCCCGCCATTAAATAAAATATATTATATACCTAATACAATTAAAAAAGTAGAAGGAGAAAAATCAGTGGATTTAAACAATATTACAGCCATTCTTGAACAATCTTTAGAAGAACCAACTGAAAGAGCAACTCTGATTGTTTCTTTTGTCTTCCAGCAAGATTTGAACTCAGTAATGAGACTTTATTTCAAAACTACAAATCATATATTTGGAGGACATAAAATCTGGATTTATCCAGATGTAACAAAGACTACTCAACAAAAAAGAAAATTGTTTCTATGAGGTCTAAAACAATAGAAATAGGAGGCTCCTTCCTTCTTGCATATCCATGTAAATGTGTTGTAAGGTTAAATCAAACAAAATATGTGTTCTTTAATCCTGATCAGCTCAAATCTTTCCTAGACTCAAAACAACGATAGAGACTTTGAAGGTGTAAAACGAGAATGTACGTGGCATCAATTTCTTATTTACATATTAATATAATGTAAACTTCACAAATTCCTACCCCCCCCTTTCTAAATTGAGGTCTAATGAAGCTGAATGATATGTTACTATTGAGGAAAGTAAATTTCTGTATATTTAATTTGTTTCTAAAGCTGTATTTCACTTAACAGTTTTTCTATGTCTGTTTAAGTTGAAAAAATTTAATAAACAAATAATTAAAAAAAAGAAAAAGTCCATAGACAATTATTAAATTGGACTTGGGGAAAATCCACTATTTCTGGGAAAAGCAGTATGAAATGTTTTGTACTTTTTGGGGAACTTGCCAGGTATTTGTGACCTGGATTGGCCACTGTTGGAAACAGGATGCTGGGCTCGATGGACCTTTCGTCTTTCCCAGTATGGCAATACTTATGTACTTGGGGTTCTACATGGAATGTTGCTACACTTTGAAATTTTGCATGGAATCTTGTTATTCTTTAGAATTCTAGAATCTTGCTACTCTTTGGGGGTTCTACATGGAATGTTGCTACTCTTTGGGTTTCTGCCAGGTACTTGTGACCTGGATTGGCCACTGTTGGAAACAGGATGCTGGGCTCGATGGACCTTTGGTCTTTCCCAGTGTGGCAATACTTAGGTATGTCTTTAAGGATCTTGGATTCTAACGTGTGGATTGTAGATCTCTTCGTGTTTATGCTGTTTTCTTATTGTCTCAAGGGAATAGGGCAGGATGGATATTTGAACTACAGAATCTCACATTTCGTACTCTTAGCGCTAATGGTTCTCAGCCTGGTTCCAGCTGCAATCCTTCGTTTAATGTGCAGTATTTCAAAAGTGCGCAGAGAAATTATTAATACATCGTTCACAGATTTTGCTTTGATTCTACTACTTACTACTTAACATTTCTAAAGCACTACTAGGGTTACGCAGCGCTGTACAGTTTAACAAAGAAGGACAGTCCCTGCTCAGATGAGCTTACAATCTAAAGGACAAAATGTAAAGTTGGGGCAGTCTAGATATCCTGAATGGAGATATAATGGTTATGTGCCGAAGGCGACATTGAAGAGGTGGGCTTTGAGTAAGGATTTGAAGATGGGCAGCGAGGGGGCTTGGCGTATGGGCTCAGGGAGTTTACAGATTTTGCTTTGATTCTCAAGTCCAGCTTCTGCTTTTCAGGCTGGTCATGGTTTTAGGATGTTGCAATGATAGTCTTCACAGACCTTGAAAAAGGGGAGCGGGGGAGGAGAAGAAATTAAGTTCTGGAAGGGAGCCATGGATTGTGACCCATGATGGAGAGCTGTTGTTACGATGGCTGGACTAGATTGTAAGAGAGTTAAAATTGGATGAAAATCTTCCACAGTCTTGAAGGCTCAAAGTGCTGTAATCCAGTGTGTGACCAGTTTTGATTGAACTGGTTAAAAGATAGAAAACAGAGAGTAGGGTTAAATGGTCAGTATTCTCAATGGAGAAGAGTAGTTAGTGGGGTTCCCCAGGGGTTTGTGCTGGGACCCCTGCTTTTTAACATATTTATAAAAGATATAGTGGAATTAGAAAAGGTGCAGAGAAGGGCGACGAAAATGGTAAAGGGGATGGGACAACTTCCCTAGGAGGAAAGGCTAAAGCAGCTAGGGCTCTTCAGCTTGGAGAAAAGGCGGCTGAGAGGAGATATGATAGAGGTCTATAAAATAATGAGTGGAATGGGTAGATGTGAAGTGTCTGCTTACGCTTTCCAAAAATACTAGGACTAGGGGGTATGCGATGAAGTTACAATGTAGTAAATTTAAAATGAATCAGAGAAAAGTTTTCTTTACTCAATGTGTAATTAAACTCTGGAATTCGCTGCCAGAGAATGTGGTCAAGGCGGTTAGCTTAGCAGAGTTTAAAAAAGGTTTGTATGGCTTCCTACAGGAAAAGTCCATAGACCGTTATTAAACGGACTTGGGGAAAATCCACTATTTCTGGGATAACCAGTATAAAATGTTTTGTACTTTTTTGGGATCTTGCCAGGTATTTGTGACCTGGATTGGTCACTGTTGGAAACAGGATGCTGGGTTTGATGGACCTTTGGTCTTTCCCAGTATGGCAATACTTACGTACTTATGTACTTTTCCTCCAGGAAACTTGTCCAAACCTTTTTTAAACCCAGATACACTAACCACTGTTATCACGTCCTCCGGCAGTGAGTTCCAGAGTTTAAATATTTCCTCCTATTTGTGTTAAAAGTATTTCCATGTAATTTCATTGAGTGTGGCCTGGTCTTTGTTGTTTTTGAAAGGGTGAAAAATCGATTCACTTTTACCCGTTCAACACCACTCAGGATTTTGTAGACTTCAATCATATCCCCCCCTCAGCCATCTCTTTTCCAAGCTGAAGAGCCGCTGACCTCTTGCGCCATTCCTCAGCAGTGGGTTGAGAACCAGGGAAGCTGGGCAAGTCATTTTCACCTTTTATTGCATCTGATACAAACCACAGATTCAAAGGATGCTCTGCCCGAAAGAGTGAGGTTTAAGGACAATGGGCCAAATTCTATATATTGCAGCTGACAAATCAGCACCGATTAAAGACACGCTTAGCTTGATTCTATAAAGACTGCACACACTTTTAATTGAACAAGCTAATCAGCGCTGATAATTGGGCAATAACAATTAATTTTTAGCACTAACTGGCAATAATTAGGATTTAGGCACATATCCGATTCTATAACAGATTGCACCTAAATCTTACCATGTATAACAATTTAGGGACGTGGGTAGGGGGCATTCCCGGATTTTACGTGCATTGATACAGAATCACGCCTAAGTGCATCTAACTTAGTTGCCAGGTATTTAGTTCTCTCCTCCTCCCCCATTCTCTGTTTCTGTGGATAACACTCTCATCCTTCCTGTCTCATCAGCTCGTAACCTTGGGGTCATCTTCGACTCCTCCTTCTCTTTCTCTGCACATATTCAGCAGACTGCTAAAACCTGTCGTTTCTTTCTCGATAATATCACCAAAATTCGCCCTTTCCTTTCTGAGCACACTACCAGAACCCTCATCCACGCTCTTATCACCTCTCGCTTAGACTATTGCAACTTGCTTCTCACAGGTCTCCCACTTAGCCATCTCTCTCCTCTTCAATCTGTTTAAAATTCTGCTGCACGACTAATATTTCGCCAGTGTCGTTATGCTTGTATTAGCCCTCTCCTCAAGTCACTTCACTGGCTTCCTATTCATTTCCACATACAGTTCAAACTCCTCTTGTTGACCTATAAGTGCATTCACTCTGCAGCTCCTCAGTACCTCTCCTCTCTCATCTCTCCCTACATTCCTCCCCGGGAGCTCCGTTCACTGGGTAAATCTCTCTTATCTGCACCCTTCTCCTCCATTGCGAACTCCAGACTCCACTCCTTTTATCTTGCTGCACCATATGCCTGGAATAGACTTCCTGAGCCGGTACGTCAAGCTCCATCTCTGGCCGTCTTCAAATCTAAAGCTAAAAGCCCACCTTTTTGATGCTGCTTTTAACTCCTAACCCTTATTCACTTTGTTCAGAACCCTTGTTTTATCATTCTCACTTTAATATTCCCTTATTTGTCCTGTTTTTCTGCCCTGATTAGATTGTAAGCTCTGTTGAGCATGGACTGTCTCTTCATGTTCAAGTGTACAGCACTGCGTACGTCTAGTAGCGCTATAGAAATGATAAGTAGTAGTAGTAGTCTGCACTGAATTTTGCTACACTTTGGGATTCCGGAATCTTGCTACTCTTTGGGATTCTGCATGGAATCTTCCTACTCTTTGGGATTCCGGAACCTTGAGACTCTTTAGGATTCTGCATGGAATCTTGCTACTCTTTGGGATTCCAGAATCTTGCTACTCTTTGTGATTCCGGAATCTTGCTACTCTTTGTCCTTATCTCTTATTTGTCCTGTTTTTCTGTCCTGATTAGATTGTACGCTCTGTTGGGCAGGGACTGTCTCTTCATGTTCAAGTGTACAGCGCTGCGTACGTCTAGTAGCGCTATAGAAATGATAAGTAGTAGTAGTAGTAGTTCTGCTTATAGCAGGCCTAATTGCAGCCACCTACAGTTAGGTGCTCCTTAGTGCTAAGTGCGAATTTATAAAGGGAGCATACTCGTTATAAAATCACGCTAAGTGCGTCAGATTATCAGCACCGATTTTCAGGTGCTACTTAGCGAATTTACCCCAATGTGTCCAAGATATACATTTACAAATTGCACATGTGAAAAAAGATTCACAAATGGAAAAAGCAAAATACAATATTTTAGCTTTTTTTGATGCTTCTGAAAGAATATAGGCAGAGTGGAGGCAGTGGACCCCTTTCACCAAGCTGTGGCAAAAGGGGGACAGCGCTGGTGTCGGCGCGTGTTTTTACACGCGTGCTGAGGCCCCCTTTTACCGCAGCTGATAAAAGGGAAGTCTCACTTTAGTACAGGAAATGGCCAGGCAGCAAGTAAAGCACTTGCCACGCGGCCATTTCGGGAGGGAGCCCTTGCCATCACCCATTGAGGTGGCGGTAAGTGCTCCTGCATTAACCCAGCGGTAACCGGGTAGCGAGCGGCACCACCGATTACCGCCGGGTACACTCCGGCGCTACTAAAATAAATACCACCAGTTAGTAAAAGGAGCCCAGTATTAGGACAGTGTTCAAAAGAGTTTGCTAAGCATTTAAATAGTTAACAATGTAAATTCGTAATGATCACCAAACTGTCTCATCTGTTCTTGTCTTCCTCTATGTGGTTCCTACCACAGGAACTTTTTCCTACCACAACCTAACCTAGTATGTGTATTTGTTTTACTCCGGAGTCTATTATCACCTCTCCGGTACCACATAAGCAACATCTCTGGCTGTCTTCAAATCTAAGCTAAAAGCCCACCTTTTTTGATGCTGCTTTTAACTCCTAACGCTTATTCATTTGTTCAGAACACTTATGTTATCATCCTCACTTTAATATTCCCTTATCTCTTGTTTGTCCTAATTAGATTGTAAGCTCTGTCGGGCAGGGACTGTCTCTTCATGTTCAAGTGTACAGCACTGTGTACGTCTTGTAGCGCTATAGAAATGATAAGTAGTAGTAGTAGTCATCGGGATTCCGGAATCTTGCTACTCTTTGGGATTCTGCATGGAATCTTGCAACTCTTTGGGATTCCGGAATCTTACTACTCTTTAGCATTCCAGATTCTTGCTACTCTTTGGGATTCCACACGGAATCTTGGTACTCTTTGTCCTTATATCTTATTTGTCCTGTTTTTCTGTCCAAATTAGATTGTAAGCTCTGTCGAGCAGGGACTGTCTCTTCATGTTCAAGTGTACAGCGCTGCGTACGTCTAGTAGCGCTATAGAAATGATAAGTAGTAGTAGTAGTCTGCACAGAATTTTGCTACACTTTGGGATTCCGGAATCTAGCTACTCTTTGGGATTCTGCATGGAATCTTGCTACTCTTTAGCATTCCAGATTCTTGCTACTCTTTGAGATTCCACACGGAATCTTGCTACTCTTTGTCCTTATCCCTTATTTGTCCTGTTTGTCTGTCCTAATTAGATTGTAAGCTCTGTCCAGCAGGGGCTGTCTCTTCATGTTCAAGTGTACAGCGCTGCGTACGTCTAGTAGCGCTATAGAAATAAGTAGTAGTAGTAGTAGTAGCAAATGTAACAATAAATAAAATAAATAAATTCCCTGGGATAAAAAAATTTCCCTTCACTGAACTTCTTCACTCCAGCCCAGATTTATTTATATGACACTGTGCTCACCAAAGAAACAGAAACATACACACATGCTTGCATGCAGTGGCATAGCTAGGTGGAGCCACGGGAGCCTGCCCCCCCCCCCCCCAAATTTCTTCTGAGCCCCTGGTTTTGCTGGCAGGGGTCCCCAACCCCTGCCAGCTGAAGCTTTCATCTAGCGGTGGTCTCCGGCGCCGCTGCGTTGCCTTCCCTGCTCACACTTCCCCTCACGTCCGGCATGCTCCTTTTAACGAAACTGAGCATGCTCGATTTCACTAAAAGGAGAATGCAGGACACAAGGGGAAGTGAGAGCAGGGCAGGCAATGCGACGGCGCTGGAGACCGCCGCTGGACGAAGGCTTCAGCTGTCAGGAGTTAGAGACCCCCGCCAGTGAGGTGGCAGGGAGTAGCGAGGCAGCGGTGGGCAGGCACACCAAAATGTGCCCCTCCATCTTGGGCTCTGGCCCCCTCCCACCATGAGGTCTGGCTACGTCCCTGCTTGCATGTACTCAGGGCCGCCGAGAGACTGCCGCCCCTGCCGCCCTCGCTGTCCCGCCCCCCCTGAGGTTGCTGCCGATCCCCCCTCCACCTCCCACTCGAAGTCGCCACCGCTCCCCCCCGAGATCGCCGCAGCCACGGCTCCCCCCTCCACTCCCCCGAGGTCGCTGCCGCCTCTCCCCCCTCCATCCGCCACCGGGCCGGGCCCCCTGCATTGAAATCGCAGTCTCACCTCCGTGAAAGCAGCGCTGCAGGCAGCAGAACACCTCCCTTCGGCCCTCCTTCCCTCCTTGTGTCCCGCCCTCACGGAAGTTACATCAGACGAGGACGGGACACAGGGAGGGAAGGAGGGCTGAAGGGAGGCGTTCTGCTGCCTGCAGCGCTGCTTTCACGGAGGTGAGACTGCGATTTCAATGCAAGGGGCAGACGGTCGACGACGGAGGGCGGGTGGGACTGCGGCGCCGGGCCCCCCTTGGAGGCCCAGGCCCGGGAAATTTTGTCCCCCCTGTCCCCCTTCTCGGAGGCTAGGCATGTACTCTCCAGCTAGCTCTCTGTGCTGTCCAGCTGCTCACAAGCTCATTTGGGCAGTACCTAGCATGTCTGCCCACCATCATGTAAAATTCTGGCATTTGCTGCCAGTCCTTTTCTTCAGCTGACAGCAGACCCTTCACACTCCCCCCCCCCCCCCCCCCCCGTTCTTCAATCCTCCTCCTGTGCAGCAATCCCCCCCTTCCCCCAGAACACTCATCAGTTCCACCGGCTCTCTCCAGACCTGTGCAGAGTTCAGCTAATCCGTGTTGCCCGTTAGTCTTGGAAAACAATTGCGCTTAGCTTAAAATTCAAGCGATATCAGTTCAAAAATAAGCCCTGTTTTTTTAAACGCATGATGTGAAGTTTAATCGTACACTAAAGCATAACATATCGCAAGCACATCAGTTCTCAGCTGAGGCCGATCTGAATCATTCTACTGGAATGATTTTTAGTTATTCCTGTTCCATCTGAGATTGAACAACATTGTCTGAAATTATTACAATCACACTAAAATGTATTGTCAGTCAGCAGATTTGTTTTCTGCTTATATATTTGCGGCAATTCTCATAAGCACAACTACCTGGAATATTGATGCTCCTGTCATGTCGAATCAGAAAACAAATGAGCAGAAATTTAAAAAAAAACCCAAAACAAAACCTTTTCAAATAATGCTAAAGGGACTTTCCATGCAACTTGTACGTGGCATGTTTAAAACAAATAAAAGTAGTTTTTCATTCAACGCACTTAAGCTTGGGTGTATGTAAAAGATGTGGCCAAGGCTGTTAACATAACCGGGTTTGCAAGGTATTTGGACAAGCTCTTAGAGAAAAAAAAAAGTTTACAATCATTATCCATGTATATTTGAGAAAGACCCTGGATTGTACATGACTGAGCAAAAATGGACCTGCTTTTCAGCATCTGCTGGATTAACCGCTCTCAGAGATAGGATGCTGGACACGTGGATGGGGCATTTTCGAAAGAAACGTCCAAGTTGCGATTTGGACGTCCTTGCAAAACAGCGAAATCCAGGGGCGGGGAAACCTGTATTTTCGAGAAAAGACGGACATCCGTCTTTCGTTTCGAAAATACCGTGGATGTCCCTAGACATGGACGTTTCTGACTTTCGGCGATTTTCGAAACCAAAGATGTCTATGTCAAAAACGTCCAAATGGAAGGCATTTGGTCGTGGGAGGAGCCAGCATTCGTAGTGCACTGGTCCCCCTCACATGCCAGGACACCAACCGGGCACCCTAGGGGGCACTGCAGTGGACTTCAAAAATGCTCCCAGGTGCATATCTCCCTTACTTTGGGTGCTGAGCCCCCCCAAATCCCCCCAAAACCCACTGCCCACAACTGTACACCACTTCCATAGCCCTAACGGGTGAAGGGGGGCACCTATATATGGGTACAGTGGGTTTGTGGTGGGTTTTAGAGAGCTCGCTGTTTCCTCCACAAATGTAACAGGTAGGGCGGGTATGGGCCTGGGTCCGCCTGTCTGAAGTGCACTGCAGTACCCACTAAAACTGCTCCTGGGACCTGAATGCGCTGTCATGGACCTGAGTATGACATCTGAGGCTGGCACGACATTTTTAAAGATGTTTTTTGAGGGTGGGAGGGGGTTAGTGACCACTGGGGGAGTAATGGGAGGTCATCCCCAATTCTCTCTGGTGGTCATCTGGTCATTTTGGGCACCTTTTTGTGTCTTATTCATTAAAAAAGCACGTCCGGGTGAAAACGCCCAATTTTTTGTCAGGGACGTCCTTGCTTTTTTCGATTATGGGTCAAAGACGTCGAAGTGTTAGGCACGCCCAAGTCCTGCCTTCGCTAAGCCTCCAACACGCCCCCTTGAACTCTGGACGTCCTTGCGACGGATTGCAGTTGGAGACGTCCAAAATTGGGTTTCGATTATACCGATTTGGATGTCTCTGGGAGAAGGTTGTCCATCTTCCGATATATGTCGAAAGATGAACGTCCTTCTTTTTCGAAAATGAGCCCAATAGACCCCTATAGTGCTTCGTATACTTTAATCATGGAGGTAGGAGCAGCCTTGTGGGCCAAAGAGGAGCCTCATCTATTGATAAAACACCATGGTGCCCATTTTCAAAGCACATGTAACTGTGTATGTCTATGTGCTTTGTAAGTGAGTCTCCATCCTATATAATAAAACGCACCTCCAACATTCTGAAGCTGACTGCATGGCTGAGGCATTCCTGCTCTCTGTATCCATCTCCTGAATTGACATCACGTACTTCCGGGTTCGTCACAAGCAGAAGTGACCAACCACACGAGGTTTCTCGGCTTCAGAATGTTGGAGGCGCATTCTATTAAATAGGATTGATCAGTTCCTTGAAGCACAGCCAAAGCTCAGCGTCCTGCAGAGTAACACTCAGACACCAGAAAGAGAGAGGGGGGGCCTGACACCAGAGGGGGGGGAGGTATCTCTGTCACACACACACACACACTCTCTCTCTCTCTCACACACTCTCTCTCTCTCTCACAGTCAATGTCTTTCTCACTCTCACACACTGTCTCTCACACACTCTGTCTCACACTGTCTCACACTCACTCTCTATATGTGTCACACAGTCACTCATACACACTCTTGGTCTCATACACTCAGTCTCATAGAGAGTGTGTCTCACACACACTCTCTCTCTTGCACACACTGTATCTGTGTGAAACACACTCTCTCTCTCACACTGTTACGCACTTGCACAAACTCTCATTCTCACACACACACACTCTCTCTCTCACAGACACACTCGCACTCAGACTCACTCTCTCTCTCACACTGTGATATCCCCCTTCTCACTCAGGGTGACCTGGTTCCCACTAAGCAAATTAAACAGGTCACACCAACTGCATATTTCTCAGGCAACTCTTTATTCCAGCCCCTGGGCACACTTCTTCTAGCTTAATACTTTATGCTTTCATAGATCTTCACACTGAGCCTCCCCACACAGATACATGGGCTCAGTACTAGCTCCAATACTTTGGGGACTTCTAACCCCAGGCTTTGCAGCCTGCTTCTCTCAGTATTAGGACACACAGTCCTTCCTTCTTTGGACACACAGTCCTGGACACACAGTCCCCTCCTTGAACACACAGTTCTGGACACATAGTCCTTTCTTCTTTGGACACACAGTCCTGGACACACAGTCCCCTCTTTGAACACACAGTTCTGGACACACAGTCCTTTCTTCTTTGGACACACAGTCCTTTCACTGAACACACAGTTCCTATAAGTACTGAGGACACACAGTTAAACACTAATGCTTTAGGGACTTCTTACCCCAGGATTTTCAGCCTGCTGATCTCCTTTGGACACACAGTCCACCACAAGTCCATAGGGTTAGCCTGTATCTTCCAGGGGGATCTCTCTTCTTCTGCTGCCAGCTCACTTCTCTTCCTTTCACCACGCAGGTGGGGTATAAAGTAGTTAATTAGCTACACAGGACCCAGCCCATAACCTCCCCCACCTGTGAGCATCCCACGGCTCTCCCCGGTCCTAGCGACCTCCACCTATTCTCCTACTAGCGCCCTCTAGTGGCTTACCCCGCATAGGACAGCCTCATACTTATCACATACCCCCACCCTTAAAATAATTGCTGCTCTACCTCAGCAACCCTCTAAGCCTTCTCCACTGAGGAGCAGCAATTCTTCAAAGAGGGCATACACTTTTCCCGGCTCATCCCTGCTCTAGCCATGGGCCTCACCACCCCCCATCTAGGCTCCTCATCCCCCTCTTAGCACATCACATGGCCCGGGCCCTTCCCATTCACTAGGCCTTGAGGGGCTCTCACTGCAGCGGGTCCTACCTGACCCTCTTCTCCTGCAGCCCCCTCCTACCTCCTGTGCACCCGACGATACCATGATCCCTCCGAGGGAGGGGTCACCTAGCTCCCTTATCTTCCTCTTAGCACCTCACATGGCCCGGGCCCTTCCCTTTCACTGGGCGCCCGACGATACCATGATCCCTCCGAGAAAGAGGTCACCTGACGACTCATTTGAGCGTTCTACAGCAAGTCCTCTAATAGCAGGTTCTCAATGTCCATCTTTGCCAGATCTTCTCCATCGGCCATCGATTCAGGCAAGTGCTCTGGCCTTCTCCTCTTCAGCTCCTCCAGCCTCCATCCTTCCTGGCCGTCCGATGGGGTGCAGCCTGCAATCCCAAAAAAAAAAACACATCCAAGTGTGGCCTGTTCACTCTCCTGGCCCCCACACTTGTGCTGCCCCTGTTGTCTGTGGGTGTGTGTGTGTTTGTGGCCTCCTCCATCCCCTACAGCCACTCCCAAGCCTCCAGATCTTACAAATCCCCTCTCACCTCCCCCCTAGGTACCCTTTACCTGGGGTAGGTGAGCAAAGTGCTTTTGCTAGTGTTGGCCCCCTCGATGGGCCTCTGGAACCTCCAAGGACACCTCCATCTCACTTCACTGGGGATACACTGACTGCCTGGGTCCACATAAGTCCTCAGCTCTCCCCTTGGCTTCACCTTTCAGACAGGGATATTCCACTGCCAAGAGTAGCAGTGCTCCTCTGATATCCTTATCACCCGGTGGTTGTTCAACAGTCAAGTCTGGGGTGCCATTTGTGATATCCCCCTTCTCACTCAGGGTGACCTGGTTCCCACTAAACATATTAAACAGGTCACACCAACTGCATATTTCTCAGGCAGCTCTTTATTCCAGCCCCTGGGCACACTTCTTCTAGCTTAATACTTTATGCTTTCATAGATATTCACACTGAGCCTCCCCACACAGATACATGGGCTCAGTACTAGCTTCAATACTTTGGGGACTTCTAACCCCAGGCTTTGCAGCCTGCTTCTCTCAGTATTAGGACACACAGTCCTTCCTTCTTTGGACACACAGTCCTGGACACACAGTCCCCTCCTTGAACACACAGTTCTGGACACATAGTCCTTTCTTCTTTGGACACACAGTCCTGGACACACAGTCCCCTCTTTGAACACACAGTTCTGGACACACAGTCCTTTCTTCTTTGGACACACAGTCCTTTCACTGAACACACAGTTCCTATAAGTACTGAGGACACACAGTTAAACACTAATGCTTTAGGGACTTCTTACCCCAGGATTTTCAGCCTGCTGATCTCCTTTGGACACACAGTCCACCACAAGTCCATAGGGTTAGCCTGTATCTTCCAGGGGGATCTCTCTTCTTCTGCTGCCAGCTCACTTCTCTTCCTTTCACCACGCAGGTGGGGTATAAAGTAGTTAATTAGCTACACAGGACCCAGCCCATAACCTCCCCCACCTGTGAGCATCCCAGGGCTCTCCCCGTTCCTAGCGACCTCCACCTACTCTCCTACTAGTGCCCTCTAGTGGCCTACCCCAGATAGGACAGCCTCATACTTATCACAACACACACACACTCGCACATTCATTCTCTCTCTCACACACAGTCACTCTCACATACACTCTCTCAAACATACACACTCCGAGGAAAACCTTGCTAGCGCCCGTTTCATTTGTGTCAGAAATGGGCCTTTTTTACTAGTATTATTATACAAACTTATGGGGTCCTTTAACTACACTGTGTAAGTGTCTACGCACGCCCAACGTGTGACAAAATGGAGTTACCGCCCGACTACCGCGTGCCTCTTGTGGTAATTTCATTTTTGGCGCACATCCGATATGCGTATCTGAAAATTATTTTTTTATTTTTGGGCACGTGTAACAGATGCACATCAAGTGGCATTCGGCACGCATAGCTCATTACCGCTCAGTGACCATGTGAGTCTTTATCACTAGGTCAACGGCAGGTCTCAGACCCAAAATGGACGCTCATCAATTTTCATTTTGCCGCACGTCCATTTTCGGCAAAAATGTTTAAAAAGGCCTTTTTTTTACAGGCGTGCTAAAAAAATGGATGGGCGCCTGCCCGAACCCCCTGCCTACTCTACCAAAAGCCATTCTTCAGCATTCCTTTGTAAAAGGATCCCTATATGAGCAAACATTTTAAAAGAAAAATTCAGGACGTTCAAAATTAATATTCAAAAGCAATGCTTGCATGCATGTAATCTAAATCCTTCTCTCCTAGGCTAGGTTCGTGCAACTCCTTACTTAACAGTGCTCATGTAATTATTTTTAATTATCTTATCCTCTATCCTCTTACTTCCGAATCCCCGGCTGAGCTTCTGCAGCTGTGTAGATTCTATTGTGTTTTTACATTCAAATTTTTTTGTGCTTTCAGGTTCAATGTCTCTGTAGTTCCATTCTTCCTATTCCCCCCTCCCCCCCAAAAATAATTACACACATGTTATTTCTCCTCGATGTGATACCTCCGGCTGGCTCTGTGCCCTATTTTCATATACAGCAACTATACTTTTATCATGCTCTCTGTATACTTATCAACTAGAATCCAATACTCCTTTATTGAATATCTTGCTATTCGTTTGTTGTTCTCCGTATATTTATGGCAGCTTTCAAAGCCATGGGGGTGTTAAATTCCCGGTACAAAGTGAAAAGAATCTGCCCAGTACTTCAGGTACCTGCTGAGCCTGTTCTGCCCAGATCATTGTTACACCATTTAATATTCAAGAATCCTCCCTCTCTCTCTCTCTGCTGAAACATCACTGTCGTTTTGCACGGATCCGAAGAGTCAGCAAGAGCAGGGTGAGCAGTTCGTGGCCCAGCTGCAGCCGGTGGAATAGGTCCTTGTGGGGTGCAGCAGCTGCCACTGGGAAACTGGATACAAAAGGAAAACTAAAATGATCTCCCAGGCAGTGTTGCCAATTAACCAGTTCCAAAACCCGCCCAAAATTTCACACCCCGCCCCTGCCGTCATCAGCCCCACCCCGCCATCACCAACCCCACCGCCGACGTCACCAGCCCCACCCCCGACGTCATTAACCACTCCCCCCACCATTACTAACCACTCCCCCAATGTCACTAACCACGCCCCCCGCGGGGCGAAAAACTGCAGCTGACGGAGGGAAAAAAACTGCCCCGCAAAAAAAAAGCAGCCCAAAAAACCGCAACCCGCAGCGGTCAGAAATTTCCCGCAGCGGGTTGCGGAAAATCGCCTAATTGGGCGGGGAAACCGCCCATCTGGCAACCTTGCTCCCAAGAGGAGGGGACCAGTGGCGTAGCCAAGGGTGGGCCTGGGTGGGCCAGGGCCCACCCAATTTTGGCTCAGTCCCACCCAAAATTTCACCTCCCTTAGTGTGGCTGGAGGGCATCCCCAAGCCCCGCCAGCCGAAGACGTACTTCCCGCCAAACGAGCTCACTTCTTGGGCGGCTGCCGGCACTGTCTCCGAGCTGCTGCTGCCAGCCACAGCCCCCTCCACCGTTCTCGTGCTCAGTTTTCACACATGCGCAAAATTGAGCATAGGTGGAGGCCTGGTGTCTGGCAGCAGAGGTTCGGGGACTGCCCAAGAAGTATGCTCGTTTGGAGGGAAGGAGGTCTTTGTGTGGCGGGGCTTGGGGATCCTCGTCAGCTCAGGTATTCCATTTACTTTGGGAGGGAGAGAGAGAGGGCACTGGGAGGGAGGCGGAAGTTAAATCTGGGTTTTACTTTGGGGGGGGGGGGCAGCAGTAGCAACAGAAATGAAATTTTTAGCTCACCCACCTTGATCTCAGGCCCACCCTAAATCGGCTGTCTGGCTACGTTACTGGCAGGGAACATGTGAGACACGGCTCCTCAAGGCCCCAGCACAATTTGGTCTCCTTATTTCAACGAGCGGACCCCAGCAGCAAAAGAAAGTGATGAGTGCAGACGCCTTGAGGACGATTATTATTATTATTCCTCTCTCCTTTTTTTTAGTTGGCACCTCTCACAACGGAGAAGGAGTAACAGTGTTGCCAGGAAGTCAACACCTTACAGCGATCAACGAGATGCAAGAACACTGCTGTCTTCATGTCCAGGGCCGCCGAGAGGGGGGGCATGGGGGGGGGCAAAATTCCCTGGGCCCGGGCCTCTGAGGGGAGGCCCTGCGCCGGGGTCTCTCTCCCTCTCCTGCTCCCAGGCTGCCGGCACCGCAGTCCCCGGTATCCACCTGCCTACCCTCAACTCCCTTGGCAGCCCCCTTCTGTCTGCCACCAGCCCCCCTGCATTTAAAAAAAACTCTAAACCGGCAGCGCAGCACCAGCGAGCAGCGCCTCGCCTCTCTGTGAAAGCGGCAGATCGCCTCGGGTCTTCCCTCACTGTACCCTGCCCTCGCGGAAATAGGAAGTTACATCAGACAAGGGCGGGATAAAGTGAGGAAAGGCCCAAGGCGATCTACCGCTTTCACACAGAGGCGAGGCGCTGTTCGCTGGTGCTGCGCTGCCGGTTTAGAGAAGGGGGCTGTCGAGGGAGCTGAGGGTAGGCATGTGGAGATTGGGGACTGCGGCGCCGGGGGGCCTGGGAGCAGGAGAGAGAGGCGATAACAGTAGCGATTGGGGGGGGGGGCTTGCCCCGGGCCTGGCTCAGTCTGTCGGCAGCCCTGTTCATGTCTTCCCCCTGCTGCTGTGACCTGCCATCTCTGACGTCATTTCCAGTTTCTGGTTTCTGCACGGGAGGGTCGCAGCAACAAAGAAAAGACTTGAAGACAGGTGCTGGTAGCGTAAGTGAGTTGTTGCGGCAAAAAGTCCAAAAACTAGCAAGCACAAAAAAATAAGATGCCCAAAAACAAGCCACCCATGAGATCAGAAACAAAATGCGAGTTGTAAAAATGTGAGCAAGTGCAAAGTGATGTATGTGGGAAAGAGGAACCCAAGTTATAGTTACGCGAATCAAGGTTCCACATTAGGAGTCCCCGACCAGGAAAGGGATCTAGGTGTCATCGCTGATGATATGTTGAACCTCTCTGCTCAATGTGCAGTGGCGACTGAGAAAGCAAATAGAATGTTAGGAATTATTAGGAAAGGAATGGAAAATCAAAAATGAGAATGTTATAATGCTTTTGTATCGCTCCATGGTGCGACTGTATTTTGAATACTGTGTGCAGTTCTGGTCACTGCTTCTCAAGAAAGCTATAGCAGAATTAGAAAAGGTACAGAAAAGGGCGACGAGAATGATACAGGGGATGGGATGACTTCCCTTTGAGAAAAGGCTACAGCAGCTAGGGCTCTTCGGCTTGGAGAAGAGATGGCTGAGGGGTGATATGATAGAGGTCTATAAAATACTAAGTGGAGTGGAATAGGTAGACATGAATTGCTAGTTTATTTTTTCCAAAAATACTAGGACAAGGGGACATGCAATGATGCTGCTAAGTAGTAAATTTAAAACAAATTGGAGAAGATATTTCTTCACTCAATGAGTAATTAAACTCTGGAATTCGTTGCCACAGAATGTGGTAAAAGCAGTTAGCTTTGCAGGTTTAAAAAAAAGGTTTGGATAATTTCCTAAAAGTCCATAAGCCATTATTAGGACAGACGTGGGAAACTCCACTGCTGATTCCTAGGATACAAATACAAAATTAATGGCTTAGTTTTGTTCCCTAAAAAAACTTTGTAAGCATACACAACAATAGTTGAACAAAACTGATATGTAGCAATACGTATCTAATTGGCTGTAGAGGTTATCTCATATCTTTCTTAGCGACTGTGTGCATTAACGGATCGTATAGCTCACAAGTCTGCATACAGTTGTAATCATAGAATACCTCCAGCCAACCAGTAGTATCGTATTCTATTTGAATATTTAATTGAAAAATCGATTCAAAACGTACTACTGATTCAAAAAATAAACATTATTGCACATATAAAAGCAAATAATGCACAAAATTGACTTAACTTGAGGGCTCCAGGCTTTGTATGTTGTCTTCTAGGACTGAAGCTCAACAAATAGCATCTTAGATTAGTAGAACCCTATTTGGCAACTCCGATGTTGTGGTAAGCCCGACAGGACCCTGTTTCGCGGTATCATGCTTTGTCAAGGGCAGGAACAACAGTATTGGCTTCTATCAATGAAACGCCTAGGATAAGCAGCATAAAATCTGTTTTCCTGTTCTGGGATCTTGCCGGGTGTTTGTGAACTGGATTGTCCAGTGTTGGAAACAGGATATTAGGCCTGACAGACCCAGTATGGCAACACTTACAGTATGTACTTATGAATTATAGAATACAGCCTCAGCATACCTAACTTGGGTGGAAAACAGACAAAGCAGATACGTATATGAAAAACAATATTTAATGAATTAAAATCAAAACGAAATTAACAAACCCGACACCAGGCCGTGTTTCGCCCAACTGGGCTTCATCGGGGGCTAATATATATCTCTCTGAATGATCATATAGTTTCCACTTAAATATCTATTTGTTGAGTTCACAATTGCTCAGTAGAAAAGCACACCTTGACAGATGTCACTTTAAAAAGAAAAATCTTTCAACAAACCGTCAATTTTTATTGTGGTATATGTCGACTCAAGTACTTGTATCCCAGACTGGCCTCTGTTGAAAACAGGATAGTGGGTTAGGTGGACCCTTGTGGTAATTTTTTTTTCTTCCAACAATATTTTTATTAGGTTTTTAAAAAAAAATACATCAAAAACAGAAAGATAGTGTAACAGAATAAAGTAGACAAAGCTGAGTCCAAATCCTAATGGCGGGCCGTAGTTGAGAGAAAAAGGTCTAAAGATTTCCATTTTTGAAGACCAGTTTTATGTCCTGGAATAGAATTTACGGCCGACTGCTCGTATTTTTTGTACGGTAAAATCCAGTTCCACCAAAGCACCACATTCACTTGGGAATTGTCTTTCCAGTGCGAGATGATCAGTTTCAACGCAACTGAGACCAAGAAGTCAAACAGTAACTTATCATATTCTGAAACGAGAAATGAGATGCAAACAGATTTCCAGATGATATATTTGGCTGAAAAAGATTCGCGGAAACCAAAAATCTCTTTCAATCTTCCCCAGACATCGGACCAAAAGAATACAAGATGAGGACATTCCAACAATAGATGCACAAGAGTTCCTGGTCTGGTTTTACATGACCAACACACATCACTCTCAGAGGACCTAGACAATGTACTCTTTCTAGGCGTCGAAAGGGCCCTGTGATACATGAAGAAAAGAGATTGAGTAATAGCAGCCGACAAAGAGGCCCTTGGGCCAGTCGACCAAACACGAGACCATTGGGTCTTATCATCATTTCTGGATGAGATGCTGGAAGAGGATCTGAATTTACTACCTCACTATAGGACTGTCCAAATATAATAGCACTCAACTGTTCCACCAAACATTGGTGACGAGGCTGAGAAGTGAGGGAGGGAAAGACTCCAACTCCTCTTCACCAAAGCTGATAAAAGATTTAAGGAAAAAAAGGCCCATAAGAACAGAGACACAATCTGTGACAGAGACAGGGTCAAGTTGCTGCTGTGTACCTACTAGTGTTGTATTAGCAACTAAGTAAATGTAACTAGTTACTGTACTTAGTAAGGGTTTTGCTACTTCTACTTGTAAAGACGTATGGGAAACATTTGATACTTTTACTTTTACTGAAGTAATAATTTTACCAATTTTTGCTACTTTTACCTAGGTCCCTGATGGCGAACCTATGACACGTGTGTCAGCACTGACACGCGTAGCCATTTTCGATGACATGCGGCGGCGCCGCAGTGTGGTCCGCCCTCCCTCCTCGCTCCCGGAAACTAACCTTAAAGCCTCATTTCACGTCGCAGCAAGCAGCAGCAGGGCAGGCCACTCCTTCCTTCCGTGTCCCGCCCTTGCCTGATGTAACGTCCGCGAGGGCGGAGCACAGAAGGAAGGAGGAGAGGTCTGCCCTGCTGCTGCTTGCTGCGACGTGAAAGGAGGCTTTAAGGTTAGTTCCGGGCCCGGTAGCGGGTGGAGGGGGGGGCCCGGCGACCTCGGGTGGGCAGCGATCTCGGGTAGGGGGGCCCAGGGGCGGTCCTAGTGGCAGTGATTTTTCTTGAAGTGACACACCACCCGAGTTATGCTCGGTTTTTTGGTGAATTTTGACACACCAAGCTCAAAAGGTTGCCCATCACTGACCTAGGTACTTCTGATGCTTGCAGTTAAAAGTAAAAAAGTAAAAGTGGCCGAGAAACCTAAATGATGATTCCCTCAGTAAACCAAATGAAACAGCAAAACCTGGAACAGGATTTTGCAATTGCAAACCTGGTCACACAAACAGTGGATTGTCTCATCTTAAATTTTGGTGTTCAGGGAAACAGTCTATGAGAACAGTAGAGTTGCCTGTGCTTGTTGAACTGGTTACTAGTCTCCGGCCAAACAGAACAGTGATAAGGTTGGTCACTTTAAAGTGGAGATGAAGCTGAAGCTGGTTGCAGTATTTGGTGAACAGGCATATTCAAAAGCATGGATTAATGAGACAAAGCCAACATGGATTCAGCGAAGGGAAATCTTGCCTCACCAATCTATTACATTTCTTTGAAGGGGTGAACAAACATGTGGATGAAGGTGAGCCAGTCGATACTGTGTATCTGGATTTTCAAAGGGTGTTTGACAAATTACTTCATGGAAGACTCTGGAGGAAAGCGGAGAGTCATGGGATAGGAGGTAGTTTCCTATTGTGGATTAAAAACTGCTTAAAAGATAGAAAACAGAGAGTAGGGTTAAATGGTCAGTATTCTCAATGGAGAAGGGTAGATAGTGGGGTTCCTCAGGGGTCTGTGTTGGGACCGCCGCTTTTTAACATATTTATAAATGATCTAGAGATGGGAATAACTAGTGAGGTAATTAAATTTGCCGATGACACAAAGTTATTCAAAGTTGTTAAAATCGTGAGAAAATTGTAAAAAATTACAAGACCTTACGAGACTGGGCGACTGGGCATTCAAATGGCAGATGACATTTAATGTAAGCAAGTGCAAAGTGATGCATGTGGGAAAGAGGAACCCGAATTATAACTATGTAATGCAAGGTTCCATATTAGGAGTCACCAACTAGGAAACGGATCTAGGCGTCATCGTTGAAGATATGTTGAAACCCTCTGCTCTCTGTGCAGCGGCTGCTAAGAAAGCAAATAGAATGTTAGGTATTATTAGGAAAGGAATGGAAAACAGAAAGTAATATGTTTAAAATGAATCAAAGAAAATTTTTCTTCACTCAATGTATAATTAAACTCTGGAATTTGTTGCCAGAGAATGTTGTAAAAGCAGTTAGCTTAGTGGGGTTTAAAAAAGATTTGGATGGCTTCCTAAAGAAAAAGTCCATAGATCACTGTAAAATGGACTTGGGGAAAATCCACTGCTTATTTCTAGCATAAGCAGCATAAAATGTATTGCACTGTTCTTGGATCTTGCCAGGTACTTGTGACCTGGATTGGCCACTATTGGAAACAAGATGCTGGGCTTGATGGACCTTCGGTCTGTCCCCAGTATGGCAACACTTATGTACTTACATACTTATGTCTCTATCACAACAGACTGCTGGACATCCCAGCAGTCTGTTGTGATAGTCAGGAGTGGAGGAGTAGCCTAGTGGTTAGTGCAGAGGACTCTGATCCTAGGGAACTGAGTTCCATTCCCACTGCAGCTCCTTGTGACTCTGTGGAAGTCACTTAACCCTCTATTGCCCCAGGTACAGATAAGTACCTGTAAATACTGTGTAAACCACTTTGAATGTAGTTGCAAGAAACCTCAGAAAGGTGGTATATCAAGTCCCCTTTCTCTTTCCCATGGAAAATGTTACAATGGCATGACAGTCTACACTGAATTGATAGTCTGCTTGTCTCAGGGGCGTAGCGAGACAGCAGATTTTGGGTGGGCCTAGGCAAGAAGTGGGTGGGCACCAAGTGTTTCCAGCTGGTGGAAAAATGCTTCTCTCCACCTTGGCAGTCTGCAGCTGGCAGGCGCTGAAAACTGAGAATGTGCAGGTGCCGGTATCGTGGAGAGTAGCGTTTTCAGCTGGCAGAGATTGGGATCCCCACCAGCTACTGCTAAATGTGTATTACTGTTGGGTGGGCCTGAACCCTATGTGGGTGGGCCCTGGCCCACCCCAGCCTATCTGTGGCTTGTCTGGCCTTAAGACTGAAGTATTTCCATACATATGACATTCTTGCATCAGTTCTTGAAGATATTCAGAGTTTGTCATCGGATGAAAAATAGGACAACAACAGACAATGATTTCAACTTTGTGAAAGCCTTCTCTGTAATTGGACAGCATGACAAAGATGAAGATGCAAATGACGAATAAGCACTATTACTAATTCAGATGATAACGACAACGATGATGATGATAAAGCATTCTTTGCTATAAGGAAGTCAAGTGTTTCAGACAAAGCTTCCTTTGATTAGTAGCTGCAGACCCAGTTAAAAAGGCATCAGTAATACTGCGGCCTGGCCTGATTGGAAGGAGCTTTTTATGAGACTGAACAATCCACTTCCTGATAGTGCGGTTCTTGAACACTTTTGTAGCTGTGGTGAATTAAAGACTCACAAGCGCACTCACACAATTGAATTGTAGAGCAATAAAATCATTGGGATAAAAATGTTAATAGTTGCATTTACTGTAGTTACGGTACTTTTACTTTTACTCCTCAAAAAGTATTATATTAGGCAGTAACTTTTTTTTACTTTTACTTAAGTAAATTTCTTAGGGCCCTGTTTACTAAGCAGCGTTATAGGCGTGTTAACATTGTTAATGCACGTTAACCATGTTCGTGCCTAAAATATCCCTATAGGCGTCTACATGGTTAGCGCGCGCTAAGTGTAGGCACGCTAAAAACCCTAACGCACCTTAGTAAACAGGGTCCCTTAATGTGTTCTTCATTGTACTTTTACTTAAGTACTTTGACCTAGTACTTTCACAACACTGCTGCCTACCATCTTGGATTCTCAAGCTTAATTCGAATTTTAAAGAAAATTGTGGAGAATAGAACTAGGACTAATTTTGTAAGCAAGAGAGTCACAATTGCTTTGTTCTTGCTAATTCCCAATTGGTTCTATAGATTGTGATGTCATAGATGATGCATTCCATGTGAACTAATTCATGATGGTCCATTCCAGACTGAGTTGTTTTCCAACAGTTCTAGGGAAGTTTAGAGGAAAAAATATCAAAAATTCATTTTAAGTAAAACTTTAATCGCTACATGATATGTCGTGTTACAATAGCATGTTCAGACACACTCCTTCAAATGGGGCTTGGGGGACTTGGGAGTGATTGCGTCCAAACAGGTAGAAAAAGTGACGCACAACACAACGAAACTAAGACTCGAATTGATCACAACTCAACCCTTCCTCCTTATTCCCTGATGTGTTTATCCTACACGAACCTTCTACATTGTCACTCTGTATCTATACCGAACTGGCGATTGCCATCACGGTTACTATGTAAGCCACATTGAGCCTGCAAATAGGTGGGAAAATGTGGGATACAAATGCAATAAATAAATAAAGAGAGGCATGACCAGTAGGAAAAAAGGAGGTGATAGTGCTATTGTATAAGTCTCTAGTGAGGCCTCATTTGGAGTACTGCGTGCAGTTCTGGAGACCGCACCCACGGAAAGATATAAACAAGATGGAGTCAGTCCAGAGGCGGCTACGAAATTAGTAAGCGGTCTTGAATGCAAAAATTGTAGGGACAGGCTTATGAACCTCAACATGGATGCGCTGGAAGAGAGGAGGGAGAGAGGAGACATGATAGAAACGTTTAAATATCTCAAGGGCATTTATGTACAGGAAGAGAGCCTTTTCCAAATGAAGGAGAGCTCTGGAATGAGGGGGCATATGGCAAAGATAAGAGGGAATAGGCTTAGGAGTAACCTAAGGAAGTATTTCACAGAAAGGGTGGTGGAGGCGTGGAATGGCCTCCCGGTGGAGGTGGTGGAGTCGAGGACTGTTCATGGGATAAGCATGTGGGATCGCTTAGGAACAGGAAGAATTAGGGGTTACAGAGGATGGGCAGACTGGATGAGTCATATGGCCTTTATCTGCCGTCATCCTATATAATAATTCTCACCTCCAACATTCTATGCTTGGGACCGTGGCTCCCTGGCTGCAAGTGGTCTGCGAGGCAGACATGCACGGACGTCACTGACGTCAACACAGCTGATTCCAAGGCAAGGGGAGGAGTAGGGGTAGCGTGTTTCCCTACTCCTCCTACTGCCTCGGAATCAGCTGTCACCCCCCCCCTCCCGCGCTATTGTCCCCTCAAAACCCACCCCCTCCCGCGAACCTGTCGATCCCCCCCCGGAACGCTGAAAACTGCCGCCACCGCCGCCGCCGCCGTTGTTGTGCTACCTTCCCTTCCCGTAGGTTCTTCAATCATCTTCTTAGAAAGTTTAACTCCGTGCGTCTGACGTCAGACGCACGCATGTGTCTGACGTCAGACGCACGGAGTTAAACTTTCTAAGAAGATGATTGATCAACCTACAGGAAGGGAAGGTAGCACAACAACGGCGGCGGTCGCGGCAGTTTTCGCTGGCACGGGGGGGGGGGGGAACGACAGGTTCGCGGAGGGGGGGGTTCGAGGGGGCCGTAGCATGGGGGGGGGGGGATTGCCTGCCTAAGGCCCGTTTCCTTGCCTATAGAAACGGGCCTTTTTTACTAGTGTTTCTATAACAAATAGTAAGATTCCATTCAGAATCTCAAAGAGTAACAAGATTCCGGAATCATAACTCTGGAATGAGGGGTCATATGACCAAGTTAAGAGGGAATAGGCTTAGGAGTAACCTAAGGAAGTATTATTTCACAGAAGGGGTGGTGGAGGCGTGGAATGGCCTCCCGGTGGAGGTGGTGGAGTCGAGGACTGTTCATGGGATAAGCATGTGGGATCGCTTAGGAACAGGAAGAATTAGGGGTTACAGAGGATGGGCAGACTGGATGGGTCATATAGCCTTTTTCTGCCATCATGTTTCTATGTTTCTAAATGCGTTCACAGAGTTGTTTTATTTATTTTTATTAAAGCAGCAATAATAATTTGTCAGTATTCAAAAAAAATGTGCAGCTCCTAAATGAGATGCTCAGTATCACTGCTTATTATTCAGAGTCAAACTGGATAATTTCATGAGCATATGGAAGCTTTGACAGATCTGGTGAGGCCAGGTGTCCTGTGTGTGATTGGCAATGTACAGTCACTAGAAAGCTGAACATGAAGACTACAGGGGATTTCTGGAAAAGAGTTATGTAAATTATGCATTTTTAAAAATTCTCTCATCATGTCTCACAAAAAGTGTCAGGTTGATAACCCTGGAGATCGCCAGCCTCTGTTTATCCACAGTAGAACTTTGAGCAGCTGGAAGACACAATGGTTCTGGAGTTCTGGATAGAACATCTTATGACAGAAGAGGGCTAACATGCCATATCTATCTATCTATCTATCTATCTATCTATCTATCTATCTATCTATCTATCTATAGATTTAGATAGATAGATAGATATGTGTGTGTCAGGGGCATAGCCAGACTTCGGCAAGAGGGGGCGGGGTCCAGAGCCTGAGGTGAGGGGGCACATTTTAGCCCCTCCCAGTGCCGCCGCCTCCCCGCCATTTTTGAACCCCCCTGACGCCGCCACCACCAACTTTGACCCCCTCCCGCCGCCAACCCTTTCGACCCCCCCCTTCCCGCCGCCACCAACCCTCCACCACTGTTGCCGTCGGGTACCTTTGCTGGCGGGGGACCCCAACCCCTGCCAGCCGAGGTCCTCTTCTTCCCGCGCAAGGCAACGGACGTCAGACTCACCGAAACAGAACGAAGCCGTGCGGATCAGCCAGCAATGGATGTCAGACTCACAGAAATAGAACGAAGCCTTGTGGATCAGCCAGCAACAGACGTCAGACTCGCCAAAACAGAACGAAGCCTTGCGGATCAGCCAGCAACGGACGTCAGACTCACCAAAACAGAACGAAGCCTTGTGGATCAGCCAGCAACAGACGTCAGACTCACCAAAACAGAACGAAGCCTTGTGGATCAGCCAGCAACAGACGTCAACTCACAGAAACAGAATGAAGCCTTGCGGATCAGCAAGCAACGGACGTCAGACTCACCGAAACAGAACGAAGCCTTCTGGATTAGCCAGCAATGGACGTCAGACTCAGAAACAGAACGAAGCCTTGCGGATCAGCCAGCAACGGACGTCAGACTCACCGAAACAGAACGAAGCCTTGCGGATCAGCCAGCAACGCCAGAGAAGAGAACTTCCCAGCAAAGGTACCCGTCGGTGACGGCGGCGGAGGAGGGTTGGCGGCGGGAGGGGGGATCGAGAGGGTCGTCGGCAGGGGGGGTCCCGGGCCAAATCTACGGGGGGCCCATGCCCCCGTGGTCCCACGTAGCTACGCCCCTGGTGTGTGTGTATCTATGACATTCTTTTTGAAATGATAACCATTTTTTTTATTTGCAAGAATTTTATGTTAATTTGTAGGCTAATTAATAGTGAATGTGACAAGCGTGAACAGACTGAGGGGCTCTTTTACTAAGGTGCCCAGTCACCTACGTGTGTACAACGTGCATCAAATTAGAACTATTGCCCGGCTACTGCACGCCCCAGGCAGTAATTCCAATTTTGACACGCGGCAGAAAATAGTTTCTAATTTCTACCGCGTGGCGCTAACCGGGCGGCAATCAGCAGTGCACGCACACTGATGATTACTACCCAGTTAACACGTGAGACTTTACTGCTATCTCAATGGGTGGCGGTAAGGTCTCAGACCCCAATTGGATTTCCGCTGATTTCTATTTTACTGCACATACATTTTCGGCAAAAAAAAAAGGCCTTTTTGCAGGCACGCTGAAAAGTGTACCTGCGCATGTCCGGTAAACACATGTCTACACCAGCGCAGGCCATTTTTCAATGCACCTTAGTTAAAGGGCCTCTAAGACCAAAGAAGAGGGAAAAGCACGCAAAGGGTGACTCACGAAATTTTCTAGCTCCCTCTGCATGTCTGTACATGTGTGTGTGTGTGTGCATGTGCGTGTAGCTTTGCTGCCTCTACAGGGGAACCTCTTACAAAGCTGCGGTGAAAAGGGCCCTGCGGTAGTTTGAACCAGGGACATAGCCAGACCTCGAGGTGGGAGGGGGCCAGAGCCCAAGGTGGGGTGTGGGCACATTTTGGTCACCGCCCCACCGCTGCCCCCCTCCGCCGCCTCGCTACCACTCCTCTGCCACCCACTGCTGCCACTGTACTATCTTGGCTGGCGGAGGTTCCCAACCCCCGCCAGCTGAAGACTTCACAGCACCACCGCATTGCCTGCCCTGCTCTCTCTTCCCCTGACGTCCGGCACGCTCCTTTTACTGAAACTCAATTTCACTTATAGGAGTGTGCCCGACGTGAGGGGAAGAGAGAGCGGGGTAGGCAATGCGGCGGTGGCACAGCCACAGACCAGCGCTGGACAAAGTCTTCAGCTGGCAGGGGTGGGACCCCCACCAGCCAACCAGAGTCCCAGGCCCCCAATGCCCCACCTAGCTAAACAACTGGTTTGAACACATAAATTACCGGAGATGGGGGAAAAGGGCTTTTTTAAAGATAGAGCAGTAAATGGCCAAACGCTAAAATTAAAAGTAGCGCACAGCTATTTACCACCTGATCACTTACTGCCACCCTTTGACCTAGCAGTAAGGGCTCACGCACTTTCTCGTGCGGTAATGAGGCAGTGTGCGCCAACGCCCCCCCCCCCCCCCCCCCGGGGTTGAAAATAGAAAAAATATTTTCTACCGCGGGAAACACTGTTCACCAACTTCAAAACTATTGCAGGGCACCCGCGCTACCCCTGCAGTGGGGTCAACTGGCGTATGCTACCGGTGTGTTAACCCTAGTACATAAGTACATGCCATACTGGGACAGACCAAAGGTCCATCAAGCCCAGCATCCTGTTTCCAACAGTGGCCAATCCAGGTCACAAGTACCTGGCAGAAACCCAAACAATAGCAACATTCCATGTAGAACCCCCAAAGAGTAGCAAGATTCTAGAATTCTAAAGAATAACAACATTCCATACAGATTTCAAAGTTTAGCAACATTCCATGTAGAACCCCAAAGAGTAGCAAGATTCCATTCAGAATCCCAAGTACATAAGTACATAAGTGTTGCCGTACTGGAACAGACCAAAGGTCCATCAAGCCCAGCATCCTGTTTCCAACAGTGGCCAATCCAGGTCACAAATACCTGGCAAGATCCCAAAAAAGTACAAAACATTCTATGCTGCTTATCCCAGAAATAGTGGATTTTCCCCAAGTCCATTTAATAATGGTCTATGCACTTTTTCTTTAGGAAGTCGTCCAAACCTTTTTTAAAGTCCGCTAAGCTAACCGCCTTTACCACATTCTCTGGCAACAAATTCCAGAGTTTAATTACACGTTGAGTGACTAAACATTTTCTCCGATTCGTTTTTAAATTTACTACTTTGTAGCTTCATTGAATGCCCCTTAGTCCTAGTATTTTTGGAAAGAGTAAACAGACGCTTCACGTCTACCCTTTCCACTCCACTCATGATTTTATAGACCTACACTAGCACTGCCCATTTTTCAGCGCACCTTAGTTAAAGGACCCTTCAGCGTTGGGCCTTGAGCAATATATTGAAGCTGAATACTAGTAAAACAAAAGTTTGGAGGTTTAAAAACCCTGGAATTAATGTTCTTAGTACCATTGCTTTTCCATCAGGCAAGTTTCTTTCTGTGAAGGATAGATCCAGAGTTTTGGGGGTTATTCTTGATTCATAAGAACATAAGCATTGCCAAACTGGGACAGACTGAAGGTCCATCAAACCCAGTATCCTGTTTCCAACAGTGGCCAATCCAAGTCCTTGGCAAGATCCAGAACAGTAAAGCAGACTTTATGCTGCTTATCCTAGAATATGCAGTGGGTTTTCCCAAGTCCGTCTTACTAATGGTTTATGGACTTTTCTTTTAGGATGTTATCCAAACCTTTTTAAACCCTGCTAAGTTAACTGCTTTTACCACATTCTCTGGCAACGAATCCCAGAGTTTAATTACTACTACTACTACTACTTAGCATTTCTATAGCGCTGCCAGGGTTACGCAGCGCTGTACAAGTTTAGACAAGGGGAAGGACAGTCCCTGCTCAAGAGAGCTTACAATCTCAATGTACGCATTGAGTGAAGAAATATCTTCTCTGATTAGTTTTAAATTTACTACTTCGAATCTTCTTTGTGTGCCCCCTAGTCCTAGTATTTTAGGAAAGAGTAATCAAGCGATTCACGTCTACCTGTTCCACTCCACTCATTATTTTATAGACTACTACTACTATTTATAATTTCTATAGTGCTACAAGGCATACGCAGCGCTGTACACCATACATAAAAAAGACAGTCCCTGCTCAAAGAGCTTACAATCTAGATAAGACAGGTAAACAGACAGAACAAATAAGGGTAAGGGAATAATAGGTGAGGTTAAAGGACAGGGCAAGTGAGTACAGGTTAGGAGTCAAAAGCAGTGATAAAGAGGTGGGCTTTAAGTTTGGACTTGAAAACGGCCAAAGACGGGGCTAGACGCACAGGCTCGGGAAGTCTATTCCAGGCGTGAGGTGCTGCAAGACAAAAGGAACGGAGTCTAGAATTAGACCTCTATCATATCTCCCCTCAGCCATCTCTTCTCCAAGCTGAAGAGCCCTAGTCGCTTTAGCCTTTCCTCATAGGGAAGTCATCCCATCCCCTATATCATTTTCATTGCCCTTCTCTGTACCTTTTCGGGCAGACTGGATGGACCGTACAGGTCTTTATCTGCTGTCATCTACTATGTACTATGTTACTATGTAAATGTGAGATGACATGATGGTGAGTACTTAACCAGTAACTGTCTACAGGGAAGGGGTTTGTGTGAAGCCCGAGTGGCATTTTTTTAAAATTACATTTGTACCCCGTGCTTTCCCACTCATGGCAGGCTCAATGCGGCTTACATGGGGCAATGGAGGGTTCCACCATCCTAACCACAAGGCCACTCCTCCACTGTTGCTACTATTTGAGATTCTACATGGAATGTTGCTATTCCACTAGCAACATTCCATGTAGAAGTCGGCCCTTGCAGATCACCAATGTGGCCGCGCAGGCTTCTGCTTCTGTGAGTCTGACGTCCTGCACGTACGTGCAGGACGTCAGACTCACAGAAGCAGAAGCCTGCGCAGCCTTCTACATGGAATGTTGCGAATGTTGCTAGTGGAATAGCAACATTCCATGTAGAATCTCCAATAGTATCTATTTTATTTTTGTTACATTTGTACAATGCACTTTCCCACTCATGGCAGGCTCAATGCGGCTTACATGGGGCAATGGAGGGTATTTACAAGTAGAAATGTAGATTTAAAATATGCTAATTTATATACACACTGGCTCCCTATCAAAGAGCGTATTGCCTTCAAAATCTGTACTATGGTTCACAAAATTATATACAGTGAAGCACCAGACTACATGACAGACCTTATCGACCTACCAGCCAGAAACACGAACGTACCTAAATCTACACTACCCAAGCTGCAAAGGACTCAAATACAAATCAAGTTACGCATCTAGTTTTTCCTACTTCAGCGCACAACTGTGGAACGCACTACCAAAAGACCACCTAGGTAACTTGGCAATTCTGCATCGGCTATTTGTGCATGTGACTGGATGTGTGTGTGTGTGGGGGGGGGGGGGGGGGGGGGGGGGTGGAAGGAGAACTTTTGCAAGTGCCAAATAGGCACACTCTTTTTCTTCCCTGAACTACATGTGCACTCTGCAATGCCTCTTTTTTAACCTGGCAAAAAAAGAAATGTACACACGACAGAAGCATCCGCTAGCCAGGCAGAGGGTAATGGGCTTGAAATGTGTGCTCTCAATTCTCTACTGGGTCAACATGACATTTGTAGACATTCAGTCTTTATTAATGGCGTGGAGCAAAGAATGTACTTTTCAGTGCCTGCAATCCCATATGCCAGCACTTGCTCACGAAAATAGAAGCCACTTTCAGGGCCAAGAGCCATTTTTTTTCCTTCTGGCAGTGAGGCATGTGGTTTCTTTTCCACCAGTCCCTAGGCTTATGTGGGAAGGCAAATGCTTTCATCTCGGTGTAAGATCTGTCATCGGATATAAGGAGCATTTACCCTTCATTTTCCTCATCCATTTATCAGACGCAGTATCAGCCCACATGTTGCCAACATTGCAGGAAAATCACATTTCTCTTTCACGTTTTCTTTCTTTTGGATGAGAAGCAAAATGAAAATTCCCTGGGTCATAAATTAGCCTGTCAGAAATGATAATTATAAATCCTCAGATCTCAGGAAAGAGACCCATGGCATATGCGCTGCAAAATCCCAAGCTCCTTTACCGCAAGGCTGTGTGATCCCTTCCCCAGTTGTGCGTCATTTATCTGTAAGTAGTTGAGTGAATGTTGGGTGTTTCACCATCATACTTCTCGATTTAAAAAAACTGGGCTGAGCAGATGTTGTGTGCAAGAACCAGGAGCGTAGAGCAATTTAATTGTTCCATACGCATTAATCCATCATTCTTTGCAACAAACCCCTTTATAACAATCTAGGTTATCACAAACTCCAATCTTATTCTCTAAATTAAACTTCAGGCAGTTTGTATTGTATCATAGTAGTTAGATTTAGCTAAAATAGTGGGGTCCTTTTACTAAGGTGCGCTGAAAAATGGCCTGCGGTAGTGTAGACGCGTGTTTCGGGCGTGCACAGAATCATTTTTTAGCGCATCTGTAAAAAATACCTTTTAAAATTTTTGCCGGAAATGAAAATTGCCGTGCGTCCATTTGGGTCTGAGACTTTACCGCCAGTCATTGACCTAGCAGTAAAGTCTCACGCAGTAACCGGGTGGTAATGACCTACGTGCGTCAAATGCCACTTGATGTGCATAGCTGGCGCGCACCAGAAAATAAAAAAAATATTTTTCTGATGCGCATAGCGGAGGCGCGCCAAAAATTAAATTACCGCAAGGGCCACGCAGTAGACGGGCGGTAACTTGGAATTGGCTTATGGACTTTTCTTTTAGGAAGCTATCCAAACCTTTTTTAAACCCCGCTAAGCTAACTGCTTTTACTACATTCGCTGGCAACAAATTCCAGAGTTTAATTACACGTTGAGTGAAGAAATATTTTCTCCGATTTGTTTTAAATTTACTACTTTGTAGCTTCATTGCGTGCCCCCTAGTCCTAATATTTTTGGAAAGAGAAAAGAAGCAACTCACGTCTACCCGTTCCACTCCACTCATTATTTTATAGACCTCTCATATCTCCCCTCAGCTGTCTCTTCACTTAGCTGAAGAACCATACTGCATTACTTCCTCATAGGGAAGTCGTCCCATCCCCTTTATCATTTTCGTCGCCCTTCTCTGCACCTTTTCTAATTCCACTATATCTTTTTTGAGATGCGGCGACCAGAATTGAACACAATATTCGAGGTGCGGTCGCACCATGGAGCGATACAAAGGCATTATAACATCCTCATTTTTGTTTTCCATTCCTTTCCTAATCATACCTATTTGCTTTCTTAGCCACCGCTGCACACTGAGCAGAGGGTTTCAACATATCATCAACGATGACACCTAGATCCCTTTCCTGGTTGGTGACTCCTAATGTGGAACCTTGCATCACTCAGGGGCGTAGCTACGGGTGGGCCTGGGTGGGCCCATGCCCACCCAGTCTCCACTCAGGCCCACCCAGTTTTAAGTGCCACTGCCAGTGAAAAGTGCAAAGCAAAGCAGCCACAGCCTTAGTTTCTGCCGGCGCGGCCCGCTCAGCAGCTGACCTCCCGATCCCACCCACCTGTCTTCAGCAGTCGGTCGGCACTTGCAAGCAGCTCTTGATTTCTCTGGTCCTCCGGCTCCTCCTCCTCAGCCTCGTTCTCATGCTAAAAAGTAAGCACGCCACTAAGCAGCACTGCACGCGCCGCAGCCACACGGCACTGCCTGCTCCCCCCTGCCCCCAGGCCCGCAGCGCATATGGCACGATAACACCATGCCGGGCCGCACGCAGTGCTGCATGGGAAAGGCGGCTGCCGGCCTGGCTGTGTCGTGGACGCAGCTCCTTAGTCCATCCATCGCTGTCTCCATGGTGCCCTGCCAGCCAGGTCTGGATGGATCTAGATGATTCAATGCCGTTTGGGTCAATGTCACAGCAGCCAGCAGCAGTAGCACTCCCCCGCGGCCTCACATCACAATCTGAGACAGGATAGGAGTCAGGGTGCTCTGCACCATGTGGCACATGCAGCTGCCCAGCAGGTAATAAAATTTAAATACATTAAAAAAAAAATTTTTTTAACGTGATGTAATTTTTGTACTCAAAATGCTGGCTGCTGGTGGTGGGCTTCTGGGTGGGGTAAGCACTTCACTGCCTAGGGCAAAAAAGGTATATTTAATGATTGAAATATACCTTTTTTTTGCCCTAAGCAGTGAAGAGCCCACCCCCAGCCAGCATTTTGATTACTCTTGTAATCAAAATGATGGCTTGGTCTGGTGGTGGACTTCTGTGTGGGGGTGGGGTGGACTCTTCACTGCCTAGGACAAAAAATAAAAAAGATATATTTGATCATTAAATATATCTCTTTTGCCCTAGGCAATGAGGAAGCCCATCCCCACCCAGAAATTCACCAACAATAAATTTTAATAGTACCCAGCTTAATTTTAAAAGTTGTCTTTCTCTCATTTTGGTGGGGTTTTTTTTTTTGGGGGGGGGGGGTGAATGGTCTCTGCAGTGCTTAGGTTAAAGTTTAAAAAAAAAAAGTGTAGGCATTTTTCTCTGGATGCACTGGTGCGGAGGTGGGCTCTGCATTGCCCAGGACATTAAAAAAAAAAAAGTATTTTATATTTAATGCCATGTGGGTGGGTAAGGAGTAGGACAAGGCTGACACTAGGCTACAGGGAGGGAGGGGTGGGGTGGTAGGATAGGGCTTAGCTATGGGATGGATTGTGGGGAAGGGAAGGATTGATACTGGGCTACAGGGATGGATGGGGTGGGGGGTAAGGTAGGGAAGGGCTGATGCTGAGCTACGGGGTTGATGGATAGGGAGTAGGGAATAGAAAAGTGGGTGTCAGGCTGCTGGGATGGATGGGGTAGGGAAGGGAAGGTCTTTATGTTTTTGTAATGTTTTAAAATTATGTGTGTTGAATTGTGATGTGCTTAGAATTGCAGCAATAGTGTGGCACAGAAATTTAGAAATTAAATCTATACATTTCTAATTTTTGGTCCATTATTCTGTAATTGATGAGGGTTGGTCTGTGGTCTGCACATGACCGAGCAGGTGAAAGTTTCTGCTAGCATGTGGTTTGTAAGGGGATCTATGAGTCTGACTTGTCTGGCTTTTGCGTATTGCTGTTGTGTATATTCACTGCTGCTTTTTTAAAGGTACTGTTATTGGAACTGGTGTTATGGTTTGCAATATAGGCTCTAAGAAGCCCCTTTGCAGGATTTAGTGTTACTTCACAAAGTACCTGGCAGTGACGGGATTTTGTTGCTATTATTGAGGAATTACCAGAATTTGAATACATTGTTATGTGTCATTGCTGTAATAATCATGCAGGATCCTGTCATGTGCATTGAGATGTTTGCTATTATAGTAGACTTATGGCTGGTCAAGTTTGATATGGCATAATGTAACTATATTTAAAAATATTGTTTTTTTAAGTATGTATGTGGTTTATATTGATGCAGGACAGATGTTGGGCAGCATTCTAAGGCCTTATTTTGTAGTATCCCAAGAAACACTACTCATACCTATATACATAGTGCCCACCCATATTAGCTCTGGGCCCACTCAAAAAGTCAGGTCTGGCTACGCCACTGCATCACGTAACTATAGTTTGGGTTCCTCTTTCCCACATGCATCACTTTGCACTTGCTCACATTAAACGTCATCTGCCATTTAGACGCCCAGTCTTGTATGGTCCTCTTGTAATTTTTCACAATCCTCCCGCGATTTAACGACTTTGAATAACCTTGTGTCATCCGCAAATTTAATTATCTCACTAGTTACTCCCATCTCTAGGTCATTTATAAATATGTTAAAAAGCAGTGGTCCCAGCACAGACCCCTGGGAACCCCACTAACTTCCCTTTTCCATTGAGAATACTGACCATTTAATCCTACTCTCTATTTTCTATCTTTTAACCAATTTTTAATCCACAATAGAACACTACCTCCTATCGCATGACTCTCCAATTTCCTCTGGAGTCTTTCATGAGGTACTTTGTCAAACGCCTTCTGAGAATCCAAATACACAATATCAACCGTCTCACCTTTATCTACATGTTTGTTCACCCCTTCAAAGAAATGTAGTAGACTGGTGAGGCAAGATTTCCCTTCACTAAATCCATGTTCACTTTGTCTCATTAATCCATGCTTTTGAATATGCTCTGTAATTTTGCTCTTAATAATAGTCTCTACCATTTTGCCCGGCACCGACGTCAGACTCACAGGTCTATAATTTCACGGATCTCCTCTGGAACCTTTTTAAAAAATCGGCGTTACATTGACTACCCTCCAATCTTCTGGTACCACGTTCGATTTTAAGGATAAATTACATATTACTAACAATAACTCCACAAGTTCATGTTTCAGTTCTAGCAGTACTCTGGGATGAATACCATCTGGTCCAGGAGACTTGCTATTCTTCAGTTTGTAGAACTACCCCATTACATCCTCTAGGTTTACAGAGAATTCATTAAGTTTCTCCAACTTGTCAGCTTCGAATACCATTTCTGGCACCGGTATCTCTCCAAAATCTTCCTAGGTGAAGACCGTAGCAAAGAATTCATTTAATCTCTCTGCTACAACTTTGTCTTCTCTGATCACCCCTTTTACTCCTCGGTCATCTAGCGGTCCAACTGATTCTTTTGGCGGCTTTCCGCTTTTAATATACCTAAAAACAATTTTTACTATGTGGTTTTGCCTCCAACGCAATCTTTTTTTCGAAGTCTGTCTTAGCCTTCCTTATCAGCGCTTTGCATTTGACTTGACATTCCTTATGCTGTTTCTTATTATTTTCAGTCGGTTCCTTCTTCCACTTTCTGAAGGATTTTCTTTTAGTTCTAATAGCTTCCTTCACCTCACTTTTTAACTATGACGGCTGTCGTTTGGTCTTCCGTCCTCCTTTTTTAATACACGGAATATATTTGGCTTGGGCTTCCAGGATGGTGTTTTTGAACAGCATCCACGCCTGATGTAAATTTTTTACCCTCGCAGCCGCTCCTCTAAGTTTTATCATAGTCTTCTTTTTGAAAGTTAAACGCTAACGTGTTAGATTTCCTGCGTATACTTACTCCAAAGCCAATATCGAATCTGATCATATTATGATCACTGTTATCAAGTGGCCCAAGCACCACTACCTCCCACACCAGATCATGCGCTCCACTAAGGACTAGGTCTAGAATTTTTCCTTCTCTTGTCGGCTCCTTTACCAGCTGCTCCATAAAGCAGTCCTTGATTTTGTTAAGGAATTTTACCTCCCTAGCATGCCCCGATGTTACATTTACCCAGTCAATATCGGGGTAATTGAAATCTACTACTACTACTACTTAACATTTCTAGAGCGCTACTAGGGTTACGCAGCGCTGTACAATTTAACAAAGAGAGATAGTCCCTGCTCAAAGAGCTTACAATCTAATAGACAAGTGAACGGTCGGTCCGATAGGGGCAGTCAAATTGGGGCAGTCTGGATTCACTGAACGGTAAGGGTTAGGTGCCGAACGCAGCATTGAAGAGGTCACCCATTATTATTGTATTGCCCAGTTTGTTTGTGTCCCTAATTTCCTTTAACATTTCTGCATCCATCTGTTCATCCTGGCCAGGCGGACGGTAGTACACTCCTATCACTATCCTTTTCCCCTTTACACATGGAATTTCAGTCCACAGTGATTCCAATAAGTGTTTTGTTTCCTGCAGAATTTTCAATCTATTTGATTCAAGGCTCTCCTTAATATACAATGCTACCCCTCCACCAATTCGATCCACCCTATCACTACGATACAATTTGTACCCTGGTATGACAGTGTCCCACTGGTTATCCTCCTTCCACTAGGTCTCAGAGATGCCTATTATATCTAATTTTTCATTTAGTGCATATATTCAAACTCTCCCATCTTATTTCTCAGGCTCTTGGCATTCACATATAGACATTTCAAACTATGTTTGTTGTTCCTATTTACATCATGCTCAGTACTTGACAGTATTAATCTGCAATCTTTTGTCTGCTTTTTATTTTTATTTAAGGACACCTGATCTACTATGGTCTGTTTTGCAACCTCACTATCAGGATACCCTATCTTCCCTGTTTTGGTGATATCTTTGAAATACACCTTATCCCAAACCATGCGCTTTTGAGCGACTGTCGGCCTTCCCCCCATTTCTAGTTTAAAAGCTGCTCTTTCTCCTTTTTAAATGCTGACGCCAGCAGCCTGGTCCCACCCTGGTTAAGGTGGAGCCCATCCTTTTGGAATAGGCTCCCCCTTCCCCAGAATGTTGCCCAGTTCCTAACAAATCTAAAACCCTCTTCCCTGCACCATCGTCTCATCCACGCATTGAGACTCCGGAGCTCTGCCTGTCTCTTGAGCCCTGTGCGTGGAACGGGTAGCATTTCAGAAAATGCTACCTTAGAGGTTCTGGATTTGAGCTTTCTACCTAAGAGCCTAAATTTGGCTTCCAGAACCTCTCTCCCACATTTTCCTATGTCATTGGTACCCACATGTTCCAAGACAGCCGACTCGTCCCCAACACAAGATGCTCCACGAAACTTAAGAACACTTGCAAAAATCAGTTCACCGCTCAACAATTTGGAATCATCACCCATGTCTCAACATGCATCCTGTTCCTTGGGGAGCTCACATTTATCCCGTGAAACATTCACTCTGCATTGAGTCGTATTCCTCTCATATATATCATATATCTTTTTCCCTTAGCTTTTTTGTGGCATGTTTTCAGTGTGTACTATTGTTCAAAGATTTCCCCCTTACAAAAAAAAAAACAAAAACAAAACCATAGACAACCGCAGTTCCCCTTTGTCTGGAATCTTCTTTCAATCACTTCCATGCTTCTTCTCTCTGTAACACTCAACTGTCAATGATCAGAATAACCAGACAATCCAGCCAAAGTTATTATGGAGATACATCTGTTGTCGATTGATATTCTTTTCATTTCTGTGTACGATCGCACTTTGAAGTGTGTTGCAAGAAAAGACTATCCTACTGTGTCCACCCCCGCTCCTCTTCAAAACCTTGGCAGAATGACTGGAAAGAACCCAACAGGACCACCACAGGTCACGTGGGTAGCAGTTTTTATTTTCCAATCCTCCCGTTTCTGTTAGACGCATTTTTATCATTCCCTCTACTGCGACCGGTTGCCTTCTCTGATCTTTCATCTCTGCGTGATAAGATACTAGAGACTGTCCAGCTCTGTTTTGTCTTTTTAGATTCTGGAGTTGAAGTTCAGGTTTTAAACATTCAAGACCTGCTGCAGTGTGTTTTATTCTGGGGAGATTCTCTCTCTTCTACATAGTAACTGATAGTTACTCCAATGTATATTTAATATATGGAAAACTTGCTCACGTTCACTCTATCTGTGTCTCTTAATAGCTATGAAACGTTGACATACCCTTATCGACAGCTTCCACTTTTTAATTGCTTGGATAGATTACCGTAAGGTGTGATGCCATGCCTAAAGCCCATGATTCTTGGTCTGTGAACTGGACTTAAAAGTAGATGCATTTATTTATTTGTTGCATTTGTACCCCACATTTTCCCACCTCTTTGCAGGCTCAATGTGGCTTACCTAGTACCGTGAGGTGTTAGCCACCTCCGGTGATGAAACAAATACAGAGTGATGTTGTTACAGAACATTAGAGAATCAAGAGAAGAAGAGGGATATATAGTTCATTGCAGGTTATGGCTTCGTTGTGTTGCTGAGTTCAGGTACTTAAGTTGGATCAGTAGGGTACGCCTTTTCGAACAGATCGGTCTTTACTGAATTCCAGAAATTGAGGTGATCCTACGTTGTCTTTATGGCTTTCGGTAACATGTTCCATAGTTGCGTGCTTATATAGGAGAAGCTGGATCCGTAACTTGATTTGTACTTGAGTCCCTTGCAGCTAGGGTAGTGAAGATTTAGGTATGTTCGTGATGTTCTAATTGTGTTTCTGGTCGGTAGGTCTATGAGATCAGCCATATAACTGGGGGCATCGCCATAGATAATCTTGTGGACCAGGGTGCAGATTTTGAAAGTAATACGTTCTTTGATTGGGAGCCAATGCATGATGAGGGTTGTCAACAAACTCCCCAACATGAGTCATTCCTTGTTTCACCCCATGTCATCCAAGGACGTAAAGTTCCGTTTTCTTTAAGACAAGTACTCCTACGACTCCACAGATGCTACAAGAGTAAAACCTGAACTGGCTGATCTTGTCACTTATGACATGATGGTTCATGACAACTCAAGGGCAGGTAGCTTACAATTTCATTGTATTTATTGAGATTTATTCACCACCTTTATGAAGAGATTCACCCACGGTGGTGCAATGTGATCTCCTAAACTGAAAATCAAAACACAGGGTACTCAGACTATAGTTTCATTAATGTTAAATAGGTGTAAGGACCCACTTGTTCCTTGCTAGGTCTATGTGTCTCACAAAGAGGACATACTGCAGTTAGTTAGGTAGTGGAATGATATCTGCTGGGCATCCACCATAGGTATGGTATAGTGGTATATTCCTGGGCCTTTACTGTAGATACTAACCCAGATATTCTTCTATATTTGAGAATAGAGAAGGAAGAATAGAGAGAGTAGACAGGCAGTAGGGTGTGGTTGTGTGTTGGGCAGGGGCTGCTGACCCAAGGTATATTAAATTTATAGTCTCCAGTACTAAATTTGGAATATGAGGATTAGGAAAGAGGTAGAGGGGCCCTTTTACTAAGCCACGTAGGCGCCCTACATGTGCCCAACGCATGTCAATTCAGAGTTACCGCCCGGCTACTGTGTGGCCCATGTGGTAATTTCATATTTGACGCGCGCCAGAAAATATGTTTTATTTTCTGGTGTGCAATGAAAATCGGGCGGTAACTCCGACTTGATGCGTGCAGGCGATTACCATATGGTTACCACGAGAGACCTTACCGCTAAGTCAATGGCTGGCGGTAAGGTCTCAGAGCCAAAATGGACCCGCGCCAATTTTTATTTTGCCGCACGTCCATTTTCGGCGAAAATAAAAAAAAGGCCTTTTTTACAGGTGCGCTGAAAAATGGATCTGCGCGCATCCATAACACGTGCCTACACTAGCGCGGCCCATTTTCAGCGCACCTTAGTAAAGGACCCCTGAGTTCTTTTTGCCTTTCCACTGTTTGTAGTTTATATTTTCGGGTTGGTGTAGGAATTGGATTTCCAAACAGAAGCTGGAAATCACTCTGCAGCTCCTCAGTACCTCTCCACTCTCAACTCTCCCTACATTCCTCCCCGGGAACTCCGTTCACTGGGTAAATCTCTCTTATCTGCACCCTTCTCCTCCACCGCTAACTTCAGACTCCGTTCCTTTTATCTTGCTGCACCATATGCCTGGAATAGACTTTCTGAGCCGGTACGTCAAGCTCCATCTCTGCCCGTCTTCAAAACTAAGCTAAAAGCCCACCTCTTTGATGCTGCTTTTAGCTCCTAACCCTTATTCACTTGTTCAGAACCCTTATTTTATCATCCTCACCTTAATATTCCCTTATCTCTTGTTTGTCCTGTTTGTCTGTCCTAATTAGATTGTAAGCTCTGTCAAGCAGGGACTGTTTCTTCATGTTCAAGTGTACAGCGCTGCGTACGTCTAGTAGCGCTATAGAAATGATAAGTAGTAGTAGTAGTAGTAGGAAATCACATACAGCCCTGCTGGAAATTTCTGGCGAGAGAAAGGGTGTTTTATATGAAGAAATCCAGTTATTGTATCGGATGTCATCCATGTGGCAGAAATCGTCTTTTGGGAAGCTGGAGGAGACAGCAGCATTGGTACTTATGTTGAGAGGAGCTCAAAAAACAGAGCGCCATTCTTGAACATCAAGGGAGACGTGACAAGCAGAGTTGAATTCTTTTTACAATATGTTTTCTATATTGCTGATAAAAGGTGTTTTTATACTTTGGGAAACTTGAGAAGGATACGGTCAATTTTGAATTTTAATGCTTTCCGAATCATAGCACAAGCCTTAATCTTATTGCATCTAGACTACTGTAATGCTGTATTTGTGGGCTTAGTGGAAGGGCTGATCAAGAGATTACAGAGGTTGCAGCTTACGGTGGCTCGGCAAATATTTAGAATATCTAAATTTGAATCTGCCTTACTGTTGCTGGTGAATCCTCACTGGCTTCTAAGGTGCGTATGATATTTAAATTATCTAATACAACCTTTTTTTTTCTTTTATATGGGTCTGCTCCAGAATATTTGATTGAACCTGCTATGCTAGTCTTACTCATAGAAAAAAAAGCTCTTTTGGATAGACTTCCGCTGTTACTAAAATCATAGGTGGTCGGTGGCCCAACTGTTTGGGGGGCGGGGTTAAGGGTGGAGCCAGGGGTGGAGCTTATATACATAATTGTCTGATAACATAGAGAAAAAATAAATAAATAAAAATAAAATAATCACAATTAATACCTTTTATTAAATTTAGATATTAGATATGTATCATATGTCAAAGAATAAAGTGGTTGCTCAAAGCATATTCTAACCACAATCGCTCAACTGCAAAACACTATGCACAACTTTGTGCAAAAACACACACAGAACCTTACTGTACCATAAATATTATACTGGGCAGAACCTAATACACCAATATACCACGGAAAATGCAGACCATCAACAATATGAAACAAGGGATCATATCATCACAATTCTCATGTAAAGCCACAAAACACCCTAATTCATGTTTAATGTGGGATAAAATGCCATAAATAAGTAAATAAATATAAACTTTTAATGTTGAGCACCTGATTCTCAAAGTGGACATATTCCAAACACTATAATGAAAATAAAATGATCTTTTCTACCTTTTGTCTGGTGAGTTTTTCTGATCATGCTGGCCCAGTATGATTCTGCTGCTATCTGTCCTCAGTGCAGTCAGGAAGTCATCCTCGTTAAATATCTCCCTGGCAACCCAGGACACCTCCAGCCAACCCCCCTGCTTTCCCAGCAGTAAGGTAAACAAACCATAAACCAATTTCTACAACTGATTCACAAGGCTAGAGGGCTTTCACTGCAGCTCCTGCTATGAGGATGGAGGTAAATCAACAACTTAAACCCCTCAGAGCACAGCAGGGGAGGCTTAGCCTGTCCAAGCCTCTTATACCGGGCGCCTATGACTAAAATATTCTAGTCCTAAATATGTAGCGCCCTGTTTACTAAGCTGCGTTACAGGTGCGTTAACGTTTTTAACGCACATCAACCATGTATGAGCGTTAATAGTGTACATCCCTACAATATCCTTATTGGTGCCTACACGATTAGCACACGTGCTAATTGGAGGCGTGTTAAAAACATTAAGGCAACTTAGTAAACAGGGCCCATGATTTATAAATCAGTATTTAACGGATTATTTTCTTTTCAATCTGCTAAATGGTGGAATGCTTTACCATTAAATGTGAGATCATTAGATTGTTATAAATTTTTTTTTAATAAAAGCCTTAAAAACTTACCTCTTCCAGCTTTTCAATAAGATTTATTTATTATTTGTTGCATTTGTATCCCACATTTTCCCACCTTTATGCAGGCTCAGTGCGGCTTACATGGTACCGTAATCGGCGTTAACCGATTTCGATATGAACAAATAGAAGTTGCGATTAGTATCAAGGTGATATTATGGTAGCGTGAGATACATGTATGGTAAAAACAATTGGGGAGAACTTAGAGAGGGATAGGAAGAATTAGGATTTGAATTATTGACTTAGTTCTCTGGGGATTGCCTGGTTTTCTTTTACTGTAAACCGCATGGAGCTCTGTGGGTCTTTGCGGGGTATAACTACCTATTGTATTGTATTTTGCATATCAAAACAATTTAAAAGATCTGCATTAAAAATTGCCTGCAACAGGAAGAACATTAACATAGTAACATAGTAGATGACGGCAGAAAAAGACCTGCATGGTCCATCCAGTCTGCCCAACAAGATAAATTCATATGTGTATACCTTACCTTGATTTGTACCTGTCTTTTCAGGGCATAGACCGTATACGTCTGCCCTCCACTATCCTCGCCTCCCAACCACCAACCCCTCTTCCCCCCACCTGCTCCGCCACCCAATTTCGGCTAAGCTTCTGAGGATCCATTCCTTCTGCACAGGATTCCTTTATGCATATCCCACGCATGTTTGAATTCCGTTACCGTTTTCATCTCCACCACCTCCCGCGGGAGGGCATTCCAAGCATCCACCACCCTCTCTGTGAAAAAATACTTCCTGACATCTTTCCTGAGTCTGGCCGGAAAGTATTTTTTCACAGAGAGGGTGGTGGATGCTTGGAATGCCCTCCCGCGGGAGGTGGTGGAGATGAAAACGGTAACGGAATTCAAACATGCGCAGGATATACATAAAGGAATTAAGGGTGAAAGATAACTTTAGACAGGGCCGGTGTAGCATGGTAAGCAGGGTATGCATGGAAGGGGGTGCCAGAAACTGCCATGCTTACCCATGACCTATGCTCCACTGGCCACTGCCGCTACACACTACAGCCCTCCCAAGACCGACCTTGATCCTTGAAGACCGCCCTGGTGTTGTGGTGGCCTCTGTGCCTAAGGGGGCAGGAAAGAAACCCACTCTTTCCTGCCCTTTGCCCGCTACTCCATCTCCACTTTGCTCTTCGGTGCCACGGAGGGCCCCACCGCATTTTCAAAATGGCTGTCGAGATTGCCGCCGAAGTCTCGGCAGCCATTTTGGGAAGAGCAAAGCGGAGAGTGACTGAGACAGAGTAATGACAGCGGTCAAGAAAGAGTAGGATTCTTTCCTGCCCCCGCAGAGGCCACTACACCCCCAGGGTGGGCAGCAAGGTAGGACTTTAGTATGTGGGAGGACGATGGTGGTAGTAAGGGGGGCAGGTCTTGGCATAGTATAAGTCATAAACTAAAGATATCAATAGGGAACTGGTTCAATCCAATAACTTTTCATGTGGCCTAGTGGTTAGGGTGGTGGACTTTGGTCCTGGGGAGCTGAGGAACTGAGTTCGATTCCCACTTCAGGCACAGGCAGCTCCTTGTGACTCTGGGCAAGTCACTTAACCCTCCATTTCCCCATGTAAGCTGCATTGAGCCTGCCATGAGTGGGAAAGCACAGGGTACAAGTGTAACAAAAATAAAATCGATACTATTGGAGATTCTACATGGAATGTTGCTACTATTGGAGATCACAGGGGCATATATCACATTTTTACTTTCACAGTTTATATTGGTAGGACCTCAAGATCTATTAAAACACGCCTCAATGAACACAAATCAAAGATTCAAACACAAAATCTGCAAGCTCCTCTGGTAGATCACTGGCTTCAGAAAAAGCATACATGGGAGGATATAAGATGGAGGATTGTTGAATGCTTAGATTATCGGGAGGAGGGTGGGTCAATTAAGAAATTGTTGAATTATAGAGAGCAATTTAACATCTTTATGCTTCAAACCGTTTCTCCGAAGGGATTAAATGCTGAAATCGAATGGACATCTCTTCTTTGAATTCCTCCCGCTGTCCACCGGTAGCATTATTGTTTTTCTCTGCTGCCGGTGGAACGCCTTGGGGGGCGGGGCTTACAAACTTTAAACTTCTACAACGTCATAACGTAGCGTCTATTTAACTAGTTTAAAAAAAAAGCCGGCGCCATCTTGGCTAAAAACTTTTGCTGAGCTGACGCTAAGAGAAACACGGGGTGAGTTTATTTTCAGTTTTCTGGGTACTCTCTGAATGTAGGTTTACTACCAATATTTGGGGAGACTACTAATGAACTTTCTATCTATATTGCAGGGGAATGTCCTTGAGACAGCCCACTATGGGCGAAACGTGCATGTCGGACAGTTGATCCCCCGGGTCCGACAAACTTTGAAAAATTGAAAAGATAAGTGATAAATTCAAAAATTTATATATAGTGAATATGAAACCTAAAAATTTAGAAAGAAAATAAAAGAACCAGTGAAGAATTTGATGCTATTAAATCGATTCTATCTAAAGGATGGCGATTTACATCACTGAGGTTCAAGAAAAATATATATGATTAACTTGTCTTGTTGAAGTATTTATGTTATAAACCGTGGTTGTGTAAAAAGAACGGTATTACTTCTTAAGATTAAGTTGATATAAAGATAATTTAAACTGGATTATACTACTATTTATTGCTATTCCACTAGCAACATTCCATGTAGAAGTCGGCCCTTGCAGATCACCAATGTGGCCGCGCAGGCTTCTGCTTCTGAGTCTGACGTCCTGCACGTATGTGCAGGACGTCAGACTCACAGAAACAGAAGCCTGCGCAGCCTTCTACATGGAATGTTGCTAGTGGAATAGCAACATTCCATGTAGAATCTCCAATAGTATCTATTTTATTTTTGTTACATTTGTACCCTGCGCTTTCCCACTCATGGCAGGCTCAATGCGGCTTACATGGAGCAATGGAGGGTTACGTGACTTGCCCAGAGTCACTAGGAGCTGCCTGTGCTTGAAGTGGGAATTGAACTCAGTTCCTCAGGACCAAAGTCCACCACCCTAACCGCTAGGCCACTCCTCCACTGTTGCTACTATTTGAGATTCTACATGGAATGTTGCTATTCCACTAGCAACATTCCATGTAGAAGTCAGCCCTTGCAGATCACCAATGTGGCCGCACAGGCTTCTGCTTCTGTGAGTCTGACGTCCTGCACGTATGTGCAGGACGTCAGACTCACAGAAACAGAAGCCTGCGCAGCCTTCTACATGGAATGTTGCTAGTGGAATAGCAACATTCCATGTAGAATCTCCAATAGTATCTATTTTATTTTTGTTACATTTGTACCCTGCACTTTCCCACTCATGGCAGGCTCAATGCGGCTTACATGGGGCAATGGAGGGTTAAGTGACTTGCCCAGAGTCACAAGGAGCTGCCTGTGCCTGACGTGGGAATGGAACTCAGTTCCCCAGGACCAAAGTCCACCACCCTAACCGCTAGGCCACTCCTCCACTGTTGCTACTATTTGAGATTCTACATGGAATGTTGCTATTCCACTAGCAACATTCCATGTAGAAGTCGGCCCTTGCAGATCACCAATGTGGCCGCACAGGCTTCTGCTTCTGTGAGTCTGACATCCTGCACGTATGTGCAGGACGTCAGACTCACAGAAACAGAAGCCTGCGCAGCCTTCTACATGGAATGTTGCTAGTGGAATAGCAACATTCCATGTAGAATCTCCAATAGTAGCAACATTCCATGTAGAATCTCCAATAGTATCTATTTTATTTTTGTTACATTTGTACCCCACGCTTTCCCACTCATGGCAGGCTCAATGCGGCTTACATGGGGCAATGGAGGGTTAAGAGTCACAAGGAGCTGCCTGTGCCTGAAGTGGGAATCGAACTCAGTTCCTCAGGACCAAAGTCCACTAACCACTAGGCCACTCCTATATGTAGGTACAGCAGGTTTTTGGTGGGTTTTAGAGGGCTCACATTTTCCAGCATAAGTGTACGAGTTAGAGTGGGATATGGGCCTGGGTCCCCATTCTGTACAGTGCACTGTCTTGAGTGCTCTTGCAAGGGGCATATTATTGTTGCTTCATGTGTGCAGTTTTTCAGCTATTTCACTTAGAAAGCATATTGATTCTGTGCCTTCCGACACAGATTGACAGTTCTTTATGTTTTGGACCAGATTTATGAGAAAACTACATTTGTCAAGGTCTGGCTTGTTTCTTAATACACACTTCAGGATCATAGTGGTGCATGGCTTGGATTCTAAGCATCCTGCAAAGTGCTAAAAAAAAGGGGACTTCTGAAGATAAAGTCTGACTTAATTTCTTCCAGTGAAGACACAATTTATCTTGCAAAAAAATGAGACCTGTGAATTTCAGATAAAGTATATTGGGTTCATTGAAGCTTGCATAATGCATTTCAACAAATTGCTTCAGGTGTAGTACAAGGACAAAGCAAAATTGTGATCCGGGTCTAGGCATAGTCGAGGCAAAGCGGTCAAAGGTTGCTGTATGACAGACCAATCACTGTCAGGTGAACCAAACCAGGAAGACAGAGAGCAGGAAGGGAAGGGGAAGGTTGTGAAACACATCCATTCCTCATTCTGAGGCTAATTTCACATTATCCTGAAAGCGTTCCCTGTTCCCTGTGCAGTTTAATGCCAACCCTTTTGAGCAAGCGTGCAAAATAACATGAAGTCTGTGAGTAATAAGGAATTACATAATAAGGAAGAACATGAAGTCTGTGAATTTCAGGGAGAAAGAAATCAAACAAAATAAAACATGGAAAAGAAAATAAGATGATACCTTTTTGATTGGACATAACTTAATACATTTCTTGATTAGCTTCCGAAGGTTGCCCTTCTTCGTCAGATCGGAAATAAGCAAATGTGTTAGCAGATAGTATATATAAGAGAAACATCAGGGAGAAAGAATGAATTAAATCCATCCTAAATACCAGACAACAAAACATATACCAGAACTGGACAAAATCGAACTCTCTATACTCGATTGCTTCATTTACTTTGTCACTAATTAACTTTAACGCAATACCACTTTATTTCTCATTCCGGAAATGGCGATTGCCATTACGGAATAATGTAAGCCACATTGAGCCTGCAAACAGGTGGGAAAATGCGGATACAAATGCAACAAGTAAATAAATAAATTAGTTAAAATGACGCACTTTAGGGATCATTTTTATAAAGCATTTTCTGTGTGTAAAACACACTTTACAGAGACAATATTATGCATCTTTTTCACACATAAACTCCTGGATTCTATATATGGTGCTTAAAATTGCATGTACGAACTTTGGCCATGTGCTCGATTTGCACGTAAAAGTGGTCCACTGTAGTACCCCTGACCAGCCAATGTTCCTCCTATGGCCAAACCCCCTTTTCAGTTACATGGTAAAACCTTTGAATATACCTCTTTATAGAACAGCGCTTATCAAGATGCACGCGCAAATCCAAATTGTTGCCAATTAACACCGATAATTGATTGATAGCACCCAATTATTGGCGCTAATTGGCTTGTTAATTAAATTGCATGTGCAAATTAGGATGAAAAGACAGTGGGAAATGGACAATGGCTGTCCAAGGACATATCAACAGGACTACAAAGATTCAGAGAAGCAATATTTATTGGTGGCCGAAGACCCAACACAGGCCTGCGTTTCGGTAAAGATGCCATCACTTTGAGAGCACAACTGCGCTTGTCTTAAGCAGGAAACAGTAAAAGCCTTTTTCAAGACCTTTTGATCTATTAGGACGTCAGACTCACAGAAACAGAAGCCTGCGCGGCCGCGTTGCTGATCTGCAAGGGCAGGCTTCTACATGGAATGCTGCTAGTGGAGGAGTAGCCTAGTGGTTAGTGCAGCGGACTTTGATCCTGGGGAACTGGATTCAATTTCCATTGCAGCTCCTTGTGACTCTGGGCAAGTCACTTAACCCTCCATTGCCCCTGGTACAAAATAAGTACTTGAATATATGTAAACTGCTTTGAACGTAGTTGCAAACTACCCCAGAAAGGTGCTATATCAAGTCCCATTTCCTCTTCCCCCTAAGAAGTGTACCAGTTGATCATAGACCAGTCTCTCCATCACTTTCACCACAAAAGGCAATGAAGATATTGGTCTTTAACTTTCAAATCAGCTTTAGAATTCTTCAATAATGGTCATACACCACTGCCCAAAGACATCTGGTACCCTTCCTGATTCAAAACACTTGTCATACATTTTTTTAAACACTGGAACTATGATCTGTTTAAGGCTCTTTATAAGTACGTAAGTATTGCCATACTGGGACAGACCGAAGATCCATCAAGCCCCGCATCCTGTTTCCAACAGTGGCCAATCCATGCCACAAGTACCTGGCAAGATCCCAAAACAGGACAATACATTTTATGCTGCTTATCCTAGAAATAAGCAGCGGATTTTCCCCAAGTCCATTTTAATAATGGTCTATGGACTTTTCCTTTAGGAAGCCAGCCAAACCTTTTTTAAACCCTGCTAAGCTAACTGCTTTTACTAATCCTCTGGCAATGAATTCCAGAGTTTAATTACACATTGAGTGGCTTACAGGTATCATTGATACAATACCTAATATTTACTTTACATAAAGTATGTTCAATCATCTCCTCAGAAACGTTTGGAAAAATTGCCCATAAATCATCTTCCTCTAAAGGACAATTATTCTCCGTGGGCAATTTCAGTCCGTCAATTTGATCATTTTACCTTTGCTACAAATCCATCTGCAAAATCATTACTGGAATTTTTTGATGAATTCAGAGAGGTAGTACTTTCATTATGAGCCAATCTACTATGTTAAAGAGCTCTTTCATACTAGTTGAAGCTTGTTCAGTCTCATTATCATAGTGTCACATTTGGCCTCCCTATATTCAGACATTTTGTCCAAATATACTGTCTGTGTAACTCTTGAAGGATATTTCCTCCATTCATGCTCAATCTTTCTCAACTCTTGTTTCTTACAATTTAATTTCACAAGTGAACCCTGGGGCTTTATTAAGCCTTTTTATAGGAGTATCAACATCCATCAATTCTGCTAATACAGAGGGGGATAATCGAATGGGGACGACCATCTCTAAGGGCGCCCTTCTCTAAGGACGGTGCCGCGAAGGGGCGGGGCATCTCGTATTATCGAAACAAGATGGGCGGCCATCTTTCGTTTCGATAATACGGCTGGGGACGCCCACATTTCAACATTTTGGTTGACCTTAGGGATGGGCGACCTTGGTTTTCGCCGATAATGGAAACCGAGGAAGCCCATCTCAAAAATGACCAAATTCAAGCCATTTGCTCGTGGCAGGAGCCAGCATTCGTAGTGCACTGGTCCCCCTGACATGCCAGGACACCAACCGGGCACCCTAGGGGGCACTGCAGTGGACTTCAGAAATTGCTCCCAGGTGCATAGCTCTTACCTTGTGTACTGAGCCCCCCAAAACCCACTCCCCACAACTGTACAACACTACCATAGCCCTTATGGGTGAAGGGGGGCACCTACATGTGGGTACAGTAGATTTCGGGTGGGTTTTGGCAGGGCTCACATTTACCACCACAAGTGTAAAAGGTAGGGGGACGGGCCTGGGTCCACCTGCCTGAAGTGCACTGCACCCACTAAAAACTGATCCAGGGACCTGCATACTGCTGTGATGGAGCTGGGTATGACATTTGAGGCTAGCATAGAGGCTGGCAAAAAATGTTTTGAAATTTTTTTTTTGGGTGGGAGGGGGTTGGTTACCACTGGGGGAGTAAGGGGAGGTCATCCCCGATTCCCTTTGGTGGTCATCTGGTCAGTTTGGGCACCTTTTCGAGACTTAGTCCTGAAAAAAAAAGGGACCTAGTAACATCGGCCAAATGCTCGTCAGGGCCGCCCTTCTTTTTTCCATTATCGGCCAGGGACGCCCATCTCTTAACCACGCCCCCGTCCTGCTTTCGGTACACTGCTGACACGCCCCCTTGAACTTTGCCCGTCCCCGCCACAGAAAGCAGTCGAGGCTGGCCAAAATCGGCTTTCGATTATACCAATTTGGCCGCCCTTAGGAGAAGGGCGCCCCTCTCCCGATTTGTGTCGGAAGATGGGCGCCCTTCTCTTTCGAAAATAAGCAGGATAGCCAGTGTCATTTAACCTGGCTGGTTAAATGGTTTTGATATTGGTGGGAAAAGCAAAAAAAAAAAGATTCTCAAATACCAACAATAAGAGCAATGGGTTAATTCCGAGCACTCTACCAAAACCCTCATCCACACCCTTGTCACCTCTCGTTTAGACTACTGCAATCTGCTTCTTGCTGGCCTCCCACTTAGTCACCTCTCCCCTCTCCAGTCGGTTCAAAACTCTGCTGCCCGTCTCGTCTTCCGCCAGGGTCGCTTTACTCATACTACCCCTCTCCTCAAGACCCTTCACTGGCTCCCTATCCGTTTTCGCATCCTGTTCAAACTTCTTCTACTAACCTATAAATGTACTCACTCTGCTGCTCCCCAGTATCTCTCCACACTCGTCCTTCCCTACACCCCTTCCCGTGCACTCCGCTCCATGGATAAATCCTTCTTATCTGTTCCCTTCTGCCAACTCCAGACTTCGCGCCTTCTGACTCGCTGCACCCTACGCCTGGAATAAACTTCCTGAGCCCCTACGTCTTGCCCCATCCTTGGCCACCTTTAAATCTAGACTGAAAGCCCACCTCTTTAACATTGCTTTTGACTCGTAACCACTTGTAACCACTCGCCTCCACCTACCCTCCTCTCTTCCTTCCCGTTCACATTAATTGATTTGATTTGCTTACTTTATTTTTTGTCTATTAGACTGTAAGCTCTTTGAGCAGGGACTGTCTTTCTTCTATGTTTGTGCAGCGCTGCGTACGCATTGTAGCGCTATAGAAATGCTAAATAGTAGTAGTAGTAGTAGTAACTAAAAGTCAAAAATAAGGCGGTAAAAGCTTCAAGAAGCTCCCACCCTGAAGCTGTAAGAACAGGGCTTCTTCTCTTCTCTTTTACAGTATTTTGACCGTTAGACCGTGATGCAGCTTGGCGAAACGGTGGCCACTGTTGGTCGCGGTCTGCTTTGCTGCTGTAGGAAGAGACTCCACAGCTAACTACTGATAGCTGTTACACATTTATTCTTTTGAGAAGTTTGATTTAATAAAGCTACTTTGTTGATGCTGGTGCTTAAGGAGGTTTCTTGCCGATGATGAAGAAATCCTGTTCTTACAACTTCAGGCTGGGAGCTTGTTATTTATTTATTTGATGCGTTTGTATCCCACATTTTCCCCACCTATTTGCAGGCTCGATGTGGCTTACAATGTTCCGTCATGGCAATCGCCATTCCAGAGTAAAAGATACAATTGGTATTACATAAAGAACATGGATGCATAGGCGGTCGGTGGCCCAACTGTTTGGGGAGGCTAAAGGGGGGGGAGGTTAGGGGTGGGGCCAGGGGTGGAGCTTAAATCCATAATTGTCTGATAAAACACAGAAAAAAATAAATAAATAAAAATAAAAGTCACAATTAATACCTTTTATTAAATGTAGTTATTAGATATGTATCATATGTCAAAGAATAAAGTGGTTGCTCAAAGCATATTCTAAGCACAATCGCTCAACTGCAAAACACTATGCACAACTTTGTGCAAAAACACACTCAGAACCTTACTGTACCATAAATATTACACTGGTTAGAACCTAATACACCAATATACCACCCATACGGAAAATGCAGACCGTCAACAATATGAAACAAGGGATCATAATATCACAATTCTCATGTAGAGCCACAAAACACCCTAATTCATGTTTAATGTGGGATAAAATGCCATAAATAAGTAAATAAATATAAACTTTTAATGTTGAGCACCTGATTCTCAAAGTGGACATATTCCAAACACTATAATGAAAATAAAATGATCTTTTCTACCTTTGTTGTCTGGTTGTCCGATTCTGCTGCTATCTGTTCTCAGTGCAGGTCAGGAAGTCATCCTCCTTAAATATCTCCCTGGGAACCCAGCCAACCCCCCCACCCCCTGCTCTCCCAGCAGTAAGGTAAACAAACCATAAACCAATTTCTACAATTGGTTACACAAGGCTAGAGGGCTTTCACTGCAGCTCCTGCTGTTAGGATGGAGGTAAATCAACAATTTAAACCTCTCAGAGCACAGCAGGGGAGGCTTAGCCTGTCCAAGCCTCTTATACCGGGCGCCTATGCATGGATGACATAATAGAATTAAGCAATCAGGTATAGAGAGATAACATTCGGAATATCAGGTAAGTGGTGATGCGCGGCAGTTCCTATTATGGATTGCTGTGGTATGCCTTGTTGAAGAGATGAGTCTTCAGTGACTTGCGAAAGGTTTTCCTCCTTATTTTTGATTTTTAGTTCACAATTAACCCATTGCACTTATTGTTGGTATTTGAGAATCATTTTTTGCTTTTCTATTGACTTTTTTGATTCTCTTCCTCAATTACATTATATAGTTTTCATATCGGGGGAACATTATTTATCTGTTCAGTCTCTTATTTTGTGTTATTTTGTGCTGCTCGTCTTATCTTCTGCCTCGACCGATATACTCATATTACCCCTCTCCTCAAGTCACTTCACTGGCTTTCGATCAGGTACCGCATTCAGTTCAAGCTTCTCCTACTCACCTACAAATGCACTCGATCTGCAGCCCCTCTTTACCTCTCTACCCTCATCTCCCCCTACGTTCCTACCCATAATCTCCGCTCTCAAGACAAATCCCTCCTCTCAGTACCCTTCTCCTCCACCGCCAACTCCAGGCTCCGCCCTTTCTGCCTCGCCTCACCCCATGCTTGGAACAAACTCCCTGAGCCCATACGCCAGGCCCCCTCCCTGCCCATCTTCAAATCATTGCTCAAAGCCCACCTCTTCAATGTCACCTTTGGCACCTAACCACTACACCTCTATTCAGGAAAGCTAGACTACCCCAACTTGACATTTCGTCTTTTAGATTGTAAGCTCCTTTGAGCAGGGACCATCCTTAATTGTTAATTTGTACAGCGCTGCGTAACCCTAGTAGCGCTCTAGAAATGTTAAGTAGTAGTAGTAGTTATTTTGTGTTAAGTGTATGTTGTAATTTCAGCTTGCAATATGAGATCAAGTGGTTAACCCAGCACCCAGTATAATCACACCTAGGTGCGAACAGGAATTGAAGCACTATTCAATTTGGTCTGGTGAACCATAAATTCTCAATGCCTCAGCCTTCCACAAATATATTGCAAGACCATTTTGGGTCAGCCAAGACATCACCCCTAAAAACCTCTCTGTCTGGGAACTTTTAGTTTCTCTTACAATCAAACGGAGAAAACATAAGCTTATCGGCATGAAAGCAGAAATCAATATCATCATAAAAGCCTATAAAGGAAAAAAGGGAACTTGATATACTGCCTTTCTGAGGTTTTTTGCAACTACATTCAAAGTAGTTTACATATATTCAGGTACTTATTTTGTACCAGGGGCAATGGAGGATTAAGTGACTTGCCCAGAATTACAAGGAGCTGCAGTGGGAAAGGAACTCAGTTTCCTAGGATCAAAGTCTGCTGCACTAACCACTAGGCTACTCCTCCACTAGCAACGTTCCATGTAGAAGTCGGCCCTTGCAGATCAGCAATGCGGCCGCGAAGGCTTCTGTTTCTGTGAGTCTGACGTCCTGCACATACGTGCAGGATGTCAGGCTCACAGAAACAGAAGCCTGCGCAGCCGCATTGCAAGGGCAGGCTTCTACATGGAATGTTGCTAGTGGAATAGCAACATTCCATGTAGAATCTCAAATAGTAGCAACAGAATCTCAATAGTAGCAACATTCCATCTCAATAGTAGCAACAGAATCTCAACATTCCATTTAGAATCTGAAATAGAGAAAGGGAAATGGGACTTGGTATACCGCCTTTCTGAGGTTTTTGCAACTACATTCAAAGCGGTTTACATATATTCAGGTACTTATTTTGTACCAGGGGCAATGGAGGATTAAGTGACTTGCCCAGAATCACAAGGAGCTGCAGTGGGAAAGGAACTCAGTTTCCTAGGATCAAAGTCTGCTGCACTAACCACTAGGCTACTCCTCCACTAGCAACGTTCCATGTAGAAGTCGGCCCTTGCAGATCAGCAATGCGGCCGCGAAGGCTTCTGTTTCTGTGAGTCTGACGTCCTGCACATACGTGCAGGACGTCAGGCTCACAGAAACAGAAGCCTGCGCAGCCGCATTGCAAGGGCAGGCTTCTACATGGAATGTTGCTAGTGGAATAGCAACATTCCATGTAGAATCTCAAATAGTAGCAACAGAATCTCAATAGTAGCAACATTCCATCTCAATAGTAGCAACAGAATCTCAACATTCCATTTAGAATCTGAAATAGAGAAAGGGAAATGGGACTTGGTATACCGCCTTTCTGAGGTTTTTGCAACTACATTCAAAGCGGTTTACATATATTCAGGTACTTATTTTGTACCTGGGGCAATGGAGGATTAAGTGACTTGCCCAGAGTCACAAGGAGCTGCAGTGGGAATTGAACCCAGTTTCCTAGGATCAAAGTCCACTGCACTAACCACTAGGCTACTCCTCCACTCCAAAGAATTGATCCATTGGCTTTAATGAAAACAAAATAACGAGACGCAAAATGAATGAAATGCCAGAAACAAACAGGTTTTTCATGCACATTCCTAATCTGTAACTTTTGGAAGACTGGGAGCAGAAGTTCGCTTAACAACCCTTAACGTTTTCGATCAGATTGGCGGTAAATAATTTGAAACCCAACTACTCTTCGTTGGATTTGTACAACTTAAATATCTGATTTGCTCTGCGCTTGAACTGAAATTGTGGCACTCATTGATTTTCTGAAAAGTAGCTTGTACATATCCTCATGTGAAGGTCAAATGGTTAAAGGTTTCCACCTTTCTGTGGCTCATCCAAAGCAGTTTACATTTATAACATGCAGATACTTTCTTTCTCCCTAGTGGGCTCACAATCTAACTTTGTACCCGGGCCAAAGGAGGGTTAAGGGGTCCTTTTACTAGGCTGCACAAGCATCTATGCACGCCCAACGTGTGCCAAAATGGAGTTATCGCCCGACTACCGAGTGGCTCTTGTGGGAATTTCATTTTTGGTGCGCGTCCACCATGCCCGTCTGAAAAATACCTTTTATTCTCAGGCACGTGTAATGGACGCGTGCCAAGTGACATTTGGCGCACGTAGGTCATTACCACCCGGTTATCGCATGAGTCTTTACCGCTAGGTCAATGGCTGGCAGTAAGGTCTCAGACGGAAAATGGACGCACGGCAATTTTCATTTTGCCGCATGTCCATTTTCGTCAAAATTAAAAAAAAAAAAAAAAAGCCTTTTTTTTACAGGCGCGCTAAAAAATGGATCGTCGCACACCCAAAACCTGCTACACTACCACAAGCCATTTTTCAGCATGAAGGACCCCTAAGTTTGTACCCAGGGCAAAGGAAGGTTAAGTGACTTGCCCAAGGTCACGAGGAGCTGCAGTGGGAATCAAACACAGTTCAATACAAAACAGAAAATTCCAATAACTTCATGGAGCAAAGAATTCCTAGAATGCTTCCCCCACCCTTCAGAGGCTCTTAAGGAAACTTAATAGGGAGGAAAAAGCCTCACAACCTGCACCAGAGCTAAAGCATTGCTTCCAGCTCAAATGGGTAAAGTTACCTCATCAACTAAAGAAAGTTCCCGTTATAGCAAACAAGCTTAACAAATATTTATTCAATACTTAATACTTTAGTGTTCAATCTCATAAACGTTTATCTGTATAAACTGCCTTAAGCTGGTCATATGGTCCCCATTAGCCGATGAGGTAACTTTACCCATTTGAGCCGGAAGCAATGTTTTAGCTCTGGTGCGGTTTCTGAGGCTTTTTCCTCCCTATTAAATTTCCTTAAGAGACTCTGAAGTACGGGGGAAGCATTTTAAGAACTGTTTTTGATTACACTTTGCCACTCTCTAATATCATACCAGAGATCTAATCCCTGAAACAGGCACATGTTTGTGCCGAAACACAGCTGTGTCGGGTTTTTCCATGTTTACAGTTGCTGAGTATAACAAAGAATCATCTGGTTCCAACTTTTACTTATCTACTCTACTTTTTTGGACTCACCTTTGGTGCGGTAATACCGACACGGCCCATAATGCTTTGTGTCTGCATTGCTGCGTGGCTTTGTAAAAACAAATGGAGGGTTAGTGCTTGTATGCCCTTGTATGCTAATTTCCTGCTTATTTCGAAGGAGATCGCCGGCCATCTTCCGACACAAATCGGAACCCAGCCAAATTGGTATAATCGAAAGCCGATTTTGGCCGGCTCCAACTGCTTTCCGTCGCAGAGCCGGCCAAAGTTAAACGGGGCGTTTCGGAAGGGTATGGAAGGCGGAACGGGGACGTAAGCTCTTTACATAAGTAATGCCATACTGGGAAAAGACCAAGGGTCCATCGCGCCCAGCATCTTGTCCACAACAGCGGCCAATCCAGGCCAAGGGCACCTGGCAAGCTTCCCAAACGTACAAACATTCTATACATGTTATTCCTGGAATTTTGGATTTTTCCAAGTCCGTTTAGTAGCGGTTTATGGACTTGTCCTTTAGGAAACCGTCCAACCCCTTTTTAAACTCTGCTAAGCTAACCGCCTTCACCACATTTTCCGGCAATGAATTCCAGAGTTTAATTACACGTTGGGTGAAGAAAAATTTCTCCGATTTGTTTTAAATTTACTACACTGTAGTTTAATTGCATGCCCCCTAGTCCTAGTATTTTTGGAAAGCGTGAACAGACGCTTCACATCCACCTGTTCCACTCCACTCATTATTTTATATACCTCTATCATGTCTCCCCTCAGCCGTCTCTTCTCCAAGCTGAATAGCCCTAGCCTCCTTAGTCTTTCTTCATAGAGAAGTCGTCCCATCCCCGCTATCATTTTAGTCGCCCTTCGCTGCACCTTTTCCAATTCTACTATATCTTTCTTGAGATGCGGCGACCAGAATTGAACACAATACTCAAGGTGCGGTCGCACCATGGAGCGTGTTTATGAGATGGTCAGCTTCGGCCGATAATGGAAAAAAGAAGGCCGGCTCTGACGAGCACTTGGCCGGCTTCACTTGGTCCATTTATTTTTAGGACCAGGCCTCAAAAAGTGCCCCAATTGACCAGATGACCACCGGAGAGAATGGGAAATCACCTCCCATTCTTCCCCAGTGGTCACCAGCAAAATCCCACCCAAAAAAAAATTAAAAAACATTATTTTGCCAGCCTGTATGCCAGCCTGAAATGTCATACCCAGCTCCCTGACAGCAGTTTGCAAGACCCTGGAGCAGTTTTTAGTGGGTGCAGTGCACTTCAGGCAGGTGGACCCAGGCCCATCCCTCCCCTACCTGTTACACTTGTGGTAGTAAATGGGAGCCCTCCAACCCCCCCAAAACCCACTGTACCCACATGTAGGTGCCCCCCTTCACCCCTTAGGGCTATGGTAGTGGGGTAGAGTTGTGGAGAGTGGGTTTTGGGGGGGATTTGGGGGGCTCAGCACTGAAGGTAAGGGAGCTATGCACCTGGGAGCAATTTGTGAAGTCCATTGCAGTGCCCCCTAGGGTGCCCGGTTGGTGTCCTGGCTTGTGAGGGGGACCAGTGCACTACGAATGCTGGCTCCTCCTATGACCAAATACCTTGCATTTGGCCGGGTTTGAAATCGCCAGCATTAGTTTCCATTATCGCCGGAAACCAATGCCGGCCATCTCTAAAGCCGGCCCAAATGCTGAGATTTGGCCGGCTCCAACCGTATTATCGAAACGAAAGATAGCCGCAGGGCCGTGTCAACGCAGTAAGCGAGGTAAGCAGGGGGGGCGCCGTCCTCTGGGGGGGGGGGGCGCCCCGCCACGCCATGCTTGCCTCGGCCTCCCGCTTCCATGTCCCAACTACCCGCCCTCTTCTCCCCCCAACAAAATCTCTTTTAAATTTACCTCCGTCCGGCTGGCAGGGCAGCGAACGGTGCAGCGTCAGTGAAGGAGGCGGCGCTCCCGACGTCTCTACTGGTCTTCCCTTCACTCAATGTCCCGCCTTCTTCTGACGTCAAGGAAATGACGGGACATTGAGCGAAGGGAAGACCAGTAGAGACATCGGGAGCGCCGCCTCCTTCACTGACGCTGCGCCGTTCGCTGCCCTGCCAGCCGGACGGAGGTAAATTTAAAAGAGATTTTGTTGGGGGAGAAGAGGGCGGGCAGTTGGGACATGGGAGCGGGAGGGCAGGGGAGAGAGGACAGCGATCATCTACACGGGGGGGGGGGCGCTCCAACCGCTTGTCTGCGGGGAGGGGGGCGGCACCCGATCCCTTGCAGGGGGGCACCACAGACCCTTGGCACGGCCCTGGATAGCCGGCTATCATTTTTCGATAATACGGTCGGGGCACCGTTCGATTATGCCCCTCTTTGTCTCTTGCCTTTCAATTTTGTAATTCTTTTCCGTTTTCACTTTTGATGTATTTTAGCCTGTGAACTGCCTGGATCTGCCAATTAAATACAGCGGTACAATAAGCCTGAATAAACATCAACAGCATTCTTACTTTGCATGAGAATTCACCCTTCTGATTGACCGTATTGAAAAATAATGCGCACTATGGGGGTCCTTTTATAAAGGTGCGTTAAGGCCCTACACGCGTCCAACGTGCGCCAGATCAGCTTTATCGCTCGGCTACCACATGCCCCGGCGGTAATTCTGAATTTGGCACATGTCGAAAACACACGGTAGAAAATATTTTCTATTCTCTACCACATGGTGCTTGCTCGGCGGTAAACGGCAGTGTGGACGTGCTGCATGCTTGCCGCCCAGGTAGCACGTGAGACCTTACTGCTAAGTCAATGGGTGTCGGTAGGGTCTCAGGTTGAAAATGGATTTGCTCTGTTTTTTATTTTGCCACACATCCATTTTCCAGCCCTTTTAAAAAAAGGCCCTTTTTCTAGGACGTGGCAAAAACTGGCCTGGCGCGCGCCTAAAAGACGCACTCGCACTGTCGCAGGCCACTTTTTGCTGCGACTTAGTAAAAGGGCCCTAAATTGGGATTAGCTCATTATTAAAGAGTACCTCATGCAAATCTGTCCACTGTTAAATATCAATGAACATTTTACTGTCCCATGTGCCAGTTTCTTTTACCTACTTTTAGATTCAATGAGTTGCCTGGCCAGTGGCGTGCTTGTGTAGGTTGTCTATGCTGATTGCCAGAGGGGCATGAATTGCAAACCAGATTTTTCAATTTCACTTATTCTGATGTTCTTTTGAGATACACATGGATTCATTTGCACACTACGGGATTACTGTGGCTGAAATGTGTACTCTTGTATTCTTATAACTGCATATTATTCTATGTGGAGACGCCTAGAGCCCCATCAAAGTATTTTCATGGCCATATGTTGTAAAAAGGTTATATTACATGATGTGATACCTGCAAGCGAGCCTTCTCCGGAGTAGCCCCCACACTCTGGAATGCATTGCCTGAAAGGCTCCGCTTAACACAAGACTATCTCTACTTCAGGAAGCAGGTGAAAGCTTGGCTCTTCAACCAAGCCTTTAATGGCAGAAGTAACTAACTTGTTAGTCTCACTCACACACACAAGGATTGACTCGGGCTGCACATACTGCAGCGGGACATGTTTATCCACTCCTATCCTAGCTGGGATAATATTTAACCCTCTCTCTGACCTCATGTGCACTTTTCTTTAAATTATTCACCTTACTTTCTAATTCTTCTTACTCTCTTACGTATCTATATGTTCCTTCTTTAATTATACCCTACACTGTCGATTAAAATGTTCTATTACATATTGTGTTGACATTATACCAGACAGTGTCAATTAAACTATTTTATTACATACTGTGTTGACATTGTAAGTAGTATACTATGCCATTGTTATTCAAATATTTTTACTGCTCTAATTGCCTCCTGCTCATGTTTGATCTATTCTTACTGTACACCACCTTGAGTGAATTCCTTCAAAAAGGTGGTAAATAATTCCTAATAACTAAATAACAATAAAAATATTCCAGAGTGGGGAGGGGTTTAATGTTGAAAGAGGTGCTGCCCATCCTCCATAGGTGAGGCAGGGCCACTGAGAGGGGGGGGGGGAAGGGGGGGAATTCCCTGGGCCCGGCATCCAAGGGGGGCCCGGCACCGGGGTCTCTCTCTCTCTCTCCTGCTCCTGATAGGCCACGAGTGACCGGGTCCCGACAGGAGCAGGAGAGAGAAAACTCTGACGCCAGGCCCCCTTCCAGCACTGCTCTTCACTTGCCTCTACCACCATGCTGAGCGGCTGCTTTTCCCTCTCAGGAGCATGCACAGTGTAGAAAATGAGCATGCGCGACGAAGGGAAAAAGCAGCCGCAGGGGCAGGGCAGGCATGGAGTGAAGAGCAGTGCTGGATTCTTCCACTGGCGGGGCCTCGGGATCCCCACCAACTCCCAAGTACCTCAGTTGCGGCAGCGGTGATCCTGGGGGGAGGGGAAGGGAGCGGTGATGATCTGGGGGGGCGGCGATGGGGTGGAGGCGGCAGTGGCAGCGGCCCTGACTCAATCTCTCAGCAGTCATGAGGTGAGGCAGAAGCAACGATCCTGCTCTCAGTTGGAAGCTGCGTCCGAATTCTTCACCAGCAAATATGGAAGAAACAGCCTGCCTGTTTCTCATAATTAAAGCTTGATATTTTTGTACCATCCCTGATTGGCAGGAATGCTGGCAGAGGACTCCCATGCAGCTTCCCACTGATAGCGGGAACATCAGGCAGAAGTATTCAGCGAGTCCTGAAGAGTGGCGTTGGCTGGAGAGCAGCAGGGGGAAGTCAGAGATGGTGCTGTCTGATGCTCTAAGGTGGGAAGAGCCATGGTCACAGTAGGAGGATGTAGGGCTCTTCTCATACTACTTGGAAGAGTCCTGAGGAGGGATTTTTTTTTTTTTTTGTTACATTTGTACCCCACACTTTCCCACTCATGGCAGGCTCAATGTGGCAGGCAATGGAGGGTTAAGTGACTTGCCCAGAGTCACAAGGAGCTGCCTGTGCCAGGAATCAAACTCAGTTCCTCAGGACCAAAGTCCACCACCATAACCACTAGGCCACTCCTCCACTCCTTCAGCTGAACCTTGTCCAGGAATCAAATAGTCCCAACTCAACAGAGTAAGAGCTTTACGGTAGCATCAATGTTCACCAACAAGGTGTTTTAACTTCTGTAGTTTTCTGAATCTTCAGGTCAATGGAGAGAAAACCCCACAGGGAGCACTAGGTGGGTAAAAGTCCTCCATTTCTACTCAGGAAGCTTGAGGAGTGGATTGTCAGGAATAACCACTAAAGTTTGGGACTGTTGAATTTACAGAATTTTTTTTCCCTGTACTTTTGTCAGGCTTTTTCCTTGCTGTACCATTGATTTGGGTTATAACCCAGAGTGGAATTCCTGTTTCGGCCATTTTACTTTCTTTAAGCAAACTCTTCTTATTTTAGAACACCACTTTTGAACGGCCAACTTATTTTTAAGTGACTATATGGGGCTCATTTGCAAAGAACTTAAATGCACAAAGGCCCAGATCAAAAGCAGATGCGGGCGCTAGGGGCCAATAGCGCTGTACTAGCGCCCACGTTTGCTCCTGCCCAATGATCAGAGCCGGAAAGCGTGTGTAACAACATGCTCGGCAGCTCTGATCACTAATTGCATGCAAATTCATGCAAACGAGGGTCTCCTGCATTCCTCCCTTATGATCAGCAGGCAGCGCACCAAACAAGGGCGCTGCTCCCACTGCAAACCCTACACTAGCTTGGAGCTGGTGTTAGGGTTTGATGATCAAGGGAGGAATGGGGGAGACCAGCATAAGAGGCTTGAGAGGTCCTGGATTTTCTCCGGACCTGTCAAACCTAAGCCTGCCCCGCCAAACACAAGACCTGGAGATCCAGTGGACCTCCAGGCTCCCCACCCCTCCTGATGGTCCAAGGAGACTGCTATCCCCACTCCCACTTCCTGACAGGAGAGTCCCCCCGGCCCAGCCAGACCCAACCCAACGACCCCCAATAGAAGATGACCCGATGACCCCCACCCCCCCATAGAAGAGACCTCCCCTGGTGACTTAGCACCCCCTTTACCCTGACCCAACTCCTCACCCTCCTCCCCCGACAGAAGAAAGGGCTGGAGGTCCAGTGGACATCCAGCCCCAATCTGGTAGTCTAGCAGCCCCGAACCCCCCCCCCCTTGTACCTTCAAATGCCCTGTACCCCTCTCCTCTTTCCAGCGCCACCTTCAAAATGGCAGCGCCCTGCCCAGTTTATCTTGGGATGCGCTGGGCATGGCTTCCCTACCATATAAGGGGGTGGAGGATTAATTCAGGGTAAGGGGGGTACTATACCACCAGGGGAGGTCTCTTCTGTTGGGCGGGGGGTCATTAGGTTGTGTCTGGGCAGGCTGAGGGGGGGGGGGTCTGCCCTATGGGCGGGGGGGAGTTGGAGGTCCACTGGACCTCCAGGCCTTTGGAATGTTTGGCAGGTCTGGACTTTTTTTTTGAAAGACCAGACCTACTACTACTACTACTTGTCAAACAACTTCTGCCCAGGCACAATCCTCCCGCAGAAGTACCCTTATGATCAGAGCTAATAGCGTACATAAATTGTTATGCTATTAGCTCTGATCCTTACGAGACTGGGCGTCTAAATGGCAGATGACGTTTAATGTGAGCAAGTGCAAAGTGATGCATGTGGGAAAGTGGAACCCAAACTATAGCTATGTCATGCAAGGTTCCATGTTAGGAGTCACCGACCAAGAAAGGGATCTAGGTGTCGTTGTTGATGATACGTTGAAACTTTCTGCTCAGTGTGCTGCTGCGGCTAAGAAAGCAAATAGAATGTTAGGTATTATTAGGAAAGGAATGAAAATCAAAAATGAGGATGTTATAATGCCTTTGTATCACTCCACGGTGCTACCGCACCTCGAATATTGTGTTCAATTCTGGTCGCGGCATCTCAAAAAAGATATAGTGGAAGTAGAAAAGGTGCAGAGAAGGGCGACAAAAATGATAAAAGGGATGGGACGACTTCCCTATGAGGAAAGGCTAAAGCGGCTAGGGCTCTTCAGCTTGGAGAAAAGGCGGCTGAGGGGAGATATGATAGAGGTCTATAAAATAATGAGTGGAGTTGAACGGGTACATGTGAAGCGTCTGTTTGCTTTTTCCAAAAATACTAGGACTAGGGGGCTTGCAATGAAGCTACAATGTAGTAAATTATGAGTCCAATAAAAAAGGTATCATCTTATTTTCTTTTCCATGTTTTATTTTGTTTGATTTCTATTGATAACCTTAAGAGTGGACTAACACGGCTACCACACTCCTCTACTCAAAATGAATCTGAGAAACTTTTTCTTCACTCAACATGTAATTAAACTCTGGAATTCGTTGCCAGAGAATGTGGTAAAAGCAGTTAGCTTAGCGGAGTTGGAAAAAGGTTTGGATGGCTTCCTAAAGGAAAAGTCCATAGACCATTATTAAAATGGACTTGGGGAAAATCCACTGCTTATTTCTGGGATAAGCAGCATAAAATGTATTGTACTTTTTTGGGATCTTGCCAGGTATTTGTGAGCTGGATTGGCCACTGTTGGAAACAGGATGCTGGGCTTGATGGACCTTTGGTCTGTCCCAGTATGGCAATACTTATGTACTTATGTAGGGGCGTTAATGTACCGAGCTGTTCCGGCGCTAATTTTAGAGCGCTGCTTGGAGCAGCGTGAGGCTTCTGATCATCTGCACCACAGTACCGTAGGTTGCCGTAGTACTTTGCATGTCTAAGTGCTTTGAAAATGATCCCCTGTGTACATCCCCTAAGGACACGTAGCTAAGCTAATGCTGTTCCCATTGAAAACCCCTGATTTGGGACTGCATCCAGTTTGTTCTCACTGCTCAGTGCTCCGAGAGATCTCTTACTCAGATCAGGCGTGCCCTGGGAAAGAGGGTTTCCATCTATATAATGTAAGTTCAGCATACAGGTGTAGCTATAATTGCTTGAACTCCATTCAGGTGCATTCTGCATTCAGAGTTTGTTTTTTGAGTACTGCTTTTCCACGGCCTGTTTTCCTAGGCCCTCAAGCTCTTTCCTTGCTGTTTGGACCTATTTGAATTCAGCGTGCTACTCAAGTGAATACTTCAAGGTTTGATCTGCTGAACTGGTGTACTCATTTTGCTGCGATTCATCACGTGATCCGAATTTAATTGGAACAATTTGCAAATCTCATACCAAAGCGTGTTTGCTTTGTACTGGTACCACCTGCTGTTGTGAACTGTGCGACTCGAATCAATCTCAAGGGGATCATATTCAGAATTTGCTCAGAACTGTAATGATATTGGGCCTGGCGCACGCAGCAATTTCCCATAGGCCCAAGACGACAGAAATTGATTAGTGCATCTGGCCCGTAATGTTTGATTTCAGAGTTGTTTGTTTTAGCTTTTGATTTAGTAAAAGGAAGACATTTCCTTTTAACTCTTCTATTTAATAAGAAGGTAAAGACACTGTCACTTTTCAGCTTTAAACAAGTTGCAGTTATTTTTTTTTTTATTATTTTTATTTATTGCATTTGTATCCCACATTTTCCCACCTCTTTGCAGGCTCAGCGTGGCTTACAATACATCATGAGTGGTGGAAATACATTAGAAAACAGGCGTTTAGTGTTACAGAAGGATCTTGAGCAGTGTTTTTAATTAACCTTCTCTAGACCCCCCGCAGGACCCTTGCCCACGGAGGTGCACAGAGGGTTTGTTCTTCAAGGATCTTGTTGATCAACCCCTCCCTAAACCTCTGCGATACCCCATTCCATGGTGTTATGAACCGGGGTTCTAAGGAGCGCCTCCGATCCCAGAGATGTAGGGGGGGGGGGGGGTGACAGAAGGCGCAGTTCAAATCTTATTCCCATGACCACAGCTTTCTGTCTTTCTGGATCTAAGTGAACCTTTGGCCATTTATGTTCCCACATGAAATCTATGTGAGTGAGAGAGAATCTTACTTGTGTGTGTAGTATTCTGTGAAACAGGTGGAGGAGAGAGAAGAGATTGAAACAGAGACTGGAACAGTTTAGTGAAAGAAATAGTCTTTTATTCTCACCCAAATCAGGACTTCAAGTTGGTACATACATCAGTCAGATTCTGGGTTCAACCGGCCAGAGCTTCGCCATTGTCCGAGTCAAGTTGGGGAGGGACTCCGACGATAGCTCTGATGCACAGTTCTTATATAGCATTTTCAGTACGTACAACTCAATTGGAGAGGGACTTTTTTTTTAAGTCTTTCTTCATCTCTGAATCATACTTAACCGCAGGTCAGGTGCCCACCTGCCCCTCCTTTCTAAGATTTCTTCATAATGCCAATTTCAACACTTGTAAAACCTCTTTCCTAATATTGAGAGAGATCTGTGTCTTTGTATCTTGTGACTCTGGGAGCCATTTTACAAAGACAGACTCCATCTTAGGAACCAACCTTTTTACCATTTTTGTCATTAATTTCTACATCTTAAGTGTTACACTCAATTTGAAAGTTGTACCTGGTTTCAATAAGACTCATCAAGCAGTCCTGCTCTTGCAGGCTCCCTGCTATAAGGCCATCAGCTGATTATCAGGCCTAGTCAGTGCTTTTCAGCTGTTTAAGTTATGTAACTTGGCCTACCACTATTCCAGTGGATGGGTCTCATGCTGGGACACATATTAACAGCAGCATGTTATTAGTGTAATAAGCAGATACTGTAAGATAGTTCTGAATATACTTGGAGGAGTTGTGTATATTTACATTGGTTGGTCTTTGTGGTACGCCTTGGTAAAGAGATGGGTCTTCAGTAGTTTGCGAAAGTTCGTTAGTTCGTAGATTGTTTTTAAGTTGCGCAGTAGAGCGTTCCATAACTGTGTGCTCAAGTAGGTAAAGTCTGACGCGTGCATTTAATTTTTAGACCTTTGCAGCTAGGGAAGTGCAGATGAAGGAATGTGCGGGATGATCTTTTGGCATTTCTGGGTGGTAAGTCTAGCAGGTCTGACATGTAGGCTGGTGCGTCTCCGTGAATGATTTTGTGAACTAGGGAGCAGATTTTGAACGTGATGCGCTCTTTAATTGGGAGCCAGTGTAGTTTTTCTCGTAGGGGCTTGGCACTTTCATATTTTGTTTTGCCGACTATGAGTCTTGCTGCAATGTTCTGGGCTGTCTGAAGTTTCTTGATTATCTGCTCTTTGCAGCCGGCGTAGAGTGCGTTGCAGTAATCTAGATGACTGAGTACCATTGATTGTACCAGGTTGCGGAAGACGGTTCTTGGGAAGAAAGGTCTTACACTTTTTAACTTCCACATTGAGTGGAACATCTTCTTGGTTGTGTTTTTTGTGTGGCTCTCGAGTGTTAGGTGTCGATCAATGGTAACTCCAAGAATTTTTAGGGTGTCCGAAATTGGAAGGTTCAGATTTGGTGTGTTCAGATTTAGGTTTTTCTCACTGATTGAAAATCTTACATTTTTCTCTAAAGTTTAAAAATCCATCGAGGCAGTGGGCACGGAATGTTTTTTTTCCCCCAAACATATGTAGCAATGTGAGGAAAGGAATATTTGCCTAAATCCTCAGTGCTTCTATTTTAGTCTGCCAATAGAATAAAACCCTCTGGCTGACCTCATTTGTCGGCAGGCAGATTGGTGCGCTTCAGCTGAACTTTCTGACTTTCCAGAGGAACCTGGAAGACGCAGGAAGGTGGTCGAACAAAAGAAGTGTCTAGTACAGCACTTTTCAACCACTGTGCCGCATCTGGTCCGCAGGTGTGCCGCAGGAATTGAGGGTCATTTATTAGTGAGGCCAGCTTAATTCTTGCCTGAACAGAGTATATCTTTTAAAAGTGTCCTTGTCTCTAGCAGTCAGTGCCAGTGAGCAGTGATTCATACAGCCTGCTTGTGCCAACCCTGGATCCTTCTCTCTGATGTAACTTCCTGTTTCTACATAAGTAGGAAGTTACGTCAGAGAGAAGGCTCATGGTTGGCATGAACAGGCAGTAGGAATTTCTGCTTCCTGCCTCCGAGCACTGTAGACAAGGAAACTTTTAAAAGGTATATTGGGGGGGGGGGGGGGGGGTCTCAAGACAGATGGGAAGATGCCTGTTTGCTGGCTGGAGAGGGAACAGGAGTACCGGACTATTTGTGAGGAATGGGGGGTGGGGGTGAGGAAGAGAAGGTAAAATGCTGGACTATGTGAGGGGGTGCAGGTGGGGGGAGGGAAGAAGGGAAAATGCTGGCCTATGTGTGGATGGGGGGGGGGTCTGGGGTAGAAGGTAAAATGGTGGACCATTTGTGGAGGTGTGCCTTGAAAGTTTTAGCGCCATGTAAGTGTGCCGTGAGACAAAAAAGTTTGAAAATCTCTGGTCTAGTTAGTATAAACCATGGGAGTTTCTGGTGGCAGTAGAATCCTCCTCTGGTTATAAAAGAGACTCCCCCTTTAAGGCATGTCTTAGATTTTGCATCTCCTGGCCTTTGACCTTCCATCTACTAAGGAGAGCTTTCAAGCCAAGTTTTACAGATGTGGAGCTCAGATTTACAGATGCTATTGCTGGTCACTCAGGTTAGTAAACTATTTGACTATATAAGTGAGACAGGACGGTGACAGATCCCCTGCTACAGGGTGAGATCCCTTTTACATCCCTTGGGACTCAGGATCTGATGCTCAAACTGGGATCTTGCCAGGAACATGTGACCTGGATTGGCCACTGTTGGAAACAGGATTCTGGGCTTGGTAGACCTCTGGTCTGTCCCAGTATAGCAACACTTGTGTACTTATGTGCTTGGGATTCTGAATGGAATCTTGCTACTCTTTGGGGTTCTACATGGAATTTTGCTACACTTTGAAATTCTGCATGGAATCTTGTTATTCTTTAGAATTCTAGAATCTTGTTACTCTTTGGGGGGTTCTACATGGAATGTTGCTACTCTTTGGGTTTCTGCCAGGTACTTGTGACCTGAATTGGCCACTTTCGGAAACAGGTTACTGGGCTTGATGGACCTTTTGCAATACTTATATACTTATGTACTTGGGATTCTGAATGGAATGTTGCTGTTCTTTGGGGTTCTACATGGAATCTTGTTACTCTTTAGGATTCTAGAATCTTGCTATTCTTTGGGGTTCTACATGGAATGTTGCTACTCTTTGGGTTTCTGCCAGGTACTTGTGACCTGGATTGGCCACTGTTGGAAACAGGATGCTGGGCTTGATAGACCCCTGGTCTGTCCCAGTATGACAATACTTATGTAAACCGAACTGGGCTTGCAATGTTTCATTTATAATGGTTTTACCCAGTGTAAATGAAACATTAGTTTGCGGGTAATGCACAGAGGCTTTTGGTCACTGCTTTACTGTGCATGGAAGCAGTGACCGAAAGTCCTGTGCTAATGAGCTCGCTAGTACTAAAACAAACTCATCAGCAATTCCCTCTAATGCTCAGAAAATCGGCTCACAACCTCCCCCCCACCACCCTAACAGCTAAAAAATACCGATAACGCTTGAGCTGTTAATAGTGTCCTGTGCTAACTTTCCTGTCAGTGCCTGAGTGCTACTGCCACTTACCCCCAAACCCTTCCCCGAGTCTGAGCTTCCCCACAACTAAAAAACACTCCTGGTGGTCCAGTAGACCCCTCCTGACCACCCCCATCTAAAAAAAATCCCAAGTGATCCAGTGAACTCTTCCTGACCTCTCCCCCCCCCCCCCAAAATAGCCTGGTAGTCCAGTGGGCCCACCGACCTGACCCCCTAGTGAACACTGGCCCTGGTGGTCTAGTGAAATCCCACTAAGTATTCCAAGGTTTTCCTTGGATATTGTGCAAACGCACTTGGAGCTGTGAGCACTCGGTAAAGTGGAATTTATGTCAATTTGTTATTATAAATGCTCTTGATTTTTTTTAAATATTTTGTTTTTAGTACTACTACTACTACTACTTAACATTTCTAAAGCGCTACTAGGGTTACGCAGCGCTGTACAATTTAACATAGAGGGACGGTCCCTGCTCAAGGAGCTTACAATCTAATAGACAAGTGAACGGACAGTCCGATAGGGGGCGGTCAAATTGGGGCAGTTTGGATTTAGTGAACGGTAAGTGTTAGGTGCCGAATGCAGCATTGAAGAGGTGGGTTTTAAGCAAAGACTTGAAGATGGGCAGGGAGGGGGCTTGGCGTAAGGGCTCAGGAAGGTTGTTCCAAGCATAGGGTGAGGAGAGACAGAATGAGCGGAGCCTGGAGTTGGCAGTGGTGGAGAAGGGTACTGAGAGGAGGGATTTGTCCTGTGAGCAGAGGTTATGGGCGGGAGCGTAAGGGGAGATGAGGGTAGAAAGGTAGTGAGGGGCAGCAGACTGAGTGCATTTGTAGGTAAGAAGGAGAAGCTTGAACTGAATGCGGTATCTGATTGGAAGCCAGTGAAGTGACCTGAGGAGAGGGTTGATATGAGTATATCGGTTCTGGCGGAATATGAGACGTGCAGCAGAGTTCTGAACAGATTGAAGGGGGGATAGATGGCTAAGTGGGAGGCCGGTGAGGAGTAAGTTGCAGTAGTCAAGGCGAGAGGTAATGAGAGCGTGGATGAGAGTTCGGGTGGTGTGTTCAGAGAGGAAAGGGCGAATTTTGCTGATGTTAAAGAGGAAGAAGCGACAGGTCTTGGCTATCTGCTGGATATGCGCAGAGGAGAGGGAGGAGTCAAAGATGACTCCGAGGTTGCGGGCAGATGAGACGGGGAGGATGAGGGTGTTATCAACTGAGATAGAAAGTGGAGGAAGAGGAGACGTGGGTTTTGGTGGAAAGACGATGAGCTCGGTCTTGGACATGTTCAGTTTCAGGTGGCGGTTGGATATCCAGGCAGCAATGTCGGATAGGCAGGCTGATACCTTTGCCTGGGTCTCTGCGGTGATGTCTGGTGTGGACAGATATAGCTGGGTGTCATCAGCATAGAGATGATACTGGAAATCATGAGATGAGATCAGGGCACCCAGGGAAGGGGTGTAGATTGAGAGAAGAGAAGGGGTCCAAGGACCGATCCCTGGGGAACACCAACAGATATTTGTTTCCTATTTATTTGATTAGCGTTCCTTTCCTTTCTGATTTTCTTTTCTTAAATGTAAACCACTTTGCTTGGCAACCCTTGAAAGGGGTTAACAACAAATAAGCAATAAACAGAGAAAAATGAAGGCAGATAAAGACCATGTGGCCCATCCATTGCCTCTACTCTCCCTTTCACGCCCTTAGTGATCCTATGTACCTGTCCCAAGCTGTTTTGAATTCAGATACAGTTTTTATATCCACCATCTCCATTCAAGAGTAGTATTTAGAGAAAAAAACAAGATTTAAGTAGTTTCTGAAATCTAAGATAATTAGTCTCAGTTTGGATAATAAGAGACAAAGAGGGGCATAATCGAATCCGAACGCCCATCTCCGAGAACGGGTACGTGAAGGGGCAGGACAGGCTGTATTTTCGAAAAAAATGGGCATCCATCTTTTTTTTCGATAATATAGTTTGTGCCGGGCAAATGCATCGGATTTGTGCGGATTTGAGCTGGGCGGTTTCGTTTTTCAGCTCAAAAACGAACAAATCCAAGGCATTGGGTCGTGGGAGGGGCCAGGATTCGTAGTGCACTGGTCCCCCTCACATGCCAGGACACCAACTGGGCACCCTAGGGGGCACTTGTAACAATTAAAATAAAAAAGTAAAATACCTCCCAAGTCCATAGCTCCCTTCCCTTGGGTGCTGAGCCCCCCAAATCCCCCCAAAACCCACTCCCCACAACTCTACACCAGTACCATAGCACTTAAGGCTGAAGGGGGGGCACCTAGATGTGGGTACAGTGGGTTTTGGGGGCAGTTTGGAACGCTCCCATTTACTGCCACAAGTGTAACAGGTAACGGGGGATGGGCCTGGGTCCACCTGGCTGACGTCCACTGCACCCACTAACAACTGCTCCAGGGACCTGCATACTGCAGTGATGGAGCTGGGTATGGCATTTGAGGGTGGCATACAGGTTGGAAAAAAAAGTTGTTAAAGGTTTTTTTTGGTGGGAGGGGGTTAGTGACCACTGGGGGAGTAAGGGGTGGTCACTCCCGACTCCCTCCAGTGGTCATCTGGTCATTTAGGGCACTTTTCTGGGATTTGTTCATGAAAAAAAAGGGTCCAAAAAAGTGACCCAAATTCACGCTAAAAACACCTTTCTTTTTTCAATTATCGGCCGAAGGCGCCAATCTCTCCTCGGCCGATAAACGCGCCCCAGTCCCGCCTTCACCACGCTTCCGACACGCCCCCTCAACTTTGCCCGTTTCCGCAACAGATTGCAGTTGAAGACGCCCAAAATCGGCTTTCAATTATACCGATTTGGGTGCCCACGGGAGAAAGACGCCCATCTCCTGATTTGGGTCGAAATATGGGCGTCTTTCTCTTTCGAAAATAAGCTGGAAAGCGTTCCAAATGGGGACATAGTCATAGTTGTCATTCAAAATTTTAGATAAAGAGGAAACTGCAATTTATTTACGTGCATAATCCTAGTTATAGATTCGTGAGGTTAAACAGAAATCAAAGTTTGAAAATATTCAAGACAGAGTCTGTGATGAAACAGTGGGTTTCAGGCCTGTGAATTGTAATAAATAATTTAATGAAAATTTATTGCTTCTAATTGGCCAGCAGATAGTGCTTGTTTTCAATGTTAAAGCTGTTACAGAAAAGATTTCTTTCTCTTCTTCAATTTAGCCTTGAGAAAAGGGGAATTTGCAGTACCATTGGCCAGATATTGTCAAAGGTTGGTGCTCTTGGCTCTGATTGGTTCTGCACTTCAAATCTAGCCTCGAGGTACTGAATCTTTCTTTAATCTCAGTGTGGGGGTACAGAGGAGAATCATTTCTGTCCTGAGATCCTGTTGAAGACTTGTGAACAGTTAATTTCCTGAACTCCCCAGGTGCCACTCAGGTAGTAAACAAATGTTTAGATAGTTTTATAATTCATATCCAGTTACCTGTTATTGTTTGCTGATTTCACTTGTTTTCTGTTCACTGTTCAAGTTCTGTGTCAATAGACCTTATTAGTTTATTGATTCTGCTGTGCTGGACTGACTACATAGTAACATAGTAACATAGTAAATGACGGCAGAAAAAGACCTGCATGGTCCATCCAGTCTGCCCTACAAGATAAACTCATATGTGCTACTTTTTGTGTATACTTTACCTTGATTTGTACCTGTCCTTTTCAGGGCACAGACCATGTAAGTCTGCCCAGCACTATCCCCGCCTCCTAACCACCAGCCCCGCCTCCCACCACCGGCTCTGGCACAGACCGTATAAGTCTGCCCAGCACTATCCCCACCTCCCGCCACCGGCTCTGCCACCCAATCTCGGCTAAGCTCCTTAGGATCCATTCCTTCTGAACAGTATTCCTTTATGTTTATCCCATGCGTGTTTGAATTCTGTTACCGTTTTCATTTCCACCACTTCCCGCGGGAGGGCATTCCAAGCATCCACTACTCTCTCCGTGAAAAAATACTTCCTGACATTTTTCTTGAGTCTGCCCCCCTTCAATCTCATTTCATGTCCTCTCGTTCTACCGCCTTCGCACCTCCGGAAAAGGTTCGTTTGCGGATTAATACTTTTCAAATATTTGAATGTCTGTATCATATCACCCCTGTTTCTCCTTTCTTCCAGAGTATACATGTTCAGGTCATCAAGTCTCTGCTCATACGTCTTGTAACGCAAATCCCTTACCATTCTCATAGCTTTTCTTTGCACCGCTTCAATTCTTTTTACATCCTTCGCAAGATACGGCCTCCAAAACTGAACACAATACTCTAGGTGGGGCCTCACCAACGACTTAAACAGGGGCATCAACACCTCCTTTCTTCTGCTGGTCACACCTCTCTCTATACAGCCTAACAACCTTCTACTTACGGCCACCGCCTTGTCACACTGTTTTGTCGCCTTCAGATCCTCAGATACTATCACCCCAAGATCCCTCTCCCTGTCCATACCTATCAGATTCTCCCCGCCTAACACATACGTCTCCCGAGGATTTCTGTTCCCTAAGTGCATCACTTTGCATTTCTTCGCAATGAATTTTAATTGCCAAACCTTAGACCATTCTTCTAGCTTCCTCAGATCCTTTTTCATGTTTTCCACTCCCTCCGGGGTGTCCACTCTGTTACAGATCTTAGTATCATGCGCAAATAGGCAAACTTTACCTTCTAACCCTTCGGCAATGTCACTCACAAATATATTGAACAGAATCGGCCCCAGCACCGATCCTTGAGGCACTCCACTACTTACCTTTCGCTCCTCCGAGCGAATTCCATTCACCACCACCCTCTGGCGTCTGTCCGTCAACCAGTTCCTAATCCAGTTCACCACTTCGGGTCCTATCTTCAGCCCCTCCAGTTTATTTAAGAGCCTCCTGTGGGGAACCGTGTCAAAAGCTTTGCTGAAATCTAAGTAGATTATGTCCTTAGCTCGTCCCTGATTCAGTTCTCCTGTCACCCAATCAAAGAACTCAATGAGGTTCGTTTGGCATGATTTCCCTTTGGTAAATCCATGCTGTCTTGGATCTTGCAACTTATTGGCTTCCAGGAAATTCACTATCCTTTCCTTCAGCATCGCTTCCATTACTTTTCCAATAACTGAAGTGAGGCTTACCGGCCTGTAGTTTCCAGCTTCTTCCCTATCACCACTTTTGTGAAGTGGGACCACATCCGCCGATCTCCAATCCCTCGGAACCTCTCCCATCTCCAAGGATTTATTAAACAAATCTTTAAGAGGACCCGCCAGAACCTCTCTGAGCTCCCTCAATATCCTAGGGTGGATCCCATCCGGCCCCATGGCTTTGTCCACCTTTAGCTTTTCAAGTTGTTCATACACACTCTCTTCCGTGAACGGTGCTCTATCTACTTCAATCTCATTTGTACTTTTTGCAGTCCATCGCGGTCCTTCAGGATTTTCTTCTGTGAAAACAGAACAAAAGTATCTATTTAGCAAATTTGCTTTTTCTTCATCATTATCCACATAGCGGTTTGCAGTATCTTTTAGTCTCACAATTCCCTTTTTAGCCATTCTCCTTTCACTTATATACCTGAAGAAATTTTTGTCACCCCTCCTTACATTTCTAGCCTGGTTTGTGTTTTAGGGTCTGTAGGTGCTTTCTAGGAACCATGAGACCCCTGGAGTGTGGCCCCAGTGTCCTAGAAATCTCCGGGAAATAACTTGAGAGTGGGAGACTAACCCAGAGGTGAGTGGGACCCAGCCGGTGGGAGGATGGTGCTAGTATAGAGTACGAGCCCAGGTACAGGCGAGCAGTGCTGGGCAGACCCTTCAGGTGGCCGCACGGTAACCCCAGGCGGGCACTAGCCATTTCATGACAGAGTCCATTTAAGATCTTAAAAACAAAGAACAAAGCTTTGAAGTGGATTCTGGCCTGAACAGGTAACCAGCGAATATGTTTATTTATTTATTTATTTATTTGTGGTATTTATACCCCGCTCTTTCCCGCTCGATAGCAGGTTCAGTGCGGCTTACAAAGTATGGTACATAGTATCACGGAGATAATACAAAGAATGGTACAAAGTATCATGGAGATAACACAGTTATAAAGAGTGGGACAATAGTATACGATGTGGGGAAAGGATTGGAGTGTGGGTTTTGTTTGTGGTGTGTGTTAGGTTCGAGACTTTGTAGGGTCGTTTGGGTAGGCTGCAACAGTGGTGTAACATGCTCATATTTACTTTTAAAAAGAATTAATCGAGCTGCCGTGTTCTGAAGCAGTTGAAGTCTGGCTAAAGATTTGGAAGTCAGATCCAGATAGAGTGAATTACAATAACTGATCTTCAAAAAAATAAGAACCTGAATATTGACGTAAGATTGAGATAAGTGGTAGTTGTCAATTTCTTGATATGGGAGTCGCCATTTAGATTTGAATCCAACCAGACTCCCAAGCTCTTAACAGATTGCTGGAGAATACTAATTTTACCTTCTAAGGAAGGATGAGTTGGAGGAAAGGTAAATTTTTACCGTTAACTCACAGCATGATGTTTTTAGAGATTTGAGAAAAGCAATCCTGAATACGCATATAGAATTCAGATAATATAGAAATAACGGGAAAAATAATCTGAACATGATCTGCGTAGATATAATAAGACAGGTTTATAGATTTTAACAGTTTTCCCAATGGACTGAAATAAATATTAAACAATATTGGGTACAATGAGGAACCTTTGGGGACCCCACAACCCAGAGATCAAGATGAACAGTCTTGATTAACAGACACTTTATAATTTTGTTTTTTTGGTTTTTTAGAAAAGATGAGAACCAATCAAGCATTCTGCCAGATATACCAAATTTCGCTCAACCTAAGCAGCAGGATATTATGGTCCACAACGTCAAACATGGCAGACAAGTCCAACTGTATTAGTATGGAAGCACAGCCTTTATCAACTAACAATCTTAGCTCAGATATGTGATAAAAGACATGTCTCAGTGCAAAGGACTGAAATACAAAAGAACTTATGCAGCCGGCTTCTCTTACATAAGCGCTCAACTATGGAATGGGCTCCCAAAAGCTGTGAAAACAATCCACGACCACTTGAACTTCAGGAAATCACTAAAAACCAACCTCTTCAAAAAGGCCTACCCCAACGACCCCACGTAACCCTCTTCACCTACCAACATAGCATGACTATGATCGAACAGGACAACACGCAATCTTCATCCATTCCGACCCTCCACTTATACCTCATACGATCACTACACAACTTTGTATTTGTTATCCACCGACTGGGCAAACGCTTGGACGGTACTATGTAAGCGACATTGAGCCTGCAAATAGGTGGGGAAATGTGGGATACAAATGCAATAAATAAATAAATAAATAAATACAAGTGTTTTTTCTGAGCCCAGATTGGTCACTATCCAAAATATCAAATAAGTCCAAATACTCTTGAAGTTGTATCCCTACAATGGATTCTAAAATTTTAGCCAAGAAAGGGATGTTAGTTATGGTCCTATAATTTGAACAATCAGAAGGTGATTTAGTTTTATCCTAGATTTTATCATCAGTTTCTGGTTAGAACAACAGTTGGTTAATGTCTTTTCCAGCCTGTTTCAGAAGGAGGGAAGATCTAATGGTCTGGTATTACAAACAGGGTAGGGAACAGATTTGGGAGAAAACCCCACAGAGTATAAAACCCCCGTCTTACATTTGAATACCCTTCTTTGATTCTCTGCCTCTCTAGACATTGCCGGAGAACTTGGTGAAGGCGGTTAGCTTAGCAGAGTTTAAAAGGGGTTAGACGGTTTCCTAAAGGACAAGTCCATAAACCACTACTAAATGGACTTGGGAAAAATCCACAATTCCAGGAATAACATGTTTGTACGTTTGGGAAGCTCGCCAGGTGCCCTTGGCTTGGATTGGCCGCTGTCGTGGACAGGATACTGGGCTCGATGGACCCTTGGTCTTTTCCCAGTGTGGCATTACTTATGTACTTATGTACTCTGACCATACACATAAGGAAGAGCCTTGAAGCCTAAAGCCTTAGCCATATAGACCCAGAAGTTCATAGCTGCTATGATAGGTCAAGAAGTAATTCAAGAATATTCAGGTGACAGAAGCCACTTAATCATCTGTCCTGGTGGGTGCCTGAGGGAACAGGGAACCCTCTATATCCCTTCTAAGAAACTAAGGAGAAAGGAAAGATTAGATTACATGTACAGCTTCTATCAGGGTGACCTGGATATGTCCCATACATATAGAACTGGTGGTCTAGGAACATCTACTGGGCTGAAGGAGAAATTTTAATGCAGGGGTCCTCGGGTTTCAGGATATATATGTAACCCAGGGTTCAAGTGTTCTGCATAGGCAGCTGCCTGTTGCTTGCTCTGTGGAATGGGAACTGAGAACACATGCACAGATATTGATTTTGGTACCAAGGCTGGGGCTGGATAGATATTGAGAAGGTCAAATAAGCAGTTGGGACATTTAACGCTCTCCATTCAATAACTTGGTCGACGTCTATAAAGTTGTTTTGAACCAAGATCTGAGAGTCATCGTGGATAAGACGTTAAAAACTTCTGCTCAGTGTGCTGCGGCGGCTAAGAAAGCGCACAGAATGTTGAGTATTATTAGGAAAGGGATGGAAAACCAACACAAGGATGTTATAATGCCGTTGTATCGCTCCATGGTGCGACCGCACCTCGAGTATTGTGTCCAATTCTGGTCGCCGCGTCTCATAAAAGATATAAAGGAACTAGAAAAGGTGCAGAGAAGGGCGACGAAAATGATAAAGGGAATGGAACGACTTCCCTATGAGGAAAGGCTGAGAAGGTTAGGGCTCTTCAGCTTGGAGAAAAGGCGGCTGAGGGGAGATATGATAGAAGTCTACAAGATAATGAGCGGAGTAGAGCGGACAGATGTGAAGCGTTTGTTTACACTTTCAAAGAACAACAAAACCAGGGGACACAAGATGAAGCTAGAATATGGTAGATTTAAAACAAACAGGAGAAAGGTTTTCTTTACTCAGCGTGTAGTTAGACTTTGGAACTCGTGCCAGAAAACGTAGTGACAGCAGCTGGCCTTACGAAATTTAAAGGGGGTTTGGACAGATTCCTGAGGGAAAAGTTCATTGAACATTATTAATTTTTTTTTTTTTTTTTTTTTTGGGGGGGGGGGGGGGGGGGGTTGCCGGGTTCTTGAAGCCTGGATTGGCCGCTGTCGGAGACAGGATGCTGGGCTTGATGGTCTTTTCCCAGTATGGCGGTGGTGGTTGGGAGGCGAGGATAGGGGAGGGCAGACTTATACGGTCTGTACCAGAGCCGGTGATGGGAGGCGGGACTGGTGGTTGGGAGGCAGGAAATACTGCTGGGCAGACTTATATGGTCTGTGCCCTGAAAAGGACAGGTACAAATTCAAGGCAAGTTATACACATATGAGTTTGTCTTGGGCAGACTGGATGGACCATGCAGGTCTTTTTCTGCCGTCATCTACTATGTTACTATGTAACATGTAGGAAACAGAACAGTAATTGTGGCAAATATCCCTCCAGAACTTCACTCCTGTATCTCAGCAGTGCTGCAGTTCCTACGTCCTACCACTGGAGTGGCAGGGGTTAAACACAGTTTTCCTTGTTTTTATTCCCGCTGTAAGGTGAAGACGAGATTAACAATTCATTTGAACAATTGTTTATCACTTACTGTTGGCTAGCAACATTGGTGGAACTCAGGGAGACTGATTGAGATCCCTTTAGCTGTACTGGAACCCACAGATACTCTTACAGAAGTAATAATTATGTTAATCCTTCAGCTTTAAGATGTTTCTGGATCAGCAAGGATTATGAACAGGGTGCCTTGCTGGGTATTCACAAAGTAGATCAGACTTCCTTGCTCCTCTCTGTAATCAAAAGGGATGCAGAGTGGCCGTCACTCTATAGAAATCTTAACAAGGCAGTGGATCTGACACCTACACTCCTCTGTTTCACTTCTGTGGTCAGTTTTACTAGTCTAGGTGACCAGCAATAGGCTCTATATAGTTCTGAGCTCTACATGGATAAGGCGTGGTTTGAAGGCTTTCCCTAACAGATGGAAGGACAAAGGCCGGGAGATATAAAACTTAAGACATTGCTTCTATGGGTTTTATAGTTTTATAGTTGAGGGTGGGGTGGGGTGGGGGTTCTGCTGTTACCAGAGCTTCCCACTGTTTATACCAGTGGCGTAGCCAGGGGTGGGCTTGGGTGGGCCCAGGCCCATCCACTTTGGGTTCAGGCCCACCCTGTAGCAGCACATCTATAATGTGGCTGACAGGGATTCCCAAGCCCCACCAGCCGAAAACTCCCAAGTGTCCCTCCTGCATACCTTTTAAATAGCAGATCTTTGCCTGCAGCAAGCAGCGATTGATACATACTGTTTGCACCGGCCCTGCAGCCTTCCCTCTGATGTATTTTCACCTTTACAGAAACAGGAAGTTACATCAGACAGGAAAGGCTGTGGGGCCAACATGAGCAGTGTGTATTAGTTGCTGCTCGCTGCCGGTGAAAATCTGCTATTTAAAAGGTATTCAGGGAAGGGCGGATGTCTGAGAGACCATATGGATGCAGGCAAGAGAGGGAGAGATGAAATCACTTGTGGGACAACAAGGCAGAGTACTTCTGCCCACCCATCTTGGGCCCAGGCCCACCCAAATTTGGGTGTCTGGCTACGCCCCTGGTTTATACAGGATACTTCCTGTTCTTCTACCACTTTCCTGCATCTTCCAGCTTTCTCTGGAAAGTCGGAAAATTCACCTGAAGAATACCAGTCTACCAATCAGGTCAGCCAAAGGGTTTTATTCTATTGGTGGATTAAAGTGGAAGCAGTGAAGGATTTAGGCAAACACTCTTTACTGCTGATTTCCTCAGAATGCTATATCCAGATTGAATATTGATTAACATGCATTGCCCCCCCCCCCGTTGTGTACAAATTTATCTCATACATATTCAGTGTGGGTGTCCTGAAAGCCTAACTGGCTGGGTGTGGTCTGAGGACCACAGCGATAGTGGAGTCTAGGTGCCCAGCTGCTTTTATAGAATGGGCTCCACCTGTGTGTCCATAGGATGCTAATTGGAGGTGCTTCTTTATAGAATTAACCCCTAACTGACTATCCCAAGATCACAGGGAGCAACACTAGGGTTTGAACCCTGGCTTCCTTAGTTCTCAGGCCACTGCTGTAACTACTAGGTCAATGTTTCCCAAGTCGGTCCTGGAGTACCCCTTTACCTGTCAGGTTTTCAGGATATCCACAATGAATATGCATGAGATTGATGCTGCCTCCATTGTTTGCAAACCTCTTTCGTGCAGATTCATTGTGGATATCCCTGAAAACCTGACTGGTAAAGGGGAACTCTTGGGAAGTACTGCACTGGGCTATTCGTCCACTCCCCTGCCCCCAAATACTTATAAGCATTGCCGTACTGGGATAGATGGAAGGTCCATCAAGCTTAGTATCCTGTTTCCAACAGTGGCCAATTCAGGTCAGAAGTACCTGGTAAGATCCGGAAAGAGTAAAATAGATTTTATGCTGTTGATCCTAGAAATAAGCAGTGGATTTTCCCAAATCCCCTAGTGGTTAAGGTGGTGGACTTTGGTCCTGGGGAACTGAGTTCGATTCCCACTTCAGGCACGGGCAGCTCCTTGTGACTCTGGGCAAGTCACTTAACCCTCCATTGCCCCATGTAAGCCGCATTGAGCCTGCCATGAGTGGGAAAGCACAGGGTACAAATGTAACAAAAATAAAATAGATACTATTGGAGATTCTACGTGGAATGTTGCTACTATTTGAGATTCTACGTGGAATGTTGCTAATCCACTAGCAACATTCCATGTAGAAGGCTGCGCAGGCTTCTGTTTCTGTGAGTCTGACGTCCTGCACGGATGTGCAGGACGTCAGACTCGCAGAAGCCTGTGCGGCCACATTGGTGATCTGCAAGGGCCGACTTCTACATGGAATGTTGCTAGTGGAATAGCAACATTCCATGTAGAATCTCAAATAGTAGCAACAGTGGAGGAGTGGCCTAGTGGTTAGGGTGGTGGACCTTGGTCTTGGGGAACTGAGGAACTGAGTTCAATTCCCACTTCAGGCACAGGCAGCTCCTTGTGACTCTGGGCAAGTCACTTAACCCTCCATTGCCCCCATGTAAGCCGCATTGAGCCTGCCATGAGTGGGAAAGCGTGGGGTACAAATGTAACAAAAAAAAATAATGACTTATGGACTTTTCTTTGAGGAACTTATCCAAACCTTTCTTAAACCCTGCTAAGCTAACTGCTTTTCCAAATCCCACAGTCACTGGCAACGAATTCCAGAGCTTAATTACAAGATGAGTGAAGAAATATGTTCTCCAATTTGCTATAACATTTACTACTTAGTAACTTCATTGCTTGCTCCCCTGTATTTTTGGAAAGAGTAAACAAGCGATTCACCTCTACCGGTTCCATTCCGTTCAGTATTTTATAGACCTCTATCATATCTCTCCTCCTCAGCCATCTCTTCTCCAAGATGAAGAGCCCTAGCCTCTTTAGCCTGTCCTCATAGGAAGTCAGCCTAATCCCTTATCATTTTTGTTGACCTTCTCTGTACCTTTTATAATTCCGCTACATCTTTTTTGAGACACAGTGACTAGAAATGCACATAGTACTCGAGCTGCAGTCACTTCATGGTGCGATACAAAGGCATTATAACATTCTCAGTTTTGTTCTCCATTCCTTTCTTAATAATTCCTAACGTTTTATTTGCTTTCTTAGCCTTCACTGCACACTGAGCAGAGGGTTTCACTATATCATCAACGATGACACCTACGATGACACCTAGATCCTTTTCCTGGGTAGTGACTCCTAATATGGAACCTATAGTTTGGGCTTTTCTTTCTTACGTGCATCTCCTTGCACGTGCTCACATTAAATGTCATCTGTTATTTGGATGCCTAGTCTCTTACAGGTAGATGATCAAAAGCCCCGTGCTGTTCCAAACAGCGCTCTAAAATAGCGCTGGAACAGCGTGGGGTGCTATTAGACCTATGATCAGAGATAATGCACGCAAATTTAAGCAGCGCAATTATCTCTGCTCATGGGGTAGAAGTCAGGAGAATTGTGCCTGAGCATGCACTCAGCACAATCCTCCCGCACTTGTTTGACAGGTCCGGGCTGGAGACCAATGAAAAGAGAAGGACACCCATCTTTAAATCGGAAGATGGACGTCCTCAACTGCCCTGTTGCAGGGATGGCCAAATTTGAAGGGGGTGTCGGAGGTATAGCGACGGGGCAGTTGAGGACGTCCAAAATTTGGATGTTTCTGTGACGGGGTAATAGAGGACGTCCACATTTTGGATGTTTCTGTAATGGGCAGTTAAGGACGTTCAAAATTGGATAAGACATCTTTCTCATAGAAACATCTAATTTTGGACGTCCTTAACTGCCCATTGCAGAAACGTCCGAATTTTGGAGGTCCTCAACTGCCCCATCACAGATTTGCTGTAGGGGGAATGGGGGCCTGCCAGCATTCAAATGCATGTTGGACAGGGCTCATCATTCCTCCCCATTGATCTGCAAACCCTAAAGCCAGCTCACAGCTGGCGTAGGGTTTGTCGTGGCCAGCGATCCAATCTTTGGCGCGCTGGTCGCTGATCATTGGGGATGAATGCGTTAAGCGCTGATTAGCTTGCATTTGCATGCTACTTGCGATAAGAGCCCTCGAGCGCGTTGTTTCACGCGCTCGAGGGCTCTGATCATGGGGCGGTAGCAAACGCCGGCGCTAGTATGGCGCTAACAGCCTCTAGCACCGGCGTTTGCTTTTGATCATCTGCCTGTTAGTCTTATAAGGTCCTCTTGAAATTTTTCACAATCCTCTTGGAACAACGTCGAATAACCTTGCGTTCCCAACAAATTTAGGGGTTCATTTTCAAAAGAGAACGACTCAAAAAGTGGCATTTGAATGTTTTTTTTTTTTTCTGAAAAACATCCAAACCTTGATTTTCAAATCTCGGATTTGAGACATTTTTCTCTGCACTGCACGCAAATCACATGGGGGCAGGATCTGGGCAATTCCCAAAACTTGGATGTTTTTCTGCCTATAATGGAACAAAGCAAAACTGCTCAGGGCTAAAAGTCAGACAGTTTGGTCTAGACCTGTTTCAATCACGACTAGCCTGCTTATTTTCGAAGGCGATCGCCGGCCATCTTCCGACACAAATCGGGAGATGGCCGGCCATCTCCTGAACCCGGCCAAATCGGTATAATCGAAAGCCGATTTTGGCCGGTTCCAACTGCTTTCCGTCGCAGAGCCGGCCAAAGTTAAAGGGGGCGTTTTGAAAGGGTATGGAAGGCTGGGCGAGGGCGTGATTATGAGATGGCCAGCTTTGGCCGATAATGAAAAAAAGAAGGCCGGCTCTAATGAGCATTTCGCCGGCTTCACTTGGTCCATTTAATTTTAGGACCAAGCCTCAAAAAAGTGCCCCAGATGACCACCGGAGGGAATTGGGGATCACCTCCCCTTACTCCCCCAGTGGTCACCAACCCCCTCCCACCCAAAAAAAAAATATTTTTTTGCCAGCCTGTATGCCAGCCTCAAATGTCATACCCAGCTCCCTGACGGCAGTAGTCAGGTCTCTGGTGCAGTTTTTAGTGGGTGCAGGGCACTTCAGGCAGGTGGACCCAGGCCCATCCCCCCTACCTGTTACACTTGTGGTAGTAAATGGGAGCCCCCCAACCCCCCTACAAAACCCACTGTACCCACATCTAGGTGCCCTCCTTCATCCCTAAGGGCTATGGTAGTAGTGTAGAATTGTGGGGAGTGGGTTTTGGGGGGGATTTGGGGGGGGGGGCTCAGCACCCAAGGGAAGGGAGCTATGCACCTGGGACCAATTTTTGAACTCCACTGCAGTGCCCCCTAGGGTGCCCGGTTGGTGTCCTGGCATGTCAGGGAGACCAGTGCACTACGAATGCTGGCTCCTCCCACGACCAAATGCCTTGGATTTGGCCGGGTTTGAGATTGCCGGCATTAGTTTCCATTATCGCCGGAAACCGATGCCGGCCATCTCTAAAGCCGGCCCAAATGCTGATATTTGGCCAGCTCCACCCGTATTATCGAAACAAAAGATAGCCAGCTATCTTATTTTGAAAATATGGTTCGGCTGCTGCTTTACGGCCGTTCAATTATGCCCCTCTAAGTCACAAAAAGGTGCCCTAAATGACCATATGTCTACTGGAGGATTAAGGTATGATTCCTCCCCTTAGTCCCCCAGTGGTAACTGGCCCACTCCCACTCCTCAAAGATGTGAACCCCCCCTCCCAGTACATACTAGCCTCTCTGACAGCTTCAGATGGTATGCTCAGCCCTATTACAGCAGCAAGTAGGTCCCTGGAGTAGCCTAGTGGTTGGTGCAGTGCACTGTAGAGAAGGGGACCCAGGCCCATATCCCACTCTAACTGGTATACTTGTGATGGAATGTGTGAGCCCTCCAAAACTCACCAAAAACCTACTGTATGCAACTGTACACCAAAAGTTGGTCATTTTTCTGGTTTGAAAATTGCCATGTTGGCTACTGGATTTGGGGGCGTTTTTCCGCAAAATTTCCAAAGTTGGATTTAGACATCATTTGGAAAATGCCCCTCCACATCACCTCACTCATTATTCCTAGTTCCAGATCATCCTATATAATAATTCTCACCTCCAACATTCTGAGGCTGCCTGGAACCGTGGATCCCTTGGAGGTGGTCTGGAGTTGGAGTAGATAATAGTGACGTCACACAACCCACACCAGATTGGCCAGTAGAAGGGAGAGGGGCGGAGCCACGATACAGGGAGCAGCAAATCAGCACAACACGGGGAATGCACAGCAGCAGCAACAGAAGCCTCTCTCACACAGTCACTCTCACATACACTCTCTCAAACATACACACTCAGAGGAAAACCTTGCTAGCGCCCGTTTCCTTTCAAACAGAAATGGGCGTTTTTTACTAGTTTATAAATATGTTAAAACGCAGCAGTCACAGAACAAACCACATGGGGAACCCCACTATTTACCCTTTTCCCTTGAGAATACTGACCATTTAACCCTACTCTCTGTTTTCTATCTTTTAACCGGTTTTTAATCCACAATAGGACATTGCCTCCTATCCTATGACTTTCTTATTTCCTTTCATGAGTTACTTTGTCAAATGCCGTTTGAAAATCCACATACACAGTATCAGCCACTTCACTTTTATCCACATGTTTGTTCATCTCTTCAAAGAAATGTAGTAGATTGATGAGGCAAGATTTCCCTTGACTAAATCCATGTTGGCTTTGTCTCATTAATCTAGGCCTACCTATATGCTCAGTAATTTTGTTCTTTATAGTAACGTTTACCGTTTTGCCTGGCACCGATGTCAGGCTCATCAGTCTGTAATTTCCTGGGTTACCTCTGGAGCCATTTTTAAAACTTTGCATTACTACTACTACTACTACTACTAAACATTTCTAGAGCGCTACTAGGGTTACGCAGCGCTGTACAATTTAACAAAGAGAGACAGTCCCTGCTCAAAGAGCTTACAATCTAATAGACAAGTGAACGGTCGGTCCGATAGGGGCAGTCAAATTGGGGCAGTCTGGATTCACTGAACGGTAAGGGTTAGGCGCCGAATGCAGCATTGAAGAGGTGGGCTTTAAGCAAAGACTTGAAGACAGGCAGGGAGGGGGCTTGGCGTAAGGGCTCAGGAAGGTTGTTCCAAGCATAGGGTGAGGCGAGGCAGAATGAGCGGAGCCTGGAGTTGGCGGTGGTGGAGAAGGGTACTGAGAGGAGGGATTTATCCTGTGAACGGAGGTTACGGGCGGGAACGTAAGGGGAGATGAGGGTAGAAAGATAGTGAGGGGCAGCAGACTGAGTGCATTTGTAGGTAAGAAGGAGAAGCTTGAATTGAATGCGGTATCTGATCGGAAGCATTACATTGGCTATCCTCCAATCTTCCGGTACCACTCTTGATTTGAAAGATAAATTACGTATTACTTATAACAGCGGAGCCACTGATGTTCCGGCCTAATTGCAATCTTTGTATCATCCTCAGATATGAAACCCTGTTGTGTTGCACTGTTACTGAAAATTCAGCAAGGCGCTGCTGGATTTTTTTTTTTTTTCCATTGTAAGTACTAAATAAAGCCTTCTGTTTCCAGCCTTTCCTTTCTTTTGAGTAAGTACTACTGAGGTTTCAAATTGAATTAGATTGATAATGGTAACATAAAATGCCCCCAAAATCAATGAACGCAGCACTCAATTACAAAACTGTTCCCCTGTTAACCACCCTCTGATCTGTTTTGCTTTTGGCTATAGACTAACAACCTGAACTTGCTGCTACCACTTAATTAAATATCAATTAGCAGCTGCGGCACCACATCACTATGAATCTGGCTTCTGTTATCCGAGGTTTCCATCCAGGCTTGCAGGATTTATCAGGCATAAACAGCACTGTTAACAGGGCACACTGGCTTGGTCTCCACCCAGGAGGTTTTATGACAGCAGACAGCATGAGCCTAACTGGACCAATCATTCGAAGATACTATTACTACTACTACTTTTCATTTGTATAGCGCTACTAGATGTACGCAGTGCTGTACACTTGAACATGAAGAGACAGTCCCTGCTCAACAGAGCTTACAATCTAAGCGGGGCAGAAAATCAGGACAAATAAGGGATAAGGATTCTGGAATCCCAAAGAGTAGCAAGATTCCGGAATCCCAATGAGTAGCAAGATTCCAGGCGGAATCCCAAAAGTAGCAAGATTCCGGAATCCCAATGAGTAGCAAGATTCCGGAATCCGAAAGAGTAGCAAGATTCTGTGCAGGCTACTACTACTACTTATCATTTCTATAGTGCTACTAGACATAAGCAGCGCTGTACACTTGAACATGAAGAGACAGTCCCTGCTCGACAGAGCTTACAATCTAAGCAGGGCAGAAAAACAGGACAAATAAGGGATAAGGAGGAGCCTATTGGTTAGGGTGGTGGACTTTGGTCCTGGGGAACTGAGGAACTGAGTTTGATTCCCAGCTCAGGCACAGGCAGCTCCTTGTGACTCTGGGCAAGTCACTTAACCCTCCATTGCCCCAAGTAAGCCGCATTGAGCCTGCCATGAGTGGGAAAGCGCTGGGTACAAATGTAAAAAAAAAAAAAAGAGTAGCAAGATTTCAGAATCCCAAAGAGTAGGAAGATTCCGGAATCGCAAAGATTAGCAAGATTCTGTGCAGACTACTACTACTACTTATCATTTCTATAGTGCTACTAGACGTACGCAGCGCTGTACACTTGAACATAAAGAGACAGTCCCTGCTCGACAGAGCTTACAATCTAATCAGGCACCCCCCCCCCCTGGGTGCAGCACGACACCCCCCTCCTGGCGCATCAACCCCCCCCCCCCCCCCGGGTGCATTTTTAACTGCTGGGAGCAGCCGTGTGGCTCTCGGCTCCACTGGCTCCCTGCTCCCTCTGCCCCGGAACAGGAAGTAATCTGTTCCGGGGCAGAGGGAGCAGGCAACCAGCGGAGCCAACAGCGCGCGGCTGCTCTCTGCACCCCTCCAACAGCGTACACCGGGGGCGGACCGCCTCCACCGCTCCGCTCTTGGTACGCCGCTGCCTAACAGCTTTCTTCCTTAGGCTGCTTCCAGAGCAAGTCCACTCTTGAAAGGGCATCTCCAAAACAGATTTTACCGCCTGGTGCAAGGGCTTAGGTTGACACCCAGGTCAAACAAGATTTGGAAAGAGAAAAGACCATTTAGTTACTCCAATCCATGCCCTTATACTGTAAAGGTGGCTATTGTTTGTCTGCAGTATCCACTTAGCCATCTCTCTCCTCTTCAATCTGTTCAAAATTCTGCTGCACGACTAATATTCTGCCAAAGTCGCTATAACATAGTAACATAGTAACATAGTAGATGATGACAGAAAAAGACCTGCACGGTCCATCCAGTCTGCCCAACAAGACAACTCATGTGTGCTACTTTTTGTGTATACCTTACCTTCATTTGTATCTGCCATTTTCAGGGCACAGACCGTAGAAGTCTGCCCAGCACTATCCCCGCCTCCCACCACCGGCTCTGGCACAGACCATATAAGTCTGCCCAGCACTATCCCTGCCTCCCAACCTCCAGTCCCGCCTCCCACCACTGACTCTGGCACAGATCGTATAAGTCTGCCCCGCACTATCCCCACCTCCCAACCTCCAGCCCCGCCTCCCACTACCGGCTCTGCTATCCAATCTCGGTTAAGCTCCTGAGGATCCATTCCTTCTGAACAGGATTCCTTTATGTTTATCCCACGCATGTTTGAATTCCGCTACCGTTTTCATCTCCACCACCTCCCGCTATGCTCATATCAGCCCTCTCCTAAAGTCATTTCATTGGCTCCCTATCCATTTCCGTATGCAATTCAAGCTCCTCTTATTGACCTATAAGTGCATTCACTCTGCAGCCCCTCACTACCTCTCCACCCTCATCTCTCCCTACACTCCTTCCCAGGAACTCCGTTCACTTGGTAAATCTCTCCTAACTGCACCCTTCTCCTCCACCGCTAACTCCAGGCTCTGTTCCTTTTATCTTGCCGCACCTTATGCCTGGAATAAACTTCCTGAGCCGCTATGTCAAGCTCCATCTCTAGCCGCCTTCAAATCTGGACTAAAGGCCTACCTGTTTGATGTTGCTTTTGACTCCTAACTTTTCACTTGTTCGTAACCTTTATCTTGTCTTCCTCTCTTCAATAGTCCCTCATCCCTATGTGTCCTATCTATCTGTCCTACCCTTACCCTTAATTGTCCTGTCTGTCTGTCCTGATTTAGATTGTAAGCTCTCGAGCAGGGACTGTCTCTTCATGTTCAATTGTAAAGCGCTGCATACGACTGGTAACGCTATAGAAATGATTTGTAGTAGTAGTCGTAGTATCTACAGAATCACGGCTCAGATTCTCATGGATCTGTGGTAGTATGATCAAGTAAGAGTAGAGGGTGGGCAGTGAATACTCCAAAACAGGAACTGGTGCTTAAAAGATGCTTTATTCAGTGCTTGTATAGCAGGACCCGACACGGTCCGTGTTTCGGCGTAATAGAATGCTTGCCTCAGGGGTCAAAATAATGTTTGAACGGATACTGAATAGAAAAAAACTGTCCAGGAAGCTCCGTTCGAAACCAAGTAAAAACATCCAGAAAAACCTGAAGGCGTCAGCAAAATGTCAGAGGCAGGCGGCGTTCTATTATTGCCGAAACCCGAACCGTGTCGGGTCCCGCTGTACAAGCACTGAATAAAGCATCTTTTAAGCACCAGTTCCTGTGCTGGAGCTGTCCATTGTCCACCCTCTACTCTTATCTGATTGGTTTTGGAGGCCGTATCTTGCTAAGGATGTAAAAAGAATCGAAGCGGTGCAAAGAAAAGCTACGAGAATGGTACGGGATTTGCGTTACAAGACGTATGAGGAGAGACTTGCTGACCTGAACATGTATACCCTGGAGGAAAGGAGAAACAGGGGTGACATGATACAGACGTTCCAATATTTGAAAGGTATTAATTCGCAAACAAACCTTTTCCGGAGATACGAAGGCGGTAGAATGAGAGGACATGAAATGAGATTGAAGGGGGGGGGGGGGGGCAGACTCAATAAAAATGTCAGGAAGTATTTCTTCACGGAGAGAGTGGTGGATACTTGGAATGCCCTCCCGCGGGAGGTGGTGGAGAGGAAAACGGTAACGGAATTCAAACATGCGTGGGATAAACATAAAGGAATCCTGTTCAGAAGGAATGGATCCTCAGGAGCTTAACCGAGATTGGATAGCAGAGCCGGTAGTGGGAGGCGGGGCTGGAGGTTGGGAGGCGGGGATAGTGCTGAGCAGACTTATACGGTCTGTGCCAGAACTGGTGGTGGGACGCGGGGCTGGTGGTTGGGAGGCAGGGATAGTGCTGGGCAGACTTATACGGTCTGTGCCAGAGCCGGTGGTGGGAGGCGGGGCTGGTGGTTGGGAGGCGGGGATAGTGCTGGGCAGACTTATACGGTCTGTGCCAGAGCCGGTGGTGGGAGGCGGGACTGGAGGTTGGGAGGCAGGGATAGTGCTGGGCAGACTTATACGGTCTGTGCCAGAGCCGGTGGTGGGAGGCGGGGATAGTGCTGGGCAGACTTGTACAGTCTGTGCCACAGCCGGTCGTTGGGAGGCGGGGCTGGTGCTGGGCAGACTTATACGGTCTGTGCCAGAACCGGTGGTGGGACGCGGGGCTGGTGGTTGGGAGGCGGGGATAGTGCTGGGCAGACTTATTCGGTTTGTGCCAGAGCCGGTGGTTGGGAGGCGGGGTGGTGTTTGGGAGGCGGGGATAGTGCTGGGCAGACTTATACGGTCTGTGCCCTGAAGAGCACAGGTACAAATCAAAGTAGGGTATACACAAAAAGTAGCACACATGAGTTGTCTTGTTGGGCAGACTGGATGGACCGTGCAGGTCTTTTTTCTGCCGTCATCTACTATGTTACTATGTTATTTGATTGGACTCTCTAGGTGGAGGCTTTCCTTGTTTGTTTTTTGTCTGTGGTAGTGTGCTCATATTGTGCCTGCACTGCACGATGTACATTGGTCGCATGTAAGGACAAGAACTGGCTTTAAAAATCTTCATATTATTGTATACGTTATTAATCATTAGCCTGAAGTATTGAGCGAGAAGCTATCTTGGTAGGTGCTCTGTAGGAGTCTGTGATCTTCTTAGGATAAATGGCTGTCTGTCTCTGGTAGTTATTAGTCTGAAATTGACCTGTTTTATGCTACAGTGATGGAATGAAATTCCTCAGGGATTGCGAGTTTGCTCAGATTCTTTGTGCTTCTGATAGCTGCTCAAGGCTTGGCTTCTTTAAATTCATTTAATTTTATCCTTTAGGTTGTCATTTCGTTGTTAAAGCCTGACTTGTTGATGCTTTGGTTCTTAATCTGTTTTATAATCCTCATTGTGTACTGCATTGTTTTTATTCTGATTTGTTCATCCGCTGAAAAGTTTTAGGCAGAATGTCATATATATACAAGTCCCACCTAGTTTCTGCTCTGTTCCTTTGCCCCCCCTCCCTCCCCCCCATTTCCAAAAAGGCAACAGCCCTTCTCATTTATTGAAAGAATGTATGAGCAGGAAGAAACAGCAGATCTTAAATTTCAGGAGGAACTTAATTCAAGATGAATTCTTTCAGTGTTTGTTTTAATATTGAAAATTTCCCTATCTCACAGCCAGATAATGAGGTGCCACCTACGTAGGAGCATGAAAAATAAGTCAGGCAGATTGAAGGGAATGAAGAGAACGAAGCGGAGGGCACTGCAGCCCACACAAAGATTTACAAGCACGAAACACAGTACACTTATCACCTGCATGTTTGTAGAATCTCATTACAGAAGTTTAAAATCATCTGAAATTAGAATTCCCATACAGAGTGTAAAGCAATTCTCCAAACAAAGGACCTTAGAAAATAACACATCAGATCTATCCTATACGTCTCGCCTTTCTTCACCGCCAATTTTTGCTTGTCATGCTGATCATTCAGTGGGGCTCTGTCACTCAGTGCTACTTTTCAATCCTTTGTGAGGGAAGCGCAGTTCAGGATGCCATGGCCGTGTCAGCTGGAAGGCGTTCCAGTTCCTCTTGCTGGTGAAGACTGGTGATTCTTTGGAATGGTATATAAGTATTGCCATACTGGGAAAGACCAAAGGTCCATCGAGCCCAGCATTCTGTTTCCAACAGTGGCCAATCCAGGTCACAAATACCCGGCAAGATCCCAAAAAAGTACAATACATTTTATGCTGCTTATCCCAGAAATAAGCAGTGGATTTTCCCCAAGTCCATTTAATAACGGTCTATGGACTTTTCCTTTAGGAAGCCGTCCAAACCTTTTTAAAACTCCGCTAAGCTAAACACCTTTACCACATTCTCTGGCAACCAATTCCAGAGTTTAATTACACGTTGAGTGAAGAAACATTTTCTCCGATTCGTTTTAAATTTACTACATAGTAGCTTCATCGCATGCCCCCTAGGCCTGGTATTTTTGGAAAGCGTGAACAGACGCTTCACATCTACCCGTTCAACTCCACTCATTATTTTATAGACCTCTATCATATCACCCCTCAGCCGCCTTTTCTCCAAGCTGAAGAGCCCTAGCCGCTTTAGCCTGGCCTCATAGGGAAGTCGTCCCTTCCCCACACAAGAAGGGGTGGGAAGGAGTGAAGTGTGTTAGCCTATATGTGGTGGCTGCTTTGGTACTTGGGCCTTATAGGCACTATATAGCCTGCAGATACTGCTATTTCTACTAGCATTATTGCACCAGTTTACATAACTAGTCGCTTTAGCTAAGGTTTTTTTTTTACAGAGGTGCGGTAGCGTTTTTGGCGCATGCTAAATGCTAGAGACACCAATAGGAATATATGGGTGTCTCTATCATTTAGCACATGCTAAAAATGCTAGCGTGCCTTTGTAAAATAACTCCTGACAGAGAACACTGTTATGACCCCTGAGGCAGGTGGCTCCTTCTGCCGAAACACAGCCCGTGTCGGGTTCTTTTTCTGCTGTTTTGATTAAAGGAATTTTCAAGCAACATCTCTGCGTCGGCTCATCATTTGGTCAATCTCTACTCTCTCGTGGTTTGGGTGTTAGCCTGGGACTTCCTGGAGAGGTCTGGAGGTATGATGGGAGGGAGGGTGGGATGCCCACAAAATGGCTATTCACTTGGATCAGGTGGGGGGGGGGGAGGGGGGTCAGATGCTCAAGGAGGATTGTGGATCAGCATAGGGGACCACCACAACTTTATGTCTTTGGAGGGTGGGGGGTATAGGGTCCACTGGACCACCAGGGCTTTAGGTCTGAGTGCAATCGATTAAGCAAACACATGCTAAAGAGGCCATCCCCTTCCCATAGCTCGGCACAACCCTAACGGCATCTCTGAGCTGATGTAGGGTTTGCTCTGGAAGAAGCGCACTTGTTTGGGGCGTTGCCCGCTGAGCATTGGGGAGGAATCTGGAATGACCTCTTTAGCATCCATTTGCATGCTCATTGCACTCGGAACCGGCAAGCTCGTTTCACACGCTTGTTGGATCTGAGCACTCAGTGCTAGCAAACGCAGGCACTAGTTGGGCATTGACGGTCTCTAGCATCCACATGTGCTGTTGAGCACTGGGGCCTTAGTCTACCCAATTGCTCCTGCCTATACCACTCCAGCTCTGGTCTTCACCTGCCTAGCTCTTATCACTGATCTCTGCACCAGTGACGTAGCCAAGTTCAGGCCCACTCAGTAGCAGCATACCTATGATGTGGCTGGCAGGGATCCCCAAGCCCCACCAGCCGAAAACTCCCAACAAGTGTCCCTCCTGCATACCTTGTAAGTAGCAGATCTTCGCCTGCAGTGAGCAGTGACATACATACTGCTCGCACCGGCCCCACAGCCTTCCCTCCGATGTATTTCTGCCTAGGCGGAAACAGGAAGTTGCATCAGAGGGAAGGGTGTGGGGCCAACATGAGCAGTGTGTATTAGTTGCTGCTCGCTGCTGGTGAAAATCTGCTATTTAAAAGGTATACGGGAGAGGGGGGATGTTTGAGTGACCATATGGCATTGCAGGCGAAAGAAGGAGAGACCAAATCACCTGTGAGACGGGGCGAGGTTCTTCTGCCCACCCAAAATTGGGTGTCTGATTACACCCCTGCTGTGCACTAAATGAGATGGGTCAGCTGTACCATCTTGACCTCCTTACACTTTTCACCATTAGCTGGGGCATATAGACAGGTCATCCTTCGGCCCATTTGAGGTAACCTACCACCTCTCCCAAATTGTACCTGAAGCTTCTCCTTGCATTTCAGGCTGTGTGTGGATGAACTTGTCTGACATTGCTGCCTGGATGTCTCAACGCCACCTGAAATTAAATATGACCAAAACCGAGCTTCTCATTTTCCCCCCCAAACCCACCTCCCCGCTCCCCCCATTTTCTATTTCTGTTGATGGCTCTCTCATTCTCCCTGTCTCCTCAGCTCGAAACCTTGGGGTCATCTTTGACTCTTCTCTCTCCTTCTCTGCTCATATCCAGCAGACCGCCAAGACCTGTCATTTCTTTCTTTACAACATCCGTAAAATCCGCCCCTTTCTTTCCGAGCACTCTACCAAAACCCTCATCCACACCCTTGTCACCTCTCGTTTAGACTACTGTAATCTGCTTCTTGCTGGCCTCCCACTTAGTCACCTCTCCCCTCTCCAGTCGGTTCAAAACTCTGCTGCCCGTCTCATCTTCCGCCAGGGTCGCTTTACTCATACTACCCCTCTCCTCAAGACCCTTCACTGGCTCCCTATCCGTTTTCGCATCCTGTTCAAACTTCTTCTACTAACCTATAAATGTATTCACTCTGCTGCTCCCCAGTATCTCTCCACACTCGTCCTTCCCTACACCCCTTCCCGTGCACTCCGCTCCATGGATAAATCCTTCTTATCTGTTCCCTTCTCCACTACTGCCAACTCCAGACTTCGCGCCTTCTGTCTCGCTGCACCCTACGCCTGGAATAAACTTCCTGAGCCCCTACGTCTTGCCCCATCCTTGGCCACCTTTAAATCTAGACTGAAAGCCCACCTCTTTAACATTGCTTTTGACTCGTAACCACTTGTAACCACTCGCCTCCACCTACCCTCCTCTCTTCCTTCCCGTTCACGTTAATTATTTGATTTGCTTACTTTATTTATTTTTTGTCTATTAGATTGTAAGCTCTTTGAGCAGGGACTGTCTTTCTTCTATGTTTGTGCAGCGCTGCATATGCCTTGTAGCGCTATAGAAATGCTAAATAGTAGTAGTAGTAGTAGTAACTCACACACTGGCTTGGAAAATACGCCAAATCTCAATGCAAACTTGACATCTGCCCGATTAGCTTACTAAAAGCTGCCCCCAAACAATTCAAAATAGACCTCACGAACCAACTGAATTACAGACTCCTAAATGGTCTCTTCCCTAAGGACAAAGGAAATATCCTTCTCACACCATTGCCAAAAGATGCCAAGAAAAGCACAATGGACCTAACAAACTACCGACCAGTCGCGTCCATCCCGCTCATAACAAAACTGATGGAGGGCATAGTGACGAAACAACTCACGGAATACCTAACCAAACACTCAATCCTACACGAGTCCCAGTCAGGTTTCAGATCAAACCACAGCACTGAAACTGTACTTGTGTCTGCAATGAACTCATTCAAAAAAATAATTGCAACCGGCAAAAATATACTCGTACTACAATTCGACATGTCTAGTGCCTTCGACATGGTAGACCATGAAATATTACTACACTTATTAGAATATTTTGGAATCGGAGGCCCAGTTCTCAACTGGATCAAAGGCTTCCTCACTACCAGGTCCTACCAAGTAGCTACGAACAATGACAGATCACCAACCTGGACACCGGAGTGCGGAGTTCCTCAGGGATCCCCCCTCTCGCCAACTATTTTCAACCTGATGATGACACCACTGGCCAAATTACTAGCAAATCAGAACCTTAACCCCTATATATATGCGGACGACGTGACGATCTATATCCCGTTTAAAAATAACCTAAACGAAATAACCAACGAAATCAATCAGAGCCTCCACATCATGCACTCTTGGGCGGACTCATTCAAGTTAAAACTGAACGCAGAAAAAACTCAATGTCTGGTCCTCACATCCCAATACAACACAAGCAACTATCCTACCATAACCACACCGTACTGCACACTTCCCATCTCAGAAAATCTGAAAATTCTGGGAGTCGCTATTGATCGAAACCTCACACTCGATACCCATGTGAAGAACACAACGAAAAAAATGTTCTACTCAATGTGGAAACTCAAAAGAATAAAACCTTTTTTCCCTAGATACGTCTTCCGCACCTTGGTACAATCAATAGTGATAAGTCACCTGGACTACTGCAATGCTTTGTACATTGGATGTAAAGAACAGACCATTAAAAAACTCCAAACAGCCCAGAACACCGCAGCCCATCTTATTTTTGGAAAACCCAAATACGAAAGCGCAAAACACCTAAGAGAGAAACTACACTGGCTCCCGCTCAAGGAACGAATTGAGTTCAAGATCTGCACGACCGTATACAAAATCATTCACGCAGAGGCCCCAATCTACATGCTGAACCTAATAGACTTACCACCCAGAAATGCCAAAAGATCAGCCCGTAAGTTCCTCAACCTGAACTTCCCCAGCTGTAAAGGAACCAAATACAAACAGGCATACGCTACTACCTTCGCGTACAAAAGCACACAGCTATGGAACGCACTACCCAAGACCCTGAAAACCACGGACAACTTAACCAACTTTCGCAAATCTTTGAAGACATTTCTCTTCAACAAAGCCTACAAAAATAATCCTTGAGGAATCATACTACTCCGTACATCACCCAAACGCTCTAAAACACTTCGACACGACCTTACCCACTACCTTCTAACTAACTCCTCTTTTACTTCCAACTTTATTACCGACTGTATCTAATACTATGTAATGATCATACCAAATTAACACCCTGTAAGCCACATTGAGCCTGCAAAAAGGTGGGATAATGTGGGGTACAAATGCAATAAATAATAAAATAAATAATAAGGCTGCCTGTCTTTGCCACCTCTCCGTGGGAGCTTGACAATCATACTGCAATTCCAAGCACGTCATTGTTGTTGTTCTCCCTACTGGCGCAGGTAGACGAGCGTATAATTTCTTGTTAATAGTTCTAAATATAACCTGCAAGGGAACATTTACATTGCTTAAATCATGCTCAGTGATCTGACACTGGTACATAGCCTCAGATTTCCTGCTCAATTATTTTGCCTTTCTTTTTTTTTATGAACAAGTCTTGGGTTTGCTTGCCGGCAGGTCTGTGAAGCGTGTCCTGTGACGCCCCAAATGAGGAACGGATGCTTACAGAAAAAGCTTTGAAGGAGCTTTGCCATTCAGTATTGCACCGTTTCCTTGTCGTTCTCTAGTCATATGCCTATCATTTTACTGGAAAATCCACGGTAACTGCTAACTCTAGCTCCATCTCTACCTGTTTTCAAATCTATGCTGAAAACCCACCTTTTCACTGCTGCTTTTGGCTCCTAGCCACAATTGCCCTCCCCTTGTCCCTTCCTCCCTTCTCACCCATTACTTCCCTCACCCGTAACTGTCTTGTCTGTCTGTATTATTTAGATTGTAAGCTCTTTTGAGCAGGGATTGTCTCTTTGTATCAGGTGTTCAGTGCTGCGTGCGTCTGGTAGCGCTATACAAATGCTAATAATAATAATAATAATAATAACTGGAAACGAAATATCAGGAGCAGAGTGAAAGGAGTTTGTATTCATGAGTCCTCTGGTGTCCCTGCTTCATGGCTTATTTAAGAACTTCCCTGCAAAATTCTAAACACCATCACGTATGGAAACCATGTAATAAATAACAGTAACACATCTGGGGGTAAAACATAGTAACATAGTAGATGACGGCAGAAAAAGACCTGCACGGTCCATCCAGTCTGCCCAACAAGATAAACTCATATGTGCTACTTTTTGTTTATACCTTGCCTTGATATGTATCTGCCATTTTCAGGGCACAGACCGTGTAAGTCTGCCCAGCACTAGCCCCGCCTCCCAACCACCAGTCCCGCCTCCCACCACTGGCTCTGGCACAGACCGTGTAAGTCTGCCCAGCACTATCCTCACCTCCCAACCACCAGCCCCACCTCCCACCACCGGTCCGGCTCTGCCACCTAATCTCAGCTAAGCTTCTGAGGATCCATTCCCTCGGAACAGGATTCCTTTATGTTTATTCCACGCATGTTTGAATTCTGTTACTGTTTTCCTCTCCACCACCTCTCGCGGGAGGGCATTCCAAGCATCCACCACTCTCTCCGTGAAAAAATACTTCCTGACATTTTTCATGAGTCTGCCCCCCTTCAATCTCGTATCGTACCCTCTAGTTCTACCGCCTTCGCATCTCTGGAAAAGGTTCGTTTGCGGATTAATACCTTTCAGATATTTGAACGTCTGTATCATATCACCCCTGCTTCTCCTTTCCTCCAGGGTATACATGTTCAGGTCAGCAAGTCTCTCCTCATACGTCTTGTAACGTAAATCCCATACCATTCTCGTAGCTTTTCTTTGCACCGCTTCAATTCTTTTTACATCCTTAGCAAGATACGGCCTCCAGGACTGAACACAGTACTCCAGGTGGGGCCTCACCAACGGCTTATACAGGGGCATTAAAATCTCTTTTCTTCTGCTGGTCACTCCCCTCTCTATACAGCCTAGCAACCTTCTACTTACGGCCACCATCTTGTCACACTGTTTCGTCGCCTTAGGTGACCTTTGTAATTCTACAAAGGTCACCTAAATTCTAAAATGGCAACTGGCTGTCTATTACTTACGCCATGTTGAAGGCAGCACTGTTCCCTCTAAGCCAGGGGCTCTCAACCCAGTCCTCGGGACACATCTAGCCGATTAGGTTTACATGATATCCACAATGAATATGCATGAGGCCCATTTAAATGCACTACCTCCATTGTATGCAAATTTATCTCCTGCATATTCATTGAGGGTATCCTGCAAACCTGACTGGCTAGGTGTGTTCCGAGGACTGGGTTGCGAACCCCTGCTCTAAGCTGAGCGGGAGTCCTCCAACTGAATTGCTGACAGTAGGTGGTGCTGCTTCAATACTGTTTTTTAAATTACTGAGGACAGGAAGGTTCCCTGGAGTCCTGCAGAGCTTGCCTATCCCTCACTATTTATTTATTTATTTATTGCATTTGTACCCCACATTTTCCCACCTCTTTGCAGGCTCAATGTGGCTTACATTACATTGTGAATAGTGGAAATCTAAAGAAATTATACATTTAGTGTTGCTTAAGGATCTTGGGTAACATGATAATAGTTAAGCAGGATAGTAGAGTAACGAGCTAATTTCGTGAGTCGAATTTCTTTAAGTAGTTCTGGATATTTGTGTAATGGTTCACATTTGTTGATCTTTGTGGTATGCCTTGTCAAAGAGATGGGTCGTCAGTAGTTTGCGGAAGTTGGTTAGTTCATGGATCGTCTTCAAGTTGCGCGGCAGCCCATTCCAGAATTGTGTGCTCAAGTAAGAAAAGGTTGACGCATGCGTTAGTTTGTATTTTAGACCTCTGCAGTTGGGGAAGTGAAGATTGAGGAATGTGCGGGATGATTTTTTAGCACTCCTGGGTGGTAAGTCTATCAGGTCTGACATGTAGGCTGGAGCGTCTCCGTGAATGATTTTGTGAACTAGGGTACATATTTTGAACGTGATGCGTTCTTTAAGTGGGAGCCAGTGTAGTTTTTCTCGTAGGGGGTTTAGCACTTTCATATTTTGTTTTTTCCGAATATGAAGCTATGATAGTGAAACAGCACCACCCAGTGGCTGGAGGACCCCTGCTCAGCTTAAAGGGAACAGTGAAAGGCAGGCATGTATGTTAATATGTAAATGTTTCACTTTAGTACATAACTTGTGTATTCTATAAGTTGTGCACCTAAGTGTAGGATCTCCCTATACCCCGCCCATGCTCCACCATGCGTAGACTCCATCGCAGTTGCAAGCTATGCAGGATGCATGCTGAGCATGCAGAATACCACTTAGCGCCCAATCAGCACTTATGGGGGTGAATAACATAGTAACGTGGTAACATAGTAGATGACGGCAGAAAAAGACCTGCACGATCCATCCAGTCTGGCCAACAAGATAAATTCATATGTGCTACTTTTTGTGTATACCTTGACCTTGATTTGTATCTGCCATTTTTAGGGCACAGACCGTGTAAGTCTTGTTACATTCACGTGCTTAAGTGCTATTATTCTGTGATCTTAGTATGCAGACGGTGCTTATAATTAGACACTAAGGGACCAATGATCAATTCCCTTTGTTATTTATTTATTTGTTGCATTTGTGTCCCACATTTTCCCACCTTTTTGCAGGCTCAATGTGGCTTACAGTACGCCGTAGTGGCGATCGCCATTTCCGGAATGAGGAATACAAAGTGGTATTGCCTTGAGTACGCAGATTTTAGAGTAAATTATAGATTAAATTAGATAATCAGTTCATTTCGGTGTGAGAAATAAGGTGGTAGTGCGTTAACGTTCGTTAGTGATAGAGTGACTGAAGCAGTCAGGTATAGAGAGTTCGGTCTTGTCTAGTTCTGGAAGAGTTTCGTTGTCTGGTATTTAGGATGGATCATTGTGGTATGCCTTTTTGAACAAGTTGGTTTTTAGTAATTTTCGGAAGTTTGTTAGGTCGTGCGTTGTTTTTATGGCATTTGGTAGTGCATTCCATAGTTGCGTGCTAATGTAGGAGAAGCTGGATGCATATGTTGATTTACATTTAAGTCCTTTGCAACTGGGGTAGTGGAGATTCAGGAATGTGCGTGCTGACCTTTTTGTTCCGAAACAGCACCGTAAAAACACTGCCGGAACAGCATGGGGAATTAACTTCTCAATGATCAACGCTAATAACATGCACATTTAGACACGTTATTAGTGTTGATCATTGGGGGAAAGCGCAGGAGGATTATGCACTCAGGCATAATCTCCCCGCACTTGTCTGACAGGTCCGAGCTGTCCAAAAAAACAAAAAAAAAACCCAAAAGCCTGGACCTGTCAAACCTCAAGCCCCCAAACACAGGAAGGCTGGAGGTCTGGTGGACCTCCAGGCTCCTCACCTCCCTTCAAACATAAAGCGCCCCCCCCCCCCAAAAAAAAAACTAAAATACCCTGGTGGTCCAGTGGGACCCGCGACTGCCTACTATTAGCCCTGGTGGCCTAGCAGTGGGGTCCCCTCTCTCTCCCTTCCTCCCAGAACCGAACACCCTCCCCTCATACCTCAGCATAGAGGAGGGAAGGACTAGTGCTCCCTTCCTCCTCTGGTCACCATCTAAAAATGGTGGCACCCTGCCCTGCCCGGTGCATCCTGGGATGCACGGGGCGGGGCTTAACTTCCATATAAGAGTTTTTCTTGTTTTTGGTTGGGATTTTGGAATGCTCTCCCGCGGGAGGTGGTGGAGACATCACTGCGGAAACCCAGGCCAAAGTATCGGCCTGCTTATCTGACATTGCTGCATGGATATCCAATCGCCACCTGAAACTGAACATGGCCAAGACCGAACTTCTTGTCTTCCCACCCAAACCCACTTCTCCTCTCCCTCCACTAACTATTTCAGTTGATAACACCCTCATCGTCCCCGTCTCATCTGCCCGCAACCTCGGTGTCATCTTCGACTCCTCCCTCTCCTTCTCTGCACATATCCAACAGATTGCCAAGACCTGTCGCTTCTTCCTCTTGAACATCAGCAAAATTTGCCCTTTCCTCTCTGAGCACACCACCCGAACTCTCATCCACTCTCTCATTACCTCTCGCCTTGACTACTGCAACCTACTCCTCACTGGCCTCCCACTTAGTCATCTATCCCCCCTTCAGTCCATTCAGAACTCTGCTGCACGTCTTATCTTCCGCCTGGACCGATATACTCATATCACCCCTCTCCTCAAGTCACTTCACTGGCTTCCGATCAGGTACCGCATACAGTTCAAGCTTCTCCTACTAACCTACAAATGCACTCGATCTGCAGCCCTTCCTTACATCTCTACCCTCATCTCCCCTTACGTTCCTACCCGTAACCTCTGCTCTCTAGACATATCCCTCCTTTCAGTACCCTTCTCCACCACCGCCAACTCCAGGCTCCGCCCTTTCTGCCTCGCCTCACCTCAAGCGTGGAACAAGCTCCCTGAGCCCATACGCCAAGCCCCCTCCCTGCCCATCTTCAAATCACTGCTCAAAGCCCACCTCTTCAATGTCGCCTTCGGCACCTAACCACCACACCTATACTCAGAAATCTAGACTACACCAACTTGACATTTTGTCCTTTAGATTGTAAGCTCATCTGAGCAGGGACCGTCATTCTTTGTTAAATTGTACAGCGCTGGGTAACCCTAGTAGCGCTCTAGAAATGTTAAGTAGTAGTAGTACTAATTGGGATTCCGGAATCTTGTAACTCTTTAGGATTCCAGAATCTTCAGAACTTTTAATAAAAGAACAGTGCTGGGCAGACTTCTATGGTCTATGCCCTGAGAATAGCAAGGACAAATCAAACTCCGATATACATATAAAATATCGCATACCATGTAAAATGAGTTTATTTTGTTTGGCAGACTGGATGGACCGTACAGGTCTTTATCTGCCGTCATTTACTATGTTTCTCTTTGGGGTTCTACATGGAATGTTGCTACTAATTGGGATTCCGGAATCTTGTAACTCTTTAGGATTCCAGAATCTTCAGAACTTTTAATAAAAGAAGAGTACTGGGCAGACTTCTACGGTCTATGCCCTGATCGTGACTGAATAGATAGGGATGGGCTGGAGTGTAAATTTTAAGGGACTTCGATGTTAGCTTCAGAACTTAGTACAAGAACATTACTGGGCAGACTTCTAAGGTCTGTGCCCTGAGAAAGGCAAGGACAAATCAAACTCGGGTATATATATAAAGTATCATATACCACGTAAAATGAGTTTATTTTGTTGGGCAGACTGAATGGACCATACAGGTCTTTATCTGCCGTCATTTACTATGTTACTATGTTATAATCATTTCCCCCCACTATTCATTGTTCTGAGTTTTTAGGTGGAAGGTGAGCTTTCCTTTTTTTTGTATTGCATTCTTCTTATAACAGATACATATTATTGTCTGATATAAGCATCTTTGGATATAGATGGGAATTGCATTATTGTCAGTATGTTAATAAAGTGCTTTAGGAAACCAAGAAACAGGGTCATGGGAGATTATTTTGATTTATACACAGTAGTAGCGCTGCTATAATCTGCTATCATTCACCTGATTGCAGCCTGCTCTTTGCAGATAAATTATTACGTTTGCTGACTTTAAAAAACACTTTAGGGCATATGTCCTGTTTTCAATTGGGTCTTGGAAAGCAGAATCCACTGTTTTAACCACTAGAACATCATCCCCTATCCAGGTGAAGCTAATACTCATCCATCTTGAATATTATAGAGAGGGGAGATGGGGTGAATGTTATTTAAAACAAATGCAACCTCACACTCACTGCATCAGAATATATTGAGCAGTGTTCTGGCGTCAAACTGACACAAACCACCTTGGACCCTAAGGGGTCCTTTTACTAAGCCGCGGTAAAAACTGGCTTGCGGTAGTGTAGGCGCGGGTTTTGGGTGTACGTGCTGAAATATTTTTCAGCGCACGTACCAAAAATGCCTTTCCCCCCCCCCCCCCCCAAAAAAAATAGACTTGCAGCAAAATCAAAATTGCCGCACGTCTGTAAATAAGTACATAAGTATTGCCAGCATCCTTTTTCCAACAGTGGCCAATGCAGGTCACAAATACCCGGCAAGATGCCAAAAATGTACAAAACATTTTATACTGCTTATCCCACAAATAGTGGATTTTCCCCAAGTCCATTTAATAATGGTCTATGGACTTTTCCTTTAGGAAGCCGGCCAAACCTTTTATAAACTCCGCTAAGCTAACCGCCTTTACCACATTCTCTGGCAACGAATTCCAGAGTTTAATTACACGTTGAGTGAAGAAACATTTTCTCTGATTCGTTTTAAATTTACTACATTGTAGCTTCATCGCATGCCCCCTAGTCCTAATATTTTTGGAAAGCGTGAACAGACGCTTCACATCTACCCGTTCAACTCCACTCATTATTTTATAGACCTCTATCATATCTCCCCTCAGCCGCCTTTTCTCCAAGCTGAAGAGCCCTAGCTGCTTTAGCCTTTCCTCCTAGGGAAGTTGTCCCATCCTCTTTATCATTTTCGTCACCCTTCTCTGCACCTTTTCTAATTCCACTATATCTTTTTTGAGATGCGGCGACCAGAATTGAACACAGTAGTCGAGGTGTGATCGCACCATGGAGCGATACAAAGGCATTATAACTTCCTCATTTTTGTTTTCCATTCCTTTCCTAATAATACCTAACATTCTATTTGCTTTCTTAGCCGCAGCAGCACAATGAGCAGAAGGTTTCAACGTATCATCAACGACAACACCTAGATCCCTTTTTTGGTCCGTGACTCCTAACGTGGAACCTTGCATGACGTAGCTATAATTCGGGTTCCTCTTTCCCACATGCATCACTTTGCATTTGCTCACATTAAATGTCACCTGCCATTTAGACGCCCAGTCTCACAGTCTCGTAAGGTCCTCTTGTAATTTTTCCCAACCCTCCCGTGATTTAACGACTTTGAATAACTTTGTGTCATCAGCAAATTTAATTACCTCACTAGTGACTCCCATCTCTAGGCCATTTATAAATATGTTAAAAAGCAGCGGTCTGACCTTACCGCCTGCCATTAGACCTAGCGGTAAGAAATCTGCGCAGTAAGGACCTACGCGTATCAGATGCCACTTGGCGCACGTCCGCTATGCGCATCTGAAAATAAAAAAATATTTTTCAGACGCGCGTAGCGGACGTGCGCCAAAAATGAAATTACTGCAAAAAAGGCACACGGTAGTCGGGCGGTAAGTCAGCTTTGCCGCGCATCGGGTGTGCGTAGAGCCTACCACAGCTTAGTAAAAGGGACCTTAAGGCTTTTATTCTTCATATCCCGACTCCTTTCAAGCGCATAGAATGAGGCGCACAATTTCTCTTTTCCAGGCTTTCATGCAAATTGAACCCAAGTGGTACCAACTACACAGACAGACCTTAGTTGCCTGCAGGAGTTTGGTCTGTTTGCTCTGCAGCTATACAGCAGTGGGTGGAACCAGCCAAGTGCTCCCCCAAATCTTTTGCAAAGATTGTTAAGTCTCATCCTCAGCTGAGTGCCAGATGTCTGGAGAGTTACTGAGAAGCTAATGCTGGTAGGAAACAACTTTTTTCATGGCTTGGATTTTTTTTACATCCTCTTCTCTGTTTGCTTATAATGGTATCCAGGCTTCTGCTGTTTTGTTCTCTTAATGAGTGAAATGAGTTATCTTCCGTTTATTGTTCCACTGTGATGCTCTCCCCCTTTCCATTATGAAATAAGAAACATGAAAGGGTGACAGATGCCAGGAATAATCTACTTATATAAATAAAAACCCAACAAACTGTACAGAGCACCGATCAATACTGAAAAAAAAAGGCTGTCAGTAATCAATTAGAAATTGTGCCAAAAATATTGTTATTTATTTTAAACCCAAAGAAGATTTATAATATGATAATTTCATAGAAAGGACCATCAGTCTAAGTTAAGTGCTTTTCATCCTAGTGCTTTCATGAATGTGACCTTACCAGAGATATCAGATAGGCCTCTAATTTCCTTTGATAAAGTGTCCTCCGATCAACAAACTTTTGAAATGTTCAACGAAATCAAAGCTTAACGGGGGTAGTCTGCTTAAATCGAATGAACCGAATTTGGATTCGCCAACACAATGTCTGAGATTGGTGATGCTCAGTTTGGGTTGCAGCATGTACAATGATTTTTGAATTCACTGAACACTTCAAAAGTTGGTTGATCGGAGGACACTACCAAAGCAAATTAAGAAATAGTGGGGTCCTTTTACTAAGGACCGCCGAAAAATGGGGCTGTGCATGTGTAGGAGCATGTTTTGGGCATGCGCAGATCCAGTTTTCAGCGCACCTGTAAAAAAAGGCCTTTTTAAAATTTTTGCCAACAATGGACGCACGGCAAAATAAAAATTGGCACGCGTCCATTTTGGGTCTGAGACCTTACCGCCAGCCATTGACTTAGCGGTAAGGTCTCACGCGTTAACCGTGCGGTAATGGCCTACGTGCGTAGAATGAGGAGAGACTTGTGACCTGAACACGTATACCTTGGAGGAAAGGAGAAACAGGGGTGACATGATACAGACGTTCAAATATTTGAAAGGTATTAATCCGCATACGAACCTTTTCCGGAGACGGGAAGGCGGTAGAACTAGAGGACATGAATTGAGGTTGCAGGGGGGCAGACTCAGGAGTAATGTCAGGAAGTATTTTTTCACGGAGAGGGTGGTGGATACGTGGAATGCCCTCCCGCGGGAGGTGGTGGAGATGAAAACGGCAATGGAATTCAAACATGCGTGGAATAAACACAAAGGAATCCTGTTTAGAAGGAATGGATCTATGGAATCTTAGCAGACATTGGGTGGTGACGCTGGTATTTGGAGAATAAAACCGGTGCAGGGCGGACTTCTATGGTCTGTTCCCTGAGAAAGGCAGGGACAAATCAAACTCGGATATACATTTAAAGTATTACATACCATGTAAAATGAGTTTATCTTGTTGGGCAGAGTGGATGGACCGTTCAGGTCTTTATCTGCTGTCATTTACTATGTTACTATATAAAGCTGTTGAAAATATTTTTGAAAAACTTCGGCCACCTTTCAATCAGTTCTTACCCTCAACCCCTCCACCCCCCTTAGCTATCTGTGAGATCTAAAGTTGGCCCTTTAGATTGCTGAATTAGTTGACCCAAGAGCTTCCTATTTTTATTGCCATGAAGGTATATCTGATATTTTAATATTGTATAGGTTTCACTGTTCCAGCACGAATAAGTATGTTAAGCCCCGTGGAGGGGCATTTTCGATATAACGCCTAAGTCCGACTTTGGACGTTTTGCAAAAAACATCCAAAATCCAAATAGGAAACACGCACTGATGCCAGCACCAGCCCCCTTTTGCCACAGCTTGGAAAAAGGGGCCCTAAATTTTTCCTTCAAATATCTGTAAAACAGATCTTTTGGTGACGTTGTCAAAAGTTTAGGAAAATTTAATAAGCGTAGATTTAAATGTCTAACATAGTTATCAAAGTTTTTTAGCCTGCGATGAACCAACAATTTATCCTGAGCCAAACTAGATTGTAAGGCTTCGGACTGCTGAGCCTGAGGGGCCATTTTACTCAGCCACGTAGGCGCATATGCAGGTCCTACGCTCGTGAATTTTGAACTACCACCCGGCTACCTCGTGGCCCAGGCAGTAATTTCATTTTTTTACATGCATCCGCTACACGCTCCAATCAAGCGGTAATTGGCATTGTATGCACACTGATGATTACTGCCCGGTTAACATGTGAGACCATACTGCTAAGTCAATGGGTGGGGGGTAAGGTCTCAGGCCCAAAATGCCGCATGTCCATTTTTGCCCCCCCCCCCCAAAGGCCTTTTTTTTGCAGGTGCGCTGAAAAATGGACCTGCGCGCGTCCAATACACGCGTCTACACCAGCACAGGCCATTTTTCGGCGCACCTTAGTAAAAGACTTTCCAAATCATTAATCTTCATAGAATGAGCTTCCAAGACTTCACGTTTTCCAACTCTTTGTGTGTATTTTATTTATTTTTATTTGTTGCATTTGTACCCCGCATTTCCCCACCTATTTGCAGGCTCAATGTGGCTTACACTATACCGTAAGGCGGTTGCCAATCCGGTAGAGAACAGATACAAGGTTATTTTGCATTCGAATGAGGTAGATATATTCCAAGTTCCATTAGAGTCGAAAGGAGGGAGGTTGTATAATGTCCAGTACGATCTTTGATTTAGTTATGTGGCCGGATGTGGGGATTTACGTTGGATCTGTAGCGTAGGCCGTTTTGAAGAGGTTGGTTTTTAGTGATTTTCTGAAGTTTAGGTGGTCATGGATTTTTTTCACAACTTTTGGGAGTCTGTTCCATATTTTTGCGCTTATATAGGAGAAACTTGATGCATAGGTTGTTTTGTATTTGAGTCCTTTGCACATTTTCCCACCTATTTGTAGGCTCAATGTGGCTTACATAGTACCGGAGAGGCGTTTGCTGACTCCAGTGTGAACAAATACAAAGTGATGCTGTGGTAAGGTAAAGTTCACGTGGCACAGCCACATTAGGGAATCGTACAGCAGAAGAGTTGTGTTATGTCCATTACGTACTTTAGTTTTGTTGTGTTGCAGGGATCAGGCATTTAAGTTGGATCGGTAGGGTATGCCTTTTTAAACAGGTAAGTTTTTACTGTTTTCCGGAAGTTTAAGTAGGGAGGATGTCCCAGCACATCACCCCGTAAAGAGAATCCAAGGCAGTCCAAATACATAGTAGATGACGGCAGAAAAAGACCTGCATGGTCCATCCAGTCTGCCCAACAAGATAAACGGTCTCCAAGGTCACTTCTGCCAGCTTTAGCAGGGAGAAAGTGATGGCACCAGGGAGAAACTGTTGGAATGTAATTGTATTTTACATGCATTGACTGTCACCTATTATTTCTCTGTGATTACTCTGTGACCTCTGATGTGAATTACTTAGAGAGGTCACACAGCTATGCAACTTCCTGTGGGGGTTAGATGCAGCACATGCAGCACATGGAGCACATGGAGCTCATGATCTCTCCTAACCTGAGAGGATCTATGGTGGTGTGAGCATCCATTACCATCTAAGCACATGGAAGGAGCTGATATACAATGTATAGTAATATGTATATATAAGCCTGTCTGATTATAATCTAACTACAAACTGTGAGTAAACAGATGTTTTGTTACTTCAACTTTAAAGTGACTCAGCAGTGAATTATTCTGGGGTGAATGAGAGAGAGATGAAGAAAGAAATTAACATTTCTAAAGCTGAAGCTGTGTGTACTAAGATCTGCTAATTATTTACTACAAATAATCCAACAAAAGGGTTATGGGCCCAGGGTCCAGGAATTGAAAAAGAAGAGAAATATTACCAGGCAGAAAAAAGGCCACATTTTTCTCTTAAGTTTTAAAGGAAAGATTCAGTCTGTCTCTCTCTCCCCCCACACAGCAGACAGAAGGCTAAGAAAATGGCTGAGGGAAGAAATTCACCATTGTTCTATTCTCTCAAGGTGCCTAGATTAACTGAGTTTAATTATCAGCAATGGGAACTAAGATTTATATGTCTCCTTCGAGCAAAAGGATTAAATATATGCTTAGACCAAGACAGAACAGCTGAAAATATGGCTGAATGGGACAATGCAAACTATTATGTGAAGTGCATGCTTTTGGAAGCTCTCTCAGAGAAACAAGCCATATTAGTGGAGGGAAAAGATACACCAAAGGACATTTTATATAAACTGAGAACTATGTATGCAACTACATATGCAAAGCAGCAACCAATTTGGTTGGCAGAGTTGAATGAAACCAAATTAAGGGATAAAAGTAAATGTAATGATCACATTATGCATCTTATGTCTTCATTTCAAAAGCTAGAACTTTCTGGAATTCCCATGTGTGATGCATTGAAAAGAGCATTTCTTTTTACCTCACTATCAAAGAAGTTTGATGTTTTTAGGTCTGTAAATGAGGCCATTGAAGGGCAATCTTTTGAACAGGCAACATCAAAACTAAGGCAGGAATGCATAATAAATGATTCTGAGGAGATATGTTCTCAAAGCAAGTCAGAGAGAAATGAAACAAATTTCTTGGCAAAGAACAGAGGAAGGCGGAGCTATGAGAAAACTCCACCCAAGGGCAAGCTGATTTGCTACTCATGTGGAAAGGAGGGACATGTATCTAAATGGTGTAAGGAAACACAAAACACTCCCTCTAGCTCACCTAAGCCAATGGAACTAAAGAATTTTCAAACCAGGAAATGTATGAAGGACAAAGATAAACACAAGGGCTTTCTAATGACAGAAAAATCTTTGACTATGGTAAATAATAATTCAAATGAAAGTACTTGGATTTTGGATTCGGGGAGTACATGCCATTTAACCAATTGTAAAGATTTCTTTCAGGAAATGTGTCCAGAGGAAGGTATTCTTAAAACTGCAAACGCAGGGACTGCTAAGATCCAAGCAAAAGGCATTGGATTCTTAAAATGCAAAGTGTCTAATGAAGTTAAAGAAATTCCTGTAAGTGATGTCTTGTATATTCCCCAAGCAGTTTGTAATATGCTTAGTGTATCTACATTAGATAAGAAGGGATTTGTGATTCATTTTGAAAACAGTAAGTGCACAATCTCTAAAAATGATGAAGTGTATGCTGAAGCTTTTATGCATAATGATGTTTATAAACTGAGCATTTCAGGTGAAGCCTCACATATGGCGCAAGTAAGGAAGAATGATGGTAAATGTAGTCTGGAAATCTGGCACCGCCCGCCTGGGACATCGTGATTTTAAGGTGATCCAGGATCTTTACAGTAAGCAACTAGCCACCGGCATTCAGATAAGTGCAGATGCTGGTAAAATGGAGAAATGCATAGACTGTGTTACTCAAAAAGGTGTGAGACCCTCATTTCCTGCATACACAGGAAATAGGAGTAATAAAGTGCTGGACTTAATACACAGTGAATTATGTGGACCGTTTAATATCCCATCATTGGGAAATAACAGATTTGTGCTAATATTCTTGGATGATTTCTCTAGATATTGTGTGGCCTATTTGCTGAAAGAAAAAAGTCAAGTCACAGACATGCTGAAGAAATACGTAGCCATGGTGAGCAATAAATTTGAAAGAAAACCAAAGGTTCTTCAGACCGACAATGGTGGTGAGTTCACTTCACAAAGCATGCGCACATTTCTAGAACAAGAAGGCATTCAGCATATCACAACAGTAGCTTATACACCAGAGCAAAATTCTGTTGCAGAGAGAAAATTTAGGTCACTTGTGGAAATGACCAGATGTATGCTGTCAGATAGCAATCTCCCTAAAAGACTATGGGGGAAGCCATTCTCACAGCAGTGTACCTACAAAACAGAATGCCAACTAAGGGCGCTGAGCGCACACCACATGAGACATGGCATGGTAGGAAGCCAACCTGTCACACATAAGAACATTTGGAAGTACAGCATATGCTCATGTACCAAAACAAAGAAGGCATAAGCTGGATTCCACAACAGAAGGGGCATTTTAGTTGGCTATGCTCCAGGACACAAAGGATATAGAATTTTGAATCTGAAAACTGGCATTGTTGGCATAAGACATGTTACATATTTTGATGAAAACAAAAGGGTTGATAAAGGCTGGATTATCCCAGATGAGCCTTATCATCCAGAATATGAAACTAGAACCATAATAGACATGCCAGTGTATATAAATGCCATACCAAGGCAGATGTCTGAAAGCAACTCACCTGTATCTAACGAGGAACAGGCAGAGGAAACAGACACAGAAAGGATCATTGAAGAAGACAGTACAGTTGGAGAAGGGGAATCAATTGGAGAAGTACTCTCAGATTTAGAGGATGCGGAAAGGTCAGACCAACCTGTTGTCAGACGCTCATCCAGGGAAAACAAAGGTGTTCCACCCCCAAGACTGTCTTACCTAACAAAGTCAGCAGAAGCTCAAGAGCCCTTAACATGGGATGAGATTGAGAAAATGCCAGCAGAAGAAGCTGCTGAATGGCATAAAGCTGCACAAGAAGAAATTGATGCATTGGATAAAAATAATACTTGGATTCTTACAAAATTACCTCCTGGCAAGAAAGCTATAGGATGCAAATGGGTATTCAAGTTAAAAAGGAATGCACAAGGAAAAGTGGAAAGGTATAAAGCCAGATTAGTGGCAAAGGGATATCTTCAAAATATGGAGAAGATTTGATGAAGTGTTTGCACCTGTAGTGAAACACACGACAATCAGAACACTTCTGAGCATTGCAGTCTCAAAAGGCATGCAAGTCAAACACATTGATGTGAAAACAGCGTTTCTTCATGGAGATATAACTGAAGACTTGTACATGGAACAACCAACAGGTTTTCATAAATACAAAACAAAGACAGCTAGTGTGTAAATTAAACAAAGGTCTTTATGGATTAAAGCAAAGTGCAAAATGTTGGAATGACAAATTGCATGAAATATTGACAAATTAGGATTTAAGCAAGGTGAAGCAGATAAATGTTTGTACACTAGGTGCACAAATGGACAATATGCATACATTTTAGCTTTTGTTGATGATCTGCTCATTGCAAGCAAAAGTGAGCAAGAGTACAAGGACATTGTAAAGTGTTTAAAACCTCAATGTTGAGATAAAAGAACTTGGTAATGTGTCATACTATCTTGGTATAGAAATTGAGAAACAAAATGATGGTTCTTATCTTCTAAGCCAGAAGCAGAAAATAAATGAGCTTATTGAAAGTTTAGGTATGCAAGATGCCCAAGTTGTAAGCACTCCCATGATCACTGATTTTCTGAAGGATGAAACAGTAAGAGAACCTTTACCAGATAACATCCAATATAGATCAGCCATAGGTAAGCTTTTATATCTAGCTACCACATACAGGGCTGATATAGCAAATGCAGTAGGAATTTTGAGCAGAAGGGTCAGCTCACCTACCAAATCAGATTGGACTGCAGTTAAAAGGATGGTAAGGTATTTAAAGGGTACCATTGATTGTAAATTAAAGATTTCAGCCAATAGTAATCCAAAACTAATATGTTACTGTGATTCAGATTGGGCAGGGGATCATTCTGATTATAAATCCACAAGTGGATATGTGTTTATGTATGGAAATGTACAAATTTCATGGGCCAGTCATAAACAAAGTATTGTGAGTTTGTCTTCTACAGAAGCTGAATACGTGGCCGTATCGGAAGCGTGCAGAGAACTGATGTGGATTGAAAAACTTTTGCTGGATTTCGGAATAGCTGAAAAGAGACCAATCCAGATAATGGAAGATAATCAGAGCTGCATCCGACTGTCACAGAATGACAAGGTTCAGTCACGTACCAAGCACATCGCAACGAAATACCACAACGTGCGAGAGTTGGCAAAAGAAGGGGTCATCAGTCTACACTATTGTCACACAAGTGATATGACAGCTGACATCATGACCAAACCGTTACCCAGAGAACATTTTGTGAATCTGCGTATAAAGCTTGGACTTTGTATGAATAAATAATTGCATGACAGTTATGCATGAGAAGGGGTTTGTTGGAATGTAATTGTATTTTACATGCATTGACTGTCACCTATTATTTCTCTGTGATTACTCTGTGACCTCTGATGTGAATTACTTAGAGAGGTCACACAGCTATGCAACTTCCTGTGGGGGTTAGATGCAGCACATGCAGCACATGGAGCACATGGAGCTCATGATCTCTCCTAACCTGAGAGGATCTATGGTGGTGTGAGCATCCATTACCATCTAAGCACATGGAAGGAGCTGATAATACAAATGTATAGTAATATGTATATATAAGCCTGTCTGATTATAATCTAACTACAAACTGTGAGTAAACAGATGTTTTGTTACTTCAACTTTAAAGTGACTCAGCAGTGAATTATTCTGGGGGTGAATGAGAGAGAGATGAAGAAAGAAATTAACATTTCTAAAGCTGAAGCTGTGTGTACTAAGATCTGCTAATTATTTACTACAAATAATCCAACAGAAACCCCCGTCTGAACCACTCCCATATCACTCATGCATATGCATTGTGGATATCATGAATCCCTGACTGGCTGTGTGTGCCCCGGCGACCGGTTTGAGAACCACTGGAGTATGGGATTTTATAAAGGCGAAGAGATATTGCAATTACAGTATCTTAAATTTAAATAAATTATCTTTCTGTGCACTTTCAGCAAACCACGTTGTGTGAAAAAAAAAAAATTCTCATTTCATTAACGGAGTGATCCTTGAAGTAATTTGTAATGCGTCTGCAATTTCTTTTTGACCTGTTTAATTGTATGTTTAATTGAAATGCAAATAAAAACATAAGCAATAAAGCCAGAGTACGGACAAGTGGCCGACACGCAGATGAGCCCTAGCCTCACACTAGAATTAAGGAGAGCTGTGAAAGAGAACCAAGAGGGGATAACTGGGAGGCTGAAAGAAGTCCTGACAGCAGAAGAACATAACTAGACAGTGAGACTAGACATGGAAGAACTTTTAATGTAATTTAACCTGGTTACTTTTAGCCTCCTTAACCAATAAGAGTTCAAGGCAGGCCACTATAAATGTGCAACATCTACTATAATAAAACTCACCCTCAACGTTCTGAGGACACTGACGTCAGTGAAGCCAAGCCCTGACTTCCTTCAAAAAGGTTCGAAGGTTTGTGGTGGTGAAGCCACCAAAATCGCTCCGGTCCCCGCCCTCGAGGGCGGAGCAATGGCAGAACAACGAAGGGGTTGGCAGGGAGGGAGGCGGGGGGTGGGAAATCGCTCCGGGCCCCGCCCTTGCGTCAAACATCATGACATTGGGGGAGGAGCAATGGCAGAACAATGAAGGGGTTGGCCAGGGAGGGGGGGGGGGGTGTTGGCGACGAAAACCTTGCTAGCGCCCGTTTCATTTGCTCAGAAACGGGCCTCTTTTACTAGTATAACATAACATAGTAACATAGTAGATGACGGCAGAAAAAGACCTGCACGGTCCATCCAGTCTGCCCAACAAGATAAACTCATATGCGTATACCTTACCTTGATTTGTACCTGCCTTTTTCAGGGCACAGACCGTACAAGTCTGCCCAGCAGTATTTCCCGCCTCCCAACAACCAGTTCCGCCTCCCACCTCCGGCTCTGGCACAGACCGTATAAGGCTGCCCAGCACTATTCCCCGCCTCCCAACCACCAGTCCCGCCTCCCACCACCGGCTCTGGAACAGACCGTATAAGTCTGCCCACCACTATCCTCGCCTCCCAACCACCAACCTCTCTTCCCCCACCTGCTCCGCCACCTAAACTGTCTTCCAAGTTCCAACTCATCATTCTGAGCCTCCAGTATGAACCCCTCCCTATCAGTTTTCTGTCTCCAGGCTTTATTTCTCTTTTCCTTCATTCCAGCAACCCCACCTCCTCTGCCAGTTCTTTCTCCATTCTTCCCAGCACAAATCTCATACCTAACAATGTGACTCCCCCCCCCAGTAAAAATACAGAGAGCTCTCTCTCATATCTACCCCATTACATTCTCTTTCTGAAACCCATATTGCCCCCACGGCATACACTTTCATAGCTCTCTCAAATAGGTATATTGCGAGAGCTGGGTGGGGGAAGATGGATTTCAGAAAGAGAACTAATCGGTTTGGGTCATCTATGGTGCTGTGAGTGCTGGGAAGGTTGAAAGAACTGTGATGGAGTGCGTGGAGGGGAGTGGGCCCCCACTCCACACTCCATCATAGCTGTCCCAAACCCACCCTAACTCACACAGTCTCCCCACAGCTCTTTGTGAATGCTGCCAATACATCCCTCCTCCCCCCCCCCCCCCCCCCGTGGATTCCCCCAAATTCTGCCACTGTACTGCACTCACGTTTCACCCACCCATACCACCTCCAGCTTTCCCTTCTTCTCCCTCATCCACACTTTCAGAGTTTACTCCCTTTCTCAGCCTGCCCTTTTCGTCCCCCCCTCTCCCTCCACCCCTGAGCATGCTCCAGCCCTCTCTCATTCATAATAAAATAAATCAAATATTGCACAAAATTACCATATCCAATTATGTCATCAAATTTACCATAACCACCTAATCAGTTTTTAAAATCAATTATAATTGCAGTGTTAAGTATTAGAAAAGGCATTTTTAAATAACCAAGGGGCCCTTTTACTAAGCCGCGTAGGCCCCTACGTGGGCCCAACGTATGTCAATTTGGAGTTACCGCCCGGCTACCGTGAGACCCGGGCAGTCATTTCATTTTTTTAAATGTGTGTCCACTATGCACGCCGGAAAATAATTATTTTCCAGCGTGCAGCGGAAACTGACCGGTAATCATCATTTTACGCATGTAGCCGATGACCACATGGTTACCGCGTGAGACCTTACTGCTAAGTCAATGGCCGGTGGTAAGGTCTCAGACCCAAAATGGGCAGGCGCCAATTTTTATTTTGCTACATGTCCATTTTTAGCAAAAATATTTTAAAAAAAGGCCTTTTTTACAGGCAAGCTGAAAAACGGATCTGCCAGGATTTGCCCCTGATTGAAAAAATGCTGGCAAGGGAGTAGTGGAGGAACCAAGCCAAGGCCAAGGCAAGGGTAGAAGCAACAAGCTGATGGGCACCCAGCTGTTCCTGGCACAGAAGAATAAGCCCTGCCTCTGTGGGTGTGGGAAGGACAAAAAATGAAAATGGGGGCAAGGGGAAGAGTGGGATGAGAGGATGGGAGTTGGAAGAGTGCAAAAGTGAACAGTGCAAGAAAAAAAGGTTGCAAGGGAGTAGCAGGGAAGAGAGGAGGCGAATCCAAGAGTAGATATTGCAAGTGGTTGGCAGGGTGAGGAGGAGGAGAGTGCAAGAAGGAATGTGGGAGGGTAGGGAGAGAGAAGATAAATCAAGGGGATGGGAGGGACAAGGAAAGAGTGCAAGAAGACAGGGCAAAGTGCAGATGAGAAGGAGGCTTAAATGTCTACAGCCGCACTTACACCTCCAAACATACTCCTCACACCCCCCCCCCCCCCCCGTACACACACCCACACTTCTGACACTCCAACATACCCTCTAAGACAGACATTCTTATGGAGAAAATATTTCTTCATTCAATGTGTAATTAAACTCTGGAATACGTTGCCAGAGAATGTAGTAAAAGCGGTTAGCTTAGCGGGGTTTTAAAAAAGGTTTGGCCTGCTTCCTAAAGGAAAAGTCCATAGACCATTATTAAAATGACATGGGGAAAATCCACTGCTTATTTCTGGGATAAGCAGCATAAAATGTATTGAACTTTTTTTGGGATCTTGCCAGGTATTTGTGACCTGGATTGGACATCGTTGGAAACAGGATGCTGGGCTTGATGGAACTTTGGTCTGTCCCAGTGTGGCAATACTTATGTACTTATACCCAGTCTCCCCCTGTTACCCTTGATACCCGTTACCATTGCTGTTCCTCCTGAGTCTCCCACACAGAGACTTTGTAAAATGGAGGAAAAGATCACGCTATATAAAGACACACCTTTCAGCTTGTGTGTTGTTATTTCTGGAATGCAACTGCCAGGCACCTAATTTCCTGTGACGTGCCTTTGATTTTGAAACCATTTCCAAACGTTCCTTTTCTACCAGCTGCAATTGAATGCAAGTCACAGACTTACACTGGTGATCTACGGGAAGTACAGGAGAATACCCCGCCCCGAAAGCTGACCTTTGCCAGTAAATAAAATATGTTAACGGTGCATGTGAAAATAATGCATGGTCCAATAAAACTTCAGACATGAATCAAGCAAAGCAGTCCTCAGGAAAGAAGTATTTTAATTACATATGTACACAACTTCTTTATTTAACAAGGGAAAGGAATAGCAGTGGGATTTAAAAATGATTTTCTGTATGTATTGCTGGCGTACAGCTCAGTCACAGCTGTGTATATTAACAGAGGGGCACTTTTACAAAGCCGCAGCAAAAAGTGGCCTGCAGCAGTGCGAGCGCGTCTTTTGGGCGTGCACCGGGCCAGTTATTACCGTGTCCTGAAAAAATGGATGTGCGGCAAAATAAAAACCAGCCTGCGTCATCCTGAGACCTTACCGCCACCCATTGATTTAGTGGTAAGGTCTCACTCTTGCTGCCCGGGCGGTAGGTATGCAGTGTACGCCCACTGCCGTATACCGCAGGGTAAGCGCCACACGGTAGAAAATAGAAACTATTTTCTACCACGTTTTCAGCATGTGCCAAATTCACCCGTATTTTTCTATATTCAAAGGGGCCTATTTACTAACCTTTGCTAAGATTTTGCACCTAATGCACATTAGCCACCAAAGCTAACCTGCATTAAAAAGGCAATTCTATAACTGGGTGCACAAGTTTTGCACGCTTTGCACCAGGGGCGTAGCCAGACCTCGGCGGGAGAGGAGGCCAGAGCCTGAGGTGGGGGGGGGGGCACTGTTTAGCCGCTGAACCCCCGCCACTTTGGACCCCCCCCCTCAACTGCAACCCCAACCCCCCCCCCCGCTGCCGCCGCCCGCCCATCCCCTGCCCCGCTGCCGCATCAGGTACCTTGTTTGCTGGTGGGGGTCCCCAATCCCCGCCAGCCGAAGTCTTCTTCAGACCCGATTGACTCCGGCGCCTTCGTTTTGTGATCATCTGTTTCTGACGCCTTACGTCCTGCACGGGGCTACATGCACGGTGCAGGATGTAAGGCATCAGAAACAGATGATCACACAACGAAGGCGCCGGAGTCGACCGGCACTGAAGAAGACTCTTTGGCTGGTGGGGATTGGGGACCCCCGCCAGCAAACAAGGTACCTGATGATGCGGTGGCGGGGCGGGCAGTGGCGGGGGTGAAATGTAGAGGGGCCCCTTGGCCTCACGTAGCTACGCCCCTGCTTTGCACATGGAAGTGCACTACATGCTATTCTATAAGACAGCACATAAGTGCTCAAGGAGGTTTCATTGGCATGAGATGGCGAGAGCCAGCTTGGCCCATTATCTGGCCTGAAGTAATGTATTTTGAGTGTATCAAGATGGCGGTCAGGGCCGTGCCAATGCGGTAAGCCAGGTAAGCAATGCAGGGGGGCGCCTGCCTTCGAGGGGCGCTGCTGCCCTGCGGTCCCTGCCTTCCACTCACTTGCAAAATCTTTTAGCTGAAGTTGCGATCGCCCCTGCCCTAAAACCGGAAGTGAAAGCAACAGCATTATTCACTGAGGCAGGCAGGCTCTTCAAGTTATTTTAAAGAATGCAACCAAATTGCTATATATGCTGTGGTTTGTGGCTAATTCCTCACTCAGGGTGAGCTTCAGAGCTTGAACCGCATTCAAATTAAAGACAACCTGAAATTTTAAAAGTGCTAAAAATAAGTTTTAAAAGTATTTGTATTAAATCTAATTGCAGAATTCAGGTGCTGGGACTCTGTACTTGGTTGTCATATGCTCAGATTTGTTTAAATCGTATGCAAATTAGTCCGTTTTTGGGAGGTTCTCATTTGCATATTTATGAATAAAAAATGATGGAAGTGTTTACAGCCTTAATGTTAGGGCATGGCTCTGATCAAAAGTGTGAAGTTTGGTCCAAAAACGAAGGGTTTATCTAGTGTTTTTCACTAAAAATTCCCATTACAGTGTCTGTATGTTAATCTGCATTCAAATAGAGCTCTCTGATTGGATGATCAGCTTTTGTTAGAAATCTGCCCGGAAGGGAACAGAGTGAGACAGCAACTGACTGTCGGTTTGGCCAAGAGAGACATGCAGCTGTGAGTTCCTGTGTGTGTTGACTGAAATTATAAAAGACTGCCAGATTATGTGGTAAATGAGAAAATATGAATGAAAAGAGGTTGGTGGAGATTGAAGTTTGAGATTTCTCTAGTGAAAAAGGATCTGAATATTTCAGGATTACTTGAAGTTTATGAAGAATAGAAAAGGGTGAATTTCAGTTTAAGAGTGTTTAAATCCTATAAGCTATATAAAGGCTAGGTAGATTTAAGTGACTGTAAGCAAGGAAACCTTAATATTTAATCTGAAATAAATATTTGATCTGAGATAGTTGATCAGAGACAAATGTTTGATCTCAATTATATCCTTTGGTGCAAAGGAGATTAGAAAAAGAATCTTTGGAAACTAAGAGGACTTTGCTCACATTTTGAATTAGCATTCCTATTTTGAGTTGGAAATCTTTGAAGTGTTATGAAAATACATTTTGCTTTAATGAAATTGCTAAACTTTAGAGTCAGAGCCTTATCAATGAGGGATACATACAGTGCTATTTTTTTCCTGAGGTCCAGCTTACTTGCCTGCTCCCTTCTGTTCCTGCTTTGCTAGACGGAGGGGGTGGGGGCGCCAACTGATAGTCTGCAGGGGGGCACCAGAGACCCTAGGCACGGCCCTGATGGCGGTTGCTGGGGAAGGAAGCAATTAAACCTCCTTAGGTGTAGACGGCTTTAGCCTTGTCACTTGATGCCATCTCCTGTCAATGAAAACTCCTTGGTGTAACTCCAAGGGGGCGTACACGTGGGCAGAGCATGGGTGTGTCTTTAACATACCTGCACAACTCATAGAACACAATAAATTGCAAGTGTTGCGTGACAGCTTAGGTGCATCCATTTATGCCTGCCATAGGCCTGGTCACACCTAAATGTAGACAAGGCAATGCAGGTTTAGGCTAATATTCTATAGTGGAATCAGGGTACCTAGATGTCTTTATAGAGTAGGCACTCCCTGCAATCATTGAAGCTATCGTGGTGTAGATTAACCCTTAACTGTTTGGGGTGGAAGAGTAGTCTAACGGAGTGGAGGAGTAGCCTAATGGTTAGTGCAGCAGGCTTTGATCCTGGCAACCTGGGTTCAATTCCTACTACAGCTCCTTGTGAGCTTGGGCAAGTCACTTAACCCTCCATTGCCCCGGGTGCAAAAACTTAGATTGTGAGCCCTCTAGGGACAGAAAAAGTACCTGCATATAATGTGTACAGCACTGTGTACATCTAGTAGCAGCATAGAAATGTATTTACACACACAACTCACTAAGGAGCTCATTTTCAAAAGAGAAAGGCATAAAACAGCAAATTGGTATTTTCAAATTCAACTTTTAGAAAATTTTCAACGAAGTCCATCAAAAGTGCGTTCAAATCGCAAGGGGGTGTGTTAAGGGTGGGATCTGGGTGTTCCTAACACTTGGACATTTCTTAACCATAAAGGAACAAAACAAAACCATCCAGGACTAAAACTAAGACATTTTGAGCTAGATCTGTTTTTATAACAAATAAGGCTCAAAAGGTTGCCCAACAAATGGGGCAGGCTCTCCAATGAGTGGATGAACCAGGGGCGTATCTGCGTGGGGCCTCAGGGGCCTGGGCCCCCGCAGATTTTGCCCTGGACCCCCCTACCGCCATCAACCCTCCCCCGCTGCCGTTCTTACTTTTGCTGGCGGGGGACCCCAACCCCCGCCAGCCGAGGTCTGCTTCCACCTGCCGCAAAAACTTCTTCTTCAGCCGGTGGGGGACCCCAAACCCCCGCCAGCCGCCCCGCGGTGTTTAAAATTCATCTTCGGCCTCCGTGGCCGTGCTGCTGTGATAGGCGCTGTTGAAATCCACTTTGGAGTCTGACGTCGCAGCACGTACAACGTACAACGACGTCAGACTCCGAAGTGGATTTCAACAGCGCCTATCACAGCAGCACGGCCACGGAGGCCGAAGATGAATTTTAAACACCGCGGGGCGGCTGGCGGGGGTTTGGGGTCCCCCGCCGGCTGAAGAAGAAGTTTTTACGGCAGCGGCAGGTGGAAGCAGATCTCGGCTGGCGGGGGTTGGGGTCCCCCGCCAGCAAAAGTAAGAACGGCAGCGGGGGAGGGTTGGCGGCGGGAGGGGGGTGGAGAGAGTCATTGGTGGCGGTGGGGGCTCGGCGGCGGCGGCGGCGGCGGCGGCGGGGGGGGGGGGGCTAAAATGTGCCCCCTCCCTCTGGCTCTGGCCCCCCCTACCGCCGGAGTCCAGATACGCCCCTGGGATGAACACTAAATCCCACGACATTAAAGATGCACAAAAAGAGTGGGAAGTGGACCAATGACTTCAGGACGTCGAGACTATGATGGTATATAAAAGGGTATACTTTATTGTAGACTCGACACAGTACTGTGTTTCGGCCACAGGCCTGCCTCAGGAGTCTTGGATGGAATTAAAAGAATTTGTATACAACAATTACCTCTCTCTTCAAAAACGTTTTTGAAGAGAGAGGTAATTTGTAGCTCTACTATACTTGAGTTCAATGATTATTTGGGAGTAAAAAGTATTGGACACTTCTTGGTTATACTACTTGCTGTATCGTTCAAGGTGTACAAGTATACAAATTCTTTTTATTCCATCCAAGACTCCTGAGGCAGGCATGTGGCCGAAACACAGTACTGTGTCGAGTCTACAATAAAGTATACCCTTTTATACACCATCATAGCCTCGACGTCCTGAAGTCATTGGTCCACTTCCCACTTCTTTTTGTGCACAAAACGTTGCCCTAAATGACCAAATGACCATTGGAGGGAATCAGGGACAACTTCTCCTTACTCCCCCAGTGGTCACTAACCCTCTCCCATCCCCCTCAATAATGTGATTAAAAACATTACTTACCAGTCTCAGATGTTATACTCGGGTCCATTAGAACAGCATGCAGGTCCCTGGAGTAGTCTAGTGGTGGGTGCAGTGCACCGTAGACAGGTGGACCCAGGCTCCTACCTCCCCCTACCTGTTAGACTTGTGGAAGAAACTGTGAGCCCTCCAAAACTCACCTGAAACCCACTGTGCCCCCCCTTCACCCCTACGTGCTATGGTAGTGGTGTACAGTTGGGAGTAGTGGGTTTTGAGTGGGTTTTGGGGGGCTCAGCAGACAAGGTAAGGGAGCAATGGTGGCATAAGTACCTGGGAACATTTTATGAAGTCCACTGCAGTACCCCTTAGAGTGCTCTATTGCTTTCCTGCACTGGTCTGGGGGACCAGTCTACTAAAAATGCTGACTCCTCCTACATCCCAATGGCTTGATTTTCTGCGTTTTGCACTTGGATGTTTTTTTTTTTTTTCAAAAATGGACCAAAAACCAAAATATCCAAATCACAAAACCTTGTTCAAAACACTATTTCAGAAAAAAAAAAAAAGATAGATGTTTTTTGAAAATGACCTTCTTTCTTAAAATGTCCAAAAGACGGTCTTAGACGTCATATCGACAATGTCCCTCCACGCGTATTCTGTAATGTGGTGTAATTCTAAGCCGCATAGTTGAAGAGGGGGTGTTCTATAAAATTTACGCATAATTTAGCGAATACGCCTAGGCATAATTTTTTTCTGCATGGATTTTTCAGGTGCCATATATAGAATCCGGCACAGAGCAAATAATACTATCGTCTGTGAACGGCACATCTGATAATGTCGATTCCTGTGGATTCCTCTGGAGATATTATCTTTTCCAGGATTAATAATTGTGTAGCCAAAATTAGCTGTTGGGCTTTTTCTTTCAATCTTAAATTGAACTTGGATAAGAGAAAAGTTCTCTGGTTTAGTATACATTTAGATAATATTCCTTGTTCTGATGGTACTCAACTGACAACAAACAAAACAGCGAAGATGACCAACAGAAGAAAAAAATAATAATAAAAAAACAAAAATGAAAAATAAAATAAAAACACAAAAATATATAAGTGTATATAAAAAATGTAGAGCGTCAACACTTGGTTGTTGAAATTAAAAAATAAACTTTATTTATCAGTGGATAGCAGGGAGAAAGGGACTCGACACAGCTGTGTTTCGGCCATACAGGCCTGCATCAGGAGTCTATATAAATCAAAACATATAAACAATATAAAATGAATAAATCATATAGATATTAAAACATATAAATATATGATAATATAGAGGGACATTACAAATGGCTAAACTTTCTGTTACAAGAGATGTTATCAAATAAAAAAGTTGAGAAAACAGGAATAAATATCAAAAACCTATTGCATCTCATATCAAAAGCAGTAATACTCCAAGGATAGTACATGAATATAAAAATAATATATGAATGTCACAAATGCAAAATAACATACTGTTAACTATACAAATTAATACATATATCATATCAAAACTCCAATAACATGCTATTGAATATACACAAGGCTATATGTATATATAACTCTAATGGTTATTGAACCCACTAGGTAGCAACCATCATACAATACACCAATTAAAAACTAACAAAGATAAAATAGAGCAGATGTGCAAGAGCAGTGCCCAATATCAATTATAGTATTAATTCACTTGTATTAATTTTTATATGAGCAGTATCAAATGTTATATTTTAAAATATATATATATTAAAAAAATAAATATGAACAAAAAACAACTGATTTTTAATGTATAATAAAACAAAAGAAAAAAATAAGAAAAGCATAGAGAAATATAATTTACCTTCTCACTGTGTGCTGATCTCTTATACTATCCAAATTTGGAGGGAATATGTATATCTACGAAAAATCACGTCATAATCAAAATAAAAACAATAATACAAATAAAAATAAAAAGACAGGTCCAATGTGTTGCAAATATTCGTCATTGCCATAGAGGAACCATAATTATTAAACTGGATGACTTCTTTTGGGAAATGTAGCAAAAAACGCTAGTTATGACAAAAGACGTTACAGAGATAGCAAAACTAGTAATACATTGTCGCCAACCTTCCCTTTATACTCACATACAACACTGGCTATTGTTACATAGAACAACTCCAACTGACAATACACAAAACCTCAAGAGTTCTTGGGGTTATTTTGGACTCCGCCTTAACTATGAATGCTCAGATCAAACATTTATCTCAGAAAAGATTTTTTTTTAATTGAAACAACTTTGATTAATCCATTCTTATTTCTAATCATTTCAAAGTATTGGTGCAATTCGTAGTTTTGTCACAGTTAGATTACTGTAATTCTTTGTATAGGGATATCACTCAACGGCAAAAGCAAAGATTACAGTTGATCCAAAATACAGTAGCCGGACTTATTTTTCATAGAACTAAATTTGATCTTGTACCCCGTTATTGATGGACTCGCACTGGCTTCCAGTGAAAACACGGATAATTTTTATGATATGTTGCTTTGCGTTTAAAATTGTAGAGGGTTATAGTCTGACTGATTTGACATCATTGATATCTCTTCTAGCTGTTCCTGGGTGCCGGTGAACTTGTATGTCTCTTGTGTTGCAATTTCCCTCCTTAAGAAGTGTTAAATTGAAAAGTTTTTACGAGAAATCATTCACATTTCAAATAGCAACATTTTGGAATATTCTTCCAGTCGAAATAAGATTATGCTCATCATAAATGCTTTTTCGTACACAGTTAAAAACATATTTGATCGCAAAATTCTTACTGTGATATTATACCTTTTTGGTTTAACGTATCCTTTTCTTGTTGTTAACCCACCCTAAACCTAATTTTAGGGCTAGAGCAGGCTACAGATATCCATCATCATCAGAATGTAATCAGCTACGCCTCTGGGGATGTAGCTAAGGGCAGCATCTTATCTGCCATGTCAGCGCTTAACGAACAGTAACAACCTCTGTATTAACTGCAAGGCACAGTCCCTGCTGTTTCCCTGCTCGTTATCACATCCTTTCTTAAGAATTTCCACATTAAGGTGTTCAACATGGAAATATACCGGTCAATATTCAGCCCGAGGTGATTAGCATTTGCTTAAATGTTGACCACCGCAGGCAGAATCACTACTACTACTACTTAACATTTCTAGAGCGCTACTAAGGTTACGCAGCGCTGTACAAATTAGTAATTAAGGACGGTCCCTGCTCAGAAGAGCTTACCATCTAAGGACAAAATGTCAAGTTGGGGTAGTCTAGATTTCCTGAGTAGAAGTGTTGTGATTAGGTGCCGAAAGCGACATTGAAGAGGTGGGCTTTGAGCAATGATTTGAAGATGGGTAGGGAGGGGGCCTGGTGTATGGGCTCAGGGAGTTTGTTCCAAGCATGGGGAGAGGCGAGGCAGAAAGGGCAGAGCCTAGAGTTGGCGGTGGTGGAGAAGGGTACTGAAAGGAGGGATTTGTCTTGAGAGCGGAGGTTACGGGTAGGAACGTAAGGGGAGATGAGGGTAGAGAGGTAAGGAGGGGCTGCAAATCGAGTGCATTTGTAGGTTAGTAGGAGAAGCTTGAACTGTATGCGGTATCTGATTGGGAGCCAGTGAAGTGACTTGAGGAGGGGGGTGATATATCGGTCAAGGTGGAAGATAAGACGTGCGGCAGAGTTCTGGATGGACTGAAGGGGGGATAGGTGGCTAAGTGGGAGGCCGGTGAGGAGTAGGTTGCAGTAGTCAAGGCGAGAGGTAATGAGAGAGTGGATGAGAGTTCGGGTGGTGTGCTCAGAGAGGAAGGGGCGAATTTTGCTAATGTTGTAGAGGAAGAAGCGACAGGTCTTGGCTATCTGCTGGATATCCAATGTTGGGGTCACGTCCAGGCACTGACATTGAATATTGTAAGGAATATGCCGAAAGGAAGAGGGACCCCAGCTACCCACCGGGGAAAAGAGAGCCGGAGGGTAAGAGGGAAGACCCTAGGGATGCTCAGGTTTTGCCCAAAAGGGACATAAAGATGGGAAACTACAACTCCCAGAAGGCCACAGGAGAGCTCCGGAGGAGGAGAAGTAGGGTGCAGTACCAAGGAGCTCCAGAAGAGGGCCGCCAGGAGAAGGGAAAAGCTGATTCCCCCACCTGGTGGAAGAGGTGGTGGACCCGGTGGCAGGAGAAGGTAAAGCAGCCTAGCAGAGTTAATGAAGAAAAGTGTAATCAGCTGGAAAAGGGGTGGGGTGAGGAGAAAATGGACTGGACTAATGAAGGAGAGGGAGAGAATGAACCAGAGAGGATGGAGCTAGAGAGAGAGGAGCTGGTCTTAGAGGAACCCATGGAGCTCTTGGCTATGGCTCAGCCAGCACTGAAGGTATAGGGGAGAGGCCTGGGTCAAAGCGGGAGGAGGTCAGGAGAATAGAGACTGACCTAGAGGGTGGGACCCAAGGCTTTGAGCCCGCGCAAAGCCTAGCTCCATTGAACTGTGCTGAGAGAAGCCTGGCTGTAATTGGACTGTGTTAGAAACAGCCTGACTTTATTGAACTGTGCTGAGAGAAGCCTGGCTGTAATGGGACTGTGTTAGAAACAGCCTGACTTTATTGAGCTGGGCTGAGAGAAGCCTGGCTGTACTTGGACTGTGTTTGAAACAGCCTAGCTCCATTGAACTGTGCTGAGAGAAGCCTGGCTGTAATTGGACCGTGTTAGAAACAGCCTGACTTTATTGAACTGTGCTGAGAAAAGCCTGGCTGTAATGGGACTGTGTTAGAAACAGCCTGACTTTATTGAGCTGGGCTGAGAGAAGCCTGGCTGTACTTGGACTGTGTTTGAAACAGCCTAGTTCCATTGAACTGTGCTGAGAGAAGCCTGGCTGTAATGGGACTGTGTTAGAAACAGCCTGAATTTATTGAACTGTGCTGAAAGAAGCCTGGCTGTAATTGTACTTGGTAAACCAGCCGAGGAGCTGTTGAAGGAAAGGGTCTTGGGTTGCCAATCCCAAAGACAGGCCCAAGAAAGAAGAAGAAACACACAAAGAGGAAAACAGAGAGCTCGGTGCGGATGGTGAGGAGGCCTCACGGCCTTAGCCAGCAGGAGCCTTGTTTACAAGTGGTGTCAGGAGTGGGATCTTGCTGCAGGACCTGTCGCTAGAGGAGGCTGGGACCTGACCTGACTGGACGAGAAGCCCCACGAGAGGGTCGACGCTGAGAAAGGCGCAGACCCATCTTGGGTTCCGGTAAGCGGGCCCAACTGGGGGGAAGGGGGGGGAGGTGTTAGAGGGATCAGAGAAAGAGTCCAACTTAAGTGAGGTAATCGCACTTGGAGGTGGTTCTCTGTTGTTTTTCCCCCAGGTGGCAGTGCCAGTGCCGTGATGGACCCCAAGGAGATCGTCGGGTGGATGACTCTCCAGTTCCAAAAACAGCAGGAGCTGACGGCCAAGATAGTCGAGGACTCTCTGATGGCGGCCCGGGATCAGCAGCAACCAGTACTCAACATGCTACAAGACTTTTTCCAGAGAGGGGCTAACGTTCCCCGGGAGGGGGAAACCGGAGCAAACGGACACGGGCCCGGAGGAGGCGGTGCGGTAGGACATGTCTCCATGAATGCACTTAACTGGGGGAAGTTGTCCGAGCAGGATAATGTGGACGATATTTTGACAGCATTTGAGAGGGTGGCTGGGGCGGCTGGGTGGTCACAAGAGCAGTGGGCCATGAGATTGGTGCCTCCTCTATCCGGGGAGGCTTTGGCAGCCTTTAGGGATTTGTCTCCGGAAGAGGCTGCCAACTATGGAAGGTTGAAAGAAGCTATCAAAGACAGATATGGACTCAGTACACAAGCTTACAGACGTAAGTTTAGAGCCACCAAATGGGAAAAGGGGGCCCCCCCTAAAGCGGTAGCAAATAAGCTAATGGATTTAGTGAAAAAATGGTTGGAGCCCGAGCGACACAACCTGCATGAGGTACTGCAAGAATTAGTAGTGGAGCAATTCCTCCAGGGTCTGCCCGACGAAATTAGGGCCGAATTAATAAAGAGGGGGTGTAAGACGGTAGAGGGGGTGACATCGGGTTTGGAATGTTACCTGGAAGCCCAGCAGTGGGGCGGACCAGAGCGGGAGGGAGGCAGGACTCGGGTGTTAGAAAAAGGGGGCCCGAAAGTTTCCCTAATTAAGCCGGAGACCCCCGCGGGGAGTAAAAAGACCGAGGTAGAAGCCGGCCCGAGTAGAAAGGCTATTCCTTTTGGGAGCAAAGGGTGTTTTAAGTGTGGTAGGGTAGGCCATTTCAAAAAGGATTGCCAGTGGCGGGAGGGTTGGATCTCTCAGGTAGAAAAAGGAGTTAGGCCCAGGTACCTAACTCAAGTTAAGGTGGAAGGAGTACCCATCACTGCCATGTTAGACTCTGGGGCAGACCAATCCATGATCTCTCGGAGGCTGTGGCAACAGATAAGAAAGAGGAGGGCCCCGGGCAGGGAGACCTATGATGGAGGGGTGTCTATCCAATGTATTCATGGGGCTAGGACCCGTTATCCACTCCAGCGGGTCAACTTACAGGGGCCCACCGGAGAGCTAGAGCTGGCCATGGCCGTCCTACCCAGATTGCCGCATGAGATGATTTTAGGGAGGGATTGGCCCTCATTTATAGAGTGTATGGGGGAGAGAAAAGTGTTGGTCACTACCCGGGCCCAGGCTCTCCGCGAGGTAGATGCAGAAACAGAGAGAATAGGGGGGATTTTTCCTTTTCAGGGAGATGTTTTGTGCGAACCGGGCTGGGAAAACAAAAGGAAAGCCTTGAAAAAAAAGGAGCAGAAGGGTAGAAGGGAGGCTCTTCAGCGGGCTCAGAGGGAGAGTTACCTGCCGGTGGCCCCGGAAGAATTGAGGGAGCAGTTTCCCCAATTTCATAGGGAGCAGGCCACGGACCCTACCTTAGAGTATGCCTGGGAAAGGGCGCGCCAGGGAGAAGGGCAGGTAGCTCCGGGGTTCCTGATAGAAGGGAACATCCTATATAGAAGGGTGCCAAATTGGGAGCACGCGGGTGGAGGGAAACAGTTGGTGGTACCCCGAGCTTTTCGTCCGCTGGTGGTAAGGCTGGCCCACGACCATCCTCTGAGCGGACATAATGGCTCCCAGGCCACCCTGACCCAAATATTGGCAAGGTTTTATTGGCCGGGCATATATGGGGAGGTGGAAAAATACTGCAAGTCCTGCCCCAGATGTCAGAAGGTATCAGACAGATTCCCTCCTAAAGCCCCATTAAAGCCGCTGCCACGGGTAGAACAACCGGTGAGGAGAATAGCCATGGATATTGTGGGGCCAGTCACAAGGTCCCAGAGAGGGTATCTCTATGTGTTAGTAGTTATGGACATGGCCACCAGGTATACATGGGCCCTGCCCTTAAGGAACACTTCGGCCAAGGGTATTGCCTGGGAACTCATAAAAATTTTTTGTGAGGTAGGTTTTCCCCAAGAAGTTTTGACAGACCGGGGTTCCAACTTTATGTCCCATACCTTAAGACAAGTATGGGAGGCCTTTGGGATAAAGCATGTACGTACGGCAGCTTACCATCCCCAAACCAATGGGATGGTGGAACGCTTTAACAGGACCTTAAAGGGGATGCTAAAAAAAGCCTTGGGGGAGGATAGGACCGGGTGGGACCAACTTTTACCCTTTGTGCTTTATGCCTACCGGGAGAAGGTGCAAGACTCCTTAGGAGTTTCACCGTACGAGTTAATGTTTGGCAGAAGACCCAGGGGTATATTAGATATCGTACAGGAACACTGGTTACCTCCGGAAACCAGCGAGCAGTCCGTGGGCGAATATTTGCAGGATCTAAGGGGCAGATTGGGTAGGATGCAGGAGTATGCCCAGGACCGTCTAGAACAGAGCCAAGAACAACAAAAGGGATATTACGATAGAGGGACGCTGGACAGGGAGTTTGCCGCCGGGGATAGGGTCCTCATCTTAATCTCGGAAGATCCTCATAGGTTCGCCTCTAGATGGAAAGGACCCTGGGTGGTGAAGAGGAGACTCGGTCCCCTCATGTATGAGGTGGCTAATGAGAGGGGTCGGGTCCAGACGTTTCACGTTAATCTTATGAAACCTTGGGTAGCTAGGGTAGGGTTTCAAACGCGGGGGGAAGAAAAGGAAGGAGAGGAGTTAGGGCCTCAAATAAGAGAGATTTTCAAACCCTGCGAGCCCGGAGTGAACCCTCGGTTACCCCAGGGGCAACAAAAAGAGATAGGAAGGCTCTTAGAGCGCTTTAAAGATGTTTTGACAGCATGCCCGGGGAGTACCCACCTAGTAGAGCATGACATTGTAACTGAACAGGGTAAGATAGTAAGGCAAAGGCCCTATAGACTCTCACCAATGAAAAGGAGGGAAGTCATTAAACAAGTGCAGGAAATGTTGGACTTTGGGGTAATTGAGGAATCCCATAGTCCCTGGTCTAGCCCGGTGGTGTTGGTGCCAAAACCCGAAGGGGAGTGGAGATTTTGTATTGATTTCCGGCAGCTTAATACTATCTCTCAAGCTGATGCCTACCCTATGCCTTATATTGAAGAGTTGGTAGACAGGTTGGGGTCAGCCCAGTATCTTACCACTTTAGATTTAACAAAAGGGTACTGGCAGATTCCCCTTTCCCCCGGAGCCCAAGCAAAGACCGCTTTTAGTACCCCGATAGGCTTGTACCAATTCAAAAGGCTGCCCTTTGGCCTAAATTCGGCGGCGGCGAGCTGCCAACGATTGCTTGACCAAGTCCTCAGACCACATCAGACATATGCCGCGGCCTATATGGATGATGTGGTAGTACACAGTGAGGACTGGAACAATCATTTGAAACAGGTAGGGGCAGTGCTGCAATCGTTTAGGGAGGCTGGCCTTACCCTTAACCCAAAGAAATGTTACTTTGCCCAGTATAGGGTGAAGTATTTGGGGTATAATGTAGGCCGGGGGGAGGTGCGACCCTTACTGAATAAAGTCAAAAGCATCCAAGACTTTCCACGACCCCATCGGAAAAAACAATTGCGTAGGTTCCTAGGTATGGTGGGGTATTACCGGAGATTCATCCCGCACTTTTCTGTAATGGCTACTCCCTTAACGGACATGTTGAAGGGTAAGAGCCCGGACCAGCTGAGGTGGGGGGAGGCGGAGTTGCGAGCGTTAGAGCAGATGCAGCAGGCCCTGTGCCATGAACCGGTGTTGAAGGCCGTGGATTTCGAAAAACCCTTCATCCTACAAACGGATGCGTCGGGGAGGGGGCTAGGGGCAGTGCTGTCTCAGGAACATGAAGGGGCAGAACATCCCGTGCTGTATCTAAGCCGTAAACTCCTACCTCATGAGAACCATTACTCCACCATAGAGAAGGAGTGTTTAGCTATTAGGTGGGCAATACAAGAGTGTACGGTCTATCTCGAAGGGAGGCAATTTAAGCTAGTAACGGACCATGCCCCACTGAAGTGGCTAAATTTAATGAAAAATAACAATGGAAGGCTAATGAGGTGGTATTTAGCACTACAACCCTTCCAATACACAGTGGAGCATCGTCCGGGGAGATGTTTGGGAAATGTGGATGCCCTATCCCGGGTAGACGAGGATAAGGAAGAAAAGGGGGAAGAATTGGGGAGTAAAAGCTTAAGGGAGGGGGTATGTAAGGAATATGCCGAAAGGAAGAGGGACCCCAGCTACCCACCGGAGAAAAGAGAGCCGGAGGGTAGGAGGGAAGACCCTAGGGATGCTCAGGTTTTGCCCAAAAGGGACATAAAGATGGGAAACTACAACTCCCAGAAGGCCACAGGAGAGCTCCGGGGGGAGGAGAAGTAGGGTGCAGTACCAAGGAGCTCCAGAAGAGGGCCGCCAGGAGAAGGGAAAAGCTGATTCCCCCACCTGGTGGAAGAGGTGGTGGAACCGGTGGCAGGAGAAGGTAAAGCAGCCTAGCAGAGTTAATGAAGAAAAGTGTAATCAGCTGGAAAAGGGGTGGGGGGAGGAGAAAATGGACTGGACTAATGAAGGAGAGGGAGAGAATGAACCAGAGAGGATGGAGCTAGAGAGAGAGGAGCTGGTCTTAGAGGAACCCATGGAGCTCTTGGCTATGGCTCAGCCAGCACTGAAGGTATAGGGGAGAGGCCTGGGTCAAAGCGGGAGGAGGTCAGGAGAATAGAGACTGACCTAGAGGGTGGGACCCAAGGCTTTGAGCCCACGCAAAGCCTAGCTCCATTGAACTGTGCTGAGAGAAGCCTGGCTGTAATTGGACTGTGTTAGAAACAGCCTGACTTTATTGAACTGTGCTGAGAGAAGCCTGGCTGTAATGGGACTGTGTTAGAAACAGCCTGACTTTATTGAGCTGGGCTGAGAGAAGCCTGGCTGTACTTGGACTGTGTTTGAAACAGCCTAGCTCCATTGAACTGTGCTGAGAGAAGCCTGGCTGTAATGGGACTGTGTTAGAAACAGCCTGACTTTATTGAACTGTGCTGATAGAAGGCTGGCTGTAATGGGACTGTGTTAGAAACAGCCTGACTTTATTGAGCTGGGCTGAGAGAAGCCTGGCTGTACTTGGACTGTGTTTGAAACAGCCTGACTTTATTGAGCTGGGCTGAGAGAAGCCTGGCTGTACTTGGACTGTGTTAGAAACAGCCTGACTTTATTGAGCTGGGCTGAGAGAAGCCTGGCTGTACTTGGACTGTGTTAGAAACAGCCTGACTTTATTGAGCTGTGCTGAGAGAAGCCTGGCTGTAATTGGACTGTGTTAGAAACAGCCTGAATTTATTGAACTGTGCTGAAAGAAGCCTGGCTGTAATTGTACTTGGTAAACCAGCCGAGGAGCTGTTGAAGGAAAGGGTCTTGGGTTGCCAATCCCAAAGACAGGCCCAAGAAAGAAGAAGAAACACACAAAGAGGAAAACAGAGAGCTCGGTGCGGATGGTGAGGAGGCCTCACGGCCTTAGCCAGCAGGAGCCTTGTTTACAATATCCATTTTTTTTTTTGTAATTTGCAAAAAATATTTCACAAGCAGCATATACTTGTTACAGAAAAGCAGAGATATAACGTAAGAAGCGGAAGGGGAAAAAAACAGGAACAGAAGAAACCCAATGAAAATAATACAATCTCTTTCTTAGACCCCTGAACAGAAAGGGGGTGTCCCAGAAAACTAAGTAGAGAAATTAAGGTTAACATTTCAAGGTATAAGCTATAAATCCTCAAGAAATAATGATATAAATTCAACTTGTTATTAATACCGCTAGAGATTTTCTTAAGGTCCAGCAAGGCTCTAAGTTGAGCTGGAACAAAAAAGGCACACTTGATACCCAAAGAACGAACTAAGGGGTCCTTTTGCCAAGCTGTGGGAAAAAACTACTACTACGACTATAAATCATTTCTATAGCGCTACCAGTCGTACGCAGCGCTTCACAATTGAACATGAAGAAAAGACAGTCCCTGCTCAAAAGAGCTTACAATCTAAATCAGGACAGACAGACAGGACCAATAAGGATAAGGGTAGAAGGACACATAGGAATGATTCTAAATGGAATGTTGCTACTATTGGAGATTCTAGATGGAATGTTAATGTTGCTATTCCGCTAGCAGCATTCCATGTAGAAGCCTGCCCTTGCAGATCAGCAACACGGCCGCGCAGGCTTCTGTTTCTGTGAGTCTGACGTCCTGCACGTACGTGCAGGACGTGAGACTCACAGAAACAGAAGCCTGCGCGGCCGTGTTGCTGATCTGCAAGGGCAGGCTTCTACTACTACTATAAATCATTTCTATAGCGCTACCAGTCGTACGCAGTGCTTCACAATTGAACATGAAGAAAAGACAGTCCCTGCTCAAAAGAGCTTACAATCTAAATCAAGGTCCTGCACTAGTGGTGCGGGCTGTTTCTCTCGCACGCCAGGGCCCTTTTTTTACTGCAGCGGGTAAAAAGCCCCCAGACATACATGGCTATGCGGTAAGATCCACCGATCCAACGTAAGTCCCCACACCCAGCAACACAGCATAACCAATGATCGTACTGAACAATTTACAATTTTCATTCCCTTCGACCCCGCCTGATTCAGACCTACCTCATTTGACCACAATATAACCTTGTATTTCTTATCAACCGAATTGGCAAACGCCTTTACGGTACTATGGAAGCCACATTGAGCCTGCAAATAGGTGGGAAAATGTGGGGGTATAAATGTAACAAATAAATAAATAAGAGAACTCTTACCGTATGGCCATGCGGTGTGGAGCCCTTACTGCCACCCATTGAGGTGGCGATAAGGGCTCCCGCGCTAACTGAACTGTAACCGGGCAGCAAGCGGCGATGGCCAATTACTTCTGGGTTACGACTGCGCAAGCCATTTCCAGGGGGTTTCTTTTTCCCCTGGAAATGGTACACACAGGGTGGGACCTCTGCTAGTGGCTGTATTGGGCTGGCAGTAGTCCCTGAAGAGCAAGTGGTAAGCCCATGTTGGAGAAAGGGGAATGGGACTTGATATACCACCTTTCTGAGGTTTTTGCAACTACATTCAAAGCAGTTTACATAGATTCAGGTACTTCTTTTGTACCAGGGGCAATGGAGGGTTAAGTGATTTGCCTAGAGTCACAAGGAGCTGCAGTGGGAATTGAACCCAGTTCCCCAGAATCAGAGGCTGCTGCACTAACCACTAGGCTACTCCTCCACTAGCAACATTCCATGTAGAAGCCTGCCCTTGCAGATCAGCATGCAGGCTTCTGTTTCTGTGCAGGACGTCAGACTCACAGAAATAGAAGCCTGCGCGGCTGCATTGCTGATCTGCAAGGGCAGGCTTCTACATGGAATGTTGCTAGTGGAATAGCAACATTAACATTCCATGTAGAATCTCAAATAGTAGCAACAGAATCTCAATAGTGGCAACATTCTGTCTAGAATCTCCAATAGTAGCAACATTCCATGCAGAATCTCAAATAGTAGCAACAGAATCTCAATAGTGGCAACATTCCATCTAGAATCTCCAATAGTACCGGTAGCAACATTCCATGCAGAATCTCAAATAGGGAAAGGGAAATGGGACTTGATATACCGCCTTTCTGAGGTTTTTGCAACTACATTCAAAGCGGTTTACATATATTCAGGTACTTATTTTGTACCAGGGGCAATGGAGGGTTAAGTGACTTGCTCAGAGACACAAGGAGCTGCAGTGGGAATTGAACTCAGTTCCCCAGGATCAAAGTCCACTGCACTAACCACTAGGCTACTCCTCCACTCCTACTGCTTCTCTGGAAAAGGGCCCCTTAATACTTGCGGGAGTAAGCTTACAAAAAAAAATAGCACCCAAACTGTTTGTCTCAGTACACTTTGCAAAAATGTTACTTCTTTTATCTTGAGTCACCTTAGTGACACTACTACTACTTATCATTTTTATAGCGCTACTAGACATACGCAGCGCTGTACACTTGAACATGAAGAGACAGTCCCTGCTCGACAGAGCTTACAATCTAATCAGGGCAGAAAAACAAGAGATAACGGAATATTAAAGTGAGGATGATATATCCACAGTTTCGGTCCAGAAAAAGTCATTTGTGAATTATGAAAATACATTTTCATCACAGCATTGCAATCTTATGCAAATAAAGTAGCTCTTTCCTGGACATCATTTAACAAATTCTCCAAAACTGCAGATAAATCTTTCAAAGCATTATCATCTTGAACTTGCAGTTGATGTACCTCAGCAGGTCCCACTGAAGATTTCGGGGTATTTGGTAAGTAAAAAATCTCGTTAAATAGAGGAATAGCATTTAGAGGAAACTTCAAAACCTCAGCAAGATATTTCTTGAAGTATTCAACAGGATCTAAACCAACTGCCTTAGGAAAATTAAGCACACATATATTCAATCTTGTATTAAAAATTTCAAGTAGTTCAAATTTTAGTTGAATCAAAGTTCTCTCATTAATTATTGTAGAGACGGAATCCTTAAGTTCTTTAATTTCAGATTGAGTTTGTTGAAAGAACCCCGTGCCATCTTACTTTCTCTATAGTTTGCCAAACCAGAAATCTCAGTTCAAACTTTATTCAAATTCAGCTGTTCCAGAGACCTCCAAATATCCTCCAGGGTCACCGCTGCAGGCTTAGGCGAGCTAGCCGCTTAGCAGTTACTCCTTCGACGCACTTGCCTCTCATGCCGCGGGATACCGATGCAATGACTTACCGCTACTGGGTCACCCACAGACAAGGTGCAAATCACTGCTGGGCATGGCGGTTGTGGATACTGGAGGGGACAGAGATACATCTTGCCCCAGTTGTACGGCCACTCCCTCATCCAAACTCACAGCAGGGACCTCTTCTCTCGGTTGATCCTGAGGTTGTCTGGAAGAAACCGTTCCGAAGTTTGCTGCACAGGCGAAGAGTTTTGAATATCATAGTAACTTAGTAAATGACGGCAGATAAAGACCTGTATGGCCCATCCAGTCTGCCCAACAAGATAAACTCATTTTACGTGGTATGTGATACTTTCAGTGGCGTACCAAGGGGGGGCGGTCCGCCCCGGGTGCACACCACTGGAGGGGTGCCGTGCGCCTGTCAGCTCTTTGTTTTCATGCTCCCTTTGCCCCGGAACAGGTTACTTCCTGTTCCAGGGCAGAGGGAGCATGAAAATGAAGAGCCGGCAGGCGCGTGGCACCCCCCCCCAGCGGCTTGCACCCTGGGGGGTTCTTTCGCCGGGGGATTGGGGGTTCTTTCGCCGGGGGGGGCATCGCCCTGTTCTGGGGGGGGGGGCGCATCAGCGATCCGCCACGGTTGTCAGCCCCCCTAGGAACGCCACTGGATACTTTATATGTATACCCGAGTTTGATTTGTCCTTGCCTTTCTCAGGGCACAGACCGTAAAAATCTACCCAGAACTGTTAAAAGTTCTGAAGATTTTGGAATCCTAAAGAGTTACAAGATTCTGGAATCCCAATTAGTAGCAACATTCCATGTAGAACCCCAAATAGTAACATAGTAAATGACAGCAGACCTGTACAGTCCATCCAGTCTGCCCAACAAGATAAACTCATTTTACATGCTTTGTGATACTTTATATGTATATCAGAGTTTGATTTGTCCTTGCCTTTCTCAGGGCATAGACCGCAGAAGTCTGCCCAGAACTGTTTTCTTATTAAAAGTTCTGAAGATTCTGGAATCCCAATTAGTGGCAACATTCCATGTAGAACCCCAAATAGTAACATAGTAAATGACAGCAGACCTGTACGGTCCATCCAGTCTGCCCAACAAGATAAACTCATTTTACATGGTATGTGATACTTTATACCAGAGTTTGATTTGTCTTTGCCTTTCTCAGGCCACAGACCGTAGAAGTCTGCCCAGCACTGTTCTTGTACTAAGTTCTGAAGCTAACATCGAAGCCCCTTAAAATTTACATTCCAGCCCATCCCTATTAGTCAAGATCAGGGTATAGACCATAGACGTCTGCCAGCTCCCGTTTTGTTTCCAATTACCGACGTCCAAACTCCGCTAAGATTCCACGGAACCATGTCCTTTCATTTGGTGTGAGGCATAATGGCCAAGCAAACAAAAGCAAAAAGCAGAAAATGCTGAGCAGGTATAGCGTTCCAAATTAGTGTGTCGCCATCTTGGCCGCTCTCCCAGATGAATATCCAGTTCTAACTATAATTGTTCTGGTTACTGGAGGCCCTGGACGAATACTGGCTGGGATCCCTCCCTCTCCCAAGATCCAAATCTCCCTCCCTCCCACTCCTGGCATGAAGAAGGACCGACAAAGCCTCCCTCCCCCCTTCCACCTCTGTAGGCCCACCCCCCAGACCTACTTAGTAGAGTCCTGCTGGTCTAGTGGAGTCCAAAGGGCAGGAGCTATGCCCACTCTCTCTCTTGTCCATCACAGTTCCTTTTACAAAATGGCTGCCGCGACCACTAGCGGTACCCTCACTTTGAATATTGGGTAGATAGAGTGAAATGCTATTAAAGGTGCTACAAATCTGTACACTAAGCTAGTATTCTGTAATAGCTAATTTGTTCGCCAAATGCATTACAGAATACTAGTGTAAGTCAATAGTTACGTGTCAACATTTAGGTGTACTCATTTACGACGTATTAAGAGCAGCCATAAATGTGCACGCCTAAATGTGGTATCCTGGGCATACAATTGACAGCATTCTGTAATGTCGCATGCATTGCTTGATGACACGCCCATGGCCTGCCTGTGCCCCTCCCACATAAACGCCTCCTTGCAGCTGTGTACCAGAATACTTAGGCGACAAGTTACAGAGTAGCATCTAAGTACACTTTTGGCCGTACCTACCTTTACACTTCCAATTCGGCACAGAACCACTACTGAAGCATGGAAGTTACACAGCAAATTGGTGCCTAATTTTTGGTACATTATATACAATAGGAGCTTCGTGTGTACTAACAGTTAATGTCCTATTGTGCTGTTAGTATTCTTTTAAGCCATATTAAGCACCTAGTACACCTTAGTAAATAGGCCCTGAGGTGTCTTAAGAACATCAGATACATTGCCCAGCATCCTGTCTCTGACAGTGACCAGCAGGGCTACCGAAAGACAAAGTTGGGCCTGAGGCAAATAATGTTAAGGGGCCTGCCAGTGCCACCCCCCTCCCCCCACTGCCACTGCAGCCTCCCACCTCGGTCCTCTACTTGCCTGGAGTCATTGAATGGCAGGCAGCAACGATCAAGAGACACTGCACTGCTAGCCAAGGGTCCTTCTTCCTGCCAAGTCCCGCCTCCTGTGAAGTAACTTCCTGTTTCTGCATTGGCGGGACAAGGCAGGAAGAAGGACCAGTGGCCAGCAGAGTGGTTTCTCTCGATCATTGCTGCCTGCCATTTAATAACTAAATTGATTGCTCTTCTTTTCTAATTCCATTATATCTTTTTTGAGATACGGTGATCAGAACTGAACGCAATACTCAAGGTGCGGTCACACCATGGAGCAATACAAAGGCATTATAGTATTTTCTGTCTTATTCACCATCCCTTTCCTAATAATTCCTGGCATCCTGTTTGCTTTTTTGGCCACCGCCGCCGCACACTGAGCAGAAGATTTCAGCATATTATCTATAACACCACATACCTTGGCTAGCAGGGGTCCACAACCCCCGCCAGCTGAAGCCTTTCTCCAGCGCTGTTCTCTGCGCATTGCCTTCCCTGCTTCCCTGCACTGAAGAAAAAGATCTAGGTGTCTACATAGTATAGTGGGTTTTTTTCTTAGTTAATTCATAGTTTGTCCTCCTTCAACTTTGACGCGTTCACGATATCTTTGATACCACTGAGCTGTTGTTTCAATGAATTCTAGGTTTCATTAATTAAGAGCTCAACTGTTTTGTGAGCTCAATGTCCTGGAGCTCCATCCATTTGAAAAATAACGTACTCAGAAATGTCTCAAATATCAGGCAGAAGCTTCTGCTGCTGTAGGATGTTTTTGGGAAAAAAAAGTTGGGGGAGGACCTGGTTGAGGACCTTTGATTTAGTGCCTTCACCTCTCTTAAGGGCCCTTTTACTAAGGTGCGTAGGCACCTACACGTCTACAACGCACATCAAATTAGAACTACCACCTAGCTACTGTGTGCCCCGGGCAGTAATTCTAATTTTTACATGCGTCCAATACGCCCGGTTAACGTGTGAGACCTTACCTCTAAGTCAATGGGTGGAAATAAAGTCTCAGGCCCAAAATGGATGCGTGGCAATTTTTATTTTGCTGCATGTCCATCTTCAGCCAAAAAAAGGCCTTTTTGGCAGGTACGCTGAAAAATGGACCTGCGTGTGTCCAATACACACGCCTACATCAGCGCAGGCCATTTTTCGGCATACCATAGTAAAAGGGCCCCTTAATCCTTTTAGATCGGGGTGGGCAACTCTGGTCCTTGAGGACCACCAATTAGTCAGCATTTTAGGACATCTCTAACGAATATATAAAATAGATATTGCGTGCACAGTTCCTCCTTATTTTGTAACTCTACCTCATGCGTATTCCTTAGGGATTTCCCCAAAACCTGACTGGTTAGTGGCTCTTGAAGCCTGCAGTTTGCCCACCCCTTTTGTAACCCTAGTGGTTAGGGTGGTGGACTTTGGTCCTGAGGAACTGAGTTCAATTCCCACTTCAAGCACAGGCAGCTCCTTGTGACTCTGGGCAAGTCACTTAACCCTCCATTGCCCCATGTAAGCTGCATTGAGCCTGCCATGAGTGGGAAAGCGCAGGGTACAAATGTAACAAAAATAAAATAGATACTCTTGGAGATTCTACATGGAATGTTGCTACTATTGGAGATTCTACATGGAATGTTGCTATTCCACTAGCAACATTCCATGTAGAAGGCTGCGCAGGCTTCTGTTTCTGTGAGTCTGATGTCCTGCATGTACGTGCAGGACGTCAGACTCACAGAAGCAGAAGCCTGCGCAGCCACATTGGTGATCTGCAAGGGCCGACTTCTACATGGAATGTTGCTAGTGGAATAGCACCATGTAGAATCTCCAATAGTAGCAACAATGGAGGAGTGGCCTAGTGGTTAGGGTGGTGGACTTTGGTCCTGAGGAACTGAGTTTGATTCCCACTTCAGACAGAGGCAGCTCCTTGTGACTCTGGGCAAGTCACTTAACCCTCCATTGCCCCATGTAAGCCGCATTGAGCCTGCCATGAGTGGGAAAGCGCAGGGTACAAATGTAATAAAATAGATACTATTGGAGATTCTACATGGAATGTTGCTATTCCACTAGCAACATTCCATGTAGAAGACTGCGCAGGCTTCTGTTTCTGTGAGTCTGACGTCAGACTCACAGAAACAGAAGCCTGCGCGGCCACACTGGTGATCTGCAAGGGCCAACTTCTACATGGAATGTTGCTAGTGGAATAGCAACATTCCATGTAGAATCTCAAATAGTAGCAACAGTGGAGGAGTGGCCTAGTGGTTAGGGTGGTGGACTTTGGTCCTAAGGAACTGAGTTCGATTCCCTCTGCAGGCACAGGCAGCTCCTTGTGACTCTGGGCAAGTCACTTAACCCTCCATTACCCCATGTAAGCTGCATTGAGCCTGCCGTGAGTGGGAAAGCACTGGGTACAAATGTAACAAAAAAAATGGCTGCCTTTCCTATTGGAAGGCTCTGTAGGAGCTTATGGTGCTAGAAATTTGCTTCTCTAATCCTCCATTAATTCTTGGTTTTAGCCAGCCTGTTCTTCCCCAGTTCGCAGACGACGACAGCCAGGCTTCGTAACTTTCTATATGATTGCTGCATGTCGATTTAATACAAATATAATGCAATGTAATTTTATTCAGCATCTTTCAGATAAATGTATCCCAAAACACTTTACAGCTGCTGTGGGAAATGCAAAGTAATTCAGTAAATGACAGAGGCAGGAAGAACAGAAGGACAGGAGATAGAGTGAGCAAACCAAACGCTAGAATCCTGTGCTGTGTAAAGACTTCAATTAGAGTAATGGAGCAGATTGAAAGGTGAGGGAAATACACACAAACTGATCTTCAGCTGGGATTTAAAACTAGAGAGAGAGAGTAAGGAACTTGAAGGCAAAGACAGATGTTATACTGAATTTTAAGGCCAATGAAGGAATAGGTTGTCATCCAGCTGTGGAGAGAGGTTGTGAGGTGGAGCAGGGAAGAGGCAGGAGGGCATTCTACAAAGGGGTGTCTAATTGGAGCTTATTCTGTAATGGAAATTATTTATTTATTCATGTTTATTAAAACTTAATATTTTTCTTACATTTGTACCCTGTGCTTTCCCACTCATAGCAGGTTCAGGGCAGCTTACATAGAGGCATATTTTCAAAGCACTTAGCCTTCCAAAGTTCCATAGGTTTATATGGAACTTTGGAAGGCTAAGTGCTTTGAAAATATGCCTCATAGTAACATAGTAGATGACGGCAGAAAAAGACCTGCATGGTCCATCCAGTCTGCCCAAGACAAACTCATATGTGTATACCTTACCTTGAATTTGTACCTGTCCTTTTCAGGGCACAGACCATATAAGTCTGCCCAGCAGTATTTCCCGCCTCCCAACCACCAGTCCCGCCTCCCATCACCGGCTCTGGTACAGACCGTATAAGTCTGCCCTCCACTATCGTAGCCTCTCAACCACCAACCCCTCTTCCCCCCACCTGCTCCACCACCCAATTTCAGCTAAGCTCCTGAGGATCCATTCCTTCTGCACAGGATTCCTTTATGCATATCCCACGCATGTTTGAACTCTGTTACCGTTTTCATCTCCACCACCTCCCGCGGGAGGGCATTCCAAGCGTCCACCACCCTCTCCGTGAAGAAACACTTCCTGACATCTTTCCTGAGTCTGTCCCCCTTCAATCTCATTTCATGTCCTCTCGTTCTACCGCCTTCCCATCTCCGGAAAAGATTAGTTTGCGGATTAATACCTTTCAAATATTTGAACATCTGTATCATATCACCCCTGTTTCTCCAGGGTGTACATGTTCAGGTCAGCAAACCTCTCTTCATACGTCTTGGAATGTAAATCCCATACCATCCTCGTAGCTTTTCCTTGCACCGCTTCCATTATATATTCCATATTATATACAGGTACTTATTTCTACCTGGAACAATGGAGGGTTAAGTGACTTGCCCAGAATTACAGAGAGCTGCCTGTGCCTGCAGTGGGAATCGAACCCAGTTCCCCAGGGTCAAAGTCCACCACTCTAACCACTAGGCCACTCCTCATACTGCGTAACTATTACAAAATAAAGCAGTTTACAAAAATACATGTTAAAAAATAAAAAAACAAATACAAATTTAAAAGAACTCATGTAAAAAAATAAGAAAGCCTCAAGCATTCATATCAAGCGTGTAGTTGGACTCAGCATGTAGTTGGACTCTGGAACTCGTTACCTTACGGAGTTTAAGGGGGGTTTGACAAGATTCCTGAAGGAAAAGTTAATTGAACATTATAATTTTTTTTTTTTTTTTGGGGGGGGGGGGGGTTGTCGAGTTCTTGAAGCCTGGATTGGCCGCTGTCGGAGACAGGATGCTGGGCTTGATGGTCTTTTCCCAGTATGACGGTGCTTATGTGCTAATTCACTCATTACCACATTCATATCTGAATTCAATCATTACCACATTCATAGCCCACATAATCTGCAGCATGTAACAAGTAATACATACATAAAATTCATAAAATAACATAAACTATGACCATCGTACATAAGTACATAATTATTGCTATACTGAGACAGACCGAAGGTCCATGAAGCTCAGCCTCCTGTTTCTGACAGTGGCCAATCCAGGTCACAAGTACCTGGCAAGATCCTAAAACAGTACTGCTCACCGTGGTATTGGGCGTCCTGGTACTGCCGCGCCGGTCGTTAATACCAAGGGCGCGGCACCGCGGCACAGGAAAGAGAAATAGGAGAAGCGGCAAAATAAAAGGCGGCCGGGAAATCAGCTGATTAGATAGCCGGCTAGTAACGCGATAGGGAAAACAAAAGGAATCAGCTGATCTGAAAGCCGGCTAGAAATGCGATAGGGAAACAAAGAAAAGCAGGTTTTACCGTGTGGGGAACCACGTTGGAAACTCCTGCGCTGCTCTCTGCCCGTGATGATTGCGAGATGGCCGGCTCTGTGGAAAAAGCAAAATTTTAAAAAAGGAGCGACACCGCTACACCGCGATCGCGAACAAGGAAAGGGAAATGGCCGGCTTTTGTGAGAAACGGAGAAAATTTAAAAAAGGGAGGGAAATCAGCTGATCTGATAGCCGGCTAATACCGCGATTGAAACTCCCGCGCCGCTCGCTGCCAACAAGAGGCTCCCTAGCCCTCGTTGGCAGCTTTTATGCTTTACCCTGTAGCCCTGACCCTTCCGGCTTCCCAACCAACGGCAAGGGGGTCTCCTGCCGCGTCATCTCAATCGCCGATGGGGAAGCCGGAAAGGAAGGGTCGCTCTGACGCAGGAGCTGCCGGGCAGCAGCCGCCATGTTATGTGCGGCTGCTCGGCATGCCCCTTGCTGGCCTACCTAAAACAGTACAATACATTTTATGCTTCTTATCCTAGAAATAAGCAGTACATTTTCCCCAAGTCCATTTTAATAATGGTCTATGGATTTTTCCTTTAGGAAGCCATCCAAACCTTTGTTAAACCCTGCTAAGCTAACTGCTTTTACTACATTCCCTGGCAATGAATTCCACAGTTTAATTACACATTAAGTGAAGAAACATTTTCCGTGATTCATTTTAAATTTACTACTTTGTAGCTTCATCGCGTGCCCCCTAGTCCTAGTATTTTTGGAAAGAGTAAACAAACGATTCATGTCTACCTATTCCACTCCACTCATTATTTTATAAATCTCTATCATAGCTCCCCTCAGTCATCTTTTCTCCAAGCTGAAGAGCCCTAGCCACTTCAGCCTTTAGTCATAGGGAAGTCATCCCATCCCCTTTATCATTTTCGTTGCCCTTCTCTATACCTTTTCTAATTCCACTATATCTTTTTTGAGATGCGGCGACCAGAATTGAATGCAATATTTGAGGTGCGGTAGCACCATGGAGCGATACAAAGGCATCCTCATTTTTGTTTGCCATTCCTTTCCCAATAATACCTAACATTCTATTTGCTTTCTTAGCCGCCGACGCACACTGAGCAGAGGATTTCAATGAATCATCAACGACGACACCTAGATCCCTTTCCTGGTTGGTGACTCCTAACGTGAAACCTTGCATTACGTAGCTATAATTCGGGTTCCTCTTTCCCACATGCATCACTTTGCACTTGCTCACGTTAAACATCATCTTTCATTGAGATGCCAGTCTCGACAGGGTCCTCTGGCAAGTTTTCACAATCCTCTCACAATTTAACAACTGAATACTACATAACATAACTTCACAGAACTAACAACCAAATAACAAATATAATAACATTTAATTTGTTCGCTGCAAAATATACCCATTTATGCAACATACTCCAGAAAATAGTTAATCTCCCCCAAAAGCCTGCTGGAACAAAAAGAGTTTAAATTCTCTTTTAACCCCCCCACCCCTCCCCCAGTGCTTTAATTACTCTCGGCTTCTGTGGTAATGTGTTCCAGAGCGTAGGCCCTGCAGTTCTAAAAATGGCCAATTGATATTCCTCCAATCTCACCCTATGGAATGAGGGATCTTCCAGAAGTGGAGAGGAGTGGCCTAGTGGTTAGGGTGGTGGACTCTGGTCCTGGGGAACTGAGTTCGATTCCCACTTCAGGCACAGGCAGCTCCTTGTGATTCTGGGCAAGTCACTTAACCCTCCATTGCCCCATGTAAGCTGCATTGAGCCTGCCATGAGTGGGAAAGCACGGGGTACAAATGTAACAAAAAAAAAAAAAGTGGTAATCTGGCCAATCTCAAAGCTCTGCGGGGCTGGTGTGTCTTCAGATTTGTAGAAATAATGACCAAAATGTTAGAAACCAACAATAAGATTTTAAATTGTATTCTATACTCAATAGGAAGCCTGTTTAATATTTGATTAATATAAGAAAATTACTACAGTGAAACCTCGGTTTTCGTTGACTTTGGATTTCGACATTTTCGGTTTTCATCAAATTTGTTTCTGAAACGTTTGTCTCGATTTTCGTCTGTTGTCTCGGATTTCGTCGGCGTGCCCACCCTGCTAATTTTGCGTTCTCCCGCGGCGTTCTTCTGGGGCGTTCTCTTGTGGCGTTGTTTCTCGTTTTGCCCACACTGTTGATTTTGGTTCAGTGCCTCTGCATAAATGACTGTGGCTTGAAGATAAGAATTTCGTCGTTTTGCCCATGGCACCATAAAAGGTTTCTAGAGCCAGCAGGCAAAATACACAATTTAATAGTATTTATAATTTAATAATATTTAAGGACCCCTTTTACCAAGCTGCGGCAAAAGGGGTCCGGTGCTGGCATCAGCGGGTGTTTTACACGTGCACCGAGGCCGCCTTTTACCGCAGCTGATAAAAGGAAAGTCTCGACTTCCTGCAGGAAATGGCCATGCGGCAAGTAAAACACTTGCCACTCGGCTGTTTCGGAGGGGAACCCTTACGGTAAGAGCTCCCGTGTTAACCCAGCAGTAACCGCGCTGCGCACGGCACTGCCCGATTACTGCCAGGTACACTCCAGCGCTACAAAAATAAATTTTTGTAGCACTGGAAATGATGGCACGCTAGGGGTGGGAAGTACCACTGTGCTGCTGCGGTAGCTCAGCAATACTCCATGTGTAGGGAGCGGTAAGCTCGGATTGGGCTTACTGAGGGGCTTACTGAGGGGCCCAACCGTATTATCGAAATAAGATAGCCGGCTATCTTTCGTTTCAATAATACGGTTGGAGCCATCCAAATCTCAGCATTTTTGCCGGCTTTAGAGATGGCCGGCATCGGTTTCCGGTGATAATGGAAACTAATGCCGATGATCTCAAACCCGGCCAAATCCTAGCCATTTGGTTATGGGAGGAGCCAGCATTTGTAGTGCACTGGTCTCCCTCACATGCCAGGACACCAGCCGGGCACCCTATGGGGCACTGCAATGGACAATGGACAGTTCAAGCTTCTCCTACTAACCTATTATGCACTCAATCTGCAGCCCCTCAATACTTCTCTACCCTCATCTCCTCTTACGCTCCTACCCGTAACCTCCGCTCATAGGACAAATCCCTCCTCTCAGTACCCTTCTCCACCACCGCCAACTCCAGGCTCCGCCCTTTCTGCCTCGCCTCACCCTATGCTTGGAATAAATTCTCTGAGCCCATACGCCAAGCCCCCTCCCTGCCCATCTTCAAATCCTTACTCAAAGCCCACCTCTTCAATGTCACCTTCGGCACCTAACCATTATACTCCCATTCAGGAAATCTAGACTGCCCCAACTTGACATTTCATCCTTTAAATTGTAAGCTCCTTTGAGCAGGGACTGTCCTTCTTTGTTAAATTGTACAGCGCTGCGTAACCCTAGTGGCGCTTTAGAAATGTTAAGTAGTAGTAGTAGTACTTCAAAAATTGATCCCAGGTGCATAGCTCCTTTACCTTGGGTGCTGAGCCCCCCAAATTCCCCCCCCCCCCCAAAACCCACTCTCCACAACTCTACACCACTAGCATAGCCCTAAGGGATGAAGGGGGGCACCTACATGTGGGTACAGTGGGTTTTGGGGGGGGGGGGGGTTGGAAGGGCTCCCATTTACCACCACCCACTAAAACTGCTCCAGGGACCTGCATACTGGTGTCAGGGAGCTGGGTATGACATTTGAGGCTGGCAAAAAAATAATTTTTTATTTTTATTTTTTGGGTGGGAGGGGGTTGGTGACCACTGGGGCAGTAAGGGGAGGTGATCCCCGATTCCCTCCGGTGGTCATCTGGTCAATTGGGGCACTTTTTTGAAGATTGGTCCTAAAAATAAATGGACCAAGTGAAGCCGGCGAAATGCTCGTCAGAGCCGGCCATCTTTTTTACATTATCAGCTGAAGCCGGCCATCTCGTAACCACGCCCCGTCCCGCCTTCGCTACCCTGCCGAAACGCCTCCTTGAAGTTTGGCCGGCTCTGCGACGGAAAGCAGTTGGAGCCGGCCAAAATCGGCTTTCCATTATACTGATTTGGCCGGCTTCAGGAGATGGCCGGCCATCTCCCGATTTGTGTCAGAAAATGGCCGGCAATCTCTTTCGAAAATAAGCTGGACTGCCGCTTAGTAAAAGTACCCTAAAATTCTGCTCGCAAATGTCTCAAAGAATTTAAAGTAAAGAAAGAAGGTGGCATAATTTAGGGCCATTCCATATCATATCCTAAAATCATGGTACAAAGTTTGAAAAACCAAACGAGCAGAGGGAAACCAAACTACAGACGATGGAGAGAAGTACAAGAAGCACAGTGAGCCTTTTAAATTGGGTAGTGTCAGAAAATGTTTATTCATAAGGGACCCAATTTAGAAGACCCACTGTGTTTCTTGTACGTTACAAACTTTGAAAAAGCAACGAGCACAAACAGGCAGCCAGTGAAGTTTAATTCAAAGAGGAGTAAGTAACCCTCTCAGTACATCTGGCTGGCAACAGTAATCTAGCTGCTGCATTGTGTAATTATTTGCACTTCCTCATACAAAACTCCAAATGATGAATATGTCTCTTTTCAAAGTGGCTGATCCCAATGGATGTGCTGCAAACTACATGCAGTTTACAGTGGCCTTAAAGGTATTTTATAAAAGACTCTCCAGCTTATTTTCGAAAGAGAAAGATGCCCATATTTCGACCCAAATTTTACCTGATTTTACCTGTTTTTACTAAAGACTAGGTTGTTACAGGAGCTTATTTCCTGTACCGCAGCTGTCTGTTTCGACAGAATCGCTTGATTTTAAAGACATATCGAGGCTTTGGACCTACACATCTTGCCCATTTCACAATCAAACCCTGACCCCTGAGGCAGGCGTTGTTTAATGCCGAAACACGGCCCGTGTCGGGTCATCTGTTAATAAAAGACTCCTGTTGTCTCAGTCTTGAAGGCCCAGTGTTGCTTTCTTTGTTTGTATACAATACTCTTCAGCCCATATTCTATCATTGGTCAAAAAGCCCTGATTTAAATCATGCCTATTTTAATCATTTTAATGGTTATAATAAAAGACCACATATTCAGTTCTATATTATTTTATTATTATTATTAGCATTTGTATAGCGCTACCAGACGCACGCAGCGCTGAACACCTGACACAAAGAGAGACAGTCCCTGCTCAAAAGAGCTTACAATCTAAATAACACAGACAGACAAGACAGTAACGGGTGAGAAGGAAGGAAGGAAGGGACAAGGGGAGGGCAATTGAGTAGTGGCTAGGAGCTAAAAGCAGCAGTGACCCATAATTACAGCGTACTTATCTTTAGAACAGGGGCGTAGCCAGACAGCAGATTTTGGGTGGGCCTAAGCAAGAAGTGGGTGGGCACCAAGTGTTCTCTCCCCTCCCCCCATCAAAAAATATCTCAGCTGGCGGGACAATGCTTCTCTCCACCTTGGCAGCCTGCAGCTGGCATGCGCTGAAAAATGAGAATGCGCAGGTGCCGGTATCGTGGAGAGCAGCGTTTTTGTTACCATCAGGATGAAGTCTTCAGCTGGCCGAGCTTGGGATCCTCAACAGCCACCGCTAAACATGTGCTACTGTTGGGTGGGCCTGAGCCCTAACTGGATGGGCCTTGGCCCACCCAGGCCCACCTGTGGCTACGCCACTGCTTTAGAACATCCCGATGGTAACCCATTTCATCACCAGGCTTCATCAGGGATACAGACTGTGCCGAAAAGTGGCCTGCGCTGGTGTAGACACTTGTATTGGACACGCGCTGGTCCATTTTTCAGTGCACATGCAAAAAAAGGCCTTTTTTGGGGGGGGGGGGGGGGGGAAATGGACGTGTGGCAAAATGAGAATTGGCACGCATCCATTTTGGGCCTCAGACCTTACCGCCACCCATTCACTTAGCGGTAAGGTCTCACATGTTAACTAAGCGGTAATCGTCAGTATGGGTTCAGTGCTGATTACTGCCTGGTTAGCGCCCCATGCTGAAACTTTTCCGGCACGCTTAGTGGGCGTGCATAAAAAAATGAAATTACTGCCCAGGCCACACAGCAGCCGGGCAGCAGTTGCAAATTGGCGCGCATTGGGTGCGCTCAGGCACCTACGCGGCCCAGTAAAATGGTCCCACAGTGCTTTAAACTGACTTCAGCCACATTTTCCAATCATAAATCCACTTGTTGAGTGTTTTGAATTATTAGTTGTAGATTTTGTTCATTTTTGGTTGAAGCGTCTCCAGTGCCGTAGCGAGGGGCGGGTCGCCGCTGGTGCGCACCCCCCTCGGCGCGCACCCCCCTCAGCGCGCACTCCCCCCCGGAGCGCATTCTTACTGCCATACGAAAGCCGGGGGCGGGGGGCAGGCGGGAATGCTGATGCCCCCCGAGTGCACGTCGCTGGGAGCTGCGTCGGCTCCGCTGGTTCCCTGCTCTCTCTGCCCCGGAACAGGAAGTAACCTGTTCCGGGGCAGAGGGAGCAGGGAACCAGCAGAGCCGACACCCCCCCAGCGGCATGCACCCGGGGCGGACCGTCCCACCGTCCCCCCTTCCTACGCCACTGAGTGTCTCTTTCTACCTAGACAGTTTAAGCAAAACAGTCTTTATAATGTTATTTAAAATCCAAATTCAAGAAGTCATCGCAAAAAGCAATTTGTAAACTAAAAAGAATCAGACATCTCTTCCCTAATGATATGTTTAGAGCCTCGGTACAAACATTAGTATTATCGCACTTCAATTATTGCGATGCCAATTTTTGCTGGCTGTAAGGAATCTTCCTTGCAAGAACTGCAGACTGCTGAAAATCCAGCAGCCGGGTTAATCCAAAAGGCTATGAGATTCGAAAGTGCAGTCCCTTAGCTTATAAAGTTACACTGGCTCCCAATCAAAGCCAGAATAACATTCAAACTATGTACAGGGCCGCCGAGAGCCGGAGCCGGGCCCGGGACAAGGTCGCCCCCGGCCCCCCCACCCGAGGTCTCCGCCCACCTGAGATCACCGGGCCCCGCCCACTCGAGGTCGCTGCCCACCAGAGATTGCCAGGCCCCCCTGCCGCCCACCCACCCGAGGTTGCCGGGCCCCCATCCACCCGCTATCGGGCCGGGCCCTCGGAACTAACCTTAAGCCTCCTTTCACTTCGCAGCAAGCAGCGGCAGGGCAGACCTCTCCTCCTTCCTTCCGTGCCCCGCCTCGCGGACGTTACGTCAGGCGAGGGCGGGACATGGAAGGAAGGAGTGGCCTGACCTGCTGCTGCTTGCTGCGAAGTGAAAGGAGGCTTAAGGTTAGTTCTGGGAGTGACGGAGGGTGGGCCAGGCGGCGACCTAGGGCGGACCAGGCGGCGGCAGCGCCGGGCCCCCCTGGAGGCCCGGGCCCCGGGACTTTTGTCCCCCCTGTCCCCCCCTCTCGGCGGCCCTGACTATGTACATTTGTTTTTAAAACTCTAAAAGGCTTAATCACTGATTATATGCAACCTTTATCTGATCCCCTCTTCTCAACACTCTCCCTGGTTCGAGAGATTATCTAACCCTCCACTATCCCAGATGCAAAAATGTGATGTACAAGTCAATCTCCATGCCAGGATTCTCTTACCTCTGCACCACATGGTGGAATTCCTTCCCGAAATTCATCAGATGGGAACCTAATTATTTGATATTCCGGAAATACCTCACAGACTCTCTAAGCAATTTCTCATGGATGATCATAATTAATTTAAACCCCTAATTGTACAATTATTCAATTTTTCAGTTCCATTCTAATTGTTATTATACAAGGATGACTATAAGGGTTTTTTTTTTACTAAGGTATGCTGAAAAACGGCCTGCGTTGGTGTAGACGCGTGTATTGGGCATGCGCAGGTCCATTTTTCGGCGCAACTGCAAAAAAGGTCTTTTTTAGGGGGCCAAAAATGAAAATTGGTGTGCATCCATTTTGGGCCTGAGATCTTACTGTCACCCATTGACCTAGCGGTAAGGTCTCACGCATTAACCGGGCAGTAATTGTCAACGCACATATAATGCCAATTACCGCCCGGTTAGTGCCACGCGCAGGGGCATAGCCAGACTTTGGCAGGAGGGGGGACTAGAGCCCGAGGTGAGGGGGCATATTTTAGCCCCCCCCCCCGGAGTCGCAGACCCCCCCGCCACCTTTGACCCCCCCCCCCCCCGGTGCCCCTCCCCTTTCGACCCTCCTTCCTGCTGTCCCCAACCCCCGCCAACCGAAGTCCTCCTCAGCCGGTCTCCGGGCCGGCGCATTACTGCAGCTGATGTGGAAGCCTAGGATTCTGTTTCTTCTGTGTGAGTCATCCTGACGTCCTGCAATCAGTATTGAAAATATTATCAATTATAATATTATGATGATAATTATGCTGATGATGAATACACTGACTATGCTGTTTGCTCTTTTGCTGACAAGGGAAGGGACCAACTGGATCAAAGGTAAATTAGTATGTCAGGGCTGTGCTGGGGGATTTTGTGAATACCTGGAAGAAACCCAAATAGTAGCAAGATTCCATGCTACCGATCCCAGGAATAAGCAGTGGCTTTCCTCTTGTCTCTCTTAATCGCAGATTATGGACTTTTCTTCCATGAACTTGTCCAAATACTATCTCAGAAGCTTAGCAGAGATTGGCTGGCAGAGCCGGTGGTGGGAGGCGGGGCTGGTGGTTGGAAGGCGGGGATAGTGCTGGGCAGACTTATGCAGTCTGTGCCAGAGCCAGTGGGTGGGAGGCAGGCATAGTGCTGGGCAGACTTATACGGTCTGTGCCCTGAAAAGGACAGATACAAATCAAGGTAAGGTATACACATATGAGTTTATCTTGTTGGGCAGACTGGATGGACCGTGCAGGTCTTTTTCTGCCGTCATCTACTATGTTACTAAATCCAGATACTCTAACTGCTGTTACCGCATTCTCTCAAAATGAGTTCTAGAGCTTAACCATTCTTTCAATGAAAAATATTTTCTCCAGTTTGTTTTAAAAGTAGTACCATGTAATTTCATTGTGTCCCTTAATCGTAGTACTTTTTGAAACAATCGGTTCACATTTACCCATTCTACTCCACTCAGGATTTAACAGACAATCATATCCCCTCTCAGCTGTCTCTTCTTCAAGCTGAAGAGCCCTAACTTTGTTAGCCTTTCCTCATATAAGAATCTTTCTATCACCGTGATCAAATGGAATTCAAACATGCGTGGGATAAACATAAAGGAATCCTGTGCAGAAGGAAGGGATCCTCAGGAGCTTAGCCTAGAATGGGTGGCAGAGCTGGTGGTTGGGAGGCGGGGCTAGTGCTAGGCAGACATATATGGTCTGTGCTGGGGCTGGTGGTTGGGAGGCGGGACTAGTGCTGGGCAGACTTATACGGTCTGTGCCGGGGCTGGTGGTTGGGCGGCGGAGATAGTGCTGGGCAGACTTATACGGTCTGTGCCAGAGCCGGTGGTGGGAGGCAGGGATAGTGCTGGGCAGACTTATACGGTCTGTGCCAGAGCTGGTGGTTGGGAGGTGGGGTTGGTGGTTGGGAGGCGGGGCTAGTGCTGGGCAGACTTATACGGTCTGTGCTGGGGCTGGTGGTTGGGCGGCGGGGCTAGTGCTGGGCAGACTTATACGGTCTGTGCCAGAGCTGGTGGTGGGAGGCAGGGATAGTGCTGGGCAGACTTATACCGTCTGTGCCAGAGCTGGTGTGGGAGGCGGGGTTGGGGGTTGGGAGGCGGGGATAGGGCTGGCCAGACTTATACGGTCTGTGCCCTGAAGAGGACAGTACAAATAAAAAAGTAGCACATATGAATTTATCTTCTTGGGCAGACTGGATGGACCGTGCAGGTCTTTTTCTGCCGTCATCTACTATGTTACTATGTTATATTTTGGTTGCCCTTCTTTGAACCTTTTCTAATTTCGCTATATCTTTTTTGAGACGAGGCGACCAGGACTGCACACAATAGTCGAGGTGTGGTTGAACCAAGGAGCAATGCAGAGGCGTTATAATATTCTTCGCCTTACTTTCTATCCCTTTCCTAAGAATTCCTAGCATTCTGTTTGCTTTTTTTGGCCGCTGCCGCGCACTGATTATTGTACCAAAACTCCTTTTCTCCCTCTGGTGACGGGAGCCCTAGAAGCAGGTTAATTTGCTTTTCTGTGAAACAGGATCTTGGGACTGAAGGATTTGCTTGCTGGCTTCCAGGATTGGAGTATGATTAATCTCATGTTTAATAGAAACCGTCAGGGTCAGAAGGTCTCCCATTACCAACCTGTTCCTAAATTGGTGCAAATTGTTCCATTTACTTAAAGTAATTTCTTTCAAATGTGAGAAGCTCTCCGGCATAGGGCGTGGAGGTGAAAGGAGAGAAAGTTTATAAAGAGAGAGAGAGAGAGAGAGAGAGAAATGATTTAGGCATGTATACAAGAAAATCTCTTTTTCAATTCAAGGAATAAGATTTGAAGAGGTTTCATGATGAACAGATGTACTATATATATACTGTATGTACACTTAAACTTTGGCTCCTAACTTGTCATTTGCTTTCAGTGCAAATTTCTGCTACCTACCCCCCTCCCCCAAACAAAAGTGTAGGGAACAACACCTCAGCTTCTAGAGCGCATTGCTTCCCATCACAGAACACAGTAACATAGTAAATGACGGCAGATAAAGACCTGAACAGTCCATCCAGTCTGCCCAACAAGATAAACTCATGTTACATGGTATGTGATGCTTTATATGTATACCAGAGTTTAATTTGTCCATGTCAGTGGCATACCAAGGGGGGGGGCGGTGGGTGCGGTCCGCCCCGGGTGCACGCCGCTGGGGGGTGCCATGGCACACGCCTGTCGGCTCCAAGTTCGCTAACTTTGCACGTTCGCTGCAGCTCCCGCTGCCCCGGAACAGGTTACTTCCTGTTCCGGGGCAGAGGGAGCTGCAGCGAACGAGCGAAGTTAGCGAACTCGGAGCCGACAGGCGCGCGCCGCGGCACCCCCCCCAGCGGCGTGCACCCGGGGGGGGGTCATTTCGCTAGTGGGGAGAGGTGTCATTTCACAGGGGGGGGCACGCTGCACCTGGGGGGGGGGAGCGCATCGGCGATCCGCCCCGGGTGCCATCCAGGCTAGGAACGCCACTGGTCCATGTCATTCTCAGGGCACAGACCGTAGAAGTCTGCCCAGCACTCTTCTTGTACTAAAAGGTCTGAAGCTAATGTCGAAGCCCTTTAAAAGTTTAATCTCACTATCTGGCATACCCCTTAAACTGGACTCCTGCTCCCTCTGCCCCTCTAAATGGGACAACAGATCAGCTACATGCGTTATTGCATTAGGGGAGGGGAAGTGTTGGTGTTCCCATAATATTTGCCAAATTTGCTTACTTTATTTATTTTTTGTCTATTAGATTGTAAGCTCTTTGAGCAGGGACTGTCTTTCTTCTATGTTTGTGCAGCGCTGCGTACGCCTTGTAGCGCTATAGAAATGATAAATAGTAGTAGTAGTAGTAATAAGTAGTAGTAGTAGTCTGAGATTCCGGAATCTTGCTGCTCTTTGGGATTCTGCACAGAATGTTGCTACAGTGGGACTCCGGAATCTTGCTACTCTTTGAGATTCTGCACAGAATCTTGCTACTCTTTGTCCTTTTCCCTTATTTATCCTGTCTGTCCTGATTAGATTGTAAGCTCTTTGAGCAGGGACTGTCTTTCTTCTATGTTTGTGCAGCGCTGCGTACGCCTTGTAGCACTATAGAAATGCTAAATAGTAGTAGTAGTAGGCTTTAGTTGAGGTTTCCTAAGCCTCATATGTGGATCAGTGAATCCCAACATGACAAAAGTTGGAATGAGAGCTGATCAGTGTTGTTAGAAGAGTATATCACGAGCTGGATGCATTGATAAAACGATTGTGCAGATCTAACCGTCGGGAGAGGCTTAACTCCTGAATCGTAAATAGTTACTTACTAGACATCCTACGAAAAAGGTTTGCGTATTAGTGAATCTGGAATTAGAATTGCATTAGGTTGTAAAAAAACCCCCCCCAATATCAACATAATTCTAGGACTGAGGTATAAATATATGTACTCTTTATGACATTTCATTTAATGCAGTATATGTGCCTCACAGGGATACAGAGCACCCCTGACAGAGGTTATGTGAAAGGTAAGAGTGAGTGATTGATACAAGACTGCGTCTTAGGAGAATTTAAAATGTGAACATTCGTAGAACGACCCGCTAGCAGCATTTTGTTATGACTAAGGATGAGCAAGTCTGAAGCTGAATCCAGAATGAAATTGTCTTTTTTTTTAAAAATCTAATTCTACATCTACTTTGTACAAACCGTCCATCTGTGAACATGCAGGGTGGTTGTAACTAAGAACACTTTTGCATACCTAGTCAATCTTTGCAAAATTAATGGAGAAAGCCTTTTCAGACTGTATTATGTAGCAGTGATTTGCCATCCTAACCATGAAGAAAGCTTTGTGTGCTGACTGATTTACTCCATTTAAAGAGCAATTCAGGAACTGGGCATCTGCATTTACTGTATCTTCCACTTGTACCTGTAAATGTACAGAATATGGCACTCGTTGGTAAATATTAAAAAAATCAGGAGTGGATTAACTAAAATACACAGGATAAATTCACTCAAAACTCCACTCACTGAAAAATAACTTACAAAGAGTAATTCAAAAAGGAAGGACAAGCCTCAAAGAGCTGTAAGGATCTAATCAATCTCTTATTCATTCATCACTGGTAAAACCTTACATAACATTTTTTAAAAATATTATTTCTCTTCATTTTGTTTCTCTTTCAGGGGTCCTTATACTAGGGTGTGCTGAAAAATGGCCTACGGTAGTGTAGACGCATGTTTTGAGCGCGCGCAGAATTATTTTTTAGTGCACCTACAAAAAAAATGTCTTTTTTTTGCCAAAAATGGACGTGCGGTAAAATAGTAACCTAGACTACTGTATGCAGGATGCAAAGAACAACTTCTAAAGAAATTCCAAACCGCCCAGAATACAGCTGCCAGATTAATCCATGGAAAATCAAAATTCGCGAGTTCTAGACCCCTTCGTGAGAAACTACACTGGCTTCCAGTAAAGGAACGAATTACTTTTAAAATTTGCACCCTGGTCCATAAAATCCTTTATGGTGAAGCCCCAGGTTACATGGATACCCTTATCAATCTGCCATCTAGGAATTCTTGCAGATCATCTCGTTCATATTTAACCCTACATCATCCTACCTGTAATGGTCTCAAGTATAAATCCACTTACGCTTCCACCTTTTCCTTTATTAGCACTCAACTATGGAATTCGTTACCTAAATCTGTGAAAACTATTCATGATCATCTGAATTTCAGAAAATCTCTTAAGACCAGCTTATTTGGAAAGGCTTATCCTAATGGACCCGTCTTAAACCCATAATTCCTGGAATACAACTAATTTATGAACCTCATGGACTCTATTACCCGTCCCCTCTTTTTCCTCGTCCCTTGTAATTACTGTCCTTCCTATTCACCTTAATATAGTTCATTTGTTTGTTTACCGGATTGGCGATTGCCTTTACGGACTGATGTTAGCCACATTGAGCCTGCCAACGGGTGGGTAAATGTGGGGTATAAATGTTATAAATAAAAAAATAGTTGCTTCATTCCTTAAGTTTTTATTCCATTACTTCAGAAGCTGAGAGGTCTTCAAAAATTCACATACTAATTATGTCAGCATTTCCCAAACTGTGCGCCATGGCATCCCCGTTCGCCGCGGGGCAGTTGGGAGATCACACGCTGAGCGCCGGAATATGTTACAAGGAGCACAGAGCGCGACCCCCCTCCCCCCCACGCAATAATCCCTCTATGAGTCTACGTTGCTGATGAGAGCTATACATGGCTGGGGCAAGCTACCGATCACAGCTCAGCTGTGATTGGTCACGGAGCCTGTCTGGCTCCTAAAAGGGTGATCTTGGTTGGGAAGCAAGGAGTGCTTCCCAATCAGGAGCGCCCTTTTAGGCACCAGACAGGCTCCGTGACCAATCACAGCTGAGCTGTGATCGCTACGTAGCTTGCCCCAGTCATGTGTGGCAGGAAAACAGTGGTCCGCCATCAGAGAGTGAGATTTTGTACATAGCATCTGGCAGAGATAAAGAGATAGTAAGCCAAGGTAAGCACAATTAAAAAGTTAAAATTAAATTAAAAGTTAAAGCATATGGACCTGTTGAAGCAGAGGGAGAATTGTAGGTGGGATGGGGGAGGAAAGGAGAGATGCTGCAGGAGGAATGAGGGACATGGGTTGTAGAGGTAGGAAGGGAGAGATATAGCTGAAATCTTGTATATGGGGGTCGAGGGGAGGGAGAGATGCTGCATGGAGAAGGAGAAATGTTGGACATAGGGGTGAAGGGAGCTATGATGCATGAGGGGAGAGAAGGAGAAATACTGGACATGATATGCGGCGGGGGTAGAGACCTGTGTGGCTGGGAGAGGGGTGCAGACCTATGTAGCGGGGGTTGAGACCTGTGTGGTTGGGGGGTGGAGACCTGTGTGGCTGATAGAGGGGGGTGGAGACCTGTGTGGTGGTGGGGGGTGGCCCGGGGAGGGGGTGCTGCAAAATATTGCTCAGACACTAAGGATGCCGTGAACTGAAAATGTTTGGGAACCACTGAACAACACAATTACAATGTTGCCATTTATATAGTGTCATCAATACATCCACAATGGGGTAATTCTGTTGATGTTAGCCCTCTATAATGTATCACAGCCAAAGACTCTACTTTTCTCCAGGATGGATACAGTAACCAGAACGTCCAAAGCAACCGTTGCAGAGACGTTGATAACCTTACCTGCTAGTTTTAATCTCTTTTTGGCTTAAGATCTCAGAGCAAGCTCCAAATTCTGTGAGCTAAGGTTGGTTGTTTCTTGGTGTTTGGGCTGATAACGGTCTGGGGTGGGGGTGGCGGTGGGGTGTAGGAGTAGAAGTTAACATATTGTTGCAAGATCCTATCGGAGACATGGTTATATTAGGACTATAATTCCACTTTTGAAGCAGCTCATGTTAATCCCAGAGAAGAGGTAAATCAGTGAACCGAGCTAGGAACTCTAATCTACTCGCCTCCAGGCAGGCTGAGGTGGATGTGGACCACATATTCCTAATTAAGGGATTAAATAAGAAGTATGATGAGTTTTTGGAGGCAGACCAGGGTATGTGTCCAAGAGACAGGCCTTGTTGGAGAGAGGAACCGGCTTCCAAAATGCAGATTTTGTAAAAAAAAAACAGGCCAGTTCCTGGGAGCAAGCAAGCTTCTTTGACTAGCCTGAAAGATTGGTTTTGATGTTAGGCAACAGGGCAATTTTCAACAGCTCTTCCAAAGTTAAAACAATGTTTTACCCGTGGAAGCAGGTTTTTATAACACTGCCTATCTGATCTGTGAGTAAACATAGTAAATGACGGCAGAAAAAGACCTGCACGGTCCATCCAGTCTGCCCAACAAGATAAACTCATATGTGCTACTTTTTGTGTATACCTTACCTTGATTTGTACCTGTCCTTTTCAGGGCACAGACCGTATAAGTCTGCCCAGCACTATCCCCGCCTCCCACCACCGGTTCTGGCACAGACCGTATAAGTCTGCCCAGCACTATCCCCGCCTTCCAACCACCAGTCCCGCCTCCCACCACCGGCTCTGGCACAGACCGTATAAGTCTGCCCAGCACTATCCCCGCCTCCCACCACCGGTTCTGGCACAGACCGTATAAGTCTGCCCAGCACTATCCCCGCCTTCCAACCACCAGTCCCGCCTCCCACCACCGGCTCTGGCACAGACCGTATAAGTCTGCCCAGCACTATCCCCGCCTTCCAACCACCAGTCCCGCCTCCCACCACCGGCTCTGGCACAGACCGTATAAGTCTGCCCAGCACTATCCCCGCCTCCCAACCACCAGTCCTTCCTCCCACCACTGGTTCTGGCACAGACCGTATAAGTCTGCCCAGCACCATCCCCGCCTCCTGCCACCGGCTCTGCCACCCAATCTCGGCTAAGCTCCTTAGGATCCATTCCTTCTGAACAGGATTCCTTTATGTTTATCCCACGCGTGTTTGAATTCTGTTACCGTTTTCATTTCCACCACCTCCCGCGGGAGGGCATTCCAAGCATCCACCACTCTCTCCGTGAAAAAATACTTCCTGAGAGAGTATTTATTTATTATTACATTTGTACCCCGCACTTTCCCACAGAAGCAGGTACAATGCGGCTTACGTAGTTAACAGAATTGCAATTATTAGATTCATTAAGAAGAATATTAAGAACTATAATCTATATGTATATAAAAGGCAACCCCAACGTTCTGAAGCCTCCACGGAAGTTAAGGCGCCCGAGATATCCGGTGTGCCCTGGAGTGTCTGCACCGCCCTCGCGTCAAAACGTCATGACGTCGAGGGTGGAGCTATTGACACTCGAGGGCCGAAACGGCCCACAGCGAACAAGGCAGCAAGTAGCTTCGAGGGATGGAGGGAGGGCGAACAAGGCAAGTACCTTCGACGGACGGAGGGAGGCCGAACAAGCCAAGTAGCTTCGAGGGACGGAGGGAGGGGGCCCCTTGCTAGCGCCTGTTTCATTCCGCTCAGAAACGGGCATTTTTTCCTAGTGTAACATAATAATAGAGTGCTCTGAGTATATGTTAATTAACATGGGAAGGAGTAATGAAGATAGATAAGGAAATGGGGATGGTTATGGCGAAGAAAGGAATGGGGAAGGGAAGACTAGGATAGTATGAAGAATCTAGGGGGACATGGTTAGTATATACTACTACTACTACTTAACATTTCTAAAGCGCTACTAGGGTTACGCAGCGCTGTACAATTTAACATAGAGGGACATCGTTATAATAAGAGAAATGTGTAGGTTTATGTCGGGTCATTTGGATAAGCTAGCTTAAAGAGATGGGTTTTCAACATTTTCCTAAGTAGAGAGGTGTGGTAGCCGCGTTAGTCCACTCTTAAGGTTATCAATAGAAATCAAACAAAATAAAACATGGAAAAGAAAATAAGATGATACCTTTTTTATTGGACATAACTTAGTACATTTCTTGATTAGCTTTCGAAGGTTGCCCTTCTTCCTCAGATCGGAAATAAGCAAATGTGCTAGCTGACAGTGTATATAAGTGAAAACATTCAAGCATTACTATGACAGTCTGACAGGGTGGGAGGATGGGGGTGGGTAGGAGGGCAACCTTCGAAAGCTAATCAAGAAATGTATTAAGTTATGTCCAATAAAAAAGGTATCATCTTATTTTCTTTTCCATGTTTTATTTTGTTTGATTTCTATTGACAACATTTTCCTAAAATTGCTCTGATGGATCTTGGTAATGCATTCCAAAGCTGGCTGCCCAGAAAGGAAAAGCTGGATGCATAGATTGTTTTGAATTTGATTCCTTTGCAATTGGGAAGGTCTGGCAATTACACATATATAGCCTGTACCCCTCACTAGTTTACCTGAGCTGAGCAGAGGTGTTTCTCAGGCTAGGGCTGGGGATTGATTGAAATATAGTTGACCCCCCCAAAAGTTGTGTGCTCCATCAGCAGGTGTTAACGTGTGTGCATAGTTTTCCTGGGGTCATTTCCAAAGTGCAACTAGACACATATTTTCACTACAAATTCAGTCAAGAACTATTAAAAGAAAATCCCCATGTATTTTCTACATGCACAACTGGTTAAAAATTACCTCCTAAAGATGTAAATCCCCATAGAATAGCTCTGTAAAGCATTCAAGAGTATAAATACGTCATCAAGGCGTCTGAATGAGTAGTGAAAGTGGAAGAATCCCGAGGAACAGGGAGCATCCATGTGACATGTACAGGGTAATTCTTTTTAACTAGTGCCTATGTTTAATAGGTCCACAATGGGTGTCTTCCTTTCCAATATTATAAAGACTACCAAAGGCCATAAAAACAATGCACGATCTAACAATTTTCGAGTGCGGGACCAGAGATGAGAGAGAAGGAAGGGAAGACTGAACAAAGTGCCGAGCCTGCACACTTTTCACCGTTGCTGCTGCCGCCGTAACCCCGACGAGGTAAGATGATGACTTTTAAAATTTGGAGGGATGGGGCCTGTAACTGAAAGGGAGGGAGGGAGGGAGGGAGGAGGGGGGCCTTGGAACTCGGGAGGGAGGGAGGGAGGAGGGGGGACCTTGGAACTCGGAGGGACCCTGGAACCCGGAGGGAGGGGGGACCCTGGAACTCAGAGGAGGGACCCTAGAACACGGAGGGAGGGAGGGGGACCCTGGAACTCAGAGGGAGGGGGGCCTGGAACTTGGAGGGACTGGAACTGGGAGGGAGGGGGAGGGGGAGGGAGGGGGACATGCACCACTTGTAAAAAAAACAATTTCAGCACCTACAATCATTTTGAAAAGTTGGCTCCTAGGCGTGAGGATTTACATCAGGTTTCAGTTGATGCAAATTCTTGCACACAAAGTTGGGTGTGGATCCCGGTGCTAAGCACTATTCTATAAATGATGCCCAATTCAGAGCACCATTTATAGAATAGCGCTCAGCACACATTTTTTTTGGGGGGGGGGGGGGGTGCCATTTACTGAATCTAGTCCTATGTAGAAATTCTATCGGCGATTACGTACGCAATTGCCATTACAGAATACTGCAAAAGGCCTAAGTTACGCATCTAACTTTAGGTGCAAGCAGTTACGCTAGCTCAAAGGTTGTGTAAATAGTTGATTGAACTTGTTTTAGCTGCTAGAGCAGAGCAGTGTAGAAAGCTAAAAAAAACATATGGAAAAAGGAAAAGAACTGTGAATGATGGTAGGAAAGAGTAAGTAACACACAAAGAAAGAAAAGAGGCACCTTCATTCAGAAAGAGGTACTAGAGCACACAGTCAAAAGCACAGGTGACTCAATTCTCTAGTCAACGTCTCCAAAGGCCAGGGCCGCTGAGAGACTGAGCCAGGTCCAGGGCAGGGCCGTCACTGATGCTCCCCTCAGGATTGGCCCCCAGCAACCACCAGGATCTCTGTTGCCCCCCCCAGGATTGCCACCGCTGCCAGTCACCCAAGATTGCTGCTGCCCCCCCCCCCGGGGCGCAATTCCACATACCTTGGCTGGTGGGCGTCCCCAGGCCCTGCCAGCAGAAGAAGCTTTCCTCCAGCGCTGTTCTTCACTCCACCGCATTGCCTGCTCTGCCCCTGCTGCTGCTTTTCCTCTCACGTCACTCATGCTCAATTTCATCAAAGCCAACGCCATTTTTAAATTACAGTTGCCCGAATGACCAGTCTGCCCTTGAGTTACACGCATAACTGTCCAAAGTTGGTATTCTATAAACTGCCCGGCCGATATTCAGCTCGCAGGAGGCAGGCCGGCTAAGTGCCAGGATAAATTTAAAAATGGCGGCCGAGACTCCCTGCGGAAGTCTCACGAGACTATCGAGACCTGCGCGACTACCGTGGGAAGTCTCGAGCGCCAGCAGTCGGAGAAATAGCGGCGGTGCAGCGAGCAGGAAAGAACATTGTCCCCCCCTCCTCAGGACTGGGGCAGCAGGGGCGTCGGCTGCGGCAGTAGGAGGGGCAGCAGCGCGGCAGTAGGGGTGTGTCGGGCAGCGGCCAGGCAGGACCCAGACCCCCTCAATGTCCAGGAGCCCAGACCACTCTCAGTCCACTCCTGATAAAACTACTGCCAAGTAATACCAATTATAGCCCACAATTGTTTGTTAAAGCCAATCAGCAGCTAATTATTAAGTAATGCACATAACCGACACTGTTCTGTACTGAACACAATGTTGTACACGAAATATAAAATTGCGAGCTCAAGTTTATACAATGATGGGGCTTCTGGTTCATTTACACTTTACTTTTAAGTGTGACCTACTTTTATTTGTTTAAAACTGCATTTTACACTCAAACGTGGTTTATAAAATGACCTGCGGAGTTCATCTATCTCCGATAGAAGATATTTCTGATCACATTAATGCAGAGGCAAGAGGCAAGGGAGTAGGAAGGTGAGCCGGCCTGGAACAGCTTCAGACGTGGAATACTAATCGCAATGCAAGCACCAGGCTGCTGCTGGCATCCACGCTGTTACAATAAAGCAGAAATGAACTCCTGGAACATAAGTCACTATCTCTGAAATCAATAGTAAAAGCTCCCCTTGGACCGCATTCATTTATAATATTTATGGCTTTCTTTTACATGCAGAATCCGCAGGTTCAATGAGTTTCATGGATTTTATGCCAAGAATGCACCCTTTGTCTTGTTTCCTGCTGTCTCCTTTCTCACGTGCCACAGGTTAAGTGTCTGGCTTGTGTTGCCTAGTCCCTAGGAGACAGCATGCACTGCAAAATCTATAAGGTGGGCATTCACACACACACACACCCCTTCCTCAACCAATAAACAACAGACACAAATTTGTATGACATTTTAACAGGACCGCTGGTTTATTAACTCAACAGCGTTTTATATAATCCTTTCTAACAACACTATCATTCGACAATCAGCTAATCTGCCCTCTTTCCAGCCTATCCTATCTTTGCTGCCATTTTGGAACCCCAAGCTGGATAGGGCAGAAGGGGACTGCATTCGGGTGCCTAGGGTAAGTCCAGAAGGTGAAGAGAGATCTAGGGAAGTCTTTGGGGGTGTAGGGAGGGTTGGATTTTCCACATGTGGGTAGGGCTTGGATTTAGGGAATTATTGGGGGGATTTGGATCTGAGGGAGGAGTTGGGGAATGGGGGTATGATAATGGAATTGGATTGGGGGATGGGGGATAGGAGTAAGGGATTGGAATACGGAGGTGGAGGAATAAGAAAAGTGATCAAGTGATTTTTTTTGTTACATTTCTACCCCACGCTTTCCCACTCATGGCAGGCTCAATGCGGCTTACATGGGGCAATGGAGGGTTAAGTGACTTGCCCAGAGTCACAAGGAGCTGCCTGTGCCTGAAGTGGGAATCCAACTCAGTTCCCCAGGACCAGAGTCCACCACCCTAACCACTAGGGTCAGATTAGGGAGCTGGAAGGGGAGTTTTGACTCAGCGACCCGGCCGTTATGTAGACCCCAGCCGATATTCATCCCATATAAGTGTCTTTTGTGGATCCAGAGGCATAGCCATGGGTGGGCCTGCACGGACAGAAGCCCACTCACCCTGAGCTCAGGCTCACCAAGCAGCTGTGCATCCTTGTCAGGGTCAGCACTGGGGTGGGGGAAGGAGCAAACAACGCAGCTTCCCTGGGCCTCACAGCTACAGGGGGCCCCCATGGTCTGGTGCCTTTCTCTCCCATCCCCAGCAGTAGCAGTGATTCACTCACACTGCCTGTGACCAATCCTGTAGCCTTCCTGCTGCTGTATCCTGCCCTTTCTAATGCAACTTCCTGTTTCTTCAAAGGTGGAATGAGGCAAGGTTCCAGGATTTCTGCCAACAACCCCAATATTAAGGTAGCCGGGGGGGATTTGAGGAAATGCTGGACTGTGGGAGGGGGAGGGGAGTGAGAGAGATGCTGGACAATGGAAGAGAGGGAATGATGGGGTGGGAGTGATACGGGATCTAGGGTGAAGGGGAGGGGCATTAAAGGTTGGAAATTGGAAAGGAGGGAAAAGAGAGAGCGATGTTGGACCCTGGGGATAGAAGAGAGAGAGAGAGAGAGAGAGAGTGGAGAATGGGAGGGAGGGAATGATGTTGGATCTGGGGGAGAAGGAAAGGGAAGCAGGGAGAGATGGTGGATGGGATGGAGGGAAGGAAGAAAGAAAGAAAGAGGGACAGATGTTGGACCATAGGGGCAGGAAAGGAGGGAAGAAAGAGGGAGAAATTTTCGACCAAAGAGGCAAGAAGAGAGGAGAGAGAGATATTGGACCATGGGAGAAGGGGAAAAGACATCAGAAAAGAGAGAGGAAGAGTTGCTGGACCATGTGGGGTAGATGAGAGAAGGGGAGATGCTGGATCATAGGGGGAGCAGAAAGAAAGAGAGATGGGACAGGAAGATGCTAGGAAGGAATGGAAGGGATAGAGAAATGTCAGACTATGAGGGTTGGGGGGGGAAGAGAGGGAAGAGATGCTGGGCTACAAGGGTGGAGAAAGGGAGAGGGAGGGAGAGACTGGGAATGGTTGAAATATGTTGGAGGAGTCAAAGGAGAGGGGAAAATGATGAGTGAAAGAAGCATAGTGAGTACAGAGGGGAGAAATATGGCAATGGGGAATAGATGAACGATGGAAGGGAATAAGTTTCAAGTTTGGCTTCACTTGATGTGAAGGGGCATCTTCGATATGACATCTAAATCCGATTTTGGACCTTTTGCTGAAAACATCCAAAAATCAAGTGGTGAACATAGCGATTTTCAAACCAGAAAAAATGTCTATCTTTTTGATTCGAAAATGTCCATTTGCTGGATGTTTTGTAGATGATTGGTCAAAAAATGAAAAATACACCGAGCACAATTTTTGAAAAAAATTAAAAAGTCCAAGAAGAAGCTTATGGGGGGGGGGGGGGGGGTCAGCATTCTTAGTAGACTGGCCACACAGACATCCCAGTAGAGCAGTGGGGCACCCTAGGGGGCACTGCAGTGAATTTCATGGAAAAGGTTCCAGGTACACATCTTACCATTACCCCTTTATATTGTATGGGGAGCCCTCAAAAACCCACCAAAAACCTGTACCCAACTATACACCATTACAATAGCCCTGATGGCTACAGATGTCACCTATATGTGGTTACAGCAGGTTTTTGGTGGATTTTTGAGGGCTCCCACTTTCCACCACATGTAACAGTCAGAGTGGGATATTGTCCTGAGTTCCCTTCTCTACAGTGCACTGCACTGACCACTAGGCTACTCCAAGGACTTGCTTGCTGCTCCAATAGGACTGACCATAACATCTGAAGCTGTCATAGAGTCTGGTATGTACTGTTTCTTTCCCATCTTTGGGGTGGAAGGAGGTCAGTGACCACTGCGAGAATAAGGGGGGGGGGAGTCATACCTTAATCGCTCCAGTGGTCATTAGGGCACCTTTTTGTGACTTAGTCGTAATAGAAACAGATCTAGACCGAAACGTCTAATTTTCAGCTCTGGACATTTTTGCTTTGTTCCTTATGGCAGAAAAATGTCCCAAGTTTTGAGAACACCCAAATCTGGCCCCAGTACGCCCTCTTGAGATTTGAACACACTGTAGACAAACTGCTTAGAACAATGTCTTAAAAACCTGTTTCGAAAATAGAGATTTGGATGTTTTGGACAAAAAAAGTTCACAAAATAGTCCTATTAAACACAATAGAGAAATGGAAATACGATTGACGAACTACAATTCAGATAGGAAGGAGACAGAAAAAGATTGAAAGATCATTCTGTTGCTATATCTACAGATTCCAACATACCAGTAGCTAAGAAACTCCAGACTGCCCAAAATACCGCAGCTAGACTCATATTCGGAAAGGCGAAGTATGAGAGCGCCAAAGCCCTCAGAGAAAAATTACATTGGCTTCCACTAAAAGATCAAATTGCATTCAAGGTTTGCACCTTAATCCATAAAATCATCCATGGAGAAGCTCCATCATACATGTCAGACCTAACTGACTTACCTGCACGAAACATCAAAAGTTCATCGCGTACCTTCTTTAACCTACACTACCCCAATTGTAGAGGACTCCAATACAAATCACTACACGCATCTACCTTCACATACCTCTGCACAAAATCATTGAATAAACTACCGAAATGCTATAAAAACAACGCATGACTTGACAGCCTTCCGGAAGTTATTGAAGACGCACCTGTTCGAAGAGACTTACAATAAAAATCCTCCTTAATGACTTGATTCCATTCTACATCTAAACCAACTAATACTGACCCTTCTAATTGGATTATGCTAATCACATTATCGCTATTGGTCATTATATCTTACCCGTTTTATTTTGTGTTATGTAAATAATTCTACTGACCTATCTACCTAATTTCTTACACAGTAATATGTTAAATTAGACCACACCTCTTACTCTGTTTATGATTATACCTTTTGCAACATAGTGTAAGCCAAATTGAGCCTGCAAATAGGTGGGAAAATGTGGGGTACAAATGCAGCAAATAAATAAATAAATAAATAAGATAAGTGAGGGGTAAGGCAGAAACCACAAGCTTTTTAGAAAAGATAGGTCTTTAGAGATATTTTACATTTTTGGAGCATAGTTTCCAGGCACAGGAATGAAGGAAATCTATCCCACAACATTGGATACCTTCTCAAATACCACTGAACATGGTATTTAAGAAGGTATCTAAGAAGAAGAGATGGAATGATGGGGCTACTAAAGATTAAGTATGGGCTAAAGTAATGGGACCGGAAGAGTGGTTACCCTGACTGGTGAATTTTATGTACCAATATTAGGTTTTTGTGTATGGGAAACCAGTGTTCTGCTTTCTGAAAAGTTGATAGGTAGTTGATGGAAAGTTGATAGGTAGGTGAAATATAAAAAGACGAAGAATGGTGACAAAGAGGATGAAATCGGAATGGACAGAGAAGCAGAAAAGAAAAAAAAAAGAAAGGAAAGAGCTAAAAGGAAAAGATCAATATGTCAGAGACAGGTATAGTGAAGGAATAGAACAAAACAGAAGGAGAGAGAAGAAATGACAAATGTACAGTAGCAATTGGAAACAGAATTAGCAGACAGGAAAGTAGAAAAGAGAAACTAGGACCAAATGAATGAAAAACAAAATGTTCAGACAACAAGAGTAGAAAACAGTGTTTTATTTTGGATTTATTAACTGGAATAATTTAGCTTTGGGAAATGTGCATAGCAGATGTATTTGTACTATGTTCAGTACAAAAGGAAATGCATTTCTATTTTTATTTCTCCAGTGTTGCAGTGTTTCCAGTTCAATTTTTGTCTAAATATTTTATTTCTAATTTGTGATTGATCTGTATTTGGTGATGGGTTGTCGGTATGTGGAAGTAATAGTAGGTAGGGAGACTAGGGAGGGGCAGGGAGGAGAAAGGATTGGAAATACCCCTCCTTAAGTTCTGCCTGGGACCCAGCATGTCTAAAACTAGCCCTGACCCTTCCTGTATTTGATGAGGATCCTGAATCCCCACCAGCTGAGAATCACCTCCAAAGGCAGCTAGAACTCCCTTTTACCAAACTCGGCAGTTGTTATGACTGGGGATGTGAGCCCTTGTGCCCCGACTGAGCACGGTGAAGATTGAGTGCCACCGCACTTGGTCAGGCAGCCAGACAACCCCTAGCTTCACCTGCACTTAGTCACTGTTCCCCAGGAGTTGAGCCCCTGGGTTCAAGCGGCCGGCAGGACTTCTGGAACCGGCGGGGTTGCACGACCACCGACCAGACAGGTGGCCAACAGACACAGTCCAAGAGCCAGGAAAACAGTAGAGCTGAGAATAGTCAAAACACAGTCCAAGGTCAGAGGCAGGCAGCAACACAACGCGTGGTCAGGAAACAAGCCAAGGTCTGGAACACAGGAAACACTGGAATCAGGATAACCGACAAGGAACACAGATGTGGACCACAACCTCTATGCAGCAGAAGCTGAAGCAACGAAGGGCTGGAGGCAGTGCCTTAAGTAGGGGAGGAATTAGGCTCAAGCATGTGCAGCTGATCCAAGATGGCTGCCCCCATCAGCAGAGATGCCCTTCGCCCAAATATGGGCTTCCTTCCTGAAGCTACCCAACTCCAAGATGACTGCAACAAGCAGAGATGCCCATCCCAAGATGGCCGACCTCTCCTGGCAAAACCACATCCAAGATGACCGGCTATCTCCGCCGGACCACGGCTCGCCGGCGAATCGGCCGCGCAGGTCTGGAGCCAGGTGAGGAACGTAACAGTAGTCAACAGCCCTTCGTTGCTTCCAGTGTCCCTGGTCCGTCTATACGAGCACCAAGTACATTTTCATTTTTCATGTATGTATAAAAACTGAGCATGCATGGGGTGTAGGTCTTAGGATGAGGAGGCTGTTAGTCTGGAGTTCCCAGTTCTTATAAAAAAGGATCCAGTCTTTCTTTTAAATGTATGAAGGATACTAAGATGAGAAACACTCAGACCTTTTACAGTAGGAATGTAGAAGTTGTGAGAGAGACTAGAATCTAATTTGCATAAGTCTGTGAGAAAGACTGGAACCTAATTTGCATAGATTAAAGAACCCTAACAAGCTGTTTCTTGTCCGTCCTTTATAAATATGAGAACCAAAAGGTTCTAAGAGTTGAAAAGAGTTATTACCACAGAAGACGCAATGCCAACTTGCAGTAACTGAAGTTCAGGGTAATTAGGGGAATTAACCCTGAGTGTGTTAGCTACTGGAAATAAAGACTACTGTTGCTAACCTAGAGTTATAGCTATAGACTGTTTCTGATCTCTTTATTAGAAAGAGGTCCCTAGGCTGGGCCTAGTACCTGTTCCTAAGCCAAGGGAGGCAGGTCCTTAAACTGTTCACCTGAAGGGCTGCTGACCAGGGACTTTGTCACAGTCTGTCATAGTCTGCATGGAATGTGAGTGGGTTACACAGTTATGAATGTAAATGATAGACTATTAAAATTTAGGGGTGTAGTTAACAATTTGGGGCTACTCTTAAGATATGTAATTTTACCACCATTGTGCTATTTTAGCATTTTTATGCAATGAGACTTAATTATTAATAACTGGGGTTACCAGTAAAATAACATGTCTTAATAGCCCATGTTGATAACTTCTTCTCTTACTTTTCTGTAGCAATCTAGGCACAAGCATTTATACCAGTTCTATAGCTGATGTAAGTGGTCATGCCGAAAATATTGAAGTAGAAGCTGAACTTGGGGGCTAGGATCTGTAAAAAAGCAATGTGTGTGTGGGGGGAGGGAGGGGGCTGTGCTTGAAAGCTATTGTTTACATCTGGGCCACAGGGGCGTAGCCAGACAACAGATTTTGGGTGGGCCTAGGCAAGAAGTGGGTGGGCATCAAATGTTCTCCCCTTCACTCACCACCAAAAAAAAAAAAATCTCAGCTGGTGGGAAAACGCTCTTTCCACCTTAGTAGTCTGCAGCAGGCATGCGCTGAAAACTGAGCATGCGCAGGTGCCAGTATTATGGAGAATAGCGTTTTCATTACCATCAGGAGGAAGTCTTCAGCTGGCAGAGCTTGGGATCCCCACAAGGCTACCGCTAAACGTGTGCTACTGTTGGGTGGACCTGAGCCTTAATTGGGTGGGCCCCGGCCCACCCAAGCCCACCTGTGGCTATGCCAATACTGGGCCAACAAGGGGGGGGGGGGGGTTCTGGGCTGCCTCATGAGTACTGAGTGAGGCAGAAAAATGAAAGAGCAGTTCAGTTACAGAGGGAGCCCAGCTGAACTGAGAGCACCCATGGGGCTTGTCTGATTTGACTGACTACCTGATAGATGTAAAAAAAAAAGATTTTTTTTTAAGACATTGCTACGGCAGGACAGTGAGAGAGCTTTAAAGAAAAGCAAGGTATTCTTTCCTATGCTGAGTAACAGTGAACTCGGAAGATAAGTGCCTGATTCTTAGGCATATTATAGACATTCAATGCTGAGACATTGATGTAATTCTCAGAAACAGATTTACTGAGGAGTTGAAGCAGAGCAGCTCAGAGTAAGTGGCTGTTTGACAGAAAGTAACCTATAACCTAGCTAAAAGATATATAACATATTGATTGTTGGAGGTAACACTCTAATCAGTGCCCCAGTGCAGTCATGGAAAGTGGAGGAAAAAAGCTATTTCCCTGCCTTTCCTTTAGAGGAAGACTTGTGTGATTATGTTGGATTTAAATCATAGCAGAAATGCATGATAGAGCAGGTCATTTTATAATGCTGGGCTCTGCCAGGAAGGAAGTGGAGCTTTAAGGAGAACTCTACCGAAGTGAGCTAAACACAGCTACAGTACGCGTTCATTGTCATGGAAGTTCAGATAAGTTCTTCAGAGCAGCAGCTTCAGAACTGCAGACAGTAAATTTCAATTCTGAAGAGTACCAAAAGGGGAACAGCCAGGGCGTACAAGTATTTCATTCATAGACAAATTCTATTTCTCCAATTAGATATGCTTTACTTGAGTTAGTGATATAACTTCTCAATGAAGAGTGGCTGAAAGTGGTTGAAGTCTGAATGAGACTTATGAATGTTGCATAAGTAGGATGTAAATAAAGAGATTAAAGTGGGTTGGTTAGTGAGGGCAATTTGATTATGCTTTATTTTCTGAGATAGCTAGGTATGCAACAATAATGATCCAGAATTTGGAGGAACACTGATTCAGCTCATCCACACACATGTTACAGGGAAAACACATTTCTTTAACTGATTTGTTTATAGGTAGTGAAGTAGTTGAGAGACCGCAGAAAATTCCAGTGCTGATCCAGAGCCATCCAGGAGGAGGATCAGAAATCTAGGCATTTAATACAAGAACATGATGGATCAGTGACGATAAGCTACCTTCCCAACTCTCATTTACTAAGGTTTGGCAATTAAAATTCAATGCCAAGAAATGCAAAGTGATGCACTTAGGGAATAGAAATCCACGGGAGACGTATGTGTTAGACGGCGAGAGTCTGATAGGTACGGACGGGGAGAGGGATCTTGGGGTGATAGTATCTGAGGATTTGAAGGCGACGAAACAGTGTGACAAGGCAGTGGCTGTATCTAGAAGGCTGTTGGGCTGTATAGAGAGAGGTGTGACCAGCAGAAGAAAGGGGGTGTTGATGCCCCTGTATAAGTCGTTGGTGAGGCCCCATCTGGAGTATTGAGTTCAGTTTTGGAGGCCGTATCTTGCTAAGGATGTAAAAAGAATTGAAGCGGTGCAAAGAAAAGCTACGAGAATGGTATGGGATTTGCGTTACAAGACGTATGAGGAGAGACTTGCTGACCTGAACATGTATACCCTGGAGGAAAGGAGAAACAGAGGTGATATGATACAGACGTTCAAATATTTGAAAGGTATTAATCCGCAAACGAACCTTTTCCGGAGATACGAAGGCGGTAGAACGAGAGGACATGAAATGAGATTGAAGGGGGGCAGACTCAAGAAAAATGTCAGGAAGTATTTTTTCACGGAGAGAGTGATAAATACTTGGAATGCCCTCCCACGGGAGGTGGTGGAGATGAAAACGGTAACGGAATTCAAACATGCGTGGGATAAACATAAAGGAATCCTGATCAGAAGAAATGGATCCTCAGGAGCTTAGCCAAGATTGGATAACAGAGCCGGTAGTAGGAGGCGGGGCTGGTGGTTGGGAGGCCGGGATAGTGCTGGGCAGACTTATACGGTCTATGCCCTGAAAAAGACAGGTACAAATCAAGGTAAGGTATACACAAAAAAGTGGCACATTTCTTGGGCAGACTAGATGGACTGTGCAGGTCTTTTTCTGCCGTCATCTACTATGTTACTATCCAGCTTATAATCGAAAGTAATCACCGGTTATTTCCCGACACAAATCGGGATATGGCCGGCGATTTCGCAAAAGCGGCGAAAAGCGTATAATCGAAAGCTACATTTGTGATAGCTTTGCCGCTTTCCCTTCGCCTCGCCGGCGAAAGTTCAAAGGGGCGTGTTGGCGGCGAAGCGAAGGCGGGACATGGGCAGACTTGGGTGTGGCTACCAGATGGCCGGCTTTCGTGGATAATGGAAAAATAAAACCAGGCGATAAGCAGTATTTCGCTGGGTTTACTTGGTCCTTTTATTTTCACGACCAAGCCTCAAAAAGGTGCCCCAACTGAACAGATGACCACTGGAGGGAATGGGGGATGACCTCCCCTTACACCCCCAGTGGTCGCCAACCCCCTCCCACACTAAAATTATTAAAATACAAACCTTTTTTCCAGCCTGTATGCCAGCCTCAAATGTCATACCCAGCACCCTGACAGCAGTATGCAGGTCCCTGGAACAATTGTTGTTGGTTGCAATGGACTGCAGAAAGGCAGAGCCAGGCCCATCCCCCACCTACCTGTTCCACTTGTGGTGGGTAATGTTGAGCCCTCCCAAACCCCCCAAAACCCACTGTACCCACATGTAGGTGCCCCCCTTCAGCCCTTAGGGCTAGGGTAATGGTGCACACTTGTGGGCAGTGGGTTTTGGGGGGGATTTGGGGGACTCAGCACACAAGGGAAGGGTGCTATGCACCTGGAAGCTAATTTGGTTGTTTATAAAAGATGTTTGAAGTGCCCCCTAGGGTGCCCGCTTGGTGTCCTGGCATGTGAGGGGGACCATTGCACTACAAATGCTGGCTCCTCCCACGGCCAAATGCCTTGGATTTTGCCGGGTTTGAGATCGCCGGCAGTTTTTTCCATTATCGCGGAAAAACAAAAGTGGTGATCTCAAACCCGGCGAAATCCAAGGCATTTCACCGGGCCACACCGTATTATCGAAAAAAAAGATGGCCGGCCATCTTTTTTGAAAATACGGTTCCGGCCAGCTGTTGCACCGCCGCCAAAATAGATCGCCGGCGACCTATTTCGCTGGCGACATTCGATTATTCCCCTCTATGTTACTATGTTATTGTTCTTGGTACACATTTTTAAAAATATTTCCCAGGTCTAAGTTAAATTACACCTCACAGGTTTACCTGGTTCATACATACTTATCTGAGAGAATTTCTGAATTCTGTCTATTGCTACATCCGTTGAGTCTTGAACTAGGAGAGGAAAAGGGAAATGTTTTAAGAAAGAATGCATATTTAAGAGAGGAAAACCATTTTAATATTAACAACAAAATATTGGCCAGTACATATCTGATAGTGTGACTCCAGTTGTCTGATATTGTAGAAACAACACCTGACTATTGGAAGGGAAACAGAAATGCCAGATAACTGTTAACTCAAGGTAGAGTGAAGTTTGAAAATGTTACTTTATTGTTTGAAACAATTTTAGATGACCGAGGGGTGAAAGGGGCAATCAGGGAAGACAAAGCCGTAGTGGGGAGATTAAATGAAGTCTTTGCTTCGGTCTTCACCAAGGAAGATTTGAGAGAGATTCTGGTGCCAGAAATGGTTTTCAAAGCTGACGAGTCAGAGAAACTGAATGAAATCTATAAACCTAGAGGATGTAATGGGGAAATCTGAAAAACTGAAGAGTAGCAAATCTCCTGGACCCGATGGTATTCATCCCAGAGTACTGATAAAAATGAACTCGGGGAACTATTGTTAGTAATACTCCAGCTTCTCCCTGCTCGCTCCAGCCCATCTCCACCACCCTGTACCAGTCCATCGATTCCAGCTTCTTCCTGCATGCTACAGCTTGATCCAGCCCGCCTAATCCAGCTCGCCCACCTTGTTCCACTCCGCCTGATCCAGCCTCTCCCTGCTCGTCCCAGTCCGTCGGATCCAGCCTCTTCCTCCTTGTTCCAGCCACCTGCTCCAGCTGTTCCAGCCCGCCTAATCCAGCTTGCTCCAGCCCGCCTGATCCAGCTCCCCCTGCTCGTCCCTGCTCCGTCGGATCCAGCTCTTCCTACTCATCCCAGTCCATCTGCTCCAGCCTCCGTCAGATCCAGCTCTTCCTGCTTGTTCCTGCCACCTGCTCCGGCCGTTCCAGCCCGCCTAATCCAGCCTAATCCAGCTTGCTCCAGTCAGCCTGATCCAGCTCTCCAGCCTTCTGCTCCTGCTGTTCCAGCCACCTGCTCCTGCCGTTCCAGCCCGCCAAATCCAGCCACCTGCTCCGGCCACTCCAGCCCGCCTAATCCAGCTTGCTCCAGCCCGCCTGATCCAGCTCCCCCTGCTCGTCCCTGCTCCGTCGGATCCAGCTCTTCCTATTCATCCCAGTCAGCCTGATCCAGCTCCCCAGCCGTCTGCTCCTGCTGTTCCAGCCACCTGCTCCGGCCGTTCCAGCCCGCCTAATCCAGCCTAATCCAGCTTGCTCCAGTCAGCCTGATCCAGCTCTCCAGCCTTCTGCTCCTGCTGTTCCAGCCACCTGCTCCTGCCATTCCAGCCCGCCTAATCCAGGCCCTCTGCTCCAGCCATCTTACGCCAGTCTGCCTAATACAGCCTGTTCCAGTCCGTCTGTTTCAGCTTGTCCCAGCCTACTCCAGTCTGTCTGCATCAGCTTGTCCTAGTCCACCAGCTCCTGCTTCAAACCACTCCAGCCTGCCACTCAACCTGACTACTAGCCAATCATTGACTTTCCACCAATCACCTGACTGTCTACCACCCACCTTGAAACCCGCCTGCCTCCCAGCCCATCTTCCTACCAGCTCATCACTCTCCTGCCTGACTGCTTACCCTCACCTGCCTGTTTCCCAACCCACCTACCTTCCCTTTGAACACCTCAGTCACTACACATGGCCCCCATTCACATCCTATTCCTTGCCCTGTCCCTCCCTAATCTTTTCCCCCTCTCACCGCTGTCTCTTCCACACGATCTCACTACCCATCCCTATCCTCTTCCGCCCTCCCCTACCTACCCCTGTCCCCCACCACCTCACCATCCCTACTGTCTTCCTCCTCCTTCCTAGCTCTCAACCTTCAACACCTCCTTCCTGCCATCAACCCTTCCCCTTTCCTCCTAAGCGCATCCCGTCTTCGCCGCCTTCGTCGCCCTTCCTCACCCACCCTTACATAAGTACATAAGTACATAAGTAGTGCCATACTGGGAAAGACCAAAGGTCCATCTAGCCCAGCATCCTGTCACCGACAGTGGCCAATCCAGGTCAAGGGCACCTGGCACGCTCCCCAAACGTAAAAACATTCCAGACAAGTTATACCTAAAAATGCGGAATTTTTCCAAGTCCATTTAATAGCGGTCTATGGACTTGTCCTTTAGGAATCTATCTAACCCCTTTTTAAACTCCGTCAAGCTAACCGCCCGTACCACGTTCTCCAGCAACGAATTCCAGAGTCTAATTACACGTTGGGTGAAGAAAAATTTTCTCCGATTCGTTTTAAATTTACCACACTGTAGCTTCAACTCATGCCCTCTAGTCCTAGTATTTTTGGATAGCGTGAACAGTCGCTTCACATCCACCCGATCCGTTCCACTCATTATTTTATACACTTCTATCATATCTCCCCTCAGCCGTCTCTTCTCCAAGCTGAAAAGCCCTAGCCTTCTCAGCCTCTCTTCGTAGGAAAGTCGTCCCATCCCCACTATCATTTTCGTCGCCCTTCGCTGTACCTTTTCCAATTCTACTATATCTTTTTTGAGATACGGAGACCAGTACTGAACACAATACTCCAGGTGCGGTCGCACCATGGAGCGATACAACGGCATTATAACATCCGCACACCTGGACTCCATACCCTTCCTAATAACACCCAACATTCTATTCGCTTTCCTAGCCGCAGCAGCACACTGAGCAGAAGGTTTCAGCGTATCATCGACGACGACACCCAGATCCCTTTCTTGATCCGTAACTCCTAACGCGGAACCTTGCAAGACGTAGCTATAATTCGGGTTCCTCTTACCCACATGCATCACTTTGCACTTGTCAACATTGAACTTCATCTGCCACTTGCACGCCCATTCTCCCAGTCTCGCAAGGTCCTCCTGTAATCGTTCACATTCCTCCTGCGACTTGACGACCCTGAATAATTTTGTGTCATCGGCGAATTTAATTACCTCACTAGTTATTCCCATCTCTAGGTCATTTATAAATACATTAAAAGCAACGGACCCAGCACAGACCCCTGCGGGACCCCACTAACTACCCTCCTCCACTGAGAATACTGGCCACGCAATCCTACTCTCTGCTTCCTATCTTTCAACCAGTTCTTAATCCATAATAATACCCTACCTCCGATTCCATGACTCTGCAATTTCTTCAGGAGTCTTTCGTGCGGCACTTTGTCAAACGCCTTCTGAAAATCCAGATATACAATATCAACCGGCTCCCCATTGTCCACATGTTTGCTTACCCCCTCAAAAAAATGCATTAGATTGGTGAGGCAAGACTTCCCTTCACTAAATCCGTGCTGACTTTGTCTCATCAGTCCATGTTTTTGTATATGCTCTGCAATTTTATTCTTAATAATAGCCTCCACCATCTTGCCCGGCACCGACGTCAGACTCACCGGTCTATAATTTCCCGGATCTCCTCTGGAACCCTTCTTAAAAATCGGAGTAACATTGGCTACCCTCCAGTCTTCCGGTACTACACTCGATTTTAGGGACAGATTGCATATTTCTAACAGTAGCTCCGCAAGTTCATTTTTTAGTTCTATTAATACTCTGGGATGAATACCATCAGGTCCCGGTGATTTACTACTCTTCAGCTTGCTGAACTGACCCATTACATCCTCCAAGGTTACAGAGAATTTGTTTAGTTTCTCCGACTCCCCCGCTTCAAATATTCTTTCCGGCACCGGTGTCCCCCCCAAATCCTCCTCGGTGAAGACCGAAGCAAAGAATTCATTTAATTTCTCCGCTACGGCTTTGTCCTCCTTGATCGCCCCTTTAACACCATTTTCGTCCAGCGGCCCAACCGACTCTTTGGCCGGTTTCCTGCTTTTAATGTATCTAAAAAAATTTTTACTATGTATTTTTGCTTCCAACGCTAATTTCTTCTCAGTCCTTTTTTGCCCTCCTTATCTCCGCTTTGCATTTGGCTTGGCATTCCTTATGATCTATCCTGTTACTTTCAGTTGGTTCTCTTCTCCACTTTCTGAAGGATTGTTTTTTGGCTCTAATGATTTCCTTTATCTTACTGTTTAGCCACGCCGCACTCTCTTGCTCCTTCTCCTGCTATCCGCGGGTGACATCAATCCCAACCCAGGTCCCCCACACCTGTCCTTGTCCTCATCTCATCTATGCAAACGATCCCGCGATATCTCCAATCTCATCCCTATTCCCATCCTCCCCCCCTCCTCCCTCCCTTTCTCGTGTGCCCTATGGAACGCCCACTCAATCTGCAACAAACTTCCCTTCACCCACGATCTCTTCATCTCCCATTCTCTTCATCTGCTCCCCCTAACTGAAACCTGGCTCACCCCGGACAACTCTGCCTCAATCGCAGCCCTATGCCACGGTGGTTATCTTTTCTCCCATTTGCCCCGCCCAGTCGGCCGCGGTGGCAGTGTCGGACTACTACTTTCGCCCGCCTCCAGCTTCCAACCGCTCCACCTACCTCAGTCTCACAGTTTCTCATCCTTTGAAGTTCACTCCATCCGTCTATTCCACCCACTGCCACTCAGAGTTGCAGTCATTTACCGCCCCCCTGATAAATCCCTCCCTTACTTCCTTACCGACTTTGATGCCTGGCTCTCCGTCTTTCTTGAGCCCTCATCCCCATCCCTCATTCTCGGTGACTTCAACATCCACACTGACAACCCTTCCGATTCGTATGTTTCTCAGTTCCTCACTCTTACCTCCTCCTTCAACCTCCAACTGAGCCCCACCACCCCTACTCACAAATCTGGCCACTGTCTTGATCTCGTCCTCTCTTCTACTTGCTCACCCTCCACTTTCTGCGTTTCACCTCTTCCTCTCTCCGACCACCACCTTATCACATTCACACTTCAGCACCCTCCCCCTCAATCTCGCCCAACACTAACTACTACGTCCAGAAATCTCCAGGCTGTTGACCCCTCCACCTTATCCTCTACTATCTCTGATCTCCTCCCTTCCATCTTGTCCTCCACATCCGTTGACAAAGCTGTCTCCACTTACAATGCCACTCTTTCCTCTGCTCTTGACACCCTTGCACCGTCCACCTCCCGGCCCACAAGACGTACCAATCCCCAGCCCTGGCTGTCCCCTTGCACCCGATACCTTCGCTACTGCGCCCGTTCGGCTGAACGCCTCTGGAGAAAATCTCGCACCCTTACTGACTTCATTCACTTCAAATTCATGCTATCCTCCTTCCAATCCTCCCTATTCCTCGCTAAGCAGGACTACTATATCCAATTGACCAATTCCCTCAGCTCTAACCCTCGTCGTCTATTCGCCACCCTCAACTCCCTCCTCAAAGTGCCCTCTGCTCCCACCCCCCCTTCACTCTCTCCTCAATCTCTGGCCCACTACTTCCGTGACAAGGTCCAGAAGATCAACCTCGAATTCACCACTACTCCCTCTCCTCCTCTTCAGCCTATATCTCACTCTGTCATCCAACCTACCCAGGCCTCCTTCTCCTCCTTTCCTGCTATCACCGAAGAGGAAATCACCCATCTCCTCTCCTCCTCGAAAGCCACCACTTGTTCCTCTGACCCCATCCCCACTAACCTACTCAACACCATCACTCCTACCATCACCCCCACCATCTGTCATATCCTTAACCTCTCTCTCTACACTGCATCAGTCCCGGACACCTTCAAGCATGCTGTGGTCACTCCACTCCTCAAAAAACCATCACTTGACCCTACCTGTCCCTCCAACTACCGCCCCATTTCCCTCCTACCCTTCCTTTCCAAGATACTTGAACGCGCCGTTCACAGCCGCTGTATTGATTTTCTCTCCTCTCATGCCATCCTTGATCCGCTTCAATCCGGCTTTCGCCCCCTACACTCAACAGAAACGGCACTATCTAAAGTCTGCAATGACCTATTCCTCGCCAAATCCAAAGGTCACTACTCCATCCTCATCCTCCTCGAACTCTCCGCCGCCTTTGACACTGTCAATCACAACCTACTTCTTGACACACTGTCCTCCCTTGGGTTCCAGGGCTCTGTCCTCTCCTGGTTCTCCTCTTATCTCTCCCATCGTACCTTCAGAGTACACTCTCATGGTTCGTCCTCCTCCCCTATCCCGCTCTCTGTTGGAGTTCCTCAGGGATCTGTCCTTGGGCCCCTTCTTTTCTCAATCTACACCTCTTCCTTAGGCTCCCTGATTTCTTCTCATGGTTTCCACTATCATCTTTATGCCGACGACACCCAGCTTTATCTCTCCACACCACAAATCACTGCGGATACCCAGGCCAAAGTCTCGGCCTGCTTATCCGACATTGCTGCCTGGATGTCCAACCGCCACCTGAAACTGAATATGTCTAAGACTGAACTTATTGTTTTCCCACTCAAACCCACTTCCCCTCTCCCTTCACTCTCTATCTCAGTTGATAACACCCTCATCGTCCCCGTCTCATCTGCCCGCAACCTCGGTGTCATCTTCGACTCCTCCCTCTCCTTTTCTGCGCACATCCAGCAGATAGCCAAGACCTGTCGCTTCTTCCTCTATAACATTAGCAAAATTTGCCCCTTCCTCTCCGAGCACACCACCCGAACTCTCATCCACTCTCTCATTACCTCTCACCTTGACTACTGCAACCTACTCCTGACCGGCCTCCCACGTAGCCATCTATCTCCCCTTCAGTCCATCCAGAACTCTGCCGCACGTCTTATCTTCCGCCTTAACCGATATACTCATATCACTCCTCTCCTCAAGTCACTTCACTGGCTCCCAATCAGATACCGCATACAGTTCAAGCTTCTCTTACTCACCTACAAATGCACTCGATCTGCGGCCCCTCCGTACCTCTCTACCCTCATCTCCCCTTACGTCCCTACCCGTAACCTCCACTCTCAAGACAAATCCCTCCTTTCAGTACCCTTCTCCACCACCTCCAACTCCGGGCTCCGCCCCTTCTGTCTCGCCTCACCCCACGCCTGGAACAAACTCCCTGAGCCCATACGCCGTGCCCTCTCCCTACTCATCTTCAAATCAATGCTCAAAGCCCACCTCTTCAATGTCGCCTTCGGCACCTAACCACTACACCTCTTCTCAGGAAAACTTATCTACCCCAACTTGACATTTCGTCCTTTAGATTGTAAGCTCTTCCGAGCAGGGACCGTCCTTAATTGTTAGATGTGAATCGTTTGTTTACTCTTTCCAAAAATACTAGCACTAGGGGGCTGACTCGGAGAAAATTTTTCTTCACTCATCATGTAATTAAACTCTGGAATTCGTTGACAGAGAATGTGGTAAAGGCGGTTAGCTTAGCGAGGTCTGGACGGCTTCCTAAAGGAAAAATCAATAGACCATTATTAAATTGACTTGGGGAAAATCCACTGCCATTTCTGGGATAAGCCGCATAAAATGTATTGAACATTTTCGGGATCTTGCCAGGTATTTGGGACCTGGATTGGCCATTGTTGGAAACAGGATGCTGAGCTTGATGGACTTTTGGTGCTTCCCATTATGGCAATACTTTTGTACTTATGTACTAGGTTTCAACAAAATCACACACACCTAGGATTCCCTCAGGTAAGTATTTTATAGTGGGCATGTACTGGTAGTTAGTATACTCAGATATGAGATCTTCTTACTGAAATAAATTCATGTGCACATAATTATATTACTGTTACATCTTTGCTAGCATTGCAGCTGTCTTGCAGTAGGTGCCTTAGGCGTGTCCACATCCACAACTCCTCAGGTGTCATTATCAGCTCACCAGCTCAGGAACTCCAGGGTACCTCAAAAAAATATTCAAAAATGAAAAACCCTGACTCCCTGTCCTCAATGTATGCGCCCTAACCTCAGTCAGTATCTTCTTTGGCAACAGGGCCTTGTGAACTACTTGAATTTAAATAAAAGGATAAGCGAAGGGAATTCCTATCTAACTCTCCCAGCACACAGACCCTTTCTTGTTTTTTTTTTCAACCCATTCTATACCCACAACTTGAACTGACAGGCAGTTAAACTAAACTTCCTAGAAGCAGGCCTCTAATTCAAGGCACTCACAGTGGCAGGCTTTCAAGGGCAGGCACTTAAATTAATAGGCTCTCACACTGACTCCTTCTTAGGGTTACCATTTTTTGTCCTTAAAAAAAGAGGACACTTGCCCCGCCCATGCCCCGCCCCATTTCACACCCTCTCCCCGCCCCCTCCACACCTCACCCCGCCCCCTGTCGCATTTTCCCCTCCCCCTGGTCACCCCCTCACCTCACCTACCCTCCCCCCAACTCCGTCACCACCTCTCCCCTTACGATCTTCCCTGGTGGTCTAGTGACTTTGGGGCAGGAAAGAGCCCCCTCTTTCCTGCCCAGCGCACTGCTCTGCATCCTGTATGCTGCCTGTGACGGTCTTGGCGAGATTCAAAATGGCCGCCGAGAATTGAAGCGGCCTCGCAAGACTTCAATTCTCGGCGGCCATTTTGAAGCTTGCCAGGTGCCCTTGACCTGGATTGGCCGCTGTTGTGGACATGATGCTGGGCTTGATGGACCCTTGGTCTTTTCCCAGTGTGGCATTACTTATGTACTTATGTAGGCAGCATACAGGATGCAGAGCAGCACGCCGGGCAGGAAAGAGGGGGCTTTTTCCTGCCCCAAAGTTACTAGACCACCAGGGAAGATCGTGAGTAAGGGGAGGGGAGGTCTGCCGCCCGCACGCACGTACGTATGTCAGCCCGCCCATTTGTCCAGAAATCCGGACAAATGGGCAGGCTGGCCAAAATCGGTCGGGACGCCCGGACATGTCCTCAAAAAGAGGACATGTCCAGGTAAATCCAGACGTATAGTAACCCTACTCCTTCTTCACAGGAAAGCCACTCACGCTAGTAGACACTCCAATGCAGGCTTTCTTCAGGTTTGGGCACTTAGTTCAGGCTGGGCTCTCTTCTGAGTGGGGCTTCTTCCTCTTTGGGTCAGGCTTCTTCTTCACAGGGCAGGCACTCATGCTGGCAGACAGTCAGACTGGACTTATTTCATGGGTTTGTGGCTCCAAACATGAAGCTTCCCCCCAGCTTCATTTCCTGGCCTGGCTCTCTTCAGCGCTGCCCAGGACTGCTGCTCTTTGTGGCCCAGTGCTGCTCCCAGAACAGCCCTGCACTGCTCTCACCACAGATCTGCACTAAGTCCAGCCCAGTGCATCTTCCCAACACAATCCTGCTCTCTGCCCAGAACACCCCCGCCCTCTTCTCTCTTCCTGCTCATACTGTTCAGGCTGGCCTCAGCTGTTGTTGCCTCTCTTCCTAGCCTGGGACTTGCATGAAGCCTTCCTTCTCAATCTCTTTTCTCAGTTGCGTCCTTGTCCTGTACACCGGAGGCCACTTACACTCAAATTTGTGGTGCTTCTCTCTATGACTATTATTTATTTATTTATTGCATTTGTATCCCACATTTTCCCACCTATTTGCGGGTTCAGTGTGGCTTACAATGCGTTGTGAATGATGGAGGTACGGTTTGTTACATTATGATTATGGGTTACATTATGAAGAGTTATAGGAGACAAATTCAGTAAAATCATCTTTGGGGCATAGAAAATGTGGGATGTGACATTGGGGAATGGTAGGGTGAACAGATAATAGCAGGAGAGCGTTAGGGTATAACAATTTATCTGTGGGTTGATTGTGAATGTGAGGAGAGTACGGGGCTAATGAGAATCACCAAAGCAGGAAAATTCCTCCACCAGGTGTGAATTCTCCCTGGCCCTATCCAGAGCTCCCCACTGGCCTCTCTAATCACTCTTCAGATGATCAGTGGGAAAAAATTACTGTCAGGACAGTGCGGGAAATGAGCTCCCCAATGATCAATGCTAATATCATGAAAATGTATGTGTATTAGTAGCTTTGATCATAGTGGCACTTCTGTGGGAGGATTGTTCTTGGGCATACGCTCAAAGCACAATCATCCCAAAGAAGAGGTTTGATAGGCCCAGGATTTTCTCCTAGGCCTGTCAAGCCTAAAATCCTGGTGGTCCAATGGACCTCCTTGCCCCCCATCCCACCGCATACAAGGGCCTGGCGGTCCGGTGGACCTACAGAACCTTCAGCACCCAACACATAACCCCGGACCCCACCAAGCACAAGGCCTGGAGGTCTGGTGGACCCCAGCCCCCCCCCCCTGAGCAATACCTTCCCCCCCCCCAGAATGACCTGGTGGTCAAGTGGGACCCACAACAGAGGGGCCTGACATGACCCATCCCCCCTGAAGGCCAGCCCTGGTCATCTACTGGTGGGGGAGTCCCCCCCAACCACACACCCCTCCCTTCCCATAGTACCTTTATGTTGGAGGAGAAGGGACTAGCACCCACTCTGCTGTGGGCACCACCTCAAAATGGAGGCACCCTGCCCTGCTCGGTTTTCTCCCTTATATGGAAGTTAAGCCCTGCCCAATGCATCCCAGGTGGTACCTGCAGAAGAGGAGTGAGTGCTAGTTGCTCCTCTTCCAACTTAAAGGTAATATGGGAGGGGGTTGGGCTGAAGGGACCCCCCCCCCCACACTGCTAGATCACCAGGGCTAACCTTTGTGGGGGGGGGGGGTTGGGTCATGTTGGGCCCCCCTTTCGTGGGTCCCATTGGACCACTAGGGCATTCAGTGTGTGTGTGTGGAGGGTATGTGCTCGGGGAGGGAGGTGAGGGGCCTAGTGGGTCCACCGGACCTCAAGGCCCTGTGCTTGGCAGGGTGTGGGGATATGTGTGTGTGTGTGGGGGGGTGAGGTTTCTGGGGGTCCACTGAACCTCCAGGCCCTTACATGTATTGGGGTCTTGAGGGATCTGGGGTCCACTGAACCACCAGGGCTATGTTGGCTGGTCTCCCCCATTTTTCCCTTGCTCGGCAAACCTTAGCACCAGCTCCGAGCTTGCCTAGGTTTTGCCATGGGAGCAGCAGCCTTGTTTGGTGCACTGCCCCACTGATCATTAGGGAGGAATGTGGGAGACCTTCCTTTGAATGCATTTCATGCAATTAGCAGTCAGAGCCGGCAAGCTGGTTTCACGGGCTCCCGGGCTCTGATCCTGGTGCTCTGGCAAATGCTAATGGTCTCTAGTACCCACATTTCCATTTGATCATCTGGGCATAAGAAAGCAATCAGTAGATTTTATGGGCTTTTACAGAAAGCTCTCCTAGAGGGATGGTGTCATTACTTAAAAGCTAGATGCGAATAAATACACTTGCCCTATTCAAGGAAGGAAAGGTTTAAAAACTATCACCTCAGATAAAGGCATGCATGGATTTGGCATACAATTCATGCAGCCCAATGACCTGGAATTGTTCTGTGTATAAAAGCAAGCCGTGAATGTTATAGATGAAACCAGCCCATAGGGAGCATTTGGAATTGATTTACAGCCTAGAGGTCTTGTACTTTGTTCTGGGATCTCTCTTTAAGTACGTCTTGTAGTGTTTGTGTTACTGCCTGTGTATACAAGCTTTCTGATCCCAGCAGGCTGGTCTTTAAGCCGCTGTAAGCGGCACTAATGAGACAAGTGGCTCTGAAGCAGTGGACCAGAAGCCAGAACTGAGTCCTGGGAGGCTTGCAAATGGGTCACTAAAAGAAGCCTCTTCAGTTCTGTCTCATCTGCATTGCTACCAACTGAGTCCAGCATTTTGTATAAAGCTCTGTTAATCCGAAATCTCTTCAAGGCTCTGATTATCCAAAATGTCCTGCAACGTGCTCTTCGCTCTTACAAGAGCTACTTTTGGTTAGGGCAGTACAGTCAATAAAATATCACCCATTAACCGTCTCCATTTTCGGAGATAATTCTATAAAGTCATTCACTCTTTAAAGGGTTAGCCATTTTGAAAGAGACCCAGTGCTAGGTAGAGACTTGTTAAGACAGAATCAATGACCGATTTCAGTACGTTTATCTTGAGATGCTGTTTGGAGCACGTTGGATAGGGTAACCGCAAGTATGTAATTTCTTCTTTTTTGTTCATAGAAGTTATCCCGTCGCCAAAGCCCTGAAGCAGCTAGACGAAACGCTGGCCATCGTTGGCTTGGGGCTAGGGAGCAAAGGATTGAGGAAATCCCTAGTGCCGGCAGTTTGAAAGATAAGTGTTCTTTCAAACTCTTTATATTCACCATATTACCGTATTATCATACAGAAGAGTTGTGCTACAATGCAATATTGACAGAGAAATCTAAAAATTGAGCACTATAGTCCGCACATGTATTAATGCGTGAAGGACATTATAACACCGCACAACACAGAAGGTTTTTGGCCAATGATGAACAGAGGACCCGTAAAAGCTCCGATAGATGAACATAATCTTGGAGCTCTGTGAGGCCTTTTTTCCTTCTTAAAATATAGACCGGTACTATTGTTGGATATTTCAAATGTTTTCGTTCAGTGGAAATTTTTTCTGATCTGACAGTATCTAGCTATAATTAAACATGCCAGTTATACAGGTATATGTTGGGAAAACTAGTATGGTTTTCAATATAATAGAGGATGAAAGAGTCTCAAATATCACTTCACTCTTTCAAAACACCCAGCTTGCAGTACTTATCAATCTATCAAAAATCCCACTAGAGTACAAAACATTCAAGGGGAAAAAGCCTCAGATCAGATCCCTCTCTCTACTTGTGTTCAACAGAAAACCTCTTATGTAGCAGAATTAATGAGGGTAAGATCACTTCATCGGCATTAAATACTGCCCAAAAGTATTGGTTAAACCTCCAGTGGTTTCAGCATCTATCAGCATTACATGGATCCCCAATCTTAAATGTAAAAACAAGCAAATTTAGGGTCCTGTTTACTATGCTGCGCTGTAGGCGCACTAGCGTTCTTGGTGTACGCTAATGCTAGAGACACCCATAGGAATATATTTATTTATTTATTTGTTACATTTGTATCCCACATTTTCCCACCTATTTGCAGGCTTAATGTGGCTTACATAGTACCGTAAAGGCTTTTGCCCAGTCCGGTAAAGAACAAATACAGTGTGATGTGTGGTAGGATAAGGTGCATGTGCTACAGACACATTTGGGAATCGTAGGATAAGGTTCAAGTGTTGCAGATACATTTGGAATCATAGAGAGGAAGAGTTATGTTATGTCCATTGTGAGCTTTGGTTTCGTTGTGTAGCAGGATTCCGGCGTTAAGTTGGGTCCATAGGGTAAGCCTTTTTGAATAGGTTGGTTTTTAGTGATCTCCGGAAGTCTAGGTGGTCATAAGTTGTTTTCACGGCTTTTGGTAGTGCGTTCCACAGTTGTGTACTTATGTAGGAGAAGCTGGTTGCATAAGTTGATTTGTATTGAAGTCCTTGGCAGCTCGGGTAATGGAGGTTTAAGTATGTTCTAGTTGATCTGATTGTATTTCTGGTTGGTAGGTCTATGAGATCTGTCATGTATCCCGTGGCCTCGCCGTAGATAATTTTATGAACCATGATGCAGATTTTGAAGGCTACACATTCTTTAATTGGGAGCCAGTGCAGTTTTTCTCGGAGGGGTTTGGCGCTTTCGAAACGCGTTTTTCCAAATATGAGCCTGGCCGCCGTGTTCTGAGTGGTCTATAATTTCTTTATGATTTGTTCTTTGCATCCTGCATAAATTCCATTGCAGTAATCTACATGACTTAGTACCATTGATTGTATCAGGCTGCGAAATATTTCTCTCGGGAAGAATGGCTTCACACGTTTGAGTTTCCACATTGAGTGGAACATTTTCTTTGTTGTAGATTTCACTTGGCTCTTTAGTGTAAGGTTTCGGTCGATTGTGACACCTAGGATTTTCAAGCTGCCTGAGATAGGGAGTGTGTAATGCGGTGTTTATATTTGTGGGTTTGTTCACATTGTGTTGGGATGATAGGATGAGACAGTGTGTTTTTTCAGTATTAAGTTTTAGTTGAAATGCATTAGCCCTTGTGTTCATGTTGTTCAAACTTAGATTGATTTTGTTGGTGATTTCAGTCAGATCGTGTCTGTAAGGAATGTATATGGTGACATTGTCTGCGTAGATGAAAGGATTAAGGCCTAGGTTGGATAAGGATTTGGCTAGTGGGGGTCATCATTAGGTTGAAGAGGATCGGAGATAATGGTGGTCCTTGAGGAACTCCGCAGTCAGCTTTCCACGGTGATGATATGTTTGTATTTGATTTCACTTGATATGTTCTAGTGGTTAGGAAACCCTTGATCCACATAAGTATTTTTCCACCGATCCCAAAGTAATCCAGGAGTCTTAGTAGTATATTGTGGTTTACCATGGTGCGACCGCACCTGGAGTATTGTGTTCAGTACTGGTCTCCGTATCTCAAAAAAGATATAGTAGAATTGGAAAAGGTACAGCGAAGGGCGACGAAAATGATAGTGGGGATGGGACGACTTTCCTATGAAGAGAGGCTGAGAAGACTAGGGCTTTTCAGCTTGGAGAAGAGACGGCTGAGGGGAGATATGATAGAAGTGTATAAAATAATGAGTGGAATGGATCGGGTGGATGTGAAGCGACTGTTCACGCTATCCAAAAATACTAGGACTAGAGGGCATGAGTTGAAGCTACAGTGTGGTAAATTTAAAACGAATCGGAGAAAATTTTTCTTCACCCAACGTGTAATTAGACTCTGGAATTCGTTGCCGGAGAACGTGGTACGGGCGGTTAGCTTGACGGAGTTTAAAAGGGGTTAGATAGATTCCTAAAGGACAAGTCCATAGACCGCTATTAAATGGACTTGGAAAAATTCCGCATTTTTAGGTATAACTTGTCTGGAATGTTTTTACGTTTGGGGAGCGTGCCAGGTGCCCTTGACCTGGATTGGCCACTGTCGGTGACAGGATGCTGGGCTAGATGGACCTTTGGTCTTTCCCAGTATGGCACTACTTATGTACTTATGTCGAATGCGCTAGACATGTTGAATTGGAGGAGAAGTATGCTTTTTCCTGTAGCTATTTCCTGATTGAATTTGTCTAGGAGAGTAATTAGTACTGTTTCAGTGCTATGGAGGGGGCGAAATCCTGATTGTGAGTCATGTAGTATAGAGAATTTGTTTATATAGTCGGTAAGTTGTTTGGTTACCATGCTTTCCATCAGTTTGACTACCAGTGGAATAGATGCTACTGGGCGGTAGTTGGTGATTTCGTTTGTTTTTTTTTCTTGGTATCTTCTGGTATTGGGGTGAGTAGGATATTGCCATTTTCCTTAGGGAAGAGACCTTGTTGGAGCATGTAGTTTAGGTGGGATGTGAGGTCAACTATGTAGCGGTCGGGGCAGATTTTATTAGGTAGCTGGGGCAGGTATCCAGTTTGCAGTGAGTGTGAGATAACCTGTTGATCGCCTGGGTAACTGTTTCGGCAGTGAGGAGGGCAAAGTTTGACCAGGTTTGGTCTGCTGGGTATTCTCCGAGGGTTGGGTCCAAACCATTGATGAAGTTTTCAATATCATTGTTGTCCTGAGGTAACGTTTTGCGTAGGTTTACAATTTTTTCATTGAAGTATTTGGCAAGTTTATCTGCTGATGGGATGTCTGTGTTGGTTGTGATGACCAAGGTGGTGTCAAGTAGTTTGTTCACGAGTTGGTATAATTTCCTCGTGTCTTTGTAATCTGGACCGATTTTAGTTTTATAGTATGACCTTTTGGTCTGTCTTATTGCGTATTTGTATTTTCTTTGTATTTGTTTCTATGCATTAAGTGAGTGTTCATCTTTTGTTTTTTTTCCATGCTCGTTCGAGTTTCCTGGATTGTGATTTTAATTTTTTCAGTTCTTCATTGAACCATGGTATCGAGTTGTGCCTACGTGAGGTTCTTGTTCGTAGGGGTGCTATTTCGTCAAAGTATGCTTCTGCATCTTTTATCCCATTCCATTAGGTGCTGTGTGGAGTCCGTTTGTGCTGGCCATTCGTTATTATACATCTGTTGCCAGAATGTATTTGAGTCAATTTGGCCTCTGGTGCTATAAATTGTGCCGATGAAGTGATCTTACCCTCATTAATTCTGCTACATAAGAGATTTTCTGTTGAACACAATTAGAGAGAGGGATCTGATCTGATGCTTTTTCCCTTAGTGTTTAGCGTGCGCTAATTTTAGCTCACGCTAAAAACACTAGCGCACCTTAGTAAACAGGGCACTTAGCTTTAAAATGTGTGTGACTGCTTCTGTTTCAAACATACACCGACGATGGCCAAAGTTTTCCCAAAAAGCTGGGTCAAGTGTCAACTTATCTAAAAAAACATAAGACAGTGTTCAAATCATTCTGTGAAAGATCCTGCAAAATATATTATACATTAAAAAAACACTTGAATAACTCTCTGATATTTATTGATTAAAAGATGGAGTTCTTGCCAGCGTTTTGTTGCATTCACATACCGCTGTGTCACCGGATCCCCAAAACACCTGATCGGGACCGCTTCTTTGTAACTGCTCCAGACTGACATCACTTCTGGTCCGCGAAAGATTGGATTAATATTAAACCCTTCGCAAGCAGGCTTTATACCATCCATCTCCAGTCAATTCAAGCATTTAGTCCCTGGGGTTCCTCCATTTGCAACGTGAAAATCCAAAATACTTCTCTCCGTAACATAAATTTTTGATTAATCTGTATCTTGCTAAAGATGTAAAAAGACTGGAAGCGGTGCAAACAAAAGCTACAAAAATGGAATGGGATTTGCATTGCAAACCGTACGAGGAGAGACTTGCCGACCCGAACACGTACACCTTGGAGGAAAGGAGAAACAAGGGTGACATGATACAAATATTTGAAAGGTATTAAACTGCAAAATCTTAGCGGAGATTGGGTGGCAACACCGGTAATTGGGAAGCAAAACCATTGCTGGCCAGACTGGGCTGACTTCTATGATCTGTGCCCTGATCGTGGCTGAATAGATAAGGGATGGGGTGGAGTGTAAATTTTAAGGGGCTTCGACATTAGCTACAGAACTTAGTACAAGAACAGTGCTGGACAGACTTCTACGGTCTGTGCCCTGAGAATGCAAGGACGAATCAAACTCGAGTATACATATAAAGTATCACATACCATGTAAAATGAATTTATCTTGTTGGACAGACTGGATGGACCATACAGGTCTTTATCTGCCGTCATTTACTATGCTACTATGTTATTATGTTACTCTTCACCATCGGCTCTGGCACAGACCGTATAAGTCTGCCCAGCACCATCTCCGTCTCCCGCCACCGGCTTTGCCACCCAATCTCGTCTAAGCTCCTAAGGAATGGATCCTAAGGAGCTTAGACGAGATTGGGTGGCAAAGCCGGTGGCGGGAGACGGAGATGGTGCTGGGCAGACTTATACGGTCTGTGCCAGAGCCGATGGTGGCAGGCGGGACTGGTGGTTTGGAGGCGGGGATAGTGCTGGGCAGACTTATACGGTCTGTGCCCGGAAAAGGACAGGTACAAATCAAGGTAAGGTATACACAAAAAGTAGCACATGTGAGTTTATCTTGTTGGGCAGACTGGATGGACCGTGCAGGTCTTTTTCTGCCGCCATCTACTATGTTACTATCCAGCTTATAATCGAACGAGAATAACGCCCAAGTTCCGACCTAAATCGGGAGATGGGCGTTCTTCTCACAAAAACAAATAAAGCGGTATAATCGAAAGCCGAACTTTGGACGCTTTCAACTGCACTCCGTCGCGGATGCGGACAAAGTTGACGGGGGCGTATCGAAGGCGTGTCGAAGGCGGAACTGGGGCGTGGTTATCGGGCGAACAGAGATGGGCGCCCTTCGCCGATAATGGAACAGTTTTGAGCTAGAATTTAGGACACTTTTCCTGGACCCTGTTTTTTGACGAATAAGGCCCCCAAAAGTGCCCTAAATGACCAGATGACCCCCAGAGGGAGTCGGGGATGACCTCCCCTGACTCCCCCAGTGGTCACTAACCCCCTCCCACCACAACAAATGATGTTTCACAACTTTTTACTTTCACCCTCAAATGTCATACCCTCCTCCCAAGCAGCAGTATGCAGGTCCCTGGAGCAGTTGTTAGGGGGTGCAGTGGACGTCAGGCAGGTGGACCCAGGCCCATCCCCCCCCCTACCTGTTACAATTGTGCTGCTTAATGCTACTAGTCGTCCAACCCCCCCAAACCCACTGTACCCACATGTAGGTGCCCCCCTTCACCTCTTAGGGCTATAGTAATGATGTAGACTTGTGGGCAGTGGGTTTTGAGGGGGATTTGGGGGGCTCAACACCCAAGGGAAGGGTGCTATGCACCTGGGAGCTCTTTTACCTTTTATTTGGTTTTTGTAAAAGTGCCCCCTAGGGTGCCCGGTTGGTGTCCTGGCATGTGAGGGGGACCAGTGCACTATGAATCCTGGCCCCTCCCACGAACAAATGCCTTGGATTTATTCGTTTTTGAGCTGGGCGATTTCATATTCCATTATCGCTGAAAAGCAAAAACGCCCAGCTCACACCTTGACGAATAAAACATGGGCGTCTTTTTCTTTTAAAAAATACGATCCGCCCCGCCCCTTCACGGACCCGTTCTCGGAGATAAACGCCCATGGAGATAGGCGTTTCTGTTCCATTATGCCCCTCCATGTTCACTTATTCTAGGGCACACACCTGCAATAAAGAGAAACTATGTCCCATTTGTAGGCAGTGCTCCACAATCGGGGTTTCTCTTCTGCTCTGCTTCAGACAGCTCTTACGTTCATACATTTGGGGACACGGACAGATAATTATATAAACCACATGATCCTGAACCACATGTGGTATCTCCATTCAAAACATATCTCTTTGTGAGTCGTAGTGGGTATAAACCAGGTATCAACTTCTAATGTAATTTCACATGTCTTGCAATTCTGACATTTCTGGTGTCTCCTCACCAAACCTCCCCATTCTTTGTTACTACTATCAATATCAGAAGGACCAATTAGCTCTTTCAAATTTCGATTCCTATTGAATACTATCCGTAGATATGTATCGAGGAACGCTGGTGTATGTGATATAATACCTCAGTATTATCAACAATTTCTCAACCCACATGGTATATGTCAAAACACGTCACTGTGTTTTCTATTTTTTTTTTTTGTACTATTTTCTAGTAATAGATCTCTATTTTGAAATCTAGCTCTTTTATATGCATTGTGAGTCACTTGTTTATAATACTGTCTATCAATCAATCAATCACTCCTTTAAAGTTATAAATTGACTTGGGGAAAATCCACTGCTTATTTCTGAGATAAGCAGCATAAAATGTATTGAACTTTTTCAGAATCTTGCCAGGTATTTGTGACCTGGATTGGCCACTGTTGGAAACAGGATGCTGGGCTTGATGGACCTTTGGTCTGTCCCAGTATGGCAACACTTATGTACTTGGGATTCTGAATGGAATGTTGCTACTCTTTGGGGTTCTACATGGAATGTTGCTACACTTTGACATCTGTATGGAATGTTGTTATTCTTTAAAATTCTAGAATCTTGCTACTCTTTGGAGCAGTGACGTTCCTAGGGGGCTGACACCCGGGGCGGATCGCCGATGCGCCCCACCTCCCGGGTGCAGCACCCCCCCGGAACAGCGCGACGCCCCCTCCCGGTGAAAGAACCCCCACGATCCCCCGGCAAAAGAACCCCCCCCCCCGGGTGCAAGCCACTTGGGGGGGGGGGGGGTGCCGCGCGCCTGCCAGCTCTTTGTTTTCATGCTCCCTCTGCCCCGGAACAGGAATTACTACTACTACTACTTAACATTTCTAGAGCGCTACTAGGGTTACGCAGCGCTGTACAAAATAAACAAGGAAGGACGGTCCCTGTTCAAAGGAGCTTACACTCTAAAGAACGAAATGTTAAGTTGGGGCAGTCTAGATTTCTTGGGTAGAGGTGTAGAGGTTACGTGTCGAAGGCGACATTGAAGAGGTGGGCTTTAAGCAGAGATTTGAAGATGGGCAGGGAGGGGGCCTGGCGTATGGGCTCGGGGAGTTTGTTCCACGCATGGGGTGAGGCGAGGCAGAAAGGGCGGAGCCTGGAGTTGGCGGTGGTGGAGAAAGGTACTGAGAGGAGGGATTTGTCTTGAGAGCGGAGGTTACGGGTAGGAACGTTAGGGGAGATGAGGTTGAGAGGTAAGGAGGGGCTGCAGATCGAGTACATTTGTAGGTTAGTAGCAGAAGCTTGAATTGAATGCGGTACCTGATCGGAAGCCAATGAAGTAACTTGAGGAGAGGGGTGATATGAGTGTATCGGTTCAGGCGGAAGATAAGACGTTCAGCAGAGTTCTGAAGGACTGAAGGGGGGATAGGTGGCTAAGTGGGAGACCTGTTCCGGGGCAAAGGGAGCATGAAAATGAAGAGCCGACAGGCGTGCGGCACCCCCCCAGTGGCATGCACTCGGGGCGGACCGCCCCCACCGCCCCCCCCCCTTCGTACGCCACTGTTTTGGGGGTTCTACATGGAATGTTGCTACACTTTGAAATTCTGTATGGAATCTTGTTTTTATTTAGAATTCTAGAATCTTGCTACTCTTTGGGGGTTCTACATGGAATCTTGCTACTCTTTGGGGTTCTACATGGAATGTTGCTACACTTTGAAATTCTGTATGGAATCTTGTTATTCTTTAGAATTCTAGAATCTTGCTACTCTTTGGGGGTTCTACATGGAATGTTGATACTCTTTGGGGTTTCTGCCAGGTACGTGTGACCTGGATTGGCTACTGTTGGAAACAGGATGCTGGGCTTGATGGACTTTTGGTCTGTCCCAGTATGGCAACACTTATGCACTTATGTCCTTGGGATTCTGAATGGAATCTTGCTACTCTTTGGGGTTCTACATGGAATGTTGCTACACTTTGAAATTCTGTATGGAATCTTGTTATTCTTTAGAATTCTAGAATCTTGCTACTCTTTGGGGGTTCTACATGGAATGTTGCTACACTTTGAAATTATGTATGGAATCTTGTTATTCTTTAGAATTCTAGAATTTTGCTACTTTTTTAGGGGTTCTACATGGAATGTTGATACTCTTTGGGGTTTCTGCCAGGTACGTGTGACCTGGATTACTACTACTACTACTACTATTTAGCATTTCTATAGCGCTACAAGGCATACGCAGCGCTGTACAAACATAAAAGAAAGACAGTCCCTGCTCAAAGAGCTTACAATCTAATAGACAAAAAATAAATAAAGTAAGCAAATCAAATCAATTAATGTGAACGGGAAGGAAGAGAGGAGGGTAGGTGGAGGCGAGTGGTTACAAGTGGTTACGAGTCAAAAGCAATGTTAAAGAGGTGGGTTTTCAGTCTAGATTTAAAGGTGGCCAAGGATGGGGCAAGACGTAGGGGCTCAGGAAGTTTATTCCAGGCGTAGGGTGCAGCGAGACAGAAGGCGCGAAGTCTGGAGTTGGCAGTAGTGGAGAAGGGAACAGATAAGAAGGATTTATCCATGGAGCGGAGTGCACGGGAAGGGGTGTAGGGAAGGACGAGTGTGGAGAGATACTGGGGAGCAGCAGAGTGAATACATTTATAGGTTAGTAGAAGATTGGCTACTGTTGGAAACAGGATGCTGGGCTTGATGGACCTTTGGTCTGTTTCAGTGTGGCAGTACTTATGTACTTGTTATAGCAAGATTACCATCCTATATTTTTTATTTAAAACTTTTTCCATGCCATTTTAATTACAATCAAAACACCGTTCCTCTGGATCTGTGCTGTTATCTATCCCCGTGCTGAAGTCCGCTCGCTTATCTGAGGCTGTAATCCTGCCTTTTCAGTCATGGGTCCTATCTTGCCTAATGTCCCAGGCTCTGGAACATACTCCTTCCCTGAGCTCAGAAGGAGAGTGAGCATCTAACTTTTAAATGAAAAGTAAAAAACACATTTGTTCAAATTGGCATTTGCCATCAATATTCCGGTCTAGATAGATCATCTGGAATTGCGGGGTCATGTTTGTTCTATGTTTAAAATTGTTACGGGTTCTCTGTGCGCTAATCCTTATTAAACCTATTATGTGCAAACATCAGAATGGAAGATTTTCAATAAAAAATAAAGGGGTCCTTTTACCGAGTGGCCTCTGGTCGTGTGGGAACGTGGGATCGCCACGCAGCCAGGTTACTTGTTACCCCAGCGGGAAAAGCTCTATTTTTTAATGGAGGCCCTTAATGGCTGTGCATTAATTTTACAACTGGCGTTCAGCTATTTAATGCCTGAGTCCTTACTGCCACCTATTTAGGAGATGATAGGGGCTCATGCGCTACTCTCACGGTAATCGGGCAGCACACAGTGATGGCCATGCACTGCCCGATTACCACCGGAAATGCCTACTCCCTGCCCCCCCCCCCGCCGCTAGAAAATAAGTACAGTGGTACCTCGGTTTTCGTTGACTTCAGTTATCGTTGGTTTCGGGTTTCGTAGATTTTTTTCTGCGAAAAATTTGTCTCGGATTTCGTCGGCATGTCCACGTGACCTCGCTGCTAATTTTGCGAAAACAAAGGGCGACCCACGTGTACTCCTGCTCAGTGTGGCGTTGTTTCTCATTGTGTGAGCATCACCCCGCGCGTCTAGCCAAACAATTCCATATGGAAATAATTGCCTCGGTTTTCGTCGGTTTTGGATTTTGTCGATTGTTTTCAGACGGATTATCGACGAAAACCGAGGTACCACTGTATTATTTTCTGGCATGGGAAACGGTGTGTGCCCGCAGGGCACCTGGGTGTGCCCAGCAGTGCCATCTATTCCTGCACAGTAGTCCTGCTGATCTTTTGTAAAAGGGCCCCAAAGAGAGAGCTGAGAAAAATCAAAATTAGTAAAAAAAAAAAAAAAATCCTCAACAAAATAAAGGCCCTGTTTACTAAGTCGCACTAGAGGCGCGCTAAGCATTAGCAAGCGTAAACCATGTAGATCCTATAATATTCCTATGGGCGTCGACACGGTTAGTGCATATTAATTTTAGCATGCGCTAAAAACCCTAGCGCACCTTAGTAAACAGGGTTCTAAGGGGTCCTTTTACTAAGCTGTGAAAGCGTCTCTGTGCGCCAAAATGGAGTTACCGCATGACTCTTATGGTAATTTCATTTTTGGCTTGCGTCCAATACACGCGTCTGAAAAATATTTTTTATTTTCTGGATGCTCATAACAGACGCGCGCCAAGTGGCATTTGGCGCGTGTAGGTCATTACTGCCCGGTTACCGCGTGATTCTTTACCGCTAGGTCAATGGCTGGCCTTTTGTAAAAGGACCTCTAAATGAGTCACAGAAACAAGTGACAGAAATTTTGGGGCCGATTCTTAGGAGAACTGTTACCCATTTACCTTTGAAAACCCATAAGTGAAAAACAAACTATGCAACAGGTAAAATCAGATTATATAGATACTAACAATTTATTATTAACAAAGGCAATAATAATCCACTCTCCAAAAAAGAACAAAACAGGATTTTTCTACAATCCACTTAGCCTGAAATGCATAAGTATTATTCAAGCTTCCTGAAGGTTCTTTTTCCTCTGTTCTGAGATTCTGACAATCTTCTTTCATCATCGGTAGGCGCTTCCTTCAAACAGATTATTCTACGCTAGAACACAACAGTATTATAGGTAATAATGCACCTTCCCTCCATGGTCACGCCACCTTCCACTGTCTTGGGTTGTGATTTAGTGGTAGCTGAGATGATTTGTTTCTTGCTAAATTGGGCTTTTGGAAGTGCTGGGATAATTGTATTGTAGCAACCGTGCTGCAAGCAGACATTGTTTGAATTCTCTGAGAAGTTATTATGTAAAATTGTGGAGCATAAAAAGCACTTTTTTTCTGTTTCCTGAGAGAACGGTACATGAAGCTTTTGAGAAACACTACAGAAGTTATTGTCTAACAGCTGCAGACATTTCGTTCTTTAAGAAAGATGCTGGTAAAAGACTTCAAAACAATGGGGTATCTGCTGAGAAGGCTACACTGAGAAATGCCTCAGCCCTGCAAGTAGTTTGCCCTGGCTTTTACCAGGGTAGAGAATTGTTCCTGGACCAGGGTTTTACAGTATAACCTCTTTACCTAGACTGAGCTGACCGCTGCGGTCAGAAAACAGACTCCTGCTGGAGACACACACTCACCAGGAAACCTGCTCATAAGTACATAAGTATTGCCATACTGAGAAAGACCAAAGGTCCATCGAGCCCAGCATCCTGTTTGCAACAGTGGCCAATCCAGGTCACAAATACCTGGCAAGATCCCCAAAATGTACAAAGTATTTTATATTGCTTATCCCCCAAATAGTGGATTTTCCCCAGTCCATTTAATAACGGTGTATGGACTTTTCCTTTAGGAAGTTGTCCAAACCTTTTTTAAACTCTGCTAAGCTAACCGCCTTTACCACATTCTCTGGCAACGAATTCCAGAGTTTAATTACATGTTGAGTGAAAAAAAAGTTTCTCTGATTCGTTTTAAATTTACTACATTGTAGCTTCATCGCATGCCCCCTAGTTCTAGTATTTTTGGAAAGCATGAACAGACGCTTCACATCTACCCGTTCAACTCCACTCATTATTTTATAGACCTCTATCATATCTCCCCTCAGCCGCCTTTTCTCCAAGCTCCTTATCTAGCTTCAGCCAAGCCCTATGTAACCGAAGTGTGACCTATGGGAAAAATCCACTGCTATTTCTGGGATAAGCAGCATAAAAATGTATTGAACTTTTTCAGGATTTTGCCAGGTATTTGTGACCTGGATTGGTCACTGTTGGAAACAGGATGCTGGGCTTGATGGACCTTTGGTCTGGCCCAGTGTGGCAATACTTATGTACTTATGGTTCACTGTAGAACCTCTTCAATGCTGCGTTCGGCACCTAAACCTTACTGTTCAGTGAATCCAGACTGCCCCAATTTGACTGCCCCTATCGGACCGACCGTTCACTTGTCTATTAGATTGTAAGCTCTTTGAGCAGGGACTGTCTCTCTTTGTTAAATTGTACAGCGCTGCGTAACCCTAGTAGCGCTCTAGAAATGTTAAGTAGTAGTAGTAGTAGTAGTAGTAGTAGTAGTAGTAATTTTCTTTTCTTTGATAAAGTGAAGTGAAGTTATGGTATTGGCTTGTGTTGATGCTGAAAGCTGTTTAAATAGCCCATGTTTAAAAACAAAACAAAACAGTTCCTGGCATGTCTAATCTATCTTGTGCTTTTCACCCTCCCCACACTGCCACAATGACAGATATGGGGATTTTACTGATCTCCTCTCCGACTGTAAAATAGGTGGGCAAAGGAGGGAGATTATAAATTGTTTACACGATAACTTTGGAATTAAAAAATAAGGCCCCCTTTTACCAAGCTGCGGCAAAAGGGGGTCTGCGTTGGCGCGTGTATTACCTTCAGGAAATGTCCGGGCGGCAAGTAAAGCACTTGAGCTTTAACCTGAGTGCGTTCTGCGGGAAGGCGTGTGCTAATGCTTACTGCAGCTTAGTGAAAGGACCTCTTAGTAAGTAGCAGTTGTAATTTTGTCATGTTCCGTAGATGCTATGAACAGAAGCAATAATGGCAATGGTATGGGATTTGCGTTACAAGACGTATGAGGAGAGACTTGCTGACCTGAACATGTATACCCCGGAGGAAAGGAGAAACAGGGGTGATATGATACAGACGTTCAAATAATCCGCAAACAAACCTTTTCCGTAGATGGGAAGGCGGTAGAACGAGAGGACATGAAATGAGATTGAAGGGGGGCAGACTCAAAAAAGATGTCAAGAAGTATTTTTTCACGGAGAGGGTGGTGGATGCTTGGAATGCCCTCCCGCGGGAGGTGGTGGAGATGAAAACGGTAACGGAATTCAAACATGCGTGGGATAAACATAAAGGAATCCTGTTCAGAAGGAATGGATCCTAAGGAGCTTAGCCGAGATTGGGTGGCAGAGCCGGTGGTGGGAGGCAGGACTGGTGGTTGGGAGATGGGGATGGTGCTGGGCAGACTTATACGGTCTGTGCCCTGAAAATGGCAGATACAAATCAAGGTCAGGTAATTCACATAAAGTAGCACATATAATTTTGAAAAAGTTTCGTGCAAAATGGTGAAGGAAAATTTTGAGATTAAATGGGAAACCATGTTGAAAAGTTAAGACACTGAGGGGTCCTTTTATTAAGGTGCGCCGAAAGGTGGCCTGAGTTGGTGTAGATGCGTGTATTGGACATGCGCAGGTCCATTTTTCAGCGCAACTGCAAAAAAGGCCAAAAATGGACGTGCGGTAAAATGAAAATTGGCGTGCGTCCATTTTGGGCCTGAGATCTTACTGCCGCCCATTCACTTAGCGGTAAGGTCTCACGCATTTACCAGGCGGTAATCGTCACTGCCTGTACAATGATTACCGCCCGGTTAGCGCAGTGTGCAGGAAAATAAAATCTATTTTCCAGTGTGCCATAGTGGGTGTGCGTAAAAAGATAAAATTACCGCCTGGGCTACGCGGTAGCAGGGTGGTAGTTCTGAATTGACGTGCGTTAGGCGCACGCAGCTGCCTACGTGGCTTAGTGAAAGGGCCCCTGAGACTCCCTGGAGAATATTTAGGTAAATTCTCGATGAAGAAAATTATTCCGTGGGAGATTTAGCCTCCATATAGCTTTAAAACATTGCTATATGAGAAATTTTTGAAATAAGTTTAATATCGGATTCCCTTTTATAATTTCTTTGATTTATAGCTTTTTTCTTGATTGTTATTTCTCAGGTATAACTGCTTTTTTTTTTTTTTTTAATGTAAACTGCATAGAACCGGCAAAGTGGTTGCAGCATAAAAGCACTGTTTAGTTTAGAAAATTGAAAATAAAAGTGAAGTGATCATTGGCAGAGGCACATGTGAAAAGGCTTTAAAACCTTAATAGCAAGGTCCCACTGAGAAATTTGCAGTAACTATAAAAAGAAGATAAAACCTACTGGAGCAAAGATTTTGCTGGAGTAAAATTAGTCAGTGAAACCATATTCAACCTGAAAAGATTAGATGTGAAATAGGAACAAGATTTGGATACAATCTTTACTGGGGGGACAATGGGAAAGGTCATTTCACTATCTATCGCCAGTAATCTGATTGAAAATGGTTTGAAGATTTTCTATCGTTGGTTCTATGCACCAGTGAAAATTGGAAAAATGTTACCAGGGACCCTGGATTTATGTTGGAGAAATTGTGGAGAGCGGGGGACTTTCCTACATGTGTGGTGGACATGTCCAGTCGTAGAGGCCTTTTGGGCTTTGGTACTGGACACTGCAGTAAATATTAGGGAGCTGCTCGTTGTCTGCTACATCATAAAGCAGCCACTGTCACAGTCCCTCATCCAGTGGAGTAGCTATGTGGGGCCATGGGGGCCTACCCCCCCCCCCCCCCCAAATTGGCTCTGTAGAAGTGTACAAGATAATGAGTGGACTAGAGTGGACAGATGTGAAGCGTTTGTTTACACTTTCAAACAATAATAGAACCAGGGAACACAAGATGAAGCTAGAATATGGCAGATTTAGAACAAACAGGAGAGAGGTTTTCTTTTCTCAGCGTGTAGTTGGACTCTGGAACTTGTTGCCGGAGAATGTAGTGACAGCAGCTGGCGTTACGGAGTTTAAAGGGTGTTTGGACAGATTCCTGAGGGAAAAGTCCATTCAACATTATTAAAAAATTACTGAGAAAGACCAAAGGTCCATGGAGCCCAGCATCCTGTTTGCAACAGTGGCCAATCCAGGTCACAAATACCCGGCAAGATCCCCAAAATGTACAAAAAATTTTATACTGCTTATCCCAGAAATAGTGGATTTTCCCCAAGTCCATTTAATAACGGTCTATGGACTTTTCCTTTAGGAAGCCGGCCAAACTTTTTTAAAACTCCGCTAAGCTAACCGCCTTTACCACATTCTGTGGCAACGAATTCCAGAGTTTAATTACACGTTGAGTGAAGAAAGATTTTCTCCGATTCGTTTTAAATTTACTACATTGTAGCTTCATTGCATGCCCCCTAGTCCTAGTATTTTTGGAAAGCGTAAACAGACGCTTCACATCTACCCTTTCCACTCCACTCATTATTTTATAGACCTCTATCATATCTCCCCTCAGCTGCCTTTTCTCTAAGCTGAAGAGCCCTAGCCGCTTTAGCCTTTCCTCATAGGGAATCTACTCCTCAGCGTGCATTGTACTGGCAGCTAACTTTAGGTGATCTATTGAGAGTTACCCCCAAAGTGGGCAATTCTATAAATGGCACCAAAGTTTAGGTACCAAGATGTAGCATGCCAAATGAGAACCTGGGGAGTTGGGTTCAATTCCCACTATGGCTCAGTGGCGTAGCCAAAGGTGGTCCAAGATTGTAAAAAAACATTTACCCCTTTTACAGGTCCATCCTTGCCTTCAAAATTTGAGGATCTTATTTGCATATCAAAGGAATAACAATCTAAGTGATATTCTATGCCCTGCTGATATTTGGAATAGACAACGCATGGGTTACACTCATGAAGGCATGCATAGTAGTTGTGAGAAATGTTCTGTTTGTGTGAACATGATGACAACGAAAGAATTTATTGATCAGAATACCGGAAAGGTGTATGCTTGCCGTGCTATCACCAATTGTACTTCAATAAATGTGATATATGTTATCACTTGCTCATGCGGATTAAATTATGTCGGGCAGACTTCACGGGCATTGAAGACTAGACTTATTGAACATAGACATTGCATACAGTCAAATAAAATGAATGAACCTATCATTGTGTAGACAAGCAGCATGACTTTTCAGAATTGAAATGCATGGTATTAGAGCAGATTCAAGTTACGGAGAGAAGGGGAGACATCAGAAATGTGTTGAGAAGAAAGGAGCAGAGGTGGATTTTCACATTACAAACTGTCATACCGAAAGGTCTAAATATATCCATCGAATGGAAAGCGTTCCTGTGAACATACGTCATAGGTACGGAATGACGTTACATGCTATGTATTTAATCTGGAAGTTTCAACTAAGACGCCGACCGCCATTTCCATGTAGAAGCCAGAGGACAGTATGCTGGCGAGTCAATTGCTCTTGGAGGTGTTGAACTAACATATTTTCCCCTGAAGCAGCCGGACAGTGGCGAAACAGGGTTTCCCTGTCGGGAATTATTAAAAGATAAGATAAAGATAAAGAGAAACAAAAGAAAATACTTCGTGAAGTTGCATAGATGGAAATAATCACCGTCCAAGATAAGTAATCTTTAAACTTTGGACTTTTTTGATATGAAGCATTGCGTGTCCGCCATGTATGAATGTTTATAAGGGTGAGATGGCATTATAAATATGAAAGTTAATGAAGTGGAGTTTTTTTAAAAGACTAATGATTAAGAGGTTCCCTCTCTAATTAAAAGGTGTGTCCTTTACAAAGAGGTGTATCCGGTTTTCACTGAGGTCTTTTTTTTCTCCACCTTTTTTCAATTGATTTCCATCTACCCTTGAACACTCATAATCAATTGTAGAATTGTTTTGGGATTATTGTGGATGTGCTCAAGGCCCACAAACAGGGGCGACCCAACCATTAGGCCACCTGAGGCAGGGGCCTCAGGCGGCACTCTTTCAGAAGTGGTATCTCCCCCTTCCTTCCTCCACCCCATTCTCCAAGTTCAGTTCTGGAATCCTAAAGAGTAACAAGATTCCATTCAGAATCTCAAATAGTAGCAACATTCTATGCTAGAAATCCCAGGGCAAGCAGTTGTTTCCCATGTCTGCCTCAATAGCAGACTATGGACTTTTCCTCCAGGAATTTGTCCAAACCTTTTTAAACCAAGGCATGCAATCCACCTAGCATATATGTGTACACGTGTGTGGGTGGGACAGCCCAAGCCAAGATGCCACCTGAGGCAGGGCCAAGATGCCACCCCACCCCGTACCAAAGTGCACTCCCCCCCCCCCCCCCCCCGAGCCCAGTTCTGGCATCTCCCCCCTTCCTTTCTCCACCACATTCCCTAAGTTTATCTTCTTTCTTCATGTTCTAATAGCCAGTGGTGGCAGTGATTCCCATACACTGCTACCGGCACCCGCCTTTTCTCTTTATTGTGGCTGCCTCTGTGTTGTAATTTCCTGTTTCCTCAGAGGCAGCCGCAGTAGAGAAGAGGCCGGTGCTGGCAGAAGGGCAGCATATGGGAATCGCTGCCGCCGCTGGCTTTTGGAACATGAAGAAAGAAGGTAAACTTGGGGAATGTGGTGGAGAAAGGAAGGGGGGAGATGCCAGAACTGGGCCCGGGGAGAGGGTGCACTTTGGCACGGGGTGGGGTGGCATCTCGGCAGTGGCGTAGGAAGGGGGGGCGGTGGGGCAGTCCGCCCCGGGTGCACGCCGCTGGGGGGTGTCGGCGCCTCGCTGGTTCCTTACTCTCTCTGCCCCGGAACAGGTTACTTCCTGTTTCGGGGCAGAGAGAGCAAGGAACCAGCGAGGTGCTGACACCCCCCAGCGGCGTGCACTCAGCGGATTGGCCCTCCCGCCTGCCCCTCACCGCCTTCCAGGTATGTTCTCGTGGGCGGGGTTGCGCTACGGAGGGGGGAGGCTGCGTCGCGCTGCACCCGGGGGGGGGGGGCGCAGCGGCGACCCACCCCAGGTATCAGCTGCCCTCGCGACGCCACTGCATCTCGGCCCTGCCTCAGGTGGCATCTTGGCTTGGGCTGTCCCACCCACACACGTGTACACTTACATGCTAAGTGGTTTGCATGCCTTGGTTTAAAAAGGTTTGGACAAATTCCTGGAGGAAAAGTCCATAGTCTGCTATTGAGGCAGACATGGGAAACAACTGCTTGCCCTGGGATTTGTAGCATGGAATGTTGCTACTGTTTGAGATTCTGAATGGAATCTTGTAACTTTTTAGGATTCCAGAATCTTGCTATTCTTTGGGGTTCTACATGGTATCTTGTTAGTCTTTGAGATTCTGATTGGAATGTTGCTGCTAATTGGGTTTCTGCCAGGAACTTGTGATCTGGCTTGGCCACTGTTTGGAAAACAGGATACTGGGCTAAATGGACCACTGGTCTGACCCAGTATGGCTACTCTTATGTTCTTATGTTATAAAATACCACTGAGCGCATGGCTTGCACTTACGTTTGTAACTCTAACATTCATGTGAATCACTTTGTTTACTCTTTCCAAAAATACAAGGACTAAGGAGCACTCAATGATGCTACTAAGTTGCACATTAAAAAGGGGAAATGGGACTTGATATACGGCCTTTCTGAGGTTTTTGCAACTACATTCAAAGCGGTTTACATATATGCAGGTACTTATTTTGTACCAGGGGCAATGGAGGGTTAAGTGACTTGCCCAGAGTCACAAGGAGCTGCAGTGGCAATTGAACCCAGTTCCCCATGATCAAAGTCCGCTGCACTATCACTAGGCTACTCCTTCACTAGCAACAGTCCATGTAGAGGCCACGTCAGACTCACAGAAGCAGAAGCCAACGCAGCCGCGTTGCTGATCTGCAAGGGCAGGCTTCTACGTGGAATGTTGCTAGTGGAATAGCAACATTCCATGTAGAATCTCCAATAGTAACAACATTCCATCTAGAATCTTAAACAGTAGCAACATTCCATGTAGAATCTCAAATAGGGAAAGGGAAATGGGACATGATATACCACCTTTTGATTTTTTTTGCAACTCCATTCAAAGTGGTTTACATATATTCAGGTACTTATTTTGTACCAGAGGCAATGGAGGGTTAAGTGAGTTGCCCAGAGTTACAAGGAGCTGCAGTGGGAATTGAACTAGGTTCCCCAGGATCAAAGTCCACTGCACTAACCACTAGGCTACTCCTCCAAACAAATTGGAGAAAATATTTCTTCACTCATGAGGGGATTCTATATATGGTGACTAAAGTTGTGTGCGCAATTCAGCACGCACTGCTGAATTGAGCACACAACTTCATTGATTAATGAGCCAATCAGTGCAAATAACTGACTGCTATCAACCAGTTATTGGTGTTAATTGGCCTTAGTTGGGATTTACGCATGGATCATATTCTATATCGCTCCAATAATGCATAAATTCAAGGGGACATGGACAGGGGCATTCCCAGAATGTACATGCGTTGTTACAGAATAGATCCCACCAGCACCTTAAGTTAGTCGCCATTTAGGCGCTCTTCTATAAAGGGTGTGGATCCTTTATAGAAAAGCACTTGGCACTTAAAGGTTTCAGCGCCGACTTTTCGACACCATTTATAGAATCTATTTATAGGATCCATTTATAGAATCTTCAAAAGCTAATTAAAAAAATGTATTGTTAGTCCAAGTAAAAAAAAGGTATCATCTTATTTTCTTTTCTCTGTTTTGTTTTATTTCTAGTTATTTCCTTTAAAAGTGGACTAATGCGGCTACCACATCACTTTACACGGGAAATCACGGACTCCTCTGGCATCAGTAGGAAAAAAAGCCATCCTGCCAGATCTCAATAAATCAGTCAGAGCTAATTGGATTCTCTAAAGAACGTTAGAAATAAATGACGCAATTCTGTAAAGAATCCCTGGAGACAGGTATTATCCGAAGGTGGGAAGCGAACGATTGCGAGACTGCTATATAGAACAGGAATATATATATATAAAAAAAAGTCAGCTCTGACTATAATCAGACCTAGAAAAACATCAGGGACGGAACCCCCCCCCCCCCCCCCGAAGATGTTATAAAATGGCCACATGGCCTCAGGCCCAGCTGATTCTGTGAAAGTAACTAATTGACCTCAGATTTTGTTGAACCCATTAGCAGGAGAACAGATGGAGGGAACAGTGTGAGGTTAATAGGTCTGGAATTTGCACATGGTCCTGATGAGGAAACTAATAAGGAAACAGGAGGAGTTAAGAGCAGGACCAGAGGTAAATTGATTAGACTCTGCAGCTGGTATTGTTGGCTGCCAAAGGTAGCTATCAGCTACTCAAATATTGAGTAGTACAGGGTAGGATGTGGCATGGCTTGGGGCATTTGTCCCCACTTTAAGGGGGCCTTTTACAAAGACGCGCTAGTGTTTTCGGGGCAGGCTAAAAATACGAAAGGGCTAAGCGTTAGAGATGTCCATATATTTGCTTGAAGGCCACCCACTAAACAGTTTCAACACTGATGATATGTTAAACTGAGTTCATTGCACGAATTAGCAAACATTGATGCCTTAAATGTGATGTTAAAGCCCAGAATATGGGAACATTAAAAATAATTCAATCAGATGGCTCTTTGATACCTGAATTATGCAAATACCTCATTAATCATTCGTGCAATATTTGTGAAAGCATCTTAAATCTGCTTTGGCCGCACTGATGGGGTAATTTATCTATGCCTCCTGAGGTGTAGTCAGTGGCGTAGCCAGACAGCCAGTTTTGGATGAGCCTGAGCCCAAAATAGGTGGGCACAACATTTTCTCTGCTTTGCTTTGAGTGAACTGAAATGACGGCTGCGCGGGGGAGGAGGGGGGGGTGGAAAGTGGAAACAGATTACAAATTGGCTTCCTTACCTTGCTTACAGTGGACTAGATAGGTTCACTTCCACTCTGGTCTTGGGCAGCGCTTTCTCCCTTCTCCATCCCCTCCCGAGTTTTGCATTTCTCCCTCTCTTCTGCCCGCTCTCCCCGTCCGCGTGGTCTGGTCATTTTTACTGCCCTGAAGCGCCGTTCTCCCTCCAGCACCGGTGAATCCCTTAGTCAGCCTTCTACCAGCATGCGTCGTTGAGGCCTCTCCTCAGGCGCGCGTCCCACCTTTGCGGAAAACAGGAAGTTGCAGAGTAGGCAGGACGCGCCTAAGGAGAGGCCCCGACGACGCACGCTGGCAGAAGGCTGGCTATGGGAATCGCCGGTGCTGGAGGGAGAACGGCGCTTCAGGGCAGTAAAAGTGAGCAGACCACGCTGACGGGGAGAGCAGGCAGAAGAGGCAGGAAAAGATTGGAGCCTCGCTTGGGAGAGCCACTGGTTGGGTTGGGGCTAGTTAGGGCGGGCCTGGAGCAAAAGTGGCTGGGCCTGGGTCTGCCTGTGGCTATGCCCCTGGGTGTAGTTAACTGGTAGACTAGCAGTTAACGTATTGGGGGAGGGGGCAGTGTGCCAGACCTCTACCCTAACAATAGATGACATTTTCCTTTGCATATCCTCAATTGCCTCTACACTGCTTTGCACAGCTCCCCCTGTTGATCCAACACCTCCCCAATCTATGCAAGTACGCTCCCCCCGCCCCCACCCAGGACCTTGCCTATGTTCTTCCTAATGGGGGCCTTTCTGCATTGCCCTCTGAACCAGGCTAAAGCCTTGTCTGCAAGGATAATCAGAAAAAAATTGACTACAGAAAAGTATTTTCACAGCGCCAGTCTTTTGTTCTCTCAGATGATCTTGGCGAGCGGTACGCTTGCGAATCGCTTAACCAGCCATATAGTTTTGTTAATGTACCAGTTATATAAAAGAGAGCTCCGATATTACAGGAAAGAAATTGAAAGGAGACTGCGGTGTAAAAATAAAAGATGTCAGGGACAGACTATTATTTTCCTTCCAGTAATAACTGCAGTTAAACTGAAGACGTTTCTGAACATGTTTCCAGCTTATAATTGATTGTAGTTTAAGAAATGAAATTCAGAACTTTTTTTTTCTCCCCCAAAGCCTTTACTTCCAAGCGTCTGCTTTTGAAGATGAGATGCGTTGCTACTGGAGAAGCAATGAATAGAGCCAGTGGGGTTTTCGCTGCATCTCTGGCCAGTTAACTAAGGATGGGGGCTTCTCTAAGACCTGGATAGCAGTATAGGTTTACTTAACTAATCAAGAACAGCTTTGGTTTGATATAACTCAACATTTTTAATACATCAGAAGGACAAATTTCAGAGCCATTCACACATCTAAATACCTACATATACGCTATCTGTTTGGAAGTTATCCTTGCTCAATAAGGTCAATTTTACAAAGCATTTCCCATGTATAAGGCATGTTTTGGGCTCTCCTCCCCCAAGTCCAGGCCCTCTACCTCCTCCTCTCCCCGGTCTAGCGACACAGCTTATCTCCATATCAGCTAAGCCATTTCCTTAAGGATAAAAAACCAGAATACAGACAAAGAGGTGCTGTCAGTCTGCACTGCTGATGGCTCTGCTGGTCCCACCCCTTCTGACATGACTTCCTGTTACTCAGGGGCGGGACTTGCAAAAGTCATCACTGACACGTACTGACTATGGCTCTACACTCTTATGCTGCCTTTTTTACTCAGGGAGTAGCTGGACCAGGGTGAGCCCTGTGCACAGGATTGCTTTTACTTATGGGCCCTCTGTGAAGCTGAGCCCAGGGCAGCTGCCCCCTTTGCCCACAGGTAAAAGCAGCACTGGTATGGGTAGGGTTACCTTATGTCTGGATTTACCCGGACATGTCCTCTTTTTGAGGACATGTCCGGGCAACCGGGAGGATTTTGCCAATCTGCCCTTTTGTCCGGATTTCTGGACAAACGGGCAGGCTGGTGGGCAGACAAACGGGCAGATTGCTAGCCTCCCCTCCCCTTACTTTCTACTGTCCTGGTGGTCTAGTGACCTCTTCCACCTTCGGGGCAGGAAAGAGCCTCCTCTTTCCTGCCCAGAGCGCTGCCCTGCATGCTTCCTTCCTGTTGCTGATCTCGGCGCTGATTCAAAATGGATGCCGAGAGTTGACGTGACCTCCCAAGACTTCAACTCTCGGCGGCCATTTTGAATCGGCGCTGAGATCAGCAACAGGAAGGATGCATGCAGGGCAGCGCTCTGGGCAGGAAAAAGGGGGCTCTTTCCTGCCCCGAAGAGGTCACTAGACCACCAGGGCAGTAGTAAGGTAAGGGGAGGGGGGTGACAGGGTGTGACGGGGGGAGGGGAAACGTGACGGGGCGGAGTGAGGGCGTGAAAGGGGCAGAGTGGGGTGTGAAAGGGGGCAGGGCGGGTGTCCTCCTTTTGGGGGGGGGGGGACAAAATATGGTAACCCACCGGTCTACATATTGTGAAGAGCAAAAAAACTACAAGCCCCAGAAGGCAGTGCAGCACCAGAGAGATTCAGAACCAAGGAACTACAAAGCCCAGAAGGCAGGGCAACGTCAGAGAAGCCAGGAGCTAAGAAACTACAAGCCCCAGAAGGCAGTGCAGCACCAGCAGACAGACCAGGGGAAGGGAGAAGAATCTATGCAAGTGGGGGAGGAGCCGGGGTGTGATTGGGAGATGGAATCAGATGGGGGAAGGGAGGAGCCCCTAGACCGGGAGGAAGGGGAGGAGAGAATGGAACTGGAGGAGGAGAAAGGAGGGGAGAAGGAGGAGGAAATGGAAGTGCTGGTGGAGAGCTCTTAAAGTGAGTTATGAACTGAACTGGAGAGAGTGAATGAAGCCTTGGTGAATTGACCCGGTGGGTGGATGTCAGGTGGTTTTGTGCTGACAAATGAGGGAGGTGGGTCATTAGGTCTAAGAGTGAGAAAGTGACTTAGACCATATTGCCATTGAATGGAACTGTTTAATTTCATTTCTAAGATGAACTGTGTTTGAAGGCAATGCTAAACTAAACTGTGTTTGAAAGCAGTGCTAAAACTGAATGGAGGAGGAAAACATTGCTAACTGAACTGAATTGTGAGCAGTGCTCATTAACTGTGGGAAAGAGCAGTGCTACTAAGTACTGGATTAGAAGCAGTGCTGGGGAAAACCATATTGAAAGCAGGGCCAAAGTGAACTGTGTGGAAAGCAGGCCCAAGCTGAACTATATTGCAAGCAGGGCTCCCATGAACGGTGTTTAAAAGTGGAGCTACACTGAGGAGAGGGAAAGGCCTGTGAAGCTTTAAAGCAGAGTAAATGTACTCAGGAGCTAATAAAGCACTTCTGGTGATTTGCCTGTTGTCCGGAGACCCTGATTGCAGACTGTCGACTCGGGAGTGAAGGGCGTGCTTGGTAAAGAAAGGAAGAGACTGAGAAAGAGTGGTGCGGATCTGGCGGCTGAGCATGACAATATTTAAAATGTAGACACACTGAATGATAATACTGATTTTTCTGCAATCTGAATATAGGCGTTCTCAGAAATGTAATTTGGGCGGAGCTGGAGTGTAGTTGTGATGTACACACATACATTATGAAATACACACAGTGGTGTGCTGGAGTCAACTCGCGAGAGCCGTTTGTTATGTTTTTAAGAATTTTGGGAGCTGGTTGCTAAAGTAGGCCCCCTGTGGCTCCTTTAACAACCTGCTCCTAAAATGTGGGCTCAGGCCCCCTCCCGAACTCCTTTTGCTTTGCCTGCATGGATGCTGAGCCCTGCCACCAAATAAATAGACTTCCACTGTTCGCCGCTGCTTGTTTCTGGCTTTGAGCAGCATGCTGGGACTTCTCGCACATGAGCATGCTCACAGCCAGAAACAAGCAGTGGGGAACGGGGGCAGGCTGGCGGGGCTTGGCATCCTTGACAGCAAAGGTACGTCTAGTGAGCCCGCAAGGCGGGGGGGAATACGTTTCCCCCCCAGTACACCCCCCCCCGCCTGGGCCCCCCCAAACTGCAGGGCTGGCTACACCCAGAAAAAGAACCCGTTGTTAAAAATTTACCAGCACACCACTGAATACACAGATACATGTGTAGAGGTGTAAAGTTCTGCAAGACCTTTTGCTGTTATTGGTTCTGAGGCTTTATTAAGACTACCTTGGGGATACTATGGGTGTAATGGATATGGACTGAGCACAATTAAAAAATTTATATAGCATTGTTACACTTATTTTATATATATGGGTTAATATTTGTTAGAATTAAACCTAAGGAATATTATTTTGCTTTATTAAGACTGCCTGTTTAAAACAGAGATTCTATGGGAGTATAGTTCACTGCGATGATAATATATACAATCCAATCAGAATCTCCAGTAGTAAATAGGTCTTATAAAAATATAGTGTAAATGTGTCTTCCAGTGAGTATGAAGACATTAAATTAATTCAGTCTTTAGGGGATACTGTGCTCAGATAGAAGACCAGCATAGAGTGGGTAATGCGTCCTGTATCATACACCAGTTTTGGCTGATTTTGGAGGCACACCCTTCAGTCAGGGTGACAGACTCACAGAAAAAGAACAAAGCTTTGTGCCGGAAGACGAGGACCTCAGCTGGCGGGGGGTTGGGGTCCCCCACCAGCAAAGGTAGGCGACGGCGACAGCGGCGGCGGGGGAGGGTTGGCAGCAGCAGGGGGGGGGGGTAAAAATGGCAGGGGGGGTCGGCGGCGCCGGGAGGGGGGCTAAAATGTGCCCCCTCGCCTCAGGCTCTGGACCCCCCTCCCGCCGAAGTCTGGCTATGCCCCTGATTGGAACTAGTAGAGGATTGATGCTTAGTTTCCGCAAGCCCTCTCACACACGCACAGATCATGCAGATGAACTCAACTGAGATCAGCTAATTCCAGCAACCTAGAAATGTGCAAACACAGCTAGGCATCTTAATCACCCCCATTAGTAGGACTTGCAGCTACTTATGATTCCTAATCAAACATCTACTTAGTTAATGAAACAGACTCTTATCCCTGTGACCACTGGAATGATTACACTTGGCCACGTCTGCATCTTAAGAAGTGACAACAGCGTTTAAATCCAATCCAGGCTGCAGGTTGTTGATATGAGCTTTGGCCAAAATCACTTCGCTGGATTTAGGAGGAGTACTGTTAACTACGGTGGTTTAATTTGTTTTGGATCTGGGACAATTCTCTGTATTCTCTGATCTTCTTCCTCCTGTAAGACAAGAAGGTGACTCCAGAGCTTGACGTTTTTGATAGCGTATTGTTTCTAGCTGGACTACTTTATCTGTGCGTCCTTAGTTTTTGAAACACTTATACTATAAATCACAACTCCCACTGCACTGTAAAAAGGAAATGATGTGCTGGCTAACATGCAGTGTTAGCAAAATCTGTGTCACTCGTGACTGATGGGGGGGAAAAAGCCTCAAAGTGCCTGGGTCAAAAAACGCTACTACAAGCAAGCTGTTGATCCCGTTGACCAATCACTTGGTCTTAAGAGGATCCACTCCTCATCATGGGCAAAAAAAACCACCCCAGAGTCACAAATGAACAGCAAAGGAAAAATGGTCATGGGAAACATCCTCATTGATCCTTATTACTCCTACCGACTCTTCACCTGCATGAATAAAGCTCAAGATGAATGGCAAAGTACTTAGCTTATATTAGACGGTCTGTTAATGTCCACGGTTGCCACAGCTTCGTTTCCCCCCACCAACGATGGCCAGCGTTTCGCTGTGCTCCTTACAGGCTCTGGCTGCTTCAGGGTCCGCATGGAGAACTGATTCACAATAGCGTCTCCAGCTTAGTTGACCGGCAACTTTAGTTGTCCTTAGTTTTTGCCAGAGTCAAGGCAACATGTCCTGTGCTGTACAGAAATGCCCAGCTCTAGGCTCTAATGCATAGAGATCACGCACATGCATTTACAGTATTAAAAGACCTCTGGATTCTATATAGCTCACCTAGGGCCCCATTTACTAAGCCGCGTAAGCGTCCACGTGTGCCTAACGTGTGCCAAAATGACCATACCGCCCAACTACCGCGATCCTCTTACGGTAATTTCATTTTTGGCGTGCATCCACTACGCACGTCTGAAAACTATTTTTTTTTCGGACGCGCATAGCGGACATGCACCAAGTGGCATCCGACGCGCGTAGGTCGTTACCTTGCAGATTCTTTACCACTAGATCTATGGCTGGCAGTAAGGTCAGACATCCAAAACGGAGGCGCGGCAATTGTAATAGGTTGCTGGGCGTTGCTCAGCCTCTAGGGCTATCCGCCCTTCTCAGCAGCCTTTAGCATACAAGTCTTGTTCAATAAAGAAACAAACAAAAAAAACACATCAGGATCAAATACAACTTTTCCCTTTTATTGTTCTCTCATTCAGCTTGGTAGAACACAGCCCAGGCTTCAGCCGCTGGTTCCCCTTTTCCCGGTTTCCTTGGGCGGAGCGGCTCCAAAAGAAAGAAAGTCTTATTTAGCACCACCCAGGCTTGTTATAACACAGTCCCCATACCGCCTGGGTTCAAAACACATGAAAAAAAAACAGTCCCCATACCGCCTGGGTTCAAAACACATGAAAAAAAAACAGTCCCCATCCAGCCCGGGCTCAAAACACATGAGAAAAAAAAACAGCTCAATACAGCTTGGCTTTAAAATTCACCCTTCAGGTAGCCAAGCTCTCCAAAATAACATTATAACTTGGGGGTTTTAAATCCACAGTTCCAGTCGCCCCCAAGCTCTCAAAATCAGCAATATAACTTGGGGGTTTTAAATCCACAGTTCATGCATCCCCAAGCTCTCAAAAACAGCAATATAACTTGGGGTTTTAAATCCAGAGTTCCTGCATCCCCAAGCTCTCAAAAACAGCAATATAACTTGGGGTTTTAAATCCAGAGTTCCTGCATCCCCAAGCTCTCAAAAACAGCAATATAACTTGACTTTTTAAATCCACAGTTCCTCTGGCTTTGCGCGGGCTCAAAGCCTGGGGTCCCACCCTCTTGGTCAGACTTTTACTTACTCTTCTGACCTCCTCCCGCATGACCCCTTTCTTTCTCTGGCCCGCTTAGCCAGGGATTGTCTTACTTCTGTGGCTTTCTCTGGGCCAGAGCTGATACATCCATGGGCTCCTCCAGGGTTGGCTCGGGTACTGTCAGCTCCATGGACCAAGGCCCAAACTCCTCCTTCTCCTTCTCAGGAGACCAGTCCATACTCTCCTCACCCCACCCTCTTCCCAGCTGCTCCTCATCTTCCTCATTAACCCTTTCGGGTTTTTTCTCTTCTTTTTCCCACCTGTTCCACCTCTCTTTCCCCCAGGTTGGAGAATTAGTATTACTCCTTCTCCTGCAGCCCCCTTCTGGTGACTCTTGTGAATGCACCCTGGTTTGTCTCTCTTTTTTCCAAGGTGGCTGCTGGGATTTGTAGTTCTTGCCCCTAAGTTGTCTCTTGGGTAAAAGCGGCCGGTAAGGGAGAATCTCCTCTGTGGCTTTTTGGGGGTTGTAGGATCTGGTTCCCTGTGTTTCTCCCAGGTCCCTACGGTTTTCCACATTCCCTTTACATACCCCCCCCCTTAAACTCGCCTCTCTCCCTTTTCTTTCATTTGCTCCCTTTTCTTCGTCTACCCGGGATAGGGCGTCCACATGAGCCAAACACTTCCCAGGACGATGCTCCACCTCATATTGAAATGGCTGTAAAGCTAGGTACCATCGCATTAATCGTCCATTATTGTTTTTCATCATGTTCAGCCATTTCAATGGAGCATGGTCCGTTACCAGTTTGAATTGTTTTCCTTCCAAATAAACCTTACATTCCTGTACGGCCCACCGTATGGCCAAGCATTCTTTCTCTATTGTGGAGTAATGCTCTTCATGGGGCAATAATTTTCGGCTCAAATATAACACGGGATGTTCTTCCCTGTTATGCTCCTGGGATAGTACCGCCCCCAACCCCCTCCCTGAGGCATCTGTTTGCAGGATAAAGGGCCTCTCGAAATCTACTGCCTTCAAGACCGGCTCTTGACACAGGGCCTTCTGCATCTGTTCAAAAGCCGTCAGTTCCCCCTCCCCCCATCTCAAATGATCAGGGTTCTTCCCTCTTAGCATGTCCGTCAAGGGGGTGGCCATAGCTGAAAACAGAGGGATGAAACGGCGGTAGTATCCTACCATTCCCAGGAAGCGCCTCAATTGCTTTTTGGTGTTTGGGCGGGGGAACTCCTGTATGCTTTTAACCTTATTTATCAAGGGCCTCACCTCCCCTCGGCCCACATTGTAACCCAAATACTTCACCCGAAATTGTGCAAAATGACATTTCTTTGGGTTCAGGGTGAGTCCTGCCTCTCGGAAAGCCTGCAGCACCGCCCCTACCTGTCCCACATGGGTATCCCATTCCCCACTGTGTATGACCACATCATCCATGTACGCCGCTGCGTAGGCCTGATGTGGTCTAAGAACCCGATCTAGCAATCTTTGACAGCTCGCAGCTGCTGAATTCAGGCCAAAAGGCAACCTTTTGAACTGGTACAGGCCCATTGGTGTGCTAAAAGCTGTCTTTGCCTGAGCCCCGGGAGTAAGTGGGATTTGCCAATACCCTTTTGTTAAGTCCAGGGTGGTGAGATATTGGGCGGTTCCTAACCGGTCCACCAGCTCCTCAATATAGGGCATGGGATAGGCGTCTGCCCGAGAAATGGTGTTTAGCTGGCGGAAATCGATACAGAACCGCCACTCCCCCTCGGGCTTGGGTACTAGCACCACGGGGCTGGACCAGGGGCTATTGGATTCCTCAATCACCCCAAAGTTTAACATTTCCTGCACTTGTTTTATTACCTCTTGCCTTTTCATGGGAGAAAGCCTATAGGGTTTTTGTCGTACTATCTTTCCCCTCTCCGTTACTATGTCATGCTGCACTAGCTGGGTACTTCCAGGGCAAGCTGTTAATACGTCCTTAAACCTTCTTAGTAAGCTCCCTAACTCCTTTTTTTGTACCGGGGTCAAATGGGGATTAACCCCCGGCTCCCCAGGCTGGAAGATATCCCTTATTTGGGGTCCCAACTCCTCTCCCTCTTTTTCTTCCACCCTAGCCTGTAAGCCTACCCTGGCTACCCAGGGTTTTATCAGGTTTACATGGAAAGTTTGGACTCTTCCCTTCTCGTTTTCTACCTCATACGTGAGGGGACCTAGACGCTTCTTCACCACCCAGGGGCCCTTCCACCTAGAAGCGAACCTATGCGGGTCCTCCGAGATTAATATGAGCACTCTATCCCCTGGTTGAAACTCCCTTTCTTTAGTACCCCTATCATAATACTTCTTTTGGAGATTTTGGTTCTCTTCGAACCTCTCCTGGGAATATTCTTGTATCTTACCCAATCTTGCCCTCAGATCCTGTAAGTACTCGACTACTGACTGATCCGTGGCCTCTGGGGTTACCCAATGTTCTTGCAGTATGTCCAAAATGCCCCGGGGCCTCCTGCCAAACAGGAGTTCAAAAGGGGACACTCCTAAAGAGTCGTGCACCTTTTCTCGGTAAGCGTATAACGCAAAAGGCAGCAGTTGGTCCCAGCTGGTCCTATCTTCCCCTAGAGCTCTTTTTATCATGCCCTTTAAGGTTTTATTAAACCGCTCTACCATCCCATTGGTTTGGGGATGGTAGGCCGCTGTACGGAGATGTTGTATCCCAAACGCCTCCCACACTTGCTTTAGGGTCCTGGACATGAAGTTGGATCCCCTATCCGTCAGAACCTCCCGGGGAAAACCCACCTCACAGAATATTTTTATTAGCTCCCGGCCAATAACTTTAGCGGATATGCCCCTTAGAGGCACAGCCCATGGATATCTCGTGGCCATATCCATTACCACCAACACATATAAGAAACCCCTTTTTGATTTCGTGACTGGGCCAATAATATCCATTGCTATCCTTTTCCCCGGTTGTTCCACCCTCGGAATAGGATTTAAAGGGGCTTTGGGCGGGAACCTGTCTGACACCTTCTGACAGTTGGGGCAGGATTTACAATAATTTTCCACCTCCCTATAGACTCCCGGCCAATAAAATCTAGCCAAAATCTGAGTCAAGGTGGCTTGGGTGCCCTTATGCCCCCCTAACGGGTGATCATGCGCGAGCCTTATGACCAGGGGACGGAAAGCCTGGGGAACTACCAGCTGTCGCCCCCCCTCAGGGCTCTCCCAGTTTGGCACTTGCCGATATAAGATGTCCCCTTCTATCCGGAACCCCGGAGCCTCTTGATCTTCCCCCTGTCGGGCCCTCCCCCAGGCATATTCTAATGTCGGATCATTTGCCTGTTCCCTGTGAAATTGAGGAAACTGTTCCCTCAGTTCTTTTGGGGCTACCGGTAGATAGCTTTCGGCCCTCACCTGCTCCAATGCCTCCTGTCTACCCCTCTTCTCCTTTTTTTTCACGGCCTTCCCTTTTCTCTCTTTTCCCGGCTCCCCTAAGACCTCGCCCTGGAAAGGAAAGATATCTTCTATTCCCTCTTCTGGCCCCTCCAGGTCCCGAAGAGCCTGAGCCCGAGTAGTTACCCATACTCTACTCTCTCTAATACAATCGGAAAAGGGAGGCCAATCCCTTCCCAAAATCATCTCCTGGGGTAACCTTGGAAGAACCGCCATAGCCATTCTATGTCGCCTGTGGGCCCTTTTAGGTTCACTCTATGGAGGGTGTATCGTGTACTGGCCCCGTGGATACACTGTATTGCTACCGCTCCCTCATAGGTCTCTCGTCCCCTATTCCTCCTCCCTCTTATTCGGTCCCATAACCGCCGGGAGATCATGGACTGGTCTGCCCCGGAGTCCAACATGGCCACTACCGGTAAACCTTCCACCTCTAAAGGGGCCGTATACCTGGGTTTAAATCCCTCGTTAACCTGGGAGATCCATCCCTCCCGACCCGGGCAATCCTTCCTGAAATGCCCCGTTCTCCCACACTTATAACACTGCTGTACGCCATAAGAGGTCACCTTCCTTCCCTCCCATGGGAGCCCTCCTTTCTTTTTCCCCAGCCAAGTGGAGTCCGGCATCCCTTCCTTTTGCCCCATCTTGGAGGAGCAACTTTTGGTACTCCCACCCCCCTGGGGTCGGGGCTTTCCCCCCTCCCTCTCGGGTCCTCCCCACTGTTGGGCTTCCAGATACCACTCCAACCCGGCAGTCACTCCCTCAACTGTCTTACAGCCTCTTTTTACCAATTCTGCTCTTATTTCTCCAGGTAGGCCTTGGAGGAATTGCTCCACCACCAATTCTTGGAGAATTTCCTGGATAGTGTGGTGGTCGGGCTCTAACCATCTTTTTAATAAGTCCATCAACCTATTGGCCACAGCTTTCGGGGTTTCTCCCTTTTCCCACTTAGTGGCGCGAAACTTCTGCCTATAGGCCTGGGTACTAAGGCCATAACGGTCCTTAATGGCCTCTTTTAGCCTCCCATAGTGGGCAGCATCGCCTGGAGACAGGTCTCTAAAGGCGGCCAGGGCCTCCCCTGCCAGGGAAGGGACTAAACGCATGGCCCACTGTTCTTGCGGCCAACTAGCAGCCACGGCCACCCTTTCAAAGGCTGTTAGGAAATCATCCACATTGTCCTGCTCTGTTAACTTTCCCCAGGTCAGTGTGTTCATGGATAGTGTTCCTACCGCACCGCTGTCTCCAGTCCATGGTCCTAAGGCTGCAGGGTCCATGTCCCTTGGAGCGGGGATCCCCCTCTGAAAGAACTCCTGGAGCATCTTTAGCACCGGCTGCTGTTGGTCTCTCGCCGCCGTCAAGGAGTCCTCCACCATCTTAGCTGTTAGTTCCTGCTGTTTTTGGAACTGCATGGTCATCCACGCGAAGATTTCCTTCGGATCCATCCCCGGGCTCCAGAACCGCCTCCTGAAAAAAAAAAAAACAGAGGACCACTCCAAGTGCGATTTCCCCCACTTCCTTGGGTCTTTCTAAGATCCCTCCGGCCCCCACCTGTCTAGGCCCCGCTTACCGGAACCCAAGATGGGTCTGCGCCTTTATCAGCGTTGGCCCCTCCGTCGGGCTTTTCTGCTGGGCTGGTCTCGACCTCCTCGAGCGACAGGTTCAAAAAAAAAAATTAGATCCCACCACTGCCACCAATTGTAATAGGTTGCTGGGCGTTGCTCAGCCTCTAGGGCTATCCGCCCTTCTCAGCAGCCTTTAGCATACAAGTCTTGTTCAATAAAGAAACAAACAAAAAAAACACATCAGGATCAAATACAACTTTTCCCTTTTATTGTTCTCTCATTCAGCTTGGTAGAACACAGCCCAGGCTTCAGCCGCTGGTTCCCCTTTTCCCGGTTTCCTTGGGCGGAGCGGCTCCAAAAGAAAGAAAGTCTTATTTAGCACCACCCAGGCTTGTTATAACACAGTCCCCATACCGCCTGGGTTCAAAACACATGAAAAAAAAACAGTCCCCATCCAGCCCGGGCTCAAAACACATGAGAAAAAAAAACAGTCCCCATCCAGCCCGGGCTCAAAACACATGAGAAAAAAAAACAGCTCAATACAGCTTGGCTTTAAAATTCACCCTTCAGGTAGCCAAGCTCTCCAAAATAACATTATAACTTGGGGGTTTTAAATCCACAGTTCCAGTCGCCCCCAAGCTCTCAAAATCAGCAATATAACTTGGGGGTTTTAAATCCACAGTTCATGCATCCCCAAGCTCTCAAAAACAGCAATATAACTTGACTTTTTAAATCCACAGTTCCTCTGGCTTTGCGCGGGCTCAAAGCCTGGGGTCCCACCCTCTTGGTCAGACTTTTACTTACTCTTCTGACCTCCTCCCGCATGACCCCTTTCTTTCTCTGGCCCGCTTAGCCAGGGATTGTCTTACTTCTGTGGCTTTCTCTGGGCCAGAGCTGATACATCCATGGGCTCCTCCAGGGTTGGCTCGGGTACTGTCAGCTCCATGGACCAAGGCCCAAACTCCTCCTTCTCCTTCTCAGGAGACCAGTCCATACTCTCCTCACCCCACCCTCTTCCCAGCTGCTCCTCATCTTCCTCATTAACCCTTTCGGGTTTTTTCTCTTCTTTTTCCCACCTGTTCCACCTCTCTTTCCCCCAGGTTGGAGAATTAGTATTACTCCTTCTCCTGCAGCCCCCTTCTGGTGACTCTTGTGAATGCACCCTGGTTTGTCTCTCTTTTTTCCAAGGTGGCTGCTGGGATTTGTAGTTCTTGCCCCTAAGTTGTCTCTTGGGTAAAAGCGGCCGGTAAGGGAGAATCTCCTCTGTGGCTTTTTGGGGGTTGTAGGATCTGGTTCCCTGTGTTTCTCCCAGGTCCCTACGGTTTTCCACATTCCCTTTACACAATTTATTTTCGGAAAAAAAGGGGCACTTTTTGTACGTGCGCTGAAAAATATTTCTGCGCGTGCCCAAAACCCGTGCCTACACTACCGCAAGCCACCTTTTACCGTGGCTTAGTAAAAGGACCCCCTGGAGTTCCACGCCAAAATCCAAGCGGATCTATAACAACATGCGTAACTTAATTGGCTTTAAAAGCCAATCAGCGTTGCTAACAGCACTTAAGCAATAATGAGCACTAATTGCCGATAATTAAAATTGATGCACTGTGCCTAAACTTGAATGCACGCAGACAAAAAGGGACATGGGTGGTGAAATGGGTGTTTCGTGGGCATTCCAAAATGTATGCGCATTGTTATAGAATAAGGCCCAGTGCATGTAAATCTACACGCATGATTTATGCCATGTTTTCACTGGTGTAAATAGATGCACGTAGTTTTAGGCGCTGTATTTTCCACCCAAGCGTATTCTATATACCATGCCTAAATTTAGGCACCAGTTATAGAATACACTTGGCTGGAAATGTTTTACCGCACGGATTTTTTTGGCACCATACATAGAATCCTTCTCTTAGGGCTTAATATTTAGAGCAATTTTAACCTCTCCTGCCCAGATAAATCGCTTGTGTAGGGTATCCGCTGATATTCAATGACACTAAACCAGATGGTGCCACTGAATTTGAGCTTTAACTGCCAAACCTATGCCCGGCGATTTGTGGATGGTTTGCAGGTGGAGTTGGCACTTATGAGGTTAAGTATCAATACTCAGCACTTAACTGCATAAGTTAACCAGACGTCCTATCTTTGTTCAGTTTCACATATGCAGTTAAGTGTTGACTATTGCACTTAACTGGATAAGTGATAGCAGCCCACACATTCCCCAATATTCAGTGCTGGTGCCCAGATATTTATTTCTTTTATGTATTTGGATTTATTTACCACCTTTTTAAAGGAATTCACGTAATGTAAGAATAGTTCAAACATCAGCAATAGACAATTGCAGCAGTAAAAATATTCAAACAACAATACAAAGTATGGCATAGTATGATACATTACAATGTCAACAATGTAACAAATGTCAGAAATAAAATAAAATAAAAAATAAGGTGGGAAAATGTGGGATACAAATGTAACAAATAAAATAAATAAAACACAATACACAATAAAATATCTAATATAATAATTTGCTCCTCCAACATTCCAATGTGTCTCACTGGGAACCGTAACCACCTGCTGACATCACTCCTCCAATGTTCTCCTCCAACGTTCCAATGTGTGTCACTGGGATCGTAACCTCCTGCTGACGTCACTCCTCCAACGTTCTCCGTCCCCCCTCCCTCTCAGTTCCATGGGACACTGGAACTGGGAGGGAGGGACGGAGGGACAGAGGGAGGGGGGACCCTGGAAATGGGAGGGGGGGGGGCCCTGGCACACATTCTCATGTTCACACACACACTCGCACCCAGTCTCACTCTCTCTCTGTCACACACACACACTCGCACATTCACTCTCTCTCTCTCTCACACAGTCACTCTCACACACACTCTCTCAAACATACACACTCCGAGGAAAACCTTGCTAGCGCCTGTTTCATTTGTGTCAGAAACAGGCCTTTTTTACTAGCTTTAATAGAAAGCATAGGGTGTAAACATTTACTATACTGCCTTTACAGAACAAACAGGACGAGGTGGTGTACGGTCTAAAAACATAACATAACAATTTCAAATTTATAATACGCTATGGAGCTCATTTTCAAAAGAGAAAAACTTCTAAATATTTATTTATTTATTTATTTATTTATTTATTTCAGTACATTTATACCCCGCCTTTTGCCACAGTATTGCGGCCCCAAAGCGGCTTACAATGAACTTATTAAAAATAAATAAAAACAAATACATTGCAGTTACATTTTAGTAAATTAGAGTGGGAAAACAGGGAAGGAAGGGAAAAGAAAGGGAGACAGAGATGACCGACGAAAGTCCAGCAAAAGGATCCTCATTCCGGACCGCTGCAGGGCCCAGGTGTTACAAATGAAGCTGGAGACAGGCATCTACGGCGACGAAGTCATCAGAGCAGGGAACAAGATGGCGGACCAACGGTCATCCCCCGCAGCCGCAACCGTCGGGGCACTATAGTGGCATAAAGCAGCATTTGAATGCAAGATTTTCACAACCTATTTTTAGACATTTTTCTATGAAATCCGTCAGAAGTGTGTTCAAAATACAAGGGGGCATGTCAAGGGTGGGATGTGGGCGTTCCTAAGACTTGGATGTTTTTCAGCCATAATGGAACAAAACAAAACCGTCCAGGACTAAAACTAAGACGTTTTGAACTAGACCTGTTTTTATAATGAATAAGGCACAAAAGAGTGCCCTAAATGACCAGATGACCACTGGAGGGAATCAGGGGTGACCTGCGAGACTACCGTGGGAAGTCTCGGCCGCCATTTTGAAAACACGGCGGTGCCAGCAAGCAGGGGACTAGTGGCAGAGCAGTGGGCAGGAAAGAACGTGACCCCAACGCAGAGGCCATCTGACCACCAGGATCTCTCAGGTAGGACCGGGGCAGTGGAGGCGTCGCCTGTGGCGACAGGGGTGGCAGGGAGGTGTCAGGCAGTGGCCAGGCGGGAGGCCCAGGTCACCCTTAGTGCCCAGGGGCCCAGACCACCCTCAGTCCGCCCCTGGCTCCCACATTCTGGAATCACTCCCAGAAGGACTACACTTAACTCAAGAGTACCTCAACTTAAGAATATCACCATCCAAGCTGCTGCTCTGGGGTGATATGAAGTCCCACCCTGGCATCCTCTGTGATATTAGTGGACATGTGGTGATAAATGGAGGAAGCCTGCAACAGAGAAGAATGGGACTGTGAGCATTTTGGCCTGATCAACCCAGCACATCTCATTGTTGTGCATGATCTTCCTGGTATTACCATCTAGGCTCCATCTCCAGGAGATATGAAGCCCTGCCCCCTGTGATGGTAAACAGAGGAGACCTGTGTTGATGAAGAGTGGGACTGTGAGCATTCTGACCTTGCCTGAACCACCCAGAACATCTTACTGATGTGCACAACTTCCCTGTATCACCGTCCGGGCTTTCGCTCCAGGATGGTCTGAAATCCCTCCCCTGTGACATCAGCAGGTGCAAAGTGGTCAACAGAGGAGATCTGTGCCAGGGGTGCAATACGCTGGAGGGGCAAGTGCCGAGTGTGTCGCACCAACAAAGCACAATAAGTCCTTCCTGCGGATGGATTTCAAAGAGGTTCTAGATGGACCTGATCTAGATAAGAGTAATGTTTATAGAATTGTTAGTTTAGCTTTGATGGCTTTTTCTTGTATTCCCATAATCCTCCGGATTCTATATAGTGCAGCTAGCGTTCCGTGCAGAAATCCAAGCGTATTATATAACAACGTGTGCAACTTAATTGGCTTAACAAGCGTTGTTCACAGCACTTAACAGCAGACAGCCTGAAAATTCTCAGTGTTACAATCGACCGTAACCTCACACTAGAGAACCAAGTGAAATCTACAACAAAGAAAATGTTCCACTCAATGTGAAAACTCAAACACGTGAAACCATTCTTCCCGAGGGAAACATTTCGCAACTTGATACAATCAATGGTACTAAGCCATGTAGACTACTGCAATGGAATTTATGCGGGATGCAAAGAACAAATTATAAAGAAACTTCAGACTGCTCAAAACATGGCAGCCAGGCTTATAGTTGGGAAAATGCGATTCGAAAGCGCCAACCCCCTCAGAGAAAACCTGCACTGGCTCCCAATCAAAGAACATATTGCTTTCAAAATCTGCACCCTGGTTTCAAAATCTACAGCGAAGCCCCGGGATACATGACAGACCTCATAGACCTACCAACCAGAAACACAACAGGATCAACACAAACATACCTAAATCTCCGTTACCCAAGCTGCAAAGGACTCAAATACAAATCAACCTATGCATTCAGCTTTTCCTACATAAGCACACAACTATGGAACACATTACCAAAAGCTGTGAAAACAACTTATGATCACCTAAACATCAGGAAATCAGAACCGGTGATGGGAGGCGGGGATAGTGCTGGGCAGACTTATACGGTCTGTGCCAGAGCCGGTGGTGGGAGGTGGGGCTGGTGGTTTGGAGGCGGGGATAGTGCTGGGTAGACTTACACGGTCTGTGCCCGGAAAAGGACAGGTACAAATCAAGGTAACGTATACACAAAAAGTAGCACATGTGAGTTTATCTTGTTGGGCAGACTGGATGGACTGCGCAGGTCTTTTTCTGCCGTCATCTACTATGTTACTATGTTACTACCGACCCAACTTAAATGCCTGTACCCTGCAACACAACGAAACCAAAGCTCGTAATGGACATATAATAACTCTTCCTCTCTATGATTCCCTAATGTGTCTGTACACACGAACCTTATTCTACCACAACATTACTGTATTTGTTCATACCGGAATTGGCGAACGCCTTTACGGTACTATGTAAGCCACATTGAGCCTGCAAATAAGTGGGAAAATGTGGGATACAAATGTAACAAATAAAGAAATAAATAAAATAAATAATTAAAATTTACACACGCTAAGTGTATTCTGTAATGTACAGCTCCTAAATTTTCATGCGTGCTGGCAAAAGGGGGTGTGGCTATGGGCAGGGAAATGGGTGTACAGGCAGATCTCGTACATCGTCTTCCGTACAGACCAAAGCAAAGAATTCATTCAGTTTCTCCTCTATGGCCTTGTCCTCCCTGAGTGCCCCTTTTTGCTCCTTAGAGATCTAATGATCCCACGAATTCCTTCACAGGCCTTCTGCTTCTGGAGTTGCCTGTCTCTGCAGTGGGTGAACCTTCAGCCTTATGCCCCTCTCAGTTATCTTTTAGAACCTTTGCACCCTTTCTTCCAAGATTTTGAGAATGACTACAAACTCAGCAATCATGATCATCCCAACACCATCCTACTCCAATTCAATTCTGTGATATCGTTAGATCATTAGGAGTCATTTTTGACATTTCTTAATTTTTCGGTCTTATATTTCATATCTTGCCCCAAATGTTTTCTATGTACTTTGGTAGATCAGATTAAATCATTCCTGGACAGTGCAGCTCTTAAGAAACTGATGCATGCTTTGGTCTTCAATCGCTCAGACTATTGCAACTCTATCCTGGCTGGTTTACCCCAATACACTTTGTGACATTTGGCCCCGGAGCAGGATGAGGTAAAGATCCCCAGGACACTCTACCTTTCACCTTTCTCCATTGAGAAAACTAACAATTTAGGGAGCAATTCTATGAAGGGTGTGGCTACTTTTAGGAGCCAAGAAGGTGCAGACTTATACGGTCTGAGCCCTGAAAAGGACAGATACAAATCAAGGTAAGGTATTTTACACAAAAAGTAGCACATATGAGTTTATCTTGTTGGGCAGACTGGATGGACCATGCAGGTCTTTTTCTGCCGTCATCTACTAGGTTACTATGTAAGAAGGTGCCTAATTGAAGCGTATTATATAAAGAAAAGGAGGAGTCTACTTTCCTCTATAGAATACTAATGAAACAGGTCAAATACATGCCTATATTGTAGCAATGGCCATTTACACTAGCCATAGAGCTGGGGTATATGCTCATGCCTTGATTGCTAAAAATAGCACTTCTAGTATTCTACATATGTGACCGTGTGCCCTGCCTACACTCCACCCAGACTCCATCCACGTGTGTGCCCACCAAGGAGGTTGGAGAAAGAACAGGAGATAGCATGAGCCTATCTGGTCCGTCATATGTGAGATGAAGCCAGTAGGCGGAGCTTGCTGCCCTATCAATTAGATTGTTTTGGGTGTACCAAGATGGTGGTGGCTGCACTGGGGAGAATCAAAACCTTCTTGAGTGGACTGACTTCTCCTTGGTGCCCACCTCCATCGCATATAGCTAAAATGATGACATTTACACATAGACACGTCTATGTCAGTATTCCGGTGATTTACATGCATTTGTGGGGCCTAAATATTGACGCCATTCTTATAGAACTGCCCTTTGTTTCCTGCCCTGTAGCCTCCTACTCTAGGACTTTTAACTTCATGAGGAGGTTTTCATGAGAGACTTTATCAAATGTACTCTGAATATGCAGATTCGCTATATCAATGGGCTTATGTTCATCCATAAGCTTATTTACACCTTCAAATAATTCTAAAAGATTAGCAAACCATATTCCCTTGTTAAACCCAATCTGGCACTTCTCCATGAAGCCTTGCTTATCCATGGATAAAGTAGTTTGGCTGCCAAGCTAGTTTACTTGAATGTACAGAAATAAAGTCATACCTAGCTCCAAAGCTCTGTAGCAATCTAAATAGCCATCAAAACTAATGCAGCCATTGCCCAAACATCCAGCCTCCTAGATACCCTGTGAAGGCTGCCAGACAGTCCCAACCGTGTAAGCACCTCTTGGACTAATTATTACAGAACTTGCAGTCTGCCAGACAGGCCCAGCCACTAGTACAAATCTTATCCTCACAGCCCAACCTAAATGTAATTATTGTAGTTCTTGTTTTAAAAGTCACTACTACTGCTTCACTGATGTATTGTTCTAATTTCATTAATCACCATATGGGTAATTAGCTACCATAACTAGCTAGCCTCCTATGACTGTTAAGTACTGTCTAATAATTTTCCAAAAATGTGGGTTTGCATATGTTTAAGGAGTAGTTAGTGCAGTGGACTTTGATCCTGGTGAACTGGATTTGATTCCCACTGCAGCTCCTTGTGACTCTGGGCAAGTCACTTAACCCTCCATTGCCCCAGGTACAAAATAAGTACCTGTATATATGTAAACCGCTTTGAATGTAGTTGCAAAATACCACAGAAAGGCGGTATATCAAGTCCCATTTCCCTTTCAAAGAACTATCATTTTTGTTCTCCTTGTAGGTCAAGACAGACACAGTGTTTTTCATCTTTGAGTAGCTTGACATAGGGACATGCTCGCATCATTTGTCAGTAATACTCCTGATACAGACACCAGGAACCGAAACATGGCCAAGTAGGGTTGTTTTCTAATGCTTTGCTTATTGATGTTTTAATTTTGTAATATTTGCTGTTTACATAAACATTTGGGCTTTTTAAAGACATTTATATTCAAGTGGTTTTACTATATTATTTCAAATCATATTAACTGAGCTATCTTTTTTTATTGTTGTTCATTGTTTATTTAGTCTACATTTTTACATCTGTTCCCCACTACTATTTAATTATGAAGCTAATTACATTAGAACAATAAATACCTAGCATTACTAGTGAACCTCCTAATGAAGTCTACCAGGTCAGTATGAAGGGGGGCAGACTCAAGAAAAATGTCAGGAAGTATTTTTTCATGGAGAGAGTGGTGGATGCTTGGAATGCTCTCCCACGGGAGGTGGTGGAGAGGAAAATGGTAACGGAATTCAAACATGCATGGGATAAATATAAAGGAATCCTGTTCTGAGGGAATGGATCCTCAGAAGCTTAGCCGAGATTGGGTGGCATAGCCGGTGGTGGGAGGCGGGGCTGGTGGTTGGGAGGCGGGGATAGTGCTGGGCAGACTTATACAGTCTGTGCCAGAGCCGGTGGTTGGGAGGCAGGGATAGTGCTGGGCAGACTTATACGGTCTGTGCCCTGAAAAGGACAGATACAAATCAAGGAAAAGTATACACAAAAAGTAGCACATATGAGTTTATCTTGTTGGGCAGACTGGATGGACCGTGCAGGTCTTTTTCTGGCTTCATCTACTATGTTACTATGTATGAATGAAAAACAAAACTATGAGCATGGATTTTTTTTTTTAAACTTGAATATTTATTAGATTTTTTTAAAGCAGCAATAGCTTGTAAAATAAAATGTTTATACAAGCACTAAGCATACATAATGAATACTCCTTGGTTTATAAATTAATAGCTTTTAGACACTAACAGTTGCTTTTATATTTTCCTTTAAGCACCCTGATCATAGAACCATTGATAGGATGGTCTGGTTCTAATAGAGATTTCCCCTGCCACACTCATGAAAATTTTAAAAACAAACCAGGAATGTATAACTTTGGAAGTGAAAGTAATCAGGTTCTTTGGAACTACTACTACTTATCATTTCTATAGCGCTACTAGAGACGTACGCAACGCTGTACACTTGAACATGAAGAGACAGTCCCTGCTCGACACAGCTTACAATCTAATTAGGCCAGACAAACAGGACAAATAAGAGATAAGGGAATATTAAACTGAGGATGATAAAATAAGGGTTCTGAACAAGTGAATAAGGGTTAGGAGTTAAAAGCAGCATCAAACAGGTGGGCTTTTAGCTTAGATTTGAAGACGGTCAGAGATGGAGCTTGACGTACCGGCTCAGGAAGTCTATTCCAGGCATATGGTGCTGTCAAGAAAAGACTGAGGGGCCCTTTTACTAAGCTGCGTAGGCGCCTAAGCGTGCCCAATGTGAATCAATTTTGAGTTACCGCCCAGCTACCGCATGGCCTTTGTGGTAATTTTACTTTTGACATGCGTCCGCTACATGCTCTGGAAAATATTTTTATTTTCCGGCGCGTGGGTGGTAATCAGCATTTTACGTGCATAGACCATTTCTGCCTGGCTAATGCGTGAGGCCTTACCACTAGGTCAATGGCTGGCGGTAAGGTCTCAGACCCAAAATGGACGCACGGCAATCTTCATTTTGCCGCACGTCCATTTTTAGCAAAACAGTTTTAAAAAGGCATTTTTTACAGGTGCGCTGAAAAATGATTCTGTGCCCCGCCCAAAACATGCGTCTACACTACCGCAGGCCATTTTTCAGTGCGCCTTTGTAAAAGGGCCCCTGAACTGAAACTGGGGCGTTCTAACTCAGTACAATCCATAAATTCCTTCTAATCACCTATCACCCCTCCCCTTTTGCCCTTCACCCTTTTTCCGAGTCACTGATATTATCTGGTAATTGTATATTTTGCTCAATTTGTTCTGTCCTGAGGAAGTTGTGTTGGGGGAGGGGGGGAAGGGATTAGCTCTAAAAGCTGATGAACAAATATATTACTGGTCATTAGTCCAATAAACAGACATCAACTTATATTATTCCTTTGTTGTATTTTATTTGTGTTCATTGTGATCTATATAACTCCTTCTGTTCTTAACAATTGCATCCAGAAGGCAATGGCTAGACATTTTATTGTCTCCCATGAGTCAGTCCATTTGCATATTTTACTATGCAGCCTTTGAAACATTTACTTCAATTGTGTTTGTTCCAGATATATATATATACACACACACAGTGAAACCTCGGTTTTCGTTGACTTCGGTTATCGTCGGTTTCGGTTTTCGTTGATTTTTTCAGTGAAAATTTTGTCTCGGATTTCATCGGTTGCCTCGGTTTTCGTTGGTGTGCCCACGTGACCTCGCTGCTAATTTTGCGAAAACAAAGGGCGACCCATGCGTTCCCCTGTCATTGTGGCGTTGTTTCCCGTTGTGCGAGCATCACCCCGTGCGTCTAACGCAACACACGCAAGATAAAATCACATGTGCTCAAATCTCATTTTCCCTGTTAAGTGTTTCCCTTTCTAACAAGTTAACCCTTTCTCTTTAGCTCCATCATGGGACTATATTTATTCTCTATAAAATGTGTTTTTGGTATGTAGTTTGGAGTGTCTAGAACGAATTAATTGGATTTACATTGATTCATTTGGAAATAATTGCCTCGGTTTTCGTCTGTTTCGGTTTTCGTTGATTGTTTTCGGACGGATTATCAACGAAAACTGAGGTATCACTGTATATATTTTTTTAGCCATGGGCATCTTTTTTAATATGTGTGCTAGATCCATTTAATGTGCACAGTAAAAATTATCACACTTTACTATGTAGGCCCCCTGTACAATACATGCTTACTCGTAATAAATTAGCATATGTAAAGGTAATGAATTCTGCAGTGGAAAACAAATCACAACACAAAACGTTTGAACGTTCAAGAAAACGCTTGAAATAGTTTTTCACCGATTTCCTTTAGAGATTTTTTGCTAAAGAAACTCAAAGCATTCCATCAGAAGGTGATGCCTTCACGTATCCAGCAGTCTCACTGACAGCTGTCAAACTGTAAAAGTAGCATCCCTGTATCTGTGTGACAACAAAACAAGACTTTATTGAAGCCTTTCTCAGTGGTACAGATCTGCTTGGAAGGAATATATACGCTGGGGAAAGCAGGACCAACAAATCAGACTAGTGATTTTCTCTTCTGACAGTGCATGTCTTTCCGCTGCATGAGAGAAATATGCTTGCAGCTAAAGCTTGTGCCAGGAAGAGGGAGTAAACTCAAACCGTGGACTGCAATTTTGCTGCTGCTTAGAGAAGCAAACTCTTAGGCCATTGATTTATAAGTGCATTCACTCTGCAGCTCCTCAGTACCTCTCCACTCTCATCTCTCCCTCCATTCCTCCCTGGGAACTCCTGTTCACTGGGTAAATCTCTCTTATCTGCACCTTTTTTTTTTGTTACATTTGTACCCCACGCTTTACCACTCATGGCAGGCTCAATGTGACTTACATGGGGCAATGGAGGGTTAAGTGACTTGCCCAGAGTCACAAGGAGCTGCCTGTGCCTGAAGTGGGAATCGAACTCAGTTCCTCAGTTTCCCAGGACCAAAGTCCACCACTCTAACCACTAGGCCACTCCTCCACTGTTAAGGCCAGATTCCTTTTATCTTGCTGCACCATATGCCTGGAATAGACTTCCTGAGCAGGTACGTCAAGCTCCATCTCTGGCCGTCTTCAAATCTAAGCTAAAAGCCCACCTTTTTGATGCTGCTTTTAACTCCTAACCCTTATTCACTTTGGCCCAGATGCACAAAACCTAACGAGCCCACAACTTGCATTTTAAACTGGTTCCAGCCAGTTTAAAACGCAAGTAGTTCACCCCGGGCATGCACTAAGGGCATTTTCCCTGCCACGGTAGCAGGCAACGAAAACGGAATGCAAATGATTGAAAAGCTATTATAATGAGCTGCACTACCGTTTTTCCGATTCCCTTACCGTAGGAACCCTAACGAGGTGTTTGACCTCTTGTTAGGGCTCCTGTGAGGGAATCGGAAAGGAAAAGGGCCCCCAAAAAAGGTTAAAAAGAAAAAAAAAAAAAGCAGGGAGCGCATGTGAGGGGCGTCCTTTAAGGACGTACTCTCCCTGCGCTTCTGAGAGACGTCTTTTTTTTTTTTTTTTTGCAGTTTTTTGTTCTGCCGGCGCTCGTGTTTTTTTCCCCCTTCTTGAGAGTCTTCGCCGCGCCACTTACCCCTCCACAGCGAAATTTTTCTATTTTACAGGTTGCCGGAGAATCGGGACGTCCCTTTAGATTAGGCTCCTCTTCCTGGTCTCTTCAGCCAATCAGAGCGCGTTTCGCTGACAACAGCCAGCTAAGCCCGCTTTGATTGGCTGAAGAGACCACGAAGAGGAGCCTAATCTAAAGGGACGTCCCGATTCTCCGACTCAGGTACCGAAGGACTAGAGAATGCAAGTGAGCTACAATGAGTAGCTCATTTGCATTCCCTATCGTTGATGCATTCCCGTTCCCTACCGATTCAATATGGAATCGGTAGGGAACGGGAATTACCAATGTCTTTCATGCATCTGGGCCTTTGTTCAGTACCCTTATTTTATCATCCTCACCTTAGTAATTCCCTTATCTCTTATTTGTCCTGTTTGTCTGTCCTGATTAGATTGCAAGCTCTGTGGGACTGTCTCTTCATCTTAAAGTATACAGTGCTGCATACATCTATTAGCGCTATAGAAATTCTAAGTAGTAGTAGTAGTAGTGTTTGGGATTCCGGAATCTTGCTACTCTTTATCCTTATCCCTTATTTGTCCTGTTTTTCTGCCCTGATTAGATTGTAAGCTCTGTCAAGCAGGGACTGTCTCTTTATGTTCAAGTGTACAGCGCTGCATACGTCTAGTAGCGCTATAGAAATGATAAGTAGTAGTAGTAGTCTTTGGCATTCCGGAACCTTGATACTCTTTGGGATTCTGAACGGAATGTTGCTATTCTTTGCTATTCTGAACGGAATCTTGCTACGCTTTGTCCTTATCCATTATTTGTCCTGTTTGTCTGTCCTAATTAGATTGTAAGCTCTATTGAGAAGGGTCTGTCTCTTCATGTTAAAGTGTACAGTGCTGTGTACGTCTAGTAGCGCTATAGAAACAATAAGTAGTAGTCTTTGGGATTCCGGAATCTTGCTACTCTTTGGGATTCTGCACAGAATCTTGCTACTCTTTGGGATTCCGCCCGAATTCTTGCAACTCTTTGGGATTCCGGAATCTTGCTACTCTTTGTCCTTATCCCTTATGTGTCCTGTTTGCCTGTCCTGATTAGATTGTAAGCTCTGTCGAGCAGGGACTGTCTCTTCATGTTCAAGTGTACAGCGCTGCGTACGTCTAACAGCGCTATAGAAATGATAAGTAGGAGTAGTAGTAGCCATCATCTCGTTAAAGAACTATTTGCAAAGCAGATGGCACTATAGTTTGATTGCATTGGGGTTCGGACATTCAATTAAGTAGTCTGCTCTGTTCAGGGAGGCTTAAGAGTTTTGGTATTCCTTCTACGTTTAGGCAGTTGAGCCACAGATGATGGAAAATACTTAGCCGAAGTAAAAAAAAAATAGAAATGCTAAGATTTGGGATTCAGAGCAGTTTGTGAGGAGGAATTTCAAGATAAAGTTAAGGAATAAAGCTCTGATTTTGCATGGGTCATTTGGGGGAGTCTTTTACTAAAGATTAACCCGAGTTACCTGCAGCAGGGCCCATAGGAATAAGCTGCATAGGTGCCTACGTGTGCCCAACACATGCCAATTCAAAACTACTGCCCAGCTACCACGTGGCCTGGGCATTAACCAGGCGGTAATCGGCATTGTACATGCGCCGATGATTACCATCCGGTTAACACGTGAGACCTTACCACTAAGTGAATGGGCGGCAGTTAGGTCTCATGCCCAAAATGGACGTGACTGGATATTGATCTTTGTTATCCTCCTTGGATTGTCCTCACTCCTTTTTTTGCATCTCACGGTTCCGTGGGGTCCTTTTTTCCTCCTGTTTGGTCGTCCAATTTATATTTTGCTACAAGTCCATTTTTGGCCAAAAAAGGGACCTATTTTGCAGGTGTGCTGAAAAATGGACCTGCGCACGTCCAATACATGCGTCTATACCAGTTCAGGCTACTTTTCGGCGCACCTTAGTAAAAGGACCCCAAAATGGGCCCTGCTGCAGATAACTCAAGCTAATATTTAGGAAACGACCCCCCTTAAGATAGAGAAGATTTATCCAAGTTAGGGCATTCACCGTTTCTCGGATGTTTTACAAAAGATTCACTGACTGCAGAGCCTTTTGTAAAATACATATAAGGATCTGTAAGGGGTACACTGTATTTGCCAGTACAAACACTGGGAACAACCATTTTATTTAAAAAAATGTTTTAAAAAGCATGGTCACATGTGTAACAGCATCTAATATAATAATTCGCACTTCCGTTCTGAAGCTGACTCCGTGGCAGCGTGGCAGTGGAGCCGTGTAGTGTTCCTAGGGTTCGTAATCGCACTCCCAATCACTGCCCCGCCCTCGAGGGAACTCTGTATAGTTGCCAGGTAAAGAAACGCGACGTCAGAAGGAGCAGGGACCAATCACAGGCCTCGCACACAGTCTCAGTGCCCCGCCCTCGGAGGGAAGGGAAGGCTGCATATAATATTCACTCACCGGAAATTCGTTCCCTCCCTCCAAGTTCCAAGGTCGTCGTCCGTCCCCCCCTCCCTCCCAGTTCCAGCGTCCTCCTCCCTCCCTCCCTCTCAATTCCAGGGTCCCCCTCCCTCCCAGTTCCAGGGTGGTCGTCCCTCTCTCCCTCCCTTCCAATTCCAGGCACCCTCTCTCCGAATTTTAAAAGTCATCCTGACTTACCTTGCGTGGTAAAAAGCATGCAGGCTCAGCACTTACTTCAGTTTTCCCTTCTCTGTCTCTCAGCTCTGGTCCCACCCTTGCAGAAACAGGAAATGAGGGTGGGACCACAGCTGAGAGACAGAGAAGGGAAAACTGAAGTGCCGAGCCTGCACACTTTTTACCGTTGCTGCCGGCTGCCGTAGCCCCCGACGAGGTAAGTCAGGATGACTTTTAAAATTCGGAGGGAGGGGACCTAGAACTGGAAGGGAGGGAGGGACGACGACCCTGGAACTGGGAGGGAGGGGGAACCATGGAATTGGGAGGAAGGGGGGACGCTGGAACTTCCCTTAAAAACATTGATCCACAAGATCCTCCATGGCGAATCTCCAAGCTACATGGCCGACTTGATAGACCTACCAGCCATGAACGGGTCCAAATTTTCTCGAACATATCTCAATCTTCATCTTCTCAATTGCAAAGGCCTCAAATACAAAACCTACTACGCATCCAACTTCTCCGTTATAGGCAGCAAACTCTGGAACGCAATACCTCGACACATCCGAACAACCAATGAACATCTACCCTTCCGAAAGCTGCTGAACACTTACCTCTTCAAACAAGCCTACCCCAACAACCCAGCTTAATTCTCGAATCTAATCCACACCACTAGCACTACCCATACTCCAATCCTCTCCCCCACGTCTCTTCCTGTTGTCCTACTCTTTATAACTGGGTTATCCTTGTGATACTTTGTACCATACTTTGTATTATCTCTTTGATACTTTGTACCATACCTTGTAAGCCGCACTGAACCTGCTATCGAGCGGGAAAGAGCGGGATATAAATGCTATAAAAAAAAAAAACCTTGCTAGTGCCCGTTTCGTTTCAATGAGAAATGGGCTTTTTTTACTAGTATTTATATATATATATACTAGGAAAAAATGCCCGTTTCTGAGCGGAATGAAACGGGCGCTAGCAAGGGGCCCCCTCCCTCCGTCCCTCGAAGCTACTTGCCTTGTTCGCTGTGGGCCGTTTCGGCCCTCGAGTGTCAATAGCTCCGCCCTCGACGTCATGACGTTTTGACGCGTCATGACGTTTTGAAGCGAGGGCGGTGCAGACACTCCAGGGCACACCGGATATCTCGGGCGCCTCAACTTCCGTGGAGGCTTCAGAACGTTGGGGTTGCCTTTTATATATATAGATGTGCAAATGCCAAAAGGCTGTCCTAACATATCCAGAGAAGTGGAGTAAACATTCCCAAAAACCGTGTAATGCCAGCAGCCCCTGCTCTGTCTGGATCTTCATCTCCACTCATTATCAGGATAGTGGCGCTGACTATCTGGATTTTTTATTTTTAACCGCTGCGGCTGGCGCTTAAACAAAAACACTGATGGCAGCGACTGGATATTGATCTGCAAATTCAAACTTACTTGTACAATTGCTGACAAGTACGTGCGGAGGCGCCGGATTTGTGAAAGTACAAGAGGAGCCCATTAAGGATCCAAGGTTTAAACCTGACATTTTTGACCTTTGAAGTGATTTTAAGGCCAGAGGGATCTATGGTTTGGATCTTTAATCCTTGGGGAAATACAGGCAGATTTCCAGGAAGAAGGAACGATCTCTGAGATTTACGGTGATCATGGAATGAAGAAATTCCACTAACCTGGGGGCAAAATGTTTGATACAGAGGTGTATTTTCAAAGCACTTAGAGTTATAAAGTTCCATATTTTACTGCTGTGCAAGTCCATGCTGTTATTCTGGGGTGGTGCTTCCTCACAAACCTAAAACCCAAATTCAATTTAGGGCATGAGGGGTCCTAGAGAAGGGGGTATTGTCACGAGCCTACTGAGACTCCAGGACTAGTGCCATTCACTAGTACCGGATGCTGGGAGAAGCGCTCTCTCTCTCTCTCTGGTGCTTCTGGAACAGGTTCCTGAGACGCTCCAAGATTCCAGCCAGCATGACCTGCTTCCTGAGACATCCCCAGCATCCAGTCTGTGTATGAGTGGGTTCCTGAGACACTTCATGCTTCTGTGTGGGAGTAGGTTCCTAAGCTGCTTCCAGCTTCTGTGTGTGAGTGGGTTCCTGAGACGCTTCCAGCTTCTGTGTGTGAGTATCTTCCTGAGACACTTCCAGCTTGTGTGTGAGTGGGTTCATGAGACGCTTTCACCTCTGTATATGTGTGGGTTGCAGAGACGCTGCTAGCTACTGTGTATGTGTGGGTTCCTGAGACATTTTCCAGCTTCTGTGTTTGAGCTAGTCTTGTTGCTGAGTCGCTGAGGTGTTGCCTCATTCCTACTAGCTTCTACCCTGCCATAAGCACATAAGCACCGCCACGCTGGGAAAAGACCAAAGGTCCATCAAGTCCAGCACTCTGTCTCCGACAGCGGCCAATCCAGGCCCCAAGAACCTGGCAAAAACCCCCAAATTTAATAACGATCAATGGACTTTTCCTTCAGGAATCTGTCAAGACCCCCTTTGAACTCAGCAAGGCCAGCTGCTGTCACTACCTTCTCCTGTTCCTGAGCTGCTGAGGTGCTGCCTCATTTCTACTAGCTTCTACCCAGCCTTGTTCTTGAGCTGGTGAGGCAATGTAGTCTTTCTCCCTACATTTAGGCTTTGCCTGGTTCCTGCCACGTGTCCCCTGTCTTGCCGGAGATCAGTCTATTGTAGTATTCTACTAAGAATGAAAGGCTCACCATCTGGATCGAAACATTTTGTATGAGACTGCAAGAGACTTATAGTCCCTTTAGGTTGAGGAAGAACCCTTGAAGTCTCCGATATGTACATGTAAATAGCAGCTTTCTGAAATTGGTTACTTACATGTGTACGTGATGTAAATATGTGGATATGTTTCTCTAACACAATGGCTAAAACATAATGTAACAAATGCAGAAAATTAATTCTCTAGGGCTTTAAGATTAAGTAGATTTTTCAGCTAAACCTGGATATCCACAGAGTGACATAATCTGGGTCCCATGACTGACAGAGATTGGTCTCGAGTCTGTGTCTATTATTTGCAGATCTTAAGGTATGTCTGGAAATCAAAAACCTACGGCAATCCCTAAGCTAAGGCCATCCATCCATAAAGCTTTAAAATCTGAATAGCAATTTTAAAGTGGATATGCTAAGGCAGAGGCAGCCAGTGCGTGCTTTTAAATACGGTGTCATACGATCAAACGAAGCAGTGTTAGTGAGCAGCCTTCCTGTCGCATTTTGAATACATTGCAAAACATGAAGCAGATACAGAATAACTATAGTTCAAATGAAGCAAAACCAAAGATTGCAAGACCATTCAGTAACAGTCTGGGGGCTAGAAAGTATTTCAGGTGATAAAGCAAATGCAACGTGAAAAAAAGAGGCCTTTGCAACAGCTCTCATCCAATTTGTAAATGACAGATTAGCATCCACCAAGCAGAGACAGCGTGTGATTTAAGATACACAAACAGGGTTCAATCAATGCTATACACCTATGGAAACAGACTACTGTAAAGCAATTTTCAGTTTTGCACAAGCGTGCAATGCATTTTAGTTGGAGCACCCTACAAGAGACGTTTGGTGATCTAGGGACAAAAAACATGCAGGAACATACATTGGGGTTACAAAACCCCGGGGGAGGGGGTGACGTACTTCTGTGCACAAGTGAGGAGTGGGACTTGGGGGCATTCAATTACAGTTCTCTTTACTGCATTATTAGGTGGTAATGCGGGCCTAACACAGCTTAAAATAGCACTCATGCATCCTGTGGTAACTACTACTTATCATTTCTATAGCGCCACAAGGCATAGGCAACGCTGTACACCATACACAAAAAAGACAGTCCCTGCTCAAAGAGCTCACAATCTAAATATGGAATGTTGCTAGTGGAATAGCAACATTCCATGTAGAATCTCAAATAGTAGCAACATTCCATGTAGAATCTCAAGTAATAGCAACATTCCAGAATCTCAAATAGTAACAACATTCCATGTTCCACTGCACTAACCACTAGGCTACTCCTCCACTAGCAACATTCCATGTAGAAGCCTGCTCTTGCAGATCAGCAATGCAGCCGCGCAGTCTTCTGTTTCTGTGAGTCTGACGTTCTGCACGTACGTGCAGGACGTCAGACTCACAGAAACAGAAGCCTGCGCAGCCGCGTTGCTGATTTGCAAGGGCAGGCTTCTACATTACTACTACTTATCACCTCTATAGCGCTACAAGGCATACGCAGCACTGTACACCATACACAAAAAAGACAGTCCCTGCTCAAAGAACTTACAATCTAGATAAGACAGGCAGAGAGACAGAACAATTAAGGGTAAGGGAATAAAGAGGTGAGGATGAAAGGACAGGGCAAGTGAGCAGTGGTTAAGAGTCAAAAGCAGTGGTCAAGAGGTGGGCTTTAAGTTTGGACTTGAGAACGGCCAAAGAGGGGGCTACAAATTATATGTTCATTGTTACTGTGTAAGCCGCATTGAGCCTACCATGTGTGGGAAAGCGCGGGGTACAAATGTAATGTAATAATCCTATCTAATAATTCTCACCTCCAACGTTCTGAAGCTGCCTTGGACCGTGGCTTCTGCCGGAGGAGGTCTGCTTCATGCAGTAGATAACACTGACGTCACTGGCCTGGAAGCATTGAAGAGCGAGCAGGCTCAGCGAGTCTGCTGCCTTCCCTTCTCTTCGTTCTGACTCTGGTCCCGCCCTTGCGGAAACAGAAAATGAGGGCGGGACCAGAGTCACAGCTCAGAGCGAACAGAAGGGAAGGCAGCAGACTTGCTGAGCCTGCTCGCTCTTCAATGCTGCCGCCGGGACCCCAGTAAGAGAGGGGGAGAGGCGGGTTGCTGATTTTGGAGGGGGGGGGGTGACGTGCACGTTGGGGGTTGGGGGAGGGAGGGGGGACTGGAACTCGGAGGGAGGACAGAGTGAAGGACAGTGACAGAGGGAGGGAGGAAGCCATGGAAATCGGATGGGAGGAAAGGGGGCCGTGGGACTTGGAGGGGACACAGGGAGAGAGCGAGGGAGAGAGCGAAGGGGGGGGGGGGGGGGAAGGAGAACCTTGCTAGCGCCCGTTTCCTTTCATACAGAAACGGGCCTTTTTTACCAGTAATAATATAATTGGCATTTAAATCTAGTCGCCAATTATAGAATACGTTCAGTCGACATTGATTTCAGAGCCAATTCTTAGGTGATATGTATACAGTCTCCCCCTTAGCCTACCATTGAGCCGGTCTCCGAATACTGACCTTTGTACATTTCAGACTCCACTGGAAAATTAGACCTACAGGCAGTGCAGAGTGTGAACCTTCACAGAATGTAAATACTGTGCTGAGAACCTAGCAAATAGAGCTGAACTTCAAATTTTCACAATCAAAATATCATTTGTGGGGAAAAGGCATTTTACAGTCCCAATGACACTCTGTTCTTGCGTCTGGAAACCAGTCTCGGCAGCATTTTGCTTCAGGCAAATGACTTGTTCCTTTATTTTATTTCAAGTGCCCCGTTCTTGGTTAAGCGAGCGAGGCTGTCTTACGCTGCGCATGCAACACTATAGTCAAAGATTGTTTAGGATAGAAATTGATGGAATATATCTGTAAAATAAAAAAAAAAAGCATACCTTTATAACTTGAGATCTGAAGTGTGATCACGTACAGCTCAGCCTTCACCGAACTCTTTTCAACTCTCACTCTCGCTGTATCTTGCAAATCAGTAAGCAAAGAATCATTAAAAATTGATGGAATGCATGACTCAGACGACTGATTTTATCTTACGGAAGATAGGTTTATTTGTTGCTTAATTAATCTTGAAAGGAACATAGCTCTCGGAAGGTAGTCAGAAATATATGAACTTAGTATTCATGTAATCCAGTATGAAGATATCGCCTACCCTTGATTCATTGACTTCTATTTCTGGGTATCCAACTGTACTCACATGGCAGCTACACTTCTATAACAAAAGACTAGAAAGAGACGGATCGATCAGCTGCGTCTTCTTCCCTGGATGTTAGATAAAGAGCCATGTGTCGACAGGGGTCTGCTTGGAGCTTTTTGATATGTGACTTTCATTTTAGCATTTTGAATAAAGTACTTTCAGCCCCACTAGTACAACACCAGGTGGAGTTTTCCCACTCTTGGGACAATATTGAATGGAGAGTTATCGCCAACATTCAGCTAGGATGGCAAGGTGGCAACATTGAATGCTGGCTGAATTATAAGGAACAGTGCTGGATATTTCAGCTGAATTCTGGGTAACCTTATGGGCTTAACCAGTATTATTTATTGGATCTGTTCTGCTCCCACAGTTACCTGGGCATTTTCTACGTTTCTTTTTCATACTTGTAGTTTGAACACTCCGTTCACTGGGTAAATCTCTCTTATCTGCACCCTTCTCCTCCACCGCTAACTCCAGACTCCGTTCCTTTTATCTTGCTGCACCATATGCCTGGAATAGACTTCCTGAGCTGGTACGTCAAGCTCCATCTCTGGCCGTCTTCAAATCTAAGCTAAAAGCCCACCTTTTTGATGCTGCTTTTAACTCCTAACCCTTACTCACTTGTTCAGAACCCTTATTTTATCATCCTCACATTAATATTCCCTTATCTCTTGTTTGTCCTGTTTGTCTGTCCTAATTAGATTGTAAACTCTGTTGAGCAGGGACTGTCTCTTCATGTTCCAGTGCACAGCGCTGCATATGTCTAGTAGCGCTATAGAAATGATACGTAGTAGTAGTAGTCTTTGGGATTCCGGAACCTCGATACTCTTTAGGATTCTGCACAGAATCTTGCTACTCTTTGGAATTCCTCCCGGAATCTTGCTACTCTTTGGGATTCCGGAATCTTGCTACTCTTTGTCCTTATCCCTTATTTGTCCTGTTTGTCTGTCCTGATTAGATTGTAAGCTCTGTGGAGCAGGGGCTGTCTCATAATGTTCAACTGTACAGCGCTGCGTACGTCTAGTAGCGCTATAGAAATGATAAGTAGTAGTAGTAGTAGTGGTGAACATGAGTCCAATGCTGCTGTCACTTCCTGACTGTCTTTGCATTCTAATAGGTTAGCCTCTATACGTGATCCTCTCCATCCAGTCACTGAAGTCTTGGCAGATTCTTGCTTCAGTGATTCCAGTGTCATGCACTATGCCCTAGTTTTAGGCACTGTTCCTCTTTGGCCTTTTACTTGTCCTCTAGCCTAGTGGGGTTTCTTCTTTCAACCCTTTCCTGCTAGGCAGAATCTAGGGTTACCCTACTTGCTCTCCCCAAAAACAGGACACATGCCCCACACCACCACCCCCTCCACCCTGTCCCTGTCACATACTGCCCCACCTCTTTCTCACCCCAACCCGCCCCGTCACAACCCCCCTAGGAGTGTCCTATCCTCCCCTCCCCTTACTGTACTGCCCTGGTGGTCTAGTGACCTCTTCAGGGCAGGAAAGAGCCCCCTGTTTCCTGCCTGGAGCGGCTGCGGACTGTCTTGCTGCCTCCCGTAACGGCGCCGATTCAAAATGGCTGCCGGGAGTGACTTTACAAGACTTCTGTAGAAGTCTCATGAGGCCGCCGCTTCAACTTTTGGTGGCCATTTTGAATCGGCGCCGGGACTGGAGTCAGCAAGTGCAGCCGCTCCGGGCAGGAAAGAGGGGGCTCTTTCCTGCCCTGAAGAGGTCAGTAGATCATCAGGGCAGTACAGTAAGATAAGTGGAGGGGAGGATAGGACACCCCTAGGCCCACCAGCCTGCTCGTTTGTCCGCAAATCCGGACAAACGGGCAGGCTGGTAAAACCCGCCCAGTTGCCCGGCCATGTCCTCAAAACCAGGACATGTCCGGGTAAACCCGGACGTATGGTAACCCTAGGCAGAATCTCTATTTTGGCCCAGAGTATGAAGTACTGTGTTACGTCCCTCCTCATAGAAAGCAGACTCTTGACCTTTTCAGCTCGACATCACTCTTTTACCCTCAATTTAATGCAATTTAATGTCAGCATTTATAATCTGCTTAACCTTTAAGTTCAAAGCGGAGGACAGATCGGTTTATTTATTAATGGCATTTGTGCCCTGCATTATCCCAAACAAGTTCTGGTTCAGCGTGGCTTCCGTCAAACTTATAAAGCAAATTACAATAAGAGAAGGATAACGAAAATACAAAACAATAATAGGCATCCAGTTCAAAGACTCTTAGCTTTGGATCAGAAAGAGTTCTGGTTCTAGCCTTTTCATGCAGTAAGTAAATTGTTTGTACTTATCCTATATAATAATTTATACTTCCAACGTTCTATCGCTGTCTGGTTGCCTGGGTTTGTAACATCTCATGACATCAGCCAGCCTGCAGCGTTCCGTTCCCCCTCACTGCCCTGCCCTTGCGTCAAAACGTAATGACGTCAGAGGGTGGAACAGTGAGAGGGAAGTGAACGTTGGTGGCGAGCTGATGTCAGGAGGTTACCAACGGAAGGGGAAGCCAGCCAGGCCAGCCAGAAAATGATGAGGTACAAAGGAAGAGAGAATCGTGACACATCGAGGGGAGGGCAGGGCAGAGCAGAATCGATGGATGGGATGGGATGGGAGAGAAGAGAATTTCGGGACACGGATGGGAGGGCAGGGAAGAGGAAAATCGCTGGACATGGAGGGGATGGGATGGGAGGGAAGGGACGAATCGCTGGACATGGAGGGGAGGGAGGGGGGCCAGAGCCCGAGGTGCGGGCACTGTTTAGCCGCTTCCTCCCGTCGATGATCCGCCCCGCTACTTTGGACCCCCCCCCCCCCGCTGCCGCAACCGCAACCCCCAGCCCACGCCGCTGCATCAGGTACCTTGTTTGCTGGCGGAGGTCCCCAATCCCCACCAGCCAAAGAGTCTTCTTCAGCGCCGGTCGACTCCGGCACCTTCGTTGTATGATAATCTGTTTCCGACGCCTTACTGACCCCCCCGCCAGCAAACAAGGCACCTGATGATGCGGCGGCGGCGGGGGGGGGGGGGGGTCAAATATAGAGGGGGCCAGAGCGTAATCTGTGGGGGCCCATGCCCCCGTGGCCCCACGTAGCTATGCCCCTGGTGTCTGTGGCTCGCAGTTTAAAGACACGGAGACACGCACCCATTCTTGCAGGGATGATTTTTGATTTTTGAACAATAAATTACTTAATTAAGCCTTGGTTAATCAATCTGATTTTGTGAGTCCTATTTTTGTATTTTTATTTATTTAATACATTTCTACCCCACATTTTCCCACTAGTTGTAGGCTCAATGTGGCTTACACATAATCGTAGGGTAGGCTACGGTTCAGAAAGTATACATAGTAACATAGTAACATAGTAGATGACGGCAGAAAAAGACCTGCACGGTCCATCCAGTCTGCCCAAGAAGATAAATTCAAATGTGCTACTTTTTTTATTTGTACTGTCCTCTTCAGTGCACAGACCTTATAAGTCTGGCCAGCCCTATCCCCGCCTCCCAACCACCAGCTCTGGCACAGACCGTATAAGTCTGCCCAGCACTATCCCCGCCTCCCAACCACCAACCTCGCCTCCCAACCACCAGCTCTGGCACAGACCATATAAGTCTGCCCAGCACTATCCCCGCCTCTCAACCACCAGCCCCGCCTCCCACCACTAACTCTGGCACAGACCGTATAAGTCTGCCCAGCACTATCCCTGCCACCCACCACCGGCTCTGGCACAGACCGTATAAGTCTGCCCAGCACTATCCCTGCCACCCACCACCGACTCTGGCACAGACCGTATAAGTCTGCCCAGCACTATCCCCGCCTCCCAACTACCAGTCCCGCCTCCCACCACCAGCTCTGGCACAGACCGTATAAGTCTGCCCAGCACTATCCCCGCCTCCCAACCACCAGTCCCGCCTCCCACCACCGGCTCTGGCACAGACCGTATAAGTCTGCCCAGCACTATCCCCGCCGCCCAACCACCAGCCCCGGCACAGACCGTATAAGTGTGCCCAGCACTAGTCCCGCCTCCCAACATTGTAGTAGTAGGTTATTAGCATATTGGTATCATTTAAAACAACAACAGATAACAAAAGATAGTAAAAAAGTCCATGGATTATGCTGAAGAACAGGTGGAAGTAAATTAGGTTGAGTCTGTAAGGAGTCTTATGGGGTACTTTCTGATCCCTCCTCAGCTCAAGAGATATCTAAATCTCCATCTGAGGGTCTCTTTCACTGGTTTTGTCAAGAAGATGGCTTCGGCCATCCTATTTAAGTTGATGGAGGAGGGCAGAGATGTTATCTGTTCTGGACTATGAGTCGCCTTCTAAGGAAGGGGTCACAGTACCATTGCACCCCATCTTAAAGATGCACTGATGAAGAACTGGGAATCTCCCCTCTCAGTGAAGGTCTAAGAAGTTGGATATGCAGTATTGAATCCAGAAGGTTCCTGGATTTGAGAAGGCACAATTGCCTCACCACTCTCTGGTTGTCGACTCTGCCCAAATCATGTAATCAAATCATGTAACAACGTTTTCATTTCCATACTCTGTAAGCCACATTGAGCCTGCAAAAAGGTGGGAAAATGTGGGGTACATATACAATAAATAATAATAATGCCTTCTTGAACATGGTGGTCTTCAATAGTTTTCTGAAATTTAGATAGTTCTGGGTTGATTTTCGGGTTCTAGGCAGTGCATTCCACAGTTGAGTGCCTATGAAGGAGAAGTTGGATACGTAGGTAAATTTCTACTTCAGGCCACTGCAATCTGGATAATGTAAATTTAGGAAGGATCGGGAGGAATTGAAACTGTTTCTGGGTGGTAGATCCACCAGATCTAGCATATAGTCGGGAACGTCTCCGTAAATGATCCTACGAACCAAGGTACAGATCTTAAAGGCAATACGTTCTTTAATGGGAAGCCACTGTAATTTTTCACGAAGGGGCTTGGCAGATTCAAATTTAGATTTTCCAAAGATCAGTCTCGCCGCTGTGTTCTGGGCGGTCTGAAGTTTCTTGACTAAATATTCTTTGCAACCTGCATAGATTCTGTTGCAGTAATCTAAGTGGCTTAATACCATTGATTGTATTGATTGTATAGGTTCTCAGGTTATCTGGGGGCTATTTATAACAGGTGGTAAGCGTGCAGCACGTGCCAACTGCTGATTACCGCCGGGTAAGGTCCCCGTATAGAAAATATTTTCTACCTCGTGTTTTGGGCATGCGCCAAAAATGGAATTATTATTATTATTATTTGTATAGCGCTGCCAGACGCACGCAGCGCTGAACACCTGACACTGAGAGACAGTCCCTGCTCGATAGAGCTAACAATCTAAAAATACAGACAGACAAGACAATTAAGGGCGAGGACAGTACTGGGTGAGAAGGAACAAGGATAGGGGAATTGAGTAGTGGTTAGGAGCCAAAAGCAGTGGTGACAAGGTGGGTTTTCAGCATAGATTTGAAAACAGGCAGAGATGGAGCTAGGCGTACAGGCTCAGGAAGTCCATTCCAGGCATAACGTGCCGCGAGGGAAAAGGAACGAAGCCTGGAGTTAGCGGTGGAGGAGAAGGGGGACGACAAGATAGATTTGTCCAGCGAGCAGAGATTACAGGGAGGAACGTAGGGAGAGATGAGAGAGAAGAGGTAATGGGGGGCTGCAGAATGGATGCATTTACCACCCGGGGCATGCGGTAGCTGGACGGTAGTGCCAATTTGATGTGCATTGGACGTGCGTAGGTGCCTACACGCCTTTGTAAAGGGCCCCTTAGTGATTTAAACTAGTTAATGGAGGGACAAGTGCTTCACTTACCGCACAGTCATGTCCTAAAGAAAAGAAAGCTTTTACCTGCTCAAAGTCAAAAACACATGCCGATGTCAGTGCAGGCCCACTTTTGCCGCAGCTTGGTGAAAGGGGCCTGCCCAGGGTCACAAGGAGCTGCAGTAAATTGCACCACTATCAATGGGATGGTGGGAAGATGGTAGGGGGAGGAGAAAGGTACTTTTGTTCAGAAGGATGGTTTGGAGTGGAGTGGAGTGGAACAGGTGGATGTGAAGCGTTTGTTCACGCGTTCCTAAAATAGTAGGACTAGGGGGCATGCGATGAAACTACAGTGTAGTAAATTTAAAACAAATCGGAGAAAAGTTTTCTTCACCCAACGCGTAATTAAACTCTGGAATTGGTTTCCGGAGAACGTGGTGAAGGCGGTTAGCTTAGCAGAGTTTAAAAAGGGGTTGGACGGTTTCCTAAAGGACAAGTCCATAAACCACTACTAAATGGACTTAGGAAAAATCCACAATTCCAGGAATAACATGTATAGAATGTTTGTACATTTGGGAAGCTTGCCAGGTGCCCTTGGCCTGGATTGGCCGCTGTCGTGGACAGGATGCTGGGCTCGATGGACCCTTGGTCTTTTCCCAGTGTGGCATTACTTATGTACTTATGTAATTACAGTGTTTATAATGACTGTAAATTGCCTCAGGTGCGTGGGTAGAGGCAACAGATAAATAATTAAATAACACACACATATACAGAAGGTTTTTCTGGAGGGGCAGATGTGTTAAAGCTTTTTGAAAATAGATAAATTACAGAGACTGTGTTAACGCATATTATTGCACTTTACTAACTCATATATTACAGAGAAAATAATGTGTGTTGATGCGGGTTATTAAATGAGACCTTAGCTTTGTATCTGAGGTAGGGTTACCATATTTGCTCCCCCCAAAAAGAGGACACATGCCCCACCCCTGCCCCACCCCCAGCCTGCCCCCTGTCACATACCGCCACACCCCTTTCACACACACCCCACCCGTCACACCCCCTAAGGGTGTCCTATCCTCCCCTCCCCTTACCATCCGGACAAATCCTGGCAAAACCCGCCCTGTTGCCCGGCCATGTCCTCAAAAAAAGGCCATTTCCTTCTCCTCTAGCCTAGTGGGGTTTCTTTTTGCACCCTTTCCTGCTAGGCAGAATCTAGGGTTACCCTACTTGCTCCCTCCAAAAGAGGACACATGCCCCGCCCCACCACACCCCTGCCCAGCCCGCCACACTCCCACCCTGTCTCTGTCACATACTGCCCCGCCCCTTTCTCACCCCACCCACCCCGTCACAACCCCCCTAGGAGTGTCCTATCCTCCCCTCCCCTTACTTTATTGTACTGCCCTGGTGGTCTAGTGACCTCTTCGGGGCAGGAAAGAGCCTCCTCTTTCCTGCCCGGAGTGGCTGCAGACTGTCTTTCTCCCTCCCCTATCGGCGCCGATTCAAAATGGCCGCCGAGAGAGACCTCGCAAGACTTTTGCAGAAGTCTCACGAGGCTGCGTCAACTCTCGGTGGCTATTTTGAATCGGCGCCGGGACTGGAGTCAGCCAGAAACAGTCTGCAGGCGCTCCGGGCAGGAAACAGGGGGCTCTTTCCTGCCCTGAAGAGGTCACTAGACCACCAGGGCAGTACAGTATGGTAAGGGGAGGGGAAGATAGGACACCACTAGGCCCGCCCGCCCTCCAGTCTGCCCATTTGTCCTCAAATCCGGACAAACGGGCAGACTGGCAAAACCCGCCCTGTTGCCCGGCCATGTCCTCAAAAAAAGGACATTTCCGGGTAAAACTGGACGTATGGTAATCCTAATCTGAGGCAACGGAGGGTTAAATGACTTACCAAGGTCAGAGGGAGCAGCAGTGGGATTTGAAATCTGGTTTCCTCAGTGTTTTGCCCACTGCTCTAACCTCTAGGCTACTCTTCCATTCTTACAGCCGCACAACCCTCACACAAGAGCCATTACAGTGAACGCCCAGGAAGTCAACTTCCACCCAAAGCTAAACAGTATGTGCATTATAGGAAGGGACAGAGTCCAGAACAGAGGCAAGGGTCAAATAAAGGTGCTGATGAACAAAGAGAGGACCTAGCAGCTGGTCAGTTCACTTAGACAGACAGGGTTGGTCTTTGAAGAACAATAAATGACATCTCATTAGTCCAAATGGTCTAACCCTGATAGGAAGAAGCTGGCGGCAAAGGGAATGGAGGACAATGACACAGTTTGAATAGCGATATAATGATTCATTGGACAACGGTACAGTGATTATTTTATAACAAAGCTGCATTTTCCCTTTGCTCTTTCTTATGAAAGGTTTGCATGGCCAGGTATTATGCTCCTACAGTGACATTTTTCTTCTCGATAGGATTGTCGATACGCTGGTGCGGATGCTTGTGCTAGTGCAACCCACCTTGATTTTATTTGCTAATTCCCTGAACGATTTTCTCTTACAGATTCCTCGCTGCAAAGTAACGCACTTCCCAAGCTGGCTGCTGAGGATCTCCTGATATGCAATGGTGTATTGTTTTAGGCCTCCCGAGTAAGTTAACTAATGCAGGGGGTGTCTGAGGTACTTTACACCACCTCCCCAATCTAGCAAATGACACAGGGAAGGGCTGATCAGTTCACAGTGTAATCCCAGTAGATGCTAAAATGCTTTATTCGAATGTACGTTTTGCAAGCTTCAGCGGTCTTTAAAATGAAACTTCCTGCAAGAAGAAATTGCCTTCTTAGGCAGATCAAAGCAGCTGGGGAAGCACCATTAGCAACATCATAAAAAAAAAGTGTCTGGCGCATAAAAAACTTTGCTTTATGTTTCATGGATTTTAAATGCTCTCACTCTTCTTGCTAGACCTTGAGGACCTGCCAGTTTTACCTAAGGGCGTTGCCAGAACTTTCTGAAGTCACTTTTATGCACCGATACCAGAGCAGTACCGAGACGAAACAGCAGGGGGTGCTCCAAAGCTGCTAGCCAATGTGAGATCAAAGATAATCCTTTATAAGTTTTGTACGCTCAGGCCTGGAAAACACATACAAACCAAGTGGCCTGAAATTAATTTTTCAGCTATCAAGTCAAGAGCATTCTGGGAATTTCTCAGTTTGATGAATTTTGGCATAGGAATTAAAGTCCCAAAGTCAGGAGCCCTTTTATAAAGGCGCATAGGCGCCTACACACATCCAACTACCACCTGGCTACCACGTGCCCCGGGTGGTAATTCCATTTTTGGCGTGCGCCCAAGCATGCGGTAGAAAATATTTTCTCTTTTCTACCGCAGGGCGCTTACCTGGCGAGCACTGGACGCTTACCGCCTGGTTAGTGCGTGAGACCTTACTGCCAAGTCAACGGGTGACGTTACGGTCTTAGGCCGAAAATGGACACCCGCTGGGTTTCATTTTGTCACATGTCCGTTTTCCAGCACATTTAAAAAAAAAAAATCCCTTTTTTCCAGGCGCGGTCAGGAAATGGACCAGCGCACATCCGAAACATGCGCCTATGTCAGCGCAGGCCACTTTTGAGCGCGCCTTAGTAAAAGGACCCCTCAAGGCCATAACTAGACATTTTAACACCTGTGGCAAGCAAGCATATTCGTAGCGGCCATATTCAACTTCCAGGATCCCTCTTTTTCCCTGTCCTGCTCCTCTCTCTCAAATGTTTTCCATTCTTACTCCTCTCCAATATCATGTCCCTAGTGGTCCTCAAACCCTGACGTACCAGTACTCCATGCTTCCCCCTTTCAGCCTCTCTTCTCCCCCCCTGACGGTCCTTTATCCACAGTTCCATATTCTCCATACCAATTCCAATACCCTTTGGTCACCAATTCTACCTTTCTGACTCCCTCCACATGCCAAATACCCATAAAAGAGAATAAGAAACCACCATCCTTAGGGGTCCTTTTACTAAGGTGCGCCGAAAAATGGTCTGGGCTAGCATAGGCGCATGTTTTGAGCGTGCACAGATCCATTTTTCAGCGCGCCTGTAAAAAGGCCTTTTTTAAATTTTTGCCGAAAAGGGACGTGCGGCAAAATAAAAATTGGTGCGTATCCATTTTGAGTCTGAGACCTTACCGCCAGCCATTGACTTGACGGTAAGGTCTCACACGTTAGCCATGCGGTAATCGTCTACGCACGTAGAATGATGATTACCGCCTGGTTTGTGCCGTGCGCCAGAAAATAAAATGTATTTTCTGGCCCTTATAGCGGATGTGCGTCAAAAATGAAATTACCACAAGGGCCACGCGGTAGCCGGGCGGTAACTCCAAACTGATGCGCATTTGGCGCACGTGGGTGCCTATGCGGCTTAGTAAAAGGGCCCCTTAACTTCTAGCTGCCTTTCTGCAAATCCTTTCCATAGAGGTTGATCAGTAACACATGTAGTGGACATTTTAGATCAGTGGGGTTGAGGGATACCACCAAGGCTAGTGTTCAAACAATTTAGTTAAGGTCTGTAGCTAAACAAAACCATGAAACCAGCCAAAAACCTTCTTTCCCAATGCACACAGTCTATTAGAGGGACCTATTGGCAAGTTTATATGTAAATAGTATTAGATAGGCACAGTACATTCAAAGAAAGAAAATGTGGCTGGGAGACTGTTCAATTTGTTGGGCTCTTCAAAATGTACAAATATATACAAAAGGAGGGGTATAAGCACAACGAGGCAAACAATTGTTTAGGAGTGTGGAGAGAAAAAAAGAGTTTTGTTTAGTTTCCTGTGTCATTTGCAGGTTTTGCGTTTTTTTTTCCATTTTCAATTCGTTTCACTTTGTCTTTATAAATTTTTTAATAAGTACATAAGTAATGCCACACTGGGAAAAGACCAAAGGTCCATCGAGCCCAGCATCCTGTCCACGACAGCGGCCAATCCAGGCCAAGGGCACCTGGTGAGCTTCCCAAACGTACAAACATTCTATACATGTTACTCCTGGAATTGTGGATTTTTCCCAAGTCCATTTAGTAGTGGTTTATGGACTTGTCCTTTAGGAAACCGTCTAACCCCTTTTTAAACTCTGTCAAGCTAACCGCCTTCACCACGTTCTCCGGCAACGAAGTCCAAAGTTTAATTATGCGTTGGGTGAAGAAAAATTTCTCCGATTTGTTTTAAATGTACTACACTGTAGTTTCATTGCATGCCCCCTAGTCCCAGTATTTTTGGAAAGCGTGAACAGACGCTTCACATCCACCTGTTCCACTCCACTCAATATTTTATATACCTCTATCATGTCTCAGGTCAAATTTGTTAATTAAAATGTGGTTATGGTTGCAGCTGCTGCCCCCCCCCATGCTTACACCCCCCTCCACGCTTGTGGCCCCCCCCCCCTTGTGCCCTCCCAATCATAATCCAAATCCCTGATAACAATCCATAACCCCTAACGGCATTACCCAACTCAACCCTGATTCCGCTGCCATCAGCATTAGGCAATGTATCACCTCCTTCCCATCCCCCACCACCCACCACTGAAGAAGCAGACCAATTCCCCTGGCATTTACCAGGCATATCACTGGCATAGTGTCAGGGTAGGAGCAATCCCCCACTGCACTGAAGCAAAGGTAATTGTAGCCCCTGGACTGGCCTATTGGAAGCAGGAAACCTTACAGCGGAGCGGTGGTTCTCAAACCTGGTCCTGGAGGCACCTCAGGCTCAGCCAGTCAGGTTTTCAGGATATCCACAAGGAATATTCATATTTGCATGCATTGCCTCCATTGCATGTGAATCTCTCTCATGAATATTCATTGTGGATATCCTGAAAACCTGACTGGCTGGGCCTGCTTCCAGGACCTAGTGTAGGAAACACTACCCTCAAGCAAAGATAGGTATAACCTGGACTGGAATGCTAGGAGTTGGAGTCCTGGAAGCAGGTGACTTTAAAACACAACTGAATTGTTTTTAGACTCAATAATTCAGAAAGTATAGAAAAGTATAGAAACAGAAACTGCGGGTGAGTGCTTTTGAGAATCCTCTCCGAGAAAGAAAAGGAATCACTTCTCATTTTTAAAGTGGGAAGGATTCTGAAGTTGCTATTCTAGGAGCAGTGTGAAATAATTTGAGAGGTTATCGTCATGCATTGAATTAAAAATAATATTGTATTTGCTCTGAAGAGAAGTGCTAGTACTAATTGAAGACATACTTCTAATACTGTAATGTTAACTTCAATGTGTCAGTGCCTGGAAGGAAAATAATTTAAGGTTTTGGCTGGATTTTAATTGACCATTTTCCAGAGCCTGATTGAAAATAAAACTGTTCTTCGGGATGGATATTAACAACCACTGTCAAGAAAAGGAGATGGTTTGCTGATCCTGAGTGCTTGAGTTGAAAGGAGTGTGGCAACTGCTGACACCGTAAGAAGCTCATAGTTATTTGGCTTTTTCTGGTCCCTTGGGTAGTGCTTGCCAGCAGCAATAAACAGCTGCACTATTCTGAATATTGATGTCAGTTAGATATTTCTAGTCAGGGGTCTAAAATTTTATTTATTTGTTGCATTTGTATCCCACATTTTCCCACTTATTTGCAGGCTCAATGTGGCTTACATTGTTCCGTCATGGCGATCGCCATTTCCGGAATGAGAAATGCAGAGTTTTATTACGCCAATCTATTATGCCAATCATGGTCTCTAATGTAATAACACTTGTATCGTTCACTCCGGAAATGGCGATTGCCATGACGGAACAATGTAAGCCACATTGAACCTGCAAATGGGGGATAATCGAACGGAGGCGCCCATCTCTAAGGATGGCCCCGTAAAGGGGTGGGGCATTTTATTTCTGGCAAAAGCTTAGGGCAGTGCAAAAAAAAAAAAACCCAAACAAACAGAAAAAAAGGGACATTTCTAGACAGGGTTTTTCCTTTCCTTTTAATTTTAAGTAGAGGAGTGTGGTAGCCGTGTTAGTCCACTCTTAAGGTTATCAATAGAAATCAAACAAAATAAAACATGGAAAAGAAAATAAGATGATACCTTTTTTTTATTGGACATAACTTAATACATTTCTTGATTAGCTTTCGAAGGTTGCCCTTCTAGGCAGACAGGTTCATTTGTTTCCAGATCTAAGAAAGACATCTCATCAATAGCCAAGACAGATGAAAAACTGAAGAATTCACAAAAGCAGGAAATATCAGCAGATAAGTGAGAAGAAACTTCACACATAGCCACTTGCCGTCATCTACACCTATATAAAAGCCTAGAGTGGTAGCATACATACTTTCCTAAGAACAGTGTCCTTCAAGGGTACCTGCAAAGAGAAAAGAGAAAAAGAGGGTTAAGAGACAGGGGCATTTTTGATAATACATCCAAGTTGGACTTTGGACGTGTTGTGCTAAATGTCCCAAATCCGAACAGGAAATATAACCAATTCTGAAACGGCAAAATGTCTATCTTTTTTTCGAAAATGACCGCATGCAAGATGTTTTTGTGTTCTGTGTATTTATCTTTCTCGTCCGTTAATTAAAAAAAACATCCAGGTGAAAACGTAGAAAATCAAGCCATTGGGTGTCACGGTTGTGCCCATGTTTCATGCTCTCATTCATTTCGCCACCTGGTGGTCAGACCTGGTGGCTGTGATGGACTATCTGCTTGTTGTTTCCCATGTTCCAGAAATCATTCTGGTCCGGTCCGGATCTTCCAGCCTTCCAGACTGTCTTGGGATTTTTGGAACTAGTGACCTCCCTGGTATTTTGCCTTTATTAACCACCTGGAAACTTTCTAGTTTGCCTTTGCAACAGAGGTCCTCAGAATAGTTTTCATCTGTGAGAGTTTGTTGCAGTGCTAACCTTGCTACTTTCAGTTTCAGCTAGACCCTGCTTGTTTCCTGGTTTATTCTACTGCTCGCTGCCTGCCCAAGACCCTGCTTGTTTCCTGGTTTATTCTACTGCTTGCTGCCTGCCCAAGACCCTGCTTGTTTCCTGGTTCATTCTACTGCTCACTGCCTGCCCAAGACCCTGCTTGTTTCCTGGTTTATTCTACTGTTTGCTGCCTACCCAAGACTCTGCTTGTTTCCTGATTTATTCTGCTTTGCTGCCTGCCAGTAAGACTCTGCTTGATTCGTGGACTATTCTCCTGCTTACTGCTTATTGCTTCTGTTCCAGTCCAGCTGCTTCAGTCCGGCCTATGCCTGTCTGTCTGTGGTCCGCCTTGCTGCCTGTTTGGGTGGTTCTCCTGCCGCTGCCGTTATCGGTAGTGGCCCAAGGGCTCACTTTTCCTGACCAGTGTGACAGATTTCCTGAGCAGTGTGACATTGGGATGCAGGAGGAGCTAGCATTCTTAGTAGACTGGCCACACAAACATCCCAGGAGAGCAATGGGACACTCTAGGGGGCACTGCTGTGAACTTCATGTAAAATCTCCCAGGTGCACATCTCACCATTGCTCCCGTATCTTGTTTGCTGAGCCCTCCAAAACTCATCACCCCCAACTGTATAATGTCAGGATTCGTTGTCTAGGTATGGTCCCGGGTCCAGTTCACAGAGGCAGTGGGTCGTCGAGGCAGTGGGTTCCCAAAGAATACACAATCCACACGGGTTTGGATATATATAGAAAGCATATTGTATTTACATATATAGGCTCACAGCACTTAGTACCGGTAAATATTACAATGCTTTATGTGTGTGTGTGGGTTTAGATGGGAATCAATGAGAGAAAGGTAAGAATGGGGGGGGGGGGAGGGTGCAGAGAAAGAGAGCAGCCTTGAGGTAGGGCTGAAGGTGTGTGTGTGCAGAGAAAGAAAGAAAAAAGAAAAACAGAGCTCCCCAGAGCCATGTGCTTCTCCTTTTTATACCTCAGGAACAGAAAGGGATCACATAACTTCTTTCCTTCCTAGCCAAACTCCAGTTTAATTTCCTTGATGCAAGGAAGGTGACCATTTTCACAGGTTCTACTCTTTGAAGTCCCTAGTTTTGGAGCCTATCTGTCTGGCTTTCTTTGTTCTCAGAGAGAGCCCTGCTCCCAGATGCCCAGAGAGGACAAAAGGTATGTTAACTGAGAAACAAAAGGGCTAGCAGGCAGCTGGGCAGCATTTGGTCCATTTGCCATCCTCAGTGATTCCTGAGGGAGGGGGGGAGTTATCAGAGGTCCATTTGCCATCCTCAGAGCTTCCTGAGGGAGGGGGGAAGCTGGTTTCATAAATCCTGACATTCAGCAATCCTGACATATAACAGTAGGTTTCTGGTGAGAGTAGTTTTGGATGGAATGGAGGCAAAGTTGCAATATATGCATGTAATTTATTAAATATGTAAATTCAGGGTTAGACTAGAAACACGTTTATACCAAAGTCTGAGCAAGTATATTTTAGAAAGGCTCATAAACACCTATGTGGTTGCTATAAAACATTTCTGAATATGGGTACATAAGTTATGCCACACTGGGTGAAGACCAAGGGTCCATCGAACCCAGCATCCTGTCCACGACAGCGGCCAATCCAGGCCAAGGGCACCTGGCAAGCTTCCCAAATGTACAAACATTCTATACAGGTGACCTGTTATAAAATCATGACATATTAAAAAGGACTGTAGAAGGAAAGGAGTTGTACTTGTGCAGAGAGGTATTAGGATCCTGGCTGGAGACATTGTGTGTGATCATTTGGGCAGCCCTGCTGATGTCATGACTGGAATCTTTGCAGCTGATAAGAACGGGCTGTACTGCAGCAGATGACTGGAGGTGTGCACTCGAAGGGGTATGTCCAAAGGGGCACTCAGGCATTTGGGGCCCCTTCAGAACCATGTCAGAGATACGTTGGAGAACAGAAGACTGCTCAACATTTTGGAGAGTCTTCAGTTGGCTTTTTCTTGAGGTGTTTGTCCGGATTCAGGTACTGCCTTTTTTTTTCTACATGGACAAGTAGAAAATTAGAATAAAGGGATTTCATCTGATGAGCAGCTAATTCAGGGCCCCATGGACAGAGACATGTTTCTGTTTCTCTTCAAGACCACACCAGGCTGGGTTTGTTATTCAGAGCCTCTATGAGTTTGGGAGGTCAACCTACCCCCAACCCTGACAATGAGCTCTCATGAACCTTAAATAGAGGGGCATCCTTCTTTGATTTGTTACAACCCTGGAAACAGGCTTCGTTTTTGTTGAAACGTCATTGCCTGAACACAGTGTTCTGTTTCACATGGTCCCTAACAATAACTGTCCGGTAATATGAATGGCTCAGCGCTGAGAAAGATATAAGAAGATAGGCGATCGCCGTTTGTTGTTATTTACAATTTAAAATGTTTTTCTGAACATTACGGATTAGATTCAGTAAATGGCGCCACAAAAAAAGTGCCGATACCCTGGTGCATAAAATCCTCTACGGAGAAGCTCCAGCTTATATGGATAACCTTATCAACTAGCAAACCAAAAGAAAAAAAGCAGATCAAAAAAGACAAATGGAACAGTTACCCGATGTGGCCACTCTGCTTTTTACCCCTACTAGGTAGGTGATATTTAGTATGTACAGTCATTCAGTTATTTTAGTGTTGTATATCTCCACTTATTTGTCTTATGCAGTTCTGTTGATATATATTTTGTGTTGATATTATTTTTTGTTGATATCTTATGTCTTGTATTAAAATTATTATTTTATTGCATGCATATTTAATCTGAATGTTTTTAACTGATATTGATTTGATATTACATTTTATTGTATTACGTTTTTAGATTTGATCTGTTTTTATCTTATATGATTTGATTGTGGTTTTAGATATGTTTTATTATAAAATATACAATGTGACGTTTATATTTTATTCATTATGTATTTTTATTTTGTAGTTTTTTGTACCCCTGATGCAGCCTGAGGGTGAAACGTGGCCACGTCGGGTAACTTGTAATAAACCACTTCTTCTGTGACCCTCCTGTTCCATTTTTTTTTGTCTTTTTTGATCTGCTTTTTTTCTTTTGGTTTGCTATTTCTGTGACAGATCTTTGCCTTTTTTTTTGTTTCTGTAACCTTATCAACTTACCACCTAGGAACACTGATAGATCATCTCGTTCGTACTTAACTCTCCATTACCCTACATGTTCTGGCCTCAAGTATAAAGCCACTTACGCATCCGCCTTCCCCTATGTTGGTGCTCATTTGTGGAATGGATTACCTAAATCTGTAAAAACTACTTCCGATCATCTAACCTTCAGGAAAGCACTCGAGACCACCTTATTGGGAATAGCTTACGCTAAAGTCCCGCCATTGCATCCCTAACTGTTGAACTGTACCCATCTTAATGACATCCTCCACTTTCTTACCCCCTCCCCTTCTCTGCAATTACTTACTGATCACTCCTACTTCCATGTACTTGATCATTTATGCCAAATTAATGTATGCCTTTTCAGCCCTTTACTGTTGTAAGCCACATTGGGCCTGCCCACGGGTGGGAAAATGTGGGATATAAATGCCATAAATAAATATTTAGCCCTTAAGCAGCCAGTTTTGCCGCATAAATGAGACCGCATAAAAGTCTGTCCTATTTTTATGCAGTAACCTATGTCTGCTTACGTGCTGAACATCGACTTAAGCGGCTATGTTTTAACTGGCTTAAAAATAACTGGATATTCAAAGCCTGTAAAAGTATGATTGTTTTAGACCTCCAAGGGTCCGATATTCAGTGCTATTTATATTCAGCGTCCAGGAACAGCTTCTGGCCAGTTAAACAGTACTCAGCGGGATAAGCGAGAATATTCGGTGCTAATTAGCTTAGGGCTCGTTTTACTAAGGTGCGCTGAAAAGTAGCCTGCGCCGGTGTAGACGCGTATATTGGATGCGCGCAGGTTCAGTGTTCAGCGCACCTGCAAAAAAGGCCTTTTTTTCATTTTTTTTTTTGACCGAAAATGGAAGTGTGGCAACATGAAAATTGGCTCGCATTCTATTTTGGGCCTGAGACCTTACCGCCACCCATTGACTTAGTGGTAAGGTCTCATGTGTTAACCGGGCGGTAATTGTCAGTGTGCGCACAATGCCGATTACTGCCCTGTTAGCGCTGTGCACCGGAAAATTTCCAGCGTATCTACTTGACGTGCGTACCAAATGAAATTGCCACGTGGCCATTTCGTGGGGGAGCCCTTACCGCCACTCGCTGAAGTGGCGATAAAGACTCCCGCATTAACCTAGTAACCCAGCGGTGCAATTTAGGGCGGGCCTGAGACCAAAGTGGGTGGGACAAGAATTCATGTCCGCCTCCAACTAAAGCAAAACCCAAATTGAAATTTCTGCCTCCTCTCCTGTTGGGTTTCCTTAAGGCAACGACCTCCTCCCCGCCAACTGAGCAGGGAAGAGGATGGCTGCCAACGCTCTCCCTGAGCTGCTGGCTTCTGCGTATGCTCAATATCACTCATGTGTGAAAACTGAGCATGTATATGGTAGTGGGCGGGGGAGGGGAGGCCTGCAGCTGGCAGCAGTGGCTCAGGGATAGTGCTGACAGCTGCCCAAGATGCAAATTCTTTTGGCTGGGAGGAGGTCTTCGGCTGGAATTGCTTGGGGATCCCCACCAGCCACACTGTGGAAGATGAAATTTTGGGGGTCTGAGCCTAAATTGGGTGGGCTGTGGCTACACCACAGCCTAAATAGAAAAGCTGATTGAGGAAATCAGTTAAATTTGAGTCCTACTTGTGAGAAGAAAGGAAACCCCCTCAAAATGCCAGGTTTCTTTCCAGTGTCATTAAATGTCAACTTGTTCCCGTGTCCACACCTATCGGGCTCCAGACTTCAACCTGTAATTCTTGGGTTAGGAAACATCCGCCCTTCAGGAGGAGCTACTCTGCCTCTTGAGAATCTGCTAGTAGAAAAGTAACAAGCATAGATTATTGGCATTACTTAGGGAAGCTTGCCAGGTGCCCTTGGCCTGGATTGGCCGCTGTCGTGGACAGGATGCTGGGCTCGATGGACCCTTGGTCTTTTCCCAGTATGGCATTACTTATGTACTTATTTACAAACCCTCCCCCACTCAACCTTTCTTACTTACTGGCAGGTTGAAGGGATGGTGAATAATGTTTGGTGCTTCTAGAAGCCCCTCATCTCTCTCCAGCTTCTGCTGCTGGAACAAGGAGGTGGTAATGATTTTAGCTTCTACTGCTGCTGCTTCAAATGTTGAAGCAGGATGTCATTGTACAGCTACGGAAAAACAAACATATGAGAACTTAAAACCACAATAGATGTCTTTCAACACAACACCTACAGATGAAAAGAGAATGAAGGTAATGCTCAGATGACTGAGGCTGGAAACGGTACTAGGGAGCATATTGGAAGGATAACAGCAATCAACTCAGTTGTCAGAAGTGACAACACTGCAACTAATAACATCTGATTGTGTTGGTAAGTAGAAAAAGGAAGCTAAGAATGCTGTGTACAACATATGCTTGTACACAATATCCAAGGACAGACAGGCTGATATTTAGCCTGCGGGAGGCAGGCCATGAGGCCGGCTAAGTGCTGCGATCGACACAGAACCTGAATGTTCAATGCCAGTCCATTTACAGTGTCCAGCATTATCTGGGGGTTTTTTTTTGGCCAGCTTAAACTTGTCCTGCCGAGTCAATATTCAGCACTGGCTGGTTAAGTTTATAGTGGCCAAAGCAGTGGCATAGCTACGGGTGGGCCTGGGTGGGTACATACCCACCCATTCCACCCAGTCTAGTGGCCCCCAAAGGACTTCATTGGCGGTACCTCATGCCTCTCTCTCTCTCACCCTCATGGCAGAAGCCTGTCTCTCTCTATATTCCCCATACCACCCCCATCTACCTTTCAGCTATCGCTGGAAGCAGTTCCTGTAATCAACACGTGCCAACCTTGCAGGCTTCCCTCTACCACGCCCCGCACTCAATGACATAATTTCCTGTTTCTTCACTGGCTGGGACGCGGTAGAGGGAAGCCTGCAAGGCTGACACAGGCTGCTTACTGGAATCACTGCCGGTGGTGGCATGGAGGTAGACGGAGGGGGAGGGGGAAGGAAAGAGAGGAACGGATGCCGGGCGGGGGGGGGGGGGGGGAAGAGGAGCAGATGCTGAGTGGGGGGAGGAGAAGCAGGTAGATGTGAAGCGTCTGTTTACACTTTCCAAAAATACTAGGACTAGGGGGCATGCGATGAAGCTACAATGTAGTAAATTTAAAACGAATTGGAGAAAATCTTTCTTCACTCAACGTGCAATTAAACTCTGGAATTCGTTGCCAGAGAATGTGGTAAAGGTGGTTAGCTTAGCGGAGTTTAAAAAAGGTTTGGACGGCTTCCTAAAGGAAAAGTCCATAGACCATTATTAAATGGGGAAAATCCACTATTTCTGGGATAAGCAGTATAAAATGTTTTGTACATTTTTGGGATCTTGCCGGGTATTTGTGACCTGGATTGGCCACTGTTGGAAACAGGATGCTGGGCTTGATGGACCTTTGGTTTTTCCCAGTATGGCAATACTTATGTACTTATATAAGCAGGACAATAACAGGGGCAGAGGGGAAGTTTAACAAAAAAAAACCCTGAATGTATGGACAGGGGTGGAGATGGGAGGGAGGGGGGCACCCAAAATAACAGGTCTGGCTATGCTCCCGGGCCAAAGATAGGACTGCTATTTTGGTAGCCCGATTTGCCTGACAAACTTAACTGGCCAAGCTCTGGATATTTGCGGCTAGCCGGTTATATTTCATGTTATAGCCGATTAGCTGCTACAGGGGAGATTCTCTATGTGGCGCCTATAAAATCCGCATGGAACTCATTCTCGCCTAAGCGTTTTCTAAACGTGCGGTATATCGAATACGCTTAGTTGATATCCTAGCGCCTAAAACTATGAGTATCCATTTACACTAACGAAAACTTGGTGTAAATCCCTGCGCATAGATTTACATGGACTGGGCCATATTTTATAACAGTGCACATAAATTTGGGAATGCCCACGAAACGTCCGTTTCCCCACCCATAGCCATGCCTCTTTTGAACTGCGTGCTTTAGAATTCAGGCACAGTTTATTACAGAATGCGCTTAGTGAGTTATGTGTGTAAATTCTAATTACTGGCAATTAGGGCTCATTATTGTTTGATAATTGCTGTTAAAAACGCTGATTGGCTTGTTAAGCCAATTAAGTTACACGTGTTGTTATGGAACCTACGTAGATTTTGGCGTAGATCTCTAAACACACTATATAGAATCCAGGGATATGCGCTAAGCACTAATATTCAGCAAAGATAACTGGCTACCTTGCGCTGAATGTTAGCGCTGTCCAGCTTAACGTCATCTAACCGGCCAGGAGCCTTTCCTGGCCACCTAAATAGCCCTGATTATTGCCCAGAGAATTCCCTTTCTGTGCTGAAGAGGATGATTCTCGAAAGGTTGCCTAAAGTTAGGCACTGGATGATATGCGCTAAGTTCCAATTTTATGCGTGCAACTGCCATTATGGAATACTAGCACAAGTCCACAGTCATACGCCTTAGTATAGGCACGAGCAACTGCGCCAGCTCAATGGCTGGTATAAAAGCTCACAATCAAATGTAGACAGGCCAGGGCCGCTGAGAGACTAGGCCGGGCCCGGGGCAAGGCCGCCCCGCCTCCCCCCCCCCCACGCCGCTGCCACCCCCGTCGCTGCAGCCCACGGTCTCACCTGCCTGCCTCCATGGCTCCGGGCCCCCTGCATTCAGGGCGGCAGTCGCAGATCGCCTCTCTTCTGGCCTTTCCTCCCTGTGTCCCACCCTCGTCTGATGTAACTTCCGGTTTCCACGAGGGCGGGACACAGGGAGGGAAGGCCGGAAGGGAGGCAATCTGTGACTGCTGCTTCGAATGCAGGGGGCCGGGAGCCGAGGAGGCAGGCAGGTGAGACCGGGAACTGCAGCGCCGGCGGCCTGACCCCGGCGCCGGGCCCCTCTTGGAGGCCCGGGGAATTTTGTCCACCCTGCTCCCCCCTCTCGGCGGCCCTGAGACAGGCATGTTACTGTCAGTATTCTACAACCAGTGCGTGTGAATGTTAGGCATGCCCCTGACCCATCCATGGCCCTCCCATTTCCATACCCCCTTTGCAGTTGTGGCTATGGATTTTGCACACAAAATTTGGAGAATCCCCACTAAGGATAGTTACCCACATAACTGCTAATCACTGCCAATTAGCACCAATTAACACAAATTATAGCCAATAATTGATCACTAATGCCAATTAGCAGCTACTTCTTATATTACGTTACTTGTATGCAAATGTGTGCACTAAGCATGAAATTATGCATGCATGTTTATAGAATTAGGGGGTAGGGGTGTTCATTTGGTTTGAATGCCTAATCATTTGAAGAGCACATGAATCACTTGTATGTTCTATTATTGAGATGGACATGTGGGAAGCCACTGCTTGCCCTGGGACTGGTAGCATAGAATGTTGCTACTATCTGGGATTCCGAATCTTGTTACACTTTGGGATTGTGGAATGTTGCTAGTTTGACTTTGTCTTCCCATAACTCCTCACAATGTAACCCATAATCGTACTGTGACAAATTGTATTTCCATCATTCACAATGTATTGTAAGCCACACTGAGCCCGCAAATAGGTGGGAAAATGTGGGATACAAATGCAATAAATAAATAAATAAATAAATAAGGGATTCCGGAATCTTGTTACTCTTTGGAATTCTGGAATGCTGTTACTATTTGGGATTCCGGAATCTTGTTACACTTTGGGATTCTGGAATGTTGCTATTATTTGGGATTCCGGAATCTTGTTACTCTTTGGGATTCTGGAAACAGGAAATAAGGGCGGGACCAGAGCTGAGAGAGAGAGAAGGGAAGGCTGAAGCGCCGAGCCTGCACGCCTTTCACTGCTGCCGCCGGGACCCCGAGGTAAGATGACTTTTAAAATTCTGGGCGGCATACAGGAAGGCGAGGGCGGACCGGCGGAGGACTGAGGGAGAAGAGGGCGGGCACCGGGCAGGTTGGGCTGGCGAAGGGAACTTCCCGTTCTGGCGGGTGAAATATTGGGGGTGCTCGAGCACCCACAGCACCCACGGAGTCGGCGCCTATGGGCTTAGGTAGCACTTGAAAATATTCCACAACCTGCTTCACCACAATAATCTGACAACAACACTACTACGACCTGCCCTGAATATCAATTACCATTGGACTGGATTTATTGATTTTATATACAGCTTAAATACCTTAGAGGCCCTTTTACTAATCCGCGTAGGTGCCTATGCACGCCCAACGCATGCTAGTTCGTAACTACCACCCAGCTACTGCTTGGCCCGGGTGAAAATTTCATTTTTTATGTGCGTCTAGTATGCGCACCGGAAACTATATTTTATTTTCCGGCGCACAGCACTAACCGGGTGGTAATCGGCATTGTACGTGCGCTGACAATCAGGGGCGTAGCTACGTGGGGCCATGGGGGCCTGGGCCCCCATAGATTTAGGCCTGGAGCCCCTGCTGATGACCCTCTCGACCCTCCTCCCGCTGCCAACCCTCCCCCGCTGTTGCCATAGGCTACCTTTGCTGGCGGGAGAGCCCAACCCCCGCCAGCCGAGGTCCTCTTGCTTCCTGTGGAAGGCTTCGTTCTGTTTCTGATGTCCTGCACGTATGTGCAGGACGTCAGACTCACAGAAACAGAACGAAGCCTTGCGCGGGAAGCAAGAGGACCTCGGCAGGCAGGGATTGAGGTCCCTCACCAGCAAAGGTAGGCGATGATGGCGGCGGAGGAGGGTTGGCGGCGGGAGGGGGGTCGAAAGGGTCTTAGGCAGGGGGGGTCAAAGTTGATGGTGATGGCGGGGGGGGGGCTATAATGTGCCCCCTCACCTGGGCTCTGGACCCCCCTCCCGCCGAAGTCTGGCTACACCCCTGCTGACAATTACTGCCCAGTTAATGAGTGGAGGAGTGGCCTAGTGGTTAGGGTGGTGGACTTTGGTCCTGAGGAACTGAGTTTGATTCCCACTTCAGGCACAGGCAGCTCCTTGTGACTCTGGGCAAGTCACTTAATCCTCCATTGCCCCATGTAAGCCGCATTGAGCCTGCCATGAGTGGGAAAGCGTGGGGTGCAAATGTAACAAAAAAAAAAAAAAAAAACCTTACCACTAAGTCAATGGGTGGGGGTAAGGTCTCAGGCCCCAAAAGGACACACGTCAATTTTTATTTTGCCGCATGTCCATTTTCGGCCAAAAGAAGGCCTTTTTTTTTGCAGGCATGCTGAAAAATGGACCTGCACGTGTCCAATACAGGCGTCTACAACAGCGCAGGCCATTTTTCAGCGCAGCTTACTAAAAGGACCCCTTAGTGTCAAAGCAGTTTACAATTAGTGTGAACCTAAATCTCTCCTTCTTTCTTGTAAATCCAGAATCCCTCGTGCAACTCATTTTTTTCCATCAGCTTTCCTAGAGAAGAAAGATAGGAGACGGGCCCGTAATGCGACGAGTCTTTGGGATTCAGTGTAGGTTTTGATATATTTTTAGCAAATGTTGAACTTCAGATTTCCAGCTGTTTTATTAACTATACCAAGCAGGGATCTAATTGGCATGAAGCGGATCTCATCTTCCGGAAAACGCTCATCATCTCATCTCTCTCTACGGGTTGAAAGTGATGCATATTCTCTTTCTTGTTTTCATGTCTTCGCATCCCGCAGGATTTCTTTTCCAGTTCAATCTGAATTGACTTTATCGATTTGGACTGAATAAGTGACTCTAAAAGGACACTTTTGTTCGGCATTCACTGAGAAGGACTGCTGATTATGGACAGGGGTGCGTAGGGTAGCCAAATAGATCCTGTATCGTTTATGGAATAAAGTAGCATGGTTGCTGTTACATAGTAACATAACATAGTAACATAGTAGATGACGGCAGAAAAAGACCTGCACGGTCCATCCAGTCTGCCCAACAAGACAACTCATGTGTGCTACTTTTTGTGTATACCCTACTTTGATTTGTACCTGTCCTCTTCAGGGCACAGACCGTATAAGTCTGCCCAGCACTATCCCCGCCTCCCAACCACCGGCTCTGGCACAGACCGTATAAGTCTGCCCAGCACTATCCTCGCCTCCCAACCACCGGCTCTGGCACAGACTGTACAAGTCTGCCCAGCACTATCCCCGCCTCCCAACCACCAGTCCCGCTTCCCACCACCAACTCTGCCACAGACCATATAAGTCTGCCCAGCACTATCCCCGCCACCAAACCACCAGCCCCGGCACAGACCGTATAAGTCTGCCCAGCACTATCCCCGCCTCCCAACCACCAGTCCTGCTGCCCACCACCGGCTCTGGCACAGACCGTATAAGTCTGCCCAGCACTATCCCCACCTCCCAACCACCAGCCCCGCCTCCCAACCACCGGCTCTGGCACAGACCGTATAAGTCTGCCCAGCACTATCCTCGCCTCCCAACCACCGGCTCTGGCACAGACCGTATAAGTCTGCCCAGCACTATCCTTGCCTCCCAATCACCGGCTCTGGCACAGACTGTACAAGTCTGCCCAGCACTATCCCCGCCTCCCAACCACCAGTCCCGCTTCCCACCACCAACTCTGGCACAGACCATATAAGTCTGCCCAGCACTATCCCCGCCACCAAACCACCAGCCCCGGCACAGACCGTATAAGTCTGCCCAGCACTATCCCCGCCTCCCAACCACCAGTCCTGCTGCCCACCACCGGCTCTGGCACAGACCATATAAGTCTGCCCAGCACTATCCCCGCCTCCCAACCACCAGCCCCGCCTCCCAACCACCGGCTCTGGCACAGACCGTATAAGTCTGCCCAGCACTATCCCCGCCTCCCAACCACCTGCCCCTCCTCCCAACCACCGGCTCTGGCACAGACTGTACAAGTCTGTCCAGCACTATCCCTGCCTCCCAACCACCAGTCCCGCTGCCCACCACCGGCTCTGGCACAGACCGTATAAGTCTGCCCAGCACTATCCCCACCTCCCAACCACCAGCCCCGCCTCCCGATCTTGACTAAGCTCCTGAGGATCCATTCCTTCGGCACAGGATTCCTTTATGCTTATCCCACGCATGTTTGAATTCCGTTACCGTTTTCATTTCCACCACCTCCCGCGGGAGGGCATTCCAAGCATCCACTACTCTCTGGATGCTGTTAGTACAGAAAAGAGTGTTTATAAATAAAGGTGACCCGCTGAGTGAAAAGGCACCAAAAATGGGGTTACAAATAACAGAGAAAGGCTATAAAAGGTTGGAGGGGTAAATTTGGACAACTTTCATTTTTGACAGTTTAGGACTAAACTCTAAATCCCCATTGCCTAAATCAGGGGCGTACCCAGACTTCGGTGGGAGGGGGGTCCAGAGCCCGAGGTGAGGGGGCACATTTTAGCCCCCCCCCCCCGGTGCCGCCGGCTCCCCCCAGCACCGCCGACCCCCCCCCCCCCCCCCCCGCCACTGCCGCCACCACCACCAACTTTGACCGCCCTCGCCGATGACCCTCTCGACCTTCGTCCCGCCGACAACCCTCCCCCGCTGCCGCCATCGCCTACCTTTGCTGGCGGGGGACCCCAACCCCTGCCAGCCGAGGTCCTCTTCTTCCGGCGCAAGGCTTCGTTCTGTTTCTGAGTCTGACGTCGGACGTCAGACTCACAGAAACAGAACAAAGCCAGCACATGTCAGACTCAGAAACAGAATGAAGCCTTGCGCCGGAAGAAGAGGACCTTGGCTGGCGGGGGTTGGGGTCCCCCACCAGCAAAGGTAGGTGTCAGCGACAGCGGGTTGGCGGCGGGAGAGGGGGGGTCGAGAGGGTCATCGGCAGGAGGGTCCAGGGCCAAATCTACGGGGGCCCAGGCCCCCGTGGCCCCACATAGCTACGCCACTGGCCTAAATCTGGATGGATCCCCTTTATTCTATAACAATGTGCATAAATTCAAGGAACACCCCTGATCTGCCCATGACCCTCTCATGGCAGTGCCTCCTGTTTGGACTATGTGTAAAATTTGTGCAAGGATCCCGCACCTAAATTTACGCATGCAATTTTTAATTAATCGCAACTAGCACCAATAATTGCTTGTTAAAATCTCAATTATTGGCGCTAATTGGCTTATTATTCAATTAAATTGTGCACGCAAATTGGGTGCATGCCCACATTTGTACAGGCAATTTTCCATGACTTGGGGTCAAAATTGGTCAAATTTTACCGAGTTATATTCTTTAAGGGGTCCTTTTACTAAGCTGCGAGAAAAAGGGCCCTGTGGTAGCGGGTAAAAAGCCCTCCCAAAATATGGCCATGCAGCTTGGAGCACTTACCGCCATCGTTTGGGGTGGCAGTAAGGGCTCATACGGTAACTGGGCAGCACGCAGCAGTGCCCAATTACTACCAGGTTAGCGCTGTGCTGGGAAAAAAAGGTTATGGTGCGCTGGAAGTGGCGCGTGCTCGAGCTGGAACTACGGCCAAGGGCGGCATTGGGCCAGCGGTAGTTCCAATTTAGCATGTGGTAAGCCGACACTTTGTAAAGGAGCCCCTAAGTTTGCTATTTTTCAAATGCGTTGTTCTGAAAAATGTACTTTATTGATGACAAACGTTTTTCATTTTTAGAAGACATAATTAGTCCATACCTGAGGCTGAAATTTTCCGTGATTACGCAATTGATATTCCTCTGTCTTGTGCTATTAGTAAATCACATAGTCCACTTCTCGTACCTTTTCGCTCAGCAGGTCACAAATGCAGAAAAAGATTGGAAGGTGAATATGTTTATTGGACTAACGACTCGTGTGGAATTCCGTTTTGCATAGGACATTGAAGTCTGGAAGAGATATCTAGTAGGGACATTCGGGGGTCCTTTTAGTAAGCTGAGGTAAAAAAAAGTGGCCTGCGGTAGTATAGGCATATGTATTGGGCGTGCAGCGGGCCAGTTTTTACCGCATCTACAAAATTGTTTTTTAAAGGGACGAGAAAATTGAAACCAGCGCGTGCCCAAAACTGGCCTGAGCCCTTAATGCCACCCATTGATCTAGCAGTAAAGGCTCACGCCCTACACACGCGGTGACCAGTTGGCGTGCACCAAGTGCCAATTACCGCCGGAACTGGCACGTGTATGTCATGACTGTGGTCGTAACTCCTCTTTTACTCACCTTATTTCCCGATGTTCAACTTTCAAGATGGCTCCTGTCTGTTCAGCTTCCAAGATGGCTCCTGTCTGTCCAGCTTCCAAGATGGCTCCTGTCTGTCTTTCCTGTGTGCTCACTTCCTGTGTGTTCCAAGCCTCTCTTTGGTGTCAGTGTGTTCCCTGCTCCTGTCCTGCAGTAGGTGACATCATCAGTGAGAGTCTTTATAAGGAAGGGGTGTACTTGCATTCAGGGCCTTTGCATTGCCAAGGGTCGTCAGGTTAGTCGGTGTGCTGTTGCACGGTTTTCCTAGCCTTGTTCTGTGGGCTCTTGCTCTTCTGCTTTGTCTTGCTCCTGTCTGTGGACTTCCAGCTCTTCTGTTTTGCCTTGTTCACTGTCTGTGTCCCTGTTTGTGGCTGTCAGCCTTGGTTCTTGTGTCTGTGCCTATGTGTTTCTGTTTGTGGCTGCTTGGCAGCCTTCAAGTCTTGGTTCTGTTCTGCTGCCTGTGTGTGGAGCTCTGGTCTGTCATTCTGAGTGTCTGCAGTTGCCAGCATTGTCCCTAATTAGCTCTCTGCTGTGCAGGTGGTCTGCTCCTGTTGTACCCTGTCTGCTTTCAGCTTTCTTCCCTCTGTTTGGAACCCCTGCTTCTGCCAAGCTTGTGTGAATATCCTGAACCCCTGCTTCTGCCAAGCTTGTGTGAATATCCTAAACCCCTGCTCCTGCCAAGCTTGTGTGAATATCCTGAACCCTGCTCCTGCCAAGCTTGTGTGAATATCCAGAACCCTGATCCTGCCAAGCTTGTATGTATATCCTGAACCCTGCTTCTGCCTAGCTTGTGTGTACATCCTGAACCCTGCTTCTCCCTAGCTTGTGTGTATATCTTGAATCCTGCTTCTGCCAAGCTTGTATGTACGCCCTGTCTGCCTAGTCTGTCTGTGAATCCTGATCCAGTCCAGCACCATCCTTTAAGTCCTGCAGGCTGCCCGCACCCAGGAGCTCAACCTCTGGGGAACGGCGGTCAGTGCAGGTGAAACCTGGAGCTGCTCCAGTCCTGTTTGCCTCCTGTTATCCCAGTCATGTGGTTCCAGCATTGTCTGCCTGCAGCCGCAATTCCAGTCCTGACATTCTGGCCAAGTCCTTTCCAGATTCCAGCTCCAGCCTCGCTTGTTTGCCCAGTCCCAGCTGGGGGTCTTGCCTGCCGCTGCCGCTCCTCGGCAGTGGCCCAAGGGCTCACGTTCTAGTGATTGTTTGTTTTGAATCTGAGACCGTGACAGTGTAGGAGGAAATAAATAAATAATTCATCAAGGCGTTATGGGCGCGCGTCAAATCTGAAATTACTGCCAGGAGGACACACTGGCCTGGCGGTAGTCTCATTTTGGCACATGCTGGAAGCGCATGGAGCCTACCGCGGCTTAGTAAAAGGGCCCCTCAGTTTCTTGAGTATTTTACAAAAGGCTCACTGAATTAGGGATTAGGGATGGGGAATGTCAACAATATATCCCATGTTGTTGCATGGACTCTTTATCAGCGACTGGGATTGGATTGAAGACACTGCAAGCTAAGTTATGCTGACAGTGCACTGCTTAATTTATTTATTTATTGCATTTGTATCCCACATTTTCGCACCTATTTGCAGGCTCAATGTGGCTTACATAGTAACCGTGATGGCGATCGCCAGTTTCGGTATAGCAGATACAGAGTGACAATGTAGAAGGTTCGTGTAGGATAAACACATCAGGGAATAAGGAGGAAGAGTTGCATTGTGATCAATTCGAGTCTTAGTTTCGTTGTGTTGTGGGATCGAGGCATTAAGTTGGGTCATCAGGGTATGCCTGTTTGAATAAGTACGTTTTTAGTGATTTCCGAAAGTTTGATAGGTCCTGCGCTGTTTTCAAGGTGTTTGGTAGTGCGTTCCATAGTTGCGTGCTTATAAAGGAGAAGCTGGATGCATAGGTTGATTTGTATTTAATTCTTTTGCAGCTTGGGTGGTGTAAGTTTAGGTATGTGCATGTTGATCTTGTGGTGTTTCTGGCTGGAAGGTCAATGAGGTCTGTCATGTACATAAGTACATAAGCACTGCCACGCTGGGAAAAGACCAAAGGTCCATCAAGCCACCACTCCGTCTCTGAGAGCGGCCAATCCAGGCCCCAAGAACCTGGCAAAACCCCCCAAATTTAATAACGATCAATGGACTTTTCCTTCAGGAATCTGTCCAGACCCCCTTTAAACTCAGCAAGGCCAGCTGCCGTCACTACCTTCTCCGGCAATGAGTTCCAGAGTCTAACCACGCGCTGAGTAAAGAAAAACTCTCTCCAATTTGTTTTAAACCTACCACATTCTAATTTCATCTTGTGTCCCCTGGTTCTATTCTTGTTAGAAAGCGTAAACAAATGCTTCACATCTGTCCGCTCTACCCCACTCATTATTTTGTAGACCTCTATCATATCACCCCTCAGCCGCCTTTTCTCCAGGCTAAAGAGTCCTAGCCTTCTTAACCTCTCCTCATAAGGTGGTCGTCCCATCCCTTTTATCATTTTCGTCGCCCTTCTCTGCACCTTCTCGAATTCCTTTATATCTTTTTTGAGATGAGGCGACCAGAACCGAACACAATACTCCAGGTGCGGTCGCACCATGGAGCGATATAACGGCATTATAACATCCTCATTTTTGTTTTCCATCCCTTTTCTAATAATACTCAACATTCTGTTCGTCTTCTTAGCCGCCGCAGTACATTGAGCGGAAGATTTCAACGTCCTATCCATGTATCCCGGGGTGATTTTATGCACTAGAGTACAGATTTTGAAGGCAATCCGTTCTTTGATCGAGAGCCAATGTAGCTTTTCGCGTAGGGGTTTGGCGCTTTCCGTATTTTTGAATTGCTTTTTGTCCAGCAACATTGCAATAGATACATTTTATACAGAAACTGATTGTGGACTTTTCACCTGTTTTTTAAAATATACTATTGCAGTTAGCTTTTTTCAACAGTGGCTTTTTTTTCCGTCCTATTAGTAGTTTTGGGAGTTGTTTTCGCTATCGCATTGAAGCCAGCGATAATAACCCTACGGAGGTTTATGTAATTAACCAGTATTTTATTTTATTTTTGGATTTGCTCACACCTTTTTCAGTAGTAGCTCAAGGTGAGTTACATTCAGGTACACTGGGTATTTCTCTGTCCCGGGAGGGCTCCCAATCTAAGTTTGTACCTGAGGCAATGGAGGGTTAAGTGACTTGCCCAAGATCACAAGGAGCAGCAGTGGGATTTGAACCGGTCACCTCTGGATTGCAAGACTCCTGCTCTAACCACTAGGCCACTCCTCCACTGTAGCAGCATTCCATCTAGAATCTCAAATAGTAGCAACAGAATTTCAAATAGTAGCAACATTCCATGTAGAATCTCAGATAAAATCAACATTCCATATAGAATCTTATTTGGATTTTGCTCACACCTTTTTCAGTAGTAGCTCAAGGTGAGTTACATTCAGGTACACTGGGTATTTCTCTGTCCCGGGAGGGCTCCCAATCTAAGTTTGTACCTGAGGCAATGGAGGGTTAAGTGACTTGCCCAAGATCACAAGGAGCAGCAGTGGGATTTGAACCGCTCACCTCTGGATTGCAAGACTCCTGCTCTAACCACTAGGCCACTCCTCCACTGTAGCAGCATTCCATCTAGAATCTCAAATACTAGCAACAGAATTTCAAATAGTAGCAACATTCCATGTAGAATCTCAGATAAAATCAACATTCCATATAGAATCTTATTTGGATTTTGCTCATACCTTCTTCAGTAGTAGCTCAAGGTGAGTTACATTCAGGTACACTGGGTATTTCTCTGTCCCGGGAGGGCTCCCAATCTAAGTTTGTACCTGAGGCAATGGAGGGTTAAGTGACTTGCCCAAGATCACAAGGAGCAGTAGTGGGATTTGAACCGGTCACTTCTGGATTGCAAGACTCCTGCTCTAACCACTAGGCCACTCCTCCACTGTAGCAGCATTCCATCTAGAATCTCAAATACTAGCAACAGAATTTCAAATAGTAGCAACATTCCATGTAGAATCTCAGATAAAATCAACATTCCATATAGAATCTTATTTGGATTTTGCTCACACCTTTTTCAGTAGTAGCTCAAGGTGAGTTACATTCAGGTACAGTGGGTATGGGCATTCCTCGGTGTAGTTGAGAATTCTTATTCTGTTAAAGCATTTACTGTTTGTTTGCAGTGCACGGCGGATTGATTACTCCACATCAGCCGCTTGAGCAAAATTCTTTTTATCCATTGTGAGTTGCGTGCCATTAATGGATTAAAAAGAGCAGAAACCTTTTTTAAACTCCGCTAAGCTAACCGCCTTTACCACATTCTCTGGCAACAAATTCCAGAGTTTAATTGCACATTGAGTGAAGAAACATTTTCTCCGATTCGTTTTAAATTTACTACATTGTAGCTTCACTGCATGTCCCCTAGTCCTAGTATTTTTGGAAAGCGTGAACAGACACTTCACATCTACCCGTTCAACTCCACTCATTATTTTATAGACCTCTATCATATCTCCCCTCAGCCGCCTTTTCTCCAAGCTGAAGAGCCCTAGCCACTTTAGCCTTTCCTCATAGGGAAGTCGTCCCATCCCCTTTATCGTTTTCGTCACCCTTCTCTGTACCTTTTCTAATTCCACTATATCTTTTTTGAGATGCGGCGACCAGAATTGAACACAATATTCGAGGTGCGGTTGCACCATGGAGCGATACAAAGGCATTATAACATCCTCATTTTTGTTTTCCACTCCTTTTCTTAGCCGCAGCAGCACACTGAGCACATCAGGTAAAGGATTTCTTCAATGGATCTTTAGAGACACAAATGGGTCCATATAATTAGAGAAGACCACATGTTGTTCTCTTCATAAAAGTGGTATCAAAGAGGAAGGTGGAAACCACAGCTCAGTTAATCTAACCTCATTGACAAGTAAATTAATGAGGGATTTACTGGAGATAAGAAAAGTACATTATCTACATTCCATTGGGTTGCAGGATTCCAGGCAGTCTGGGTTATCAAAGGTAAATCAGGAAAAACAAATTGGAACAATCTTTTGATTAGATAAAAAAAAAACACGCACTGCATATGGTTCTGATACCGTCCCTCTTAAGAGGCACATGAATAAACTGAGCAGCCCTGGGTTGGGTCCCAAGTTGGTGGACTGGATTAGAAACTGGTGGAGTGATGGATAACAGAGTGTGTTGGTAAATAGAATTTACTCTGAGGAATGAAAGGTAATTAGAGAAATAGTTTAGGAATCCGTTCTGGGACCAGCCCTGTTCAATATCTTTGTGAATGATAGTGCAGAAGGGTTAGGAGAAAAAAAATGTGCCGTTCTACAGAGGATGATAAGATTTGCAGCACACTGGACGAGCCTGAGGGAGTAGAAGGAATGAGAAGTGATTTGAGAAAGCCTGAAAAATGGTTGAATGTTTGACAGCTACTAAGTTTCAATACAAAAATGCAGAGCTATGTATTTTGGACAGAAATTCAAGGGAGTGGTACTTGATAAAACTGGGGAGTCAGACTCTTTTGATGAGGGCCATTGGGCTTAAACTGTACTTGAAGTAGGCTAAGTGGTAGAAGAGGGAAGAGGAAGGATGTCCTCTCCTCCAATGTTGTGGCTGATAAGGTGAAGGTTCTCCTTGAAACTACCAGGCATGGTGTGAAGCCATTCACCCCCAAATTCTATAAATGATACCTAAAGTTGGGTGCAGAAATGTATGCCCAGGGTCAGTAATAACATGCAACCTAATTAACAAATCAGTGCTAAATTGGAGATACGTATTAATAATTGACATTAATAGGTACTAATTAGCAGCTGTGCAGTAACTGACTTATGCCCCTATTCTGTTCACTGAGGGCTAGATTGTATATATGGTGCCGAAAAAGCCCGCACTTAGTTCTATTCTATAAACCTGGCGTAAAGTTAGGCACGGTTTACAGAATACACGTAGCGGCCATCTGCGAGTAAAATATAGGCACAGCCGCTTACACCAACTAAAACCTGGTATAAATGGCCATGTCTAATTTAGGTGTTAATTGAGCATATTCTGTAACAGTGTGTGTAATTTTTAGGAACAAAGAACTCCCCCCCCCCCCCCAATAAAAATGGGGCTCCACGCAACTTCCACAGGGAAAGAAGAAATAAACAGCAAGGTGGAAGTGGGATTGTACCAAGTAACCAAGGCTGACCACGGGCACAAAGTTCATCTGTCTTGGGGAAAATCCACTATTTCTGGGATAAGCAGCATAAAAAGTTTTGTACTTCTTGGGGGATCTTGCCAGGTATTTGTGACCTGGATCGGCCACTGTTGGAAACAGGATGCTGGGCTCGATGGACCTTTGGTCTTTCCCAGTATGGCAACACTTATGTACTTATGTAGTGAAGGGTAAAGCAAAGGTGGAACATGTAGATAGGTAAGAGAGTAAGAGGAGTTAGAAAGTAAGGTGACTAATTTAAAGAAAGTTGCACATGAGGTCAGAAAGATGGTTAAATATTATCTCAGCTAGGGTAGGGTAGGCACTCTTGTCATAGGACCTGGACCACTCCCATTGGAGCGTGTGCCTGCACAGTCCCCTCCTTTTCAGGCCTGTTCTAGGGTGCATTAGAACAGCCCCCACCCTCAGGTAAAGCATTTGTAACTGTTTACAGTGATATCTGAACAACCCTTCCCCTACTGTATTCACTAAACCGTATACTCATGTACTTTATCTTTGTTAGAATTCTTACCTAATCGCTTATACTAACACGAGTGTTTCATTTTCCATAAAATTATATACATTAAATAAAAAAATTAAAAAATGCATGACCTGAAGAGCACAGGTACAAATCAAAGTAGGGTATACACAAAAAGTAGCAAATATGAGTTATCTTGTTGGGCAGACTGGATGGACCGTGCAGGTCTTTTTCTGCCGTCATCTACTATGTTACTATGTAAGTGATCAGCAGTAAAGTCACAAATAAATACATAAACAAAACAAAAAACACAACCACCCCACTGTGAAACTATAAGGAATGCTGTGGAGCTCATTTATCTTAAAACAAGGAGTTAATAACCCATTGTATGACGATGTATTACATGAGGTCCAATCTCTCTTACAATATTATTATTATTATTAGCATTTGTATAGCGCTACCAGACGCACGCAGCGCTAAACACCTGATACAAAGAGACAGTCCCTGCTCAAAAGAGCTTACAATCTAAATAATACAGACAGACAAGACAGTTACGGGTGAGGGAAGTACTGGGTGAGAAGGAAGGAAGGAACCAGGGGAGGGCAAATGAGTAGTGGCTAGGAGCCAAAAGCAGCAGTGAAAAGATGGGTTTTCAGCATAGATTTGAAGACAGGTAGAGATGGAGCTAGACATATAGGTCCAGGAAGTCTATTCCAGGCATAAGGTATAAGATATGTTACCAGGCAGCAGCCCTGATCTTTGATTTTTTGTCCTGTTATCCAGTCAGCATGAACATAAAAACATAGGAGTAGCCATACTGGGTCAGACCAATGGTCCATCTAGCCCAGTATCCTGCTTCCAACAGTGGCCAAGCCAGGTCACAAGTACCTGGCAGAAACCCAAATAGTAGCAAAATTTCATGCTACTAAGAGGTATTTCTCACTACAGATTAGCTTGGCTTTAAGGATATTACCCCTGTTCCACACTGGGCAGTCTTTCAAAAGTTAACAAGTGTGTTTATACAGCTCTCTGGGTTCCATTTAATTAAATTACTTTGCCTCATGTGAGCTTGGAATTGCAGGGCAAAATGACTAGAGAGTGAAAACCTGAAAATTAGATTAGAGAGAACCTCAAGAGCCTTGTAAAACACTGTAAACGTCCCTGAGTTTAGTTCTTATATTATAATCAAGGCCACAAGTTTTCCACACAGCCTTAAGGAAGATTCTGCAGTGTTCTACTATTACTACTACTACTTATCATTTCTATAGTGCTACTAGACATATGCAGCACTATACACTTGAACATGAAGAGACAATCCCTGTTCGACAGAGCTTACAATCTAATTAGGACGGACAAACAAGAGATAAGGGAATATTAAAGTGAGGATGATAAAATAAGGGTTCTGAACAAGTGAATAAGGGTTAGGAGTTAAAAGCAGCATCAAAAAGGTGGGCTTTTAGCTTAGATTTGAAGACGGCCAGAGATGGAGCTTGACGTACCGGCTCAGGAAGTCTATTCCAGGCATATGGTGCAGCAAGATAAAAGGAACGGAGTCTGGAGTTAGCGGTGGAGGAGAAGGGTGCAGATAAGACAGATTTACCCAGTGAACGGAGTTCCCGGGGAGGAATGTAGGGAGAGATGAGAGTGGAGAGGTACTGAGGAGCTGCAAAATGAACACACTTATAAGTCAATAAAAGGTGTTTGAACTGTATGCAGAAATGGATAGGAAGCCAGTGAAGTGACCTGAGGAGAGGGCTAATATGAGCATAATGACACTGGTGGAATATTAGTCGTGCAGCAGAAGTTTGAACAGATTGAAGAGGAGAAAGATGGCTAAGTGGGAGACCTGTGAGAAGCAAGTTGAAATAGTCTAAGCGAGAGGTGATAAGAGTGTGGATGAGGGTTCTGGTAGTGTGCTCAGAAAGGAAAGGGCAAATTTTGGTGATATTATAGAGAAAGAAACTGTTATGATTGGGGTCTGAACCCCTCTCAAACTTACCTCTTTCCTGGGGGGTCAGCTTCTTAGCTGGCTTCTGTTTCTTTTCTCTGTCCTTTCTGAGCTGGCTCTGTCTCTCTGTGCTGGCAGCTTCCAGCAGCATGGCTCTAATTGTTTCACTACACTGCACCTGTGGGTATGTTGCCTGAGTTGCTCTACCTCTCTTTGGGTGTACTGGCTTCAAGTGTTTCACAGTTTTGCATTGGTGTGGGTTGGGCCTCTCTGGGTCAGTGTGCTTTTGCCTAGGTCTAGGGAGTGTGACATCATCAGGGAGGGCCTTGATAAGGAAGTGGTCTTGTTTCCTTCAGGGCCTTTGCAACAGTTGTGTTTGCTTTAGGTAGGGTGGTGCAGTGTGCACTTCTGACATTGTGTCTAGGGTCCCTGCTTGCTTTTGCTAAGGTCCAGGTTAGTGTTAGTGCAGTGTGCACTGGTGTCTATGTGTTTAGCTTTCCTGCTTTTCCCTTTGGTTCCCCTGCTTTTCCCTCTTGGTTTTGGAAGCATTGCTATGTGTAGGGCTTTGGAAGCTCTGTTGCTATTAGAAGTACTCCTGGGTTTGGTGTTGTTAGGAACACTGCAGAGTTTGCTGTTAGAAGTACTTCTGGTGTTTGTGCTATTGGGAGCATTGCAGTCTTTGCTGTTGGTGTTTGGTGATTTAGAATCACTTTTGGCTTATGTGTTAGCTTCCCTGCTTTTTCCTTGTGGCTCCCCTGTCTTCCCTTTTAGTGCTAGGAGCTCTTCTGGTTGCTTGCCAGAGTAGTGCTTAGGAAGCACCTTGTTAGTTGTATCTAGCTTGCTAGAGCAGTGCTTAGGTAGCTGGTTAGTTCTGTGTTTAGCTTATTAGTGTAAAGCTCTGCTTGTAGCTTGGTGCTTAGTAGCACCTGTGTTAGCTTTGTGTTTAGTTCCCTGCTCTGTTAGTCTAGGGCTGAGGAAGTCCCTTTCTTGAGCAGGGATTAGGAGCTCCTGTTTAGTATAGGGCTTAGGAAGTCCTTTTGTCAGTTTACGGTTAGGAACACTCCTGCTGGTTTAGGGCTTGGGAGCACGTAGATCAGTTTAGGGTTAGGAGCACTTCTGTTTCCAGTCCTGGTCCCTATGTCTTCCGGTATCCAGTAAGTCCTGTCGGCTACTCGAACCCAGGAGCTCAACTCTTGGGGGGCTTAGTAGCTAAGTACAGGTGAAGCTGTTGGACCAGTCCAGTGTGCTCCAGTCCCGTGTTCCGGTCCTGTGTCCTCCAGTCCGGGGGACCAGTCCAGGGTGTTCCAGTCTGGTGTGCTCCAGTCCAGTGTGTTCCAGTCCGGTGTGTGTTCCAGTCCTGTGTCCTCCAGTCCGGGGGATTCCAGTCCATGTGTTCCGGTTCGCTGGGCAGTGCCTGCAGTCCCTGCCGGTGTGCTTACCCAGTGTTGGTTGGTGGGTTTTGCCTGCTGCTGTCGCTCCTCGTCAGCAGCCCAATGGCTCACGTTTGCTCCAGAGCCCGGCCCCGCGGGCTCTGAACCTGAGAACCTGACAGAAACGACAGGTTTTAGCATTCTGCTGAATATGTGCAGAGAAGGAGAGGGAGGAGTCGAAGATGACCCCAAGGTTACTAGCTGATGAGACAGGAAGGATGAGAGTGTTATCCACAGAAATAGAGAATGGGCGAAGAGGAGAGGTTGGTTTAGGGGGAAAGATAAGAAGCTCAGTCCTGGTCATGTTTAGTTTCAGATGGCGCTGAGACATCCATGCAGCAATGTCAGACAGGCAGGCTGATACTTTGGCCTGGAGTTTGGCTGAGATTTCTGGTGTGGAGAGGTAGATCTGGGAGTCATCAGCGTAAAGATGATACTGAAAACCATGGGATGAGATCAGAGTACCAAAGGAAGAAGTACAGATGGAGAAAAGAAGAGGTCCCAGGACAGATCCCTGAGATACACCAACTGACAGTGGGATAGAAGTAGAGGAGGATCCACTAGAGCATACACTAAAGGTACGCTGGGAGAGATAAGAAGAAAATCAGGAAAGAACAGAGCCCTGAAATCCAAGTGAGGACAGAGTATCAAGGAGTAGGCTGTGATCAACAGTGTCAAAAGCATCAGATAAATTGAGAAGGATGAGGATAGAATAGAGACCTTTGGATCTGGCCAGGAACAGATCATTGGAGACTTTAGCAAACGCTGTTTCAGTTGAAAGAAGGGGGCGAAAGCCAGATTGAAGTGGATCAAGAATAGCTTGAGATGAAAGAAAGTCAAGGCAACGGCGGTGAACAGCACGTTCAAGTATCTTGGATAGGAAAGGGAGGAGGGAGATGAAGTGATAGTTGGAAGGACAGGTAGGGTCCAATGAAGGTTTTTTTTAAGGAGTGGTGTGACTACGGTATGTTTGAAGGCATCAGAAACAGTTGCAGTGGAAAGTGAAAGATTGAGGATATGACAGATAAACAGGATGACAGTAGGAGAGATAGTGTTAAGTAGATGGGTGGGAATAGGATCAGAGGAACAGGTAGTTAGTTTCGAGGAGGAAAGAAGATGTGTAGTTTCCTCTTAAGTGATTTCAGAAAAAGAAGAAAAGGAGGCAGGGGTTGGAGGGTTGAGAGAATGGACTAAGGGAAGGAGAGGTGGAGGTGACCTGGTTGAGAAATCAAGTTTAATCTTGTGAACCTTATCATGAAAGTACTCAGCCAGAGTCTAGGGGGAAAGTGAAGGGGGAGTTGGAGGTGAAGGCACTTTGAGGAGAGAGTTCAGTGTAGCAAAGAGACGTCGAGGGTTTGAGCCAAGAGAATTTGTCAACTGGATGTAATAGTCCTGTTTGGCAAGTAAAAGAGCAGACTGGAAGGAGGTCAGGAAGAATTTGAAATGTATGAAATCAGCATGGGCACAGGATTACAGCCAAAGGTGTTCGGCAGAGGGGGCACAGGAATGTAGGTAGCAGATTCTAGAGGTCAGCCAAAGCTGGGGTTTGGTAAGTTTTACAGAACAGGGAATGGGAGGAGCGAGAGTATCCACAGCAGAGGAGAGAATAGTATTATAGGAAGAGACAGCCTCATTGACAGACTTGGATAACATAGTGGTAGAGAAGAGATTTGAAACACTGGAGGACAGAGTAGAAGGGTCAATAGCCTGAAGATTCCTAAATGTATTGGTTAAGATTGGACGGGACTGGGGAGAAGGGTGTTTAAGTGTGAAAGTTATCAGATGATGGTCAGAGAGGGGAAGAGTTGAGGCACAGAAACTGGAGAGTGAGCAGTTTGAGAAGAGGATAAGATCAAGACAGTGGCCATTCTGGTGAGTGGGGGCAGTGGAGCACAGCTGAAGATTTAAAGAGGATGTTAAAGCAAGAAACTGAGAAGCATAAGAGTCAGAGGGATCATTAGCATGAATGTTAAAATCCCCAAGAATGAGGGAAGGAGATGAAGGTTCAAGAAAGAAGGAAAGCCAGGCATCAAAGTCAGTGAGAAAGGAAGAAAGGGACTTATTAGGGGGTCGATAAATGACTGCTACTCAGAGAGGCAGAAGAGCAAATAGACAGATGGAGTGTACTTCGAAGGAAGAAAAACAGTGAGACTGAGGTGGAAGAAGAGGTTGAAATCTACAAGAGGGTGAAAGTAGTAGCCTGACACCACCTCTGCGGCCAACCGGGTGAGGAGTATGGGAGAAAAGATAACCTCCATGGCATAGGGCCGCAACTGAAGCAGAGTCTTCAGGGTAAAGCCAAGTTTCAGTTAGGGCAAGCAGATGGAGAGTACGAGAGATAAAGAGGTCATGGATGTAGGAAAGTTTGTTACAGACAGAGCGGGCATTCCACAGAGTGCAAGAGAAAGGCAGGGAAGAAGAGGGGAGGAGAGGAACAGAAATTAGATTGGAGATATCACGGTGTGACCTGCACAGATAGGATGAGGGCTGATATGGAGGACCAGGATGGGGATTAATGTCCCCAGCGGAGAGCAGAAGGAGCAAGAGAGTACGGAGAAGAGTAGGAGAGGTATGAGGACAGCGACGAAGGCGAGATGTACTCAGATAGAAAGGAGATGGATGAATGGAAGGAAGGAAATGTTGACGATTGAGAGCTGAGAAAAATGAAGAGGAAAAAAGAGATGGTGAGATGATGAATACAGAGGGTGGACAATGTGTTCCTACTACTACTACTACTTAACATTTCTAAAGCGCTGCCCGGGTTACGCAGCGCTGTACAATTTAACAAAGAAGGACAGTCCATGTTCAAAGGAGCTTACAATCTAAAGGACAAAAGTGCAGTCAATCAAATTGGGGCAGTCTAGATTTCCTGAATGGAGGTATAATGGTTAGGTGCTGAAGGCGACATTGAAGAGGTGGGCTTTGAGCAAGGATTTGAAGATGGGCAGGGAGGGGGCTTGGCGTATGGGCTCAGGGAGTTTATTCCAAGCATAGGGTGAGGCGAGGCAGAAAGGGCGGAGCCTGGAGTTGGCGGTGGTGGAGAAGGGTACTGAGAGGAGGGATTTGTCCTGTGAGCGGAGGTTACGGGTAGGAGTGTAAGGGGAGATGAGGGTAGAGAGGTATTGAGGGGCTGCAGATTGCGTGCATTTGTAGGTTAGTAGGAGAAGCTTGAACTGGATGTGGTATCTGATCGGGAGCCAGTGAAGAGACTTGAGGAGAGGGGTGATATGTGCATATCGGTCAAGGCAGAAGATAAGACACGCTGCAGAGTTCTGAATGGATTGAAGGGGGGATAGATGGTTAAGTGGGAGGCCGGTGAGGAGTAGGTTGCAGTAGTCAAGGCGAGAGGTAATGAGAGAGTGGATGCGAGTTCGGGTGGTGTGCTCAGAGAGGAAGGGGCAAATTTTGCTGATGTTATAGAGGAAGAAGCGACTGGTCTTGGCTATCTGCTGGATATATGCAAAAAAGGAGAGGGAGGAGTCGAAGATGACCCCGAGGTTGCGGGCAGATGAGACGGGGAGGATGAGGGTGTTGTCGACTGAAATAGAGAGTGGGGGGAGAGGAGAAGTGGGTTTGGGTGGAAAGACAATGAGCTCAGTCTTGGCCATGTTCAGTTTCAGGTGGCGGTTGGACATCCAGGTAGCAATGTCGGATAGGCAGGCCAATACTTTGGCCTGGGGTTCCGCAGTGATGTCTGGTGTGGAGAGATAAAGCTGGGTGTCATCAGCATAGAGATGATATTGGAAGCCATGAGATATGATCAGCGAGCCCAGGGAGGAGGTGTAGATTGAGAAAAGAAGGGGTCCAAGGACAGATCCCTGAGGAACTCCAACAGACAGCGGGATGGGGGTAGAGGAAGATCCATGGGAATGTACTCTGAAGGTACGGTGGGAGAGATAAGAGGAGAACTAGGAGAGGACAGAGCCTTGGAATCCAAATGAGGATAGTGTGGTAAGGAGTAAATTGTGATTGACAGTGTCAAAAGCGGCGGATAGGTCGAGGAGGATGAGGATGGAGTAGTGACCTTTGGATTTGGCAAGGAACAGGTCATTACAGACTTTAGTGAGTGCTGTTTCTGTTGAGTGTAGAGGGTGAAAACCGGATTGAAGCGGATCGAGGTTGGCATGAGAGGAGAGAAAATCAAGGCAGTGCGTTCAAGTATTTTGGAGAGGAAGGGTAGGAGGGAGATGGGGCAGTAGTTGGAAGGACAGGTAGGATCCAGAGATGTTTTTTTGAGGAGTGGTGTGACTACAGCATGCTTTAAGGTGTCATGGACAGTTGCAGAGGAGAGAGAGAAGTTGAGGATATGACAGATGGGGGGGAGTGACAGTAGGAGAGATGGTGTTTAGTAAGTTGGTGGGGATGGGATCAGAGCAACAGGTGGTGCATTTCGAGGAGGAAAGAAGGTGGGTGGTTTCCTCCTTGGTGATATCAGGAAAAGAGGAGAAGGAGGCCTGGATGGTTGGTTGAGGGAGTGGGTTAAAGGGTGAAGAGGAGGAGGTGGCTTGGTAGTGAATTCGAGGTTGATCTTCTGTACCTTGTCGCGGAAATACTCAGCCAGTGATTGAGGAGAAAGTGAGGGGGTGGGGTGGGAGCGGAGGGCACTTTGAGGAGAGAGTTAAGGGTGGTGAAGAGACGACGAGGGTTGGAGCCGAGTGAATTAGTCAATTGGGTGTAATAGTCCTGTTTGGCAAGGAATAGGGAGGACTGGAAGGAGGATAGCATGAATTTGTAATGAATGAAATCGGTATGGGTGCGAGATTTCCTCCAGAGGCGTTCAGCAGATTGGGTTCAGGAGCGAAGGTATTGGATGCAAGAGGTCAGCCAGGGCTGGGGTTTAGTACGCCTTGTGGGATGGGAGGTGGATGGTGCAAGGGTGTCCAGAGCAGAGGAGAGAGTGGCATTGTAGGCAGAGACAGCCATGCAGTGTACAGTGGTTTCAGATGGAGAAACAGATTAGGAAGGGACAGTACCAAGAAGAAAAAGTGTACTGGAGCCATAAGTAGTAACTGGGAGAAAAATAAATGTAAAGAGAAAATGCCCCGGTGGAGTTTTCCTTTATATGGTGTATAGCCCCACCCAGCACATTCCAGGATACAGTGGGTAGGGCTGGGCGCCATCATTTTGCGACGTCGGAGGACAAGGAGGGAGGCAGGCTACCCTCCCTCCTCCAACACACAAGGTAGGGGGGGTCTGAACCACCAGGGACCTTTTGCTGGGGGCGTTAGGGGGGCTGGAGACCCACCGGATTTCCAGCCCTCCCTGAACCTGGGGCGGGGGAACCGGAGGTCCGCCAGACCTCCAGCCCCCTGTTGCTGGCAGGTTTACTGTTGGGGAGAATGGGGGCCTGCCCCATTTTTTGAAATCATATATCCCAATACATTCACATCTTAATCCTGTTTATCAATGAGCTATGACTCATTTCCTGTAATCATATCAGTTTCCTCTTCTATTTTAGCAAGTTTTTAGATCAATGGCCTTACTCTAGTATCATTTGTATATAAGAATCCGCAAGATTTTTATTTTTTTACAGTAAGTTAATAAGTCTTGTGGTACTTGAAATGTCACTTTCTCAGAGTCTGGATGAGGAGAATATGAGGTGAAGTCGAGCATTTCTATTTCAGGCTGCACTGGAGACTTTGGTATCGTTATTTTGAAATGCATCCATGCTCTATAATGAAGCTGAAAGTACAATACTTTGGGGATCAAAGGCGAAAACTGGATGTAATTAAACCTTGGATTAGATAAACACAACAGAAAAGAAAGGTCAGGGATAAACTCTTTTTCGATGATACGTGATATAATTTGAATAAGAGGGACTCAGCAATTATTCTTCTCGATTACAGCCTTTGATACCATGGACCGTGATCTTCTGATTTCAGACTTGGGGTCCTCAGTATCATGGGCAACATGCTTGATCAGTTTAACTCTTTCCTCCATAGTAGAATTTAAAAAATACTAATGACTAAGAGTTACTCAACTCCCAGGCACAAGGATAAGCAGTGGCTTTCTCCATGTCTATCTCAATAGCAGACTATGGACTTTTCCTCCAGGAACTTGTCCAAACCTTATTTAAACCAAGATATACTAACTGCTGTTACCACATCCTCTGGCAACGAGTTCCAGAGCTTAACTATTTGTTGAGCGAAAAAAATATTTTCTTCTCTTTGTTTTAAAAGTGTTACCATATAGAGGGGCATTTTCGAAAGGGACGTCCAAGTTTCGATTTGGACGTCCTTGCAAAATGTTCCAATCCAGGGGCAGGGAAACCCGTATTTTCGAAACAAGATGGATGTCCATCTTTCGTTTCAAAAATACCATCAGGGACGTCCAAATACTTAAATTTTGCCGTCCCTGGACATGGTTGTTTCTGATTTTCTGCGATTTTCGAAACCAAAGATATCCATGTCAGAAATGACCAAATGCAAGCCATTTGGTCGTGGGAGGAGCCAGCATTCGTAGTGCACTGGTCCTCCTGACATGCCAGGACACCAACCGGGCACCCTAGGGAGCAGTGCAGTGGACTTCATAAAATGCTCCCAGGTACATACTCCCTTACCTTGTGTGCTGAGCCCCCCAACCCCCCCAAAAACCCACTACCCCCAACTGTACACCACTACCATAGCCCTTATGGGTGAAGGGGGCACATAGATGTGGGTACAGTGGGTTTGTGGTGGGTTTTGGAGGGCTCGCTGTTTCTTCCACAAACGTAACAGGTAGGGGCGGATGGTGCTGGGTCCGCCTCTCTGAAGTGCACTCACCCACTAAAACTGCTCCAGGGACCTGCATACTGCTGTCATGGACCTGAGTATGACATCTGAGGCTGGCACAACATATTTTTACAGATGTTTTTTGAGGGTGGGAGGGAGTTAGTGACCACTGGGGGAGTAAGGGGAGGTCATCCCTGATTCTCTCCGGTGGTCATGTGGTCATTTGGAGCATCTTTTTGTGCCTTAGTCGTAAGAAAAATAGGTCCGGGTGAAAACGTCCAAGTGCTTGTCATGGAGTCCTTCTTTTTTCGATTATGGGTCAAGGACGTCCAAGTGTTAGGCATGCCCAAGTCCTGCCTTCGCTATGCCTCCGACATGCCCCCTTGAACTTTGGCCGTCCCTGCGATGGAGTACAGTTGGGGACATCCAAAATCGGCTTTTGATTATACCGATTTGGACGTTTCTGTGAGAAGGACGTCCATCTTCCGATTTATGTGGAAAGATGGGCGTCCTTCTCTTTCGAAAATGAGCCCAATAACTTCATGGAGTGTCCCCTTGTCATTATACTTTTTTGAGGGGCCTTCTTACTAAGGTGCGCCAAAAAATGGGCTGCGCTAGTGTAGGCGCATGTTTTGGGCATGTGCAGATCCATTTTTCAGCGTGCCTGTAAAAAAGGCCTTTTTTATTTTTGCTGAAAATGGATGTGCGGCAAAATAAAAATTGGCGCATGTCCATTTTGGGTCTGAGACCTTACCACCAGCCATTGACTTAGCGGTAAGGTCTCATGCGTTAACCGTGCGGTAATTGTCTACACGCGTAGAATGACAATTACCGCCCGGTTTCTGACGCGTGCCAGAAAATAAAAATTATTTTCTGGCACCCATTGTGGACACACGTCAAAAATGAAATTACTGCAAGGGCCGCGCGGTAGCCGGGCAGTAACTCCAAATTGACACGTATTGGGCTTGCAGAGACGCTTATGCGGCTCAGTAAAAGGGCCCCTGAAAAAGCAAGCAATCGATTCACATCTACCCGTTGTACTCCACTCAAGATTTTGTAGCTCTCTATCATATCCCCCTTCAGGCATCCGTTCTCCAAGTTGAAGAACCCTAACCTCATAAGCTTTTCCTCATATGAGAGGAGTTCCTTACCCTTAATCATTTTGGTCACCCTTCTTTGAATCTTTTCTAATTCCACTATGTCTTTTTTATTTATTTATTTATTTGTTTATTTATTTATTTAATTACATTTGTATCCCACATTTTCCCACCTATTTGCGGGCTCAGTGTGGCTTACAATACATTGTGAATGATGGAAATACAATTTGTTGCAGTACGATTATGGGTTACATTGTGAAGAGTTATGTATGGGAAGACAAAGTCAAAGTCAAAATATCATTTGGGGAATAGAACAATGGAATGTAACAATGGGGAAATGATAGGACAATAGAACAATAGCAAGAGAACATTAGGGTGTAACAATTGTATCTGTGGCTGGAGTTTTAAGAGTGGTGAAAGTATGGGGATGAGAGTTCAGAAGAGAGTGTATTGGTGCATTTCTGTTATGGGAGAATGGGAGAATGGGCGTGCAAGTGGCAGATGAAGTTCAATGTTGACAAGTGCAAAGTGATGCATGTGGGTAAGAGGAACCCGAATTATAGCTACGTCTTGCAAGGTTCCGCGTTAGGAGTTACGGATCAAGAAAGGGATCTGGGTGTCGTCGTCGATGATACGCTGAAACCTTCTGCTCAGTGTGCTGCTGCGGCTAGGAAAGCGAATAGAATGTTGGGTGTTATTAAGAAGGGTATGGAGTCCAGGTGTGCGGATGTTATAATGCCGTTGTATCGCTCCATGGTGCGACCGCACCTGGAGTATTGTGTTCAGTACTGGTCTCCGTATCTCAAAAAAGATATAGTAGAATTGGAAAAGGTACAGCGAAGGGCGACGAAATGATAGTGGGGATGGGACGACTTTCCTATGAAGAGAGGCTGAGAAGGCTAGGGCTTTTCAGCTTGGAGAAGAGACGGCTGAGGGGAGATATGATAGAAGTGTATAAAATAATGAGTGGAATGGATCGGGTGGATGTGAAGCGACTGTTCACGCTATCCAAAAATACTAGGACTAGAGGGCATGAGTTGAAGCTACAGTGTGGTAAATTTAAAACGAATCGGAGAAAATTTTTCTTCACCCAACGTGTAATTAGACTCTGGAATTCATTGCCGGAGAACGTGGTACGGGCGGTTAGCTTGACGGAGTTTAAAAAGGGGTTAGATAGATTCCTAAAGGACAAGTCCATAGACCGCTATTAAATGGACTGGAAAAATTCCTCATTTTTAGGTATAACTTGTCTGGAATGTTTTTACGTTTGGGGAGCGTGCCAGGTGCCCTTGACCTGGATTGGCCACTGTCGGTGACAGGATGCTGGGCTAGATGGACCTTTGGTCTTTCCCAGTATGGCACTACTTATGTACTTATGTACTTATGTGTATGGACTTCATGTGTTTTGATCCTTGCAATAGATTTTCTCAAAGAGATGAGTCTTCAATAGTTTGCGGAAGTCGGTTAATTCGTAGATCATTTTCAGGTTGCGTGGTAGTGTATTCCAGAATTGCGTGCTCATATAAGAGAAGGTTGAGGCGTGCAGTACTTTGTATTTTATGCCTTTGCACTTAGGGAAGTGGAGATTGAGGAAAGTTCAGGATGATCTTTTAGCGTTTCTGGGTGGCAGGTCTATTAAATCTGACATGTATGCAGGGGCTTCACCGTGAATGATATGGCGACCAGAATTGCACACAGTACTCGAGGTGAGGTCACACAACGGCGAGATACAGAGGCATGATAATATTCTTTGTCTTATTTTCTATCCCTTTTCTGACAATTCCATAGCTGCTGGATACTGAGCAGAAAATTTCAATGTATTGTCCACAATGACACCTAAATCTTTTCTTGGGTACCGACTCCTAACGTGGAACCTAGCATCAAGTCGCTATGGTTTGGATTATTCTTCCCAATGTGCATCACTTTGCACTTGTCCACATTCAATTTCATCAGCTCTTCGGCTGCTCAGTCTTTCAAGTCCTTCTGGTTCTCCTGCCGTTTCTCACAGTCTGCATGCAATTTAAGAACTTTGAATAGTTTTATGGCCTCTGCAAATTTGATCTACCTCACTTGTTTCTATTTCCAGATAATTTATAAATACAGGTCCCAGGGGCACTCCGTTATTCACCTTCCTCCATTGAGAGAAATGGCTATTTAACCCTGCCCCCTATTTTCTCTGTTTTTAACCAGTTCTCAATCCACAAAAAAACATTGCCTCCTATCCCTTGGCTTTTTAATTTTCCCTGAAGTGTCTCATGAGGGAATCTGTCAGAAGCTTTCTGAAAATTTAGATACACTACATCAACTAGCTCTCCTTTTCCCACATGTGTATTCACGCTTTCAGATAAATAAAGCAACTTGACGAGACTAAATTTCCCTTGGCTGATTCCATGTTGACTCTGTTCCATTAAACATGTTTGTCTATGCATTTGGTCGTTTTATTCATTATAATAGTTTGTATAAGTTTGTCTGGCACTGACTTCAGGCTTTCCAGTCTGTAATTTACCAGATCACCCTGGAACCCTTTTAAAAATTGGAATTACATTAGCCACCTTCCACTTCTTAACAGTGGCGTAGCCAAGGGTGGGCCTGGGTGGGCCTAGGCTCACCCACTTTGGGTTCAGGCCCACCCAGCAGCAACACACCTATGATGTGGCTGGCTGGGATCCCCAAGCCCCACCAGCCAAAAACTCCAACAGCTGTCCCTCCTGCATACCTTGTAAATAGCAGATTTTCACCTGCAGCGAGCAGAGACTGATACATGCTGCTCGCACTGGCCCCACAGCCTTCCCTCTGATGTATTCCCGCCTATATGGAAACAGGAAGTTGCATCAGAGGGAAGGCTGTGGGGCCAACATGAGCAGTGTGTATTAGTTGCTGCTCACTGCCAGTGAAAATCTGCTACTTAAAAGGTATGTGGGGGAGGGGGATATTTGAGAGACCATATGGCATCTAGACGAGAGAGGGAGAGACCAAATCACTTGTGGGACAGGGCGGAGTTCTTCTGCCCACCCATGTTGGGCCCAGGCCCACCCAAAATTGGGTGTCTGGTTACGCCCTTGCTTCTTAAACCAAGGAGGTTGGTGGGTAAAGGACGAGACACTCTTTTTACCTTCTGGCCACATATAGGATGGGAGCTGCGTACACTTTGTAGCGCTCTAGAAATGTTAAATAGTAGTAGTAGTAGCAGGATTTTCCAAAACTCTAAGGCCCCATGTACTCTACCAGGTATTTGTGACCTGGACTGACCACTGTTGGAAACAGGATACTGGGCTGGATAGACCAGGGCTTCTCAATCCTGTTCTCAGGACACACCATGCCAGTCTGGTTTTCAAGATACCCACAACGAATATGTATAAGATAGATTTTCATACAATAAAGGCACTACATGCAACTTTATCTCGTATATTCAATGTGGGTATCCTGAAAACTTGAGTGGCTAGGAGGGGCATTTTCGAAAGAAACGTCTAAGTGTGAATTTGGGCGTTTTACAAAGACGTCCAAATTCTGTGGCGGGGAGAAGGTCGTTTTCGAAAAAGATGGACGTCCATCTTTTGTGTTCGAAAATACCATGGACGTCCTTGGATTTGGATGTTTTGCAATTTGGACATCTTTGATTTTCGGCCATTTTCGAAAACACAAAAATCCAAGTCTAAAATGTCCAAATTCAAGCCATTTGAACATGGGAGGAGCCAGCATTTTTAGTAGATTGGTCCCCCTGACTTGCCAGGACAGCAATCAGGCACCCTAGGGGGCACTGCAGTGGACTTCATAAAATGCTCCCAGGTACACAGCTCCCTTACCTTGTGTGCTCAGCCCCCCCAAAACCCACTACCCACAACTGTACACCACTACCATAGCCCTTACAGGTGAAGGGGTCACCTATATGTGGGTACAGTGGGTTTCTGGTGGGTTTTGTAGGGCTTGTAGTTTCCTCCACAAGTGTAACAGGTAGGGGGGGTATGGGCCTGGGTCCACCTGTCTGAAGTGCACTGCACCACTTCTAGACTACTCCAGGGACCCTCATGCGCTGTAATGGACCTGAGTATGACATCTGACGCTGGCATAGAGGCTGGCAAATAATGTTCTTCATCACAATTTTTGGGGTTGGGAGGGGGTTATTGACCATGGGGAGTAAGGGGAGGTCATCCCTGATTCCCTCCAGTGGTCATCTGGTCATTGAGTGAGGAGTGGCCTAGTGGTTAGGGTGGTGGACTTTGGTCCTGAGGAACTGAGTTCAATTCCCTGCACAGGCAGCTCCTTGTGACTCTGGGCAAGTCACTTAACCCTCCGTTGCCCGCTGCATTGAGCCTGCCATGAGTGGGAAAGCGCGGGGTACAAAATGTAACAAAAAAAAAAATTTTCAGGCCCCTTTTTATGCCTTACTCGTAATAAAAACAGGTCTAGCTGAAAACGTCCAAGTTTTAGTCCTGGACGTCTTTGCTTTGTTCCATTATGGCTGAAAGACATCCAAGTCTTAGGAATGCCCAAGTCCTGCCTCGAACACGCCCCTGAGATTTGGATGTCCTTCTGACGGACTTCGGAGAAAGACGTCCAAAATCGGGTTTCAATTATACCGATTTGGACATCTCTGAGATGGACGTCTAAATGCCGATTTATGTCACATTTTGGATGTCCATCTCTTTCAAAAAGGAGCCTGTAGGTGTGCCCTAGGCCTGGGTTGTTTACCCCTGAGATAAACCCTTGGTCAGTACGTTTTTTCTAACAAAAAAGGTGCCGGTACTCAAATGCCTGGCCACCCTTCAGGGGTGGGGTGATCACTGAGGGACCCATCCCACAATAGCTAGCCCCCCTGCAACTAGTCACAGAATCCATGACAAGGCAGAATTGGTGTGTAGAGCCTGAGGTCTTTCATTAAAACTTGGGGTCCGTGGGTCAATTTTAGCAGACACTGGAAAAGGTGCCGGTACTTAGTATCCCCAAGTACCCCCTCAAAAAAAGCCCTGCCCTCGGTTTGACCTGTAGGGCAGTGCTTCTCATCTCAGTCCTTGAGGCACACCTAGCCAGTTAGGTTTTCAGGATAACCACAATGAATATGCATGAGGTATATTTACATGCGCTGCTTCCTTGTTATGTATATGTATCTCATGCAGGGGCGAAGCCAGAGCTGACTTTTTTTTTTTGGGGGGGGGGGGCAGAGTTAATATGAAGGGCACCATGCATATAGGTATGAGGAGTGCTTGGAATACTCCTGAATAATGCCTTAGAGTGCACTTGATAATGGATTTCTAAGTAACATCTGTCCTACATCAACGTATATCACATACACACTTATGGAAACTTTAGAAACACTGACATTTTAAAATAAAGTTGCATTATCTCATAACTTTTAAACTTTACCATTATAGTAGACAAGCCTGGTGAACATCTCAACATACATCACAGTAGTGGCACATACCCCTCTACTTTGCTTTATAAAAGAAATAGTGCCGATCAATATTACCCCTCCCGTCACTTAGCACCAACTGCAATGAAACATGAATATAGGGACATAGATAAAATCCGGATACCCCTCTGATAGATCTATATCACCTTAAATCAGGCTTCAATAAAGGATCAGGCTTTTACCCAGTCAGCCACATCACTGGATCCGCTGCTGCTTTGACAAGGCTTTGCTATGCCCCGGCTTATCCTGTCCAGGAATTGGAGATTTTTTTTTTTGTTCTTCATATTAAGGGTGGATATGAAAGTCTCCTCAAGATCTGACTTTATTGCTAAGACTCAACCTGCCTGGGGATGTTCAGAGGAGGTCCAAAGTAGAATCCGGAAGCCTTGAGATCCAACTTTAATATTACTACTGATCATTTCTATAGTGCTACACTTTATCTGTCCATAGAGGGCTGGGGCAATGGAGGGTTAAGTGACTTGCCCAAGGTCACAAGGAGCTGCAGTGGGAATTGAACCCAGGTAGCCAGGATCAAGGCCACCTCTCCTCCCTGAATGTGAAGAAAACAAAATGCTTACGTTCCTGAGCAGGAAACCCCAACACAAAGCAGGCAATGGCAGCAGAGGGTGCAAGGACAGCTGAGCAGAGAACTGGGAAACAGCCAGATCATCCGGATGTAAGATGTTATAGACTGGATCAGGCGGATCCAGATTTGGCTTCTATACAGCAGAGGGTGTTCTTCAGAGCTCTGAGCAGGTACACACTTTCAGTAAGAAACAAAACATAGGTAGCAGAAAGATACAGAAATGATCCCATAACCCTCCATTGCCCCAGGTACAAAATAAGTAGTTGTATTGTATATAGGTAAACCACTTTGAATGTAGTTGCAAAATACCACAGAAAGGCAGTATATCAAGTCCCCTTTCCCTTCCCTTTATTTTCTTCTGATTATCAATAGAAATCAAACAAAATAAAACATGGAAAATAAAATAAAATGATACCTTTTTTATTGGACATAACTTAATACATTTCTTGATTAGCTTTCGAAGGTTGCCCTTCTTCGTCAGATCGGAAATAAGCAAATGTGCTAGCTGACAGTGTATATAAGTGAAAACATTCAAGCATTACTATGACAGTAAAATAGATACCATTGGAGATTCTACATGGAATGTTGCTACTATTGGAGATTCTACATGGAATGTTGCTATTCCACTAGCAACATTCCATGTAGAAGGCTGCGCAGGCTTCTGTTTCTGTGAGTCTGACGTCCTGCACGTACGTGCAGGACGTCAGACTCACAGAAGCAGAAGCCTGCGCGGCCACATTGGTGATCTGCAAGGGCCGACTTCTACATGGAATGTTGCTACTATTGGAGATTCTACATGGAATGTTGCTATTCCACTAGCAACATTCCATGTAGAAGGCTGCGCAGGCTTCTGTTTCTGTGAGTCTGACGTCCTGCACGTACGTGCAGGACGTCAGACTCACAGAAGCAGAAGCCTGCGCGGCCACATTGGTGATCTACAAGGGCCGACTTCTACATGGAATGTTGCTAGTGGAATAGCAACATTCCATGTAGAATCTATAGAAATCAAACAAAATAAAACATGGAAAAGAAAATAAGATGATACCTTTTTTATTGGACATAACTTAATACATTTCTTGATTAGCTTTCCAAGGTTGCCCTTCTTCCTCAGATCGGAAATAAGCAAATGTGCTAGCTGACAGTGTATATAAGTGAAAACATTCAAGCATTACTATGACAGTAAAATAGATACCATTGGAGATTCTACATGGAATGTTGCTACTATTGGAGATTCTACATGGAATGTTGCTATTCCACTAGCAACATTCCATGTAGAAGGCTGCGCAGGCTTCTGTTTCTGTGAGTCTGACGTCCTGCACGTACGTGCAGGACGTCAGACTCACAGAAGCAGAAGCCTGCGCGGCCACATTGGTGATCTGCAAGGGCCGACTTCTACATGGAATGTTGCTACTATTGGAGATTCTACATGGAATGTTGCTATTCCACTAGCAACATTCCATGTAGAAGGCTGCGCAGGCTTCTGTTTCTGTGAGTCTGACGTCCTGCACGTACGTGCAGGACGTCAGACTCACAGAAGCAGAAGCCTGCGCGGCCACATTGGTGATCTACAAGGGCCGACTTCTACATGGAATGTTGCTAGTGGAATAGCAACATTCCATGTAGAATCTATAGAAATCAAACAAAATAAAACATGGAAAAGAAAATAAGATGATACCTTTTTTATTGGACATAACTTAATACATTTCTTGATTAGCTTTCCAAGGTTGCCCTTCTTCCTCAGATCGGAAATAAGCAAATGTGCTAGCTGACAGTGTATATAAGTGAAAACATTCAAGCATTACTATGACAGTAAAATAGATACCATTGGAGATTCTACATGGAATGTTGCTACTATTGGAGATTCTACATGGAATGTTGCTATTCCACTAGCAACATTCCATGTAGAAGGCTGCGCAGGCTTCTGTTTCTGTGAGTCTGACGTCCTGCAGGACGTCAGACTCACAGAAGCAGAAGCCTGCGCGGCCACATTGGTGATCTACAAGGGCCGACTTCTACATGGAATGTTGCTAGTGGAATAGCAACATTCCATGTAGAATCTATAGAAATCAAACAAAATAAAACATGGAAAAGAAAATAAGATGATACCTTTTTTATTGGACATAACTTAATACATTTCTTGATTAGCTTTCCAAGGTTGCCCTTCTTCCTCAGATTGGAAATAAGCAAATGTGCTAGCTGACAGTGTATATAAGTGAAAACATTCAAGCATTACTATGACAGTCTGACAGGGTGGGAGGATGGGGGTGGGTCGGAGGTATGCATGGGGACATCAAAGCATATCATTGATATTCTAACAGGATGGGTGTGGGTAGGTGAGGGGAGGGTGATCAACAGAGACATCTAGCTTTATGGTTTATAATGGGCTAGGAACCCCAGATCCTTGTTAAGTCCTTTCTGTTGGGTGTTAAAATATTCAATCATTCTGACTTCAAAGGTCTTACCTTCTTGTATGGTTTTAAAGTTACCTTTCAGTATTCTCACTGTGAAGTCACTGGTAAACTCTTCCTATCAACATTAGCACAGCTCTGATTGGCCAACAGCATCCAGCCTTCTCCCAGCAAGACACAGGATGGTTAAGTGACTTCCCTAAGGCCAGAGGAGAGAGAGAGATGCTTTACTCAGGAACAATGTGCCTCTTGAAATTAAACCAAGGACATAGAGCTCAAAACTGAACATGGCCAGGTGACAGATCATTTCCCAGGCAAGGCTTACAAAGAAGGTTGAACACTGCCCACGGCATCTCCCACAAGGTCCTTCCTGGAGATGCTTCTCAGTGGTTTGATATTTGAAGAATGAAAGAACACAGTCTTTAGGGGATTGCAACAAACTATTGAAAGAGTTTAGATAAGTTTCTTGCACTCCCCACTACTTTATTTCTCTGCCTTTACCCAGTGGCGTGATGTGTAAAATACCAACCTCAGCAGAGCCCTTCCAGAGGGGCTTGTTTAGTTGACAGTTTGCCATTAGAGCGTCTGAATAAATTGACATTGCCGGGAGCTACGGGGAATTATTTCACAAAGTTCCCACAATATCAGCTCCCTCCCCTCACTGCAGTCAGCTTGCAAAGAAAAGACGAGGGAAGGCCAGAAAGTTCAGCATCAAAGACTTTTAAAAAAATTATATATATATAGTAAAAAAAAATCCTCAACCAGCACAAAGCAATTTTGCTATTGCAAAAATTATAGAGAGAGACATGGCAATCTTTCTTTTTTTTTGCAACATTTCCTTCAATGCCTCCTTGTGGGGATGGATTCTGATACAGGTGCATGTTGCATTCTCTAAGAACAAATTTCTTCTGGTAATATTTTCCATGTTTGCTTCTGTGGAAGGGCGTAGCCAGACAACAGATTTTTGGGTGGGCCTAGGCAAGAAATGGGTGGGCACCAAGTGTTCTCCACATCACCACCACCGAAAAATATCTAAGCTGGCAGGAAAACGCTTCTTTCCACCTTGGCAGTCTGCAGAAGGCAGGCGCTGAAAACTGAGAATGCGCAGGTTCCAGTATCGTTGAGAGTAGCGTTTTTGTTACCATTAGGCGGAAGTCTTCAGCTGACGGAGCTTTGGATCCCCACTGGCTACCGCTAAATGTGTGCTACTTTTGGGTGGGCCTGAGCCCTAAGGGGGTGTGCCCCGGCCCACCCAGGCCCACCTGTGGCTACGCCACTGATTCCAATCCTAAGGACATTCTTCTGATCAGAATACCTTTCTCGTTAGTTGCCGGATCTATTGCTTCCTAGCTCTGAAGTTGATGGAATATGATGATCTATGGTGGACAAAAGCTTCCGTTTCCTCCTGTACCTGGCCTGCTGCTTTCTATGGCCAGTGGAACCTCTGAATCTCTCCGCTTCCTAGATTTGTTATTTATTTATTTGTTGCATTTATACCCCGCTCGGTAGCAGGCTCAGTGCGGCTTACATAGTATGGAATTACATAGTCTCACAGAAAGAACACAGCTGTAACAATAGTAGAGGTATGATGTGGTTGTTAGGAAATAGGTTGAGATAGGTGAAATGGGCAGGGGGTGTAGGGGTAGGAGAGGTAGGAGTGGTGTAGAGTGGGTTCATAGATTAAGTCTGGTCATTTGGGTAGGCTTGCTTGAAGAGGTAAGTTTTTAGCAACTTCCAGAAGGCTAGATGGTCGCTAACTGTTCGAAGGGGTGGGTCTTGGTAAGGCATTCCAGAGTTGGCTGCCTATAACGGAGAAGTTATAGGCACCTAACCACTATACCTCTATTCAAGAAATCTCGACTGCCCCAACTTGACATTTTGTCCTTTAGATTGTAAGCTCCTTTGAGCAGGGACTGTCCTTTTTTGTTAAACTGTACAGCGCTGCGTAACCCTAGTAGCGCTCTAGAAATGTTAAGTAGTAGTAGATCCCAAAGGATGGCTTATTTCCTGATGGCCAGAAGTGATGGGCAACTCTTTGTAAGCAGGATGAAGTCCTTATGGGCAGCTCTCACCTCCTGGAAATGAGATTGTGGTTTTCTGGGGTTCTCTCACCAGGGGGCTGATTCAGAAAGCAACCGCGGGCATAGCTGTGGGGTTACTGCAGGATGAATGCGGTTTGTACATACCAACGATGCAGAGAGGAATTGTGTGCGGGTTTTAGCTTGCACTCAAAGGCACAGCTGAAGGTTGTATTAAAATTAGCTAATTAAGTCATTCTGTGCAATGTGTGGAGGGGCATTTTCGATATGACATTTACGTCCGACTTTGGACGTTTTGCTCCAAACGTCCAAAACCCAAATAGTATATATGACCATTCTTGAGCTGGCAAAATATTTATTTTTGTTTCAAAAATGGTCTTTTCTAGATAAAGCTGTACTCAGTATGCTTATCTTTTTTGACAATTTTTGAAAAAAAATGTCCAAGTGAAAAATGTACAAAATGAAGCCATTGGGATGTAGGAGGAGTAAACGGGCCACACAAACATCCCAGGAGAGCAGTGGGGCACCCTAGGGGGCAGTGGCGTAGCAAGGACGGGGCAGTGGGGGCGGTCCGCCCCGGGTGCACGCCGCTGGGGGGGGGGGGGGGTGTCGGCTCTGCTGGTTCCCTGCTCCCTCTGCCCCAGAACAGGTTGCTTCCTGTTCTGGGGCAGAAGGAGCAGGGAACCAGCGGAACTGACACCCCCCCCAGTGGTGTGCACATGGCAGGCAAGAATGCACTCGGGGGGGGGGGGGGCTTGGGTGATGCGCTGAGGGGGGGGGTTGATGCGCCAAGGGGGGGTGCACAGCGGCGAACCGCCCCGGGTGGCAGCCGCCCTCGCTACGCCACTGCACTGTGGTGAACTTCACCTAAAAGCTCCCAGAATGCATCTCACTATTGGTCCCTTATATTGTATAGTGGGGTCCTCCAAAACCCATTAAAAATGTACTGTACCCAATAGTAGACCACTACAATAGGCCTCATGGATGCAGGGGTCACCTAAATATATATACAGTATGTTTTTGGTGGGTTTTGGAGGGCTCACACTTTCTGCCACAAGTGTAATAGGTAGAGTGGGATATGGTCCTTAGTCCTCCCCCTGTACAATGCACTATATCAACCACTGCAGTACTCCAGGGACCTGCTTGCTGCTCTAATAGAACTGGCAATAATATCTGAAGCTGTCATAGAGGTTGGTATGTACTGTTTTTTTTTCACATCTTTGGTGGGGTGGGAGGGAGTCAGTGATCACTGGAAGCAGTGTTGCCAGGTGGGCGGTTTTACCACCCAATTGGGCGGTTTTCCGCAACCCACCGTGGGGAATTTTTGCCCGTGGCGGGTTGCGGTTTTTTGGGCTTCTTTTGCGCGGTTTTTAAAGCGGTTTTTTTGGCTGCGGGGGGCGGGGTTAGTGATGTTTTGGGCGGGGGTTAGTGACATTCTGGGCGGGGTTAGTGACATTCTGGGTGGGGCCAATGACGGGGAGGCGGGGCCGATGATGGCGGGGGTGGGGTTGGTGACGGCGGAGGCGGGGTTGATGACGGCGGGGACGGGGGTGATGATGCGGGGGTGTCAGGGGCGGGGTTTGACTTTGGGCAGGTTTTGGGCTGGATTTGGGCTTATTTGGGTGGGAAAAAATTTTTCCACCTGGCAACCCTGACTGGAAGAGCAAGGGGCTGAAATCCCTGGTCATCTAGTCATTTAGGGCACCTTTTTATGTCTTACTGTTCTAAAAACAGGTCTACACCAAAACGTTGAAGTTGTAGCCCTAGCCGTTTTCATTTTGTTCCATTATGGCTGCAAAATGTCCAAGTGTTAGGAACGCCCTAATCCCACCTCCAACATGCCTCCGACACACTACCTTATGATTTGGATGCACTGCAGATCAATTGCATAGGTAGACATCTGCAAAAAAGGGTTTTGAAAGTAACGATTTGGACGTGTTGAGAAGAAATTGGGTGGTGTGGAGGAGTGGCCTACTGGTTAGAGCACAAGTCTTGCAATCTAGAGGTGGCCCGCTCAAATCCCACTGCTGCTCCTTGTGATCTTGGGCAAGTCACTTAACCCTCCATTGCCTCAAGTACAAACTTAGATTGTGAGCCCTCCTGGGACAGAGACATATCCAGAGTACCTGAATGTAACTCACCTTGAGCTACTACTGAAAAAGGTGTGAGCAAAATCTAAATAAATAAATTTGTCTAAATGCTGCTTTATGCCACTTTTTTGGCTGTTTTTCTCTTTCAAAAACAAGCCCCAGAATGTACACCCACTTTTGATGCGCACAGTGTGAGAATTTTTTTGCCAGGTCCAGGGCTGTCTCTCACCTATCCACCCTCACCCTGTTAGACTGTCACTGAAATGCTTTGATGTTTCACTTACATATACTGGCATCTACCAACATTTGCTTATTTCCGATCTGACGAAGAAGGGCAACCTTCGAAAGCTAATCAAGAAATGTATTAAGTTATGTCCAATAAAAAAAGGTATCATTTTATTTTCTTTTCCATGTTTTATTTCTATTGATTACCTTTAAAAGTGGACTAACACGGCTACCACACCTCTCTACTCGACATGTGTACAAGAAGCGCATTTACCACAAAGCTTTGTGTGCATGTGTCTGGGTGTCTGGTGTACCCCCCCCCCCCCCCCAACACACACACACAATTTGCTGCAGGGCTTCCGTGCATAAAAGTTGTGTATAACTAACTTACATTGTGCAGCATTATGGTATGTGCAGTAGCTCTGGTAAATCTCCGATTGTTATCACTACAGTGTACACTCCTTTGTTAAATCAGTCCCTTTCAGTGTTATCAGTGCAATGTACACACTTTTCGGTAAATCAGTGCCTGTTCAATGTGACCAGGGAGAAGAGGCTGTTTTGATCAATGCTGCTGAATTACTTATCTCTGCTCCTGACTCAGGGACCTGTGATAGAACCAGTGAAGTCTGAAGTAAAGAGCAAGGCCCGGGGGTGAGGGATGGGGAGTGAGTGACATTCTGCAAGAGGAAAACAACCAAACAGACTAGAGGGCTGAGAGGTTTACAGGACGGCTGAAGCTGAAGAAAGATACATAAAACTTACCGAAGTGCATCTCGGCTCGTTTATGGGAAGGTGCTGGCCGTGGCAGCAGAGTGTAATTAAGGCATATAAATGCAGACACAATAGTCCAACCTATCAGACACGGTCCATAACGCAGGAGCTGCACTGCCCATTCCACTTCCCCCTCCACACTTCTGCCCAAAATCTCTGCTGGTGCCAGCAGCCAATAAAACCGGGCAGAAGTAGGAGATTGATCCAGAGCTGAGAGGGGTTAAGCCAGTATGAAAGCGACCCAGATTCACTGACAGGGTTAATCCAGCCCCAAGCTTACCTCATTGCATGCAGGGACTTGTAGATTTGCTTTTTCTTAGGGAATATAATTGGGACACCAAAACTACAATGCCCTGCATGCAATGGGGTAAAATCAGTACTGGATCAATCCTGTAGGGCGAACCAGGAGCCATTTATAGTAACATAGTAAATGACGGCAGATAAAGATCTGAACGGTCCATCCAGTCTGCCCAACAAGATAACTCATTTTACATGGTATGTAATACTTTATATGTATATCCGAGTTTGATTTGTCCCTGCCTTTCTCAGGGCACAGACCGTAGAAGTCCGCCCTGCACCGGTTTTACTCTCCAATTACTGGTGTCGCCACCCAATGTCCGCTAAGATTCCATAGATCTATTCCTTCTAAACAGGATTCCTTTGTGTTTATCCCACGCATGTTTGAATTCCAGTACCGTTTTCCTCTCCACCACCTCCCGCGGAAGGGCATTCCACGTATCCACCACCCTCTCTTTGAAAAAATACTTCCTGACATTACTCCTGAGTCTGCCCCCCTTCAACCTCAATTCATGTCCTCTAGTTCTACCGCCTTCCCATCTCCAGAAAAGGTTGTTTGCGGATTAATACCTTTCAAATATTTGAACATCTGTATTATGTCACCCCTGTTTCTCCTTTCCTCCAAGGTATACATGTTCAGGTCGGCAAGTCTCTCCTCGTACGGTTTGCAACGCAAATACCATAGCATTTTCGTAGCTTGTCTTTGCACCGCTTCCAGTCTTTTTACATCTTTAGCCAGATACGGCCTCCAAAACTGAGGGTGTAGTTGTAACCCGGTCCTGCTATCCTGGGTTGGGGTGGGGGGCGGGGGGCTCGAGAGGCCGGCAGTCACTTACTTAGCAGGTCCCATCAGCTCATCCACTCAGGAACCACACAACACTCAGGAGATTGAAAGTAACTGGAACATTTATTTAACTGATGGTTTCACTGCATTGATCTTCATACAGTTCAGATGTAAATGACACTTGATATACCGCCTTGCTGAGGTTTTTGCAACTACATTCAAAGCGGTTTACACATATTCAGGTACTTATTTTGTACCAGGGGCAATGGAGGGTTAAGTGACTTGAGCAGAGTCACAAGCAGCTGCAGTGGGAATTGAACTCAGTTCCTCAGGATCAAGGTCCACTGCACTAACCACTAGGCTACTCTTTCAGGAGCAACATTCCATGTAGAAGCCTGCCCTTGCAGATCAGCAACGCGGCCGCACAGGCTTCTGTTTCTGTGAGTCTGATGTCCTGCACATACGTGCAGGATGTCAGACACAGAAACAGAAGCCTGTGCGGCCGCGTTGCTGATCTGCAAGGGCAGGCTTCTACATGGAATGTTGCTAGTGGAATAGCAACATTAACATTCCATGTAGAATCTCAAATAGTAGCAACAGAATCTTCTATAGTAGCAACATTCCATGTAGAATCTGAAATAGGGAAAGGGAAATTGGACTTGATACACCGCCTTTCTGAGGTTTATGCAACTACATTCAAAGTGGTTTACGTGGTATATTCAGGTACTTATTTGTACCAGGGGCAATGGAGGGTTAAGTGATTTGCCCAGAGTCACAAGGAACTGCAGTGGGAATCAAACCCTGTTCCCCAGGATCAGAGTCTGGTCTGCTGCACAAATCACTAGGCTACTCCTCCACTAACAACATTCCATGTAGAATTTCAAATAGGGAAAGGGAAATGGGACTTGATATACTACCTTTTGTGGTATTTTCCAACTACATTCAAAGCGGTTTATATTTATATATACAGGTACTTATTTTGTACCTGGGGCAATGGAGGCAGCTCCCCAGGATCAAAGTCCACTGCATTAACCACTAAGCTACCCCTCCGGAGACCAACACTGAAGAAGACTTCAGCTGACGGGGGTTGGGGACCCCGGCCAGCAAAGGTACCTGGTGGTGGCGGTGACAGGGGAGGGTCGACAGCAGGAGGGGGGTCAAAAGTGGCAGGGGGGGGGGTCGGTGGTTGCAGGGGTGGGGTCAAAAGTGGTGGTGGGGTCGGTGGCTGGGGGAGGCAGGCTAAACTGTGCTCCCCCCACCTCGGGCTGTGGACCCCCTTCCCGATGAGGTCTGGCTACGCCCCTGCCTGGCAGGGGACTATAAGTAACACAGAACTGAGGCAACCAAGGACCTAGTTAATCTGTCAAGAGGCAGAACCAGGGACAAATCCTTTCCTCTGAGTTTCCCTTTTATAACCCCTGAGCTCCTCCCGGGTCCTCCAATCACTCCCTTAGTGACCTGCTAGCCAGGATTCACAGCCCCCCCCCCTTCCCACAAGTTTAATAATTAAGCTCAGTAATGATCATCACACAAACATTCTATAAAAATGCAGATGTTTGGGGGGTTTGTGTAGCTGTCAGGACCAATCAGACTGCAGCGGTTCTTTGCTTCCCTCCCCTCCCCCCTCCTCCAAGAAGCTGCTGCCCTAGGCAAGCTCATAGTCTTACCTAATGGTTGGGTCAGCCCTGGGTGGGAAAAAGCAACAGAAGTAAGAAAATGATACCCCTGAAAAGCAGAAAGATTGAAATGACATGCTGCAGGTTTTCCATGTCTGGCTTCTGCCTTATTCCCCAGAATCTTGGCTGTAGCTTCTGGCCCCTCTTCTCTGTCGCTTCCCTCTTCTGGATCAGATTTTCGTCTCTTTCATCACTTTTTCGGCATTTCTTTCTCTCTTTCCCCTTTTCAATTGTCTCCCATCAGTCATCATTTCTTTACAGCAGCTGTTTGCCTAGCGGGAGCTCCTGGTTTTCTAGGGGATTTCGAGACCTGCCTGAAATAGGCTGGATGGCTGAGAATCTCATAGTGAAATGTCATTAAAATTCTTTAAAGGCTCTCCTGTACTCAACCCTTCAGACCTCAAGCCGGCCTTCTGTTGTACTAATCAAACGAGGAAATTTCTCACACTGATCTAAGCCAACCAATGCTTTTTTTTTTAATCATAATATCTGCTTTTGTTTCACTAGAGGTGAGAGATTAAGCCTGCGCCTTCCTTATTGTCAGATTTTCCCGACAGATTGAAAAGTGAGTGCCAGAATCAATGGAGAACTTTTTAGCTCAGGTATGGCTGCTCTTTCTGGTTTAATTTGGAGAACACAGTGGGATCTTAAAACTTTATATTTTGTTGTTACACTGATCCTGTTCTCTTTGGTAGGGATACATTTTGTTTCTTTCACTTATGTTTATGGGGTTTTTTTTGCATGCATGCATTGAACTTTTCCATCCATAAGTCAATTTTCGGCACATAAAGAATGCTCTTCTGTGCAACATTAGCGCCTGGCCATTGATACAAAAGCACACACAAAAATAATGAGTGGAGTTGAACAGGTAGATGTGAAGCGTCTGTTCACGCTTTCCAAAAATACTAGGACTAAGGGGTATGCGATGAAGCTACAATGTAGTAAATTTAAAACGAATCGGAGAAAAGTTTTCTTCACTCAACGTGTAATTAAACTCTGGAATTCGTTGCCAGAGAATGTGGTAAAGGCGGTTAGCTTAGCGGAGTTTACCTTTCAACAATTTTTATTGGTATTAACGTACAATATACTTAACCTACCAGAATAACTAACATCACTGTCAAATGAAAATTGAATTAGTACATAAGTAATGCCACACTGGGAAAAGACCAAGGGTTCATCGAGCCCAGCATCCTGTCCACGACAGTGGCCAATCCAGGCCAAGGGCACCTGGCGAGCTTCCCAAACGTACAAACATTCTATACATGTTATTCCTGGAATTGTGGATTTTTCCCAAGTCTATTTAGTAGTGGTTTATGGACTTGTCCTTTAGGAAACCATCTAACCCCTTTTTAAACTCTGCTAAGCTAACCACCTTCACCACTTTCTCCGGCAACGAATTCCAGAGTTTAATTATGCATTGGGTGAAGAAATATTTTCTCCGATTTGTTTTAAATTTACTACACTGTAGTTTCATCGCATGCCCTCTAGTCCTAGTATTTTTGGAAAGCGTGAACAGACGCTTCACATCCACCTGTTCCACTCCACTCAATATTTTATATACCTTTATCATGTCTCCCCTCAGCCGTCTTTTCTCCAAGCTGAAAAGCCCTAGCCTCCTTAGTCTTTCTTCATAGGGAAGTCGTCCCACCCCTGCCATCATTTTAGTTGCCCTTCGCTGCACCTTTTCCGATTCTACTATATCTTTCTTGAGATGCGGCGACCAGAATTGAACACAGTACTCAAGGTGCGGTCGCACCATGGAGCGATACAGCGGCATTATAACATCCTCACACCTGTTCTTCATACCTTTCCTAATAATACCCAACATTCTATTCGCTTTCCTAGCCGCAGCAGCACACTGAGCAGAAGGTTTCAGTGTATTATCAACAACGACACCCAGATCCCTTTCTTGGTCCGTAACTCCTACCGTGGAACCTTGCATGACGTAGCTATAATTCGGGTTCTTTTTTCCCATATGCATCACCTTGCACTTGCTCACATTAGTACATGTCAATAATGCTATTATCCAATTTTGTATCCATTCCCTCCCCATCCTACCCCCATTGCTCCTCCACCCCTCCCCCCATTTATTAGGCAAGTGCCAGTGTGTGTTTTACTAAATATTATTATTATTATTATTATAAATCTTAAATAAGAAAAACAACTTGAGCAAGAGATCTCTTTGTTAACAATAAGCTCCCTGAACCCAGATCCAATACTATTATCCCTCTCTTTGAGCAATCCCCCTCCTCCTCCTCTCAGATCACCCCTCCTTACCCCGTCCTTATGACCTTGCTAAGAATTATCCCCTACCTCCTGTAACCTCTATCCCATCCTTTAGTCTCTCGTCCCTCCCAAGTCGCTTAGCGGAGTTTAAAAAAGATTTGGACGGCTTCCTAAAGGAAAAGTCCATAGACCGTTATTAAATGGTCTTGGGGAAAATCCACTATTTCTGGGATAAGCAGTATAAAATGTTTTGTACTTTTTTGGGATCTTGCCGGGTATTTGTGACCTGGATTGGCCACTGTTGGAAACAGGATGCTGGGCTTGATGGACCTTTTAGTCTTTCCCAGTATGGCAATACTTATGTACTTATGACTTTTTTACAGCTGCAGTAAAAATGGTTTTAGTGCATGGGAAAAACCTATATAAAGGGCACTTTTACTACAGCTTTGTAAAAGGACCTCTAAGGGGCCCTTTAAACTGTCTGGTAATTGCTAGGACACAGTTGCATTAGCGTATGCCTTACGGTACTATGTAAGCCACATTGAGCCTGCAAATAGGTGGGGAAAATGTGGGATACAAATGTAACAAATAAATAAATTATTATAGCAATTATCATGCAGTACACTGCACATTAAGGGGCTATTTTACTAAGCTGTGCTATTTCCCTGCATTTCCATTTTTCCCATTTCCAAATTAGCATCTGGCCATTAGCACATGAACCCTTACCAACACCTACTTAAAGCTGGCAGATTTTAAAGGGATATGGTATATTGCCTTGCTGTAGTTTTTGCAACTACATTCAAAGCAGTTTACACATTATATACAGGTATTATATACCCACTTAGAGCTCAGGCTCACCCAATAGTAGCACACATTTAGCGGTAGCTGGTGGGGATCTCAAGCTCTGCCAGCTGAAGACTTCCCTCTGATGGTAACGAAAATGCTACTCCATGATACTGGCACCTGTGCATGCCCAGTTTTCAGCACATGCCTGCTGTAGACTGCCATGGTGGAAAGAAGCATTTTCCTGCCAGATGAGATATATTTTTGGTGGGGGGGGGGGGGGGGGGGAAACTTGGTGCCCACCCACTTCTTGCCTAGGCCCACCCAAAAATCTGTTGCCTGGCTACACCCCTGGTACCTGGGGCAATAGAGGGTTAAGTGATTTGCCCAGAGTTATAAGAAGCTGTAGTGGGAATCAAACCCAGTTCCCCTGGATCATAGTCCACTGCAATAACCACTAGGCTACTCCTCTGTTAGCAACATTCCATGTAAAATCTCAATTAGGAAGAGGGAAATGGGACTTGATATACTATCTTTCTCTACATTCAGAGCAGTTTACATAGTATATACAGGTACTTATTTGTACCTGGGGCAATGAAGGGTTAAGTGACTTCCACAGAGTCACAAGGAGCTGCAGCGGGAATCAAAGCCAGTTCTCCTGGATCAAAGTCCGCTGCACTAACCACTAGGCTCCTCTTCCACTAGTACACAGAAAGGACTCACGTGCTAACTGTGCTAACCACGCACTCATCGGTTGGCGTGGCAATTGAGCAATAAAGTGAAATTGAATACGCAAAAAGCCAAGGTCCTGTGGTTCCGAAATCAGGGAGCTGAGGTCCTCTCATCAATATCTTTGTCCAGTGGTCAAAGCTTTACAGTCGAGTCTGAAACCAGAGTACTAGGGGGTCTTACTTGATTCTTCATTCACCTTCTCTTCCTATATTAACCAGCATTCAAAAGGAGACGGCTACGTCTAGTCAGACCATTCTTCGACCAAAAAGCCTTCGCACTACTATCCAAATGTTAGTGCTACCTCACTTGGATTACTGTAACGTTCTATTTCTTGGTATTAAATGTCAATATCAGAAAAAACTACAAATCATACCGAATACAGCTGCTAGACCAATAAACAGATCGAATAGATATACTAGTGTTTCAACTCATCTTAACAAACTGCACTGGCTTCCCATAGCAGAAAGACTCAAGTTCAAAGCTGATTCTTAGTTTTTCAAATCTTACAGGGTTTCACCTCTGAACTGCTGACTAAGACTACTTCGTTATATTTGGTCCAGTCTAACAGACTGAAAGAACAACTGATGTTAGCGTCACCGTTTCAAATGACAATTCGAAATCAGAAGATTTTCAGCTCTCTATTCCCTGTATTTGGAGTTAAAATATGGAACTCTCTACTCATAGCCATCAGAACAGAAAGCAGCCACCTTAGTTTCAGGAAGAAGCTAAAAACATTTCTCTTCCCAAAGACAGCTTCATAACAATCCATTGACTTCTACATCCTAGTATCATCCATTATCCTTTCCTATAATGTTTTTGGTCTCATGCATTACACCAATGGGTCCAAAATACAGCAGCCAGGCTGATATTCAGCAAAACATGCTTCGAAATTGCCAAACCCCTTTGAGAAAAGTTACATTGGCTCCCAATCAAAGAATGGATCATCTTCAAAATATGCACCTTAGTCCACAAAATCATATACAGCGTAGTCCCAGGATACATGACAGACCTTATAGACTTACCAATAAGAAACAAAGTCGGATCGTCAAGATGTTACCTAAACCTACACTACCCAAATTGCAAAGGACTGAAATACAAAACAACTTACGCAGCCGTCTTCTCCTACATAAGCGCACGACTATGGAATGGGCTCCCAAAAGCTGTGAAAACAATCCACGACCACTTGAACTTCAGGAAATCACTAAAACCCAACCTCTTCAAAAAGGCCTACATTAACGACCCCACGTAACCCTCTTCACCTACCAACACAGCATGACTATGATCGAATAGGACAACATGCAATCTTCATCCATTCCAACCCTCCACTTATACCTCATACGATCACTATACAGCTTTGTATTTGTTATCCACCGACTGGGCAAACGTCTCTGACGGTACTATGTAAGCCACATTGAGCCTGCAAATAGGTGGGAAAATGTGGGGTACAAATGCAACAAATAAATAAAAATTAATTGTTCTCATATTTCTCACTAACATTATTGGCTTCTGACTCACCTAGAATGCAAACCGCACTGAACCCTGGAAAGGGGATATTAGCGGTATTCAAGAATTGATTTGATTTCACTAACCGGTTAGTTCTGGGCACATCTACTCTCTGCTCCCCAAGCATGCCCCAGGCACTAAAAATATAAAGTATTATTTAGTACCAGGAAAGTGTGTGTAGGTGCCTGAACTACTGCAGAGCATCTGAGTGCACCCCACAGTAGTGCATTTTTTGGGGGGGTATGGGTAAGTCGGAGGTGTTCCTAGAATTTGCACATAGTGTTAAAGAATATTTCAGATCATAGTAAACATAGTAAATGATGGCAGATAAAGACCTGTATGGTCCACCCAGTCTGCCCAACAAGATAAACTCATTTACATGGTATGTGATACTTTATATGTATACCAGAGTTTGATTTGTCCTTGCCATTCTCAGGGCACAGACCGTAGAAGTCTGCCCAGCACTGTTCTTGTACTAAGTTCTGGAGCTAACATCGAAGCCCCTTAAAATTTACACTCCAGCCCATCCCTATCTATTCAGCCACGATCAGGGTGCAGACCGTAGAAGTCTGGCCAGCACCGGTTTTGCTTCCCAATTGCCACTGAATCTTCGCTAAGATTCCTTGGATCCATTCCTTCTAAACAGGATTCCTTTGTGTTTATCCCACGCATGTTTGAATTCCATTACCATTTTCATCTCCACCACCTCTCGTGGAGAGCATTCCATGTATCCACCACTCTCTCCGTGAAAAAATACTTTCTGACATTACTCCTGAGTCTGCCCCCCTTCAACCCCAATTCATGTCCTCTAGTTCTACCGCCTTCCCATCTCCAGAAAAGGTTGTTTGCGGATTAATACCTTTCCAATATTTGAACGTCTGTATCATGTCACCCCTGTTTCTCTTTTCCTCCAAGGTATACATGTTCAGTTTGGTAAGTCTTCTCGTACAGTTTGCAACGTAAATCACATACCATTTTTGTAGCTGTTCTTTGCACCGCTTCCAATCTTTTTACTTCTTTAGCACGATACAGCCTCCAAAACTGAACATAATACTCACCAATGACTTGTACAGGGGCATCAACACCTCCCTTCTTCTGCTGGTTATACCCCTCTCTGTGCAGACTAGCATCCATCTGGCCATGGCTGCCGCTTTGTCACATTGTTTTTTCACCTTCAGATCCTCGGACATCATCACCCCAACTTCTCTCTCCTGTGTCGAGCTTATTAATCTCTCCCCTCCTATCCGGTGTTTCTCTTTTGGGTTTCTGCACCCCAAGTGCATGATTCTGCAATTCTTGGCATTAAATTTGAACTCTAATCAAAATTAATGGTCCAAACGTTCATCTGTCTTGGGGAAAATCCACTATTTCCGGGATAAGCAGCATAAAATGTTTTGCACTTTTTTGGGATCTTGCCAGGTATTTGTGACCTGGCTTGGCCACTGTTGGAAACAGGATGCTGGGCTTGATGGACCTTTGGTCTGTCCCAGTATGGCAACACTTATGTACTTATCTACTTGGGATTCTGCATGGAATCTTGCTACTCTTTGGGATTCTACATGGAATGTTGCTACACTTTGAAATTCTGTATGGAATCTTGTTATTCTTTAGAATTCTAGAATCTTGCTACTCTTTGTGGGTTCTGCATGGAATGTTGCTACTCTTTGGGTTTCTGCCAGGTACTTGTGACCTGAATTGGCCACTGTTGGAAACAGGATGCTGGGCTTGATGGACCTTTGGTCTGCCCCAGTGTGGCAATACTTATATCATTATTATGTTACTGCTTCATAGTTCATGAATGCCCTCTCTTTTTCCACAAAACGTTCTTCTGTTTGCAATAAAAGGAGTTTCTATATGTCAAAAGACACACACACACACACACACACACACACATATATATATATATATATATATATATATAGCAACAATCCATCGTTAAATATTCCCAATGCAATATTACATATATCTTTTCAATCCACCGGTCCCAAGCCTCTTACAATACTTAAGCTAACTTTATGACAACCTCTATCACAAAGCGAAGGGCTGTATTGATTTTGGCAGGTTGCACGGTGCATGAAGTGCAGAGTCTGATTTAAGAGCCTGAGCTCAGGCTATTTCTTGCCCTTTCTGCAAACGGAACAACGAAATTGCTGCCACTTGAGGTTTAGCTCAATTTAGATCGGCACCTTGACTTTATGTACAGTATTATGAACTCTACACAGCATTGCTTGTTAAAATAACCTACAGCCCAACAAATCTCCACACAGATATAGAGAGAACAGCTACAGAGAAGCAGGTCTATGAACCAGACAAAGAAAGATCGAGGATGGAACTTAGACTGAACACGTGAGATAGAGACACAGGGCTGGAAGAATGAAAAAATACAATGGTGAGACAAAGAGCTTGAGATGGGTGAAAAAGAGATGGCCAGAGAAAGGAAGAAACACATGGAGAAAGAGAATGATGTGTGAGGAAGAGATGCCAGAATAAGGACATGAGAGAGAAAAAGGTGAGAGGTGGGTGAGATGCAGCTAGAATGAATGTGAAGAATTAAAGGACCCCTTTTACTAAGTCGTTTAGACTCTACGTGTGCCAAAATGAACTTACCGCCCGACTACCGCGTGCCTTTTGCGATAATTTCATTTTTTTGCCTGCGTTCGCTATGCCCATCTGGAAAATATTTGTTATTTTTGGACGCACATAGCGGACGCACGCCAAGTGGCATCCGACGCGCGTAGGTCGTTACCACACAGATTCCTTACCGCTAGGTCTATAGCTGGCAGTAAGGTCAGACACCCAAAATGGGCGTACGGCAATTTTGATTTCGCCGCAAGCCCATTTTCGGCAAAAATTTAAAAAAAGGCATTTTTGGTACGTGCGCTGAAAAATATTTCTGCGCGCACCCAAAACCCGCGCCTACACTATCTCGCAAGCCGCTTTTTACCGCGGCTTAGTAAAAGGACCCCAAAAAGAGACAACAGAAAATCAAAAATAATGAAGAAAGGTATGAGCAGAAAGGAAAGCGAGAATAAAAGAAAATTAGAGTTACGAAGAAAATTAGGGCGGATTTCAGAAGAGTGTAAGATGCAGCAAGTATGAAACGGGCAAATGGAAAACAATCAAAGACAGGAGGACTGAATTATAGCATAATTTCACAGAAGAACAGGGCTGGAAGGAGTCTTTAAGATGCCAAAAAAACAGAATAATAATGCAAAAGATGTGCAAGAGTTAGATGAAGGAAGAACAATAGAAATCAAAGAGAGAGAGAGACTGAAGAAAGGAAAAAAATAATGCTACTTAGAAGACTAATTATCTTGGTCTGTGCTTTCAAAATAGAAGCATCGTTTTCTGACAGAGCACTGGAGAAAAGCAAGCCACAGAGAGAGAGTCTTAAATCAGCTTTTTCCAGACACAAACAAAAAACAGAAACAAGAGACTGTGACATGTTTCTTATTCCCGGGTCTGAGCATCATTGTCTATCAGATGTACCTAATTACCAGTATGTGTGACTGAACACATTACCTCTGAATTTGCATTTAATAACTAATTTAATTGAATTTAGGAACTATCTTAAAACCTATTTGTCCCAGCTTGCCTATCCAAATTCTGAATAAGAGGTATTACTATGTTATTAGCTTCTCTGGCTAATGATGAAAACTTACACGACTGGCTGATTTTCTTTCTTTTTAAATATGTATTATTGTTACAAGGTATAGTACAGATTATAATATTACTAGCCGTTAAGCCCGTTAAAACGGGCGAGATTTCCAGCTACCCTCCTCGCCGCCGCTCCCTCCCCCCTCCGTGCTGGGCCCCCTGCACTGACCTGACAGCGCCTCTCACCTCCGTGTGAAAGCTCTGCTGCTGCCTGCAGCGCTTCCACACGGAGGTGAGAGGCGCTGTCAGGTCAGTGCAGGGGGCCCGATATGAAGGAGGGCGGGAGCGGCGGCGGGGATGGGGGGGGAGGGTTGAGGTTGGTGCGCGCGATGTTCGTTTCCAGGCGGTAGTGTCCAACAGACAGTGACTCCGACTCCCTTTCCCTCTCTTTTCCACCCTCTGATGTCATCACATCTTGACGCAAGGGCGGGACAGAGAGGGAAGTCTCTACTGCACATTTGAAGGTGAGTCGGTCACTTGCCGTTTATATGTTTGATATTTTTATAAGTATGATGATTTTTATTTCTACTTTTATCATTGTTTGAAATGATGTTGTTGTTTATACGTTGTATTGTGTTATTTTTATTATGGCCCCCTTTTACCAAGCTGTGGCAAAAGGGGGCCTGCATTGGCATTGGTGCGTGTTTTACATGCGCTGCTGAGGCCCCCCCCTTTTACCATATCTGGTCTCGTTTTCCTTCAGGAAATGGCCGGGCGGCAAGTAAAGCATTTGCCATGTGGCCGTTTCGGGGGGGGGGGGGGAGCCCTTTCTGCCACCCATTGAGGTGGCGGTAAGGGCTCCCGCGCTAACCCTGCGGTAACTGGGCAGCGCGCGGCACTGCCTGATTACCACCGGGTAGTATCCAGCGCTACGAATTTGCAGGAATTGACAGCACTGTAGGGGTGGGAAGTACCACCGGGCTTCTGCGGTAGCCCAGCGATAATTCCTACATAGCGAGCGACACGGGCTTATCACCACTTAGTAAAAGGAGCCCTATGTATGTTAGGATGTAACTCGCTATGATCATTGGATAGAGTGAGCTATAAATTTTAAATAATCCTTCCTATATAATAATTTGCACCTCCGTCTGGATGCCTGGGTTTGTAACACAGTTCCCATTGGATACCGCATACAGTTCAAGCTTCTCCTTCTTACCTACAAATGCACTCAGTCTGCAGCCCCTCATTACCTCTCTACCCTCATTTCCCCTTATGTTCCCGCCCGTAACCTCCGCTCACAGGACAAATCCCTCCTCTCAGTACCCTTCTCCACCACCGCCAACTCCAGGCTCTGCTCATTCTGCCTCGCCTCACCCTATGCTTGGAATCAACTTCCTGAGCCCTTACGCCAAGCCCCCTCCCTACCCATCTTCAAATCCTTGCTCAAAGCCCACCTCTTCAATGTTGCTTTCGGCACCTAACCTTTATACCTATTCAGGAAATCTAGACTGCCCCAATTTGACTGCCCCTATTTGACTGACTGTACATTTGTCCTTTAGATTGTAAGCTCCTTTGAGCAGGGACTGTCCTTCTATGTTAAATTGTACAGCGCTGCGTAACCCTAGTAGCGCTTTAGAAATGTCAAGTAGTAGCAGTATTGGTACGCCCTGGGGATGACGTCACAGGGCGGACCAATGGGAAGTGAGAGGGAAGGGAACCCAGCACCAGCAACCGGAGGTGAGTAAGGGGGCATGGAACTCGGAGGGGAGGGGGGCTGGAACTCGGAGGAGGGAGGGAGGGAGGGAGGGAGGGAAGGAGGTAGGGAGGGGGCCCTGGAACCTTGCTAGCGCCCGTTTCCTTTCTGTTGGAAACGGGTCTCTTTTACTAGTAATTATAATAATACTCTCTAGGCAGCTAAATGAAGAGTGTGCTTTACTTGTGAAAGGCTAACATTTCTCTTTCATGAAACAGTTCATTTGAAACTGCAGCGTTCAAGCCCTGGCTGAGAAGAAGAGAGAGACCCAGAAACCTAGCAGCTCCACTGGTAGATCAGATACCGGAAACTTAGTTCCACAAAGCATGAAAAGGCAGAATTGAATGGCAGATGGAGGTTAAAGTCAGGTGAAAGAATTAAATAGGAGACCCTCCATGTAAGCAGATCCTGTTCTTAGCACTTGGAATCCTTTTGCTGCATTTCGGCTTTTTCTGTTTTTACACATTCATAGACAACGATTAGCCAGAAAAAAAAAATTCCTGTCCTATCTGGTGTTCTGGCATTTTATGAAAGGAGTCTGACAACTTAAGGACCCCATTACCCTCTTGACTTCCTAAAGAGTCTCTTCCTACCCTCTTTTTTTTTTTTTTTGTTACATTTGTACCCTGCGCTTTCCCACTCATGGCAGGCTCAATGCGGCTTACGTGGGGCAATGGAGGGTTAAGTGACTTGCCCAGAGTCACAAGGAGCTGCCTGTGCCTGAAGTGGGAATCCAACTCAGTTCCTCAGGACCAAAGTCCACCACCCTAACCACTAGGCCACTCCTCCACTGTTGCTACTATTTGAGATTCTACTAACAACATTCCATGTAGAATCTCCAATAGTAGCAACATTCCATGTAGAATCTCCAATAGTAGCAACATTCCATGTAGAATCTCCAATAGTATCTATTTTATTTTTGTTACATTTGTACCCTGCGCTTTCCCACTCATGGCAGGCTCAATGCGGCTTACATGGGGCAATGGAGGGTTAAGTGACTTGCCCAGAGTCACAAGGAGCTGCCTGTGCCTGAAGTGGGAACCGAACTCAGTTCCTCAGTTCCCCAAGACCAAAGTCAACCACCCTAACCACTAGGCCACTCCTCCACCCTCTTGACCCTTTTGAACCTGGAGCACATGTCTCCGTTCAATCGACTTTTCCAAACATTGTCTGGGCCCTCCTCTGGGTTTTCTTCACCTTTTCCCCACAAGGGCTGTAAATCCAAGAGATGGGCTTCCTTACTTATTGTGTTTATACTAATTGTATTTTATGTTGATATCAATCATCTTGAAGGATCTGTATCACTTTGGCAGTATATAAATAAATAAATAAATAAAGGTCTCAGACCCCAAACGGACGCAGCAATTTTGATTTTGCCACACGTCCATTTTCGGCAAATTTTTTTTAAAAAAGGTATTTTTTTGGAGGTGCGCTGAAAAATAATTCTATGCATGCCCAAAACCTGCGCCTACACTACCGCAGGCCACATTTTACCGCGCCTTAGTAAAACATAGTAACATAGTAGATGATGGCAGAAAAAGAGCTGCACGGTCCATCCAGTCTGCCCAACAAGATAAACTCATATGTGCTACTTTTTGTGTATACCTTACCTTGATTTGTACCTGTCCTCTTCAGGGCACAGACCTTATAAGTCTGCCCAGGACTATCCCCGCCTCCCAACCACCAGCCCCTCCTCCCACCACCGGCTCTGGCACAGACCGTATAAGTCTGCCCAGCACTATCCCCGCCTCCCAACCACCAGCCCCTCCTCCCACCACCGGCTCTGGCACAGACCGTATAAGTCTGCCCAGCACTATCCCTGCCTCCCAACCACCATCCCCGCCTCCCACCACCGGCTCTGCCACCCAATCTCGGCTAAGCTCCTGAGGATCCATTCCTTCTGAACAGGATTCCTTTATGTTTATCCCACGCATGTTTGGATTCCGTTACCGTTTTCATCTCCACCACCTCCCGCGGGAGGGCATTCCAAGCATCCACCACTCTCTCCGTGAAAAGGATCCCACTGACATTTGCACTGAAGTGAAAAAGTCTAATGAATAAGTTCTTATAGACATGTCGGAGAGCTTTAGGAATGCATCATATTCACCTGAAGACACAACGGACTAGATTCCATAAATGATGCTGAAAAAACAGCGTTCAGCGCCATTCTGTAAACTGTGCTTAAAGTTAGGTGCGGGTTACAGAATAATATAGCGACGGGAACCACAATTAAATTTAGGGGCGACCATTTACACCAATGAAAACACGGTATAAATCCCCGCAGGTAAATTAGGTTCAGATCCCCCTAATTCTGTAACAACATGCATAAATTGCAGGAACACCCCCAACCCGCCCATGCTCCTCCCATGCCCATGCCCCCTTTTCAGTTCCAGGCACTAGAATTTATGCACACCTCTTTATAGAATATGCATACGTGCGTAAATTCTAATTATTGCCAGTTAGTGTCGGTAATTGCTTGAGATTACCCAGTTATCAGTGCTGATTGGTTCATTATTCAATTAATTTGTGGCCACCCAAATTTATGCGTGCAACTCTAAACACCATATACAGTGGGGGAAATAAGTATTTGATCCCTTGCTGATTTTGTAAGTTTGCCCACTGACAAAGACATGAGCAGCCCATAATTGAAGGGTAGGTTATTGGTAACAGTGAGAGATAGCACATCACAAATTAAATCCGGAAAATCACATTGTGGAAAGTATATGAATTTATTTGCATTCTGCAGAGGGAAATAAGTATTTGATCCCTCTGGCAAACAAGACCTAATACTTGGTGGCAAAACCCTTGTTGGCAAGCACAGCGGTCAGACGTCTTCTGTAGTTGATGATGAGGTTTGCACACATGTCAGGAGGAATTTTGGTCCACTCCTCTTTGCAGATCATCTCTAAATCATTAAGAGTTCTGGGCTGTCGCTTGGCAACTCGCAGCTTCAGCTCCCTCCATAAGTTTTCAATGGGATTAAGGTCTGGTGACTGGCTAGGCCACTCCATGACCCTAATGTGCTTCTTCCTGAGCCACTCCTTTGTTGCCTTGGCTGTATGTTTTGGGTCATTGTCGTGCTGGAAGACCCAGCCACGACCCATTTTTAAGGCCCTGGCGGAGGGAAGGAGGTTGTCACTCAGAATTGTACGGTACATGGCCCCATCCATTCTCCCATTGATGCGGTGAAGTAGTCCTGTGCCCTTAGCAGAGAAACACCCCCAAAACATAACATTTCCACCTCCATGCTTGACAGTGGGGACGGTGTTCTTTGGGTCATAGGCAGCATTTCTCTTCCTCCAAACACGGCGAGTTGAGTTCATGCCAAAGAGCTCAATTTTTGTCTCATCTGACCACAGCACCTTCTCCCAATCACTCTCGGCATCATCCAGGTGTTCACTGGCAAACTTCAGACGGGCCGTCACATGTGCCTTCCGGAGCAGGGGGACCTTGCGGGCACTGCAGGATTGCAATCCGTTATGTCGTAATGTGTTACCAATGGTTTTCGTGGTGACAGTGGTCCCAGCTGCCTTGAGATCATTGACAAGTTCCCCCCTTGTAGTTGTAGGCTGATTTCTAACCTTCCTCATGATCAAGGATACCCCACGAGGTGAGATTTTGCGTGGAGCCCCAGATCTTTGTCGATTGACAGTCATTTTGTACTTCTTCCATTTTCTTACTATGGCACCAACAGTTGTCTCCTTCTCGCCCAGCGTCTTACTGATGGTTTTGTAGCCCATTCCAGCCTTGTGCAGGTGTATGATCTTGTCCCTGACATCCTTAGACAGCTCCTTGCTCTTGGCCATTTTGTAGAGGTTAGAGTCTGACTGATTCACTGAGTCTGTGGACAGGTGTCTTTCATACAGGTGACCATTGCCGACAGCTGTCTGTCATGCAGGTAACGAGTTGATTTGGAGCATCTACCTGGTCTGTAGGGGCCAGATCTCTTACTGGTTGGTGGGGGATCAAATACTTATTTCCCTCTGCAGAATGCAAATAAATTCATATACTTTCCACAATGTGATTTTCCGGATTTAATTTGTGATGTGCTATCTCTCACTGTTACCAATAACCTACCCTTCAATTATGGGCTGCTCATGTCTTTGTCAGTGGGCAAACTTACAAAATCAGCAAGGGATCAAATACTTATTTCCCCCACTGTAGATGTAATTTCCTGGTAAAATGAGTTTGGACATTTCCTCAGGGGATTATTAGGCTGCTGTAGGTCTCGCCAGAGTCACTGGGGGGAGGAGAGCCCAACCTAGAGGGAGGATTAGCAGAGAGTAATTGATAATGGATGTCATAGTTGGGAGGGGGCTGGTAGGTTATAAAAGGTATGGGATCAGAGAGCACATGGTCTTTGGCTGCCTTTAACCCTGCCAGGACCCAGGAGAAGAGGGGTGTGTCCTGGATAGGCACAGTCAGGTTTTTGTTTTGAGGGGGTACTGAGTACCGGCACCTTTTCCATTGTCTGCTAAAATTGACTCATCATGGACCCCAAGTTTTAATGAAAGAGCTCAAGCTCCGCACACCAATTCTGCCTTGTCATAGGTTCTGTGACTGGTTGCAGGGGGCCTGGCTCTTGTGGGGTTGGTCCTTCATTGATCCCCCCTCCCCTGAAGAGTGGCCTAGTACCGGCACCTTTTTTGCTAGAAAAAAATGCACTGGGCACAGTAACCTAAGACTGAATAAAGAAAAATGTTTTTGACAACAAGAGCATTAACTGGAGTGTGAGGAATGCTCCGGGTGGATAGAAAGGGTTAATCCAGCCCGGGAAGCAAAGCAGAGAGAAGTGGTTTGGTGCCAGAGGGAACAGCTGGTAGAAGAGCACTTCTGGAAGGAGAAGGTCAGACAGGAAGGTCTGATCCTGAGTAGGTCCAGAGTTGCCACATGGGAAAATTTTTCCCAGCCCTAAACCCGCCCAAAACCCGCCCGAAGTCAAACCCCGCCTCCCACGTCACCAAAGCCCACCTCCCACGTCACTAACTCTGCCCCACGTCACTAGCCCCGCCTCTTACGTCACCAAACCCCCGCCCCTGACGTCGTTAACCCCACCCCTGACGTCAACCCCGCCCCTGAAAAGCTTCTATTGGACCAAATTGGACCAATAGAAGCCCGAAAAAAAGCGCCCAAACCACACAGCGGCTGCGGGCAAACAGCCCAAAAAAACGCACCCCGCAGCCGCCTAAATTTTCCCGCAGCCGCTCGTGGAAACCCACCCAATTGGGCAGGAAAACTGCCCACCTGGCAACTTTGAGTGGGTCCAGTAACTGGATAAAATACAGCAGGACAGCTTGCTACAGCCTTGGATTGTTCTGTCAGAAAGGATGTGACTGGAGGTGTTGTAAATATGTAAATACCCTAGAATTTCTAAAGAGACAATTAAGTAGATAAGATTGACACCAAGAGTCTTGAATTGGCAGAAAAATAGGGTTACCATATTTGTTCCCCCCCCAAAAGAGGACACATGCCCTGACCCCCGCCCACCCCCTGTCACATACCGCCCCACCCCTTTCATCACCACCACCACCACCCCCGTCACACCCCCCTAAGGGTGTCCTCCCCTCCCCTTACGTTACTCTACTACCCTGGTGGTCTAGTGACCTCTTCGGGGCAGGAGAGAGCCCCCTCTTTCCTGCCCGGAGCGCTGCCCTGCATCCTGTTCCCCTTGCAATGCTGAGTGCTGATGGTCCCGGCGCCAATTCAAAATGGCTGCTGAGAGTTGACGTGGCCTCGCGAGACTTCAAATCTGAAATTACTGCCAGGAGGGCGTGCTGGCTTGGCGGTAGTCTCATTTGGGCACGCGCTGCACGCATGTAGAGCCTACCTCGGTTTAGTAAAAGGGCCCCACTGTAGCATAGTATACGGCGGTAGATAAAAGACTCCCCCCAGTCCATCCAGTCACATTGATTGAACCAAGAATCCAATAATATTATTAACAACATTTTACTTGCTATGTTTCACTTTAGGATGTTTTCCCCTCCCCCGGAGATACACAGCAACCGCACTCGTAGTATACAACAGAATCCAATTAAAGCAAAACTTAAATGACATCATAACTGGAGTGAGCTTTAATGGCAGCTTCAGAATTTGAAACAAAGCAGAACCAAGAAGTGAACTTAAATTTCACTATTGATGGAGAATGTTTTTTCTTTAGACCAGTCAATTAAAATCTTGGGTATTGTGTTAGATAACAAATTATCTATGGAATATAAGATTAATTCACTTGTCAAGAGCTCTTTTTATATTACGAGAAAGTTAAGAGGTATCTGTAAATACTTGTCCGAAGATTTATTTAGACTGCTGGTTCGGTCATTGATTTTAAGCAAATTAGATTATTGTAAGGTTGTTTATCTGGGCCTACAAATATATCTGCTGAGAAAGTTGCAAACTAGTCAAAATGTGGCTGTCCTCTTAATGTACTTTCTCAAGAAATCAGACAGAATGACATCTTGCTTCATCAAGCTTCATTGGCTTACTGTAGAAGCAAGGATCATTTTTAAATTAGGTTGTCTGTTGTGGAAGATTGTATATGGAAGGGTTCCACGGTATTTGATTTCTCTTGAAAGTTATTCATCTGTAGGACAATTTTATAATACTCAAAGTTCATTTTCATTTTTCTTTCCAAGTCCCCGGGGGTAGTATCTTGAGGGAATGTTTTATATGCTTATTTGCGTTTCAGGCTGCTAAGTTATGGAAGTTTCTTCCATCTAATTTACGATTTCGCCCTACTTATGATATGTTCAAAAAAAGACTTAAAGACATTACTGTTTAGAACATAAGAATGTAAGAGTAGCCATACTGGGTCAGACCAAGGGTCCATCTAGCCCAGTATCCAGTTTTCCAAACAGTGGTAAGTCAGGTCACAAGTACCTGGCAGAAACCCAAATTGTGGCAACATTCCATTCAGAATCTCAAAGAGTAACAAGATTCCATTTTATGGACAAACGCGCAGATCTTGAATGCGATACGTTCTTTAAGTGGGAGCCAGTGTAGTTTCTTTCTTAGGGGTTTCGCACTTTCATATTGTGTTTTACCAAAAATGAGTCTGGCAGCGGTGTTTTGGGCTGTTTGAAGTTTCTTGATGGTTTGTTCTTTACAGCAAGCGTAAAGTGTATTGCAATAGTCCAGGTGACTTAGAACCATTGACTGAACCAAGTTCCGAAAAATGGCTCTTGGAAAGAAAGGTTTTACTCTTTTGAGTTTCCATATGGAGTGAAACATTTTCTTAGTTGTATTCTTCACGTGATTTTCAAGTGTAAGATTTCTGTCGATGGTGACTCCCAGAATTTTCAAATTGTTTGCGACAGGGAGGGAGAGGTTTAGGGTGGTTATGGTGGTGAAGTTGTTTGTATTATGTTGTGAAGTGAGTATAAGACATTGTGTTTTTTCCGCGTTAAGTTTTAGCTGAAATGCGTCCGCCCAGGAATGCATGATTTGGAAGCTTTGGTTGATTTAGTTGGTGATTTCTTTCAGGTCATATTTGAAAGGGATGTAAATTGTGACATCGTCTGCATATACAGTATGTATGGGTTGAGATTGTGGTTGTCTAATAGTTTGGCTAGTTAAGTTTTAGCTGAAATGTGTCCACCCAGGAATGCATGATTTGGAAGCTTTGGTTGATTTCGTTGGTGATTTCTTTCAGGTCATATTTGAAAGGGATGTAAATTGTGACATCGTCTGCATATATGTATGGGTTGAGATTGTGGCTGTCTAATAGCTTGGCTAGGGGTATCATCATTAGGTTGAAGAGGGTTGGTGAAAGGGGAGATCCTTGGGGAACTCCGCATTCAGGTGGCCATGGGTTTGATATCTCCGCGTTAGTTGTTACTTGGTATGATCTTGTTGTCAAGAATCCTTTAAACCAGTTAAGAACGTTACCTCCAACTCCAAAGTAATCCAGGATGTGTAATAATATTCCATGGTTGACCATGTCAAAGGAGCTGGACATGTCAAATTGTAGAAGAAGTATGTTATTTCCGGTTGCTATGATCTGTTTGAATTTATTCATTAGAGTTACTAGTACTGTTTCTGTGCTGTGGTTGAATCGAAATCCTGATTGAGATTCCTGCAAAATTGAATATTTATTTAGATGGTTAGTAAGTTGTTTCGTCACTGCTCCTTCCATAAGTTTAGTTATCAGCGGGATAGATGCTACTGGGCGATAGTTGGTTAGGTCATTTGCACTTTTCTTTGCGTCTTTAGGTAGAGGAGTAAGTAGTATATTTCCTTTGTCCTTTAGGAAGAGACCACTCTGAAGCATGATCTTACAAGACAACTAGGACAAATGTCTAGTTTGCATTGTGATTTGGCATATCTTTTGAGTGATTGAGAGATGTTTTCGATCAATAGTGAGTCAAAATTGGTCCATAATCGGTCTGCTGGATATTCTCCATGTATTGGGTCTAGGCACTCAAGGAGGTTGACGTAATCAATCGAGTTGCTGGGTATCATAGTTTGTAGCTTAATAATTTTCTCTTTGAAGTACTTCGCAAGGTTGTTTGCTGATGGGGCATCTATGTTGTTAGAAGTGACCGGTGTGGTATTTAGTAGCTTATTTACGAGTTGGAAGAGTTTATGTGTATCCTGGTAGCCTGGTCCGATTTTACTTTCGTAATATAATCTTTTGGGTTTTCTGATGGTATATTTGTATTTTCTTTGTAGTTGCTTCCATTCGTTGAGTGCAGAGTCGTCTTTTTTCTTAGTCCCTGCTCGTTCTAATTTTCTGACTTGTGTTTTTAATTCTTTCAGTTCTTCATTAAACCAAAGGCATTGAGTTTCTTCTATGTGAGGTTCTGGTTTGGAGTGGAGCTATGTTATCTAATATGATTCTGCATCTGTTGTCCCAGTTATGGAGAAATTGGGGTGAGTCAGTTGGTGTTGTCCATTCGTTGTCGTAAAGTTGTTGCCAGAATATTAGTGGGTCTATTTTGCCTCTCGTGGTGTAGGTTGATTGTTCTTGTTTGTGTTGTGAATGTTTTGTTCACCAGTGAAGGGAGAGGTTCACTTTGTAGTGATCGGACCATGGTATGGCTGTCCATTTTGTATTTTTTAGTGTGAGGTTTAATTCATGTGAGAATTTGTATATAATTAAGTCTAGTGTGTGTCCTTTGTTGTGGGTGGGTTGCATGTTTGGCCATTGAAGCTCCCATAGTTGAAGGAAGTCTTTGCATTCGCTCACATTTGTTAAGTTAGAATCCTCAAGATGGAGGTTGATATCGCCTGTTATAAGGAGGTTTTGGGTGGATACATGTGTTAGATATGAAGTCCATGAATTGTATTTGGCATTCTTGCCAGTTGCCTGGTGGTCTGTAGAACAGGATAAGGTTTAGGTGGTCCTGTAAAGTTGGGTGATCGATTCTGACTGAGGCGATTTCAAGTTGGGGAAGTATGGATTCGGCTGTTGTAGTGACGGTGAATTGGGATATGTAGATTATTGCTATGCCTCCTCCTCTTTTTCCGCTCCTTGTCCAATGGGTGATTTTGTACCCTGGAGGACATAGTTCTAGAATTATGGGGTCTTTGAGGTCATGGATCCAGGTTTCACTTATAAATAAGAAATCGAGGTTGTCTGCTGTGATCCAGTCGGTTGTTGTCGTAGTTTTGTTAACTGCAGATCTAGCATTTATGTAATCCAGTTGTATTAGTCGGTAGGGTTCGATAAGGGTCGGGGATGTGATGATTTTTATTAGTTGTCTGTCTTCATGGTCTTTGAATTTGTTGTGTTCCTTCTTTCCTTTTTGTTGGTTGCTTCCGTAGGTGGTAGGTAGTCCATTCCATTTTTTAGTCTTTTGGTTAGGTGTATTGTGTTTGAGTTGCGTGTATGATTTGTGTATTGTGGGTAGAGTGTTGTCTGCGAGGGGGGTTGTTAGTGCGTGGTAAATGAGGTACAGACAATAGATAATTAGGAGTATTTTGTTAGTGTTCATGTTTACGTTGGTGTTAAGTGTTCAGTCGTGCAGTACAGTATGTTACAGGATGGTCGTGTGAGGTTGTTATTATCAGTCTCAGCAAGCTACAGATCTAGATTCAGTATTAAAGATTACAGGTTATAGGTTACAAATTGCAGATCTAGATTCAATAAACGCATTTAAATGCAGAGTCAGTGGTGGGAGGCGGGGCTGGTGGTTGGGAGGCGGGGATAGTGCTGGGCAGACTTATACGGTCTGTGCCGAGACTGGTGGTTGGGAGGCGGGGATAATGCTGGGCAGACTTATACGGTCTGTAGAGTTGGTGGTGGGAGGTGGGGCTGGTGGTTGGGAGGCGGGGATAGTGCTGGGCAGACTTATACAGTCTGTGCCGAGACTGGTGGTTGGGAGGCGGGGATAGTGCTGGGCAGACTTATACGGTCTGTGCCCTGAAGAGGACAGGTACAAATCAAGGTAGGGTATACACAAAAAGTAGCACATGGGAGTTTATCTTGTTGGGCAGACTGGATGGACCGTGCAGGTCTTTTTCTGCCGTCATCTACTATGTTACTATGTTACTATATAGAGGTTTGGATTCATCAAACAAATCAATGTTACAATGATTCAGTGATTCAACTCTGCATTAATTGCATAGAACACTAGTTAGAATATTTAGAGGTTTGGATTCGAGATACAGTTCTATGCTACAATGGTTCAATGATTCAACCCTATACGATTTGCATAGAACATTGAGCTATAAAGTTCTATCAGGAGGTCATTCTGCCTGCAGCAGGACAAAGAATTAATTAATTTGTGCACTTATTTTTACTCTATACAACTTGCACAGAACTTTCCTCCCTTGCACATAATTCAGCCCTGATTGAACCCTATATAATTTGTACAGAACATTGAACTACAACATTACTCAATAAGGGTGGAGGAGTGGCCTAGTGGTTAGGGTGGTGGACTTTAGTCCTGAGGAACTGAGTTCAATTCCTGGCACAGGCAGCTCCTTGTGACTCTGGGGAAGGTACTTAACCCTCCATTGCTCCCTGTAAGCCACATCAAGCCTGCCATGAGTGGGAAAGCGCAGGGTACAAATGTAACAAAAATAAAATAGATACTATTGGAGATTCTACATGGAATGTTGCAACTATTGGAGATTCTACAGGGAATGTTGCTACTATCTGAGGTTCTGTTGCTACTATTTGAGATTCTACATGGAATGTTGCTATTCCACTAGCAACATTCCATGTAGAAGGCTGTGCAGGCTTCTGTTTCTGTGAGTCTGACGTCCTGCGCGGCCACATTGGTGATCTGCAAGGGCCGACCTCTACATGGAATGTTGCTAGTGGAATAGCAACATTCCATGTAAAATCTCAAATAGTAGCAATAGTGGAGGAGTGGCCTAGTGGTTAGGGTGGTGGACTTTGTTCCTGAGGAACTGAGGAACTGAGTTTGATTCCCACTTCAGGCACAGGCAGCTCCTTGTGACTCTGGGCAAGTCACTTAACCCTCCATTGCCCCAGGTAAGCCAAATTGAGCCTGCCATGAGTGGGAAAGCGCAGGGTACAAATGTAACAAAAATAAAATAGATACTATTGGAGATTCTACATGGAATGTTGCAACTATTGGAGATTCTACAGGGAATGTTGCTACTATTTGAGGTTCTGTTGCTACTATTTGAGATTCTACATGGAATGTTGCTATTCCACTAGCAACATTCCATGTAGAAGGCTGTGCAGGCTTCTGTTTCTGTGAGTCTGACGTCCTGCGCGGCCACATTGGTGATCTGCAAGGGCCGACCTCTACATGGAATGTTGCTAGTGGAATAGCAACATTCCATGTAAAATCTCCAATAGTTGCAACAGTGGAGGAGTGGCCTAGTGGTTAGGGTGGTGGACTTTGTTCCTGAGGAACTGAGTTCAATTCCCACTTCAGGCACAGGCAGCTCCTTGTGACTCTGGGCAAGTCACTTAACCCTCCATTGCCCCATGTAAGCCGCATTGAGCCTGCCAAGAGTGGGAAAGCGCAGGGTACAAATGTAACAAAAAAAAAAAAGAGGCCATTTGTCATACAGTAGAACAAAGAGCTGACTTGTGCACTTATTTCTGCCCTACAAGCTCACGTTTTGTTTGTCCTTAGCTCATTCGACTCGCTAGTCTATAAGCAGGGTGAATATATTCAGGTACTTATTTTGTACCAGGGGCAAAGGAGGGTTAAGTGACTTGCCCAGAGTCACAAGGAGCTGCAGTGGGAATCGAACCCAGTTCCCCAGAATCAGAGTCCACTGCACTAACCACTAGGCCACTCCTCCACTCATTCCACCAATAAGAGCCAACCTCATCAGTGATGTCACAATGGCTTGATTGCCTGATACTTGGCTCACTTCTGATATTGTGATGTCATAAGGGAAAGGGAGAAAGGGAAATGGGACTTTATATACCGCCTATCTGAGGTTTTTGCAACTACATTCACGGCAGTTTACATATATTCAGGTACTTATTTTGTACCAGGGGCAAGGGAGGGTTAAGTGACTTGCCCAGAGTCACAAGGAGCTGCAGTGGGAATCGAACTCAGTTCCCCAGGATCAAAGTCCACTGCACTAACCACTAGGCTACTCCTCCACTAGCAACATGCCATGTACAAACCTGCCCTTGCAGATCAGCAACGCGGCCGCGCAGGCCGCATTGCTGATCTGCAAGGGTAGATTTCTACATGGAATGTTGCTAGTGGAATAGCAACATTAACATTCCATGTAGAATCTCAAATAGTAGCAACAGAACAGTAGCAACATTCCATGTAGAACCTTAAATAGGGAAAGGAAAATGGGACTTGATATACCACCTCTCTGAGGTTTTTGCAACTACATTGGTACTTATTTTGTACCTGGGGCAATAGAGGGTTAAGTAACTTGCCCAAAGTCACAAGGAGCTTCAGTGGGAATTGAACCCAGTTCCCCAGGATCAAAGTTTACTGCTCTAACCACTAGGCTACTCCTCCACTAGGAAGAGTTGTCTAGTGGAGGAGTACTGTTTGAGAGCTCTAACCACTATGGTTAGAGCACCGGTCTTGCACTCCAGAGGTGGCCGGTTCAAATCCCACTGCTGCTCCTTGTGATCTTGGGCAAGTCACTTAACCCTCCATTGCCTCAGGTACAAACTTAGATTGTGAGCCCTCCTGGGACAGAGAAATATCCACAGTACCTGAATGTAACTCACCTTAAGCTACTAATGAAAAAGGTGGGAGCAAAATCCTAATAAATAAGATATGGAATGTTGCTATTATTGAAGATTCTACATGGAATGTTGTCACTTTTTGAGATTCTGGAATGTTGCTACTAGTTGAGATTCTGTTGCTACTTTTTGAGATTCTACATGGAATGTTGCTATAGTGGAGGAGTGGCTTAGTGGTTAGAGCACCAGTCTTGTAATCCAGAGGTGATCAGTTCAAATCCCACTGCTGCTCCTTGTGATTTTGGGAAGTCACTTAACCCTCCATTGCCTAAGGTACAAACTTAGATTGTGAGCCCTCCTGGGACAGAGAAATATCCAGTGTACCTGAATGTAACTCACCTTCAACTACTACTGAAAAAGGTGTGAGCAAAATCCAAATAAATTATTTGAGATTCTATATGGAATGTTGATATTATCTGAGATTCTACATGGAATGTTGCTACTATTTGAAATTCTGTTGCTACTATTTGAGATTCTACACAAAATGTTGCTAGTGGAGGAGTGGCCTAGTGGTTAGAGCACCAGTCTTGCAATCCAGAGGTGGCCAGTTTAAATCCCACTGCTGATCCTTGTGATCTTGGGCAAGTCACTTAACCCTCCATTGCCTCAGGTACAAACTTAGATTGTGAGCCCTCCTGGGACAGAGCAATATCCAGAGTACCTGAATATTAACTCATGTTGAGCTACTACTGAAAAAAGTGTGAGCAAAATCTAAATAAATATTTTACTCATATTATGGAGTTAAACAAAGACCAAGAGTTATCTTTCCGTTTTTAACATGTTCTTGTGTCAGTTCAAAAGACAAGAGGAACACTCATACTTTATTAGGGACACTATAAGGTGAACAGGCCATTATTCCTGACTCCGACAATGAAGACAATGACAGGCTGCACATTCCTCTGGAAAGATTTATACTCTAAGGTCATTCTCCAAGTGCAGTTCAGGTCAGGTGAACTATGTGATTCAGTGCCTGCTGTGCTCTGGCAAGACCATAGTTACATAGATCAGAATACAGCAAAGTGCCCAAAGTAAAAAGTAAAAGGGATGGGGATGGGTACTGAGCCCGTGGAGACAAGGACAAACTTTGTCCCCATGTCATTTTCTACTTTGAAGCAGTGGCGTAGCCACAGGTGGGCCTGGGTGGGCCACGGCCCACCAACTTAGGGCTCAGGCCCACCCAACAGTTGCACACATTTGGTGGTAGCTGGTGGGGATCCCAAGCTCAGCCAGCTGAAGACTTCCTCTTGATGGTAACGAAAACAGTACTCTCCATGATACTGGCACCTGCTCGTGCTCTGTTTTCTGCACATGCCTGCTGCAGACTGAAAAGGTGGAAAGAAGCGTTTTCCCACCTGCTGAAATATTTTTTTTCGGGGGTGGGGGGGGGGGGGAGAACACTTGGTGCCCACCCACTTCTTGCCTAGGCCCACCCAAAATCTGTAGTCTGGCTACGCCCCTGCTTTGAAGCCCATTAATGAACTGGACTGTTAGTTATGCTTGAGTGATGCAGACAACGATATTTTGATTTTTTTTTGGAAAACAAGCAAACATGCTGGCCACAGCTAGCAAAATTTGCATGATGGATCCAGTACATCCTGCTACCAGCAAATCTTCCCTCTATTGCAGGAGGGACTGTGGAAGACAGAAGAGAGCTAGACTGAATGTCGAGATCGTTGATGACTTATTATTAAAACATCATAACTGTGCTTCATAGGTGTATTTCTCCCCTCTAGGGCATACAGAACGGCCTGTATTTTGTGCCCTGGATATTTTAACAGGATGGATTAGGATTCCTTGGGGTAGTAGAAGTCAGCTATTGTTGGAGTTGGAAAGGTAGAGGGTGGGAGGGGGGAGGGGTTATTATAGTTGCTCATTGTTGTTATTGTTTTTCGTTTGTGATTTATAAACAGTTGCACTCCTTTTTATACTTTAATAAAGATGTAAATATAAAATCATAAGTGTTCGAGGCTTCTGCAGATGAGGACAGAGTTCACAAGGATGGGGTGGGGATGGAGACAGAACCCATAGGGATGGGACGGGGACAAACTTTGTCCCCATGTCATTCTCTACCTAGTACACATGGGTACCTACTACTTACTACTACTTAACATTTCTAAAGCACTACAAGGGTTACGCAGCGCTGTACAATTTAAACATAGAGGGACGGTCCCTGCTCAAAGAGCTTACAATCTAAGAGACAAGTGAACGGTCAGTCCGATAGGGGCGGTCAAATTGGGGCAGTCTGGATTTCCTGAAAGGTGAGAGTTAGGTGCCGAAAGCAGCATTGAAGAGGTGGGCTTTAAGCAAAGACTTGAATATGGGCAGGGAGGTGGCTTAGCATAAGGGCTCAGGAAGGTTGTTCCAAGCATAGGGTGAGGCGAGGCAGAATGAGCGGAGCCTGGAGTTGGCGGTGGTGGAGAAGGGTACTGAGAGGAGGGATTTGTCCTGTGAGCAGAGGTTATGGGCGGGAGCGTAAGGGGAGATGAGGGTAGAAAGGTAGTGAGGGGCAGCAGACTGAGTGCATTTGTAGGTAAGAAGGAGAAGCTTGAACTGAGTGTGGTATCTGATCGGAAGCCAGTGAAGTGACCTGAGGAGTATATCGGTTCTGGCGGAATATAAGACATGCAGCAGAGTTCTGAACAGATTGAAGGGGGGATAGATAGATGGCTAAGTGGGAGGCCGGTGAGGAGTAAGTTGCAGTAGTCAAGGTGAGAGGTAATGAGAGCGTGGACGAGAGTTCGGGTGGTGTGTTCAGAGAGGAAAGAGCGAATTTTGCTGATGTTAAAGAGGAAGAAGCGGCAGGTCTTGGAGGAGTGGCCTAGTGGTTAGGGTGGTGGACTTTGGTCCTGGGGAACTGAGAAACTGAGTTTGATTCCCGGCACAGGCAGCTCCTTGTGACTCTGGGCAAGTCACTTAACCCTCCATTGCCCCATGTAAGCCGCATTGAGCCTGTCATGAGTGGGAAAGCGCGGGGTACAAATGTAACAAAAAAAAAAAATCTGCTGGATATGCGCAAAGAAGGAGAGGGAGGAGTCAAAGATGACTCCGAAGTTGCGGGCAGATGAGATGGGGAGGATGCCAATTAATGCTACCTTTCATCCACTTAAATGATGCATGTCTACAGACCAGTTTATAGAATTGACCCAATACAGAGTTTCCACTCACAGTGAAACCAAGTTTATTCCATTCTTAATACACCACCCTGGAAAGTACCATCCGAACGGTTCGTAATACAATAAAATCAGAAGAAGTGAAAGAAACTATACCTGTTGATAGGAAAGGGACAGCTGGAGCAAAAGAGGGGAGAGGGGACAGAGATACAACAGGCAGGTAGCTGATGGCAACTACCAGGGCTGCTGAGAGGGGGGGGCGGGGGGGGGGGACAAAATTCCCCGGGCCCGGGCCTCCAAGGGGGTCCTGGCGCCGCAGTCCCCAATCTCACCTGCCCGCCCCTGTCAACAGCCCCTCTCCATCCACCACCAGGCCGCCTGCATTCAAATCGATTCGTCAGCGCCTCACCTCCATGTGAAAGCGCAGCAGCAGATCACCTCCCTTCGGGCCTTCCCTTCTTTTGTCCAGCCCTTGTCTGATGTAACTTCCTGTTTCCGCGAGGGCGGGACACAGGGAGGGAAGGACCGAAAGGAGGCGATCTGCCACTGCGCTTTCACACAGAGGTGAGGCGCTGCCGAATCGATTTGAATACAGGGGACCCGGTGGCGGATGGAGGAGGGCTGTTGACTGGGCTGGGGGTGGACGGATGGAGGCTAGAGACAAAGGAGAAGTAACCCGTACAGAGTGGCAGGTACAACTCTGGCTGCCTTTCTGGCCAGACTGTGCTGGCCTTTATCTGACATCATTTACTATGTTACAAATGGTGCAAATCAGGTTGGGTGTTTAACTTATTTATTTGGATTTTGCTCACACTTTTCAGTAGTAGCTCAAGGTGAGTTAACATTCAGGTACTCTGGATATGGCTCTGTCCCAGGAGGGCTCACAATCTAAGTTTGTACCTGAGGCAATGGAGGATTAAGTGACTTGCCCAAGATCACAAGGAACAGCAGTGGGATTTGAACCGGCCACCTCTGGGATTGCAAGACTGGTGCTCTAACCACTAGGCCACTAGCAACATTCAGTCTAGAATCTCAGATAGTAGCAACATTCCAGAATCTCAAAACATGGCAACATTCTATATAGAATCTTCAATAGCAGCAACATTCCATCTATTTAGATTTTGCTTACACCTTTTTCAGTAGTAGCTCAAGGTGAGTTACATTCAGATACTCTGGATATTTCTCTGTCCCAGGAGGGCTCACAATCTAAGTTTGTACCTGAGGCAATGGAGGGTTAAGTGACTTGCCCAAGATCACAAGGAGCAGCAGTGGGATTTGAACCAGCCACCTCTAGATTGCAAGACCGGTGCTCTAACCACTAGGCCACTCCTCCATTCCTTGAACTTGAACACTGACATTCTAAATACTTCAGTTGCAGAAATGGGTTTTCTCTATTATCCACTGGTCTTCAGATCTGATCCTGATGTCTGTAATTCCTCTGAATAGATTAATGTGTGTTTTTATCTTATATCCCAATGACTTTTTTGTGTGATTATTTTGTGTGACACTTCTAGAAGCTTTCATACTGTAATCGATATTTTTCGTTCGTTCATCAAGAAGGGCTGTGGTAGGTTTGTGGGGAGGAGGGCTTCCAATGCTCCGACTGAAAATTCTGTGGTAGGTATTAAGGGAACAGATCGGTGATTTTAACTGATTTATTAGTCATATAGTTCTACCTGTTGTATAGTTATATGTAACTTACATTATGTATTATACTGACTCCCTACGACCTGTTCTAGCATAGAACGGAATTATAGAAAGCACATCCAACTCAGAATATAGACATCCATTTCTAACGTGTTGTAGAACAGGACCTGCTGATATACAGCCTTTTCTAAAATGCAGAGAATTGGACGTCCAATTACTGGCTATATTCAGCATAAATATTGATTTTACAAACTGAAATACTACTACTTAACATTTTCTAGAGCGCTACTAGAGTTACGCAGCGCTGTACAAAATAAACAAAGAAGGACGGTCCCTGCTCAAAGGAGCTTACAATCTAAAGAACGAAATGTCAAGTTGGGCAGTCTAGATTTCCTGGGTAGAGGTGTAGAAGTTAGGTGCCAAAGGCGACGTTGAAGAGGTGGGCTTTCAGCAGAGATTTGAAGATGGGCAGGGAGGGGGGAGTTTGTTCCACGCGTGGGGTGAGGCGAGGCAGAAAGGGCGGAGCCTGGAGTTGGCGGTGGTGGAGAAGGGTACTGAAAGGAGGGATTTGTCTTGAGAGCGGAGGTTACGGGTAGGAACGTAAGGGGAGAAGAGGGTTGAGAGGTAAGGAGGGGCTGCAGATCGAGTACATTTGTAGGTTAGTAGCAGAAGCTTGAATTGAATGCGGTACCTGATCGGAAGCCAATGAAGTGACTTGAGGAGAGGGGTGATATGAGTGTATCGGTTCAGGCGGAAGATAAGACGTGCAGCAGAGTTCTGAACGGACTGAAGGGGGGATAGGTGGCTAAGTGGGAGACCAGTGAGGAGTAGGTTGCAGTAGTCAAGGCGAGAGGTAACGAGAGAGTGGATGAGAGTTCGGGTGGTGTGCTCAGAGAGGAAAGGGCGGATTTTGCTAATGTTATAGAGGAAGAAGCGACAGGTCTTGGCTGTCTGCTGGATATGGGCAGAGAAGGAGAGAGAGGAGTCGAAGATGACACCGAGGTTGCGGGCAGATGAGACGGGGAGGATGAGGGTGTTATGAAATATCCAAACTATGAATGGGGCAAAAGAAGGGACAGAGACATCTTTGTGGCAGCAAAGGATTGTCCATGTTATAAAATATATTTATTTATTTGTTGCATTTGTATCCCACATTTTCCCACCTATTTGCAGGCTCAATGTGGCTTACATAATACCGTGATGGCGATATAATGTTCTCACCCGATTTCACTTGTTCATGATAGCTGCGCCATCAGACAGTGAATTTAATAGCATCCCAAATTTGCTTTTGGTACTGAACACCCAACTCCTCAGAGGTCCAATCAATTTTTTTATATATTTGTTAACTTAATCTTTTCTTTATGACCTTCATAACTTGTGTAATGAATTTCTTCAGCTAAATATATAATACTAGTAAAAAAGGCCCGTTTCTGACACAAATGAAACGGGCGCTAGCAAGGTTTTCCTCGGCTCCCCTGCAGCCACCCATGTCCAGCGACCCTCCTCTCCCCCTGCAGCCACCTATGTCCAGCGACCCTCCTCTCCCCCTTTGCCCACGGCAGCCACCCAAGTCCAGCGAACCTCCTCTCTCCCCTGCCCCCCTCCTGCCACCCATGTCCAGCGACCCTCCTCTCTCCCCTGCCCCCCTCCTGCCACCCATGTCCAGCGACCCCCTGCCCCCCCTGCAGCCACCCATGTCCAGCAACCCTCCTCTCTCCCCTGCCCCCCCTCCAGCCACCCATGTCCAGCGACCCTCCTCTCTCCCCTGCCCATCCTCCAGCCACTCATGTCCAGCGACCCTCCTCTGGACATAGATCAGCTGTGAGGCATGTTCCCCCCCCCCCCCCCGGGTTCTGAAGTTGACATCATAATGGCTACGGTGATGTCAGCCTGATCTACGGAGCCTAGCAGACCAACTCGGAATGAGCCACAGTCCCAGGCAGCAAGTCAGAACGTTGGAGGTGAGAATTATTATATAGTAAGAGCACTTAGGGGCTCTTTTACTAAGCCACGTAAGCATCTATGTGCGCCTAACGCGTGCCAAAATGGAGTTATCGCACAGCTACTGTGTGACTCTTGCGGTAATTTTATTTTTGGTGTGTGTGTCCTAAAAATAATTTTTATTTTCAGTCGCGGGTATCGGGCGTGTGCCAAGTGGCATTTGGCGCGCCTAGGTCATTACCGCCCGGTTACCGCTTTTAATATACCGAAAAAAGTTTACCGCTAGGTCAATGGCTGACGGTAAGATCTCAGACCCAAAATGGACGCGCACCAATTTTGATTTCGCTGCATGTCCATTTTCAGCAAAAATTTAAAAAAAGGCCTTTTTTACAGGCGCACTGAAAAATGGATCAGCGCATGCCCAAAACCCGCGCCTACACTACCACAAATCATTTTTCAGCGTGCCTTTGTTACTATGTTACTATGTATCTATCAATAGATGCCTTCACTTCCCAGGTACGTTATTAATTCAAGGAGCATGGACGGGGAAGACTGCCGTATATTTAGTGCTGATTGCGAGATAAGGGCAGATTGGAAGGCATTTCATTGTTTACATTGATTGCTGTTGCTGTCAGTGATTTCACCATTTCAGAACTTAGGCACTGTTTGTCCCACTGTCTGCTTTTTGTGTGCTCCTGCACTATGGCACACTGGGGTGGGTAAATGACAGAGGATTCAGCCGCAACTGTTTAAAGGTTAGTACAGTTGTTATTTCTCTGTTCACAACAACAGAAAACAGCTTTCAGACAGGACTTAAGCAAGTCAGTAGCACAGCTCATCCTCGGCAGTGATTTCGAAAGGCTATATAAACAGCTCAGTCAAATAAACACTGGATTTTACCTCTTTTGAGATCGGTACCCCAGAGAGAAAACAGCATTTCTCAACCTGTGTCGACTACAGAGGCTTGTGTGGGGCTGCACTCAAGGAACAAACCACTAGTCTTGCTTGAGTTTATGGAAAACTATCACTATTATAGAGTCTTGTAGAATTACTTTATTCTTCACGTGGGTGTGGCTGTGCTTGTGTGAGTGCATGGATGCTATATATGTATGTATGTTTTGTGTTTTAATGGGGGGGGGGGGGTTGGGTGTTATGTGTGTGTATTTGTGTGTGCTGAGTGTCTGGCGACAAAGAAAGAGAATTCACACAGAATATTTGTTAAAAGTTAGCGACTGCTCTCATCCCACTTATGTGCTCCGAATCAATCCGTGCAGGCTTGATTGGTCCATGGCTCACGCTGACCAGTCAAGAAGATTTTATGGCTTTGCATCTCTCTCAGCTATGCAAAACCTTCTACTATTTTATAGATTTACTAGATAAAACCCCCTTCAAAAATGATGGGATTTTATAGTTTCACATTTTGCAGTAGCCGGCATGAGTGGATTTAGTGATAGGTATAGGGAGGGTTAATTTATAACAATGTGCCTCGGAGCATTTTATAACGGTAACGTGTGTATATGCCTGTGAAGAAGCGGATGGTATGGCAATGAGCGCTTCCTGACTGAGGGCGCAGTTTAACTGTCTGAAAGCAGGAGGCGCTAAACTGCCAAAACATGTTCAGAGTCAGAAGGTTGGGACTCAGAGGGAAGGAAGTTTAAATGTCCTGAGGCCCTGATGCTCAGAAGCAACTGTGGGCACTAGAAACCATTAATGCCAGACTAGCACCTGCATTCGCTACTGCAAAATGTTTAGAGCCAGCGAGCTCGTGAAATAATGAGTTTGCTGGCTCTGAACGCAATGAGCATGCAAATGCAGGCTAAAACATGGTTATTAGAATTCCTCCCCTAATGCTCAGTGGACAGCTCAACAAACAAGGGCACTGCTAGGAGCAGCAAAGCCTACGCTAGATCAGAGCTGGCCTTAGGGTTTGCCAGGGCATTTGGGGAGGCAAAAAAACATAGAAACTTTTTTTCGGTATATTAAAAGCAGGAAGCCGGCGAAAGAATCGGTTGGGCCGCTGGATGACCGAGGGGTAAAAGGGGCGATCAAGGAAGATAAAGACGTAGCAGAGAGATTGAATGAATTCTTTGCTTCGGTCTTCACCGAGGAAGATTTGGGTGGGATACTGGTGTCGGAAATGGTATTTCAAGTGGACGAGTTGGAGCGGAGAAACTTACTGACTTTATGGTAAACCTGGAGGAAGTAATGGGGCAGCTCAGCAAACTGAAGAGTAGCAAATCTTCTGGACCAGATGGTATTCACCCTAGAGTACTGATAGAACTGAAAAATGAGCTTGCGGAGCTACTGTTAGTGATATGTAATTTATCCTTAAAATCGAGCGTGGTACCGGAAGATTGGAGGGTGGCTAATGTAACACCGATTGTTAATTTTTATTTTCAAATTTTAATAATTACAGTATTCAATAAATCTTGAATAAAATACACAACATATACAACATCTTCATCATAGGAAACAATTGTAGAAAAGAAATTTAAAAAAAGACCTCTTATCGACCACAATTTAGGAAATTGATCCAAGAAAAAGAAATTAAATTATAAGCTAATACAACAAAGCCTGTACTCAAATTGTAAAACCAAAGACTGCGTCACGCTCAGTTGACTTAATCCAAGCTGCTATACAGTGTTACATTCAGGATTAAATTTTCACAATTACACTCTCTTTGCTTAATAAAAAATCCTCTAACTGCTTAGGTTCAAAAATTGGTATTTTTGATACAGTATCCTACAAACACAAAGAAATTTCAACTGAAAATTTGCTCCCAAAGCTACTACCCTAGGACGCTGTAAAAGAAATGATTTTCTTCTTTTTTGAGTTTCCCTGGATAAATCCGGGAAAACCCTTACTTTTGAACCTAAAAATAAAGAATTCAAATGTTTCAAGGACAGTCTGAGTACAGCATCTCTATCTAATTCTAGTGCAAATGTCACCAACAAAGTAGTTCTTTGTGTGACAACCTCCAGAGATGATTCCAGGAACTCAGTCAAATTCATTACATCTTGAGGGTTTAAATTATCTGGGTTTTCCCCAGTAATTTGCAGATAGTATGCCCTTGTAATAGGTGGACTTGTAATAGAGAGACTTGTATGAGGAGAGACTTGATGACCTGAACATGTATACTCTGGAAGAAAGGAGAAACAGGGGTGATATGATACAGACATTCAAATATTTGAAAAGTATTAATCCGCAAACGAACCTTTTCCGGAGATGTGAAGGAGGTAGAATGAGAGGACATGAAATGAGATTGAAGGGAATGTCAGGAAGTATTTTTTCACGGAGAGAGTAGTGGATGCTTGGAATGCCCTCCCGTAGGAGGTGGTGGAAATGAAAACGGTAACAGAATTCAAGCATGCGTGGGATAAACATAAAGGAATCCTGTTCAGAAGGAATGGATCCTAAGGAGCTTAGCCGAGATTGGGTGGCAGAGCCAGTGGCGGGACGCGGGGATAGTGCTGGGCAGACTTATACGGTCAGTGCCAAAGCCGGTGGTGGGAGGCGGGGCTGGTGGTTGGGAGGTGGGGATAGTGCTGGGCAGACTTACATGGTCTGTGCCCTGAAAAGGACAGGTACAAATCAAGGTAAGGTATGCACAAAAAGTAGCACATATGAGTTTATCTTGTTGGGCAGACTGGATGGACCATACAGGTCTTTTTCTGCCGTCATCTACTATGTTACTATAATATGTTACTATGTGGTAAAGAATTTTCAGGCAGTCCCAGGATTTCTACTAAATATTTCTTAACCATTTGTACTGGTGACACAAGTGGAGATTTAGGAAAGTTAATAATTCTTAGGTTAAGTCTCTTTGATTGATTCTCCAAATATTCCAGGCGTTTAGAGGCAAAATTCCTTTTTGTAATCAAAGACTGCTCCACAATTTCCATTTTTTCAAGTTTACCTGAGAGGGTTTTTACCTCTTCTGCTTGGAAGTCATTAATTTGTAATTGTTTCAATGTAGACCCAGCCAAAACCTTGATAATTTCAGAATTCTTTACTATCATAGTTTGTAAAGCAGAGAGAGTTGTGGAATTTAATTCCCAAAGTGACTCTAATGTCACTACAGCAGGTCTTTCAAACTTCCCCTCAAAAACCAGTGGGGGTGCTTTAACAACTTGTTCCAGGATTCTCACAGTCACAGCAGGAGTAGAGCTTTCCTCTGGAATATTCAAGCTTAAAGCATTTGTTCCAGCTTCCAGCAAGTTCCCTCCCTGAATGTTCCTTTCACCTGACAGGGTTGAAGCAACAGGACTCGCCACAAAGCTCTCTCCCCCTGGCTGGGGTGGCGCTGCATGTAAGACAGGGCTCAGTGAAGCCCCATCTACACTGTGGGTCAGCTCCGAGGGGCGGACTCCAGCAGCAGGTGTAGAGGTCATACTTGAGCCAGGTGCTATTCCGAAGTGTGCAAGCGTCGGCTATTGGAGCGGGGGTTTATCGGCTGGGGCAGAGGGAATCTCCCTGACTTTCCCTCGTCTCTTACCCATCTGAAACAGCAGGTAAGACGCTCTTTCCAGAGTCAGCTTGAGCACTATACAGAACACGTCCGTCGGCGCGAGTCACACCGTCGCCATCTTGGATGGTCGTAACTCCGATTCTTAAAAAAGGTTCCAGGGGAGATCCGGGAAATTATAGACCGGTGAGTCTGACGTCAGTGCCGGGGAAAATGGTAGAGACTATTATCAAAAACAAAATTACAGAGCACATCCTAGGACATGGATTACTGAGACCAAGTCAGCACGGCTTTTGTGTGGGGAAATCTTGCCTGACCAATTTACTTCAATTCTTTGAAGGAGTAAACAAACATGTGGACAAAGGGGAGCTGGTTGATATTGTGTATCTGGATTTTCAAAAGGCGTTTGACAAGGTACCTCATGAAAGGCTACAGAGGAAATTGGAGGGTCATGGGATAGGAGGAAAAGTCCTATTGTGGATTAAAAACTGGTTGAAGGATAGGAAACAGAGAGTGGGGTTAAATGGTCAGTATTCTCAATGGAGAAGGGTAGATAGTGGGGTTCCTTAGGGGTCTGTGCTGGGACTGCTGCTTTTTAACATATTTATAAATGACTTAGAGATGGGAGTAACTAGCAAGGTAATTAAATTTGCTGATGACACAAAGTTATTCAAAGTCGTTAACTCGCGACATGATTGTGAGAAATTACAGAAGGACCTTACGAAACTGGGAGACTGGGTGGCTAAATGGCAGATGACCATAGGCGCCCGGTATAAGAGTTTTGGGGAGGCTAAGCCTCCCCTGCTGCAGCAGGATGGATCAGCTGTGGAGTCCCGCTGCTCTGGGGGGTTTAAATTGTTGATTTACCTCCATCCTTACAGCAGGAGCTGTCTCTAGCCTTGTGTAACCAGTTGAAGAAATTGGTTTATGGTTTAATTTGTTTACCTTTCTGCTGGGAGAGCAGGGGGGTTGGCTGGAGGTGTCCTGGGTTGCCAGGGAGATATTTAACAAGGGTGACTTCCTGACCTGCACATGAGCAGTTCATACCAAACAGACTTGCACTGACACCTGAGGACAGATAGCAGCAGAATCGGATACTGGGCCAGCATGATCAGAAAAAGTCACCAGACAACAAAGGTAGAAAAGATCATTTTATTTTCATTATAGTGTTTGGAATATGTCCACTTTGAGAATCAGGTGCTCAACATTGGCATTTTATCCCACATTAAACACAAATTAGGGTGTTTTTGTGGCTCTACATGAGAATTGTGATGATATGATCCCTTGTTTCATATTGTTGACGGTCTGCATTTTCCGTATGGGTGGTATTTTGGTGTATTAGGTTCTGCCCAGTGTAATATTTATGGTACAGTAAGGTTCAGAGTGTGTTTTTGCACAAAGTTGTGCATAGTGTTTTGCAGTTGAGCGATTGTGGTTAGTATATGCTTTGAGCAACCACTTTATTCTTTGACATATGATACATAACTAATATCTAAATTTAATAAAAGGTATTAATTTTGACTTATTTTTATTTATTTATTTTTTCTGTGTGTTATGACAATTATGGATTTAAGCTCCACCCCTGCCCCACCCCTACCCCCGCCCCCTTTAGCCTCCCCAAACAGTTGGGCCACCGACCGCCTATGCAGATGACATTTAATGTGAGCAAGTGCAAGGTGATGCATGTGGGAAAAAAGAACCCGAATTATAGCTACGTCATGCAAGGTTCCACGTTAGGAGTTACGGACCAAGAAAGGGATCTGGGTGTCATCATCGATAATACACTGAAACCTTCTGCTCAGTGTGCTGCTGCGGCTAGAAAAGCGAACAGAATGCTGGGTATCATTAGGAAAGGTATGGAAAACAGGTGTGAGGATGTTATAATGCCGTTGTATTGCTCCATGGTGCGACCGCACCTTGAGTATTGTGTTCAATTCTGGTCGCCGCATCTCAAGAAAGATATAGTAGAATTGGAAAAGGTGCAGCGAAGGGCGACTAAAATGATAGCGGGGATGGGACGACTTCCCTATGAAGAAAGACTAAGGAGGTTAGGGCTTTTCAGCTTGGAGAAGAGACGGCTGAGGGGAGACATGATAGAGGTATATAAAATAATGAGTGGAGTGGAACAGGTGGATGTGAAGCGTCTGTTCACGCTTTCCAAAAATACTAGGACTAGGGGGCATGTGATGAAACTACAGTGTAGTAAATTTAAAACACCCAACGCGTAATTAAACTCTGGAATTCGTTGCCGGAGAACGTGATGAAGGCGGTTAGCTTGGCAGAGTTTAAAAAGGGGTTAGACGGTTTCCTAAAGGACTAAATGGACTTGGGAAAAATCCACAATTCCAGGAATAACATGTATAGAATGTTTATACGTTTGGGAAGCTCGCCAGGTGCCCTTGGCCTGGATTGGCCGCTGTTGTGGACAGGATGCTGGGCTCGATGGACCCTTGGTCTTTTCCCAGTGTGGCATTACTTATGTACTTATGGGAAAATGAACTGCATGTCTCGCTGTCCAGTAAGGAGTGGGATCTTTTTTGGACAAAAACTATGCGTTCCTCCCTTTCAGCTGTCCTTCTACAGTCTACCTATTATATTGTTCATAAATCCTACTGGACGCCTGTAAAACTTGCCAAAGTACACCCAAGTGTTTCAAATCTATGTTGGTCAGGGTTCCCTAGAACATTTGCTTTTCTCTTGTTGTAATCTTCAGTCGTACTGGAGGTCGGTTTGGGGCACCACCCAGAAAATATTTACAATCCAAGATGCTCTATCTTTTAAAATACTAATCCTCAAGGCTTCGATTCCTGACTTGTCACTTCTTCCTAAATATGCCAAACTGTTTAACTTAATGATTTCTCTTGCTCTTCATCTGATTGCATTGCATTGGAAGAATAATCAGCTTGTTTCATATCACGAATGGTGGAATCTGCTGTGCTCTTATAGGCGATATGAGGAACTGGCTGCCATAAGATTTGGTTGCATCTCCTCTTTCCATAGAGCATGGTCGCTGCTAGGCAACCACGTGACTTGTGAAGGGAATTAGCTCTCTAAAGTATGTTGCACATACTGTCCTGTTTTATTTTTATCAGCTCACTGATCTATATGTTTTATTTTTTTGTTTGTTTGTTTTTTTCTTCATTGTTCCATATTATATGCTGTTATATTTTTTTATAAATATTATGTTGCTTTAAAATCAATAAATAAAGTTTAAAAAAAAGACAATGTTCTTAAAGTAAGGCACAGTTTGTGCTGTTGAGTGTGTGCAATACACCTGACAGCTGCTGCTTGTTCCAACGTTTGTAATATTTTGTTCGCCGCTGCTTCCAACATGAATAGGCAGAGTCGATCTGTCTCCGACACTGCAGGGTTTCAAGACGACCTTCACCAGGGACCCGGAATTCAACTGCCTCTTTGTGTAAGTAAATATACACTGCGTCAAAGTTTGGAAATCCATTTTTTTTGTACTGACATTGTTTGTCAGAAGCAGCACCTTAATAGTGCGAATACTGACAATGGAATCTAAGGACGCTCAAGAATTTTTTACTGCTCAGACTTGGCAAAACACGGTTTTGAGGACCTCCGATGCAGGCATAATACCCTGAAACACGGTCCATGTCAAGGCTCTGTGAACGTCATGAACTATTTGTAATTGCAGTGGGAATTTTGATAAACCTTCAGTTTGGTGGGCTCTTGAGTCGTCATTCATCCCTGTCCTTGGTTGTCGCTACTTTCCTTTCTTATCTTGTTTCTTGTGAAGAACGTTTTTGCACATATTGATTCACCCAGTAAACTGTATTTTATATTTTTTAAACCAAAATTCGCTGGAATGATTAATGACCTATTTTGAATTGAGAACCTGAGTAGAAGGCTGGAAGACACTGCTGGTATGAATGAGTCATCCAAAGACTAGGGCCTTGTAGATAATTCTTCCCCCTCCCTCACCCCTCAGGAACCTCAAAATGGAGAAAAGGAGCTTTACGTAAGTACATAAGTACATATTATTATTATTATTTGTAGCATTTGTATCCCACATTTTCCCACCGATTTGCAGGCTCAATGTGACTTACATTTGCCGTAATGGCTGTTGCCATAAGTGTTGCCATACTGGGAAAGGCCAAAGGTCCATCAAGCCCAGCATCCTGTTTCCAAAAGTGGCAAATCCAGGTCACAAATACCTGGCAAGACCCCCAAAAAGTACAAAACATTTTATACTGCTTATCCCAGAAATAGTGGATTTTCCCCCCAAGTCCATTTAATAACGGCCTATGGACTTTTCCTTTAGGAAGCCATCCAAATCTTTTTTCCCACTCCGCATCTGGAACCTCTGAATCCATATACACCATGGTCCATCAGGGAGTCTGCTATGTGAATAAAGTCAGGCCAGTTGAGTACATCTATAGTTAATTGAATTCAGGGACAAGAGGGGATTTATTAGTCACAGAGATCGTTTCTACCCTTACAGTGAGGTTATTCTATTCGCAGTCCAACCTCTTCATCATCTGATAGATCATTGACAAATTAACTCTGCAATCAGTGAAGACAGTGCTCCCTATGCGATAAGTTAGGTACAAGCATACTGTTATATCTTGAGATATCAGTTGGATTTTGTTTTCTAATTTGGAAGCCTCTCTCACTTTCTACATTTTATATTTCAACATTTATATTGATTTATTTTTTTTTTAATTTTTTTGTTACATTTGTGCCCCGCGCTTTCCCACTCATGGCAGGCTCAATGCGGCAGGCAATGGAGGGTTAAGTGACTTGCCCAGAGTCACAAAGAGCTGCCTGTGCCGGGAATTGAACTCAGTTCCTCAGTTCCCCAGGACCAAAGTCCACCACCCTAACCACTAGGCCACTCCTCCACTTCAAAAACGCCTATATTGCGACCTAAATCGGGAGATAGGCGTTTATCTCCCAAAAACGAATAACGCGGTATAATCGAAAGCCGAACTTGGACGTTTTCAACTGCACTCCATCGCGGAAGCGTACAAAGTTGACGGGGGCGTGTCATAGGCGTGGTGAAGGCGGGACTGGGGCGTGGTTATCACCCGAACAGAGATGGGCACCTTTCGCCGATAATGGAAAAAAGTATGCGTTTGTAGCTAGAATTTAGGGCACTTTTCCTGGACCCTGTTTTTTCACGAATAAGGCCCCAAAAAGTGCCCTAAATGATCAGATTACCACCAGAGGGAATGACTTCTCAAAGCACACACACCAACAAAGAAGCACAGAGAGAGTCAAATATGAGAAAGTGCATAATAAAACCAAATGGTTAAATCAGACATGACTTTAAACCATTTTATCCCCCCCCCTCTTAACAGTCAATTTCTAAGTATCTAAAGACCAACTATAGGTCTACATCTAATTACTTTAGCCAACATGTAGTACCAACAACTGCTAGGACTGTATCCCTTCCCTTCCCCCCCCATTGGCCCCCTTCCCCCCTCTTCCTCCTCCCCCTGTTAACCCCCCCACTCCTGCAATCATTAAAGGTCTGTTCCACCAATAGACAGTCTGTCCATGGAAGTAGCCTTCCAAGCTTCCAGTGTTATTGATAACTCATATGGGAAATTTTTAGACTCTTACAATTCCCCATCTAGTCATATGGACACTACACCTTATTACAGTCATGCAATAGCATCCAGACCCCTTACGAACATCAACCGTACCCTATCCTATACCCACCCCTACCCCCCACCACCATATATTACTTGTTGAGCACGCTATATCGAGGCCTGGTTCATTAATAAATGCTAAGTTACTTCTTCTGCCCTCCCCAACCTAATAGAATGTTAGGGAAAGAAGAATTGGAGTCCACACTAATAGATATGAGAAAATAGTATTTATTCACTTACCAAGCAAGGAAATACACTATCCAGCTTATAATCGACAAAAACGCCTATATTGCGACCTAAATCGGGAGATAGGCGTTTATCTCCCAAAAACGAATAACGCGGTATAATCGAAAGCCGAACTTGGACGTTTTCAACTGCACTCCGTCGCGGAAGCGTACAAAGTTGACGGGGCATGTCGTAGGCGTGGTGAAGGCGGGACTGGGGCGTGGTTATCACCCGAACAGAGATGGGCGCCTTTCGCCGATAATGGAAAAAAGTATGCGTTTGTAGCTAGAATTTAGGGCACTTTTCCTGGACCCTGTTTTTTCATGAATAAGGCCCCAAAAAGTGCCCTAAATGATCAGATTACCACCAGAGGGAATCGGGGATGACCTCCCCTGACTCCCCCAGTGGTCACTAACCCCCTCCCATCACAAAAAATGATGTTTCACAACTTTTTATTTTCACCCTCAAATGTCATACCCACCTCCCTGGCAGCAGTATGCAGGTCCCTGGAGCAGTTGTTAGAGTGGACTTCAGGCAGGTGGACCCAGGCCCATCCCCCCCCTACCTGTTACAATTGTGCTGCTTAATGCTTAGTCGTCCAACCCCCCCCAAACCCACTGTACCCACATGTAGGTGCCCCCCTTCACCCCTTAGGGCTATAGTAATGGTGTAGACTTGTGGGCAGTGGGTTTTGAGGGGGATTTGGGGGGCTCAACACACAAGGGAAGGGTGCTATGCACCTGGGAGCTCTTTTACCTTTTTTTTTTTTTTTTTTTTTTGTAAAAGTGCCCCCTAGGGTGCCCGGTTGGTGTCCTGGCATGTGAGGGGGACCAGTGCACTACGACTCCTGGCCCCTCCCACAAACAAATGCCTTGGATTTATTCGTTTTTGAGCTGGGCGCTTTCATTTTCCATTATCACTGAAAAACAAAAACGCCCAGCTCACAAATTGTCGAATAAAACATGGACGTCTATTTTTTTCGAAAATACGGTTCGGTCCGCCCCTTCACGGACCCGTTCTCGGAGATAAAACGCCCATGGAGATAGACGTTTTCGTTCAATTATGCCCCTCTATGGTTCTTTTCTCATGGAAGAATTACAAACAAAGCTGCACATAAGTGCTTTCTCTGAGCAGTTCTTCAAATAAGTCCAGCTTACTAACATGTTTTATACCTTTCTATCTTCATACAGTTCAGTTTGCTGGCATTAGACCTGCCCCCAATATTGCTAAACTTTGGTTTCGACAGCTGATCAAGATTATTAGGGAGGTCCAGAGCAACATCATACCATTTAGAACTTTCCACTTGCTTCACCAGAGTCCATTTCACCAGCAACCTTTCATCTTATCTCACCAGACATCAAAAACTGCAAAAAGCTAACCACATTCTTTCAGTAAACATCTTCCATGGAAAATTGCTCCACGTCCTCTTTTCTGGAAACTGTCAGCTAGTTTGTCACGAAAGCTTACGTGCCTCAGGGTCACACAGAGGCTATGAGTTTTAGACTTAGCTTGACAGCTTCAGGACTTTGGTTCAGAGAAGGCCCAGGCAGGTTCATTATTTACATAAACTACGAACTCTCGGGGAAAAGGCCGCTATATATGGTTCCCATATTGACCGGAATTTTTTCCTACGTTTTGGAGTCAGGCACGCGTCCCTTGCTTCCATAAGCACCAAATCGTGAAATGCAGTTCTCCAAGACCAGAAGTTGGGAGCATTTCTTTCCCACCACACATGTTTTGTAAAGAAATAGTCGTTCACTCTTTGAAAGTCTGGCACTATCTTCTATCTGTCCAAGTATTAGACCGATAGGCGTGTGTGGCGATAATGCGCTTATGCAACAATAGCTCCCAATATCAAATCAATCGAGTCCAAAACAATTGTATAGCTGGACAGTACCACAGTGCATGTGCTAAAGTAGCAGCGGAGCTACCACGTTCGATACAAGCTTGAGTATCTAAGCATCCAGCATAATACGCTTGTTTAGGGGAAAAATAGGATCTGGTAAGAACCCTATATTGGCATTCTCTATAATTTGCGCTATAAATACACCTTGGAATCATCTGAATTAGCCGCAAAATATCTTCTTCACTCAAAGAGTACCCAATGTCCACTCGCCATCTCAACCTCAGGTCAGTGAAATCCTTGTTCAGAGCCTCTAAGGTTAATGCTTTTTGAAGTGTAGCCACCGATGCAGAGGTTTGGCTAGTCGGTTTAAAGAATGCTTCCAATAGCAAAAAAATCCCTCGAGAGCAGTTTGGCAAACAAGTGTTAACATAGTGGGACACCTGTAAATAGGCAAAAACATTCAATGTATGTATTTGTAAAATATTCAACAAATTCCTGATAGGGAAGTCGTCCCATCCCCTGTATCATCTTTGTCGCCCTTCTCTGTACCTTTTCCAATTTCACTATGTCTTTTTTGAGGTGCGGCGACCAGAATTGAACACAATACTCGAAGTGCAGTCGCACCTTGGAGCGATACAATGGCAGAATAATATCCTTATTTTTGTTTTCAATCTCTTTCCTAATGATACCCATCATTCTATTTGCTTTCCTAGCCGCAGCAGCACATTGAGCAGAAGTTTTCAACATATCATCAATGATGATCCCTAGATCCCTTTCTCGGTCCGTGACTCGCAACGCTGAACCTTGCATGATGTAGTTATAGTTTGGGTTCCTCTTTCCCACATGCATCACTTTGCACTTGTTCACATTAAATGTCATCTGCCATTTAGACACCCAGTCTCCCAGTCTCATAAGGTCCTCTTGTAGTTTTTCACAATCTTCCCGTGATTTGACTACTTTGAATAACTTTGTGTAATCGGCAAATTTAATTACCTCACTAGTTACCCCCATCTCTAGGTCATTTATGAATATGTTAAAAAGCAGAGGTCCCAGCACCGATCCCTGAGGGACCCCACTAATTAACCTTCTCCATTGCGAATATTGACCTTTTAATCCTACTCTCTGTTTCCTATCTTTCAACCAGTTTTAATCCACACTACTTCCGATCTCATGTCACTCTAATTTCCTCTGTAGTCTTTCATGAGGGACCTTATCAAACGCCTTCTGAAAATCTAGATACACACTATCAACTGGCTCACCTTTGTCCAATGTTTGTTTACCCCTTCAAAGAAATGCAGCAGATTGGTGAGGCAAGACTTCCCTTCACTAAATCCATGTTGACTTTGTCCCATTAGTCCATGCTTTCGAATGTGCTCTGTGATTTTGTTCTTGATAATAGTCTCTACCATTTTGCCCAGCACCAACGTCAGACTCACCTGTCTATAATTTCCTGGGTCTCCTCTGGAACCTTTTAAAAATATCGGCGTTACATTGGCTACCCTCCAATCTTCCAGTTCCATGCTCGATCGTAAGGGTAAATCACAAATCAATAACAGTAGCTCCGCCAGCTCATTTTTTTAGTTCTATCAGTACCCTAGTGTGAATACCATCCGGTCCAGGAGATTAGTCAGCGAGGAAACAGTATCATATGAAACAAACTGATTCGTTCACTCAGTGATAGCGGTAAGTTCTCCCAAACAAGCAACTGCTGCTTGGTTACTTGAATTAGCTGGTCCATATTGGTTCTATAGAGATCCCGAGTATGACACGGTATCGCTTTCTACATTTTAATAAAAGCTATGGATTTGGCATACTACATTGCTCAAGGGACTCAGTGCACTATAACCTGATATCACTCTAGTAATGTCATGATTTTGGTAGAGCAAACATTGCCCAATACTCATTCACTACAAAATGTTAAACATGGAATTTGAGGCAAAAAGGCAGTCAGACATGCGTGACCCATCTCCCATGGACTTCATTCAGAGTTAAATACTGGTAATCAAAAGACGCAATTCACATAAAAGTCATCAAAGCAAATCGATCGATAGGCCATGTGGTGGTGCTCCTGTCTGATGACCCGGAAGATTGACAAAAACCAAACTTTTCAAGCAATTAAATGCAAGCAGATCAAGCACTGCATGACAATCTATTAGCGAAAGAGGGCGAATCGACTTTTAGATTAAAAGAGAGAAAGAGATGCCATTCAAAAGGCATGCGGCATTTCAAGCCATTAAAAATAATTGCCCTTGGAAATCTTCTGATGCTCTTATTGAACTGGATTGCTAGATCCAGCCACGGGACGTGACATTTAGAGGTGTAAGAAAAAGGAAAGGGTGGGAAAGCAGAATGTGCCCCCTCCCCCGACCATTATCCTGCATAATGTGTGATATTATTTGTGGGGAAACAAATGCCTCTTTTATCTAAACCCACTGGAATTTGCTCCTTGGATGCGAAAAGAGAAACTCAGATTGATGAGAGACACCATGTGTTGCCTGTGTTGGAAGCTAATAACAGTTCTTTAAATTGAGGCAGGAAGTTTAATCTGGTTTTGACAGTAGTTAGAATATCACCCTGTGCTCAGTGGGGTTGGGCAGCAGTGCATTAACCCCTCTCCCCCTTCTTCCTGTTCCCATATTCTGCTGGATCTGAGTGGCAGCCATAATGCAAAGAAGGAACTGACCATGGTCCTGCAAATTAAATCAAATCTCTGGCAGGGAAAGTCATTTTGGAAAAAGGAAACCTCTGGTTTCCCCTCATTAGACTGCTGTGTCATGGGTCAGGACTGCTCAGTTTACTGGCTATAATGTATCTTTGTCTTTCAATCAGCGCAGTGAAATCCATGAAGCATCAGGGGGTTTCTTCCCAGAGCTAGAGCAGACACAGAACTCTGGGTCAAAGGGCATGGACCATTGGTTCTTAACCTTTCTTCCGTTGTGACACAGCTGGCGGACAATAGTCTATGTATGTGACATACTGAACACAAATTCACAGCTGAATGAAAGACCTAAATATTTCATTGTTGACATTAAGTTTACTGCTGCCTACCGTTTGATTCCATATGAAAAAGCTGTGTGCAACACATCAGTTCCAGATACCTCACTTGTCATACACAAAAAATATGTGTTCAAATTCTGATGTCACCTCAGTAACAGCAACATAAAACCCATCCATTGCCAGATACTTGAAACAAAAACCTGCAAATGTGGAATGGAGTGGAATGGAATGGAGGGGAGGAGTAGCCTAGTGGTTAGTGCAGTGGACTTTGATTCTGGGGAACTGAGTTCAATTCTCACTGCAGCTCCTTGTGACTCTGGGCAAGTCACTTAACCCTCCATTGCCCCTGGTACAAAATAAGCACCTGAATATATGTAAACCACTTTGAATGTAGTTGCAAAAACCTCAGAAAGGCGTTATATCAACTCCCATTTCCCTTCCCTATTCAGAAACTATGTAGCAAACAGAAATCACTAAAAACCAACCTCTTCAAAAAGGCCTACCCCAAAGATCCAACGTAAACCCCCTCACCCAGCAACACAGCATAACCAATGATCGTACTGGACAACATACAATCTTCATTCCTTTCGACCCTTCACAACTACCTCATTCGACCACTATATAACCTTGTATTTGTTATCAACCGACTTGGCGAACGCCTTTCACGGTCCTATGTAAGTCACGTTGAGCCTGCAAATAGGTGGGAAAATGTGGGGTAGAAATGTAACAAATAAATAAATAAAAACCCCTTGGGCAGCAGATCTTCAACATTTCCGCTATCACTGGGGGAGGGGGGGGAGGGGGAGTAGTAGAGAAGCAAAAATAAGGACCAGTTATAAGGATTTCAAGAACCTGATTTTCTGGATCTCTGCTCTCCTCAGTTTGCAGGCACAGACGGTTGCTTAGGAAAGCACAGGCTTCCTGTCCTTACCAAATTTTGCACTGGTTGAGAATCACTGGCATAGACTGAGCCAGTTCTGCCTTCGCTTCACCTGGCACTGCAGTTCCACAGCCTACCAACTTACCCAGTCAGTTTAAGCTAGAACTAGTTTTTGCCATACATACATCCCCAAAATATCCCCCTCTAAACAAGTCCTGCAGGTCCCACTATGCAGAGGTTAATGTTATCGAAGCCCAGGACTGATTTAAAATATCCCTGCTGGAACTCAGCGAGGTGGCAGTCAGGCAGTTCTAAACCACCTAAGGGTCCTTTTACATAGCTGCGGTGAAAATGGCCCTTAGCGCGTCCTTACACCGGTCTTTCCCTGGTACTAAGGCATTTGTACCACAGCAATAAAAAAAAAAACAAATTTTATATTTGTTTAACGGCCACACACTAATGTTGGCATTATCGTGCGGTCATTTTTCAAAATTACCAATTACTAGTAAAAGAGGCCCGTTTCCAACAGAAATGAAACAGGCGCTAACAAGGTTCCAGGGCCCCCTCCCCCTCCCTACCACCCTTCCTCCCTCCCTCCCTTGGTTCCAGGGCCCCCTCCCCCTCCCTACCACCCTTCCTCCCTCCCTCCCTCTCTCTGTCCTCTGAGTTCCAGCCCCCCTCCCCTCCGAGTTCCATGCCCCCCTACCTGCCTCCCTCCCTGTTCTCCGAGTTCCAGGCACCCCTCCCCTTCGAGTTCCAGGACCCCCTCCTCCCCCCTCCCCTTCAAGTTCCTGGACCCCCTTCTCCCTCCTCTTCGAGTTCCAGGACCGAGTTCCAGGACCCCCTCCCGTTCCAGTTCCAGGAACCCCTCCCCCCTCTCCTCCCCTGCCCTCCGAGTTCCATGCACCCCCTGTCGTCCGAGTTCCACACCCCACGCCTCCCTCCCTCCCTCTCTCTCTGTGCCCTCCGAGTGGAAGCAGGATGTGTGCAGCTGGCCCTCCCCTTCGTAAGTGCCGGCTGCTATTTAAAACTTCTTACCTCCTGGTGCTGCGCCGGCAACAGTGAAGTCTAGCAGGCACGGCATGGCGCTTCACACTGCCTTCACTTCTGTTTCAGCTCTGCCTCTGGTCCCGCCCTCATTTCCTGTTTGCGGAAGGGCGGGACCAAAGGCAGAGCTGAAACAGAAGCGAAGGCAGTGTGAAGCGCTGTGCCGTGCCTGCTGGACTTCACTGTTGCCGGCGGAGCACCAGGTAAAAGTTTTAAATAACAGCCGGCACTTACGAAGGGGAGGGACAACCGCACACGTCCTGCTTCCACTCGGAGGGCATAGAGAGGGAGGGAGGCGTGGGAACTTGGAGGAGTGGGTGGGTGTGGAACTCAGACAGGAATGGAAGGCGGGAGGTAGGGAGGTAGGGGGGCATGGAACTGGTGCTGGCTTCCCTTCCCAGGTCATCGTGAACTTGGGGGGTGATTCTGTGGCACACTTTAATGCATTTGACGTTAAGCCATTTGCCTTACCGGAAAAGGTTTGTTTGCGGATTAATAACTTTTAAATATTTGAAAGATATTAAACCACAAACAAACCCTTTCCGGAGACGGGAAGGCGGTAGAAGTAGAGGACATGAATTGAGGTTGAAGGGGGGCAGACTCAGGAGTAATGTCAGGAAGTATTTTTTCATGGAGAGGGTGGTGGATACTTGGAATGCCCTCCCTCGGGAGGTGGTGGAGATGAAAACGGTAACGGAATTCAGACATGCGTGGGATAAACACAAAGGAATCCTGTTTAGAAGGAATGGATCCATGGAATCTTAGTGGAGATTGGGTGGCGACGCCGGTAACTGGGAAGCAAAACCAGTGCTGGGAAGACTTCTACAGTCTGTGCACTGATCGTGACTGAATAGATACGAATGGGCTGGAGTGTAAATTTTAAGTGGCTTCAATTTTAGCTTCAGAACTTTTAGTACAAGAACAGTGCTGGGCAGACTTCTACGGTCTATGCCTAGATCGTGACTGAATAGATAGGGATAGGCTTGAGTGTAAATTTTAAGGGGCTTCGATGCTAGCTTCAGAACTTTTAGTACAAGAACAGTGCTGGGCAGACTTCTACGGTCTGTGCCCTGAGAAAGGCAAGGACAAATCAAACTCGGGTATACATATAAGTATCGCATACCATGTAAAATGAGTTTATCTTGTTGGGCAGACTGGATGGACCGTATAGGTCTTTATCTGCTGTCATTTACTATGTTACTCTTTGGGGTTCTACATGGAATGTTGCTACTAATTGGGATTCCGGAATCTTGTAACTCTTTAGAATTCCAGAATCTTCAGAACTTTTAATAAAAGAACAGTTCTGGGCAGACTTCTAAGGTCTATGCGCTGATTGTGACTGAATAGATAGGGATGGGCTAGAGTGTAAATTTTAAGAGGCTTCGATGTTAGCTCCAGAACTTAGCACAAGAACAGTACTGGGCAGACTTCTACGGTCTGTGCCCTGAGAAAGGCAAGGACAAATCAAACTCGGGTATAAAGTATCACATACTGTACCATGTAAAATGAGTTTATCTTGTTGGGCAGACTGCATGGACCGTTCAGGTCTTTATCTGCCATCATTTACTATGTTACTGTGTTACTCTTTGGAATGTTGGAATGTTGCTACTTAATTGGGATTCCGGAATCTTGTAACTCTTTAGGATTCCAGAATCTTCAGAACTTTTAAGTACAAGAACAGTGCTGGGCAGACTTCTACGGTCTACGCCCTGATTGTGACTGAATAGAAAGGGATGGGCTACGCCCTGATTGTGACTGAATAGAAAGGGATGGGCTAGAGTGTAAATTTTAAGAGACTTCGACTTTAGCTTCAGAACTTAGTACAAGGAGAGTGCTGGGCAGACTTCTACGGTCTGTGCCCTGAGAAAGGCAAGGACAAATCAAACTCGGGTATACATATAAAGTATCGCATACCATGTAAAATGAGTTTATCTTGTTGGGCAGACTGGATAGACCGTTCAGGTCTTTATCAGCCGTCATTTACTATGTTACTATGCCTATCATAGCTGGGCCCCTAAGAAAGTAGGACTACATCTCCTGATATACTATTGGTGATTAACTTCGGATTGTCTCACTCCGTCAGCTCGGACAGAAAGTTACTTGGTTATCCTATCAAGAGCTAAACAAAGCCAAACCTATCGTGCATTGAAAGTGAAGTGCCTGAAAGAATAACCCGGATGGGCATAGGTAGCAAATTCTAACCTCTGTTTCAGCACACATTCAAGCATATTAGATTTGGATTTATTTTCCCCTTGTTTATTGTGATTTATTATTATCGCAGTTACTAGAATTTATTGAAGAATCAGGACCCCTTTGTGTTTTGAATTTTTTGATCAATATGATCCAGACCCCTGTTGGCTTTTCCCAATTTTAATGGCATTAACAACCCAGCAGGATACACACTTCAGAACAGGAACATAAACTTGCAGCTTCCGAGATGATATGCCAAACCAGAAAGGAAGTAAGAAAGAATATAATTTTCAAACACTGTACAAACACATCTATCTTTCTTTCTATCTATCTATATTAGAATCGATTCAGACCATGTTATGAAAAATTAGATTGATTCGTACCTTATATCATTAAGATTGAATTGATATTGTCATGTAGCGAATCAATCTCTCTTTTCATTATTATTCTATTTATATTTTTTTACCACCAGAAATAAGCTAATGAAAAGTCCAAGATTGATTGTTCAACTGTTCACTTTATGCCAACATCCCCGAGGGAATGAAGTTCAGGAAGTGAGTGCCTCATACCCTGTAGTTGATAAGAGTGTCTTTGAAATAAATCAGAATTTTAACTGCTTTCTTTCTGCTCATAAAATAGAGAACAGACTCAAAGCTTGCCTCTGAAAAGCAACAAGGCTTTAACTTTTAGGCATGTTTCACTCCAGCCATAGCACCTGTTGAGGGAAAGGGAATGGGACTTGATATACTGCCTTTCTGTGGGTTTTGCAACTACATTCAAAGCGGTTTACATAGTATACACAAGCACTTATTTGTACCTGGGACAATGGCAGATTAAGTGACTTGCCCAGAGTCACAAGGAGATGCAGTGGGAATCAAGCCCAGTTCCCTAGGTTCAAAGTCTGCTACACTAACCACTAGGCTACTTCTCCACTAGCAACATTCCATGTAGAATCTCAACTAGTATCAACATTCCATGTAGAATCTCAAAAGAATCTGAAATAATAGCAACATTCCATATAGAATCTCAAATAGTAGCAACATTCCATGTACAATCTCAAATGGGGAAAGGGAAATGGGACTTGATATACTGCCTTTCTGTGGTTTTTGCAACTACATTCAAAGAAGTTTACATAGTATATACAGGTACTTATTTGTACCTGGGACAATGGCAGGTTAAGTGACTTGCTCAGAGTCGCAAGGAGCTACAGTGAGAATCAAGCCCAGTTTCCCAGGATCAAAATCTGCTACACTAACCACTAGGCTACTTCTCCACTAGCAACATTCCATGTAGAATCTCAACTAGTATCAACATTCCATGTAGAATCTCAAAAGATTCTGAAATAATAGCAACATTCCATATAGAATCTCAACTAGTAGCAACATTCCATGTAGAATCTCAAATGGGGAAAGGGAAATGGGACTTGATATACTGCCTTTCTGTGGTTTTTGCAACTACATTCAAAGAAGTTTACATAGTATATACAGGTACTTATTTGTACCTGGGACAATGGCAGGTTAAGTGACTTGCTCAGAGTCGCAAGGAGCTACAGTGAGAATCAAGCCCAGTTTCCCAGGATCAAAATCTGCTACACTAACCACTAGGCTACTTCTCCACTAGCAACATTCCATGTAGAATCTCAACTAGTATCAACATTCCATGTAGAATCTCAAAAGATTCTGAAATAATAGCAACATTCCATATAGAATCTCAACTAGTAGCAACATTCCATGTAGAATCTCAAATGGGAAAGGGAAATGGGACTTGATATACTGTCTTTCTGTGGTTTTTGCAACTACATTCTAAGTGGTTTATATAGTATATAAAGGTACTTATTTTGTACTTGGGGCAATGGAGGGTTAAGTAACTTACCCAGAGTCACAAGGAGCTGCAGTGGGAATTGAACCCACTTCCCAAGGATCAAAGTCCACTGCATGAAAACACTAGGTCAGACCATCAGGTTGCCTGTTTGTCTGTCCATCTGTGGACATGGAATTCCATTTTCAGAAGGATGTGCACTGTGGACCCTGCACTTCTCAAGCTGAAATTGCTGCTGCCGAAGAAGTAAACAAGCACTGAAAAAGAACGGAGTTGCTCGAGGGAGAAGGAGTGGTAGAAAGACCCTGCCTAGTGCATCCCAGGATGCACCACAAGGGAAGAAGCACTGCCATTTTGAAGATGGCGCCTGGAGAAGCAGGAGCGAGTGGGCATTGCTTCTGCCTCTTATCAGGTATAGGGTCTCGGGGGGGGGGGGGGGGTTTCTGCTAGACCACCAGGTCAATTTGTGACTGAGAGGGGAGAGGAGTGTGGGGGCCACTGGACCACCAGGGCATTTTTTAATATTGGGGGAAGGGGGAATTGGATCAAAAGGGAGGGTTGGAACCGATGCTTAAAATGGGTCAGGTCGGAGAAGGGGACAACTAGCAGAAATCTTCATTTATGTGCCTTATTTTAGGTGCAAACATGCCACCAAATGGCCGAAATGTAAGCAGTTATGGGCCTCTTTTACAAAGCCGCACTACGGATTCTCGGTGTGGCTAACCTCTTCAAAAAGGCCGACCCCAACGACCCCACGTAACCCTCCTCACCTACCAACACAGCACGACTATGATCGAACAGGACAACACGCAATCTTCATCCATTCCGACCCTCCACTTATACCTCATACGATCACTATACAACTTTGTATTTGCTATCCACCGACTGGGCAAACGCCTTTGACGGGACTATGTAAGCCACATTGAGCCTGCAAATAGGTGGGAAAATGTGAGGTACAAATGCAACAAATAAATAAATAAATAAATTCCTATGGGCTTCCTCTCATTTGCCACGCAGGAATCGCTAGCGCGGCATTGCAAAAGAAGCCCTGTGTGCATAAATGTGGCATTCTCTATCCGGTGCATGTAACTACCTGATACTCCCTGACCCACCCTTGCCCCTCCATATCTCCCTTGGAGTCGTGTGCTCTGGAATTTGAGTGCACAACTTGTACAATATAACATAAGAGGTACTGACAATGTGGGTGGGGAAGGAAGATCAGGAGAGGGGGAGAGGAGACTAAAGGGAAGAGAGGGGAGAAGAGATGGAAAGGAAAAGGGTTGTGAACAATGGGAAGAGAAAGAAAGAAAGCGGAGGAGCTATGATGATATGGAGGCACCTTGAGGCCATTCAAACACCCTCTGCTTTGCTACTCACACAATTACTGACTATGTATACATTAACTCGCCGCTCACACACTTAGCAAAATGTCTCTTTGGGTAGACATACCCTGATCTCTGCTGGGTTTTAAGACTCAAAGAGCCCCGTTTACCGTGATCAGAATTGAGGCATACAGGGCGGGGTGTGCTCAGTTCTGAGACAGAGGCTTTTCTAAACTACCTGCAGGAGTGCACATGTGAGGTGAGAAGTCATTTCACAAATATACATGGCACTGTCCCTATGGCGTTGTTGGCACTTATATGCCTGGAAGTGGCAATTTCACAACTTCATATTTAAGTGGTGCCACTGCCACGTGTTCCTGCCTCATGTCACTAAATTGCACATTCAGCGCTGCCAAATAGTAACATAGTAACGATAGCAACATAGTAGATGACGGCAGAAAAAGACTTGCACGGTCCATCCAGTCTGCCCAACAAGATAAACTCCTATGTGCTACTTTTTGTGTATACCTGGCCTTGATTTGTATCTGCCATTTTCAGGGCACAGACCGTAGAAGTCTTGCCCAGCACTAACCCCGCCTCCCAACCACCAGCCCCGCCTCCCACCACCGGCTCTGCCACCCAATCTCCGCTAAGCTTCTGAGGATCCCTTCCTTCCGAACAGGATTCCTTTATGTTTATCCCACGCATGATTGAATTCCGTTACCGTTTTCATCTCCACCACCTCCCTCGGGAGGGCATTCCAAGTATCCACCGCTCTCTCCGTGAAAAAAATACTTCCTGACATTTTTCTTGTCTGCCCCCCTTCAATCTCGTTTCATGTCCTCTCGTTCTACCGCCTTCCCATCTCACAATTTTAAGTTGCTGTCAATTTGGAGAAGGAAATGCAGGACATAGAATTGAGAGGAACGATTCCCGTAATCCCTCATGCAAAGCCCAGGATGAATTGAGCACTTTTTAAAAACATATGCAGGTCTTTGAGCTGGTATAAAACCCAGTGTGGAAATTTTTCTCCACACGCGTGCATTCCCTTTGTAAACTGGGCAACACATGTAGAGGATTTCAGTTCCACCCAAGTCAGGCCCAAAACATGCCCCCCTTGAAATCCCTGCCTGATGTGGATCTTCCTACATAAATAGCGTCTTACTGAAATCAGTATTTACATGTGCGTGTCATACACATGTCTAAGCACCACTATTTGCACATATGTTTCTAAAATAAGGCCAAAGTGAGGTCTATTTTTTCATCTTTCCACAAAAAAAAAATACAGTCCAGGATACAAATTAGAATTTATTACATTTCGAAAAGACCCAACATGCTTCTGCTAACCACATAAGTACATAAGTACATAAGTAATGCCATACTGGGAAAAGACCAAGGGTCCATCGAGCCCAGCATCCTGTCCACGACAGCGGCCAATCCAGGCCAAGGGCACCTGGCAAGCTTCCCAAACGTACAAACATTCTATACATGTTATTCCTGGAATTTTGGAGTTTTCCAAGTCCGTTTAGTAGCGGTTTATGGACTTGTCCTTTAGGAAACCGTCCAACCCCTTTTTAAACTCTGCTAAGCTAACCGCCTTCACCACTTTCTCCGGCAACGAATTCCAGAGTTTAATTACACGTTGGGTGAAGAAAAATTTTCTCCGATTTGTTTTAAATTTACTACACTGTAGTTTCATCGCATGCCCCCTAGTCCTAGTATTTTTGGAAAGCGTGAACAGACGCTTCACATCCACCTGTTCCACTCCACTCATTATTTTATATACCTCTATCATGTCTCCCCTCAGCCGTCTCTTCTCCAAGCTGTATAGCCCTAGCCTCCTTAGTCTTTCTTCATAGGGAAGTCGTCCCATCCCCGCTATCATTTTAGTCGCCCTTCGCTGCACCTTTTCCAATTCTACTATATCTTTCTTGAGATGCGGCGACCAGAATTGAACACAATACTCAAGGTGCGGTCGCACCATGGAGCGATACAACAGCATTATAACATCCTCACACCTGTTTTCCATACCTTTCCTAATAATACCCAACATTCTATTTGCTTTCTTAGCCGCAGCAGCACACTGAGCAGAAGGTTTCAGTGTGTTATCGACGACGACACCCAGATCCCTTTCTTGGTCCGTAACTCCTAACGTGGAACCTTGCATGACGTAGCTATAATTCGGGTTCTTTTTTCCCACATGCATCACCTTGCACTTGCTCACATTAAACATCATCTGCCATTTAGCCGCCCAGTCTCCCAGTCTCGTAAGGTCCTCTTGTAATTTTTCACAATCCTGTCGCGATTTAACGACTTTGAATAACTGCTTCAGAAGTACATCGTAACACTCAAAACAGAAAATAAATAAAATAATACTTACTTATAACAAATATCCAAAGCCCTTCGCAATAAATAAATGCAGAAAACTTTGATTGTTAAAAGATAAAACCACCGATATCTACCCTTGTGCTTTCTGCAGTGGGGCACCTCTCTATTTGTATCTATTTTTTAAACATCTTTTTAAAGTTTAAAGTTTAAAAAGGGGTTAGATAGATTCCTAAAGGACAAGTCCATAGACCGCTATTAAAGGGACTTGGAAAAATTCCGCATTTTTAGGTATAACTTGTCTGGAATGTTTTTACGTTTAGGGAGCGTGCCAGGTGCCCTTGACCTGGATTGGCCACTGTCGGTGACAGGATGCTGGGCTAGATGGACCTTTGGTCTTTCCCAGTATGGCACTACTTATGTACTTATGTAACTGTAGATTGAAACTTTTCCTTATTAGTATGTATGAGAATGGTATGGGATTTGCGTTACAAGACGTATGAGGAGAGACTTGCTGAACTAAACATGTATACTCTGGAGGAAAGGAGAAACAGGGGTGATATGATACAGACGTTCAAATAACTGAAAGGTATTAATCCGCAAACGAATCTTTTCCGGAGATGGGAAGGTGGTAGAACGAGAGGACATGAAATGAGATTGAAGGGGGGCAGACTCAAGAAAAATGTCAGGAAGTATTTTTTCACGGAGAGAGTAGTGGATGCTTGGAATGCCCTCCCGCGGGAGGTGGTGGAAATGAAAACGGTAACGGAATTCAAACATGTGTGGGATAAGCATAAAGGAATCCTGTGCCGAAGGAATGGATCCTCAGGAGCTTAGTCAAGATCGGGAGGCGGGGCTGGAGGTTGGGAGGCGGGGATAGGGCTGGGCAGACTTATACGGTCTGTGCCAGAGCCGATGGTGGGAAGCGGGACTGGTGGTTGGGAGGCGGGGATAGTGCTGGACAGACTTGTACGGTCTGTGCCAGAGCCGGGGTTGGGAGGCAGGGCTGGGGAGGTGAGGATAGTGCTGGGCAGACTTATACGGTCTGTGCCAGAGCCGGTGGTGGGAGGCGGGGATAGTGCTGGGCAGACTTATACGGTCTGTGCCCTGAAGAGCATAGGTACAAATCAAAGTAGGGTATACACAAAAAACAGCAAATATGAGTTATCTTGTTGATGCTCGATTACCCCTCCCCAAGTTAGCAGCGCACAAGCCATTTCCGAGACGTGCTTGGGGCGGGACTTCCACCGTCAGCCGCGTTGGGCCAGCGGTAGTCCCAAAAGAGCAATTGGTAAGCCTGTGTTGGGCTTACCACCGCTCTGTAAAAGGGCCCTTTAACCTCTCCCTGCTGAAATATAGGCTGTAAAGTTTGGGAAAAGGTGACCTTGAGAGCATGGGACTTAAACTCTACTGCCATGTGTGTGGATTCTGATGGCCACGGATGAATGAAATGTCCTGCTGGATTTCAGCAAACTGGCTGGAGGAAAAGGCATTAATCCTTCTCAAATGGCCTATAACTCTCCCTCCCCTCCCCTAATACCTCCAACAGCTTGCAGTAATAGGCATGGTGAGGCAATTCATCGGGGCCTGCATAGAAATGGCAGTCCCATGGGTATAAAGTATATGAGCAAGATACTGTTTTTACCATTGGATAGTACGACAGATGTGACCGTGTTTGTCTTGCAGTGCTTACAATATGTCAGGGACAGGCTGGCACAGAATCAGCTAATTTTAAATTTAAGCAAGTGCAAGATATTATGGATGAATGAATGAGAGCCACAGCCGACAAATACTGGGATTGGGAGTGTGGGGAATATTGTTATTTCCATCTGTTCATCATTGAGGAATATAGGCGAAGGAGTTGACTCTCAACCTGTCATGAGCAAATTCTAAGTGTTCAAGTTGAGGCTTCTTTGAAAATTGTGTCATTTGCTAGAAGCTGGAGTTTCACACTTTATTGCATTCGCTGCTCCTAACCTGTTTAGAGGACTCTAATGTAGTCTGTCTTGGTTTTCATGGGTATGTACCAATACAAAAAAATTATAGAGGAATATTCATTCAAAAACTGATCAAGTTATTCCATAACTACAAAAAACCTAATTGAATGAAATACAATGGTATAAAATATTATAATCAAATGCACGGAAAAAGAGGAAAAGACCTCATAAATAGTCTGCGGACTTATATCTGTAATGAAGGATTATGGTCTCAACAGACTTTCACATAATTATCGGTCAAAAAACCTCTACCCTACCTAACAAAACTTTATTCAGTTATATATATACTAGTAAAAAAGGCCCGTTTCTGGAACGAATGAAACGGGCGCTAGCAAGGTTTTCCTGGGAGTGTGTATGTTTGAGAGAGAGAGGCAGAGTGAATGTGCGGGTGTGTGACAGAGTGAGACTGTCTGTGTGACAGTGTGTGTGTGTGAGAATGAGAGTGTGTGACAGGGCCCCCTCCCCTGTTCCTAATGCCCCTCACCCCATTCCCTCCCCTCCTTTTCCTCCTCCTTCCCACACTTTGGGTTCCTTAAGGCTTTCAAAGGTCTATGTACCCCCGTGGCCCTAATGCCCGGTATCCGGATACCCCACCGCTTTCCTCCTCACCCCTCCCCCAAGATGTAATACTTTCACGTCCTTCATTTTTTTAAAAAAAGTGTCCTATCTACCCTTTGTACAAATGCCCGGCATTCAGATTGTGTTCCTCTCGTAAATTTTCATTTCTTTCATTCATTCAGAACTTGCCCCCCCTCCCCCGAACACTTTTGGTTCCTTCAGTCTTTTAAAACTCTCCTATGTACCCTGTGTGCTAATGGCCAGCATTGAGATTGTTTTCCTGTCCCAAATTTGCATGTGCTTCAGTCATTCACAACTCCCCCCCCCCCCCCCCTCTCCAGTTTAACACTTTCGTTTCCTTCAGTCTTTTAAAACTCTCCTATCTACCCTGTGTCCTAATGGCCAGCATTCAGATTGTTTTCCTTTCCCAAATGTTCATGTCTTTCAGTCATTCAGAACTCCCCCCTCCCCCCATTTAACACTTTCGGTTCCTTCAGTCTTTTAAAACTCTCCTATCAACCCTGTGTCCTAATGGCCAGCACTCAGATTGTTTTGCTTTGCCAAATTGTCTGTCACTGATGTCACTGAGGTCAGTGCATGCCTGCCTAGCAGACCACTTACGGCAGGCACGGTCCCAGGCACATCCTGTTGGAGGTGAGAATTATTATATAGGATTTTGTTCTATTTGTTTTTTTTCCTAAAATCATGATACACTCAATATTTAGCACTCAATCACACTTGTCTGAATCATTTCAAACCCTTATCTGAATTCCAACGGGCTTCCTGTTTCACCATAGGGCTTCATCAATAGAACTGGTATGTTTGTGCTGCATTCTATGAAAAAAATATAGCACGCATGAATAGAATATGTGAGGTGTTGCTAGAAACTTGCAATTGCTTTGGTTAGAACAACGTTAGATTCACAAATTACGAACATTGGAACCGGAGGGTCTAAACAATTCAACTGAATGGGTGTCATTTATTTTTGAAACCTCAATGATGCAGTGTTCTCCTATAGGTTAATGTAAACTGCTTTAAAAGAGGTTGGTTCATCACTAGCCAGCATCTGGGTTTAAATAAATACCATTTTTTTCTTCAGTGCATATACTGCATAGCAGCCCGAGAAACAAAATCACTGTGAGTAAAGTGAATCTGTCTTCTTGAATTTGCTCGTCAGTAAAGTGCGTAAGTACATAAGTATTGCCATACTGGGAAAGACCAAAGGTCCATCAAGTCCAGCATCCTGTTTCCAACAGTGGCCAATCCAGGTCACAAACACCTGGCAAGATCTCCAAAAAGTACAAAACATTCTACACTGCTTATCCCAGAAATAGTGGATTTTTCTCAAGTCCATTTAATAATGGTCTATGGACTTTTTCTTTAGGAAGCCGTCCAAACCTTTTTTAAACTCCGCTAAGCTAACCACCTTTACCACATTCTCTGGCAACGAATTCCAGAGTTTAAATACACGTTGAGTGAAGAACATTTTCTCCGATTCGTTTTAAATTTACTACATTGTAGGTTCATCGCATGCCCCCTAGTCCTAGCATTTTTGGAAAGCGTAAACAGACGTTTCACATCTACCTGTTCCACTCCACTCATTATTTTATAGACCTCTATCATGTCTCCCCTCAGCCGCCTTTTCTCCAAGCTGAAGAGCCCTCGCCGCTTTAGCCTTTCCTCATAGGGAAGTCGTCCCATCCCCTTTATCATTTTTGTCGCCCTTCTCTGCACCTTTTCTAATTCCACTATATCTTTTTTGAGATACGGCGACCACAATTGAACACAATATTTGAGGTGCGGTCGCACCATGCTGCGTATTATAATTGCTATATTTTCTTTATAGAATGCAGCACAAATGTACCAATTCCCCTGATGAAGCCCTATGGTGAAACGGGAAGTGCCGCCAGTGTTGCGCATGCTCAGTTTCGATAAAACTGAGCATGCACGCGACGTGAGAGGAAGCAGGGCAGGCATTGCATAGAGAACAGCACTGGAGAAAGGCTTCAGTGGGTGTGGTTTGGGGACCCCCCACCCACCAAACTGCAGTGGGAATTGAACCCAGCTCCCCAGGATCAAAGTCCACTGCACTAACCACTATTTTTATTACATTTGTACCCCGTGCTTTCCCACTCATGGCAGGCTCAATGCGGCTTACATGGGGCAATGGAGGGTTAAGTGACTTGCCCAGAGTCACAAGGAGCTGCCTGTGCCTGAAGTGGGAATCGAACTCAGTTCCCCAGGACCAAGGTCCACCACCCTAACCACTAGGCCACTCCTCCACTGTTGCTACTATTTGACATTGTATGTTCTCTCTCCATTGTTCTATCGCCGATCACTTCCCCATTGTTACATTCTACTGTTCCATTCCCAAACTATGTTTGACTTTGACTTGTTTTCCCAAAATATGTTTGACTTCGACTGTCTTCCCATAACTCTTCTCAATATAACCCATAACCATGTTGTAACCAATGTAATTCCATGACTCACAATGTATTGTAAGCCACACTGAACCCGCAAATAGGTGGGAAAATGTGGGATACAAATGCAATAAATAAATAAATAAACATTCCACGTAGAATCTCCAATAGTAGCAACATTCCACGTAGAATCTCCAATAGTATCTATTTTATTTTTGTTACATTTGTACCCTGCACTTTCCCACTCATGGCAGGCTCAATGCTGCTTACATGGGGAAATGGAGGGTTAAGTGACTTGCCCAGAGTCACAAGGAGCTACCTGGGCTGGGAATTGAACTCAGTTCCTCAGTTCTCCAGGACCAAAGTCCACCACCCTAACCACTAGGCCACTCCTCCACTATGTAAACTGCTTTGATTGTAATACAGAAAGATTGTATATCAAATCCCATCCCTTTCCCAGTGAAGGTAACAGCATTCTGCACATTTAGGTGTTCAAGTGGCGTGAAAATGTCAGCAACCTCTTCTTTATTCATAATTTTATATACGGCTTTAACTGATGGACAGATCAAAGCGGTTTACAAATGAAATTTAAAAAAAAAGCGAAGAAAATGAACTATTATTCAATAGGAAAGTAAAACCTGCATACAAGAAACACTGCAGAATTAAAATGGCATCTATATATACTCTCCCCCCAGATACCGGCGCCCAAGAGAGCCACCTCACTCACTGGAATACGCTAGTTGGAACAACCATGCCTTCAAAAGTGCTTTAAATGTCTTTAGATTGAATTCACTGTGTATAGACAGTGGCCTGGAGTTCCACAAACGAGGGGCAACAAAGAAACGAAAATCACTGTGACATGTAATTTCCATTTGAGTTAAGCGGGAGCCCAGTAGGACCATATGGTGGTCATTCATGGAGCGAAGGACACGTGTTGAAGAATACTGAATGGTCAACAAGGAAAGACACAGAAAGCTTTGAAAGCCAAAAGTGTGTGTATGGGGGCCTCCATTTAGATGATCCCTTGCTGTGCAGTAAGACCCGTCTGGGGGTCCAGATTCCATTATTACCGCCTTGGGTGAATCTCTTCATAAAGGCGGTTAATAAATCCCAATAAATAAATAAATTATAGAAGACTACCTTAAGCTGGCATTGGCACCGTTACACCAGCCATAACTGTGGGCCGCTAAATGCGGCAAGGGTATGCGCAATGTACCGCAGGGTTGTCCAAACTCAGTCCTCCAGGGCTGCAATCCAGTCAGGTTTTCAGAATTTCCCCAATGAATATGCATGAGATCGATCTGCATGCACTGCCACCATTGTATGCAAATAGATCTCATGATATTGATTGGGAAGATCCTGGAAACCCAACCTGGCCAGGGCCGAAGGTGGACACCCCGGATTTACAGGATTGTGTAAGTTATGCAAGGCCGCCGAGAGACTGGGCTGGGCCCGGGGCAAGGCCGCCCCCCCCCCCCGAGGTCGCCGCTCCCCCCCCCCCCTCTCCGTCTGCCAACAGGCCGGGCCCCCTGCATTGAAATCACAGCACCTCTCACATCCGTGTGAAAGCGCTGCAGGCAGCAGATCGCCTCCCTTCGGCCCTCCTTCCCTCCTTGTGTCCCGCCCTCACAGAAGTTACGTCAGACGAGGGCGGGACACAGGGAGGGAAGGAGGCCCCAAGGAAGGTGATCTGCTGCCCTGCTGCCTGCAGCGCTTTCACATGGAGGTGAGAGGCACTGAGATTTCAATGCAGGGGGCCCGGCCCGGTGGCAGACGGATGACAACGGAGGGCAGCTGGGACTGCGGCGCCGGGCCCCCCTTGGAGACCCGGGCCCGGGGAATTTTGTCCCCCCTGCCCCGCCCCTCTCAGCGGCTATGAAGTTATGTGTGTAACTGAGAGCCACGCCCATGTTCCCCCCACATGCTCTCCCCCCTTGTAATCACATGCCAAGTGCTAGTTTTCAGTATATTTATGCACCCAAAGGGGAATGTAACTGTGAGTGCCTTTACAAGAATAATTCTCAGGTTACTGTAGGTGCCGGGATGATGTGCCTAAGCACAGATTCTATCATGGCAGTTGTATGCACAGCTACTGCTATAGAAACTAGCAAAAGTCTGCATTTACAGGCACAAGCACTTAAGCCAGCCATTAAGGGCCAGATTCTATATTTGGGACCGGAAAAAATCAGTGTGGATTGTGACTGGATTGTGTGTCTTGTTGGGCAGACTGGATGGACCGTCTTTTTCTGCCGTCACCTACTATGTTACTATGATAATAACCCTGGGTCCCGTGCTCCTTCAGGCCTCCTATAACTTGCACTACACTCCCAGCTTTATAGTTTCCCTGAATTCAGGTCAAAGCCACAAAGCGATCCACTCCAGGTTTTCTTCCTTTATTCCAGCCAAACAGTGTTAACACAAGTGCAGCAAACAAAAGGAAAATAACAAACCAGCAGTGTCCACAAATGCAAAATCAATTTTAAGAGTTTTTGTTCTGTTCCACTAGGGGTATCTGGTCCAACTTCAATTGTTCCCCACAAACTTCTTTCAGCAGTCTGCACCTCTACGATTGAGGCTGGCAGTCCCTGCTCCCACAGGCTTCTTTCACGGTCTGCCCCCTTCCCTACTGAGGGCTGGCAGCTCCCTGTTCCAATAAGCTTCTTTCTGTGGCTTCCTACGACTACCCTTTTGCAGTACCTGGAATTCTTCTAGCAGGCGTCCTATTCCAGTTCATCGCCCTCACAACCAGTTAAGGTTACCTTTCTCCGTACACCCCATAACCTCCAGGTGGGAGAGAGCGAGATCTTCCTCTACCCAGGTGTAGGGTTACCATATTTTGTCCTCTCAAAAAGAAGATACATGTCCCGCCCCTGCCCCGCCCATGCCCGCCCCCTTCGCATCCTCGCCCTGCCCCCTGTCACATATTCCCCTTCCCTCCCCTGGGTCACATATTCCCCTGCCCTCCCGTCACCTTCCCTCCCCTCCCCTTACTTACTATCTACTGCCCTGGTGGTCTAGGGACCTCTTCGTGGCAGGAAAGAGCCCCCCCTCTTTCCTGCCCGGAGCTCTGCCCTTGCCCTGCATCCTGTTGCTGTGACAGTCTCAGGATTCAAAATGGCCACCGAGAGTTGAAATCTCGCGAGGCCGCTTCAACTCTCGGCGGCCATTTTGAATCCCGAGACCGTCACAGCTGCAGGATGCAGGGCAAGGGCAGCGCTCCAGGCAGAAAAGAGGGGGCTCTTTCCTACCCCGAAGAGGTCACTAGACCACCAGGGCAGTAGATAGTAAGTAAGGAAAAGGGGAGGCTAGGATAGGCCCGCCGCTTGCCCGCCTGTTTGTCCAGAAATCCGGACAAATGGGCGGACTGGCAAAACCCGTCTGGACGCCCGGGCATGTCCTCAAAAAGAGGACATGTCCGGGTAAATCCAGATATATGGTAACTCTACCCAGGTGCGTTCTTTCCTCTCTGCCATGGCTCAAGAAGCCTGCCTATTTTCATCTGGGACTGGGCCTGGCTCCTCCTCCCCCCAGCTTCCCCTCCTGAAGAGGCACCTCTCCGTTTTTCCATCCAGGGGAGCTGGACTTTCTCACTGAGGCTCCCCCTGGCTGCCAAACAAGGTAACTCCGCCTCTAGTTTAGGAGGAACAATCCTATTCCCCTTCTTCCTGAGGGTATTCCGGGTTTTCCTTCCCTCCTTTAGGCCTAAGGCCAGAAGCTTTATCTCTAAGGGTTATTTTACTGGGAATCCACCCCCTAGAGGAACCATCGGGGATTGCCTCATCACAGGATGGAAAATGTGACTACGTGTATTCTATAAACCGGCGTGGTTTACTGAATATGCATAGCACCGTCCACGCGACTATGTAAATGCCCCTTCCTAACTTTAGGCGTGGAATGGGCTATTCTTTAAAACTGCGTGTAAATTTTAGGAACATCCACGACCCGCCTATGCTCCTCCCATGGCCACGCCTCCTTTTGAGATCTATATGGTAGAATTTACACAGACTACTTTTAGAATACACTTAGGTGCCAATGATCAAAAGTAAACACGGGCTCTAGAGGCCATTAGTGCCGTACTAGCCCACATTTACCAGCGCAGAATGATCAGAGGGCTCTAGCGAAGCAAACATTGAGTGTGCCAGGCCTTAGTGCAGATAACATGCAAATGTAGTCAAGCTCATTTAAATGAGGCCATTTTATATTGCTCCCCAAAGATCAGAAAAGAGCACCTGAAACAAAGGTGCCTTACCGCTGTAAGAAATAACGCCAGGTCTGAGAACGAATTAGGGCGTTGGAAGAGAGGATTACCCATGATTCCCATGCTTCTTTCATGATTCTTCTTACAAAATCTGCCGGTTTTGATTACGTTTGCAAGCAGAAGGAAGCCCGTGCAGCACGGGTTGTGAGAAACAGCAGACCCGAACGTGAAGCACAGATTGGCGTTCTTGTGTCTAAATTTAAAGCAGCCATTCTTAAAAAAACACACACACACATTGGCGTCTGTTACTTGCACCTAAATATAATCATCCAGAAATTAACACTTATATTCAGGCTGCAGAAAGCATTCGGGTTTAAAGTTAAAGCGCGCGAAACGCTAACGCGTCAATACATTCCTATAGGCATGTTAGCGTTTGACGCGTGTCAACCCTTAACATGCGTGTTAAAAACGCTAACGCGCCTCTAGCGTGCCTTGGTAAACGCAGGTCTTAATGTCTTTTCAGTTAAGCAATGGAAGGGCTGAGGGGCACCATGGTTGGGCTGCACTTAGGACATCAGTTAGACGTAATCCGACCCTGGGCAGAGTACTTCAGCTGCTTCTTGTACCAATATGAACCTTTAGCTAAACTATGGTCTGCAGCTACCAAGAGACTAGTACTCAATCTGTTTCCAATGTCAGGCTTACTAAATCATGTGCTACAGCACTTCGGGTAGCAGGTCCTCTCTTTTGAATAAGCTTCTTGAAGATTTTAGAGTTGAAAGTGATTATTTAATCTTCTGGAAAAGATGGAAGACATTTCTATTTGTTTCAGGCTCCTGGAGATGAAGCCTAACAGAAGGAAGATGCTGGGTTATTTTATGCATGGAGAGATCAATATTCAGCCACGCAGAGAAAGTATAATTTGTTTAAATGGCACAACTCAACATTCATGCATAACTTGAAATGTCTAAGTCGAAAATTTCAAGATATCCCTGCTACTGTGCAAGCCACCTAGATGAGAGTGTAATCTTATAAACTGTGTTAACACTTAAAATGCTGTTTTGCACATGTAAACGAGCTCTTATCAAATTCGTACCAAAAGGAGCAAAATCCCTATAGGGAGAGACAAAAAAACTATATCAAAAAGTAAAGGAAGTCAATACCCCCAAAATCCCAAAACATGTATCAGATGCAAAAATGACTGCAAATAAAAATTAGATAGGGGGCAAAAGGGAGTTCAATATAGGCCAATCATACAGCCGAGCTACATTTCAGTGAGGCTCACTTATAAAGCTCTGTACATCATAGAAATATGACGGCAGATAAAGGACATATGACCCATCCAGGCTGCCCATCCTCTGTAACCCCTAATTCTTCCTGTTCCTAAGCGATCCCACATGCTTATCCCATACCTTTTAAAATACTGGAACAGTTCTCGACTCCACCACCTCCACCGGGAGGCCATTCCAGGCCTCCACCACCCTTTCTGTGAAATAATACTTCCTTAGGTTACTCCTAAGCCTAGTCCCTCTTAACTTTGTCGTAACCTTACAGCCTTCTCCGGGGTGACTCCCAGGTCCATTCCGATCCACTCAGGGCCTCCGCTCTAGGTGCCCAGCACTCCCACCAGGTGCTGTGGAGGACTTGCAGCCCTTCTGCATATCCTCACAGCTAAAAGCTGTCCTCTCTTTGCGCCCTTAGTTATGTGGGTGTCGCCACTGAATATCTGCCAGCACCCAAATAGCTTCCGGGTCATGGCTGAATATTGCTGAATTCTCCCCTCCCTCCCCCAAAACACAAGCTGACCCCACTTCTGGCTCCCCACTCCCACAAGAGTAGTGCCCTCTCCTGGTGCCTCCGCAAGAGTTGCCTCCCCTCCTAGCCCCTGTCTCCATCAAAACAGCACCCCATCCCGGAAGCACCCCCACCCCACCCATGTAGCCCCCCCTCCCCCCACCAGGCCTATACTCACATGCCTTGATGGTCTAGTGGTTCTTCTGAGAGCAAGACAGGAAAGAACCACCGGATTGAAGAAACTGGATCTGCTAAGAAAGGACCAACACAACAAAAAAAACCAAGTAGCATAAACACAACCCTACTCTTCTAAGAAGATAGGGAGATGAGATGAAGGAAAAGGTCCGACTTCATCCTATATAATAATTCTCACCTCCAACGTTCTGACTTGCTGCCTGGGACCGTGGCTCATTCCGAGTTGGTCTGCTAGGCTCCGTAGATCAGGCTGACATCACCGTAGCCATTATGATGTCAACTTCAGAACCCGGGGGAAAAAAACATGCCTCACAGCTGATCCATGTCCAGAGGAGGGTTGCTGGACATGGGTGGCTGGAGGGAGAGAGGAGGGTCACTGGATGTGGGTGGCTGGAGGGGGGCAGGGGAGAGAGGAGGGTCGCTGGACATGGGTGGCTGCAAGGGGGGCAGGGGGTCGCTGGACATGGGTGGCTGGAGGGGGGCAGGGGAGAGAGGAGGGTCACTGGACATGGTGGTAGGAGGAGGGCAGGGGAGAGAGGAGGTTCGCTAGTCATGGGTGGCTGCAGTGGGTGCAGGGGGAGAGGAGGGTCGCTGACATGGGTGGCTGGAGGGGGGGCAGGGGAGAGAGGAGGGTCGCTGGACATGGGTGGCTGCAGTGGGCGCAGGGGGAGAGGAGGGTCGCTGGACATGAGTGGCTGCAGGGGAGCCGAGGAAAACCTTGCTAGCGCCCGTTTCATTTGTGTCAGAAATGGGCCTTTTTTACTGGTTACATAATAAAGACCTTTTCCTTCACCTCATCTCCCTGTCTTCTTGGAACAGCCGTGTTGATCACGCTACTCATTTTTTTGTTGTGTTGTCTAGTAGTCTTCTGGGCAAGCGGGCAGAAGTGATTCACAGTCACTTTAGCCCATGCCAAACCTGACCTCAAAATGGCTTTGGCAACCTCTAGTGGCAGTCTTATGGTAATTCAATAGTATCACGAGACTGCCGCTAGAGGTTATGGCAGCCATTTTCTAGACCAGCAGGGTATGTGAATGTAGGCTCTGAGGGAGGGACTACATGGGTTGGGAAGTGGGGGTTGCTTCCAGGAGGTGGGGGGTCTGGGAAAGAGAGCTGTTCTTGGTGGTGGGGGCTAGGAGGGGTGCTTGGAGGGAGGAGGGGAAGGAAGGGTGCTTTTCTGGGCAGGGGATCCAGAATGAGAGTGTGGGAACATAAGGACATAAGAGTAGCCATACCGGGTCAGACCAAGGGTCCACCTAGCCCAGGATCCTGTTTTCAAAACAATGGCCAAGCCAGGTCACAAGTAGCTGACAGAAACCAAGGTACTTGTGACCCAGGGGGGATTGAAATTGGTGATCACCTTATTCAGGTTCTGACAACTGTTCAGCTGGGACCCGTGTAAATCTCTGATGCGGCTGACACATGCCCAGTCCATTCATAAATAGATATTCAATCCTAGAAGTGGCTCCCTAGTGCCCAGATAAGGCCCAACATTAAATATTTGGGTCTTATTTAACCGGAAATGGTCAGCATTTAAAAAAACAAACAAACAACTGACCGCTACTGCCTGAATATTAACTGGAACAATACATAGTAACATAGAAGATGACGGCAGAAAAAGACCTGCACGGCCCATCCAGTCTGCCCAACAAGATAAACTCATATGTGCTACTTTTTGTGTATACCCTACCTTGATTTGTACCTGTCTTTTTCAGGGCACAGACCATTTAAGTCTGCCCAGCGCTATCCCCGCCTCCCAACCACCAGCCCCGCCTCCTACCACCGGCTCTGGCACAGACCGTATAAGTCTGCCCAGCACTATCCCTGCCTCCCAACCACCGGCTCTGGCACAGACCGTATAAGTCTGCCCAGCACTATCCCCGCTTCCCAACCACCAGCCCCACCTCCCACCACCGGCTCTGCCACCCAATCTCGGCTTCTGAACAGGATTCCTTTATGTTTATCCCACGCATAAAGTAAAAACATAAAGTAAAATTAAAAACTGAACAGAATAGACTAATCCCCCCTCTGCCCCTTATACTGTGGACTTAAAATTTCTGCTTATTAATGTTGTAAATGTAGCAGCTCATGTTTCTATGGGAGAATTTGTTCCTCTGTGCATTGATCTGAAATCTATAAATAAAAAGTGGAAATATAACTCTTTTTATTACTTATCCGGTGCTGCCTCATTTTATGCTTTTTATGAAGCATTTGCCCTTGAAACAGCAGATGGTTTTTCCTTGTTTAACTGCTTTTAGATGTGAACCAAGTCTGTGTTATGTGCAAATGTGCGTGAGGTGTGGTCGTAATTTTTGATTCGCCGCTCGTTGAAAGGTAATAACCTGAGGGTGGAAGAATTAACTCTAAGGAAGCGGAGAACGATGGCCTCGGGGCAGAGGATGGTATAATCCAGTTTTTTTTTTTTTATACAGGATGTTCAGTCCTAGAGCAGTATCATACATCTGGGAACTGCTGACGAGCCACAATCTATTGCAAAAAAAAAAAGAAAAATGCAAATACCGAGGATGAAAATATGCTTTGTATTCGTTTGCTGTTACTCTTATAATTCAATTTTATCTGTCCTTCTGCGTTTTGTACTTCCGGTAGAGTAGTTACTGTCTCAAGGTTATCGTGATAACTTTGAAAAATAGCTGCTTTTTAATATTCTGCATGGTTCCTGTTTTTATTTATATGCCTGGCAGGGGCATTGTAGCAAAAATGGAATTTCCTGATCACCCATACTAAGTATTTATTATCTAGGACACAGATAGGAAATGTTTTTTTGAGCGCAGGTGTCAAGATGCAAGCAAAACATTTGGAAGTCCTAAATAAGTGGGTTCTGATCAGCGGAATGTTATTTTTAGTTGGGAGCGGAGCCTCTTGAGTGTCTGCAGAATTCGAGTAGAATAGACCTGTCCAATGGCAGTTGTGACAGACGGTTCCTATTACTGGACCCTGGGGAAGATGGGTTTGCTATTTTCGTCAGCCCTTTCAGGCTAGAAGCTTTGGCGCCTAACCACCTTCCCCATTCATGATACACTGACTACATAGTTTGTTACCTTTAGATTGTAAGCTCTCTTGAGCAGGGACTGTCCTTCCCCATGTTTTAACTTGTACAGCGCTGCGTAACCCTAGTAGCGCTATAGAAATGCTAAGTAGTAGTAGTAGTAGTAGTATTACATATAGCAGTGATTTAACCAGAGCTGAGATTCTGATGTCATAATGCCTCATTCCACCAATGCCTAAGAGCCAACCTCATCAGTGATGTCACAATGGCTCGACTGTCCTATACTTGGCCCACTTCCCCCCTTAGTGTGAAGAGTTTCAGTCTCTGGTATCCAGAGCTGAGATTCTGATGTCATAATGCCTCATTCCACCAATGCCTAAGAGCCAACCTCATCAGTGATGTCACAATGGCTCGACTGTCCTATACTTGGCCCACTTCCCCCCTTAGTGTGAAGAGTTTCAGTCTCTGGTATCCAGAGCTGAGATTCTGATGTCATAATGCCTCATTCCACCAATGCCTAAGAGCCAACCTCATCAGTGATGTCACAATGGCTTGATTGTCCTATATTTGTCTCACTCTTATCTATTAGATTGTAAGCTCTTTGAGCAGGGACTGTCTCTCTTTGTTAAATTGTACAGCGCTGCGTAACCCTAGTAGCGCTCTAGAAATGTTAAGTAGTAGTAGTGGTTTCTATTACTGCACCCTGGGGAAGATGGGTTTGCTATTTTCGTCAGCCCTTTCAGGCTAGAAGCTCAGTCACAACTGGCCTCAGCAGGGTCCTGGCTGAGGGAAGGCATTTCTGGGAGTCTGCTATCACTGTAGTCTCTTTGAGGGCAAATTCTATAAGTGGATACCTTCATTTAGGTGGCCTGATGCCGGCACCCCGACATAACAGCCCTGACAAAATGGACCCTCCCACAAAATAACCCTTGACAAAATAGCCCCCTAGAAAAAAAAAATAACATCACAAAACAAAAAGATGATAAACTACAAGTGAAACCTTCACTGATAAAGGCTCCTACCAGCATATATTAATAGATAAAATTCTATAGCTACCAACTGGTATCACGATCGGCTCTGCTGTTTAAAGAAACTATTCTTCCATCAACATTCTAATTTAAAAAAAAAAAACAATATTGTCATCATTTTCATAGTCTTACCAACCTTATCCTGTTTGGCAAGGTAAGATTATTAGGAAAAAAAAATGCAGTGCCATATTCTGGGCAGCCTGATCGGGCCCCTTTGTCGGGGGGGGGGGGGGGGGGCTAATTTGTCAAGGGCTAGGGTTACCATATGTCTGGATTTACCCGGACATGTCCTCTTTTTGAGTTTCGGCACCTAACTCTTACCTTTCAAGAAATCTAGACTGCCCCAATTTGACTGCCCCTATCAGACTGACTGTTCACTTGTCCTTTAGATTGTAAGCTCTTTGAGCAGGGACTGTCCTTCTATGTTAAATTGTACAGCGCTGCGTAACCCTAGTAGCGCTTTAGAAATGTTAAGTAGTAGTAGTAGTAGTAGTAGACATGTCCGGGCAATTGGGCGGGTTTTGCCAATCTGCCCGTTTGTCTGGATTTCTGGACAAACGGGCAGGCTGGTGGGCAGACAAATGGGCAGATTGCTAGCCTCCCCTCCCCTTACTTTCTACTGTCCTGGTGGTCTAGTGACCTCTTCCGCCTTCGGGGCAGGAAAGAGCCTCCTCTTTCCTGCCCAGAGCGCTGCCCTGCATGCATCCTTCCTGTTGCTGATCTCGGCGCTGATTCAAAATGGCTGCCGAGAGTTGACGTGACCTCGCGAGACTTCAACTCTCGGTGGCCATTTTGAATCGGCGCCGAGGATCACCAACAGGAAGGATGCATGCAGGGCAGCACTCCGGGCAGGAAAGAGGGGGCTCTTTCCTGCCCTGAAGGCGGAAGAGGTCACTAGACCACCAGGGCAGTAGTAAGGTAAGGGGAGGGGGGTGACGGGGGGGGGGCGACGGGGTATGTGTCAGGGGGGAGGGGAAAACATGACAGGGGGCGGAGCGAGGGTGTGAAAGGGGGCGGGCAGGGTATGAAAGAGGGGCAGGGTGGGGTGTGTGGTGGGGGCGGGGCATGTGTCCTCCTTTTTGGGGGACAAAAAATGGTAACCCTATCAAGGGCTATATTGTGAGCAGACCATTTTGACAGTGGCTGTTATGTCAGAGGCTATTATGTCGGGAGCTTTTTGTTTAGAGCTTTTTTGTCAGGGCTATTTTGACCGGGTACCCCTGAGGCCATGTGGTGAGAGTCTATGCTATAATGGCAACTGGATGTCTAAATTCTATTATAGAATACTAGTATGAAACCCAGTATCAGCACACCTTTAATATACCCACAGTCAGGGGCAACCCAAGGCAATCTGCCGCCCGCGCCCATGCTCCCACCGGGTCTGGCATCTCCCCTTCCCTCCTCAACCCTCTTCCCCGTGTTTACCTTATTTTCTTTCTTTTTCAAAAGATGGCAGCGGCACCAGCCTCTTCCCTCTACTGTGTCCCGCCTCTGAGGAAACAGGAAGTTACATCAAGAGGCGGGCTGCAGTAGGGAGAAGAGACTGGTGACAGTGGCAAGGCAATCTATGACTATGGGAGTCAATGCCGCTGCCACTGCCGCCTTTTGAAAATGAAAAACATAAGGTAAACGTGGGGAAGAGGGTTGAGAAAGGAAGGGGAGAGTGCCCACCTGAGGCCCCCAGCTCAGTCGGCCTAATGGTAGTGCTGCCACTACATGCAGTTACTGCAGCCATAGATCTAGTGTAACATAAGACATAAGCATCGCCACACTGGGACAGACCAAAGGTCCATCTAGCCCAGCACCCTGTCTCCGACAGTGGCCAATCCAGGTCACAATCACCCGACAAGATCCACGGAGCAAAGCATTTTGTACTGCTTGTCCCAGGAATAGTGGATTTTTCCCTACATCCATTTAATAACATTCTTTGGCCTTTTCATTCAGGAAGCCATCCAAACCTTTCTTAAACTCTGCTAAGCTAACTGCCTTAATGTTATGACCCGGTAGAAGTGAGCCCCTGCGACTGAGCACGGCAGAGATGGAGTGATGCCGCACTCGGTCAGGCAGCCAGACAACCCCTAGCTTCACCTGGAAAGCGACCACCGTTCACCAAGAGTTGAGCTCCCAGCTGCAGGTGGCCACCAGGACTTCTGGAACCAGCGGGGTTGCACAGCCACTGACCAGGCTGACGGGCAAGCAGACACAGTCCAAAAGCCAAGTAATCCGTAGGGCAAAGAATAGTCAAACCAGTCCAAGGTCTAGGCAGGCAGCAAACAATCGTGGTCAGGAAAACAAGCCGAAGTCTGGTACACAGGAATACAGGAACTGCGGAAAGCCAGTGAACAGAACTCCGGCGTGGACCTCTGAGACAATTGAGGCCGAAGCATCGAAGGACTGAAGGCAGGGCCTTAAGTAGTGGAGGAATTAGGCTCAAGCATGTGCAGCTGATTCAAGATGGCTGCCCCCATCAACAGAGGTGCCTACGTCCAAATATGGGCTTCCTTCCTGACCTCGTTACTCCAAGATGGCCTCCCAGGACCTGATCTATCCAAGATGGCTGCGGCCATTGATCCAACCCAGTTGACGGTTGCCAGAAATAGGAAACAGAAACAGACCCTACTTCCTTCCTGAAGCTAACCAACACCAAGATGGCCGGCTATCTTCGCCGGGCCACGACTCGCCAGCGAATCGGCCGCGCAGGCCTGGCACCAGGTGAGGGACGTAACACTTAACCACATTCTCCGGCAACGAATTCAAGAGTAGAATTACATGCCGAGTAAAGAAAAAGTTTCTCTTATTTGTTTTAAACTTACTGCACTCCAGCTTCATCTCATGCCCCCCTGTCCTAGTATTTTTGGAAAGCGTAAACAGATGCTCCATATCTATCTTTTCCACTCCACTCATTATTTTATAGACCTCTATCATATCACCCCTCAGCCACCTTTTCTCCAAGCTGAAGAGCCCCAGCCGCTTCAGCCTTTCCTCATAGGAAAGTCGTCCCATCCCCTTAATCATCTTTGTCGCCCTTCTCTGCACCTTTTCTAATTCCACTATATCTTTTTTGAGGTGCGGCGACCAGAATTGAACACAATACTCTAGGTGGGCTCGCACCATGGACCGATACAGTGGCATTATAATATCCTCATTTTTGTTTTCCATCCCTTTCCTAATAATACCTAACATTCAATTTGCTCTCTTAGCCGCAGTAGCACACTGAGCATAAGATTTCAACATATCATCAATGATGACTCCCAGGTCCCTTTCTCGTTCCGTGACTCCTAACGCTGAACCTTGCATGACGTAGCTATAATTTGAGTTTCTCTTTCCCACATGCATCACTTTGTACTTGCTCACATTAAACGTCATCTGCCATTTAGACACCCAGTCTCGCAGTCTCGTAAGGTCATCTTGTAATTTTTCACAATCCTCCCGCGATTTAACGACTTTGAATAACTTTGTGTCATCAGCAAATTTAATTACCTCACTAGTTACTCCCATCTCTAGGCCATTTATAAATATGTTAAAAAGCAGTGGTCCCAACACAGATCCCTGGGGAACTCCACTAACTACCCTTCTCCATTCAGAATACTGACCATTTAAACCTACTCTCTGTTTTCTATCTTTTAACCAGTTTTTAATCCACAATAGAACACTACCTCCTATCCCATGACTCTCCAATTTCCTCTGGAGTCTTTCATGAGGTACTTTGTCGAATGCCTTCTGAAAATCCAGATACACAATATCAACCGGCTCACCTTTATCCACATGTTTGTTCACCCCTTCAAAGAAATGTAGTAGATTGGTGAGGCAAGATTTCCCTTCACTAAATCCATGTTGACTTTGTCTCATTAATCCATGCTTTTGAATATGTTCTGTAGTTTTGTTCTTAATAATAGTCTCTACCATTTTGCCCCGCACCGACATCAGACTCACCGGTCTATAATTTCCCAGATCTCCTCTGGAACCTTTTCTAAAAATCAGCGTTACATTGGCCTCCCTCCAATTTTCCGGTACCACACTCGATTCTGCGTGCGCCCAAAACCCATTTTGCCCGGCACCGACGTCAGACTCACTGGTCTATAATTTCCTGGATCTCCTCTGGAACCTTTTTTAAAAATCAGCATTACATTGGTACCGGAAGATTGGAGGGTGGCCAATGTAACGCCGATTTTTAAAAAAGGTTCCAGGGGAGATCCGGGAAATTATAGACCAGTGAGTCTGACGTTGGTGCCGGGCAAAATGGTAGAGGCTATTATCAAAAACAAAATTACAGAGCACATCCGAGGACATGGATTACTGAGACCAAGTCAGCACAGCTTTTGTGTGGGGAAATCTTGCCTGACCAATTTACGTCGATAATACACTGAAATCTTCTGCTCAGTGTGCTGCTGTGGCTAGGAAAGCGAATAGAATGTTGGGTATTATTAGGAAAGGTATGGAAAACAGGTGTGAGGATGTTATAATGCCGTTGTATCGCTCCATGGTGCGACCGCACCTTGAGTATTGTGTTCAATTCTGGTCGCCGCATCTCAAGAAAGATATAGTAGAATTGGAAAAGGTGCAGCGAAGGGCGACTAAAATGATATCAGGGACGGGACGACTTCCCTATGAAGAAAGACTAAGGAGGCTAGGGCTTTTCAGCTTGGAGAAGAGACGGCTGAGGGGAGACATGATAGAGGTATATAAAATAATGAGTGGAGTGGAACAGGTGGATGTGAAGCGTCTGTTAACGCTTTCCAAAAAATACTAGGACTAGGGGGCATGCGATGAAACTACAGTGTAGTAAATTTAAAACAAATCGGAGAAAATGTTTCTTCACCCAACGCATAATTAAACTCTGGAATTCGTTGCCGGAGAACGTGGTGAAGGCGGTTAGCTTGGCAGAGTTTAAAAAGGGGTTAGATGGTTTCCTAAAGGACACGTCCATAAACCACTACTAAATGGACTTGGGAAAAATCCACAATTCCAAGAATAACATGTATAGAATGTTTGTACATTTGGGAAGCTCGCCAGGTGCCCTTGGCCTGGATTGGCCGCTGTCATGGACAGGATGCTGGGCTCGATGGACCCTTGGTCTTTTCCCAGTGTGGCATTACTTATGTACTTATGGCCACCCTCCAATCTTCCGGTACCACGCTCGATTTTAAGGTTAAATTACATATTAATAACAATAGCTCCATAACCTCATCTTTCAGTTCTATCAGTACTCTGGGATGAATACCATCCGGTCCAGGAGATTTGCTACTCTTCAGTTTGTAGAACTGCCCCATTACATTCTCCAGGATTACAGAGAATTCATTAAGTTTTTCCGACTTGTCAGCTTCGAATACCATTTCTGGCACCGATATCCCACCCAAATCTTCCTCGGTGAAGACCGAAGCAAAGAATTCAAAGAATTCATTTAATCTCTCCGCTTCAGCTTTGTCTTCCCTGATCGCCCCTTTTACTCCTCGGTCATCTAACGGTCCAACCAATTCTTTTGCCGGCTTCTTGCTTTTAATATACCTAAAAAAAATTTACTATGTGTTTTTGCCTCTTTTTTTGAAGTCCCTCTTAGCCTTCCTTATCAGCGCTCTGCATTTGACTTGACATTCCTTATGCTGTTTCTTATTATTTTCAGTCGGTTCCTTCTTCCATTTTCTGAAGGATTTTCTTTTAGCTCTAATAGCTTCCTTCACCGCACTTGTCGTTTGGGCTGCCGTCCTCCTTTTTAAATAAGCAGAATATATTTGGCCTGGGCTTCCAGGATGGTGTTTTTGAACAGCATCCACGCCTGATGTAAATTTTTGACTCTCGCAATCGCTCCTCTAAATGTTTTTCACCATTCTTCTCATTTTATCATAGTCTCCTTTTTTAAAGTTAAACGCTAACGCATTTGATTTCCTATGTATACTTACTTCAAAGCTAATATCAAATCCAATCATATTATAATCACCATTATCAAGCGGCCCCGGCACCACTACCTCCCGCACCAGATCATGCGCTCCACTAAGGACTAGGTCTAGAATTTTTCTTTCTCTCGTCGGCTCCTGTTTCAGCTGCTCCATGGGGCCTCTAAATGGGGCCTCACCAGAGACTTAAAGGATAGATAAACCTGCATGGTGCCCCCAGAGGTTGAGAGATGAGACTGAGAAGAGAAAAAAAATAAAAACGAGGTTATGCTGCTCCAAGTAGGTTGAAGCATATGACTTGGAACCAGGTTTTTGTATAAAAGACCAGACAGTTTTTAATAGTTTAATTTTCCTGTACTCTCTCACTCAAATATACACACTCCTGTACTTAGAGCGGGTATAAACCCAGGCACGCATCTACCTTTCCCTCGATCAGCGCACGTTTGTGGAATTGTTTACCCAACTCAGCTAAAGCTACCTCCGAACAACAGGCTTTCAGAATATCACTGAAGACCGCTTTAGTCAGGAAAGCTTACGCTACAGCCCCGCACTGCCTTAGTGTTTTCTGACCTATTACTGTTATGTGGCCGTATTGCATTCTTTATCATCTTTCTCTCTTCTTTCTCTCTGTCTTTCCTCACCGACTGCCTCGCCCTTAATGTATCTGTTTATTACTAGATTGATGTGTCTTTCTATACTGATGTTAGCCTTTTTGAACTAATGTAAGCCACGTTGAGCTTGCCCATGGGCAGGAAAGTGTGGGATATAAATGCCATAAATAAATAAATAATTGTTTAACAGGTCACTTAGGCAATACAGGGCCGCTGAGAGACATAGCCGTGCCAGGGTAAAACCGGCCTCCCCCACTTGCGCCGCCTCCTCTCGCACCGCTTTTCCCACTCGCCCACCCCTTACTACTACTACTACTTAGCATTTCTAAAGCGCTACTAGAGTTACGCAGCGCTGTACAATTTAACATATCCTTCTGTGTTTGCCTCCAAGGGTTGGCCTGGGCCCGGCACCGGCAAGCCGCTTCCCACAACCTGTCCTCTCCTGCTCCTGTCCGTGCTGTGAGTCGGGACCCAGATAATTGCATTAATGCAATATCGCGCTAATGCAATCATTCGGGTCCTGGAAGGCACGCATGAGCAGGGGAGGACCCCTTGGAGGCTGGGCCAAGGGAATTTAGCCCCCCTGCCCCCTCTCAGCGGCCCTGAGGTAATATAGAGCCCTGGAGTAGGAATTATTTCCCCCCCCCCCACACATTATCTTCAGATGCAATAATTGATGTGTGATGAATTAGATTTCCCTAGATGTAACCATTCAGAGTCCACAATCTTTGCTTCCTTCCCTGCCGGATTCTATGATTCACTCCAGCCAGCGTTGCTTCTGGAGATGTGGAAGGAAAGCAGGGGTTAAGGAATTAATATGTGTTTTAAATGAAATTGATGGTGTGAGTATTGTGAGCTTTGAACACAAAAATTATGCTCTATTATTTATTCAGTTGGTTACCAAGCAGACGGCAGTAAAACTTTCAACAAAGACTTTGTGAATAGCAGATATGTTGAAACAGTCGGCATGCAATTACATAGAACTTCAGCACTTAACCTGTCCTTCTCTCTTTATTTTTGAAGTTTTCCATATGTTTTCTTGGCTTGTGACAACAGCTGCATCTCACGTTGCTTGAGCATATGCGATTTTTCTTCAAGCCCTTGCAAAAGAATTTATCTTTTGTGCAATTTTCTTCTTCAGATATGTGTCTGCGAATGGAATTCAGGAACTTCAAAACTTTCTCAGGTATTCCTGTAAGCTTCTCTTCTAAAAAGTTTACATGAAGCTCAGAAGCTCTTAGAATAGGTCTGGGATTCAAAATCGTTCCATTCTGAGTTTGTGCAAGATGCTGGTGGAAAATGGTGCAAAAAATAGAAGTTAATAATTGGTTAAAAATTTGTGCTAAAAGAATCAAGCCTTTCAAAGATTCCCTAGTGTAATCCATAACAATGTAAGAGTAGCCATGTTGGGTCAGACCAATGGTCCATCTAGCTCAGTATCCTGTGTCCAAACAGTGACCAGGCCAGGTCTCGAGTACCTGGCAGAAACCCAAATCTTGGCAACACTCCATACTACAAATCCCAGGGTAAGCAGTTGCTTCCCATGTCTGTCTCGATAGCGGACTATGGACTTTTCCTCCAGGAATTTGTCCAAACCTTTTTTAAACCCAGATACGTTAACTGCTGTTACCACATCCTCCGTCAAAGAGTTCCAGAGCTTAACTATTCGTTGAATGAAAAGATATTTCCTCCTATTAGTTTTAAAAGTATTTCCATTTGTTTACATTTTCAAACAACAACAAAACCAGGGGACACAAGATGAAGCTAGAATATGGTAGATTTAAAACAAATAGGAGAAAGTTTTTCTTTACTCAGCGTGTAGTTAGACTCTGGAACTCGTTGCCGGAAAACGTAGTGACAGCAGCTGGCCTTATGGAATTTAAAGGGGGTTTGGACAGATTCCCGAGGGAAAAGTCAATTCAACATTATTAAAAAAAAATTTTTTTTTGGGGGGGGGGGGGGGGGGGGGTTGCCGGGTTCTTGAAACCTGGATTGGCCACTGTCGGAGACAGGATGCTGGCCTTTCCCAGTATGGCAGTGCTGATGTGCTTATGGAAGTCACATCCATAAGCACATAAGCACCGCCATACTGGGAAAGGCCAGCATCCTGTCTCCGACAGTGGCCAATCCAGGTTTCAAGAACCCGGCAACCCCCCCCCCCCCCCCCAAAAAAAAAAAAAAAAAAAAAATGTTGAATTGACTTTTCCCTCAGGAATCTGTCCAAACCCCCTTTAAATTCCGTAAGGCCAGCTGCTGTCACTACGTTTTCCGGCAACGAGTTCCAGAATCTAACTACACGCTGAGTAAAGAAAAACTTTCTCCTATTTGTTTTAAATCTACCATATTCTAGCTTCATCTTGTGTCCCCTGGTTTTGTTGTTGTTTGAAAATGTAAACAAACGCTTCACATCTGTCCGCTCTACTCCGCTCATTATTTTGTAGACTTCTATCGTATCACCCCTCAGCCGCCTGTTCTCCAAGCTGAAGAGACCTAACCTTCCTCATAGGGAAGTCGCTCCATCCCTTTTATCATTTTCGTCGCCCTTCTCTGCACTTTCTCCAATTCCTTTATATCTTTTTTGAGATGCGGCGACCAGACTTGGACACAATATTCGAGGTGCGGTCGCACCACGGAGCGATAGAACTTCCTTTACAGATAGCTCCATTTGGTAACATGTCCGCAGCTCATGCTCTACAGGATGTGAAATGGCGAGTAATAAACACAGCAATTTCATTACTTCTTGGAGGGAATTAAGTACTGAGTTTATTTTATCATGAACAGTGTTGGACGCATAAATTAAAGACTGATCAACCAGGAGGACTCAGTGATTCCATTGGATGGCTGCATTTCATTTGATTGGTGGAATTTAACATGTGACCTCTGGTTGATTGGTGGATTAGATTTAAAGTTGGAATATAGGTTATCAGAATTCTGTTTGAAGAGAGTATGACAAAGTAAGGGTTTATATGAGACTTAGGGGTTCTTTTACTAAGCTAGCTTCAGTGCATGTTATTCATGCGTGCTGAGGCCCCCTTTTACCGCAGCGAGTAAAAGGCTGTCTTTTTTTGAGGAAAAGAAATGGTCGTGCGGTAAGTGAAACACGCATTTTTGTAGCACCAGAAATGGCCATTTCGGGGGGGGGGGGGGGAGCCTGTACTATCATCTCAATGGGCGCTGCCTGATTACTGTCGGTTAATAGATGGAAATGGTCATTTTTTGGGGGAGGGGGTCCCTTACCTTTGGGTGCTGCCTTAGGGTTACCATATTTTGTCCCCCAAAAAGGAGGACAAATGCCCCGCCCCCACCCCACACCCTGTCACGCACTGTCACATTTTCCCCTTCCCCCTGTCACACACCCCGTCACCCCCCTCCCCGTCACCCCCCTCCCCTTACCTTACTACTGCCCTGGTGGTCTAGTGACCTCTTCGGGGCAGGAAAGAGCCCCCTCTTTCCTGCCCGGAGAGCTGCCCTGCATGCATCCTTCGTGTTGTTGATCTCGGCGCTGATTCAAAATGGCCGCCGAGAGTTGAAGTCTCGCGAGGTCACTTCAACTCTCGGTGGCCATTTTGAATCGACGCCGAGATCAGGAACACGAAGGATGCATGCAGGGCAGTGCTCTGGGCAGGAAAGAAGGGGCTCTTTCCTGCCCCGAGGCGGAAGAGGTCACTAGACCACCAGGGCAGTAGTAAGTAAGGGGAGGGGAGGCTAGCAATCTGCTCGTTTGTCTGGATTTCTGGACAAACGGGCAGAATTCCGGACAAACGGGCAGATTGGCAAAACCCGCCCGGTTGCCCGGACTTGTCCTGAAAAAGAGGACATGTCCAGGTGAATCCGGACATATGGAGGCATATTTTCAAAGCACTTTGGGAGGCTAAGTTCCATAGGTTTCTATGGAACTTTGGGAGGCTAAGTGCTTTGAAAATGAGCCCCATGGTAACCCTATGCTGCCTGATTACTGTCGGTTAAGTTCTGGTGCTACAAAAATAGGATGTATTTTTGTTGCACGGGAAATGGGGTGCTTTAGAGGTGAGAGGTAGGTTCTGGACTGGCATGCAGTAAGCCCGCAGTGGGCTTACCGTTGCCTCATAAAAGGGCTCCTTAGTTTTAGATGTGCAGCATGTTTTTTTTTAAAATTAAATAAATATTGAATTTATGTGTTATTTTTCAGAGTGTTACACCCTGATGCAGTGCCAGCCCTTGAAACGCAATTGTGTTGGTGTTACAGATTCTTGCCGAGCTACGTTTTGACTAACAGTTTGAATCTGAAAACATATGGGGGCTCTTTTATTAAGCTGCGCTAAAAAATGGCCAGCGCTATCACTAGCATGGGTTTTCCCCAGCATTGAGGCCACGTTTAGCGTGGCTGCAAAATGGCCACATTTCCCGTTTTCTCAATTAATGGCCATGCGCTGATTTCTCCATTAGCGCCTGGCCATTAGCGTGAGCGCAGTTACTGACACCTATTTTCTAGGCAGTAAGGGCCCTCCCCCCACTAATCAAGTGCTGATCGATTGGCACGCGCTGACGTAGCTGTGCTAACCGATTAGCACAGAATACATCTACAATCCACCCCCAAACACGCCCCAGTTCTAAAAAATAAAAAGTATTTAGTGCGTGGAAAGTGCGCGCCGATCTAAAAACTGAGTTCGTTTTTTAACCTGCGGTAAGCACACAGTAGTAAAAGAGCCCCATGACATTTTAAAATGGATATAAACATAAAGGATATCACTCAATGTGTAATTAAACTCTGGAATTCATTGCCAGAGAATGTGGTAAAGGCGGTTAGCTTAGCAGGGTTTAAAAAAAAGGTTTGGACGACTTCCTAAAGGAAAAGTGCATAGACCATTATTAAAATGACTTGGGGAAAATCCACTGCTTATTTCTAGGATAAGCAGCATAAAATGTATTGTCCTGTTTTGGGATCTTGCCAGGTACTTGTGGCCTGGATTGGCCACTGTTGGAAACAGGATGTTGGGCTTGATGGACCTTTGGTCTGTCCCAGTGTAACAATACTTATATACTTAAGTACTTATATATATATATTTAAAAGATAAGAAAATACAAAAAACCCCAATTTTGATTAAAAAAAACACAAAAAAATTTTCAGGGACATTCGGTCTGTCCCAATGTGGCAATACTTATGTTCTTGTGTTATGTTACATAAGTGCAAAAGAGCACCTTCGAAAAGATGTGTGGAGGAGTGGCCCAGTGGTTAGGGTGGTGGACTTTGGTCCTGGGGAACTGAGTTCAATTCCCACTTCAGGCACAGGCAGCTCCTTGTGACTCTGGGCAAGTCACTTAACCCTCCATTGCCCCATGTAAGCCGCATTGAGCCTGCCATGAGTGGGAAAGCGCAGGGTACAAATGTAACAAAAATAAAAGAGATACTATTGGAGATTCTACATGGAATGTTGCTACTATTGGAGATTCTACATGGAATGTTCACTAGCAACATTCCATGTAGAAGGCTGTGCAGGCTTCTGTTTCTGTGAGTCTGAGGACGTCAGACTCACAGAAGCAGAAGCCTGCGCGGCCACATTGGTGATCTGCAAGGGCCGACTTCTACATGGAATGTTGCTAGTGGAATAGCAACAACATTCCATGTAGAATCTCAAATAGTAGCAACAGTGGAGGAGTGGCCTAGTGGTTAGGGTGGTGGACTTTGGTCCTGAGGAACTGAGTTTGATTCCCACTTCAGGCACAGGCAGCTCCTTGTGACTCTGGGCAAGTCACTTAACCCTCCATTGCCGCATTGAGCCTGCCATGAGTGGGAAAGCGTGGGGTACAAATGTAACAAAAAAAAAAAAATAAATAAACAGGATGGAGTCACTGCAGAGGGCGGCTACAAAAAATGTTCAGTGGTCTTCATCATAAAGCATATGGGGACAGACTTAAAGATCTTTATACTTTGGAAGAAAAATTGGGCAGGGGAGTGGGTTGGTGCTCTTGGAGGTGGTTGTTTGGGGGTGGGGGGGGGGGAGGACATAGCTGGTGTTGGGAGCAGCAGTTTCAAAAACCTATTTCCAGATCTAAGGGGTCCTTTTACCAAGCTGTGGTAAAAAGGGCCCTATGGTAGCAGCAGGGCCACCGAGAGACTAGGCCGGGACCGGGGCAAGGCTGCCCCACCTCCGCCCCCCCCCCCCCACCGTCCCAGTCGCTCCCCCTGCCGCTACAGTCCGCGGTCTCACCTGCCTGCCTGCACGGCTCCGGGCCCCCTTCATTCAAAGCGGCAGTCGCAGATCGCGTCTCTTCTGGCCTTCCCTCCCTGTGTCCCACCCTCGTCTGATGTAACTTACGGTTTCTGCGAGGGCGGGACACAGGGAGGGAAGGCCAGAAGAGAGGCGATCTGCGACTGCCACTTTGAATGAAGGGGGCTTGGAGCAGTGCAGGCAGGCAGGTGAGACCGGGGACTTCAGCGCCGGCGGCCTGACCCCGGCGCCTGACCCCTCTTGGAGGCCCAGGCCCAGGGAATTTTGACCCCCTGCCCCCCCCTCTCGGCGGCCCTGGGTAGCAGTGGGGGCCATTTTTCCTGCGCGCCAGGGCCCTTTTTACTGCAACAGGTAAAAACACGACCCCAAAAAATGGCCATGCAGTAAGATTACTCTTACTGCATTGCCATGTGGTGGAAAGTGCTTGTTACCACCCATTGAGGTGGTGGTTAGGAATCCCATGGTAACCCGGTAGTAACCGCGCAGCGCGTGGTCCTGTCTGATTACTGCTGGGTTAGTTCTGCGGTAAAAATTCTAAAAAAAAATTTTCAGCGTGCCAGAAATGTCGTACATTCGAGCCAGAACTATCGCTGGCAGCTGCGTTGGACGACAAATCGGGAGATGGGCGTCCTTCTCTCAGGGTCGCCCAAATCGGCATAATCGAAAGCCGATTTTGGGCGTCCTCAACTGCAGTCTGTCGCGGGCATGACCAAAGTTCCCGGGGCATGTCGGAGACGTAGCGAAGGCGGTACTGGGGCGTGCTTAAGAGATGGGCGTCCTCGGCCAATAATGGAAAAAAAGAAGGGCGTCCCTGATGAGCATTTGGTCGACTTTACTTGTTCCGTTTTTTTTCACAACCAAGCCACAAAAAGGTGGCCAAACTGACCAGATGACCACTGGAGGGAATCGGGGATGACCTTCCCTTACTCCCCCAGTGGTCACCAACCCCCTCCCACCCTAAAAAAATTAAATTATTTTTTGCCAGCCTCAAATGTCATACCCAGCTCCATGACAGCAGTATGCAGGTCCCAGGAGCAGTTTTAGTGGGTGCAGTGCACTTCAGGCAGGCGGACCCAGGCCCATCCCCCCCCCCCACCTGTTATACTTGTGGTGGTAAATGTGAGCCCTTCAAAACCCACCAGAAACCCACTGTACCCACATGTAGGTGCCCCCTTCACCCCTTAGGGCTATGGTAGTGGTGTAGAGTTGTGGGGAGTGGGTTTTGGGGGGGGGGTTGGGGGGGCTCAGCACCCAAGGTAAGGGAGTTATGCACCTGGGAGCAATTTGTGAAGTCCACTGCAGTGCCCCCTAGGGTGCCCGGCTGGTGTCCTGGCATGTGAGGGGGACCAGTGCACTACGAAGTCTGGCTCCTCCCACCTCTGCCTTGGATTTGGTCATTTTTGAGATCGGCGCCCTCCGTTTCCATTATCGCCGAAAACCGTGGATGACCATCTCTAAGGGCGACCATCTCTAAGGTCGACCTTAATGTTGAGATTTGGGCATCCCCGACCGTATTATCGAAACAAAAGATAGACGCCCATCTTGTTTCGATAATAGCGGTTTCCCCGCCCCTTGGCTGGGACGTCCTTAGAGATGGGCGCCCTTAGAGATGGCGGTCCCCGTTCGACAATGCCCCTCAGTGTATTGTATACGTCTAGAGTAGACAAGCGGGGTGGTAGATTGGCTATTATTTTAAAAAAAAAATTTTTTTCACCTAATATTACCTGATTCTGCTGTTCTTCCAGGTTTAGAATACATGTTTTGCAGATTTTATGATGAATCACAATTATCTGTAGGTGACGTGGGTATTTTGCTGTTTTATCGTCCACCAGGTTCTTGGGCTCACGATAAATTTTAAGAATTTTTTTTAGATGATTTTTTTGTACCATGAGATTCTTCTGTAAACCCACTTGAACCTCAAATTGGGATTAGCATGGTATACAAACCTTGGATTAGATTAGATTATCTTTCCTATCGATTTTCTGGCGGTCTTTCCCAATGATTTTATGAATTCTATATTTGTAAACTGCTTTGACCAAATTCTGATAAGTAAATATAAACATAGAAGCGGAGTTACATGACCATATTTTTATGGCCTGTAATTAATTTGATAGCAGTGTTTTATATTAGTTAGAGACATTTAAGATATTTAGCTTTAATTCCTTTAAAAATCTTAGGGGTCCTTTTACTAAGGTGCACTGAAAAATGGGCTGCGCTATCATAGGCGCGTGTTTTGGGCACGCACAGATCCATTTTTCAACATTTTTTCAAAAATGGACAGGCCGCAAAATAAAAATCAGTGCGTGTCCATTTTGGGTCTGAGACCTTACCGCCAACCATTGACTTAGCGGTAAGGGCGATGAAAATGATAAAGGGGATGGGATGACTTTCCTATGAGGAAAGGCTGAAGCGGCTAGGGCTCTTCAGCTTGGAGAAAAGGCGGCTGAGGGGAGATATGATAGAGGTCTATAAAATAATGAGTGGAGTTGAACGGGTAGATGTGAAGCGTCTGTTCACGCTTTCCAAAAATACTAGGACTAGGGGTCATGCGATGAAGCTACAATGTAGTAAATTTAAAACGAATCGGAGAAACTTTTTCTTCACTCAACATGTAATTAAACTCTGGAATTCGTTGCCAGAGAATGTGGTAAAGGCAGTTAGTTTAGCGGAGTTTAAAAAAGGTTTGGACGGCTTCCTAAAGGAAAAGTCCATAGACCGTTATTAAATGGACTTGTGGAAAATCCACTATTTCTGGGATAAGCAGTATAAAATGTTTTGTACATTTTTGGGATCTTGCTGGGTATTTGTGACCTGGATTGGCCAATGTTGGAAACCTGATGCTGGGCTCAATGGACCTTTGGTCTTTCCCAGTATGGCAATACTTATGTACTTAAGGTCTCATGCAGTAAGTGTGCGGTAATCGTCTATGCGTGTAGAATGATGATTACCGCCCAGTTTCTGCCGCGCGCAGAAAAATAAAAATTCTTTTCCAGCGCGCAGAGCGGACGCACGTAAAAACCAAAATGACCGCCTGGGCCACGCAGTAGCTGGGCGGTAACTCCAAATTGACGTGCGTAGGATGTGCATATGCGCCTATGCGGCTTAGTAAAAGGACCCCTTAAAGTGTTCTGCCGGTTTTGATTTTCCAGATGTTCAATTTTATTTCCCATAAACCCTTATCCTTTAATAGAAACGCATTAGATTCCTGCAGTTGTACCACTTTGGCTTCCAAAGAATTTATCCTATCAGCTTGTTGATCCAGCACATGGATTTAGATCGAAACATAGTACAGAAACAATGCTCTTTGTTCTTACAACTAAGATTTGACATTTTTTTCAGTCAGGGGCTACAGGCTGTTTTATTACAGTTTGATATATCAGCTGCCTTTGCTATAAATCATTCCTTACTTTTGTCTAAGTTATCAGAAATAGGTCCGTCAGGATCAGTGTTAACTTGTTTTGAGAAATTTCCAAAGAATAGATCATACAGGGTCCTTTTACTACGCCACGGTAAAAAGTGGCCTGCGGTAGCATAGGCACGTGTATTGGGCGCACGCCAGGCCAGTTTTTACCACAGCTAAAAAAAAAAGGCTTTTTTTAAAAGGGGATCGGAAAAGGACCTGCGGTAAAAATGAAACCAGCGCGCACCCAAAACCAGCCTGAGCCAGTAACTGAAACTGAACATGGCCGAAACTGAGCTTCTCATCTTTCCCTCTAAACCCACCTCTCCTCTTCCCCCTTTCTCTATTTCTGTAGATGGCACACTCACTCTCCCTGTCTCATCAGCTCGTAACCTTGGGGTCATCTTCGACTCCTCTCTCTCCTTCTCTGCGCACATTCAGCAGATTGCCAAAACCTGTCGTTTCTTTCTTATAACATCAGCAAAATCTGTCCCTTCCTCTCTGAGCACTCTACCAGAACCCTCATCCACACTCTTATCACCGCTCGCCTAGATTATTGCAACCTGCTTCTCACCGGCCTCCCATTTAGCCACCTCTCTCCTCTTCAATTGGTCCAAAACTCTGCTGCACGACTCATTTTTCGCCAGAGTCGCTTTGCTCACATTAGCCCTCTCCTCAAGTCACTTCACTGGCTCCCGATCCATTTCCGCATTCAATTCAAACTTCTCTTACTGACCTATAAGTGCATTCACTCTACCGCTCCCCAGTACCTCTCCACTCTTGTCTCTCCCCCCCCCCCCCCCCCCCCCCCCCCCCGGGCACTCCGTTCTGTAGATAAATCTCTCTTGTCTGTCCCCTTCTCCACTACTGCTAATTCCAGACTCTGTTCCTTTTACCTCGCTGCACCTCACACCTGGAATAGACTTCCCGAACATGTACGTCTAGCCCCGTCCTCATCCATTTTCAAATCCAAGCTAAAAGCCCAGCTCTTTGACGCTGCTTTTGACTCCTAATCACTGCTCACTTGCCTGTACCTTTTACCCCCCCCCCCCCATTTAATTCCCTTACCTCTTAATTGTTCTGTCTGTTACCTGTCTTATCTAGATTGTAAGCTCTTTGAGCAGGGACTACTGTCTATTTGTGTATGGTGTACAGCGCTGCGTATACCTTGTAGCGCTACAGAAGTGATAAGTAGTAGTACTGTAGAAGCCTGCCCTTGCAAATCAGCAACGCGGCCACGCAGGCTTCTGTTTCTGTGAGTCTGACGTCCCGTCAGACTCACAGAAACAGAAGCCTGCGCGGCTGCGCTGCTGATCTGCAAGGGCAGGCTTCTACATGGAATGTTGCTAGTGGAGGAGTAGCCTAGTGGTTAGTGCAGTGGAACATGGAATGTTGCTACTATTTGAGATTCCGTTGCTACTATTTGAGATTCTACATGGAATGTTGCTATTCCACTAGCAACATTCCATATTTAGATTGTGAGCTCTTTGAGCAGGGACTGTCTTTACGTGTATGGTGTACAGCGCTGCGTATGCCTTGTAGCGCTATAGAAGTGTTAAGTAGTAGTAGTAACGCCACCCATTGATTTAGTAAAGTCTCACGCGCTACACGCACGATGACCGGTTGACGTATGCCAAGTGCCATTTATCGCTGGAACCGGCATATGTAGGAGGAAATAAATAAATAATTCATCCATGTGTTATGGGATCACGTCAAATCTGAAATTACTGCCAGGAGGTCGCACTGGCCTGGCGATAGTCTCATTTGGGCGCACGCCGCATGTACGTAGAGCCTACCGTGGCTTAGTAAAAGGGCCCCATAGTGTCAAGGGGCATATGGAGAGATCATCTAGTTGGAAACCTGGTTGTGGAGTGCCCCAGGGATCTCCACTTTCTCTATTACTGTTTAATGTTTATCTCAGTTCTCTGTGTAATTTTTTTCCTTGAGGAAAGAATCACTATCCAGCTCATTTTCGAAAGAGAAGGGCGCCCATCTTCTGACACAAATCGGGAGATGGGCGTCCTTCTCTCAGGACCGGCCAAGTTGGCATAATGGAAAGCCGATATTGGGCGTCCCCAACTGCTTTCCGTCGCGGGGATGACCAAAGTTCAAAGGGGCGTGTTGGCAGTGTACTGAAGGCGGGGCGGGGGTGTGGTTAAGAGATGGCCATCCTCGGCCGATAATGGAAAAAAGAAGGGCGTCCCTGACGAGCATTTGGCCGACCTTACTTGGCCCCTTTTTGTTCATGACTAAGGCTTGAAAAGGTGCCCAAACTGACCAGATGGCCACCGGAGGGAATCGGGGATGACCTCCCCTTACTCCCCCAGTGGTCACCAACCCCCTCCCACCCAAAAAAACAAATTAAAAAACATTTTTTTCAGCCTCTATGCCAGCCTCAAATGTCATACCCAGGTCCATCACAGCAGTATGCAGGTCCCTGGAGCAGTTTTTAGTGGGTACTGCAGTGCACTTTAGGCAGGCGGACCCAGGCCCATCCCCCCCACCTGTTACACTTGTGGTGGTAAATGGGAGCCCTCCAAAACCCATCCGAACCCACTGTACCCACATCTAGGTGCCCCCCTTTAAGGGCTATGGTAGTGTTGTACAGTTGTGGGTAGTGGATTTTGGGGGAGGGGGGTTGGGGGGCTCTAACCCAAGGTAAGGGAGCTATGCACCTGGGAGCAATTTGTGAAGTCCACTGCAGTTCCCCCTAGGGTGCCCGGTTGGTGTCCTGGCATGTGAGGGGGGCCAGTGCACTACGAATGCTGGCTCCTCCCACGACCAAATGGCTTGGATTTGGTCGTTTTTGAGATGGCCGTCCTTGGTTTGCATTATAGGCGAAAACCGAGGTTGGCCATCTCTAAAGTCGACCTAAATGTTGAGATTTGGCCGTCCCCGACCGTATTATCGAAACGAAAGATGGCCGCCCATCTTGTTTCGATAATAGGGAATGCCCCGCCACTTCGCCGGGCTGTCCTTAGAGATGGGCGCCCTTAAAGATGGGCGCCCAGTTCGATTATGCCCCTCCACATTACCTTACACAGATTACTACCTCTGGCCCCGAGTGTGCACCATTTCTGGCGCGATGAAAAATATTTTTGTAATTTTTACCGTGGCGCTAAGCAGGCGGTAATCGGGAGCCCTTATCGCCACTTCAATGGGTGGTGGTAAGTGCTCCCCGCCGCATGGCCAAGCTGTAAGATTAATCTTGACACATGGCCCTTTTTTAAGGGCTTTTTACCTGCTACGGTAAAAAGGGCCCTGGTGCAGGACCCTTTTTACTGCAGCTTGATAAAAGGATCCCTCACATTTCTTATAGTGATAATTGGACAGCTACACATTTCCTGTGCTTGAATAAACAAAAGACTAAGTTACTCTGGTTTGGGGAAAATATTCCAAATAGTTCTGTTGTCTTGGCTTCTGGCAAAAAATTGAAAATTGCGGGTTGTTCCAGAGTATTAAGAGTTATTTTAGATTCTACTCTTACATTTGAAAAACAGGTTGGTGCTCTGAGTAAGAGATTTTTTCTAAAGCTTAGACAACTGCATGCGATTAGGTCTTCTTTACGGAAAGAAGATTTCAGAACCTTGGTGCAGGCCACTCTTATTCCCCGGTTAGATTACTGCAACTCCTCATATTCTCAGATTAACTGTAAATTGAATACAGTGGCCAGATTGATTTCTGGTTTTGATCAGTTTGACAGTGTTTCACCTATATTAAAAGAGTTTCATTGGTTACCTATTGCACAGCGTATTAGATTTAAAATATGTTTGATTTATAAAGCAGTTTTGGGGTCTAATGTAGAAGGAATGGTGGATCTGTTGGAGATTCCTTCTTCTAAGAGAAATCTTTGTTATTATCGAACTTTAACATTAGGCTATCCTTCTATGAAAAAGGTCAGATTAAAATCTATTCTTGAAAAATCATTTGCTTTTCAGGGGCACGTCAATGGAACACGTTACCTATGTTTCTGAAAACACAATCTTCTTATATACATTTTAGGAAGAAGCTCAAGACCTATTTTTTGAGGGCTAAGTCCAAACTTGTACCGTGTCCTTTGGTTTTTGTAAATTCTTCTCTTTAATGTTGAGATTTTCTCTTATGGGAACTGTTGTGAATCCAGTTTAGGAATAATGGTCGGTATATAAGAACTAGATAGGATAGGGAAAGGGAAGGGAAATGGGACTTGATATACCACTTTTCTGAGGTTTTTGCAACTACATTCAAAGTGGTTTACATATATTCAGGTACTTGCTTTATACCAGGGGCAATGGAGGGTTAAGTGACTTGCCCAGAGTCACAAGGAGCTGCAGTGGGAATGGAACTCAGTTCCCCAGGATCAAAGTCCGCTGCACTAAACACTAGGCTACTCCTCCACTAACAACATTCCATGTAGAAGCCTGCTTCTGGGTCTGTCCTCTCCTGCTCCTGCCTGCCGCCCAGGACACGGATGATTGCATTAGCGCAATATTGCATTAAAGCAATCATCCAGGTCCTGACTCCCGGCATGGACAGGCGCAGGAGAGGACAGACTGTGGGAGCACAGGCACACAGGAAGTGGCTTGCCAGCGCTGGGCCTGGGTCCCCTCCCCCTTGGAAGCAAAGACAAAATGGTGCAGGAGCGGCCGTGTGAGTGGGAGAAGCGAAGCGAGTGGGGGGTGGCTTGTGCGAGCGGGGGAGGGGGCGGCAGTTCGTGTGGTGGGCAGCTTTCAGCGGTCCTGCTCTGCTCCGGGCCGCCATGTCTCCCGGCTGCCCTGGTTACCCCTTTGTCTATTCTGCGTCCCTCCTTTGGTTCCACAGCTTGCAAATTCCACCTCACTCTTGAGTCTGTGGCCCTCCAGTGCCTCTGCTGTGACCCATCTCTTCACCTCAGCCCTTTTCCCATTGTTAACACATATTCTTTCCCTGCTCCTCCTTGGGCAGGGGAAGTGATATGGAGGGTATTGGAGCAGTGTTGCAACATGGGAAAAAATGTTCACGCCCAAAACCAGCCCAAAACTGCACAAAGTTCATTTGCATGTGAATGACATCATTAATAAATATTAATGAGGTCATTTGCATACGAATGGCATCATTAATACATATTAATGATGTCATTTGCATATGAATGACATCATTAATAAATATTAATGAAGCCATTTGCATACAAATGACATCATCGAGGCAGCGGAAAACCAGCGGAAAAAAAACGCGGCGGGCAAAAAAAACGCCAGCGGGGCAAGAAGCCGCAGCCCAAAATCCCACAACCCGCACGCGGCATGAAGAAGCCGCAGCGGGTCGCGGTAAGGAGCCCAATTGGGCGGGAAACCCGCAGCCCTGGAGCCGTGACAGCAGTGCTCTAGCAAGACTCTGTGGTGCTGGGGGTGGGAGTGGAGGAAGGCAGACAGAAAATGTGTTGTGGATGGAGGAAGGAAAGAGAGTGGTAGAGGTGTAAAAAATGATGATGGAGATGAGGACACAGGGGGTAGGAAGACGGTAGGTTGATTGGAGAGGGAGGTGATAGTGGCAGTAGGAAGGAGCAGAGGGAGAAGAGAGATCTACATTGGTATTTCATGTCAAAATCAGGTAACATAGTAGATGACGGCAGAAAAAGACCTGCACGATCCATCCAGTCTGCCCAACAAGACAACTCATGTGTGCTACTTTTTGTGTATACCCTACTTTGATTTGTACCTATGCTCTTCAGGGCACAGACCGTATAAGTCTGCCCAGCACTATCCCCGCCTCCCAACCACCGGCTGTGACACAGACCGTATAAGTCTGCCCAGCACTATCCCCGCCTCCCACCACCGGCTCTGGCACAGACCGTATAAGTCTGCCCAGCACTATCCCTGTCTCCCACCACCGGCTCTGGCACAGACTGTACAAGTCTGCCCAGCACTATCCCCGCCTCCCAACTACCAGTCCCGCCTCCCACCACCAGCTCTGGCACAGACCGTATAAGTCTGCCCAGCACTATCCCTGTCTCCCACCACCGGCTGTGGCACAGACCGTATAAGTCTGCCCAGCACTATCCCCGCCTCCCACCACCGGCTCTGGCACAGACTGTACAAGTCTGCCCAGCACTATCCCCGCCTCCCAACTACCAGTCCCGCCTCCCACCACCAGCTCTGGCACAGACCGTATAAGTCTGCCCAGCACTATCCCTGTCTCCCACCACCGGCTGTGGCACAGACCATATAAGTCTGCCCAGCACTATCCCCGCCTCCCACCACCGGCTCTGGCACAGAACCTATAAGTCTGCCCAGCACTATCCTCGCCTACCAACTACCAGTCCCGCCTCCCACCACCAGCTCTGGCACAGACCATATAAGTCTGCCCAGCACTATCCCCACCTCCCAGGTCAAGCACATTGTTATTCCTTTTCTCTCCTCTCCCCTTTCTTGTCCACCTTCCCTTTCAATCTTTCTTGTTAGTTTTTGTTGAAAAAGGGATCACGAGAGAGTGTTTATTGAACACATTTTACAGATTGCTGTTGTTAGAACTGTACAAAAGATATTTCCTCTCCTAGGACAATAACACGGAGCTTCCATATAATAACAGCCTAGAAACTGGACCATGAAAACATTAAGAAAAAAAATAATAATGAAAAATGGCTGAAGTGCAAAAAAGAAAAAAGAAACGTACTGTTGCTTGATATTCTCCAGGTCCTTCGGAGGCCCACAGATTAATTAGTTAAAACCTTCCTTCCTTGTGATAAGGTTAAAAAAAACACCCCAGAGCTAAGCAGAAATTGAAGAGGAAAGATTTTAAAAGCTAGTATGAATATTTTAAAATATAATCCTCCCACTGTTGTCTTTAGATTGATGGAGGTGACAGAATTCAGTTGCGGGGACAGGTGGCTTGCTTTAGAAATTGAACAAAACCATATGGCCGTGACATGCAGACAGAATGGACAGCCGTATCCGCATCTCTATAATACTCTTATCCAGGGGTGTGCTGGTAAATTTTTAACAGGCTCTTTCTCCGGACGTAGCCAGCTCTGCAGTTGGAAGGGCCAGGGGCGGCCGGGAGGGGGGGGGGGGCAACACTTGCCTCTCTCTCCTCCCTCCCTTCGTGCGGGCACGCTAGGCATACCTTTGCTGGCAGCCAATAAATGGACTGCCACCACTCCCAATGTCTTTCTCTGAGCAGCATGCTGAAACTTCTCACAAATGCTGGAGAAGTCCTAGCCTGCTGCTCAGAGCTGGAAACAAGGAGCTGGGAGCAGCAGTAGTCTATTTACTAGGCTGGCAGGGCTCAGCATCCCCACCAGCAAAGTAAAAGAGAATTCAGCAGGGGGCTGAAGCCCACATTTTGGGAGCCAGTTGTTAAAGTAGCCATGGAGGGCCCTACTTTAACAACCGGCTCCCAAAATTCTTAAAAACTTAACAACCGGCTCTTGCGAGCCTGTGAGAGCCTGCTCCAGCACACCACTGCTCTTATCATTGTTTGACTTCTCCCCCCCCCCCCCCCCCCAATAAAAGGGGAACATTTAGAAGATGTCACAGGAATTCCCAGCATAACCCTTCTGTCTTCCTTTGCTAAGGGGGAATAAAGTGACTTCAGAATGCATTCCCCTCCAATTATAATTGAAAATAGAGGCAGACTGTTATTTCAGCAGTCCAGAAGCAATTTCTCCTGTGTGGAAGAGCAGAGCAGCTAGAAACCTCAAAGGGAAGGTGCAGAGAATTTTAGATTTAACTCACGCCTTTTTTAGTTCATACCCGAGGCAAGTTTCACTCAGGCGCCTGAAAGGACTAAAATGCATAAGGTCAAATGTTCTTCTAATGGAGCTGAAGGGAGGGAGGCTCCAAAATATGAAACTTTCTCATTGAGAGGGTGGTGGTCAGCTAGAAGAGACTTCCATCAAAGCAAGGGGAACTTTTCCATGTATTGTAAAATGTAGGCGTTTGGGGGCAAAAGCCCTGCAACATCTTTTTTTTTTCTGCAAACAATTTTTCTAAATGGGCACATTATATTATTACAGTGGTTTCTTGACACCCACAAACTGATCAGGTTTACAAAGATTCACAGTGAATATTCATGAGAGAAAATTTCAGGTATTTGGCTGAAAAAAACAAACAGATATCCTGAAAACCAGATCTGATCGAGGGTTCCCATTATTATTTGTTACATTTGTATCCCACATTTTCCCACCTATTTGTAGGCTCAATGTGGCTTACATAGGACCGGAGAGGTGTTTGCAGACTCCGGTGTGAACAAATACAAAGTGATGTTGTGGTAAGATCAAGTTCATGTGGCACAGCCACACTAGGGAATCGTACAACGGAAGAGTTGTACGTTACGTTCTTTAGTTTTGTTGTGTTGCAGAGATCAGGCATTTATGTTGGATCGGTAGGGTTAGTTTTTAGTGTTTTCCGGAAGTTTGGGTGGTCGTTCGTAATTTTCAAGGCTTTTGGTAATGCATTCCACAGTTGTGTGCTTATGTAGGAAAAACTGGACGCGTAAGTTGATTTCTATTTGAGTCCTTTGCAGCTTGGGTAGTGCAGATTTAGGTACGTTCGTGTTGATTCAGATGTGTTTCTAGTATTGGTAGGTTGATCAAGTCTGTTATGAATCCTGGACCTTCACCGTAGATAAATTTGTGAACCAGAGTGCAGATTTTGAAAGCAATGCGTTCTTTGATTGGGAGCCAGTGTAGTTTTTCGCAAAGGGGTTTTGCACTTTCAAATCACGTTTTTCCGAAGATAAGCCTAGCTGCCGTGTTTTGTTCTTTGCATCCTGCATAAATTCCATTGCAGTAGTCTACATGGCTTAGTACCATTGATTGTATCAGGTTGCGAAATGTTCCCCTCGGGAACAATTGTTTCACGCGTTTGAGTTTCCACATTGAGTGGAACATTTTCTTTGTTGTAGATGTCACTTGGCTCTCTAGTGTTAAGCTGCGGTCCACTGTAACGCCGAAGATTTTCAGGCTGTCTGAGATAGGGAGGGTGTAATCTGGGGTGTTGATAATTGTGGGGTTGTCCGCGTTGTGTAGGGATGAGAGGATGTTTTTTCTTTGTTTAGTTTTAGTTGAAATGCATTTGCCCAAGAGTCCATGATGTTCAAGTTGATCTTGATTTCGTTGGTGAATTTTGTCAGTTTAGATTTGTAAGGAATGAATATTGTGACATCGTCTGCATAGATGAAAGGGTTAAGGCCTTGGTTGCATAAGGACTTGGCTAGTGGGGTCATCATTAGGTTGAAGAGGATCGGTGATAGCGGTGATCCTTGTGGTACTCCACAGTCTGCTTTCCACGGTGATGATATGTTTGAGTTTACATAGTAACATAGTAACATAGTAGATGACTGCAGATAAAGACCTGCATGGTCCATCCAGTCTGCCCATGACAAACTCATATGTGTATACCTTACCTTGAATTTGTACCTGTCCTTTTCAGGGCACAGACCATATAAGTCTGCCCAGCAGTATTTCCCGCCTCCCAACCACCAGTCCCGCCTCCCATCACCGGCTCTGGTACAGACCGTATAAGTCTGCCCTCCCCTATCCTCGCCTCCCAACCACCACCCCCTCTTCCCCCCAACTGCTCTGCCACCCAATTTCAGCTAAGCTTCTGAGGATCCATTACTTCTGCACAGGATTCCTCTATGCATATCCCACGCATGTTTGAACTCCGTTACCGTTTTCATCTCCACCACCTCCCGCGGGAGGGCATTCCAAGCGTCCACCACCCTCTCCGTGAAAAAATACTTCCTGACATCTTTCCTGAGTCTGCCCCCCTTCAATCTCATTTCATGTCCTCTCGTTCTACCACCTTCCCATCTCCGGAAAAGATTCGTTTGCAGATTAATACCTTTCAAATATTTGAACGTCTGTATCATATCACCCCTGTTCCTCCTTTCCTCCAGGGTGTACATGTTCAGGTCAGCAAGCCTCTCTTCATACGTCTTGGAACGCAAATCCCATACCATCCTCGTAGCTTTTCTTTGCACCGCTTCCATTTTTTTAACATCCTTCGCAAGATACGGCCTCCAAAACTGAACACAATACTCCAGGTGGGGCCTCACCAACGTCTTATACAGGGGCATTAAAACCTCCTTTCTTCTGCTGGTCACTCCTCTCTCTATACAGCCTAGCAATCTTCTAGCTACTGCCACCGCCTTGTCGCACTGTTTCGTCGCCTTCAGGTCCTCAGATACTATCACCCCAAGATCCCTCTCCCCGTCCGTGCCTATCAGACTCTCCCCGCCTAACACATACGTCTCCCTTGGATTTCTACTCCTCAAGTGCATCACTTTGCATTTCTTCGCATTGAATTTTAATTGCCAAACGTTAGACCATTCTTCTAGCTTCTTCAGATCTTTTTTCATGTTTTCCACACCCTCCGGGGTGTCCACTCTGTTGGAAATCTTGGTGTCATCCGCAAAAAGGCAAACCTTACCTTGTAACCCCTTGGCAATGTCACTCACAAATATATTGAACAGAATCGGCCCCAGCACCGATCCCTGAGGCACTCCACTACTCACCTTTCCCTCCTCCGAGCGAACTCCATTCACCACCACCCTCTGGCGTCTGTCCGTCAACCAGTTCCTAATCCAGTTCACCACTTCGGGTCCTATCTTCAGGCCGTCTAGTTTATTTAAGAGCCTCCTGTGGGGAACCGTGTCGAAAGCCTTGCTGAAATCTAAGTAGATGACGTCCATAGCACGTCCTTGATTTAATTCTCCCGTCACCCAGTCAAAGAATTCAATGAGATTCGTTTGGCACGATTTCCCTTTGGTGAAACCATGTTGTCTCGGATCTTGCAACTTATTGGCTTCCAGGAAATTCACTATCCTTTCCTTCAGCATGGCTTCCATTACTTTTCCAATAACCGAAGTGAGGCTTACTGGCCTGTAGTTTCCAGCTTCTTCCCTATCCCCACTTTTGTGAAGAGGGACCACCTCCGCCGTTCTCCAATCCCTCGGAACCTCTCCCGTCTCCAAGGATTTATTAAACAAGTCTTTAATAAATTTGATTTTACTTGATATGTTCTTGTGATTAGGAAACCCTTGATCCAGCTAAGTATGTTTCCACCAATCCTGAACTTATCTAGTAATCTTATTAATATATTATGGTTTACCATGTTGAATGCTCTAGACATGTCGAACTGGAGGAGGAGGATGTTCTTGCCTATTGCTATTTCCTGCTTGAATTTGGCTAGGAGAGTGAGTAGTACGGTTTCTGTGCTGTAGAGAGGGCAAAAACCTGACTGTGGTTCATTTAATATTGAGAATTTGTTTATATAATCTGTAAGTTGTTTGGCTACCATGCTTTCCATCAGTTTGACTGACAACGGAATGGATGCTACTGGACGGTAATTAGTGATTTCATTAGTTTTTTTTTTGGTGTCTTTTGGTATCAGAGTGAGTAGGATATTGCCATTTTCCCTAGGGAAGAGACCTTGCTGAAGCATATAGTTTAGGTGGGATGTGAGGTCTGCTATCAAGCGGTCAGGGGCGGATTTCATTAGGTAGTTGGGACAGGTATCTAGTTTACAGTGAGTGTTGGAGAACCTCCTGATCGCCTGTGCAACTGCATCGACGGTAAGGAGGGCGAATTTTAACCAGGTCCGGTCAGCCGGGTATTCTCCAGTGGTTGGGTCCAACTCATTAAGGAAGATTTCGATGTCAGTGTTGTCCTGAGGTAGCGTGTTGCATAGGTTTGCAATTTTTTCATTGAAATACTTAGCAAGTTTTTCTGCAGATGGGATGTCTGTATTCGATGTAGTGACCAAGTTGGTGTCTAGGAGTTTGTTCACGAGCTGGTATAGTTTCTTCGTGTCTTTGTAATATGTCCCTATTTTAGTTTTATAGTATGATCTTTTGGTCTGTCTTATTGCGTATTTGTATTTTCTTTGTGATTGTTTCCATGTGTTGAGTGTGTGTTCGTCTTTTGTTCTTCTCCATGCTCGTTCGAGTTTCCTGGATTGTGTTTTTAGCTTTTCCAGTTCATCACTGAACCATGGTATCGAGTTATGCTTACGTGAAGTTTGCTTACGTGAAATTACCCTCTCTGTATAACTGTGATCTGTTGAAGCACACTCATATTCTCAAAAACTCATATTTATTTATTACATTTGCACCCCGCGCTTTCCCACACATTGCAGGCTCAATGCGGCTTACATAGTAAATAATTATAATTACAATCACAAAGTCTTTAAAGAGAATATTATAAGCTGTAGTAAATGTAGTAAGAGTGGGGTTTTGAGAAATAAGTGAATTGAGCATGTCGGGGCAAACAGAGGTAGGATAAGCAAAAGGAAAAGGGATTGGGAGGGGTGAAGAGATGGAGGATGGAGAGGAAAAGATAAAGGGCAAAGGATGTATGGGAAAAGATAAGGAGATAGGAGATTGGGAAATATAGTCTAAGGTATAATTATCATCAGGAGTGAAATTAGGAGGAAGAGTTTAAAGTTAAGTAGGGTCAGGCGGGTAAGCTGTCTTGAAGAGATGGGTCTTCAGCATTTTCCTGAAGGGTAGATGGTCATTGATTGTTCGGATGGATCTTGGCAAGGCATTCCAAAGCTGACTACCCAAGACGGGGGTGTGTGTGTGACCTTGAGCGCATCAGGTTCATCCCTTGTGTCTGAGTTCTTATCCCAGCTCTGCCACCAACTCTCTGTGTGACTTTGAGCTATGCACGTTCTCTCCACGTGCCTCGGGTGATCTAGTTATGCTTATTTCATATCATTAATACTATTATAACATTGTGTCCTGTGGCTGGTGTCAAATAAACTGCTATCAACAGGCTGCCTGCATCACTTTTGTGCATTAAATAGTAAGACATGCTGGGAACTATGCAAATGAAAATTACTTGAAGGCATGCTGGAAGCCTTTTTTGTTCTAATACAAATATTCATAATGAAGTTACGGAGAAGCTGGAAATAAACCGTGCCCCAATTCCCTATGCCAAGCGCGCGGAGACTGCTGCTGCAGTGATGGCGGGTGATGCTACTCTTTGTGATACTCTAACGACTTGGCAGATTAACAAAGAGTTTTTCTAATTAATCTGCTTGCCCTCACAGCAAGGAGAAGGGGATAACAAATGAATAGCAAAAGTTCTAATTAGCAGATACCGGAAGCAGCTGTGCCCAGAGCTCAAATATTAAATTAACAAACTCAGATTTGATTGAGGCTAAAGAGTGTGGAAACGGGATGACGGGTGCCTCCGTTCATCGCTAGCACTTGCGCAATGGCGTCTAGGTAAAAGTTTCCTAACGAATATGTGAAACAAATTGAAAAGTCTGGAAAATCAGTTTAAAAAATGTTTTTGTTTTTTTTTTGCACCCTGCACAGTCCTGCAGTCCAGTTTGTAAAAACAGTGCAGCCCCGACTGCATCTCAAAGTAGTATACTATTGGGGTCAATTTCGAAAGAGAAGGACGCCGATCTTTTGACATAAATTGGAAGACGGATGTCCTTCTGCCAGGGTCGTCTAAATCGGTATAATTGAAAGCCGATTTTGGACGTCCCCAACTGCTTTCCATCGCAGGGACGGCCAAAGTTCATGGGGGCGTATCGGAGGCGTAGTGAAGGCGGGACTTGGGCATGCCTAACACTAGGACGTCCTTGACCCATAATCGAAAAAACAAGGACGTCCCTGACGAACACTTGGACGACTTTACCTGGTCATGTTTTTCTTATGACCAAGGCACAAAAAGGTGCCCGAAATGACCAGATGACCACCAGAGAGAATCGGGGATGACCTCCCCTTACCCCCCCAGTAGTCACTAACCCCCTCCTACCCTCAAAAAACATCTTTAAAAATATTGATTGCCAGCCTCTATGCCAGCCTCAGATGTCATACTCAGGTCCATCACAGCAGTATGCAGGTCCCTGGAGCAGTTTTAGTGGGTGCAGTGCACTTCAGGCAGGCGGACCCAGGCCCACCCCACCCCCACCTGTTACGTTTGTGGAGGAAACAGCAAGCTCTTCAAAACCCACCAGAAACCCGCTGTACCCACATCTAGGTGCCCCCCTTCACCCGTAAGGGCTATGGTAGTGGTGTACAGTTGTGGGTAATGGGTTTTGGGGTTTTTGGGGGGGGGCTCAGCACACAAGGTAAGGGAGCTATGTTCCTGGGAGCATTTTATGAACTCCACTGTAGTGTCCCCAAGGGTGCCCGGTTGGTGTCCTGGCATGTCTGGGGGACCAGTGCACTAGAAATGCTGGCTCCTCCCATGACCAAATGGCTTGAGATGGACGTCCTTGGTTTCGATTATCGCCGAAAATCAGAAATGACCAAGTCTAGGGATGGCCATCTCTAAGGGATTTGGACGTCCCTGACCGTATTATTGAAATGAAAGATGGACGTCCATCTTGTTTTGAAAATACGGGTTTCCCCGCCCCTGAATGGGGACGTTTTGCGAGGACATCCAAATCGAAACGAGGATGTCCCTTTCGATTATGCCCCTCCACTCCACACTTTGGACCCTGTTTACTGAGGCGCATTAGCATTTTTAACTCGCCTACAATTAGCGCGTGCGCTATGTAGGCGCCTATGGGGATATTGTAGGCACGTACACAGTTAACAGACGTACATGGTTATTGGGCATTAGAAACACTAACATGCCTATAACACGGCTTAGTAAACAGGGCCCTTTGATTGTTATTTGAATATTTTTACTGCTTTAATTGTCTATTGCATATGTTTGACTTATTCTTGCTGTGCAGCGCCTTGAGTAAATTCCTTCAAAAAATGGTAAATAAAATTACATTACTTAACACTGATACATCTCCAGAATTTACACAATTTCTTTAAAAAGATCATATATTTAGGCAGCCTATTTACTACATAAAAAAGAATATATATTTATGCAACCTAATCTCCTAAATATTTTCTAAATAAAAACGTTTTCCACAACCTTTGAATTCGGAAATTGTAATATTAAAAAACGTCTTGATCCCAGTGTAATATTCCTAGTGAAAAATCTGATTAAACCAGACACATAAGCGGGTGTTTCACCATGCATCAGAAATACCAAACGACAACGTTTAAAAATAACTCGTGCTTGCATTGGCAAACAGTGCAGTTGCACCAGCAACGGGGTAGCCGTATGAAATTTTGAAAGACCTAAAATCAGTCGAGTGCTTAGGCGCCCGGTATAAGAGACTTGGAGAGGCTAAGCCTCCCCTGCTGTGCTCTGAGGGGTTTAAATTGTTGATTTACCTCCATCCTCACAGCAGGAGCTGCAGTGAAAGCCCTCTAGCCTTGTGAATCATTTGTAGAAATTGGTTTATGGTTTGTTTACCTTACTTCTGGGGGGGGGGGGGGGGGGGGTTAGCTGGAGGTGTCCTGGGTTGCCAGGGAAATATTTAACGAGGATGACTTCCTGACCTGCACTGAGGACAGATAGCAGCAGAATTGTATACTCGGCCAGCATGATCAGAAAAAGTCACCAGACAACAAAGGTAGAAAAGATCATTTTATTTTCATTGTAGTGTTTGGAATATGTCCACTTTGAGAATCAGGTGCTCAACATTAAAAGTTTATATTTATTTACTTATTTATGGCATTTTATCCCACATTAATTAGGGTGTTTTGTGGCTCTGCATGAGAATTGTGATGATATGATCCCTTGTTTCATATTGTTGATGGTCTGCATTTTCCGTATGGGTGGTATATTGGTGTATTAGGTTCTGCCCAGTGTAATATTTATGGTACAGTAAGGTTCTGAGTGTGTTTTTGCACAAAGTTGTGCATAGTGTTTTGCAGTTGAGCGATTGTGGTTAGTATATGCTTTGAGCAACCACTTTATTCTTTGACATATAATACATATCTAATATCTAAATTTAATAAAAGGTATTAATTATGACTTTTATTTTTATTTATTTTTTTCTGTTTGTTATCAGACAATTATGGTTTTAAGCTCTACCCCTGGCCCCACCCCTAACCCCACCCCCTTTAGCCTCCCCAAACAGTTGGGCCACCGACCGCCTACGGTTAAGTGGAAGTATTTAACAGTTTGAAGTTGTTTAGGGGGGTCTTTCACTAAAGCTTAGCTCGAGTTAGCGGAAGCAGGGCCCATAGGAATAAAATGGGCCTTGCGGCTGATAACTAGAACTCAGCTTTTGTAAAAAAAAACCCTAAGTTACACATACATCCACTGTAAATGATCAAACATATAAATGACAAGTGACTGACTCACCCGCAAATGTGCAGTAGAGACTTCCCTCTCTGACCCGCCCTCGCGTCAAGAAGTGATGACTTCAGAGGGCGGAACAGAGAGAGAAACGGATGCTGATGCTTGGAGACGAAGGAACATCGCTGGCGCACCAACCTCCACCCTCCATCCCCGACGTCGCCGCCACCGCTCCCGCCCACCTCCGTATCGGGCCCTCTGCACTGACATGACAGCACCTCTCACCTCCGTGTGGAAGCGCTGCAGGCAGCAGCAGAGCGATCTGCTGCTGCCTGCAGCGCGTTCACACGGAGGTGAGAGGCGCTCTCATGTCAGTGCAGGGGGCCTGGCACGGAGGGGGGAGGGATTGGTGGCAAGGAGGGTTGCTGGACATGGGGGGAGGGCAGGGGAGAGAGGAGGGTCAGTGGATGGGGTGAGGCCAGGGGAGACAGGAGGGCTGCTGGACATGGTGGGGGGAGGGTAGGAGAGAGAGCAGGGTTGCTGGACATGGATCGATGGAGGGGAGGGGAGGGCAGGGGAGAGAGGAGGGTTGGTGGACGGGGGGAGGCCAGGGGAGAGAGCAGGGTTGCTGGACATGGATCGGGGGAGGAGAGGGCAGGGGAGAGAGGAGGTTTGCTGGACATGGATGGATGGAGGTGTGAATTATTACATTTTGCAAAACACAAATCTCGCCCGTTTTAATGGGCTTAACGGCTAGTATTAAAATAATCAATATGTGTCAATACCATGGCTTGCATAATCAATCTAAGCACTTCAGGACTAAAACTAGACCTTACATGATGTAATGTCCACAATACTTTAAGGGCCCCTTTTACCGCAGTGGGTAAAAGGTAGATCTTTCCCTTTTTCAGGAAATGGCCATGCGGCACGTGAAGCACTTGCCGTGCGGCCATTTCAGGACGGAGCCCTTACCGCCACCCATTGAGGTGGCGGTAAGGGCTCCCGTGCTAACCTGGAAGTAACCGGGCAGCGTTCGGTACTGCCCGATTATCGCCGGATACATACTGTCACTAGAAAATAAAAATATTTTTGTAGCACCAGATATGACGTCATGCTGGGGGTGGGAATGACCGCTGGGCTGCTGCGGTAGCCCGGCGTTACTTCCTTTTTAGCGAGTGGTAAGCCCGCATTGGACATTATCTTTATCTAAAGCCCACAGGTCTTTATCTGCTGTCATTTACTATCAGGGGCATTTTCGACAGAGGACGCCCATCTTTTGACACAAGTCAGGAGATGGGCGTCCTTCTCTCATGGTCGCCCAAATCGGCATAATCGAAAGCCGATTTTGGGCATCCTCAACTGCTTTATGTCGCGGTGACGACCAAAGTTCATGGGGGGGGGGGAGGGGTCCGCACCATACCGAAGTGGGACTGGGGCGTGATTAAGAGATGGGTGTCCTCAGCCGGTAATGGAAAAAAGAAGGGCATCCCTGACGAGCATTTGGTCGACTTTACTTGGTCCATTTTTTTTCATGATCAAGCCTCGAAAAGGTGCCCGAACTGACCAGATGAACATCGGAGGGAATCGGGGATCACCTCCCTTTACTCCTCCAGTCGACACCAACCCCCTCCCACCCATCCTCGCTGTTTCCTCCACAAACTTAACAGGTAGGGGGGATGGGGCTGGGTCCACCTGCCTGAAATGCACTGCACTCACTAAAACTGCTCCAGGGACCTGCATACTGCTGTGATGGACCCGAGTATGACATTTGAGGCTGGCAATCAATATTTTTAAAGATGTTTTTTGAGGGTGGGAGGGAGCTAGTGACCACTGGGGGAGTAAGGTGAGGTCATCCATGATTCTCTCCGGTGGTCATCTGGTCAGTTCGGGCACCTTTTTGTGCCTTGGTCGTAAGAAAAGCACGACCAGGTAAAGTCGTCCAAGTGTTCATCAGGGATGTCCTTGTTTCTTTCGATTATGGGTCGAGGACGTCCTAGTGTTAGGCATGCTCAATTCCCGCCTTCTCTATGCCTACGACACGCCCCCTTGGACTTTGGCCGTCCCTGCGACGGAAAGCAGTTGGGGATGTCCAAAATCGGCTTTTGACCTGTGAGAAGGACACCCATCTTCCGATTTGTGTCAAAAGATGGACGTCCTTCTCTTTCGAAAATAAGCCCGATAGTGGAATTAGAAAAGGTACAGAGAAGGGCAATGAAAATGATAAAGGGGATGGGATGACTTCCCTATGTGGAAAGGCAGAAGTGGCTAGGGCTCTTGAGCTTGGAGAAAAGACAGGTGAGGGCAGATATGATAGAGGTCTATAAAATAATGAGTGCAGTGGAGCAGGTAGACGTGAATCGTTTGTTTACTCTTTCCAAAAATACTAGGACTAGGGGGCATGCGATGAAGCTACAAAGTTATAAATTTAAAACGAATGGAGAAAATGTTTCTTCACTCAACGTGTAATTAAACTCTGGAATTTGTTGCCAGAGAATGTGATAAAGGTGGTTAGCTTAGCAGGGTTTAGAAAAGGTCTGGATGGTTTCCTAAAGGAAAAGTCCATAGACCATTATTAAATTGACTTGGGGGAAATTTTTTTGCTTATTTCTGGGATAAGCAGCATAAAATGTTTTGTACTTTTTTGGGATCTTGCCAGGTATTTCTGACCTGGTTTGGCCACTGTTGGAAACAGGATGCTGGACTTGATGGACCTTTGGTCTGTCCCAGTATGGCAACACTTATGTACTTACAACTTCACTTAACCTTCTACAGAGCCACTTTCAATTTTTTTTCTCACGTGCCCGTTTTTCTCTGAGTCATTTTTCTCTAATTGTTCTCAGACCTCACACTCACATTATCGGCTTTTGTCTCACCTAGAATGTAAACCGCACTAAACCCTGGAAAGGGGATATTAGCGGTGTACAAAAATTGATTTGATTTGATTAAAGAACCACTTTTAAGTTACACTCATTTTGGTCTTCATTTTTGGATTTAATTATTGGGGATTTTTTGGAATCAGTTGTTTTTCTCCAGGCTCTGGAGGTTTTGTTTTTACCCTGATTCTTCCTCCCCCCCCCCCCCCCCCCCCCCCCTCTAATTAGGAGAACAATGATAAGAAAGGTACACCTTGAAAGATAGTGGGTTGAGAATGGTATATGCCCCTATCAGGAGATTTGAGGTTTCAGTTTGTTCATTATATTAATCTCGGGAGTCCCTTAGTGAGCGGTTTTCTTATTACTTAACAAACCTTTCCTTATATTTTGATTATAAGCTTGTTTCTCCAGTTGGTTGATTTTTGAAATGATATAATGATGCAATTACATGAACAACGATAATTTCAGGTATCAAATCCATTTACCTGTAAAATGTTGTGAAAAGATAGATCTTTGGGTTCTTTCTGGAAATGCAGGCAATTTGTAATACTTCTTGTTTCCAAGGGAATTGAATTCCACCATTTGGAACCCAAATAACTGAATCCGGCAGTATGGAGAAATTTATATACCACATTTTTGCAATTAGGAAGCTGAGGAAGTAGAAATCCTATGTTTTCTGTCCAAAGTTTCTTGAATTCAGGTACTCTCTTCATCTCCATCACCTCAACTGAGAGGCTGTTCCACAGATTCACTACCCTTTTCATGAAGTAGTATTTCCTCAGGTTACTTCTGTCCCCGTTCACCTTTATGCTATGGCCCAGTGGCGTAGCCACAGGTGGGCCTCTTAGGCCCTCCCAACAGTAGCACACGTTTAGTGGTAGCTGGTGGGGATCCCAAGCTTCGCCAGTTGAAGACCTCCCCCTGATGGTAACGATAACGCTAGTCTCCACAATAACGGCACCTGCGCATGCTCAGTTTTCAGCGTAAGCCTGCTGCAGACTGCCAAGATGGAAAGAAGCGTTTTCTCACCAGCTGAGATATTTTTTGGGTGGTGGTTAAGGGGAGGGGGAGAGAACACTTGGTGCCCACCCACTTCTTGCCTAGGCCCACCCAAAATCTGTTGTCTGGCTACGCCCCTGCTTTGGCCTCTCATTCCAAGGGAAAGAGGATGGGACTTGATATACCACCTTTCTGTGGTTACAATCAAAGAAGTTTATATATTATATACAGGCACTTACTTTGTACCTGGGGCAATGGAGGGTTAAGGGTTAAGTGACTTGCCCAGAGTCACAAGGAGCTGCAGCAGGAAATGAACCTAGTTCCCCAGAGTCAAAGTCTGCTGCATTAACCACTAGGCAACTCCTCCACTCAGAGCTTCCTTGCAATCAAAAGAGACTCGCCTCCTGTCCATTTATGCCTCATAGATGTTTAAATATCTATCATATCTTCCCTCTCCCACCTTTCCTCCAAAGTGTACATATTGAGATCTTTAAGTCTGTCCCCATACACTTTGGGGTCCTTTCGCAAAGGCACGCTGAAAAATGGCCTACGGTAGTGTAGGCACGGGTTTTGGGCGCATGCAGAATCAGTTTTCAGCGCACCTGTAAAAAAAAGCGTTTTATTCTTTTGCCGAAAATGGACGTGCGGCAAAATCAAAATTGCCGCGCGTCCATTTTGGGTCTGAAACCTTACCGCCAGCCATAGACCTAGTGGTAAAAAATTTGGGCAGTAATGACCTAGGCGCATCAGATGCCACTTGGCGTGCGTCTGCTACGCACACCAGAAAATAAAAAATATTTTTCAGACGCGCGTAGTGGACATGTGCCAAAATTTGAAATTACCGCCAGGGCCACATGGTAACCGGGTGGGAACTCCAATTTGGCGCATGTTGGGTGCTCGTAGGCGCCTACGCAGCTTACTAAAAGGGGCCCTTTATGACAAAACTAGTGGAACCATGCCCGTTTCCTCAACAATGAAACGGGCCCTAGGAAGGCTGTCATGTAAGCTTTTTTTCTCTCTCTCTCCCCTTCCCTCCCCTTCATGTCCAGCAATTCTTCCCTCCCCTCCATGTCCAGCGATTCTCCTCTTCCCTGCCCTCCCATCTGTGTCCTGCGATTCTCTCATCCCATCCCATCCATGTCCATCAATTCTCCTCTGCCCTGCCCTCCCTCCCCTCAATGTCCCGCGATTCTCTCCTCCCCTCGATTTGTACCTGAACGTTCTCTGGCTGGCTTGCGCTGGCTTCCGTTCCATTCGTAACATCCCTCCTGACGTCAGCTCGCCTCCAGCGTTCCCTTCTCGCTCACTGTTCTGCCCTCTGACGTCATTACATCATGACGCAAAGACGAGACAGTGAGGAGGAATGGAACGCTGGAGGCTGGCTGACGTCATGAGATGTTACGAACCCAGGCAGCCAGACATGGAATGTTGGAGGTGCAAATTATTATATAGGATACTACTAACCATTTTAGTAGCTGTCCTCTGGACCGACTCCATCCTGTTTATATCTTTTTGTACATAATATTCTAATCACCCTCTTTACTAAGCCGCGCAGCAATGCCGACACAACCCGTTCAAAGTGAATGGACTGTGTCGGCATTAGCGCACCGCCAGCCCTAGTGCGGCTTAGTAAACAGGGGGGTAAATGAGGTCTCACCAGAGTCTTATACAAGGGCATCATCACCTCCTTTTTTCTACTGGCCATTCCTCACCCTACTACTACTACTTATCATTTCTATAGCACTACTAGACGAACACAACACTTGAACATGTAGGAGACAGACCCTGCTCAACAGGGACCCAAGCATCCTTCTAGCTTTTGCCATCAACTTTTCTTGCTGTTTGGTCACCTCAATTATATATTTTAAAGCCCAACACTTTAGAAAAGTGTCTCAGGGAAAGGTTTCCCTACAAGGTTCCCTCCCTCTGCCATTCTACTGCTCATGACAGCATGATGCAGGAAATAGAGGCAAGGGTGTACCTGACAGTCACACTGTTTGATTGACTCTGTGCCAGCAGATTTTTTTTGATGATATATTTATTTAGATTTTGCTCACCCCTTTTTCAGTAGTAGCTCAAGGTGAGTTACATTCAGATACTCTGGATATTTCTGTGTCCCAGGAGAGCTCACAATCTAAGTTTGTACCTGAAGAAATGGAAGGTTAAATGACTTGGCCAAGATCACAAGAAGCAGCAGTGGGATTTGAACCGGCCACCTCTGGATTGCAAGACCAGTGCTCTAACCATTAGGCCACTCCTCCACTAGCAACATTCCATGTAGAAGCCTGCCCTTGCAGATCACCAATGCGGCCGCGCACGCTTCCGTTTCTGTGAGTCTGACGTCCTGCACGTACGTGCAGGATGTCAGACTCATAGAAACAGAAGCCTGCGCAGCCGCGTTGCTCATCTGCAAGGGCAGGCTTCTACATGGAATGCTGCTAGTGGAATAGCAACTTTCCATGTAGACTCTCAAATATTTATTTGGATTTTGCTCACACCTTTTTCAGTAGTAGCTCAAGGTGAGTTACATTCAGGTACTCTGGATATTTCTCTGTACCAGGAGGGCTCACAATCTAAGTTTGTACCTGAGGCAATGGAGGGTTAAGTGACTTGCCCAAGATCACAAGCAGCTGCAGTGGGATTTGAACCGGCCACCTCTGGATTGACAGACCTGTGCTCTAACCACTAGGCCACTCCTCCACAAATAGACAAATATCACAATGACAATGCATCTCCGGGTCCCCTACCTAACATCCTTCTGTCTGGAGCAATGATTTCCAGATTGATTTGGAATAGCGGACTGGAGCTTTTCAGATTGATTGATTTGTGACTCTTATATCCCACATTATCCCAAACAAGTTTGAGTTCAATGTAGCTTACAATAAACAGTATAGGATACATAACAAAGAATAATAATAATTATTATTATTATTAACATTTGTATAGTGCTACCAGACGCACGCAGCGCTGAACATCCAACATAGAGAGACAGTCCCTGCTCAGAGAGCTGACAATCTAAAAATGCATAAGAAAGTAATTTGTTGGAAGAATCCAATTTTACAATACATCATAAACGTACTGGGGTTTTTTTTTTTTTCAATTTGCCATAGTTGCAGAACCCTTCCACTCCCCCCAGCTCCAAGACAGCCGCCTCACTCCCTAGTCGAGTGTGATAGATGGCAATCCACAGCTCAGCCTAGGTCAGGCTGATAAACTAAGCTCCACCATGCATCAGTGAACTCACAGCTTCTCATTTTTTTTTTTGAGAGAGAGATTGCTGAGCTGAAGGAAGATGCCCACAGGGAGCTGGCTTCCATCTCAATGTGATGAGCTGACTGACACCCCTACTGCCTGTTATTAGGCCCTAGCCAGCAAACTTGCTTCCTATCAGCTTTCAGCTCCCCTGCTCCCACCAATGTGCCCTTCATGCTGCATTTAGCAGTTTTCTGTGAATAAGGAAAGAGGAGGAGGAGGAGGAGACCGTGTCCTGCCTGTTACCTGCTGGACTGTGGGGGGAAGGAAAACCCACTGTATACGTGGACATGGATTCATTTGCAACTTTAGGGGATAAATTCCCAGTTTTGTGACCGGTTCTGCAATGTATGTCTTTTTATACTCTGGCTGGACCTCACACCGGGTCCTCAGGAGATTAATGTGATTCGCAAATGATCCCTTCTAGTATCAACGTGTCCATTTAACTCTCCGAGGCTGCGTTTAGGGTTCTGTTTTCAGGCAGGGATAATGCACCTGATCATGTTATCCTGTTTCACATCATTGGCAATGACAGCTGAGTTCAGCTGAGATCCTTGCTGCCATGTTTGTTTTAGCAGACAACCTGGAAAGAGTCATTAGAAAATAACAGTCCGTTAACAATATTTTCAAGTAAGAATTATCAGTGCTTACCAGGCCGATGGAGGCTGACAGAAGCTGTCAGGCTTGCTCATATCTCCAGTTTTAGTTCTATCACAGTTCCTCAGATGATGTGTTATCCCTGGCTTTCTTGTTTGTCCCAGGCCTTTCTGGGGCTATTATTCCCCAGCCCCCCCCTCTCCTCCTTTTTTTTTTCTCCTCTAGTGGGAGGCAGATAGCTCTGACCTGCTATATTACATTTGACACAATATTTTATTTCTGACAGACATTATGAGATAACAGCTCCGGCCTTATCGCCTTATGGGCACTAATCCAAGGTCATGGCCTTAGGTGGCATCTGTGTGGCTGGACGTGATCTGAGAGGGAATATTTCTTTGTTACCTCGGCCTCCTACCATCACCCTGATATATTTGCCTCTGAGGCCACCATTACATCCTTGAGCTATCCGACGGTCTTATTTGTTATTCCCCCTCCCTCATCTCCGCCGGTGTGTACGCAGGCCTTCCAGCATCGCAGGTCATTTCTCATCCACTTCAGAGAAAGATGCATTTTTTTTTGTATCAGTTCGGCTCGCAGGAGCGCGTGCTGTCACAAAATGAGAGGCAACGACAGAAACGAAAAACAAAACAACGATCAAGATAACGAAATGTACATTTTCTGCCTGCAGAAACTGGGATTGAAGCCTGTGAAACTGGGATTACCTTAATCAGTGGGAATTGGATTAGAGACTCAAGTGTTCGCATTGTTAAATAGTTTCTGGTTTTAAAAGAGAAAAAAATGAAATTAGGTGTATTATTTCTACTAATATTGGGCAATAAGTGTGTTTCCAATGAAATAAATTGATTATACACCATTTTGGGTTTGAAGAAGCCAATCAGACGATCAATGTGGAATAATGATTCAGATAAATAATAACTGGGGATAATCAGGTTAATACCACGTTTTTTTCTGTTTACTGTTGTTTAATTGATCTCCTTGTCTTGTTTCAGTCTCCCTATTTTGTGGTCTAAGGAAAAGTATAGAATTACCTGATTGAAATAATTCTTGTGTATTACTTTCTCTGTATTTCTGGCTAAGTCCCTGATGCAGTGGTGGAGCCACGGGTGGGCCAGGGCCCACCCACTCAGGGTTCAGGCCCACTCAACAGTAGCACACGTTTAGTGATATCTGGTGGGAATCCCAAGCTCCACCAGCCAAAATGTACACCCCCCCCCCCCCCCACCTTGGGCTCTGCCCCCCCCCCCCCCTCCTGTCGAGGTCTGGCTACGTCCCTGATGTTCAGGATGCTGTATTTCATGACTTCAGTTGTTACAGAACAGAGCTTATTTTAGAAGGGCTTGTTCAGCCACACTATCCGGTTAAGTGTGACCATCCCCGGATCGCCCAACACAAGCGATGTAAAAGACCAGGAACCTTCTGTTGTTTTTGTTTTTTAAAGACCCCAAAAATGAAAAGTTTGGACATTAGGGGGCAATTTTGTAACAGGTGTATTTTTGAGTGTATTTATCCCTCCCAATATGGTGGTCCACCCACCAATACCTAGGAAGAAATAAATCACCCAAGGCTACATCAGTTAGGAATTTAATTAGATACCTTATTTCTTATCAAGTATTTGTACAATTAGCAGATCAGTGATATCTCACTGGAAGTACGGAACATTGCTATACAAAAGTACTGCTGTATCAGAGACTCCAAAAAATATATAAGCAATCAAATACTTTTATTTATTATTCTCCAAATATATGTACAATCAATTGCTTATGGGAGTACAGTACCACAGCTACACATAGGTGTTCTCTGGGTCTGAGTCTCTAATGTTTTATTTAGGGTCTTTTTCACCCTCATCCCAAATTATCAGCTAAAGCCAATTTGCAGATATAAAAGACTCAAGACTACTTATGAGAAAGCAATAGGATTTATTCCTTATAAGAAAGACAATTCTTTTATTATTACATGCCAATGCGGATACAATTGATTGGTTTCTCATGGGAGAGCAGCCCTGCTTTGCACAAAGGTACTGGCTGTGACTGTCTCTCCATTGAAGTAGGAAGTACACTCATTTTTATATGCCCATTCAGGATACAGGTAATATGACAGTAATTACACCTTATTGGATCTATGGTGATATAATGGTTAACACTGATTGGCTATGGTAATGAGTTGGTTAGTTCTTCTTGGAAATGCTAATAGCTATTTTTTACTTAGTAATGCTAATAATATAATGGACTACCTTTTCTTAGAAAGCTAGGTCATTTTCCTGAGGAGTTATCTTGTTCTTTCAGCTGCAGAACATCTGTGACCACCATGTTGCTAAACGATGTTACTCTGTTTTTCCACCTACGCCCCTTCCTCATTCTGCTGCACGAGAGTGTCACAACAGATCATGAGTTCTGCAGTCACACCGGAGTTCAGGTTAGAGTCATGGGCCTGTAAGTTTTTCTCTCATTTTAGATCCTGAACCAAAGTCAGGCCTTGAATCAAAGCTCTTAGCTATGATGATAATATACATAGGCCACCTCCCCAATGCTGCATGGTGGTAACCTATCTGTGCGTTTAGATCCCCTATGGGATGGTAAAAGGATTTAATCACGGTGTAGGATTCCTCGCTAAACACTCACCACGTAGGGAATTTACAGGAAAATTGAGGAAATTCAGTGCCAAATATGCTATATAGGGTGCAATTTTAAGATGTTGAATGCATTTCCCCTGATGATGATTCAAGTGTTTCAAAGTGATAACAATATTGCACACTACGTTTTAGATTATAATGATTTATTGCACAGGATGTTTCTTTAAAAATTCAATAAATATAGACAATAAATAGATTAAAAACAGCTGTATTAAAATGCAATATGTAATTGTTCAACTATATTAAAATGCCAATTTTAAAGTGCAAATGTTTTTTTCATTTTATGACAAAAATAATATACAATCATAACCTTTACCAATTTTCCCTTTTTAACTTCCAGGAAATGTGTACACTTTCATCCAATGGGTTCTCATCTGACACCCTCAACACCGCAAGTCAGATGTACTGATAAAAAATTTCTCTTTCTGCTATTCAAAATTTACTTCAATCATGAAATTTTAATAAAGTAATTGATTCTTTGTGTCCATTCTCTTACAGATGTCAACTTCCCTCACTCTGAAATGAAACTGACTCTCAGCGTAAACAACCTCCAGGTAAGTATTTACGTGTGAATTGAAAGTCTGTGAATGGTGTAGATGGTGACTGTTATACTTAGCTGCTTGAGTTGAACTTTCTTGATTACGAAAACCTTTGGTCTTTCTTGAGAGTTGGTGCACTTGTTGTTCTGGCGTTGATTCCAGTCCCAACTCAGTTTCTGCTCTTGATCTTTTTATGATGCTCTTGTGTTACCGCAGACTGAAAATATGAAGAGTGATGTGTAATATGAATTGACTAATACGTCACATTCTAGCACAATTGTAGATTTATATGTACAATTTATGGGGGACATTATTTGAAATCAGGGGCATAGCCAGACAACAGATTTTGGGTGGGCCTAGGCAAGAAGTGGGTGGGCACCAAGTGTTCTCCCCCCCCCCAACCACCACCAAAAAATATCTCAGCTGGTGGGAAAACACTTCTTTCCACCTTGGCAGTCCGCAGCAGGCATGTGCTGAAAAATGAGCATGCTCAGGTGCCAGTTTTGTGGAGACTAGTGTTTTCGTTACCATCAGGGGAAGTCTTCAGCTGGCTGAGCTTGGGATCTCCACCGGCTACCTCTAAACATGTGCTACTGTTGGGTGGGCCCGAGCCCTAAGTGGGTGGGCCCTGGCCCACCCAGGCCCACCTGTGGCTACGCCACTGTTTGAAATGCATGTGATTTGGTATCAATAAAGCTGAGGCCAAGATTTGCCACTTAAAAATACAAAATAATAATTTTGTGTATTGTTTATTAGTAGCAGGGGCGTAGCCAGACTTTGGTGGGAGGGGGGTCCAGAGCCCGAGGTGAGGGGGCACATTTTAGCCCCGCCCCTGGTGCCGCAGACCCCCCCCCCCGCTATTGCTGACCACCGCCACCACCACCAACAACGTTGACCCCCCCTGCCGACAACCCTCTCGACCGCCCCTCCTGCCGACAACCCTCCCCCGCCATCGCCTTCACCTACCTTTGCTGGCGGGGGACCCCAACCCCCGCCAGCCGAGGTCCTCTTCTTCCTTCGTTCTGTTTCTGAGTCTGGCTGATCTGCAAGGCTTCGTTCTGTTTCTGTGAGTCAGACTTAGAAACAGAACAAAGGAAGAAGAGGACCTCGGAAAGGTAGCCCATGGCAGGGGAGGGTTGGCGGTGGGAGGGGGGTAGAGAGGGCCATCGGCAGGGGGGCCCAGGTCCTCGTGGCCCCACGTAGCTACGCCACTGATTAGTAGTAAGATATTGTATTGAATGAGTTTCTGAATGAGGGTGGTGAGAATACCTAAGTTAATAGGCTCAATATTCAAAATGATTTAAACTGTCAGGAGAGGCCCATGGCCATTTAAATCACCTGGCTGTGGCTAACCGGGCATCTTCAGCGGCACCTACTCACTTAGGGGCCATTTTACAAAGGCGCGGGAGGGCCTATGCATGTACAGTGCACGCCAAATTGGCACCAGCTAGCGCGTGAGCCTGGTGGTAATTCCGAATTTCTACAGCGGGCTGCTTACCTGGTGGTAAACAGCAGTTAGCGTGCACTGCATGCTTAACGCGTGGATAGCGCGTGAGACCTTACCACTAGGCCAATGGATGGTGGAAAGTTCTCAGGCCGAAAATGGACACGTGCACCGTGCGGTCCGCCCGGAGGACACGTGGACACGTGCTGGTTTCAATTTTAGCGCACGTCCATTCTCCGGCCCCTTAACAAAAGGCCCTTTTTCCTAGGTTTGGTAAAAAAAATGGCCTAGCACACACCCACAAGTCACGCTCGCACTACCGCAGGCCACGTTTTACCACAGCTTAGTAAAAGGACCCCTAGTGCCCAAACCAAAACTGAATACTTTGGGGGCTGTAAAGGATTTTAAAGATTGCTTTTGAACTCTGTCTGAGTGACCGACGGTGCACTCTCTCATTAAAGTGATAATTCTGTTCATGTGAAAAAGATTTGGAATGTGTAAGAAGATACACCTGCCTGGACAGAGAAACATGTGACCACATTCGCACATTATGGCTTGTTTTCAAGCATTCTGTAATTTTCCTTAACTCTGAAAATGAGTTCTAAGACTAATAAAAAGGGGAATCTTTGCCAGTGAAATTGGGGAGCTTGTCTGTGAGTATGTACTGCGCAGAGAACTGTATTTCCTAGTCAAGAGACTCCTGGCTATCTCTGTGAATGGGCCCCCCACCCCCAGCTGATGATAAGAGCCTGGATGCAGAGATTAATGACCAGACCAGTGATGTATGTATATTATGATGTATTATTGCTTCTTTTCGTGGTCAAGAGACTCCTGGCATTGCTTGAATGTAGTGACCAGTGATGTAATGATTGTTTCTTTTTCAATATAGATAGGTACAGTGGGGGAAATAAGTATTTGATCCCTTGCTGATTTTGTAAGTTTGCCCACTGACAAAGACATGAGCAGCCCATAATTGAAGGGTAGGTTATTGGTAACAGTGAGAGATAGCACATCACAAATTAAATCCGGAAAATCACATTGTGGAAAGTATATGAATTTATTTGCATTCTGCAGAGGGAAATAAGTATTTGATCCCTCTGGCAAACAAGACCTAATACTTGGTGGCAAAACCCTTGTTGGCAAGCACAGCGGTCAGACGTCTTCTGTAGTTGATGATGAGGTTTGCACACATGTCAGGAGGAATTTTGGTCCACTCCTCTTTGCAGATCATCTCTAAATCATTAAGAGTTCTGGGCTGTCGCTTGGCAACTCGCAGCTTCAGCTCCCTCCATAAGTTTTCAATGGGATTAAGGTCTGGTGACTGGCTAGGCCACTCCATGACCCTAATGTGCTTCTTCCTGAGCCACTCCTTTGTTGCCTTGGCTGTATGTTTTGGGTCATTGTCGTGCTGGAAGACCCAGCCACGACCCATTTTTAAGGCCCTGGCGGAGGGAAGGAGGTTGTCACTCAGAATTGTACGGTACATGGCCCCATCCATTCTCCCATTGATGCGGTGAAGTAGTCCTGTGCCCTTAGCAGAGAAACACCCCCAAAACATAACATTTCCACCTCCATGCTTGACAGTGGGGACGGTGTTCTTTGGGTCATAGGCAGCATTTCTCTTCCTCCAAACACGGCGAGTTGAGTTCATGCCAAAGAGCTCAATTTTTGTCTCATCTGACCACAGCACCTTCTCCCAATCACTCTCGGCATCATCCAGGTGTTCACTGGCAAACTTCAGACGGGCCGTCACATGTGCCTTCCAGAGCAGGGGGACCTTGCGGGCACTGCAGGATTGCAATCCGTTATGTCGTAATGTGTTACCAATGGTTTTCGTGGTGACAGTGGTCCCAGCTGCCTTGAGATCATTGACAAGTTCCCCCCTTGTAGTTGTAGGCTGATTTCTAACCTTCCTCATGATCAAGGATACCCCACGAGGTGAGATTTTGCGTGGAGCCCCAGATCTTTGTCGATTGACAGTCATTTTGTACTTCTTCCATTTTCTTACTATGGCACCAACAGTTGTCTCCTTCTCGCCCAGCGTCTTACTGATGGTTTTGTAGCCCATTCCAGCCTTGTGCAGGTGTATGATCTTGTCCCTGACATCCTTAGACAGCTCCTTGCTCTTGGCCATTTTGTAGAGGTTAGAGTCTGACTGATTCACTGAGTCTGTGGACAGGTGTCTTTCATACAGGTGACCATTGCCGACAGCTGTCTGTCATGCAGGTAACGAGTTGATTTGGAGCATCTACCTGGTCTGTAGGGGCCAGATCTCTTACTGGTTGGTGGGGGATCAAATACTTATTTCCCTCTGCAGAATGCAAATAAATTCATATACTTTCCACAATGTGATTTTCCGGATTTAATTTGTGATGTGCTATCTCTCACTGTTACCAATAACCTACCCTTCAATTATGGGCTGCTCATGTCTTTGTCAGTGGGCAAACTTACAAAATCAGCAAGGGATCAAATACTTATTTCCCCCACTGTATATAGCTTAATCGTTGTGTATATATCTTAATCACTGTGTATCTTAGACAATAATGACTTATACACTCTCCATTTTAAAGTGAACTTCTAATAAAAGTCTCATTTATCTAATACGAATCCAAAAGAATCCACAGTAATTATTGAGTGGTCTGTGTCAGTGAGGCAGGCTGTAAAACCAAGTCAGAACAGGGGCATTCTGGGGGCGGAGTCAGCACTTAACTAGTTAAGAGGTCCTTTTACAAGGTACACTGCCGATTACCGCCAGGTTAGCGCCACGCGGTAGAAAAAAATATATATATTTGGGCACACGAATCGGATGCGCCTAGAAAATAGAATTATCGCCCGGGTCATGCGGTAGCCAGGCAGTAGTACCAGATTGACGCACGTTGGATGCGCATAGGCACCTATGGGCCTCAGTAAAAGGGCCCCTGAATCCCGCTGAAGATTCGTGGATAGCAGGTTATGCGCTACTTAACTTGCCAGGAGCCATTCCCAGTCAGTGAAATAGCGCTGAATATCAGGGGATGGACTTTCTTCTGAACATATTTTCTTGTAAAATGGCAGGTTCCACTGTACCTCTCAGTACATATGCATGGATTGCTGTAACTCTTTACATGAATTTTTTTTTTTTTTTTTTGGGGGGGGGGGGATTGCCAGGTTCTTGAAGCTTGGATTGGCCGCTGTCGGAGACAGGATGCTGGGCTTGATGGACCCTTGGTCTTTTCCCAGTATGGCGGTGCTTATGTACTTATGTACTAATTTTGCAAACGGCTCTGTGTTCAGTGGGCCTTTTGTGAAATCGGCTGGAAATTTTGAATGTCCTGAGCTGATCATTCCATTTCTGATCCAGATGCCATCACATTTAAGTGCCATCACATTAGAAGTGGCACTGCTACTACTACTACTAATAGCATAGATTGTAAGCTCTTTGAGCAGGGACTGTCTTTCTTCTATGTTTGTGCAGCGCTGCGTATGCCTTGTAGCGCTATAGAAATGCTAAATAGTAGTAGTAGTAGTAATTTATATAGCGCTACCAGACGCACGCAGCGCTATATATTTGACATAGAGAGACAGTCCCTGCTCAAAGAGCTTACAATCTAGGTAAGCGCATATAACTTTAAATTTATGTTTTTATCTGTTCAAAGTCTTATAGGGGTTCTTTCACTAAGCTGCATAGGTGCCTACGTGCACCCAATGCCTGCCAATTTGGAGTTACTGCCTGGATACCGTGTGGCCCTTGCGGTAATTTCATCTTTGACACGCATCCGCTACGCGTGTCTGAAAAATCATTTAAAAAATATTTTCTGACGCATGTCAGCTACGCGCGTCAAGTGGCATTGTATGCGCGTAGGTCATTGCCGCCTGGTTAACGTGTGAGACTTTACCGCTAAGAATGACTGGCGGTAAGGTCTCAGCCCCAAAATGGACGCACGCCAATTTTTATTTTGCCACACGTCCATTTTCGGCAAAAATTTTAAAAAGGCATTTTTTACAGGCCACGCTGAAAAATGGATTTCTGCACGTCCAGAACACGTTCCTACACTACCGCAGATCATTTTTCAGCGCACTGGGGGAGTAAGGGGAGGTGATCCTCGCTTCCCTCCGGTGGTCATCTGGTCAATTGGGGCACTTTTTTGTGACTTGGTCCTAAAAATAAATGGACCAAGTCCAGCCGGCGAAATGCTCATTCGAACCGGCCACTTTTTTTCCCATTATAAGGCGAAGCCGGCCATCTCGTACCCACGCCCCCGCCCCGCCTTCACTACCCTACCAACACGCCCCCTTGAAGGTTGGCTGGCGCCGCGACGAAAAGCAGTTGGGGCCAGCCAAAATCGGCTTTTGATAATACCGATTCAGCGCACCAGAGTGGCCCTGCTGGTGAAAACTGACCTCATAATTTTTCACTTTCAAAAAATGACATTTTTAGGATGAAAGCCAGTGCTGGCTATTACACCTTCTATTTTTTTTATAAAAGCCTTCATCTCTCAAATTCATCCGATACTACCTTCACGGAATAATCGACAAATTGCTCCCTCCTCTGTTTCTGGTTGATGCAGTGCTCAGAAGCAGGATTTGGGGATTTTGGAGGGGCGGGAAGGAGAAATCATGTCAGGGCAGAGAGACTCCCTTGAAGCCTCGACCTTGGGTCAGGGCTGACACGGCTGGTGCCATTACCTTGCCGTGTCTGTTAACAATGAAATATTGTGATAAAGAAACGGAGAAGGTCAGAGCTATCATCTCAGCAATGCTAGGCAGCGTTGGGCTGCATAGCTAATGCAGACACCGGATTAGACCTGGAATATTTATGAGGACTGCAGGGGCCTAATGATACAACAGGTGTATAGGGAAATAGAGGGCATATATTATCAAAATGAGAGCAGGCTGCCAATTACCATGGACTCGATGCACACAAATTCATTTTAGACCCTGGAGGCTGCATAGTTGTAAATACTTAGGGTTTACTGAAGAGCAATTGTCCTTTAAGGAAATATTTGCCAGATAAATGGTACCAGAAAAAAAATATGTGTCAGAGCCTGAGAAAAAAACAATATTTGTCAGAGCCTATAAACAAAAAAATATGGAGCGTACTGTCCTGCTTCCACATATCTCTGCTCCTAAATACACATTTGCAAGAGGTCACAAATGTATTTCTTACTAGTGATCTCAAGCTCTTCATAGACACTCAAGGGATAGTAACATAGTAAATGACGGCAGATAAAGACTTGTACGGTCCATCCAGTCTGCCCAACAAGATACACTCATTTTACATGGTATGTGATACTTTATATGTATACCAGAGTTTGATTTGTCCTTGCCTTTCTCAGGGTACAGACCGTAGAAGTCTGCCCAGAACTGTTCTCTTATTAAAAGTTCTGAAGATTCTGGAATCCTAAAGAGTTACAAGATTCCGGAATCCCAATTAGTAGCAACAACAGTAGAACCCCAAAGAGTAACGTGGTAACATAGTAAATGACAGCAGATAAAAGAGCTGTACGGTCCATCCAGTCTGACCAACAAGATAAACTCATTTTACATGGTATGTGATACTTTATATGTACACCCGAGTTTGATTTGTCCCTGCCTTTCTCAGGGCACAGACCGTAGAAGTCTGCCCAGTACTGTTCTCTTATTAAAAGTTCTGAAGATTCTGGAATCCTAAAGAGTTACAAGATTCTGGAATCTCAATTAGTAGCAACATTCCACATAGAACCCCAAAGAGTAACGTCTAACATAGTAAATGACGGCAGATAAAAGAGCTGTACGGTCCATCCAGTCTGCCCAACAAGATAAACTCATTATGCATGGTATGTGATAGTTTATATATATACCTGAGTTTGATTTGTCCTTGTCTTTCTCAGGGCGTAGACCGTAGAAGTCTGCCCAGCTCCCATTTTGTTTCCCAGTTACCGGCGTCGCCACCCAATCTCCGCTAAGATTCAACAGAACCATTCCTACTAAACTGGATTCCTTTGTGTTTATCCCACGCATGTGTGAATTCCATTACCGTTTTCATCTCCACACCACCTCCCGCGGGACGGCAATCCACATATCCACCACCCTCTCCGTGAAAAAATACTTCCTGACATTAGTCCTGAGTCTGCCCCCCTTCAACCTCAATTCATGTCCTCTAGTCTGCCCCAATTTGATTGCCCCTATTTGACTGACTGTACATTTGTCCTTTAGATTGTAAGCTCCTTGAGCAGGGACTGTCCTTCTATGTTAAACTGTACAGCGCTGCGTAACCCTAGTAGCGCTTTAGAAATGTTAAGTAGTAGAAGTAGTAGTAGTAGTTTTACTGCCTTCCCGTCTCCAGAAAAGGTTCATTTGCAGATTAATACCTTTCAAATATTTGAACGTCTGTATCATATCACCCCTGTTTCTCCTTTCCTCCAAGGTATACATGTTTGTAGGAGGGGTAGTCTGTGATATTTTCTAAAGGGAGATGGCTTCAGAAAAGGAGTTTTAACAAAATGTGGATGCTGTTATTGGGTGTTTTGGGGGGGGATGTGGGGTCCTGTGAAATGTTTTGGCATAGCTTGCAGCTGGATATATAAAGAGATATCCCCAGCCCCACCAATGCTGGCCTTCCGACAGCCACTCAACTTGAAACACAAGCTAATCAGAAGTAAACTCCCAACACAGACTGAAAAAGAAGAGAAGGGCACATATCCTTGCAATATATCCAGCTGCAAGCTATGCCAAAACATTTCACAGGACCCCACAGTCATTCACAAAGGAAAAATATTCAACATAAATGACTATTTCACATGCTCATCTTCCAATGTGGTATATATCATTCAGTGTAAAAAATGTAACAAAGGATGCTATATTGGAGAAACAGGCCAGATGCTTAAGACAAGATTTAATTTACATAGACATCACATGAACAATACTGGTGCCAGCCAGTGGCGTTCCGAGGGGCGCTGACACCCAGGGCAGATCGCCGATGCGCCCTGCCCCCCGGATGCAGTGCCCCCCCTCCGTGCAGCGCAACCCCCCCCCCCCCCCACGGCGAAGGGACACCCCCCACCCTGGCGAAAGAACCCCCCCCCCCGGGTGCATGCCGCTGGGGGGGTGCCGCGCGCCGGTCAGCGTCGTTGGTTTCCATACTCCCTCTGCCCTGGAACACGAAGTAACCTGTTCCGGGGCAGAGGGAGCATGGAAACCAACGACGCTGACCGGCGCGCGGCACCCCCCCAGCGGCGTGCACCCGGGGCGGACCGCCCCCACCGCCGTCCCCCCTTGGTACGTCACTGGTGCCAGCCGGGTTCCCACCCCTGTGGGCCAGCACTTTACAAAACCAGATCACTGTACCAGTGACTTCATAGTAAGAATCCTAAAGGGTAACTTTAAAACAATACAGGAATGTAAGACCTTTGAAGTCAGAATGATTGAATATTTTGACACCCAACAGACAGGACTTAACAAAGATCTGGGTTTTCTAGCCCATTATAAACCATAAAATTGTATTGCTATGTTTATCACCTTCCTCTCTCACCTATCCACCCCCATCCTGTTAGACTATCTCTGAAATGCTTTGATGTTCCCATGCATACCTCCTACCCATCCCCACCCTGTTAGACTGTCAATGAAATGCTTGGAAGTTTTTCTTATATATACTGTCATCTACCACATTTGCTTATTTCCGATCTGACGAAGAAGGGCAACCTTCGAAAGCTAATCAAGAAATGTATTAAGTTATGTCCAATAAAAAAGGTATCATCTTATTTTCTTTTCCATGTTTTATTTTGTTTGATTTCTATTGATTACCTCACTGATTTCTGAATCTTAAAGTTGAGGTTATTCCACATTGCTACTTCACTGAATAGAGCGATTGGACAATAGGCCAGAGGAGAGCTTATTAAATGCATCAGATATCTGCCATACTTAATGCACTACAGGGAGGACAGGCCTGGAAAAAAGCCAGGCAGCACAGGTTGAAACAAATCTTCCAGTAGAAGCCAGATTGGTTTGTCGACTGGGCCAAGGTCATGAATGCACAAGCTGCCTTGCTGCAACAGAAATGGTTTAAGGTATGTTTGAGAATCTAGAAAAATCACCTCCACCTAGGGATTTCAAAAATTTCAATTTATGAAGAGCAAGATGGGAACTTTTATAGTTCCAAAGAACCTTTAATAAAATAATCTCTGAATGGAAGGCCTAAAGTAAACAGATAATGCCGGCACAGAGACCGTACTAACCTCTTTATTCTGTAACTGGGTGTTATGCTCTGCTACACTTCTCCGGGATGGGTCGGTTTCTGTTTCCTAACCTGGCAGCCGTCATCCGGCTTGGAGCAAGAGCAGCAGCCATCTTGGCTAGCTCAGGAGGGGGCAGCCATCTTGTCTAAACGAGAACAGGAAGGAACTCCATATCTGGTCGTGGGAGGATCTCCTATGGGGGCTGCCATGTTGGATGCACCTGAGTTTGGTTTGCTCTGATTGCTTCACTATTTAAAGCACTGCCTCCAGGCCTTCTTTGCTTCGGCCTCATTTGTTCTGAGGAGTTGCTGTCGGAGTGCTGTTCACCGGCTAGGTCCTGTTCTCCTGTGTACCGGACCTTGGCTACTTCTTGGATTTCGCTTGTTTTGCTGCCTGCCTTGACCCTGGACTGATTTTTGACTATTCTTGCCTATTTGGTGTTCTGGTGCTGGACTGTGTCTTTTCCTGCCATCCTGGTCAGCGGCTGTGCAACCCCGCCGGTTCCAGAAGTCCTGGTGGCCACCTGCAGCTGAGGGCTCAACTCTCGGTGAACGGTGGTCGCTTCCCAGGTGAAGCTAGGGGTTGTCTGGCTGCCTGACCGAGTACGGCATCTCTCCATCTTCGCCATGCTCAGTCGGGGCACAAGGGCTCACACATCTCCAGTCATAACACTGGGGCACTCACATTCCACCACCACTTGTGGGCACAAATGAACAGAGTAACGTCTCTTTCACAGATCGGTGCAAGTTGACCAAGGGGCTCATTTTCAAAGCACTTAGACTTAACAGAGTTCCATAGATTACTATGGGGCTCTTTTAGAAAGGTGTGGGAGGGCCTGCATGCTTACAGCATGTGCCAAATCAACACCTACCGCCCGACTAGCGCATGAGCCGGATGGTAATTCTGAATTTGGCATGCACTCAATCCCGCAGTAGAAACTAATTTTCTTATTTCTACTGTGGGCTGCTTACCCGATGGTAAAGAGCAGTTGGCGCAATGCTGCATGCTTACCGAGTGGGTAGCACATGAGACCTTACCGCTAGGTCAAAGGATGGTGATAAAGCCTTAGGCAGGGCCGCAGGGGGGCAGGGGGGGCAAAATTTCCCCGGCCTCCAAGGGGGGCCCGGTACCGGGGTCAGGTCGCCAGCACTGCAGTCCCCGGTCTCACCTGCCTGCCTGCACGGCTCCAGGCCCCCTTCATTCAAAATGGCAGTCACAGATCGCCTCTCTTCTGGTCTTCCCTCCCTGTGTCCCGCCATCGCGGAAACCGGAAGTTACATCAGATGAGGGCGGGACACAGGGAGGGAATGCCAGAAGAGACATGATCTGCGACTGCCGCTTTGAATGAAGGGGGCCTGGAGCCGTGGAGGCAGGCAGGTGAGACCACGGACTGCAGTGGCGGGGGGAGCAACGGGGGCGGCAACGGTGGTGGGGGGGGGCGGAGGCGGGGTGGCCTTGCCCCGGGCCCAGCCTAGTCTCTCGGCGGCCCTGGCCTTAGGCCAAAAATGGATGCATGCTGGTTTCAATTTTAGCGCATGTCCATTTTCCGGTCCCTTAAAAAAGGGTCTTTTTTTCTAGGCATGGTAAAAAAATGGCCCAGCACGCTCTCAAAAGATACGCTTGTACTACCGCAGGCCAGGTTTTTTTTATCGCAGCTTAGTAAAAGAACCTCTATGTAACTTTGTGAGTCTAAGGGGGCTCTTTTACTAAACTGCGGTAAAAGGGGCCCTGGATGGGATGGGATGGGATGGAAGGGCAGGGGACAGAGGAGAATCACTGGATGTGGATGAGAGGGGAGGATAGGGGCAAATGAGAATCGCTGGACATGGATGAAAGGGCAGGGGACAGAAGAGAATCACTGGATGTGGATGAGAGGGGAAGACAGGGGGCAAATGAGAATCGCTGGACATGGATGGGATGGGAGGGCAGGGTAGAGAGGAGAGTTGCTGGACATGGATGGATGAAGGGGAAGGCAGGAGAAATGCTGGACATGGATGGAGGTGAGGGAAAACAGGAAGGAGATGCACATGGATGGAGGGGAGGGGAGAGAGGAGAAATGCTGGACATGGATGGGAGGAGAGGGCAGGGGAGAGAGGAGAGTTGCTATGAATGGATAGAGGGGAGGGCAGGAGAAATGCTGGACATGGATGGAGGTGAGGGAAGACATGAAGGAGATGCACACGGATGGAGGGGAGAGGAGAAATTCTGGACATGGATGGAAGATAGGGGAGTGTTGAAATGCTGGATATGGATAGAGGGGAGGGAAAAGAGAGGACGTGAGATGAAGTGAGATGAACATGGATGGAGAGGAGGAGAGAGAGGAGAAATGCTGGACATGGATGGAGGAGAGGGAAGAGAGAGGAAGGAGATGCATATGGATGGAGGGGAGGGAAGAAAGAAAGAGGAAGGAGATGCATACTGACGGAGATGAGGGAAAGGGAAAAGAGGAGAAAAACTGCACATGGATGGAGAAAATAGGGAAAAGCTGGATCCACTCTATACCTCTTCCAGTCAAGTCCGCGGTCGGAGGACCCAGCTTTTACCTATGGATGTAGGGCAAGAAATGAAGAAGAAAGGAGGAAAGTAAAGGAATAAATGGAAAGGAAGCCCTGGAAGTAGAGTTAAGGGAGCAGATAGAGAGCAGCAGAATCAGAGACTGGGACCAACATGATCAGAAAAACAAAGTCACAAGACAACAAAGGTAGAAAAAATAATTTTATTTTCATTTTACTGTTTGGAATATGTCCAGTTTGAGAATTTACATCTGCTGTCTTATTTTGCAATGTATAGCAATGTTCTGTTTTTCTGGTATTGTGCTGCATGCAGAGTCTGTATGCTAATTTGGTTTGTGTCATTTTGGGTATACTGGAGATGTAACAGCTTACAGAAATGATTTATAATGAAAAAAAAACAAGTTATTTTTCTTCTCCTGTACTGGTGTAATGATTTCAATTATTACTGTTTATATGCACCATGGGTGGTAAACGGGTGTGGCTAAATGTGCCAACATTGTCCAGTTCAGCACACTATTAGCAGCCAAGTTCATACAAAGTTAATCATGTTCAGTGGAAAATAAATCTGTTGGCTCAGTCTGCTTCCTATCTGAATATTCAATCACTGTTTCATTATTGCTACCAAGTATTACATATTAAGGGGATTCATTTTAATTCATTTATCTAGTTCTTACGTGCCGATGGTTTTGCTTTTTAAACCCAAAGGTTTCCTAGTATAGCATTCTTCATGTTTGAATTAGTTTTTGTATACAAGTTTTGCTTGATTTGTCTTTATTTGAAATAAATGAAAACGTTTAAAACATATCTTGTCAACAAGGGGCGGGGCTGGTGGAACTGGGGGGGGGGGGGGGGCAGCGAACTGGTCTGCACAGGGCTCCGCAGACCATCCCTGGTCTTGTTGAATGTATTTCAACCTGGGACTGGCTCCCTGCCTTTGTCTTCATCTCCAGAGTCTTCTGACCAGTTGCCAATACCAAATCCTATCGGATTGCCAATTGATTTGGATTTACAGTCATCTTCTTCCGGCGAACTCTCTGGTGATATTTCTTTGAAAGGTATTTGGATGTTGCTTACTAAGAATAATTTGCTTCTGCGGGGATTTGTAGGAAACTCTGCAAAATTTTCTCCGGAGGCTATTGCTAAATTGAAGGTATTTGTCTAAAGGGTACTCTTAATAGATTAGAATCACAAGTGAATGCTATTCAGAATGTAGGCGTTGCTCGTATTAAGGATAGTATGAGTATCCATAGACATATAGAATTATTGGAAAAAAATCATTAAAAGCTAGAAACTTGAGTGGCAGAGCTGGTGGTTGGGAGGCAGGGCTAATGCTGGGCAGACTTATACGGTCTGTGCCGGGGCTGGTGGTTGGGCGGCGGGGATAGTGCTGGGCAGACTTATACGGTCTGTGCCAGAGCCGGTGGTGGGAGGCGGAGATAGTGCTGGGCAGACTTATAGGGTCTGTGCCACAGCTGGTGGTTGGGAGGCGGGGTTGGTGGTTGGGAGGCGGGGATAGGGCTGGCCAGACTTATACGGTCTGTGCACTGAAGAGGACAGTACAAATAAAAAAAGTAGCACATATGAATTTATCTTCTTGGGCAGACTGGATGGACCGTGCAGGTCTTTTTCTGCCGTCAGCTACTATGTTTAGAAACTTGTGTATTCTTAATTTTCCTAAAACTCATCTTACCTCTCCTTTGATTTTGTTACAGAATTATTTTCATGATATTTTGCAGCTTGTTAATGTGGGTAACATTAAATTGTATGATTTAACCCCTTCGGGGCGTGATCAGCCTAGGCCTTTTTCCCATTGAGAAGGATCCTACTATTACTAATTTAACTGATTTCCTGGAATCATCTCAGGATAACATCTCATCCGGAGCGACTTTGGTTGTCACCTTTTTAAATGAGGCTGATATGATATTTCTGGGATAAGCAGTATAAAATGTTTTGTACGTTTTTGGGATCTTGCCGGGTACTTGTGACCTGGATTGGCCACTGTTGGAAACAGGCTGCTGGGCTCGATGGACCTTTGCTCTTTCCCAGCATGGCAATACTTATGTGCTTATGATGGTTCTTAAACATTATTTTTCTAAAAAAAAAAAAAGACATTCTTTATTGTGGTTACAAGATGATGATTATTCCTGATGTGTCAAGATAAACTCAACAGTGGGGGAAACAGTTAAAACCTCGTGTCTGGGCTGTGGGTGCTTCCTTCTTTCTGTGTTTCCCATGTAGATGCTGTACTGCCAATTATGTTTTTTGGAACCTGCTCAATTAGAGGCTTTTTGTTGGATAAACTGGTACTTGATCATTCATTATAGTACTAATGGTTTAAAATTATGTTGGTCGTCTCTCTGGTTTTGTTAGTATTTGTGCCAGGATCCTGTGATAAGTGACACTCCTCCATAACGTGGTATATTTTCAGGTTTTTTTAAAAACGTTATTGCTTAGAAGATTATTATGTAACTTCTTATTACCTGATTTCCTTATTTCTATATAAAAATGTATAATTAAAAAGAAAAAAGGTTTCTATTGAATCCAATCTATTAAGCAATTTCTAGATTTCTCTGCCCTTCATGCTCTTAATTCATTCTTTACATAGTAACATAGTAGATGACGGCAGAAAAAGACCTGCACGGTCCATCCAGTCTGCCCAACAAGACAACTCATGTGTGCTACTTTTGTGTATACCCTACTTTGATTTGTATCTGTGCTCTTCAGGGCACAGACCGTATAAGTTTGCCCAGCACTAGCCCCACCTCCCAACCACCGGCTCTGGCATAGACCGTATAAGTCTGCCCAGCACTATCCCCGCCTCCCACCACCGGCTCTGGCACAGACCGTATAATTCTGCCCAGCGCTATCCCTGCCTCCCAACCTCCAGTCCCGCCTCCCACCACTGGCTCTGTCACAGACCGTATAAGTCTGCCCCGCACTATCCCCGCCTCCCAACCTCCAGCCCCGCCTCCCACTACCGGCTCTGCTATCCAATCTCGGTTAAGCTCCTGAGGATCCTTTCCTTCTGAACAGGATTCCTTTATGTTTATCCCACGCATGTTTGAATTCCGTTACCGTTTTCCTCTCCACCACCTCCCGCGGGAGGGCATTCCAAGCATCCACCACTCTCTCCGTGAAGAAATACTTCCTGACATTTTTCTTGAGTCTGCCCCCCTTCAATCTCATTTCATGTCCTCTCGTTCTACCGCCTTCCCATCTCCGGAAAAGATTCGTTTGCGGATTAATACCTTTCAAATATTTGAACGTCTGTATCATATCACCCCTGTTTCTCCTTTCCTCCAGGGTATACATGTTCAGGTCAGCAAGTCTCTTCTCATAGTCATCACCCGTAATAATTAATGCAACTTTATTTACTGTGGTATCTCTGGTTATCTTCTCTGCCACTTACAAACACTTCACAACTCTGCTGCTCATTTTTTAAGCAATGCTAAAAGCTGGGACCATGCTACCCCTCTTCTTTATCAGTTACCTTGCTTGCCTATTCATTTCAGATGTTGGTTTAAGGTTCTCTGTTTAACACACAAGGCTTTACACTTGGGTAAACCATCACGAAAAGAATGCACGACTTAACAAACGTCCGGAAATCGTTAAAAACCCACCTGCTCACAAAGCAATACCGGAAAGAATCAACCTAAGTACCTGAACTCTGCAAAACAACTGAAACTCGTATCAGAACTGTACATAATCTGACTCTCTCTCCATGATCGCTTAAAATACTCTGTCATCTACCCTGTTTCCCCGAAAGTAAGACATCCCCCGAAAATAAGACCTAGTAGAGGTTTTCCTGAATTGGTAGATATAAGGCCTCCCCCAAAAGTAAGACCTAGCAAATTTTTGTTTGAAAGCAGGGCCGCCCCCCCACCCGAGGTCGCCGGGCCCCCCCCCCCCTCCGTCGCTCCCGGAACTAACCTTAAACGCCTCCTTTCACCTTCGCAGCAAGCAGCAGCAGGGCAGACCTCGCCTTCCTTCCGTGCCCCGCCCTCGCGGATGTTATGTCAGGCAAGGGCGGGACATGGAAGGAAGGAGTGGCCTGCCCTGCTGCTGCTTGCTGCGAAGGTGAAAGGAGGCGTTTAAGGTTAGTTCCGGGAGCGACGGAGGGCGGGCGGGCCAACCCTGATGCTTCCTGAAAAATAAGACAGCCCCTGAAAGACCTAGCGCATTTTGGGGGGGCAAAAATTAATATAAGACAGTGTCTTATTTTCGGGGAAACAAGGTATGAACATCAACAATAGACCACTTTGTATTTCTCCTACCGAAATTGGCGATCGCCATCACGGTATTATGTAAGCCACATTGAGCCTGCAAATAGGTGGGACAATGTGGGATACAATGTAACAAATAAATAAATCATACCTCTCATATTCACTCCGATCCCTTGATTCTTATTTAGTCCTTCCATCACCTAGAAATGCTCAATACAAATCTACTTGTGCTGCAGCGTGTTACTTTCTATCCCCTTCTACTACTACTACTACTACTACTATTTAGCATTTCTATAGCGCTACAAGGCGTACGCAGCGCTGCACAAACATAGAAGAAAAACAGTCCCTGCTCAAAGAGCTTACAATCTAATAGACAAAAAATAAATAAAGTAATCAAATCAATTAATGTGTACAGGAAGGAGGAGAGGAGGGTAGGTGGAGGCTCAGTCCACCAATAAGAGCCAACCTCATCAGTGATGTCACAATGGCTTGATTGCCTGATACTTGGCTCACTTCTGATATTGTGATGTCATAAGGGAAAGGGGGGAAGTGAAATGGGACTGGATATACCGCCTTTCTGAGGTTTTTGCAACTACACTCAAAGCGGTTTACATATATTCAGGTACTTATTTTGTACCAGGGGCAATGGAGGGTTTAGTGACTTACCCAGAGTCACAAGGAGCTGCACTGCACTAACCAATAGGTTACTCCTTTACTACTACTATTTAGCATTTCTATAGTGCTACAAGGCGTACACAGCGCTGCACAAACATAGAAGAAAGACAGTCCCTGCTCAAAGAGCTTACAATCTAATACACAAAAAATAAAGTAATCAAATCAATTAATGTGAACGGGAAGGAAGAGAGGAGGGTAGGTGGAGGCGAGTGGTTACAAGTGGTTACGAGTCAAAAGCAATCTCTGGAACAGCTTGCCACCCCCCTCCCCCTTACTTTAGGTCTGAATTATCATTTCCTAAATTTAAGATCCTTCTTAAGGCTTGCTATTTTGAAGTAGCATTCGGTTCCAGGCTGAATTTGGGCTCGTTGAAGGCTGATGGATCTGCTTTGCTTCAACAGTTAATATGTGGGTTGGTGACTTAGGTTCTTGCATGGTTGCTGTATGAGTGTTTCAACCTGTCCTATTTGAAGTGGTGTTCCTTTCCAATGTATATTATTTTAATTGTATTGTAGGCTGCCATGGCCTGGGTCTCAGATTTGGCGGGCTACCAAATTTGTAATAAACAATTATAAAGGAAAGTAGGGACCTATTATTCTCTCAGTGAAGGCCAATCAGGCACCTATTGCCAACATGTTTTGTAAAATACTCAGGTACCTATCCAGCTTATTTTCGAAGGAGGTCGCCGGCCATCTTCCGACACAAATCGGGAGATGGCCGGCGATCTCCTGAACCCGGCTAAATCGGTATAATCAAAAGCCGATTTGGCCGGCGCCAACTGCTTTCCGTCATGGAGCTGGCCAAACTTCAAGGGGGCGTGTCGGTAGGGTAGCGAAGGCGGGATGGGGGCGGGACGGGGGCATGCTCACGAGATGGCCGGCTTCGCCGGATAATGGAAAAAAGAAAGCCGGCCCTGATGAGCGTTTCGCCGGCTTCACTTAGTCCCTTTTTTTTCAGAACAAAGCTTCAAAAAGGTGACCAAATGACCACCGGAGGGAATCGGGGATGACCTCCCTTTACTCCCCCAGTGGTCACCAACCCCCTCCCACCTAAAAAAAAAAATATATATTTTTTGCCAGCTTCAAATGTCATACCCAGCTTCCTGACAGCATTATGCAGGTCCCTGGAGCAGTATTTAGTGGGTGCAGTACACTTCAGTCAGGTGGACCCAGGCCCATCCCCTCCTACCTGTTACACTTGTGGTGGTAAATGTTAAACCCCCAAAACCCACTGTACCCACATGTAGGTGCCCCCCCCCCCTTTTATCCCTAAGGGCTATGGTAGTGGTGTACAGTTGTGGGGAGTGGGTTTTGGGGGGGATTTGGGGGGGGGGGGCTCAGCACCCAAGGTAAGGGAGCTATGCACCTGGGAGCTATTTTTGAAGTCCACTGCAGTGCCCCCTAGGGTGCCTGGTTGGTGTCCTGGCATGTCAGGGGGACCAGCGCACTACAAATGCTGGCTCCTCCGAAAACCAAATGTCTTGGATTTGGCCGGGTTTGAGATCGCCGGCATTAGTTTCCATTATCGGCGAAAACCGATGCCGGCCATCTCAAACCTGGCCATCTCTGACATTTGGCCGGCCCCAACCGTATTATCGAAATGAAAGATGACCAGCCATCTTTTTCGATAATATGGGTCGGGACTGCTCTTTGCGGCGCCGGCCAAATAGATGGCTGGCCATATATTTGGGCAGCGCCGTTCGATTATGCCCCTCCACCTGTCTTTGTAAAGTACTAGGGACTAGGTGGTAGAAATCGCAGGTAGATTGAAGCCGAGGGCATTTGCACCTGCTCAGGAGCAGATGGAAATGTTCATATGTCACAAGTACATGTGCATTTTATAATCAATGTGTATAAGTTGTGACTTTTCCTCCATTCCACCCAAACTCTACTGCTGAACACACCTACATGTGGGTTGCAGAAAGGTATATGCCTTTTTATCACCATGTCTTTTACGTGTGTAACTCCTGGGGTAATTTCATGAAGGCCCTTTGGGCCAGATTCTATAAATGCTGCTTAAAATTTGGCGCCCAACTTATTCTATAAAGTGTCCTTCACTTACCTCGTTGGGGTTACGTTGGACGCCAGCAGCGGTAAAAGATGTGCAGGCTCGGCCCTTCTCTCTCTCAGCTGTGGTCCCGCCCTCATTTCCTGTTTCCACAAGGGCGGGACCAGAGCTGAGAGAGAGAGAGAGAAGGGCCGAGCCTGCACGCTTTTTACCGCTGCTGCTGGCCGCCGTAAACCCGACTTGGTAAGTGAACATGACATTTAAATTCGGAGGGAGGGGGCCTGGAACTGGAAGGGAGGAAGGGAGGGATGACGACACCCTCATGTGTGTGATGTTGCGTGTGACGAACCAGGAAGTGCGCTAATGTCACAACAGGAGCAGGATACAGCTTACAGGCAGCACGAACCCTACAACCCTTCACTGCCACGGAGTCAGCTTCAGAACGTTGGAGGTGCTTTTTATTATAGCATATTGGTGAGGATTGGTCTGTGTTCTGTGAGTGACCAACCTGAGGATTCTGTGGTTCTGTATAGTCACTGCTGCCTTTTTAAAGGTACAGTTCTTTCTATTTGTGTGTTCAGAATTGGTGCTGTTACCTTGCTACATAGGCTCTGAGAAGCCTTTTTACAGGATTTAATGTTACTTCACAAAGTAATTTGGCAGACAATCCTTTATTTGTCTGCTCCTTCGTAAGCAGAAGGGGGTGGAAGGAATATTGTCAGGAACTTCAATTACTTGGAGAGAAAGCATTAGAAGCAGAGGAAGGGACAAGGAGACTTATTTTATTAATACAGCTTAATAAGGCATTTTATATTTCTTATAAAGTTGAGGGGTATGAGCCACTGCAGTAATTATTTTCCAGGATACTGTGATGTGTGTTGAGAGGTTGACCAGACTCAAGTCTACCGTAATGGTAAAGTTTAAGTTATGGGATAATGCAACTTCATTTAAAAATGTCAGTGCTTCCAAGGTTTCCATAAGTGTGCATGTGGTTTATTTTGATGCAGGACTACGCTCAATGGTAAATAAGGGGATGAGATACCTAAATCAACAAATTTTAGCACAAGGAACTAACAGACATCGAATCCTATTGCAACATGAACAAAGATGGATCTTCAAATTGAAAGCTTTTATTCCAGCAGATTTAAACTCCAAAATTAAGTAGAGGAGTGTGGTAGCCGTGTTAGTCCACTCTTAAGGTTATCAATAGAAATCCAACAAAATAAAACATGGAAAAGAAAATAAGATGATACCTTTTTTATTGGACATAACTTAATACATTTCTTGATTAGCTTTCGAAGGTTGCCCTTCTTCCTCAGATCGGAAATAAGCAAATGTGCTAGCTGACAGTGTATATAAGTGAAAACATTCAAGCATTACTATGACAGTCTGACAGGGTCGGAGTTATGCCAGTAGGGCCGCCACGCCGGTGGGACAGCACTTCACAGAACCAGGACACTGTACCAGTGATTTCACAGTGAGAATACTGAAAGGTAACTTTAAAACCATACAAGAACGTAAGACCTTTGAAGTCAGAATGATTGAATATTTTAACACCCAACAGAAAGGACTTAACAAGGATCTGGGGTTCCTAGCCCATTATAAACCATAAAGCTGTATGTCTCTGTTGATCACCCTCCCCACACCTATCCACACCCATCCTGTTAGAATATCAATGATATGCTTTGATGTCCCCATGCATACCTCCGACCCACCCCCATCCTCCCACCCTGTCAGACTGTCATAGTAATGCTTGAATGTTTTCACTTATATACACTGTCAGCTAGCACATTTGCTTATTTCCGATCTGACGAAGAAGGGCAACCTTCGAAAGCTAATCAAGAAATGTATTAAGTTATGTCCAATAAAAAAGGTATCATCTTATTTTCTTTTCCATGTTTTATTTTGTTTGATTTCTATTGATAACTCCAAAATTGAATGGATCCATTTTTTATAACATTAATAAATATAAACGTTAAGGATTTATAGCGAAAATGAAGAAAAACATCAAGTTTGCAATTGGCTAATTAACTAATTGATCATTGGTTCCCGGGACCAGTAGGCATGTGACGTCAGCTGGGCTTTAAAAGCGATGCCATTTTTTCCAGGGGGTGTCTCTGTTGCACCCGCCGGCAAAACTGAGCGGAAGTAAGTACACTTTCAAAATAACCTTTGAATAGTTAGAAAGATTTACTGAAAGTTGTTTTCTTATGTTGATTTTAGATTGCTTGTCCAGCGATCCTGAAGCAGAACATGCAAATTCGAAACGCTGGCCGCCGTTGATTACGGTCAATGTCAACAGGATAACACAGAGATCGACTATAATTAAGCTAAGTTCATTTAATCATTGATTGGTTTAGAAGTCTAAGATTGAAAAACTATAGCAAAGTTTTACCTGATACGGAGGATTTTCTGGCCGATGATGAGGAAGTCCAACTCCTTATAAGACCTTTTTATGTGTCAAGGAGTTTCTCGAGGCCTTTTCCTCTGAAAACCAATCAGTGTATTTGCTACAAGTATTGAGAACCTTTTGTATATTTACATTATTTTGATGCAGGACAGATTTTTACTTAGAAATCTGTTATGAAGTGCACTGTAAGGCATTATTTTTATTTTATTTTTTTACATTTGTACCCCGCGCTATCATACTCGTGGCAGGCTCAATGCGGCTTACATGGGGCAATGGAGGGTTAAGTGACTTGCCCAGAGTCACAAGGAGCTGCCTGTGCCTGAAGTGGGAATCGAACTCAGTTCCTCAGTTCCCCAGGACCAAAGTCCACCACCCTAACCACTAGGCCACTCCTCCACTGTTGCTACTATTTGAGATTCTACATGGAATGTTGCTATTCCACTAGATGTTGGCCCTTGTGGATCACCAATGTGGCCGCGCAGGCTTCTGCTTCTGTGAGTCTGACGTCCTGCACGTACGTGCAGGACGTCAGACTCACAGAAACAGAAGCCTGCGCAGCCTTCTACATGGAATGTTGCTAGTGGAATAGCAACATTCCATGTAGAATCTCCAATAGTATCTATTTTATTTTTGTTACATTTGTACCCCACGCTTTCCCACTCATGGCAGGCTCAATGCGGCTTACATGGGGCAATGGAGGGTTAAGTGACTTGCCCAGAGTCACAAGGAGCTGCCTGTGCCTGAAGTGGGAATCAAACTCAGTTCCCCAGGACCAAAGTCCACCACCCTAACCACTAGGCCACTCCTCCACTCCATATATTTAGGACTATACCAAGCACTACTCATGCCTATATGCCTAGTGTCTCCCATGTTAACTCTGGGCCAGTGGCATAGCCACAGGTGGGCCTGGGTGGGCCGGGGCCCATCCACTTAGGGCTCAGGCCCACCCAACAGCAGCACATATTTAGTGCTAGCTAGTGGGGATCCCAAGCTCCGCCAGCTGAAGACCTCCCCCTGATGGTGCTGAAAACACTGCTCTCCACTTCAGCAGTCTAAGCTTCCTAAGCTGCTGATGCTGGCCTCATCGCATTGGGTGGGGGGAGGGGGGGAGAACACTTGGTGCCCACCCACTTCTTGACTAGGCCCACCCAAAATCTGCTGTCTGGCTACGCCCCTACTTCTGGGGCCCCCCAAAATGTCAGGTCTGGCTTTGCCCCTGCTTTTGACGCCGATCTAGAATCCGCAACCAATTTTGGGCACCCAAATTTAGATGATCTTTATAGAATCTGGGGGTTAATGTGTGCAAAACAAAATCCTTTGTTAGGGAGGAATGTCCCTCATTACTACACCAGCAGGATTTTGTACCATTAAGTTGGGGCTGGTTGGCTTTTCCTTTATTTAGACCGGGGAGAAAGTTACCCAGCACCTCTGGAATTAACAAGATGTCTGTCGTTGTCTTTCCTGAAATTGCACAGCTTGTAAAGTTTATCATAAGCTACATTGTTCTGTTGGCATAATAATGGGTTGCTTTGCATGCATTTGCATGATTCATAGCACTTTATTTCATAATGTGTATTGGCCTTGAATATTTTTACACTAAGCTGTTTTATTGGCAAATAACATTCATTCTTGCCAATTAAAGTATGTTGTGTTCATAACTCAGCATTATAAATAGTTCTCTATGTTTCTGAGCTCTCTGGGTTAGGGAAGATATTCTTACTTGACCTTAAGCATAACATGCCTTGAGTTTGGGTTTGGGAAAGGTGAATAATATAATCGAAATCCAAATATTAATTCTGTACCCCCCTCTCCCCCCAAATGGAATGCTTTAACAATGGAAGCCCATTCATTATACAGTCTGGTGATCAATTACCTATCTAGCATAATATTATCCTCAACTTTACAGTCAAATGAAAACTACCATCATTTATTTATTTATTTATTGCATTTGTATCCCACATTTTCCCACCTATTTGCAGGCTCAATGTGGCTTACAGAGTCTTGTTATGGCATTAACATTACAGGATATCAGATACAATTAGTAATGTACAACGATTAAGTAGGGAAGAGAGAAGGAAGAGATTAGGGTAAGTAAAGATAGGGTTACCATATTTTGTCCCCCCATAAGGAGGACACATGCCCCCACTTTTACACCCTCACTCCGTCCCCTGTCACATTTCCCCTCCCCCCTGTCGCACACCCCATCACTCCCCCTCCCCATCACCCCCTCCCCTTACCTTACTAGTGCCCTGATGGTCTAGTGACCTCTTCCGCTTTCGGGGCAGGAAAGAGCCCCTCTTTCCTGCCCGGAGCACTGCCCTGCATGCTTCCTTCCTGTTGTTGATCTCGGCGCCGATTCAAAATGGCCACCGAGAGTTGAAGTCTTGCGAGGTCACTTCAGCTCTTGGCGGCCATTTTGAATCGCTGCCGAGATCAGCAACAGGAAGGAAGCATGCAGGGCAGTGCTCCGGGCAGGAAAGAGGGGCTCTTTCCTGCCCCGAAAGCGGAAGAGGTCACTAGACCACCAGAGCAGTAGTAAGTAAGGGGAGGGGAGGCTAGCAATCTGCCCGTTTGTCCGGATTTCTGGACAAATGGGCAGATTGGCAAAACCCGCCCGGGTTGTAGAAGGAGCCAGCATTTTTAGTAGATTGGTCCCCCTGACATCCCAGGAAAGCAATAGGGGGCACTGCAGTGGACTTCATAAAACGCTTCCAGGTACACATCTCACCACTGCTCCCTTTCCTTATCTGCTGAGCCTCCCCCCCCACCCCCAACCCACCCAAAATCCACTACCCGCAACTATACACCACTACCATAGCCCTTATGGGTGAAAGGGGCACCTGTATGTGGGTACAGTGGGTTTCTGCTGAGTTTTGGAGGGCTCACAGTTTCCTCCATAAGTGTAACAGGTAGGGGGAGGTATGGGCCTGGGTCCACCTGTCTGCAGTGTACTGAACCCACCACTAGACTATTCCAGGGAGCTGCATGCTGTTCTAATGGACCTGGGTATAACATCTGAGGCTGGCATAGAGACTGGCAAGTAATGTTTTTCATCACATTTTTGGGAGGTGGGAGGGGGGTAGTGACCACTGGGGGAATAGGGGGAGGTCATCCTTGATTCCCTTTAGTGGTCATCTGGGTATTTAGGGCACCTTTTTGTGCCTTATTCATTATAAAAACAGGTCTAGCTCAAAACGTCTTAGTTTTAGTCCTGGACGTTTTTGTTTTGTTCCAATATGGCTGAAAAACATCTAATGCCTTTACTAAATAATATGTTTAATGCCTTTACTAAAATAAGCGAGCTGGACCATGAGGGGAAGAGAGAGCAGGGCAGGCAATGCGGCAGCGCCGGAGACCAGCGCTGGATGAAGGCTTCAGCTGGCAGGGGTCGGGGACTCCTACCAGCCAAACCAGGGGCCCAGAGCAAATTTTGGGGCCCAGACCTCCATGGCTCCACGTAGCTACGCCGATGATTCTCAGGCTGCAAGGAACAAACACTAAAGAGACTGCAAACAGCACAAAATACTCATGGAAAAAAAACGATTCGAAAGAGAAAACCACTACTCCAACAGTTACACTGGCTACCCATCAAAGCACGTATGTCCTTCAAGATATGCACCGTGGCCCATAAAAGAATCTTTTGACTCGCACTAGAATACATGGCTGGCCTTATAGATTTACCATTACACAACGCTAACAAAAACGCAAGAACCTATCAAGCTCTCCACTATCCCAGCTGCCAAGTTTACAACTAGTTTCAGGTGAAGGAGTAGGACCAGAGGGAAGACCACAAAACTCCTCAGAAGAGAAATACCTGGGATCTTCCTCTTCATCCCACAAGCCATCCTCATCGGTATCAGACAAGAGTTCCTTAACTGCAGTCCGAAACTGGGCCTGTCTCGACGCCGAGGAACCATGTCGTTGATGGCGATGTCGAGTTCCAAAACTTGGAACTCTCTACCAAAAAAATTAAAATCCATGAACAACTATCTCTCATTCCGAAAACATCTGAAAGCCCACCTATTTAGGACATTTCTTTCCTTTTTATTTATTTATCATATTACTTAATTACATTCACATTTATCACATAAATGTAAGGAAAAACAGAAATTAATAAAAAGGAAAAAGAAAACATTTTCTCTCATCAATATATATTATATAATTGTCCACAATTGGGAGATCCAAGATCAGGAAAACAATCTCAAAGAAAATAAGAAAAACTCAAAATGGTTAATCTTACAATTCACATTTTCTGAGGGAGGAAGTTTAATCGGTAATTGCAGCCAGTACAGTGGTAACTAAAGGAAGTTGCTGCAGAGGGTTCTTCATCTGTTCTTTCAACTCCACAAACTCTTGTAATTTCTTAGGTTCAACAAATAAGTAATAAGGAAATAAAACACTTAAGGGAATCACTCTAGGAAGGTCCCGCCTAGGGCAATGATTCCTGGCTTAAAAGCCAAGAATTCACGCCTCCTAGTCTACTACTACTACTACTTAACATTTCTAGAGCGCTACTAGGGTTACGCAGCGATTCCCTTGATATGTCAGGAAATATATTCATCTTTGAACCCAAAAATCTATCAGCCATGTGTTGGAAATACAATTTCAAAACATTGTTCCTATCTAAATCAAAGGCGAAAGTCACTAATAATATAACTCTATCTGTAATTCTGAATTTTCCAAAATGTCAGTTAAGTTCACATCTCTTTTCTCTGATAAAGAAAATTTTAAGGGAAATATAAATCACTTTAGACACCAGAGAGTGGCTATCAGAAGGTATTTGCAAAATATCGGGACATTTCTTCCCAACGAAACCACATAACCAAGACCTCGGCCATCACACCATAACATGATCACTGAACGAACCTAACCAGACTTGCGTCGATCACCAACCACTTGAAACTTGTTTGCCTGAGTAACTGTAAGCCACATTGAACTTAGCACCAGGTTGGAAAACGTGGGGTACCAATGCAGAAATAAATAAAAATAAATGCATAAATGTAAAAAGATGGACGAGAAAACTGACAATGACCTCTACGAATCCGTAGGAATTTAGTTTTGGAATCATTCAAATTGTACATGATTTATTTAACACAGCGTGAGTTACTACTACTACTACTTATCATTTCTAAAGCGCTACTAGACGTACGCAGTGCTGTACACTTGAACATGAAGAGACAGTCCCTGCTCGACAGAGCTTACAATCTAATTAGGACAGACAAACAGAACAAATAAGGGATAAGGACAAAGAGTAGCAAGATTCCGGAATCTCAAAGAGTAGCAAGATTCCATGCAGAATCCCAAAGAGTAGCAAGATTCCGGAATCACAAAGAGTAGCAAGATTCCATGCAGAATCCAAACGAGTAACAAGATTCCGGAATCCCGATGACTACTACTACTACTTATCATTTCTAAAGCGCTACTAGACGTACGCAGTGCTGTACACTTGAACATGAAGAGACAGTCCCTGCTCGACAGAGCTTACAATCTAATTAGGACAGACAGACAGAACAAACAAGACATAAGGGTTCTGAACAAAGTGAATAAGGGTTAGGCGTTAAAAGCAGCATCAAAAAGGTGGGCTTTTAGCTTAGATTTGAAGACGGCCAGAGATGGAGCTTGACGTACCAATGCTCAGCAATGGTGCCTGCCTGGATAGTTATCCAGGAAAGTTGGATCTCAGAAATAGCATTGAATATTGGTGGGTATGCAGATAACTTCTGGCAGCTGCCAAAGACTTGGGTATTCAGCAACACAGAAAGATAAGGCCTGGCGCTGAATAACCTGGATTTTAAATCAGCCCACGGTGGTCAGAGTTAAGAAAAGAAATACATGCCATTGACCGTCGTTAGTTCTGCTGTCCCTAAGAAAAGCAAGACAGTAAACTCATACTGTACAGATAATGGGATAGGAATTTGAAACCAGCCTCTCTCCCTAATAACCCGGAGGCATCGGGTAACCAAGACATATTGCACTATTGTTTGGAACTGTGATTCTATTATTTTCAGGACGAAAATAAGATTTTGCAAACCTAGATTAGACCAAAGTAGTATATAGTATTTTAGCTTTCCTAGGCGTTGTGATTAATGGCATAGCAGACGGACCCAGGGCCACCAGATGGTGTAGGAGACGATGCACAAATTGAGCTAGCTTTGGACTGTCTGGATTCCCATCAATAAAAAGTGTTCTTCTTGCAGAGCATGTTGCTATTCTGTTTGGATGAAAGGAGCTTCATCAATACACATGACGACAACACTGTTCTTGTAAGTGGCAGTAGCAGGGATCACAGCAAACTTGTGCTACATTCGGCGGGAGGGGAGTCCAGAGCTCGAGGTGAGGGGGCACATTTTAGCCCACCCCCCGGTGCCGCTGACCTCCCCGCCATTGCCGACCACCCACCGCCACCGCCGCCAGAACCAACAACAACTTTGTCGTCCCCCCTGCCGACGACCCTCTCGACGCCCCCTCCTGCCACCAACCCTCCCCCGCCGCCGCCTACCTTTGCTGGTGGGGGAGCCCAACCCCTGCCAGCTGAGGTCCTCTTCTTCCGGCGCAAGGCTTCGTTCTGTTTCTGTGAGCCTGCCTGTCTGACATTGCTGCCTGGATGTCTCACTGTCATCTGAAACGAAACATGACCAAGACTGAGCTTCTTATCGTTCCCCCTAAACCAACCTCTCTTCTTTCCCCCATTCTCTCTCTCTTTGGCTAACACTCTCATCCTCCCTGTCTCATCAGCTCGTAACCTTGGGATCATCTTCGACCCCTCTCTCTCCTTCTCTGCACATAGTCAACAGACTGCTAGAACCTGTCGTTTCTTTCTCTATAAAGTCACCAAAATTTGTCCTTTTTTTTCTGAGCACGCTACCAAAACCCTTATCCACACTCTTATTACCTCTCACTTAGACTACTGCAACTTGCTTCTCACTGATCTCCCACTAAGCCATCTCTCTCCCCTTCAATCTGTTCAAAATTCTGCTGCATGACTTACATTCCGCCAGTGTCACTATGCTCATATTTGCCCTCTGTCAAGTCACTTCATTGGCTCCCTATCCGTTTCCATATACAGTTCAAACTCCTCTTATTGACTTACAATTGCATTCACTCTGCAGCTCCTCAGTACCTCTCCACTCTTATCTCTCCCTACACTACTCTCCGGGAACTCCATTCACTGGGTAAATCTCTCTTATCTGCACCCTTCTCCGCCACTGCTAACTCCAGACTCTGTTCCTTTTATCTTGCTGCACCATATGCCTGGAATAGACTTCCTGAATCAGGACGTCAAGCTCTAGCTCTGGCCATCTTCAAATCTAGGCTAAACGCCCACCTATTTGAGACTGTTTTTAACTCCTAACTCCTATTCACTTTGTTCAGTACCCACGTCTGTTTTATCGTTCCCATCTCAATGAATTGTCTTATCCAATATTTGTCCTGTTTGTCTCTCCTGATTAGATTGTAAACTCTGTCGAGCAGGGACTGTCTCTTATGCTATTCTTTGGACTTCTGCACAGAATCTTGCTACTCTTTGGGATTCCGGAATCTTGCTACTCTTTATCCTTATCCCTTATTTGTCCTGTCTGTCCTGATTAGAATATAAGCTCTGTCGAGCAGGGACTGTCTCTTATGCTAGTCTTTGGAATTCTGCACAGAATATTGTTACTCTTTGGGATTCCAGAATCTTGCTACTCTTTAGGATTCCGGAATCTTGCTACTCTTTATCCTTATCCCTTATTTGTCCTGTCTGTCCTGATTAGATTATAAACTCTGTCCAGCAGGGACTGTCTCATACTATTCTTTGGAATTCTGCACAGAATCTTGCTACTCTTTGGGATTCTGCATGGAATTTTGCTACTCTTTGTCCTTATCCCTTATTTGTCCTGATTAGAGTGTAAGCTGTGTCGAGCAGGGACTGTCTCTTACATGTTCAAGTATACAGCACTGCGTACGTCTAGTAGCGCTATAGAAATGATTAGTAATGGCAGTAGTAGTTAAATATTGCAAACATATATCCAGTTCTGAATACTCAATTATAAATAAATATTAAGTTACAAATCAACTCTTATTCCAAGAATTTAACATATATTCTAAAAAGCAAGATTATGAGCTGTACCTCGGAGAAAATCTTTCACAGATTTCTTGCCAAAATCTTCAACAAGAGCAACCAGGCAGCCTAAAAACATGTATAAACATAAGCCACAAACCCTGTAATTATAACCGTAAATAATCATGAAACCGGAAAACATATTTAAACCATCAAACCGTTACTGATATTTTACAACAGAGAATATACAAAACAAAAAAGGAACAATTCACTTACATCAAGTAGCACTAAATGGAACTTCCCGGACGCCAAAATATGAATTTTCAGTGCATAAGCAAATATGAGTGAAAATAGTGACAAAGCACACAGCAGTCCTTGTGGATAACCTCATAATGTTATTTATTCATGCAATGCAAAACTTGCCATGATGCCTTAATCAAGCCATAAAAAAAATGTAAGCATGGACTAATCTATAATATCGGGCGGAAATTTACCAGGGAGGACTTCCCCAGCTAGGAACTGACACCTCCAGGTGGGAAATGGTTAAGGAGGAATTTGACCTAGAGGCATGCAAATCTCTCTCCTGAATATTCATTGTGCATATCCTGAAAACCTGACTGGTTGGGGTGCCTCTAGGACCAGGTTTGGGAGCCACTGACCTAGAGGGCAATGGGTGAGTGGGAATTGTCCAGATGGTTACTTGCCGGATACCATACCTGTTATGCTAGTATTCTATAAGGGAAAGTAGCATAGGAGCTGACTCTGTGGGTGCTGTGGGTGCTCGACACCCCCAATATTTTGGGGCATAGCAAACGTAATGTTCCACAAGAGGTACCCCCCCCCTCCCCACATTCAAGAGTCCTTGACGTCCTGCTGCCAGAAGCTCTCCCTCTCCCTGCGGCTTACCGCTGCTGCTACCACTGTCGGTAGATGCACCGCCGTGATTGAAAGGAGCGAAGCTGCTTCGGGACCTCAGTCTTCCCTACGACACATCCTGCCTTCTCTGATGCAACTTCCTGTTCTGTGTGGGCAGGATGCAACACCACAGGGAAGATCGAGGCCCTGAGGCAGAACCTTTCAATCGCCGCAGTGCCTTTACCGGTAGCGATCAAGGTAGTTAGCAGCACCGGTGAACTGCAATGGGAAGTCTGCCAACTCCAGACTTCGCGCCTTCTGTCTCGCTGCACCCTACGCCTGGAATAAACTTCCTGAGCCCCTACGTCTTGCCCCATCCTTGACTACCTTTAAATCTAGACTGAAAGCCCACCTATTTAACATTGCTTTTGACTCGTAACCACTCGCCTCCACCTACCCTCCTCTCCTCCTTCCTGTACACATTAATTGATTTGATTTGCTTACTTTTTTTTTTGTCTATTAGATTGTAAGCTCTTTGAGCAGGGACTGTCTTTCTTCTATGTTTGTGCAGCGCTGCGTATGCCTTGTAGTGCTATAGAAGTGATAAATAGTAGTAGTCTCTTGTAATCAGAGGTGATATTGTGATGTCATAATGCCTCAGGCCACCAATAAGAGCCAACCTCATCAGTGATGTCACAATGGCTTGATTGTCCTATACTTGGCTCACTTTTATTACATAGCTCTTTGAGCAGGGACTGTCTTTCTTCTATGTTTGTGCAGCGCTGCGTACGCCTTGCAGTGCTATAGAAATGCTAAATAGTAGTAGTAGTAGTAGTAGGGAGGGGACATAAGGGGTAAACATGGACCTGCAGGCCAGAGGGAGGGAAAGAGAGGTGCTGGTCTGCTGGACCAGGAAAGGGAAGAAGGGAGGGAGGCGTAAACAGACAGGAAGGAAGAGTTGCAGGATGGGAAAGGGAGGGGATAGATGCTGGACCAGTTTGGGGGGGGGGGGGAGAGAAAGAGAGAGAGAGAGAGAGACTGGTGGGGGAGAAGAAATGTGGAAAGAAGATGCTGGATGGAAGAGAGGGGGAAATATGCTGGAGATCCATGAGGGAGCCTTACTGAACTGTGAGGGGTGTGTGGGTGGGATGCTTCAGGGAGAGAGACTGGCCCCTGGGGGAAGAAAGGAGGGACAGGGAGACAGAGAAGTGATGCTGCACATGGAGGGGAAAGGGAGAGGGACACAGAGAGGTGAAGGTGGACATTGGGGAGCAGGGACACAGAGGAGTAATGCTAGACACAGGGACAGGGATACAGAGGAGTAATGCTGATCATGGGGGGAGGGGGATGAATAAGGACAGGAACACAGAGGGGAAATGCAAGATAGGGCAAGACACACACAGAGGGGTAATGCTGAAATTAAGGGCTAGATCTTGACACTGAGAGGGCAGATGCTGAAAATGGAGGAAGGTAAGGGACAGGGACATGTTAGACAGGACGGAGAAGGATGCAGGAGGAGAGGATGGTGAACATGGAGTGAGAAGAAATGTCAAATGGACAAACCACAGCAAAGACAAGAAAATAAAAAACAGTGATGCAGAAAAGAGTCCTTGGGACCAAAGTGAACTGAAAAATAAAATGCTCAGACAAAAAAGGTAGAAAAAAGTATTTTATTCTGAAATTATTCATTGGAATATGTCAGCTTTTGGAAATGCATATCTCTGATATTTTCCATTTTAGTTGACTTCTTGAGGTTTCCAGATCAGTTTTTTTTTTTTTTTTGCCTCTTGTGATATATTTGTTGTGACATGTGTTTTTCATGTGTGACCGTGCTGTGGAATGCTGCATAGAGATCTTGTTTGTTTTGTTTTTCACTAGATAGTGTATTGGTGTTTTAGGGCTAAGTGTAGTATTTACAGTGCTGCCTTTTCACACATGAGGTTGTAGCCCTTCGTGTCCTGGGAGTTAGTGCTATTATGTTATGGTAATATTCTGAGTGTGTTTTTGCCCAGGTTTGTGTATAGTGTTAAAGATGTCTTAACAAGGTGTGGTTTGGATTTTAAAACGTGCTAGAGACAGTGCTTTGATGGTGCAGTAGTGTCTCAGGAATAAGGAATAGTGTGCAAGCTAAACTTCGGGAAATGGAGCCTTGTGTTAATTTTTTAATGCAGTCTAGGTCTATTTATTTTTTGGTGGTAGCAGGCAGAGAGAGAATGTGGACAGCGGCGTAGGAAGGGGGGGTGGTGGGGCGGTCCGCCCCAGGTGCATGCCACTGGGGGTGTCCGCTCTGTTGGTTCCTTGCTCCCTCTGCCCCGGAACAGGTTTCTTCCTGTTCCGGGGCAGAGAGAGCAAGGAACCAACGGAGCCAACCCAGCTCCCAGCGACGTGGACTCGGGGGCGGATCGGCCCTCCCGCCTGCCTCTCGCTTTTAAATCAATAAAAAATGTGCGCCGGAGGGTGGGCGCCGAGGGGGGGCGCCGTGCTGCACCCGGGGGGGGGGGGGTGCGCAGTGGCGACCCGCCCCGGGTGTCAGCCGCCCTCGCTACGGCACTGAATGTGGGGTTGTGTTCAGCACCCCCAATCATTTTGAAAAGTTGGCTCCTGTGGAAAGTAGATGCCTACTTTCCTTTATAGAATAGGTGCCATATTGGCACCTTTTGAGGGGTTTCACACAGGGGCTGATGCAGAAAGCTTCCTGCGCCATTAACGCTGGTTTAGCAGTGTTTTACCACGGGACAGCAATGCAGAAAGGGTTTTGGGAAATCCTTACCTCACACCTCATGCAAATATGTGATTTCGCTATCCTATGTCATGCGCAGTTAAAAATAAAAGTTTTGGCCGTGCAGCTACCACAGGAAAATGTACGCCAGGATTGGGACAGCATAGAAGGTTGTTTACTATTATTATTATTATTACATTTGCATCCCGCGCTTTCCCACTTAAAGCAGGCTCAATGCGGCTTACATAGTAATGGAAGTACAATATAACAATATAATATAACAAATATAACAGAGTAATACAAGAGATAAGTAGGTAGAGATAGGTAATGTGCAAAGGAGGAAGGTGGGAGATTTAGTCTGGAGCAATGTCGTTGTCTTCTGGGTATGTGTTGGGTGGATGGTTCGTAAGATTAGTCTGGCTCATCTGGATAGACTTGCTTAAATAGATGGGTTTAGTGAGTACAGGCACTGTTATCGCCTCCTAACCCAGCTACTCTGCCCCAGATACCTATCTGCATCCCCCTCCCCATGACCCAATTTAAAAAAAAGTTACCCCTGGTGTCTAGTGACACTCAACTCCCCTCCCATTCCTCCAGAAAACTCCCACTCCCTGGTGTCTATTGGCACTGCCCCCCCCCCCCCCACCCGACTGACCCTTTCTGTAGGTACCCCTCCCCCAGTTTTTTTTAACCTTACTTCCCGGTGTCTAGCAGCACCCCTCCCCCAACTCAAAATAAATATCTGGTTTCTAGTGGCACTCACTCAATCTGCCTCCCCCCCCCCCCCCCAAACCTTAAGTAAGGAAGGACAATGGCCACGCACTCCTGTGTCAGGTGCCATCATCTTCAAAATGGGCACTGTTCCCTCTAAGCTGAGCGGGAGTCCTCCACCTGCAGTCCTGCCAGTAGGATGTGCTGTTTCACTGTTACTTTTTTTTAATATTGAGGAAGAGGCAAGCTCTGCAGGACTCCAGGGAACCCGCCTATCCTTAGCGATTGAAAACCCAATATTGAAGCACCACCCCCTGCTAGCAACAATGCAGATGAAGGACTCCCGCTCAGCCTAGAGGGAACAGGGAAAATGGGCATCGCTTCTGCCTCACTTAAGGTATGGGGGAAGGTAGGGTTACCATATGTCTGGATTTACCCGGACATGTCCTCTTTTTCAGAACATGTCCGGGCAAACGGGCGGGTTTTGCCAATCTGCCCGTTTGTCCGGATTTCTGGACAAACAGGCAGGCTGGCGGGCGGGAGACTTCAACTCTCGGCGGCCATTTTGAATCGGCGCCGAGCATAGGCGTAGTTTGACTGTTTCATTTGGGTGGGGGGGGGGGGCAAAAGATGGGCGGAGCATATTAGCATATTCATGTGCATATATACATATGCAAATGATATGCTAATAATATGGATGAAGGAATTGAAATTTACAGGCAAAATATCACAGATGCACATTTCAAAAAGCTGACATATTTCAATTAATAAATTCTGAATAAAATACTTTTTTCTACCTTTGTTGTCTGATCATTTAGTTTTTCTATTCGCTTTGGTCCCAGTGTCTTCTGTTTTATGCAGTGTCTTCTTTCCAGTAGGCTTCCCTCTGCTCCCCACCCTCCCAGTCCCATCCATCTCCTGCTCCTTCCCTCTGCTCCCCACCCCTCCCAGTCCATCCATCTCCTGCTCCTTCCCTCTGCTCCCCTCCTCTCCCAGTCCCATCCATCTCCTGCTCCTTCCCTCTGCTCACCTCCTCTCCCAGTCCAATCCATCTCCTGGTCCTTCCCTCTGCTCCCAACCCTCCCAGTCCCATCCATCTCTTGGTCCTTCCCTCTGCTCCCCACCCCTCCCAGTCCCATCCATCTCCTGCTCCTTCCCTCTGCTCCCCTCCTCTCCCAGTCCCATCCATCCCCTGCTCCTTCCCTCTGCTCACCTCCTCTCCCAGACCAATCCATCTCCTGGTCCTTCCCTCTGCTCCCAACCCTCCCAGTCCCATCCATCTCTTGCTCCTTCCCTCTGCTCCCCTCCTCTCCCAGTCCCATCCATCTTCTGCTCCTTCCCTCTGCTCCCCTCCTCTCCCAGTCCAATCCATCTCCTGGTCCTTCCCTCTGCTCCCAACCCTCCCAGTCCCATCCATCTCTTGGTCCTTCCCTCTGCTCCCCTCCTCTCCCAGTCCCATCCATCTCTTGGTCCTTCCCTCTGCTCCCCTCCTCTCCCAGTCCCATCCATCTCCTGCTCCTTCCCTCTGCTCCCCTCCTCTCCCAGTCCCATCCATCTCTTGGTCTTTCCCTCTGCTCCCCATCCCTCCCAGTCCCATCCATCTCTTGGTCCTTCCCTCTGCTCTCCACCCCTCCCAGTCCCATCCATCTCCTGGTCCTTCCCGCTGCTCCCCACTCCTCCCAGTTCCATCCATCTTCCTTCTGCTGCCCCCCCCCCCCCCCGCGAGGTCCAAGATCGTGACTCCGTTTACCCCCTCTCTTCCTCCCTCCCTCCGGCGCAGGCAACAGTCTTCTTCAGCTTTTCTGTGTTCCTGGCAGCGGTAGCGACGTACACACTGCCTTGGGTCTGCCCCGGAAGCCTTCTCTTCAAGTTCCTGTTCCCACCTATGCGGGAACAGGAACTTGAAGAGAAGGCTTCGGGGCAGAGCCGAAGGCAGCATGTACATCGCTACCGCTGCCAGGAACACAGAAAAACTGAAGAAGCATGCTTGCTGCCTGTGCCGGAGGGAGGGAGGAAGAGAGGGGGTAGACGGACATGCTCCTCTCCGTCCGCTTGGCTTCCCTGCCCTCTCTGTCCGCGTCCCGCCTGAAAGGAAATGATGTCAGAGGAAGGTGGGACGCAGACAGAGAGGGCAGGGAAGCCAAGCGGACGGAGAGGAGCACGTTCCTGCTTGGTTTTTTTTTTTTTTTTTAACTACTGGTGCGGCGGCGCCAGTCTCACGTCATCATCGTTTGGGGGGGCATTGCCCCCCTCGCCCCCCCAGTCTACGCCCATGGCGCCGAGCATCAGCAACAGGAAGGATGCATGCAGGGCAGCGCTCTGGGCAGGAAAGAGGGGACTCTTTCCTGCTTCAAAGAGGTCGCTAGAACACCAGGGCAGTAGTAAGGTAAGGGGAGGGGGGTGACAGGGTGTGTAACAGGGGGGAGGGGAAAATGCGACAGGGAGTGGAGTGAGGGCGTGAAAGGGGGTGGGGCGTGTGGTGGGGGCGGCATATGTGTCCTCCTTTTTGGGGGACAAAATATGGTAACCCTAGGGGAAGGGATTGGGTGGGTACCATTAGACACCAAGCAGTGGGAGCTTTCTGGAGTGGGGGGTCACTAGATTACCAGGACACTTTTAATATCAGAGAGAAAGGGGGGTATCGGGTCAGGAGAGAATGGAGGGATATTGTGACTGATGTTGCCAGCAACCATTTTTTTTTAATGTCACCCTTCCTGTCAGTGCCTGAGCCCATTGCCATGTAAAGAAAAATCTCAGATGCTACAGGGAGGGGAAGAGCCACCTAAGCTCTCTAGCCAGGTCCCTCTTCTCGAAAATGCCTTGAAGCCTCTCTTGTCACCACCTTGGAGCTCAGCTAAACAAATTAAACACATCAATTACTTTCCTAACATATCTTGATTGCATTTTCGTAATCAGTCTACCGAAACAAAGTAAGATAAGTGATAGCAGAGAACTACCCCCACCCCATAGAACGACATATCACCGGATGCCTCTCACTCGTGCATTGCAGTAAATCAGCACCAACAGCAACAGTGTTGGTATCATTATTTCTGTTCGTTCAACGATCTTATATGCATCACATGCCAAATGATCAGTAAGTTATGAGCTTTCTCTCCTAACTGCTTTTCTCTTATCCGCAGGCTCGTTATCTCTCCTCATTTCTGATTGCACTCGCTTTCGCATTGCCTTTTTAACTGGCTATGAAAGAGCCCCTGTTTCTGTATTAAGGCACAGTGGGTGGGGGGGGGGGGGAGGCTTCATATGATCACAATATGCAGTGAATGTGCTAGAAGGCAGGAGATCAAAGACCTCCGACAGCAACGTGATATGAGCAAATGAGTAATGATTCAAGGCGGCTACATAATGGCTTCTGATGTGCACATCGCAAAATATGAATGACACGGCAGCTCACTCAATCGCATTTTTTCATCTTGTACGATTGTCCCTCAGTTTCTAGATATGGTGCTCAGTGGCGTTCCTAGGGGGGGGCGGTGGGTGCAGTCCGCCCCGGGTGCACGCTGCTGGGGAGGTGCCGCGCGCGCGCCTGTCCTCCGTTGTTCCATGCTTCTTCTCTGCCCCGGAACAGGTAACTTCCTATTCCGGGGCAGAGAAGAAGCATGAAAGAACAGAGGACAGGCGCGCGCGGCACCCCCCCAGCGGCGTGCACCCAGCGGAGGGGGGGGTTCCTTTGTGGGGTGTCCTTTCACCGGGGGGGGGGAGTCTGCGCTGCATCGGGGGGGGGGGGGGGCGCTGAACCCGGGGGAACGGGGTGCATCGGTGATCCGCCCCGGGTGCCAGCCCCCCCAGGAACGCCACTGATGGTGCCCAAGAGTGGCATGTGCAATTTAATTGAGTACGAAGTCAATTCGTACCAGGGGCGTTCCTAGGCTGCCTGATACCCGGGGCGGATCGCTGCAGCGCGACACCCCCGGTGAAATTACACCCCCCCAGGTGCATTTTTACCTGCTGGGGGGGGGGAGTCCGCGCTGCATCGGGGGGGGGGGGGGCGCTGAACCCGGGGGGGCAGGGTGCATCGGTGATCCGCCCCGGGTGCCAGCCCCCCTAGGAACGCCACTGATGGTGCCCAAGAGTGGCATGTGCAATTTAATTGAGTACGAAGTCAATTCGTACCAGGGGCGTTCCTAGGCTGCCTGATACCCGGGGCGGATCGCTGCAGCGCGACACCCCCGGTGAAATTACACCCCCCCCAGGTGCATTTTTACCTGCTGGGGGGGGGAGTCCGCGCTGCATCGGGGGGGGGGGGGCGCTGCACCCGGGGGAGCGGGGTGCATCGGTGATCCGCCCCGGGTGCCAGCCCCCCCAGGAACGCCACTGATGGTGCCCAAGAGTGGCATGTGCAATTTAATTGAGTACGAAGTCAATTCGTACCAGGGGCGTTCCTAGGCTGCCTGATACCCGGGGCGGATCGCTGCAGCGCGACACCCCCGGTGAAATTACACCCCCCCCAGGTGCATTTTTACCTGCTGGGGGGGGGGGGAGCGCGCCTGTCGGCTCCGAGTCCGCTCGTTCCCTGCTGCTCCCTCTGCCCTGGAACAGGAAGTAACCTGTTCTGCGCAGAGGGAGCAGCAGGGAGGGAACGAGTGGACTCAGCCAACAGCGCGCGGCACCCCCCCCAGCGGCGTGCACCTGGGGAGGACCGCCCCCACCGCCCCCCCCCCCCCTTGGTATGCCACTGAGGGGCAGACTGACAATGATCTGGGCCCGGGCATTAAGGATCATTGGGCCACCCCCATCCCATCCCATATCCTAGATCATAAGAACAAGTACCTGAAAGATCCCAATAGCAGGCTATAGACTTTTCCTCCAGATCCTGTGGCCTCCCTCTCCCCCTGCCTTTAAGCTGCCAGTTGCCACTGGCTTTTTATTGTGTAGCCTGGCTACTGCAAGTACAGCTCGGCTTTCAGGTACCTCAAAACCTCCTTTTCTCCATACAGGAGCACCAGCAGCTACATTGGCTGACTGCTACTGATGCCTTGCAGCGGCGTGCCCTTGCGGAAGAAAGAAGTTACATCAAAATGGGGAGGGGGGTGCGGGCCATAGGAGAAAGAGAAGTTCCGACGTCTGCAACAGATGGCCAATATAGCTGCCGGTGACCCAACACGGAGGAAAGGATGCTTTGAGCTATTACTCGGGGGGGGGGGGGGGGGGGAGGTTTGGAGATGGGAGCACGGGAGGAGGAGAGAGAGGGCACATCCTGGTCCTGGACATGGGGATGGAGGTGACAGAGAGAGATGTCAGGCACATGCGAGGGAAGCACTGGGCCCCTCCACTGCCCTGGGCCCTCAGGCACTGCCTGGTTGCCCGAATGGTCAGTCTGCTCCTGATTAGCGCCAATAATTGGGTCCTAACAATTAATTATTAGCATTAATTGGCAAAAATTTTGATTTGCGTGCACATATCGCTAAGCACTATTCCATAAAGAGGCGTATCATATGCAAATCATATAGCATGTAACTGAAAAGGGGGCGTGGCCACGAAAGGGGCATGGGCGGGTCAGGGAATTCAATTAAGATGCACGCCTACTTTACACGCAAGGATTTACAGCAGGTTGGGCCCCTTAGTTAGGTGCTGAAATTTGCCCTCTATTTTCAGCCAAACAGGACCCTAAGGGGTCCTTTTACTAAGACATGCTAATGATTAGCTCATACCAATTGCCGTGCATCCATCATTATCCCCTGGATTCTATATAGTGAGACTTGAGTTGTGCATGCAAATCCAGTCGTATTCTGGATTTGGGCACACAACTTAATTAGCTTGACAAGCCAATTCACACCAATAAGTGAGCTTAACAAGCAAATATTGACGTTAATTGGCATTGATTAGAATTTATGCGCACAAATGTCTAACTGTATTCTGTAATGTGATGTGTGTAAATTCTAAGATGGGAATTTGAAAAGGGGGCGCTGACATGGGAGGGGCTTGGGTGTGTCATGGGCTTCGGCATTTACAATGGCATAACTGGCTGCGTTTGAATATACTCACAGAAAATGGATATTGAGTATATTCTATAAACTACGCCTAGATTTAGGTGCGGTGTATAGAATATGTCTAGGCGCATTTTTTGGTGCTAATTTTTAGGTGTGATATATAGAATCTAACAGGGGCGTAGCTACGTGGGGGCATGGGCCCCCGTAGATTTGGCCCTGCCCCCCCCGCCACCAACCCCTTCTACCCCCTCCCGCCGCCAACCCTCCCCCGCCACCGCCATCAGGTACCTTTGCTGGCAGGGTCCCCAACTCCCGCCAGCCGAAGTCCTCTTCTCTGGCGCGGCCGCGTTGCTGATCTCCAAGGGCAGGCTTCTGTTTCTGTGAGTCTGACATCCTGCACATACGCGCGGCCGCGTTGCTGATCTGCAAGGGTAGGCTTCTGTTTCTGTGAGTCTGATGTCCTGCATGTACTCACAGAAACAGAAGCCTGCCCTTGCAGATCAGCAACACGGCCGCGCCGGAGAAGAGGACTTCGGCTGGCGGGGGTTGGGGACCCTGCCAGCAAAGGTACCCGATGGCGGGGGAGGGGGTCGAAAGGATTGGCGCTGGGGGGGGGGGGTCAAAGGTGGTGGTGGCAGCGGGGGGGGGGGGGGTGTTAAAATTGGGGGGGGGGTCGGCGGGGCTGGGGGGGGGCTAAAATGTGCCCCCTCACCTCAGGCTCTGGACCCCCCTCCCGCTGAAGTCTGGCTATGCCCCTGGAATCTAGCCCTATATATCAATAAGCTGCATGGCACTTAATGGACACTAACTCGTTAGCGCACCTTAGTACAAGGACCCCTAAGTTTTCTGCTGAAAATTCACCTAAATTTAGGTGCTTTAAAGTTATGCCCTTAAATTTTGGACTGTTACATTTGCCTTGTGATCTTGGGCAAGTCATTTACCCCTCCATTGCCTCAGGTACAAACTTAGATTGTGAGCCCTCCTGGGACAGAAAAATATCCACAGTACCTGAACGTAACTCACCTTGAGCTACTACTGGAAAAAGTGTGAGCAAAATATAAATAAATTCATTTAATAGCATAATTTAGATGCCCAGTGCTGATTAGTGGTAAAGTTCCTACATTTTTTCACTGCCCTAAACTGGCCATGTTGCCACTTACAGTTTAGGCATTTAAGAGTTTAGTGAATTTTTGAGCATGCAGGCCCTGGTAAGAACATAAGAACAGCCATACTGGGTCAGGGCAATTGACCATCTAGCCCAGTATCCTACTTCCAACAGTGGGTAATCCAGGTCACAAGTACCTGGCAGAATCACAAGCAGGGGCATTCTCGAAAGAGAAGGGCGCCCATCTTCTGACACAAATCGGGAGATGAGCGTCCTTCTCTCAGGGTCACCCAAATCGGCATAATCGAAAGCCGATTTTGGGCGTCCTCAATTGCAGTCTGTCGCGGGGACGACCAAAGTTCACGGAGGCGTGTTGGAGGCGTAGCGACGGCGGGACTGGGGCATGCTTAAGAGATGGGTGTCCTCGGCCGATAATGGAAAAAAGGGCGTCCCTGACGAGCATTTGGTCGACTTTACTTGGTCCATTTCTTTTCAAGACCAAGCCTCAAAAAGGTGCACAAACTGACCAGATGACCACTGGACAGAATCGGGGATGACCTCCCCTTACTCCCCCAGTGGTCACCAACCCCCTCCCACCGTAAAAAAAATTAATTTTTTGACAGCCTCTATGCCAGCCTCAAATGTCATACCCAGCTCCATGACACCAGTATGCTGGTCCCTGGAGCAGTTTTAGTGGGTGCAGTGCACTTCAGGCAGGTGGACCCAGGTCCATCCCCCCCTACCTGTTACACTTGTGCTGGTAAATGTGAGCCCTTCAAAACCCACCCGAAACCCACTGTACCCACATGTAGGTGCCCTCTTCACCCCTTAGGGCTATGCTAGTGGTGTACAGTTGTGGGGAGTGGGTTGGAGGGGGGTTGGGGGGCTCAGCACCGAAGGTAAGGGAGCTATGCACCTGGGAGCAATTTGTGAAGTCCACTGCAGCGCCTCCTATGGTGCCCGGTTGGTGTCCTGGCATGTGAGGGGGACCAGTGCACTACGAATGCTGGCTCCTCCCATGACCAAATGGCTTGGATTTGGTCATTTTTGAGATGGGCGTCCTCGGTTTCCATTATCGCCGAAAACCATGGACGACCATCTCTAAGGTCGACCTAAATGTTGAGGTTTGGGCGTCCCCTACCATATTATCGAAACGAAACATGGACGCCCATCTTGTTTCGATAATAGCGGTTTCCCCGCCCCTTTGCGGGGATGGGTGCCCTTAGAGATGGTCGTCCCCATTTGATTATGCCCCTCTAAGGGCTCCGTTTACTAAGGTGCGCTAGTGTTTTTAGCGAGTGCACAAAATTAGAGCGTTGTGTAGGCGCCCATAGAAATATTGTGGGTGCCTACACAGCGCATGCTAATGGTCAGAACGCGCTAAAAGCACTAACAAGCCTCTAGTGCGGCTTAGTAAACAGGGCCATAAATAAAATGAAATTTATTTGCCTGCACATCTTTATTGCCATAACCTTCCTACATTTTTTTTCTCACTCTGCAACATCACTTTTGAGTCATGGAGACCAAACCTGAAGCAAACTAGGGGGTCCTTTTACTAAGGTGGGCTGAAAAATGGCCTGCGCTAGTGTAGGCGCGTGTTTTGGATGCGTGCAGATCCATTTTTAAGCACGCCTGTAAAAAAAAAAAGGCCTTTTTAGGGGGTCGGGGGAAATGGACATGCGGCAAAATGAAATTTGGTGCGTGTCCATTTGGGGCCTGAGACCTTACCACCACCCATTCACTTAAGGTCTCGCGCGTTAACCGGGTGGCAATTGTCAGTGTGCGCACAATGCCTATTACCGGGCGGTTAGCGCTGCACGCCAGAAAATGAAATATATTTTCTGGCGCATGTAGTGGACGTGCGTAAAAAAATAAAATTACCATCTGGGCCATGCGGTAGCCGGGCGGTACTTCCGAATTGGCATGCGTTGGGCTCACATAGGCGCCTACGTGGCTTAGTAAAAGGGCCCCTAAATGTGATCTGTCCGGGGCCTCATGTAAATGCAGAACACTCAATTTTGGAAACAACAACAACAACAAAAAATCACTAATGCTGAAAATAAAGGTCCAGCCTCTTGTTAAACAGAGGCTTCAGTAAAAAAAAAAAAAAAAATTAAAAAAAGTCAGTAGCTGATATGATCTCAATATAGCTCTGTCCTCCCTGAGAACAACAGCTCTTGGAAAACCATTTCACTTCTCTGTCAGAAACAGTACAAATTGATTTGCTTTCATTGCTCTGGTACAGGATGAACATCCTTCAGGCAATTACCAAGCTATAATGGGCTGAAATTAAACAATCATATCTTTGTTTCTAACTATAGGTTTTTAATATTGAACACGCACTGAGTGGGAATCAGTATGCATTAGATATTCCAGTACGCTCTATCTGGAACGGCAGAACAATGCTGCTTTGGGATTAGCTACGGCTGACTTCTATCAACTCCATTGCTTCATCTGATCTTCAAACTTAGAATTCAGGTTCACTCTATATTGAATGTAGAGAAATATCCACAAAAATGCTACCTTTTAATTAAAATACGATGGAATCAAAGGTGTATTTAGTCCAATAAAAAGGTATTGTCTTTTTTTGGAGGTGTTTTTAGGGTCTTTTCACCACCTCCCCAGATTAAATGCCAAACCCAATTTGGAGAGACAAAAGACCCAAGGCCACGTGTAATTGAGAATGCAATCAAATTATTTTATTACTAACTCACCAAATACAGGTACAATTGGTAATTGCTCTGGGGAGAACAGTTGGTATACAAAAGTTGCTACCTAGATCTCCCCAGAAGTAGGAAATTCAATCGTTTTTATACCTTCATTATGCCAACAAATTATTCTTAGGTAATACGACAATAATCACACTTATTGCATATGATAATATTATGGTTAACACTTATTGGATATCTATATATATATAAAACTCGCCCTCAACGTTCTATTCTCTGACGTCACTGAAGCCAAGGTTCGTAAGTTCGTGGTGCTGAAGCCACGAAAATCACCCTGTCTCTGGGCCCCGCCCTCGCATCAAACGTTATGACGTTGAGGGTGGAGCAATTCAGTCACACATCGACGGCGAGCAGGGCGGCGCAATGGCATCAGTGACGACGAAGGTGTGTTGGTTGGGTGGGGGGGCAGAGGAAAGCCTTGCTAGCACCTATTTCATTAGTCTCTGGGCCCCGCCCTCGCATCAAACGTTATGACGTTGAGGGTGGAGCAATTCAGTCACACATCGACGGCGAGCAGGGCGGCGCAATGGCATCAGTGACGACGAAGGTGCGTTGGTTGGGTGGGGGGGCAGAGGAAAGCCTTGCTAGCACCCGTTTCATTAGTCTCTGGGCCCCGCCCTCGCATCAAACGTTATGACGTTGAGGGCGGAGCAATTCAGTCACACATCGATGGCGAGCAGGGCGGCGCAATGGCGTCAGTGACGACGAAGGTGCGATGGTTGGGTGGGTAGGGGGGCAGACGAAAGCCTTGCTAGCGCCCTTTTCATTGGCTCCAGAAACGGGCCTTTTTTACTAGTACGATAATAAGTTGGTTAGTACTCAGAAAGGCTAATAATAATTTTACCTAGAAATGCTAATCATAATGCTGGTTCTTCTAAGAATACAAAGTTACCTTCTTCTGGAGTTATCGTGCTCTACAACCGCAGAACACCTGTAACCACCATGTTGCTGCACTATGTTAATCTATCTTTCCACCTACGCCCGTTCCTCATTCTGGCTTGTACCAAGGTGTCTCAACAGATCATGTGCCCTGGTACTATACTGAAGGTCAAGCCAGTGTCACACTAACCTAGGGCCTGTCATTTTAAAGGAGGATTTGAGCCCTGAACCACTGTCAGTAGTTCATAATACGGGGGGGGGGGGGGGCAGAGCAAGAAAATGGCAGTATCTTATTCTTGGAATTCTCTTTTCAAAACAGGGCTGACAATTCCTATGTTTTCTTTCTTTCTATTTTTTGGTACAAAAACGGGGATATCCAAGATTCGATACTGGGGGTCAGATGCACTAATCTTAACGAGCAATTAACGTGGGTTTTAAACTGGTTCTAGCCAGTTTAACGTGCAAGTAGTAAACCAGGACATGCAGAAAAGGGCATTCTCCTGTCACGGTAGCAGCTAACGAAAACGGAATGCGGATGAGCAAATTAGTATTATAATGTGTATAAATCGTATTGTAATGAGATGCACTACCGTTTTCCGATTGCCTAACCGTGGAAAATCTAACGGGAGGTCTGTACCTCTCGTTGGGGCTGTGCGGGATTTATTCGCCTCTAAAAACTTCTATAAATGTAACAAAAAAAAAAAAATCGGGGAAAAAAACCATCCAAGTGCTCGTCAGGGAGGAGCAAGGCGGCCGGAGCAGAAGCCGCCGATAGCTGCCAGCAGCATCGGGAGCCTCCTCGTAGCCCTTTCATCTCCCTCCCGATTATGAGGACAACTTTTTTTTTTCTTTCAGTGAAGGACGTCCATAAAGGATGTCCTTGGCATGCGCAGAGCAGCCAGCATAACGCTTGGCTGTTCTGCGCATGCTCAGCTGGCCGACTGGCTTGGAAGGAAATCCCATGCAAATGAGCTAGCAGCGACCAGCTCATTTGCATGCGATTTCCTTGATGCATTCCCGTTGCTTACTGATTCGCTAAGGAATCGGTAAGGGAAGGGCTTTACTGATGGTTTTAGTGCACCTACCCCTGGGAAAGATACAAGCACCTCCATAAAACATCTATATATATAAAACTTACCCTCAACGTTCTGAAGACAGTGACGTCAGTGAAGCCAAGCCCTGACTTCCTTCAAAAAGGTTCTTAGGTTCGTGGTGGTGAAGCCACCAAAATCGCTCCGGGCCCCGCCCTCGAGGGCGGAGCAATGGCAGAACAACGAAGAGGGAGGCAGGGAGGGGGGAAATCGCTCCGGGCCCCGACCTTGCGTCAAACGTCATGACATTGAGGGTGGAGCAATGCCAGAACAACGAAGGGGTTGGCAGCAAGGGAGAGAGGCAGGGAGGGGGGGTGTTGCCGACGAAAACCTTGATGGCAGAACAACGAAGGGGTTCACAGGGAGGGAGGCGGGGGGGGGGGGGTTGCGAAATTGCTCCGGGCCCCGCCCTCGCGTCAAACGTCATGACGTTGAGGGCGGAGCAATGGCAGAACAACGAAGGGGTTGGGCAGGGAGGGGGGGTGTTGGCGACGAAAACCTTGCTAGCGCCCGTTTCATTTGCTCAGAAACGGGCCTCTTTTACTAGTACAGAATAAGTCACTGCTTTGTCAGATTCTGCTGTGTAGATCTGGCGAGTGACTGCAGGAACATTTCTGTTTGTACAATCTGGGAATGGAAAAGTATCGCTTCAACCTGTGAGAACTTTTAGTCCTTCCCGGGGCACCACCAGGTTTCGCATCCCCGCAGCCCCTCCGTCTCTCATTCTCGCCATAATTATAAGCACATTTACACTGTACATGAAAGGCCAATAGGAAACTTTTAGTGGTGGAATTCTTGTAAGAATCAATATATTAATTACATTATTCAGAGGGCAGCGCTGTGGTGCCTCAGGAAGTTATTATTTTTCAAAGGTCACTCTTGTATCTACATGTCTAATGTAAAATGACCAGAGTATAGAAGCAAGGAGTGTTTTCATTTACAGCAAAGTTTTGTTTAGTTTATTTGAGGACTTATGATACCATCTTACATCCTTTGTTAGAGGAAAAAACAAAGCAGTTCGCACTCAAACTGAAAAGTTATAATGTACTCCACAGAAAAGGAACAGAGAGAAGAGAGAAAGGAAGCAATTGGCTAGTTTAACCTTCATTTTCCTACCATGCTTAAATGACAGACTTTTAAGGTGCTACTCTGTGTGTTAGATATTGAGTGTACATTAATTCACTTTGCTTTCCCACCTCCACTTGATGGGGCTTCGAGATATGGTATATAGTTGATTCGGTTCGTATCTAGACCAACATATCTATATAGTACGGACCGCCCACTCTGACTCTCTCCCTTTTTCCTTTCCCTCTGGTGTGCCGCAGGGCTCGACCGTGGCCCCTCTCTTGTTTAACATCTTCTTAGTGCCATTTCTTACCCTGCTACATTCCCTCGGATTCACTGCATATGTCTAAGCAGACAATATACAGTTACTCTGTACCCTTGACCCAACCAACTTACAGGAAATTTCTGCCCTCGACTCCAAGCTTAGGTACTTAACCGATTGGCTGTGGTCCAGTGAGCTAGTTTTACCCCCCCCCCCCCCCCCCCCCAAAAAAAAAAAAAAAATGCAATCGTCTTCTTTTTACTGGCTCTCCATTATTGCTTTGTTACACCCCTATTCCTCTAGTACAAAGTACACAAATTCTTTGCGTCATTCTGGATAACAAACTCTCTTACCGACTGCCGCTCTCATCTATCATCTCTCGCTCCTTTTATAAACTAAAGCTCATCCATTCTATCCGCCCACTCCTACGCCCATCGGCCATCAATATCTTAGTGCATTCTCTTGTCATTAGCCAACTTGATTACTGCAATTCCCTCTATGTCGCTTAGATTGAAGGATCTCCACCATTTGCAGATGGTCCAGAATACTGTAGTTAAACTTATCCACTGTGCTCACAAATATGATCACGTCACCCCACTACTACATGCTTCTCACTGGCTTCCTCTCTCCTTTCATATTGTCTACAAAATGTTGCTCATGATCTTCAAGATACATACCACTGGAGTTCCCTCGTTCCTCACTCGTCTACTGTCTCAATATGCTCCAACTCAATCCCTCTGTTCCTCCACTCAGCATCGCTAGATTGTCCCTTCCTTTCGAGAAATTGCTCACTCTAAAATCAGGAAATCTGTCTTCTCTGTGCAGGGTCCAGAGCTCTGGAACCAGCTCCCAGAACATCTTAGATCCCACATCTCCTTGGAACGATTTAAATCTGAATTCAAAACCTGTCTCTTCACAGAAGGATTCCATTGGCCTCTGCTGCCTTATATGACAGTTAGGCACCAGTTGACTCTGTGGACACTCCCCTTCCTACTGTGTTTCCCTGCCCCTGTTTCCTGTCTTGATTATTGTAGTTCTCCCCTCCTTCCCTCTCTTCCTGTGTTGTCATGGTTTGCTCTTCTCATATTTTTCTCCTCCCTTTATTAGCCTGTAAGTCACTTAGTTGGTAACCCTGATAGGCGGGATAATAAGTTGTAAGTAAACTTGAAGCTTGAAGTGTATTACGTGATGCTTAAAAGTCATCTTTTCAATTTTAAGCCATTATAAGGCATGTTCCAAGAATGGAACCTTGGGCTAAGTTCATTAGTATTTAAATATCATTCTAGCAAAATACATTTAAGTGTGAATGTCAGTGGAATAATACTTTAACTCGGTGAATGGAAATGCCTCAAAGCAGTACATGTATGGTCTTTTGAGGCATTTGCTATATTGTTTTGTTGTGTTTTTGTGCATAATGCTCAGTAACACTGTGTTGATGTGTGTAGCTAGTGTTCAACCTCATTATTTAGTTATCAAATTCATAACCCACATTATCAAACCTCTCTAAGCGGATTACAAAGGAACATATATAAATCATAAAAAACATAGAAGATACATGGACTTATCTTTCAAATCATTTTTATTAAACATACCATAAGCATTGTAAACGGGCCCGCTGTTCCAGTATGTGGGGGGAAGGAAGTCTCCTCCCCATGAATAGCCAGATCTCCACAAATTGCCACCAGTGGATACTTTCAAATATTCTTTTATTTGTTTCCAAGTGAATGACAAACACTTCAGTCCAGAGCCCTGGTTTAGGGCTTCCCAGGCAGGGCTGTTCTGCCTCTCTTATGGTACAAGCCAGCAACACAAAGTCTCTGCCCCTTTCTTGAAGGGCTGCAATAGTCCCTTGAAAATCCCTCCTTTCAAAGTCAGTAGCACAAGAAGTACTTGCCTCCAAGCAGGATTTCCCCCTCCTGCCCAAACAACTCTTTCAGATTCCACATAGTCCTTCCAAAATAATCAGGGTGCAGCTTGGGGGAACCAGGCTTGTAACTCTTCCAGCCACCTCCCCCAACAGTCAAGGTTTCCCCACAGCAAACAGGTTTAACCAAAAGAAAACAGGCTTCTTTCTTTAAGCAGGATTTTAAATCAAAAATAACTTCCAAAACAATATAGATTCCCCAACCTTCAGGGGCTGCCTTCCTCAGGGCTCTCAAGCTCCCATTCCATTCTGCTTTCTTCTCCCTGCTCAGCCTGATTAACTCCCTCTTCCATCCAATCCTCCTCCTGCTTCTCACCCCACCCTTCCCTATTACAGGTGGGCGGCATGATATACTGATTGCGGGTCCAGGGGAACTGGGCTTCTTCCTTCTCCCTCCCTCTTGTGGTCCCAGACGGTATATGGCCAGATACCCTGGGCTCCCCCTGCTGGGACTGGAAATGCATTCTGGGAGATGTAGTTTAGGGTTTTGCTGCTTCATTTCGTACATCTGGGCTGTAGCCTTGTCACAGCATATAACAACACTTTGCTTTTCAACAGTAATTTGAGTACAACAATCCTCCCCTAACCCACTTACCTCCCGACCCTACTACCTATGTGCAGAATTTTAGAGATACTTTCCTCCAGCCACTAGCAAATAAAACTTAAATATTCAACAAATGTCCTCTTGCAGCAGGTGTCAAATAATGTCTGCCAAAATGGAGTCCATCGATACTGAAATTGCAGGCCTCTCACTGATGTCAGTTCAACTACTCCCAATCTTTCCAGTCTCATCATAGAGAGCATCTGGGTCCGCCATTGATATAAAGAGGGGTCTTTGGCAGACAACCATTCTAACAAAATGTTGCTGTTTTTTTGCTATGACTGTAGATCTTGTTATAAATTCCCTGTACCCTTTTGGCACTGGGGTACCCAAACTGGGATGTCCAAATAACAGCCTGGGGTCATAATGCCAACCCCTATTTCCACATAGTAGACACCTGTCGAAGTAATTGTTTCCAAAAATTCCTCATTCTGGAGCAAGACCAGGACATGTGCCCCAAAGTAGCCCCTTCTTCACCACATTTTGGACGCTCAGCAGCTGGAGAAAGCCCCATATGAAAGGATCTTCGGGGAGGAATATAGAGTCGTAAGGCGAATTTGTATTGCACCTCCCAATGAGAAGAAACCCCAGATGATCTCTGCAATGCAATGACATGCGCCTTGTATATTCCAATAGATATGTCTATTCCCAACTCTATAGTCCATAGGTTCGCAAGATGAACAAAACTAAGTTCAGGCGCAGTATCACGAATATGTCTATGATAGAAGGATAATGGGGTCTTCTGTTGCGCAGTAAATGAGTAAGACGTGGAAAATTCCTCTTGTACGTCATCGGTAAGATGCTCCCAAGGCAAGCTATCAACATAACATTTCAGCTGACAATAATGAAACATATCTTTCATAGACAAGGAGAACGATTTTTGTAAAACATCAAAGGGCTTCATCCGCCCCTCTTCCGTGAGGACCTGAAACAAATACACTAGCCCTTTTTGTTGCCAGTTCTTGAATATTTGCACCCTGGTCCACAAAATCATATATGGTGTAGTCCCAGGATACATGATAGACCTCATAGATTTACCAACAAGAAACAGAGTCGGCTCTGCCAGATCATATCTAAATCTACACTACCCAAACTGCAAAGGCTTGAAATACAAAACAACTTACGCATCCGGCTTCTCCTACATAAGCGCACAACTATGGAATGGCCTCCCAAAAGCTGTGAAAACAATCCATGGCCACCTTAGCTTCCGGAAATCACTGAAGACCATCCTGTTCCAAAAGGCATACCCTACTGACCCAACTTAAATGCCTGAACTCAGCAACACAACGGAACCAAAGCCCTTAATGAACACTATATAACTCTTCATCTCTACGATCCTAACGTATCTGCAACACATGAACCTTTCTGAAATTAACATCACTTTGTATCTGTTTTTTATTGAAGACGACTAACGTCTCATGGTACTATGTAAGCCACATTGAGCCTGCAAATAGGTGGGCAAATGTGGGGTACAAATGTAACAAATAAAATAAAGAAATAAAAATAAAATATTGGATATATATTTTTTTTTTTAAATTACATTTGTACCCCATGCTTTCCCACTCATGGCAGGCTCAATGCGGCTTACATGGGGCAATGGAAGGTTAAGTGACTTGCCCAGAGTCACAAGGAGCTGCCTGCACCTGAAGTGGGAATTGAACTCAGTTCCTCAGGACCAAAGTCCACCACCCTTACCACTAGGCCACTCTTCCACTGTTGCTACTATTTGAGATTCTACATGGAATGTTGCTATTCCACTAGCAACATTCCATGTAGAAGTTGGCCCTTGCAGATCACCAATGTGGCCGCGCAGGCTTCTGCTTCTGTGAGTCTGACATCCTGCACGTAATGTCAGACTCACAGAAACAGAAGCCTGCGCAGCCTTCTACATGGAATGTTGCTAGTGGAATAGCAACATTCCATGTAGAATCTCCAATAGTAGCAACATTCCATGTAGAATCTCCAATAGTATCTATTTTATTTTTGTTACATTTGTACCCTGCGCTTTCCCACTCATGGCAGGCTCAATGCGGCTTCCATGGGGCAATGGAGGGTTAAGTGACTTGCCCAGAGTCACAAAGAGCTGCCTGTGCCTGAAGTGGGAATCAAACTCAGTTCCCCAGGACCAAAGTCCACCACCCTTACCACTAGGCCACTCCTGGAGGAAAAGCTAGAGTCCCACAAATGGCCAAAAAGGGGGTAATCTTGGATGAAAAACGATGATGTCGACAGATCCACTGCCAAACCGCCCTTGCCGTTGGCAATATTGATGAAGAGGAAAGCACCGGAGGCAAAAGCCCTCCTGCAGAGTGGATCAAACAACTAAAATGAGTACTTCCAGTGAGTGACAATTCAATCGAAGTGGCTGAGAAGTCTTATGTAGCACGAAACCAGTCTGCAATATGTCTCATTCCACCTGCAATGGTGATTTGACGCAAACTTATTAGTCCCAATCCCCCATATTCCACTGGGATTTGCAAAACCGAGAGAGGAGCCCTCGGTGCCTCTTTCCTTTCCAAAGGAAATTCTGTAATTGACCATTTATTTTCCTCTCATCTTGATGCTTAAGACATAGTGGCAACACTTGGAAAACATATAACTAACATGGAATAATTAGGATGTTAAACACAGGGCCGGCCTTAGCAAGTGCGGGGCCCTGTGCAGACCAATTTGATGGGGGCCCCATCCTAGCCCCGCCCCACCCCTCCGAGCTCCAGGGCCGGCCACCACTCCCTCTGAGCTCCCTCTGAGCTCCAGGACCATCCCCCCTCCTCCCTCTGAGCTCCAAGGGTCCTCACTCCCTCCCTCCCAGCTCCAAGGCCCCCCTTCCTCCGAGGTCTCCCTCCTAGCTCCAGGGGCCTCCCGCCCTCCCTCCGAATTTTAAAAATCATCTTACCTCGTCGGGTTACAGCGGCCGGCAGCAGCAGTGAAAAGAATGCGAGCGCGGTGCTTTAGGAGCCTTCCTTTCTTTCTCTCAGCTGTGGTCCCGACTCCCGCCCTCATTTCTTGTTCCACAAGGGTGGGAGGGCAGGACCACAGCTGAGAGAGGGAAGGGAAGGCTCCTCAAGCGCCGAGCAGCTCGCACGCTTTTCACTGCTGCTGCCTGCCGCTGTAACCCCGACGAGGTAACTTAGATGACTTTTAAAATTCAGAGGGAGGGGGACTGGAACTCAGGCGGTTGGGGCGGAGTTCAGGCGCGCTGCACGGGGCCCCCTTGAACGTGAGGCCCTATGCGGTCGCCTTGGTCGCCTTGCCCTAAGACCGGCCCTGGTTATACAGAGCTGAGCGACCAATAAGAAACAATGGGTATGCATGCCACGCTTGCAATGTATTACAAGTATCTGCTAATAGTTGTGTGAGATTAGCATCATATAATTGAGATAAATCGTGAGGGATGTACTTAAGGGAGTTTCCCACTCAAGTCAGTGGGAAGGCACCCTCCCTCAAATACTACAAGAGCTTGAGACTTGTGCATGTTCAGGGTAAAACCCAAAAAATGCCCAAAACTCTGGAGTATCCACAGAAGCTTAGGTAGGGAAATTCGAGGGCTCCTCATAATCACCAACAAGTCATCTGCAAAAGCCAAATTCTTGACTCCCCCCCCCCCCCCCAATTCCACTCCCAAAACTCCTCCAGCCTCCTTCAATATCCACAACAGTGGCTCCAATGTTAAGATAAAAAGCAGAGGGGATAAGGGACAACCCTGGTGCATACCCCGACCTATGGAAAAAGGGGAAGTACTAACCCCGTTGATTATCAATGAGGCCGAAGGGCTGGAGTACAACGTCTGAATCGCCTGATAAAACCAACCTCGAAAACCCATGTTACTAAGCACCTCAAATAGATAGTCCCAGCTCACTTTATTAAAGGCCTTCTTGGCATCCAAGCTCGCCATCAAAGAAGGTAGTTCAGAATACTGACAGACCGCCATTGCTAACAATAAGCGACAAACATTTCCGACAATTTGTCTGTTTTTAATGAAGCTCACTTGTTCGGGACTTTTCAACCGGGGCAGCAGGAATGATGAACGATCAGCCAAGATCTTCGTTAACGTATTAATATCTACGTTTAATAGCGATATTGGCTGATATGAGTCTGTATGATTCGCCTGTTTTCCGGGTTTCCGCAATAAAGTTATCAAAGCCTCATTGGCATGCGGCGGAAAGCTGCTTTGTGTAATAACCTGTTCGTAGTAAGCTGCCAGGGGACCCAAAAGTTGTATGGACAGTGTCTTATAGAACTTCCCAGAAAATCCGTCTGGTCCTGGTGCCGAGAATAACGTCAATGACGTAATTTCTTCTAGAAGTTCTTTACCAGAAATAGGAGCATTGAGGGCCTCTATCTCTTGGCACGTTAACTGAGGAAGACCAGCTTGGATAAGGTATTGTCTTAAACCTGGCCGATTCATTGTTTCATGGGGAGTATATAATTTAGAAAAATACTTAGTGAAGATTTCAGCAATCGTCTCACTTTTATTTTGAATATGGCCCTGATGATCTTTTAAGGCAGTAATAACTCATGATTGTCCCCAGGATTTTTTTTTGTTTTTGCTTTCCCACTCATGGCAGGCTCAATGTGGCTTACATGGGGCAATGGAGGGTTAAGTGACTTGCCCAGAATCACAAGGAGCTGCCTGTGTCTGAAGTGGAAATTGAACTCAGTTCCTCAAGACCAAAGTCCACCACCCTAACCACTAGGCCACTCCTCCACTGTTGCTACTATTTGAGATTCTACATGGAATGTTGCTATTCCACTAGCAACATTCCATTTAGAAGTCGGCCCTTGCAGATCACCAATGTGGCCGCGCAGGCTTCTGCTTCTGTGAGTCTGACGCCAGACTCACAGAAACAGAAGCCTGCGCAGCCTTCTACATGGAATGTTGCTACTATTTGAGGTTCTGTTGCTACTATTGGAGATTCTACATGGAATGTTGCTATTCCATTAGCAACATTCCATGTAGAATCTCCAATAGTATCTATTTTCTTTTTTTTTTGTTACATTTGTACCCTGCGCTTTCCCACTCATGGCAGGCTCAATGCGGCTTACATGGGGCAATGGAGGGTTAAGTGACTTGCCCAGAGTCACAAGGAGCTGCCTGTGCCTGAAGTGGGAATCAAACTCAGTTCTTCAGTTCCCCAGGACCAAACTCCACCACCCTAACCACTAGGCCACTGCTCCACTACGCTGGTCAATAAGGGGCCTACTTTATCTCCAAATATCTGAAATCAAAATTTATGATATAAAAGTGACCTGGTAGCGAGTTTAGTGCCACTTGGGTGGTATGTAGCTGTTCTCGATTGGCCAAGCTTGGCAAACGGATACATTTCCTTTTAGCCAACTTTAGCTTTGCTTCCAGCCTAAGAATGGCTCCAGAAATTTTGTTATTCCAGGCATGGACATAAGCAATCACATCCCCTCTAAGTACTACATTAGCAGGAGACCAAAATAGAATAGGGTCTTCCTTATGTTGCTTATTAAATCCTACATAATCTTCCCATTTGCTTTGGAGATATCTAGCAAAATCGGAGCTTTGGTATAAGCTGGAAAACGCCACCCCTTCTTTGTTTGATAATATTTCGGTGCTTCCAGATCTAGCCAAACCATGGCGTGGTCTGATATTTCTTCCGAACCTATAGTCGCTGAAAGCACCCACGGGAAAACAGATCGATCCACTAGAATGTAGTCGATTCGCAAAAACGTCCCATGAGCCCTTGATAAAGGAGTGTAATCCCTTTCCCCCGGATAAAGAGCCTGCCAGGCATCCACTAAATTGAGGCTTCGCATGAATGAGGCAGTGACGTAGCCAAGGGTGGGCCTAGATGGGCCCAGGCCCACCCACTTTGGGCTCAGGCCCACCCAGTAGCAGCACACTTATGATGTGGCTGGCAGAGATTCCCAAGTCCCACCAGCTGAAAACTCCCAACAACTGTTCCTCCTGTATTCCTTGTAAATAGCAGATCTTCGCCTGCAGCAAGCAGCGACTGATACATACTGCTCGGACCGCCCCCACAGCCTTCCTTCTGACGTACTCCCACCTATGCAGAAACAGGAAGTTGCATCACTGGGAAGGATGTGGGAACAACATGAGTAGTGTGCATTAATTGCTGCTCACCGCTGGTGAAAATCTGCTATTTAAAAGATGTGAGAGAGGGGAGGATGTTTGAGAGACCATATGGCATGCAGGAGAGACCAAATCACCTGTGGAATGGGGTGAGGTTCTTCTGCCCAGGCCCACCCAAAATTGTGTGTCTGGCTACACCCCTGGAATGAGGGAAGCACCTAGGACCGAGGCCCTCCCCGATGGGCTGCCCGAGGAGTTGAACAATCAATTGAAGGTTCTGCAACTAAATTAAAATCTCCTAAAACCATTAATTTAAGGGACCGATAAGGCAAGCATCTTTGCACCAAGTTCTGGAAAAAATTAGGGTCATAAGCATTTGGGGCATATAATGCAAGTACCAAAAACTCCCTATTTTGCAGCCATAGATGCAGTGCTTTTTTTGTGCCGGTACAGCGTACTGGCACCTTTTTTTCTGAGGGCCGGCAGCTCCCCTACTTGTTACAGATGGACCGACAATAAAGAACGACAACGTGGATGCAGTAGCTCACAGGGTTGCTCGCTGTGTTTTGAGTGAACGGCGACGGCTGAGCGGGGGAGTGGAAACAGAGATTAATCAAATGTCTTCCTTACTCACAGTGGACTAGATAGGCTCACTTCCACTCCACTCTATTTACCGAAGTCGCAGCGGCGAACCGGCGGGCGGCGGCAGTAAAGGCAGCAAGCAGGCAGGCTAGCCTCCGTCCTTCGCTTCCCTGCCCTCTCAACGTCCCGCCTTCCTCTGATGTCATTTCCTTTCCGCGTATACATTATCTATTTGTCCATGAATATATGAGAAACTATGGTGGTATGTTGTTTTTATATTTTAAGTATGTTGTTTTTTATATTTTAAATTTGATGTTTTATTTATTATAATTCAATCTGTTTGTTTATTGTAGCCCCTGACATGGCCCTTGGTGGGCGAAACACGGTCTGTGTCGGGCAATTTGTTTACATGCGGTATCTTCAATAAAATCTTTCTTTCTGAATACGCTGCCAGAACCCTTATCCACACCCTTGTCGCCTCTCGCTTGGACTATTGCAATTTACTTCTCACTGGTCTTCCGCTCAGCCATCTCTCTCCTCTCCAATCTGTCCAAAATTCTGCGGCATGACTTGTTTTCCGCCAGAATCATTATACCCACACTAGCCCGCTCCTCAAGTCACTTCACTGGCTCCCTGTCCGCTTCCACATTCAGTTTAAACTTCTCGTACTGACCTTTAAATGCATCCACTCTCCAGCCCCCCATTACCTCTCCACTCTCATCTCTCCCTACATTCCTCCCCGTGAACTCCACTCGCTTGACAAATCTCTCTTGTCGTCCCCCTTCTCCTCCACTGCTAACTCCAGGCTTTGTTCCTTTTCTCTTGCAGCATCTTATGCCTGGAATAGACTTCCTGGACCTATACGTCTAGCTCCATCTCTGTTTTCAAATCTGTGCTGAAAACCCACCTTTTCACTGCTGCTTTTTAGCTCCTAGCCACTACTCAATTGCCCTCCCCTTGTCCCTTCCTTCCTTCTCACCCGTTACTTCCCTCGCCTGTAACTGTCTTGTCTGTCTGTATTATTTAGATTGTAAGCTCTTTTGAGCAGGGACTGTCTCTTTGTATCAAGTGTTCAGCACTGCGTGCGTCTGGCAGCGCTATACAAATGCTAATAATAATAATATTCCTGTGTGTGTCTCTAGCGTTTAGTACGTGCTAAAAATGATAGCGCACCTTTGTAAAAGGACCTCTTAGTTTTTATAGCCCGTGGTACCTCACAATTCAATGCGGGTTACGTGCAAAGAGACTGTACAAACCAGGAATCACAACATAGCATTACCATAAATTAATTAAAAACTAATACATTCATTTCCTCCCATACTTCTGAAACAAGTATGATTTAAGCAAACATCTAAAAATGTATATAGCTTGATGCCTGAACCTCGAGTAAATCTCTTCATAAAGTCGATTAATAATCATAGGAAATCAATAATTAAATAGTATTGACAAGCACATCCATTGTTATCGGCCACAGCAGCACAATCAACCCATTGAACCAATCCAATTCATTCAGCTTCTATTACTGCCGATTATCATGACCTTCAGATCCAACATTATTAAAGCACCGTTTAATGTTATCAGTTCTGCAGGAGGAACAGCCTGCGTTCATTTCCACTTTCCTGGAGAACATCCCCGAGCTTAACAACTAAACACATTAATAATAATTAGCTTTCTAAATACACTTGCTGCTCACCTTAATCATACGTTTTTTTTTTGGAGAGCAATGTGCTTTTTCTCAAGTATAGTGTTAATTAGTGTGCTGTAATGAGGTAATTGAAGTTTATGAGGTTCCTGTCAGTATCTCCTGTGTTTCTGCCTTAATAAATTAGGTATCGCCTGCTCCTGGAGCGCAAGAGGACTAGTTAAAATGTGTGAGCTGAAAAGAACAGACGTCTCCCCACACTGCTTATTAGAAATCACCAAAAACGAGACTGCAAAGACTAAAAATATTATCAGCGATTATAGTTGTTTAGCCCTCAAAAGAGTGAAACCTTACTTCCCGAGAAACATTTTCCGTACCCTAGTACAGTCAATGGTAATAAGCCATCTGGATTATTGCAACACACTGGCTGCAAAGAGCAGACTATTAAGAAACTCCAAACAGCCCAGAATACCGCAGCCAGACTCATATTTGGAAAAACAAAATACGAAAGTGCGAGACCCTTAAGAGAAAAACTGCACTGGCTCCCTCTTAAGGAACGCATTGAGTTTCAGATCTGCATGACCGTACACAAAATCATTCACGCAGATGCCCCACTCTACATGTTAAACCTTGTGGACCTACCACCCAGAAACGCCAAAAGATCAGCCCGCAAATTCCTCAATTTGAACTTCCCCAGCTATAAAGGAATTAAATATAAGCAGGCATACGCCACTACCTTCTCGTACAGGAGTACACAGCTATGGAACGCACTGCCCACAGCCCTGAAAACCATGGACAATCTAACCAACTTTCGCAAATCCTTGAAGACATAGCTCTTCAACAAAGCCTACAAAATGAACCCTTAATGACACTATCACCACCCAACCCACCTAAGAATTAAAACATACCCTACACCACCCTACATAACCCTTCCTTCTCTTATCCCTCTTCCATCTTCTGCTTAATATTGATTGTATCTAGATCCTGTCATGACGATGTCATAACAACACTCTGTAAGCCACATTCAGCCTGCAAATAGATGGGATAATGTGGGGTACAAATGCAATAAATAATAATAATAATTATAATGAATGGACTTTTTAAAAATGGCTGTATGCGAATGATAAGGACGTTCTCCGAGGACAAGCAGGCTTAATACTCTCACACGTGGGTGACGTCATCTGCAGAGCCCTGTCCAGGCTCTGTGAATGACATCACCCACGTGTAAGTATATATGCCTGCTGTCCTCAGAGAACACCTGCTACAGGTAAGTAACTTTGCTTAGCCGAAATTGGGTGGCGGGAGCCGGTGGGGGGGAGAGGGGTTGGTGGTTGGGAGGCGAGGATAGTGGTGGGCAGACTTATACGGTCTGTGCCAGAGCCGGTGGTGGGAGGTGGGACTGGTGGTGGGGAGGCGGGGAATAGTGCTGGGCAGACTTATACAGTCTGTGCCCTGAAAAAGACAGGTACAAATCAAGGTAAGGTATACACATATGAGTTTATCTTGTTTGGCAGACTGGATGGACTGTGCAGGTCTTTTTCTGCCGTCATCTACTATGTTACTATGTTTGCTGTAGCTGATGAACTGAAAAACAGGCTTACTGTGGAAAGCTTGGATGGTGGAAACTACTGGAATGGAAACAGTGGCAGGGCCAGGACTGTATAGGCCTCAGGTTGAACATTAAATGGGCTCCTATAACACCAT